>NC_133660.1:285977321-287216790 GCF_037893015.1 Macrotis lagotis
TGCTTTCCAACAGTTGCTGTAGAGGCCGGCATTGTGTGGACACTTTGCCACTGTAGTCAAATCTAGGTGGCTCATTTTGGAGGCTCACGTATGCTTCAGAAAGAAACGCTAATTATATAGAAAGAACCAGAAACCAGGAGGGAGAAGGGAAAAAAGGGCTCAGATGTCACTGTTAGTAAACAATCATTATAGTCCTGGGGCACCAGAATGTTGCATTAATGATCATTCTCATGTTAAGTTTTAATAGATTTGGGTCTAATTATCATTAAAAAAAAATGAGAACGGAGGTCAGACAAGGGACTGTACACAGCTTTCCCAGGCTTCAGTGTCACCCAAACACCTGTCCACCAGTGCTCTATGGACATTGGACCTCTAAGGAAGCCTTGTTCCTGCCTGCCCTGCCCACACCACTTTCTGCTGGCCTCATTCTTTGCCTTTGGGTCAGTCCTGGAATCTATGGTTGCTCCGAGATCATTTATTCCACCTCCCCTATGGAAATTGTTTTGATGTTTCTCATGCCAAAGCTCCACAAGGCTATCCCGATGATGCTGGACAGAAACACAGAAATGGCAGGGAAGAGGAGGAGTCTGTCAGGGACGGACACAAATCCCAACCCAGGTAGGTCACTGCAGTAGCACCCGTGTCCTCTGCTTCCAGTTCAGGGTGGGGGAGAGGGGATCTAAGGGATCACCCTCAAGCAAGGAAGGCAAAGGAGGGGCTCTGTCTCTGTAGCTAACCAAACATGCCCATGTAAAGCTGTTTTTCCTTTTGGTGGTAGCTGCTTAACTCCGATTCTGTCCACTGCAGGTATCGCCGGACATTGGCATCTTGGGAAGAAGAAAAAGAAGAAAAAGAATTAAGTAATTCAAGTCTCCAGGTAGGAGAGAGCAGATTTTAAAAAGTAATACCAAGGCTTCTACAGTCTTCTAAGAGATAAGAACATTCTGAGATCTAGTAAGACCTAATTCTGATTCATTAATATGGAAGTTGTTATTTCTCTTAAGGACTGAAGGTTGGATTTTCATTTTGGATTCAAAAGATTTTTCTGAACAAAAGCATATGCTAAACATTTTAATCACTTAAGAGGGCAAACAGTTTTAAAAATAATTTAGATGCCCTATCGGTACTATGTATAGGGTGAGATGTTCATTACAAGTCATTAACTATGCTCCCAAAACCTCTCTTAAACAGGACTGAACAGAATTAGGAGTACACCTTTGAGAAATCAATAATTCTTCATATGACCAATATCCCCTAATTTGCATTTTCATTAATTCAGACTAGCTTTTTCAAATTAGCAGACATTAACAATATTATTCTCCTATATTTCTTTTGGACTTACAGAGAAAAGAAGAGTGTAGTAGATAAAGGGCAAACTCCAGCCCAGAAGTCTGGGTTCAAGACTGTTGACCCTTTTTGGCTGTATGAGCCTGATCAAGTCACTTTACTTTCCCTACGAGACCTCTCAAAGATTTAGGGTTGCAGATCAAAGTTGAAAGAAGGAATTTTTGGTGAGCGAAGTTCTCTATACCCATGAAATCACATGTCCAAACCAAGAAAATCCAACCTACTCTAGCATTGCATTGAGAGCCAAAAGCAGGATGTGACTACAATAGAAATAGGAGCTGGCTGTTTGGAAGGCAGCCCTCTTTCTAGGTTATTCCTAAAGTCACCAAGAAGCCAAAAGGCAGTTGGGAAAAGGTAAGTGATAAGCACAATGGACTGGATACACTGACCCATCCTTAGAATGAATGCAGGTCTGCCCCAATTCAGGGCCTCAAGGACCCTGAAAAACAATTTAATGATCTTAACATGTCCTTTGGATTGATACCATTTTAACAAGAATGACTGCATTCTTCCCCAACACCCCCCCCCACTTTGCCTCACCTTTTGGCTGACGGTCAGTGGCAGCCTGAAGGTAGTGTCGGGCCTGGTCATAGTCTTGCAGGTGAAAAGAGGCCACTCCTGCCCGGTATAAGGCCTTGGCATTACAAGGCTGGCGTTCTAAGACCTTCTGACTATATTCTCTTACTCGGTCATAGTTCACTGGCTCCATCTGAAGAAGACAGGCTGAGGGGACCAAAGAAGAGAAGAAAGGCCATTTGATGAATTCTTGAACAATCCTGACTTAGTTATGGTCATATTAAACAAAAGACTTTGAAAGTCAACAATTTTAAATGTCTACTCAAAACCATAAAGGCAGCTAGATGGCTCAATGGATAGACTGCTGGGCCTGGAGTCAAGAAGACCTGAGTTCGGTCTGGCCTCAGACACTGCCTAGTTGTGACCTCGGACAAATCACTTAACCTCTGTCTGCCTCAGTTTTCTGATACGTAAAATGAGCTGGAGAAAGACATGACAAACCATTCTAGTAGCTCTGCCAAGAAAATCTCATGGGCAGTGTGATCCATGGAGTCATGAAGAGTCAGGCATGACTGAACAAGAAAAAGAATGTTTAATATCTATGCTTTTTTCTTTTTTTGGCGGGGGAGAGGGAGGATAGACTCAGGAAATATCAGGGAAATTTCTGTACCAATGTCAACCAGCAGCTGTGCAGTTTTAGAGAATGTCCCTAGAACATACAGGATGGGTCAGAGGATTGAAACCCAGGTTTCCCACTCCTGATGCCAGTCCTCAACCTCCACCAGTGTTATGTGCACAGAATAGTTCAGTAGAGGCCATATCCTTGCACCTCCTCTCCTCTATGCGAATGGATGACCACTCCTCAGCTTCTTGACTTTTCATCCCTTGAGTGAGCCCTGGCTGGAATTTGCTTAGTGATCTTCCTAACACAAATCTGATCACTGACCTATCGAGTCCTTTTTACAAGGTACCACTTCTTCTGTAACTAAAAAAGAAGTGGGAACCACCTGCTGCCTCTCAGCAACCACTTATTGTGAAAACCCAGGATTAATGGATTATTAGGCTGAAGATGAAAAATCAGCTGAGCCCTGTCCCCATGACAGCTGGTCTTGTCACCCACTCTACCCTTGCAACAGAACAACCAATGCAGATGGGTGAGTAATAAAACATCTTAACCCAAGTTTTGTTCTTGGACTGCTCTGGTGAATTATGACGCCCTGCCAAAAGAATAATGTTGGGAAAGAAAGTATGCTACAAGCAAGGCTGAGAATTATTATGTAACAAAGGGCACCCATAGACTGTAAGCAAGTCATACCTGGGTCTCAAGAGTAGAGGCTGTCAAGTGCCAGCCTTTTCACCCTTACAAGGTGCTAGTTTAAAATTAATAGCACACAGGGGCAGCTAGGTGGCGCAGTGATTACCTAGCTGGGGTAGCTAGATGGTGCAGTGGATAGAGCACCAGCCCTGGAGTCAGAAAGACCTGCGTTCAAATCCAGCCTCACACACTTAATAATGACCTAGCTGTGTGGCCTTGGGAAAGTCACTTAATCCCGTTGCCTTGCAAAAAATAAAATTAAATTAATAGCACATGTAGAAACCTCAGAAAATGATCAAAGGCCATATGTGGGAATCACGATGGTCTGATTTTTGATTCTCTCCCCCACCCCCAGCACTAACACAAACATCTGTCCAGCTTGGTGGTCCACACCTGTAGGTAGTCCCCTGCTGTGGAGGAGCCAAGGCAAGTCATTGGCTTTAGTTGGGGGATCCTGGACCCTCTCTGCTCTTCTCCCTCTATATTTTCTCACCTGCGGATCTCATCACCTTGCACTGCCTTAATGTCAGTTTTGATGCAAGTGATTCTCAAACCTACCTTTCCTGCCCCAATTTCTCTGCTGAACCTTCAGCTTCTTCTCTGTCTTTCTAATATCTTGAACTGGAAGTCTAGGAGATATCATAATCTCAACATGTCCAAAATGCAACCTGTTACTGTTGAGTCCCCCTAGTCATCCTTGGCTCCTGCGCTCACCCCATCCATGGGCAGTTATTTGTTAAATGCAGTTTCTCTCTTCTTAAAGCTCTCATATACTTTCCTTTTCTTCTAGGACACTGCCACCATCCTGGTACAGACTCTCATCACGTTATACCTGGGCTCTTAAGCTGCTGGTAGATCTCTCTGCCTCAAGGCTCGCCCCACGCCTCCAGTCGCCATCCCCTCTCCCATCCAATAAACAGAAGTGGCTCCCTATTACCTCTAGGATCAACTGTTCTTCAATGTCGTGTCACCACTTCCCGGCTGTCCCCCAACCCTGCACGCTTCCCTTCTTAAGCCCTTGTCCTGACTTTCTTCAAGTCTCAAAGTCCTACCTTCCCCAGAGCATCTTAATTTTAGAGCCTTTGCCAACTGTCTCTATTGATCCCATCCATCAAGATCACGTTTGCATGATGCTGCACTTGTTGCTGCCCCTGATGGACCAAGATCAGGGTTGATTTTTGTCTTTCCTTTGTCTCCAGAGCACTCAGCCTCTGGGGCGGGGGTCCCCAGGAAAGGCCTGGAAACTAGGGTCAGAACAGAGGAGCCTGAACTTGGCATGGGCTCGGACCTTTGCCAGCCTCCACCATTTCCACTGAATGCTATTTGAGCTTTACCCTGCTCTGACAAGGCAAGATCTCAACATCTGACTTTCCGGCAAAGTGTCTGGGATCTCCAGGCCTTCTGACACAGGAGCTCCGTCTTCTGGGGTGCAACTTAAACCCCTTTCTTTTGTTTACAGAGTTTGACCTGGATACACCTCCCTCTGCCACCCCTCTTTCTAGCTTATCTGCTATTGCCTCTCCCCGGCACAAACTATCCATTCTTCTCCAGGTGGGGGCAAAGCCAATGTCTCCGTGGCACCCACAGCCTCCCGCCAGCCCCTCCACGGAGGCCTTGCTTCTGGTGTTTCACCAGCCTCCAGCCCTCTTCCGAATGACCCATTCCCGCAGGCCCAGCTTCACGCAGCCTTCCTTGGCTGTCTCTCTGCTGCCTTGCAGTCTACAGGTTGGCGATCTAGTAGGCACACGTCCTCGAGTCAGGAAGCCCTCGTTGCGGCTGCCCAGGCGGACCGGGCACTGGGCCTCCGGGGCTTTCCTCCTTGATGAAGGAAGGCCTTGGCGGCCCAGCTCGTCTCCGATCCCACAGGCCTTTCTCGTGTCGTTACCTCCCCACAGGTCCTCAGGGAACGGAATCATGCAGACCTGGAGGGCTGGCGCTAGTCGTCCAAAGGGCGGGACCTGGCGCTCTCACTCAAATGGCAAATCAAAACATATTGGTCCAATGAACACAAAAATGGGGTTGGCGCCCGGCCCGAACCCTCAGGTTCAGAGCTTCCTGATGCAGGGGCCCCCTAGGCGAGCCTGGGGCCACACTCTCCAAGAGCGCCCGAGGCAGGGCGCGGGTGGGCAGCTACTTTTGGGGGGAGGTTCTGGCTGGTTCTCTGGGTCCTGGACGGCGTCCTGCCCCCCCGCCTGGCTGGCCCGGTTCCGAACCCCAGGGTCCACGCGGTACAGCGGCCCGGCCCCAGCCCGGCCCCGGGCCCCCGCCCCGGCCCCCAGCACCCGCCCCGGGCCCCCGGCCCCGGCCCCAGCCCGGCCCCGGCCCCGGCCCCCGCCCCGGCCCCCAGCACCGGCCCCGACCCCCGCCCCGGCCCCAGCCCCGGCCCCGGCCCCGGCCCCGGCCCCAGCCCGGCCCCCGCCCCGGCCCCCGGCCCCCGCCCCGGCCCCCGCCCCAGCCCGGCCCCAGCCCGGCCCCCGGCCCCAGCCCGGCCCCCGGCCCCCGGCCCCAGCCCAGCACCCGCCCCGGCCCCAGCCCGGCCCCCGCCCCGGCCCCGGCTCGCTCACCCGCCAGGTTGTTGTAGCAGTCCGTCTGCGTGGCGTCCAGCGCCTGCTGCTGCTCCGGCGACAGCGCGGGGCCGCGGGCGCCCAGCGGCGGCAGCGGCGCGGGCAGGCTGGGGTCCAGGCCCCGCAGCTGCAGCAGCGCGCGGTGGTAGCGGCTCACGGCGTCGCGGTAGCGCCCCTCCCGGTAGCGCTGGTTGCCCTCCTCCTTGTACTGCCGCGCCGCCCGCAGCCTGCGCTCCATGGCCGCGGGAGCCCGCTGCGCCCCGGAGCCTCGCCCCGGAGCCTCCCCCCGCGGCCCGGGCCGCCCGGCGGTGCGTGGGGCGGGTGCGCGCCCCTGCGGGGCTCCGCGGAGCGCGGCGGAACCTGGGCCTGGCGCTGCCCGGGCCGCGGGGACTCCAGGGAGGCCCCCCCCCCCCCCGCGCCTCCGCGCGCTCCCGCCGCCCAATCACATCGCAGCGCTCATCGGTGCACGCGCGCCCAGGGCGAAAAGCCGCAGGCTTCGCCCCCCCCCGACCGGCACGCCGCGCGGACCAATCCGCAAGCCGTCTCCGACTGGGTCGTCCAATCAGAGAGGAAAAAGAAACCCGGCAGCGTCGGCTGTCCAATGGGGCGGAAGCCTGGGCGATTCGAGCCGCCCAATAAGGGGGGAGCGGGGCGGGAGAAAGAGAAAAGCCCGGGGTCACGAGGCCGGCCGGGGCTGGGGGGGGGGGGGCGGGCGGTGCTGCGCACTTGTTCCGGGGCTGGAGCCGCCCTCCGAGGCCTCGCGGCTGGGTGCGTGCCAAGGCCGGGAAGGGGCGGCAAAGGCGCGGAGCAGGCTCGGCTCCCGCGCCCGCGGCCTCGGGCTCGCCATGAACACCCGACTCCGCCCCGGCCGAGACAGGCCCTCCTCGCGGCGATTGGCGGAGACGGGCCAAGGGGCGGGACGAGCGGGGCAGGCCAGCCTATCCCCGTGGGCGCGCGGGAGTGGGGGGGGGACGCGAGAAGGGAGGGGTAGAAAAAGAATCCCCTCGGCGGCCCGGGGCCCGGCCCGGGGAGAGGGAGGAGGGTCGGGGGCGCGGCGGCCATGGGCCCCGGCCCGGCCTCCCCGGCGTCGCGCCGCCGGCCCCCCGCGGCCCGGGCGCACGCGGCTCGGCGGGCGGCGGGCCCGGCGGCGGCGGCGGGCCTCGCGCCTGCGCGCTGGGCCCGGGCCGGCGGCTGGCGGGGGGGCCGGCGGGGGGGAGGAGGCGGGGGAGGAGGCGGCGGCGGGAGGCGGAGGCGGCGGCGGCGGCGATGGAGGTGAAGCGGCTGAAAGTGACCGAGCTGCGGTCGGAGCTGCAGCGCCGGGGCCTGGACTCGCGCGGCCTCAAGGTGGACCTGGCGCAGCGGCTGCAGGAGGCGCTGGACGCCGAGATGCTGGGGGGCGAGGCGGGCGCGGCGCCGGCGCGGCCCGGGGCGGAGGCCGCGCGGAGCCCGGCCGGGGAGCGGGCGGACGAGGACGCCGACGCGGCGGACGCGGACGAGGACGAGGACGAGGACGAGGACGCGGCGGGGGAGGGGGCCGGGCCCGGGCCCGGGGCGGCCGAGGAGGACGCGGCGGCGGCGCTGCTGCTGCTGGAGGACGAGGCCGAGCCCGCGGGGCCCCCCGCCGCCGCCCCGCCGGCCCCGGCCATGGCGGCGCCCGCCTCGCCGCCGCCCGGCCCGGCCCCGGAGCCCGAGGCCCCCGAGGCGCCCGAGGCCGGCCCCCGCGCTCCGCCGGGTAAGCAGCGGCCGCCGCGCCGCGAGGCCCCGCCGGGACGCCCCCCGCGCGCGCGGCTCCCCCCGGGCCCCTGGGGGAGGGGCTCCCTGGGCTCCTGGGGGGTCCCGGCCGCGGTGGAGGCGCCCCGCATTCTGCAGTCGGATGGGCAAGGCCGGGGGGCCGCCTGCCCGAAGCCCCCGACCCCCCGAAGACGGCCAGCGCCCCCGCGGCCCTCCTGCCCGCCCCGGGATGCACGCGGGTCTCCCAGACCCGCCCGGCCTACCTGTGGCGCGCCCCTTCCCCGAGGAGCCCACGCGGCCGGGGCAGCGGCCGCCCCGCCATGCCCCCTCCATGGGCTGTCAGGCCCTTCGTGAACCGCTGGGATGATGCTCTGGGGGAGCCAGTGAACGTGGCGGACCCCGGGGCCTCGCCTCGCCTTCCTTCTGTTGGAACGAGAGCCTTTGTGGGGGACCTGGCGGGGCAGGGGGCCTTCTAAATAGCGGGGGTCTCGGGAAACTTGTTGAAATGTGGGTGATTGGGGGTGCAGGGAGGTGGCCGACCTGGAGGATCGGTCAAGGTGTGCTGGGGGGGGGGGGCTGTCTTCTTAAATGGCCTTTGAGCCGGACCGGTTCTTTCAGGAAGCAGGTGTTTCGAGCCTTTCCAAATAAATAGGCCCAGCTTTCCTTACCGACTAACTGAGCCTCTCCTATGTATAATACTCTGTAATAAGGAGATGGACAAACGGAAAACGCCCCGCGGCCCAGCTGGTCACTATTCAGTGGCCCGGAATATCAATTAATCATTTAGCCTTAGTCATAGGAGGGCTCAGGTAACTACGTCCCAATTAAAAGAGCAAAGATGAGGTTCTCTCTTTTCCAAATACCATAGCTTCACAGTAGTCATTTTTTCAAAATCCAGTTCATCGTTTTTAAAATCAATGAGGGCTCAAAAGGAGAAAGTGCCTCCCTGCCCTAAGTTGTGTGCACCAAATCGGCAGGATTATTTATGGGTCTCTTGTGACTTGTGCTGTGCCCTCACAACTTTCACTTAAAACCATGATAAAAATATAGCCTTGTCTCATGCACCTGGATTCATCTGCTATTTGTAGGGAAGCTGTGGCCACACATTTTTAAATTGGAGGAAGGAACTTCTATTTAATTGAGCCCAATTTGTTAGTGAATATAAATGTTAGAACTAGGTGGTGCTGTAGAGTGGAGTCAGGGGGACCTGAGTTCAAATTCAGCCCCAGGCACTTAATAATTCCCTAGCTGTGTGGCCTTGGACAAATCACTTAACCCATTGCCTTGCAAAAACCGCAAAAGAAAAAAACAACAACCAACTAACCTGTCCAACTGGAATCCCAGTAGGGTTCAACTTAAATTAATCGTGTGACGTTTAACCTTTCTGTAGTCATTCATCAAAATTGTACATTTCCTTCTAGGTAAAGAAATAAGAAAAGGGAAAAAAACAAGTTCTCATTATTTTAATAATCAGACTCTAAGATGCAAATGGACCATTGTGAGAAGGATTCCTTTGGTTATGGAAGTTTCAAGACCACTCTCCAGGCAGCCTGGGATATGATGGTTGAAGACTTTGTTAAATTTCCTCAAATTTCCATCCTTTTTATAGGAGATGAGGAGGAGAGTGAGAAGTCAAAACCCACCAGTTCCAATGGTGAGCGTCGTGGGGTCAAAAGACAGCGAGATGAGAAGGAAGAACATGGCAGGGCTTACTATGAGTTTCGAGAAGAGGCATATCACAGTCGGTAAGAGGGAGCTCCTCTGCCCTAGCCCCTGATGGAAACTACTTTCTGCTAAGATTTGACATTCTCAGGGTGGCTAGCTGGCATAGTGGATAGAGTATCAGCCCTGGAGTCAGGAGTACCTGAGTTCAAATCCAGCCTCAGACACTTAATAAATATCCAGCCGTGTGGCCTTGGGCAAGCCACTTAACCCCATTTGCCTTGCAAAAAAAACCTGGAAAAAAAAACTCCAGGGTTTACCAGTAGGGTAGCCTAGTTATTTGTAAGAAGGCAACACTTAATTCCTTCAAAAGTAAAGTATAGTGGCAGCTAGGTGATGCAGTGGATAGAACACTGACCCTGGAGTCAGGAGTACCTGAATTCAGATCCCGCCTCAGATACTTAAGTACACTTTTGTCACTGGCTGCAAGTTCATACAAGTATTAATCAGAGAAGTGGACATGGTTGGTCAAAACTGTGCTGTTTTTTTTCTCTCCTGTGTAGTTCCAAGTCTCCACCACCCCCTGAAGAAGAGGCCAGAGATGAGGAAGAAGATCGGACTCTTGTGAACCTAGATACGTGTATGTAAGAGACAGAAGAGATGGCAGTGTTGACCAGGAGGCCTTCTGTGTCCTCTCTCATACTAGAAGTTAATTTGGTATCTAAGCACAAAACAACTTGGAAAGCTTAGGCTGTGAGGTCATCTATTCTCACTGGAAGAGAAGTGTGTAATTGGGTGTGTTTTGATGCTTAGCTATAACGGTGGTATCTCCCACTGGATTGACATCAATTGTTCCTTCCTAACAGATACCTCCGACCTCCATTTTCAAGTGAGCAAGGACCGTTATGGGGGCCAGCCACTTTTCTCAGAGAAATTTCCCACTCTTTGGTCTGGAGCAAGAAGCACCTACGGAGTGACGAAGGGAAAAGTCTGTTTTGAGGCCAAGGTGGGGCAGCCGCTCATGAGACTCATTCCTCCTACTGTTCCCTTCCCAATGAGAGACCCATCAACTCCCCGCTAGGGCCCAAGGCCCTGAGTCCCCAAAAAGAGCCGGCCCTGGGAGTTGTGGCTCAAGGTCCTGGAGAGGTGTGCCACTGAGGCAGCATTTGAGTCTCTGAGCTTCTATTCTGGGACGCCCAGGTATTGCTGGGGAGGTGGGCCCAGTGACTAAGTCTTCCCTTTCTGACTTGGACAGGTCACACAGAATCTGCCACTGAAAGAAGGCTGTACTGAGGCTTCCCTCTTGAGAGTTGGATGGTCTGTTGACTTCTCCTGCCCACAACTTGGTAAAATCCCTTTCCCCTTCCCCTCATACCTGGATGTCTGGCAGGGGAGGGCGACTTCTGGGGAGGTAACTCTGCTCCTCTGTTCTAGGTGAAGATGAATTTTCTTATGGCTTCGATGGCCGGGGGCTAAAGGCAGAAAATGGGCAGTTTGAGGAATATGGCCAGGCCTTTGGGGAAAATGATGTCATTGGCTGCTTTGCCGTAAGTCTTTCTGAGAGCAGTCCATTGATTGAAGGCTGTAGGCAGCAAGGGCATGGCGTCGGGGGAAGGATGTTGGGCAAGTGCTTTGATTTCTCGGTGAGGTGCCCATCCTCCTGACTGACCAGTGGGGTCTTGCTTCTAATATCAGTGATTTGATTGTGGGGAAATTCAGTGAGAGAAACATTTTTTCCTCCTTCTACCCAAATCCTGAGCAGCCAACTCAAGCCGTGCCATGTTGCTTGTCATTGTTCATCACAGAATTTCGAAAGTGAGGAGGTGGAACTCTCTTTCTCTAAAAATGGAGACGATCTGGGTATAGCTTTCCGGATCAGCAAGGAGTCCTTGAATGAGCGGCCTCTCCTGCCTCATGTCCTCTGCAAAAACTGTGTGGTAGAGCTCAACTTTGGTCAGAAGGAGGAGCCTTTCTTCCCCTCTCCTGAGGAGTTTGTGTTCATCCATGCTGTGCCAGTGGAGGAGCGGGTTCGAACTGCAATGCCTCCTAAGACTTCAGAGGAGTGTGAGGTACGGGAAGCCAAGGTGGTGCTGACCCAAGAAGCTTCCCCTCGTGGGTGTGAGTGAGCACGTATGAGAGTTGGGGGGCGTTGTCAGGACTGTCTGGGCCCTGGGACCCCTTACCCATTACAAATCTGTCACTCTGGCTCTGCAGGTCTTACTGATGGTGGGTCTGCCTGGGGCTGGAAAGACCTGGTGGGCCTTGAAACACGCACAAGAGCATCCTGAGAAAAGATACAATGTGCTGGGAGCAGAGGCTGTGCTGAGTCAGATGAGGGTGAGTAGGAGAGGCTTGGGCACCAGGGGGGCCCCAAGGTTCTGAGGTGGAGAGTGAGGTATTTAGGGTTTGTCTCCATTTCAGACAAAGGGGCCTGAGGAGCCAGAGATGGACCCCAAGAGTCGGGACCTTTTGGTACAGCAAGCCTCCCAGTGCCTTAGCAAGCTGGTCCAGGTGGCTTCGAGGACAAAAAGAAACATCATCCTGGACCAGGTATCTTTCCTACCTGGCACTCTTCCTGTAGCTGAGGTGGCAGCCCTTCTCAGGCAGAGCTCTGGGACCCTCCCTGAGCCAGCCGGCCTTCAAGCCAGTCCGTTTCTGGAACATTCTGCCCTTCCCCTCTCCTGGGCAGCAGCTGCCCAAGGGTAAAGCAGATGTGGCTTTCTGCTCTCATCCCCAGTGTAACGTGTACAACTCGGGCCAACGGCGGAAGCTGCTCCTCTTTAAGACCTTCTCTCGAAAAGTGGTGGTGATTGTGCCCAAAGAAGAGGACTGGAAGAAGAGGCTGGAGCTAAGGAAGGAGGTGGAGGGGGACGACGTGCCGGACACTGTCATGTTGGAGATGAAAGGTGCGCTCGGGGCATTCTAGAACTCAACTTGGAGCTGAAGGGAGAGCGATAGGGGATGAGAGTGCAGCTGCAGCCACAGGATGGCTGGCCTCCTCCCGCCAGGGCTTTGGAGCTCTTGGTGGGGGAGTTCATTGTAGGGAGCTGAGCTCCAGGCCCAGGCAGCCCCAGGTCTGATGTTGTTGCTGACTGTTTAGGGATGCTGAGTTGAGGAGGTGTCCAGATGGACAGGCCCTTGGGGTAAAGGGATCTGGATCCAGAGGTGCCTTCTGACCCTCCCAGGAATTCTGATTGTTGTTCTGAGTAAAAAGGTTGTTCACACTATGAAATGTCAGGGGATCCTTGTCAAGTTGAGATGGGTTAACAGGAAAGTTTGTTCCACTCCCCAAAAGACCTTTTGCCTTTATCCCTGGAACAATGCTGGGTTGAGGCCTTGAGCGTGTTTTGTTCTTCCTGGTCTCAGTTTGTCCAGGTTTTGAGGAAAAAAGAAAGGGAATTGGCCTAAAAAAAAAATCATGCTTTTCCCTCCCCAGAAGGGGGCGCCAGAGGCGGTCCCCCAGACTGGAAGGGGGTGTGGGCCCCCCCAGCTGCCCCAAGGGGTATTGGAGAGCAAATGACTTTTTATGTGGTTATTTCAGTTTCTGGAATTTCTTGGAAGCCTTTGCTTTCTAACCTTTGGATAAGCAAGACCAAAGTCAATAGGATTGATCTGCAGGAGCAGCCTTAGTTCAGCAGGGAGATCGGGGCCCCCTAGGAGCTGGGCACAGGCCAAATGCCTTAGTTTGCAGATAGGTCAAAGGAAACCAGGGGGATGGGGTTTAGCAGCTCCCTCTGTTTGCAGAGAGCCCTAAATTTGGCATCCCAAATTTAGGGTCAGCCATTGGGGGGGGGGGTATAAGAGTTTGCAGGGCTGGTGATAGGTGGTCCCTTCTATTCTGGAATTTTCAAAAGGGAGAAAAGAAGACCCCCAGATCATTTATTCTACTCTAAGCCTCCCCACCCCCCCTTTTTTAAAAAATTCATAGCCAATTTCTCTCTGCCTGAAAAATGTGATTATATGGAGGAGGTAACCTTTGGGGAACTGGAGAAGGAAGAGGCCCAGCCTCTGGTCACCAAGTACAAAGAGGAGGCAAGGAAACTGCTGCCCCCTTCTGAGAAGCGGACAAACCGCCGGAACAACCGTAACAAGCGCAACCGGCAGAGCCGAAGTCGTGGCCAAGGATATGGTGAGTGGGGGGTGCTGCCACCAGCAGGGCTGGCAGGGGGCAAACACATCCTGGGGAGGAAGGAAGAAGGGGTCAGTCTGCTGTCGCCTGTCCTCCACGTCCTGGGATTGCTGACCTGCACTCAGTGGGTCAGGAAATGCTTCTCTGGACCTTCTGGGGAGGACCTCTGAGCCGCCTCTTCGGCTCCTCGTGTGTGGAGGTTTTAGAGAAAGATGCTCCCTTGGACTCTAGCCCTGCTGTGGGCCTCGTTTCTGGGTCAGGTCTCCCCCACTGCTCTATTGGGTTGGAACCTGGTCTCATGGGTCAAGCTTTTCATCTGCCATTTGGTGGTGGCTAGTCTGTGGGTCACAAGGAGCTTTCTCCTCTCGCTGGAGCAGAGAGGACACCCAGGTTGGGGAAGAAGGCTCGGTTAGGGGATACAAGAGCGTGTCAGTAGCCAAACCAGGGCGACCCCTCGCTGCCTGCTGTGGAGGTCCTGACCATACCGTGGGCTGACATCTGCCACCCAGTGGGTAGAAGTTAAGCAAGAGCTACCCGATGGAGAGGTCGTCCTCCACCTCCCAGTTGGGCCATCAGGGTGTGACTAGCACCAGCCAGACGTTCCCCTCAGGCCTGGTTTGGGCTCTTTTTCTTTCCGCTTCCCTTGGAGCCAAGAGCCTCAGGTAGCCATCTGAGAGCTGTTCTCCATTTCTCTTCCAGTCGGCGGGCAGCGCCGGGGCTACGACAGCCGTGCCTATGGGCAGCAGTACTGGGGGCAGTCTGGAAGCAGAGGGGTGAGTGTAGCTCTCCTCCGGCTCCTCCCTCCTGGCAGGACCATGACTAGATTGTAAGCTCCTTGAGGGCAGGGACTGTGACTTGATCTCTGTACAGAGATCTGTACAGAGTCAGTACTTCATGTGTGACTGGGGGGGGCCTTACTGGGAATGGCTGTCTCTGGCCAAAGTGCTGGAAGCCCCTCAGCCCTCCCTTACCCTTCCGCTCTCTCTCTTCCTCACTCAGGGTTACCGTAACTTCTACGATCGCTATCGAGGAGATTATGACCGATTCTATGGCCGGGACTACGATTACAACAGATACAGGGATTACTACCGGCAGTACAACCGGGAGGTGAGTGGACAGAGTGGACGGGAGGAGCCTGGCAGGGCAGGAGCCTCCAGGGCTGGCCCCGGGTGACAGGCTCGTCCTCACTCTGTTTCAGTGGCAGAGCTACTACTACCAGGACCGAGACCGATACTACAGGAATTACTATGGCTACCAAGGGTATCGGTGAAGGCCCAGTCACTGGCCTGCCGGCCACAAGGAGTGCAGCCTCGGGCCCTGGGGGGAGGGAAGGAAAGGGGACAAGGCAAACCAAGAAAAACTGTACATTTTTTTTAAAAAGTTTGTGAGAAGAATATTGTCTTATTCTCTAAAACATTTCAAACCTAGTTAGACATTTGTAATCAAAAACCTTTGCGCATAATGCAGCCCTAGGGATGCCTGACCTGACCCTGTAATGAATGCATGGGACTGGACTGGCAATGTGCTACCCTGACTTCTGACATCCTAAGGCAGCTGGGCTGGCAGCTAGGCGGGGGAAGAGGTCTCGAGGGCTGGGGCTGGGGTAGTGGAAATAAACGATTGGCTCTTATCAGTCATTGGCACCACTAACTGCTCGTCTTTTCTTTCCCGACCTCTCCCTCCTGGGATCTCTGGTCTGGTGGGCTGGAGGCCAGTATGGCCTTATCTCCCATCTCCCAACTTTGTACTGCTGGCCAAGGCATAGAAACTTACAGCCCATTGGGTGACTGGCATAGGACGCCAGGCGAGGTCGGCCTGGCCTAGAGCAGAATGGTTGGTGAGTGGGAATTCTGGGGGAGCGTGGAAAATCTGGCTTGCCGGTGCCCATCTCTGCCTTCCAAGGTTATACCAGGGTGCCCTCGTCAGAAGTCTCCCCTGGCCTGTGGCCACCTCCTTGAGTAGTGGCAGGGGGACATCCCTCAGAGTTTCTTAAAACGAGCTCAACAAGATTCTCACGTTCCTTGGAGCCTCCTATGTCCAGAGGCGAATCTTGTGGTGGAAGCAGCCAGTTGTGAGTCGAGAATTGCAGTTATGCCCCATGGGGAGAAGGTCCTCCCCCCCTATCTCGGAGACACGGCCGGCCCAGGAAAGGGGCTCGGATGGGGTGATGAGAGAAGGCTCAGTGCAGGACGTGGGTGCCAGGATGAGTAAAGCGGGGGATGCGTGCTGCTGTGGGGGATGGTTAGAAGCCACTTTCCCCCGGACTCGGGGTGTGACGTCCCCTTGGGTGCTGTGCCGCTCCCTTCCTGCTCGGCATGGACTGGGGGGGCTGCCCGGCTGGCCTGGGGCTCCTCCCCTGAATGCTGCCTTTATTGCAAAAGGGCTCGCCGGCCAAGTCCTGGGTTGCACCAAGACTCGTAGTTCTTTCCGCTTGTCCTTGACTGACAAGGCCCCAAAGCGGGCATCCTGAGGAGTGGCAAGTCTCCATTCTGGTGCCCACCTTGCATTTCCTTAGTGACCGTGGTCCTTTGGGAAATAACCCGGCCAGAACTGGGAGGGCTGGGGGGCAGGAGGTGAAGGCTTCGGGAAGAGCCGGTTTTGTGGAAAGGGGCGGGACGGAACCAGCGGGGGGCCCTTTGTTAAGGCCCCGGGCCGGGGTGGGGGCCCTGGAGCCCGGCCTTGCCCACGGACACGAGTGAGCCTCCGCGGATGGAGATGGACAAGCCAACGTGGGCAGCGTCCTGCACGGGCCAGCGGGAGGAGGCCTGCCCGCCGGGCGAGGGCAGCGGCCTGGGCCCCGGCCGCCCCGTTTACAATAAAGCGCCCTTTGGGATGAGGTCACCGGCCGGGCCCTGGCTGCTGCCTTACCCCAAAGCCGGGCCGGAGGCCGGGGGCCGCCCCCCTGGGTGGGGTCCCTGGGGAGGGTGGGGGCCGCCCGGGGCCCGGATGAGGAGCCCCCGCCTGCTGACCATCGGGGCCCCGTCCGCCCGGATTCCCGCCGGCTGGCCCCGTGGGGAAGCCCCGCCCCTTCCCGGCCTCGGTTTCCCCCGCGGAGGCTGCCAGGCCGCCGGCACGGCGCACGCGCAGCGCTCCCCGCGGCGGGGGCGGGGGCCGCCATTTTGAGCGCGGGCGCGGGCGGGGCCCCGTCGGGACGGCCGAGGGAGCCTGGGCGCCGCCATTTTGAGCGCGGAGCCGTCGGGGCGGTGCCCTCCCCGCGCCCCTCCCCCCGGGCTCCCAGCAGCCCCCGCGCCCCCCCCCGGCTCCCAGCAGCCCCCGCGCCGCGGCGCGAATCAGGCGACGCCAGAGCGGCCTCCGAGAGCCAAAGCTTTATTCGTGCCCCGCAGGGCGGGGGGCGGGGCGGGGGCTGCCCGGGCGGGGGGCTCAGAGGAGCGCGCAGAAGAACTTCTTCTCCCGGAAGGGGTTCTCCGAGGTGGGCACGGGGGTGATGAGGGGGTCCTCGCAGGCGTGAGCGTCGCAGTACGTCATCAGGTCCGCGGCCGCCTTGGAGACCTGGGCCCGCGGTGGGGGCGGGGCTGTCAGCCGGGCCCCCCCCAGCCGCTCCCACCCGACCCTGAACCCCCACACCTGCCGCCCGCCTCCCCGCCCCCACCCGCCACACGCCCCCCACCTTGATGCGGCACATGCTGGCCTCGATCTTGAGCTGCTCCACCAGCTTGCGGGCTTGCCCGATGCTCATGGTGCTGTTCACCGGGGTCTCGCCCTTCATCCTGGCCCTGAGCGGGGGACAGCCGGGGTGCTGACGGCGGGGTGGGGCTCTGCAGCAGGAGAGCCGCAGAGCCAGCCGGAGCACCCCCACGCATCCCCCTCCCGCCCCGGGCACCACAGGTCACTGGACTAGAGACCTCAAGGGCATCTAGTGCCAGCCGGCCCTGAGCAGGAATCGCGCCCCTCGGGCTTGGGGGCTAGCGGCCGCCAGGCGCCGTGGAGGGAGCTGGGGACGTGTGTCCCGGGCGATGCCTTTCTGAGCCTCTTCCCTCACTCAGGGCCTGGGAGTTG
Source organism: Macrotis lagotis (assembly GCF_037893015.1). NCBI lineage: Eukaryota > Metazoa > Chordata > Mammalia > Peramelemorphia > Peramelidae > Macrotis > Macrotis lagotis. Next base: position 285,994,603 of record NC_133660.1, read on the forward strand.
GGGGGGGACCAGGGTGGTTAGGAAAGATCACCAAAGGATCCCATCCTTCTCAGGGGGCCTTTCCCCCCTTCCGCCCCCAGTAGTGAGAATGGTGATAAGAAAAGAATAGGAATGAGATGAATTCCCGGATTTTCCATAGCCGTCCTCAAATTCAACAAATGATTTATGGGTCATTTGGATCAGGATTTCCTGAAAGGATCCATTGTTATCCTGGCCCCCTCCTCAGTCTCCCAGAATCCTCTTGAACTAAAAGCTGCGAGGGGCCTGAAGAATGTACCCCAAGGAAGCACAGTAGTCCCCATCCAGTGGCTGAAAGCCTGTTCCCCCCCCACACACACACACACCCCACTAGCTACTGACCTCAAGCTTTACTCGGCCGCAGATTCAGGGGTTTGTAGGAATACAGAGACCTTCTGGCTGAGGTGGGTGTCTCACCCTGTTGCCTGGAGCTTTGTGTTGCAGATGATAGAAAGAGCAGGCTCAGAGGAGGATAGCAGCAATTCCTGACAAGGGAAGGAGTGAGGACTGCCTCCAGGTCCTTCAAGGGCTGGTCCCAAGCGATACAGTGCTAGCACTGCCTCTCTGGACCACTAGTACCTGAAGGATGAAGGATGCTAGAAGGAGTTGCTCCCATCCCGGAACATACCAACCATGCAGCCAGTGGGGGAGGCTGTCAGCAAGCTCTTGCCCTGGGTGGGCACCCTGTGCCAATCGGTGACTGATTGCCTGCCCTCCTCTGGCACAGGCACACTGAGGTGATTGTCAGAACATTTCTTCAAGGGCCTGGATGGAGCCAGGGCCAAAGTAATCTCCCCCCATCCCTATGGTGGTCTGGGCCTATGGTATCTGCTGCAGTGGAGTCTGGGCTGGTCTGCAGGGGACCCTGCTCATTTGGAAATCTGACATCAGCCAAGCGTTTGCTCCCCCTCCCTTGTCCTTTCTCCTTCTGCCTCAGCATTGTCATCCCCTTCCTCTTCTTTCCAAGGGCCCCAGTTCCTTCCAAACATAGGCTTACTCACAACCCCCTATACTGGGTGGGAGGTGACAGGTTTTAGCAAATTTAATTCATCCAATATTTTTGGAGTGTGGATGCTTTACCAGGCTTAGGATATGGGATCCAAGATGCATAACAGTCCCTTTCCTGATGGCATTTCTGTTCTACTGTCAGAAAGCCAGGCCTCCCTTCCTCATTTGGCAACCTGGGAAAGTAGAGGCCAGAGTGGTTAGTCATTAAAAAAACACCACCAAGGTTTATTAAGCACTCCATGAGTGTTCATTCTCACTTGAGACTCACACATAGTCAACCTGTAATTAAGATCCTTCTGTGCTCAAGAAACTTCACAAAGTAGCCCCTTTCAAGGATCGGTCCTGGAAGGTAGATAGGTAAGTGGAGGCATTATTCCCATTTTGTAGATAAAGGAATTTGGGCCCAGACTCTGGGCACTAAATCAGTGACAAGATTTGAACCTCAGATCTCCCAAGTTCATTTCAATAACTTTTAGTAAGCGCCTACTACACAGCAGGCACTAGGCTAAGTGCTAGAGATACAAAAAGGGGCAAAAGACAAGCCACTGCTCTCAAGGAGCTTAGCATCCAGGGGAGAGGTGACATGCAAATTATCATATACAAAGCACATCATAGGATTAAAAGGAAATAATTGAAGGAAAACATTGGAGTTCAGAATACATAGGGAAAGCTTCATGTAGGAGAGGGCATTTTGGTTGGGGTTTAAAAGAAGCCAGAGAGGTAAGCAGTCAGAGTAGAGGAGAGAGACGTTTTGGTTCAGGGGACAGCCAGGTGGCACAGTGGATGGAGCACTGGCCCTGGAGTCAGGAGGACCTGACAGTAATTGCCTGGCTGCATGGCCTTGGGAAAGTCACTTAACCCTATTGCCTTAAAATAAAATTTAAAGAAATTTAAGAAAAAAACATTTTTAAATGCCAGGAACTGAAAGATGAAGAGTGGAATGGCCAGAAGATCAGTGTCAGAGACCAAAGAGTGCTCTGTGGAGAGTGAAATATCAGTGGACTGGAAAAGGAGGAGGGGACCAAGTTTGGAAGGACTGAATGCCAAACAGCATTTTATTGTCTTTGTATTTAGTGTATGTTATATTTATTCCTAGAGGCAATAGGGAGCCACTGAAGTTTATTAAATAAGATGGTAAAATGATGTGACCTTCATTTGAGGAAGATCATTTTCATAGCTGAATGATGCGGATTAAAGTGGAAAGAAACTTAATGCAGGCAGACCCACCTGCAGGGTATTGCAATAATCCGGGCATGACTGTACCCCACCTGGATGGGGGCAGTATCAGAAGAGAGAAGGAAATGAATTCGAGGAGAAATATTGCAAAGGTGAAGCTGACAGGCCTTGGCAAGTGCTTGAATGTGGTGGGTGAGAGATGTTACAAAGTTGGAAATGATGGGAGCAGCACCAGCCTTGGAGTCTGGAGTACCTGAGTTCAAATCCAGCCTCAGATGCTTAATAATTGCCTAGCTGTGTGGCCTTGGGCAGGCCATTTAACCTTGTTGCCTTGCAAAAAAAAAAAAAAAAAACAACCCAAAAAATTAAAAAAAGAAATGATTGGATGTGAAGGGGTGAGTGAGTGAGGATTCAAGATGACTCCTAGGTTGTGAGCCTGAGGGGCTGGCTTAGTAAGAGAGGGAAAGTATGTGAGTTTAGAGTGAAAGATGAGTTTTAGTTTGTACATATTGAATTTAAGATGTCTTCTGACATTCAATTTGAGATGTCTGAAGGGTTATAAACAATAGGAGATTGGAAGTCAGTGGAGAGATTGGGTCAGGAAAGGATGATGTGAGAATCATTAGTGTTGAGATGGCCATTAAATCCATAGGAGTTGATGAGATGGTCTAATGTAGTTCAGAGAGGGAGAACCCAGGACACCTGCAGTTGTAGTGATCTGGAGGAGGATCCAGCAAAGGAGGCAAGAAGTGAGAGACAGGGAGACCAGGAGACAGCGGGGTGCTCCGAAACCCGGAGGGAGGAGAGTACGAAGGAGCAGAGGGTGATGATCCACGGTGTCAGAAGCTGCAGAGGTGGAGGAGAATGAAGATTGAGAAAAGGCCAATGGATTCGGACCTCCACAATCCACCAACCGGTTCCTCCCTGACAGGTTGAATACTTTGAAGGGACCAAAGATAGGAAAGCCAAGGGAAAGAACTGAACATATGGCTTAAGAGAGAGAAAATCAGGGTGGGGTGGGGGGGGGCACAGCAGACCCATGGGGTGGGAGAAGAAGAGCTGAGAAAGGGGAGAAATCTGGGAGAGTCTGGAGAAGTTGGGAAACAAACAAAATTGCTGGCTTTGGTTGCTAAGGTTTGCTCAGTCATGATCATCAGATGATGCGGTTGGGTGTTCTCAAATGTAGGGCATCGTCGAAAATGGTGCAAGGCCCTGAAAGGCTGGGGAGAACTTGTATACACGGGGAGTCTGCCAACTCTGTACAATGGGCAGCGCGTGCCAGCCAGGAGGCGGGGAGGCTCATAACCCCGCAGACCGTCTAGGCTAATGCTGCTTATTTTACAAGTGGGGAAACTGAGGCCCGGAGTGGGGAGGGGAAGGGATTGTTGATACGCCCCCACTTCTGGCTCCAGCACAGTCTCCCGTGGCCTGTTTCGTGTTAATAAGCAGATCCATCCTTGGACGGAAGGCAGGGGAGCGACTCCTTGCTGTCTCTCCACGGGTCCCGGTGGCACAGGACACACGAGAAGCGGGCGCGCGGGGCTCATTCTGCAGCTGGGGAAACTGAGGTCCAGAGGGCCCCCCGGCTGGCATGCTGGCGCTGCCCGGGCGCCCGGGCCCACCTTCAGAGCGGGGAGCTGAGGCTCAAAGGGAGCCCGGGTGGGCGGGGGCCCAGGGGGTGGGCGGGAGCCCAGGATTCTCGTTGCCACGGCAACGCCAGCCCTGCCGTTACTCTGCCCACGTGTGGCCGGGCGCCAGGGGGCGGGGCCGATCTCCGCCCCGCCCCTGCTGCCCGCCGGCCCCGCCCCTCGCGCGGGCCTCCTCTCCAATCGCCGAGCCCCGTTCCCAGGCCGGCCCCGCCCCCAGCGGCCTACAAAGGCGGGCCCGCGGCGGGGGGCGGGGCTTCCGCGGGAGGCGGAAGTCTCGGGGCGGCGTTGCCGGGGCAGCGGCGAGCGGAGCGGGAGGCGGCGGCGCCCCTCCGGCGGGCACGGTTTCCATGGTGACTCGGTTAGGTAGGGGCGCCTCGGGGGGAGGGGCCCGGCGGAGGCCGCAGCGCCCCCCGCGGCGCTGACCTCACAGAGCCATTGTGAGGAGGGGGCGCGGGGCGGCGCGGGGCGGCCACCGGCCTGCGGGACGCGGCAGAGGAACGGCCGCGCCCCCATCGCTGCCGCCCGCGCTGCCGCCGCCCATGGGCCCGGCCGGCCTGCAGGTAGAGCGGCCTCCAGGTAGGGCGGCGAGGCGGGGGGCGGAGGGGCCGGAGGGGCCGCCTCCCGCTGGGTCACCGGCTTCAAACCCCCCAACCACCTGCAGACGGAGGGGTGCGCCGGGCCGTCCGGGAGGCCCTGCCCTGGCGCCCCGGGACCCCCTCCCCGGGCTGCTGAGACCACGGGGGGTTCCGCCGTCTCCACCGTACTGGGCAGAAACCGAGGCCCGGCGGCTCCCCGGGCCCTTCCAGGGGCCTGGGAGCTGGGGGGGGGGGCAGAGACTGCGCTGGAAGCCTCGAGACTGGCACCCAGTGGCCCCGAGGTCTGCCAGCCCGCAGCCGGGCCTCTGCCCTCTGTCAGCTGACCGGAGGCATTCTCAGGTTTCCCTCATCTCAAGCCTGTCCGGCTCCCGGAGGCATTTACAGAGGGAAGAGCCGAGGTTGCCCGGCAGGCAGGGGCATTGTGTACCAGAGCCCTGGCAGCCTGGGGAATGATGAATTAGAACTTGGTTTCTTTAGTGTGAGGGTTGCTGTAGCACTTTGCCCCCCAGGTAAGAAGTGCGAGGACTGCCCCGTTCTTCAGGTAAGGAAAGGGAGTGTAGAGACCTAAAGGGACCTGTCTTGGGGTCACATACTAGGGACACCCAGCTCCTTGCTCCTCCTAGGCCCAGCTCAGTGGGGTGAGGGGGACCTGTGAGAACCCAGAGCCTCGGTACTTCTCAGAGCTTCCCTACATGCTTTCTGTTTTACCAATCCATGGTCATGGTTGGCCTCTGGGAACTTTTAAAGGGAGGAAAGCAAGAGTTATCCCCCTCCCCGCCTGCACCTTCAAAGTCAGCTCTCTGAATTCGGATCTAAGAGACTATTGGCCTTCCCTTGACTCACTGTGATAAAAGTGTTTTACCACGTTTCCTGGGGTAGCAAAAGAAGGAATTACATGGACCTTGCTCCAGAGGTAATCCAGGAACATGAGCAAGGTCCCCAGTGGGTGGTGGTCCTCCCCTCCATCAGACTTGGGAAGCTGCAGAGATGGGTGAGCCAGGGTAGTCTGGGATATAGCCACAGTAATCAGGGACATCTTGAGGATTCAGCCCGTGGCTCTTGGGCTAGTAAGGGAGAAGCTGACCATAGAGCCTAATGGGCTGCAGAGAACGCAGAAGGACCAGCACTTGGTTACATGTGTCTGTGGGAAGAAAGAAGGTCAACGTTGATCTTTTCCATATTTTTTCTTATTTGGATTGTGGGGAAAATACTTTGTAACCCTAAAGCTCAATGAAAATAGAATTTTAAAAATCAGAGCTGAGGCTGTTGGCATATGAATGGATTCTAGATGGAGTAGTTTGGTCAAACTGAAGAGGCAGTGGATGTATCTCACTGTCTCTAGCCATACCACCTGCCAGGGCCCTAAAGCGAATGGCCTAATGTCTCCACTGGAGAAGGGGTCATTTGTCATCTTCCTTTATCTCCTTTATCTTTTTCTAGGAACTGCCCCCTGTGTTGTCCCATGGCCAGGGGCAGCAATCGGGTGACAGAGCAGATTGGACAAGGCCTGACACCTGGGCCTAGTCAGGTCCTGGCTGCCCCCTTGTGGCCCTCCCCATGGCCAGTGACCCGGTGCCGGCCCTGCTCTGGGCCCAGGAAGTGGGCCAGATGTTGGTGGGCCGAACCCGGAAGCTCCTGCTACAGTTTGGAGTGTTGTTCTGCACCATCCTCCTCCTCCTCTGGGTTTCTGTTTTCCTTTATGGCTCCTTCTACTATTCCTACATGCCAACAGTCAGCCACCTCAGCCCAGTCCACATTTCCTACAGGTGAGAGGTTTTCCCATTGCCAAATAGCTGGGACAAGTTTGGCTGGGGTGTTTAGGAAAGGCTGGCAACCCAACCTCAGCTCATTCAAACGATCAAAAATCCCTAGCTGGCCTCTTTGGAACTACTGTCTCTTGGGGGCCCCCAAGAGCTTTGCTGCCAGCCATTGCCTCCATGGAATTTTTTAAAATTTCACACTGTATTTTTAAATTATGTTGTAGATGATGACTTTTGATGTCTCCATCATAGATATTTCTGGAAATTCTTCTATCTACGTTTCTTGGAGTTGAACCTTTCTTGTAACAAAGAAAAACATTTTAAGGCCAAATATCCAATACAGTGACCAAGTATCAAGCAACTTTGTGTTCTAATAGTCCCCTGATGAGAGAGGGGTTTTGTTATCTGTTCTACAGGACACACCATGTTTTGCATCATCCCTTTCTTTCCACATCTTTGCCATTAATCTCTTACTTATTCATCCCATATTCGGTGAATATAATTGTTCATAGCAACCCAACCTAGGATCATAGAAACCTCCCTCAAGTCTTCTTACTATTGGGAGTAACTTTAATTGCCTCCTTTGAGACCCTTTTCCCCATTTCCCCCCTTTCTCCTGCCCCTCTCATTCTCAGTTTTAGGGGCTTGACTCCTATTACATATCACAGGACCTAATGATAGAGATATGATGACAGTTTTCCTTCTCTCTGATACAGTGAGTCTGAGTATCTCATACTAGAAAAGATAATGAAGCAGGAAAAGAGAATGAGAGGCAGATATTATCATCTTGTGTCTGGTAGAGAAGGGTCACTTAGGCCGGCTGGACCACCCACACACAGACACACACAAGTCTGAGAGGAAGTGGTCAATGGTAAGGTAAATGGTGTTCATTCCCACTCTAGGACAGACTGCAATTCTGCTGGACCCATTCTCTGCTCCTTTCCTGTTGCCAACGTCTCCCTGGTCAAAGGTGGACGTGATCGGGTGAGTAGGGGCAAGAGATGGGGGGGAGAGAAACCAGGAATGCTTGGAACAGAAGCTCCAGTGATGCTGCTCCTTTGGTGTCTTGGCAGGTGAGAGGCAGAACACTGAAGGAAAAATCACCTCTTTGTCTCTGGTGTAACTTGGGGGGGGGGGGGGAGAGAGAGAGAGAAAGAGAGAGGAGAGCCAAAGTCTTCATTCCCGGAAGGCTTTGGCTCTCTTATCTGTGATCAGTGTGAAATGCACAGGGGTGAGAGAAATCATTGGACTGAGGTGGAAGACACCCAAGTGGTGATGGAATCTGAGGGTAAAATTGTGAAACTGAAGGTGAGATGTGTAAGCTTGTCAGAAATGACTGCTGGGCCAAAGGCTTGTCAGGCATCACTGGACCTCCAGAGGATGGCCAAGAACTCTCCAGAGCTGGGCCAGCTGGTGGAACCTGTCTCTAAGGGAGGGTGGATGGAACCAGGGAACCCAACTCAGAGGTGTATTCTCTGAAGAGACAGGAACATGGATGTTCTGGACAGTGTGCCATGTCCGAGTGTCTGAGGGCCTTGGTCTGAGGCCCGCCTCCTGTTACCTTGTGACCTGCCTGAGTCACTTCACCTTGGGGCTGTTCTTCACTCTATAAATAAGAGGATTGTCCCTGCTGGTCTCATAGACCCTTCCAGCTCTAAATTTAGACTACTGATCAGTGGGCTACAGTTAGTTAGAGCTTCCAAAAGCCTTAGGCAAGTTTTTATACCAGAGGGTAAAAAAAATAGGGGAACATGATGTTTTGTTTTGAATGGGTGACTGGCTTAGACAGACTAGAGATCAGAGAATATGCCAAAGTCACAAGATCTTTCCAGACTTGGTGCCAGAGGTCTTCTTCGCTCATTAGGGTTTAAACAAGACTTAGAGTGAGAAGCACCTGGAGACTTAGGAGATGGAATGGTGGACCTGGAATCAGGAAGACCTGGGTTCAAATCCAGTCTGTGACCCTGGGCAAGTCACTTTGCCTAACTTAGTTTCCTCAGCTGCAAAATGGAGATAATTTCCCCCTCCCAGTGTGATTGTGAGGGGGGCAGGAGTTCCACTTCCTTGAGTGCTTCTTTGAATGAGCCTCCCCCCACAGCCATGGCCATCTGCATCTGGCCGGGGGGGGGGGCACTTTCCAAAGGCAGCTGAGATGATCTGGGACAAGTAGTCTGGAAGCTCTGCCCAAAGTCTGCAAGAAGATGCTGGGCCAAGTCTGAGGATCCCTCTGCTGGAGTGCCTGGCTCCTGAGGGCTGGCTGGGCACCTCACACAGTACAAGCTCAGGGTAGAGATAGGAGGCAATCAGGAAAGATGGCACTGGCATTCAGTGCAGTCGATGTGAATCTGGGGAAAGCCACGCCACTCAGGCTTGCAGCCCAGCCCAGAATGTAATGATGTGTGTTCTGAAGGCCGTTGTGTAGGCCCGAGGAGCCAGAGATGGCAGGGAAAGCCTGAGCAGAGGGGGAGTCTCAAGGTGGGCTGCACAATCAAGGAAATGTAGGCCTGTCGGAGAAGTGCAATAGAGTGGGGACTTTATGCTCTTTTTTTTTCTCTGCCAAAATCAAAGGCCCAACTTTGTCACAAGATGCTAAAATCCTCTCGCTTCCAATGGAACCCTCAGAAGTATCAAAAACCAGAGGGATCTACATGAAAGGAAGCAGTTTGACCCTGTGACAGTTCCATGAGCAGAGGCTCAAGAGCAGTTCCACAGAGGACTTGTATCAAACTGGAGATGCCAGGGAGAACCAGGATGGGGAGGGTAGAGATCCGATCTTGAGAGTGAAATCCAGGGAAGGACAGAGGACCAGGAAGGAGGGGCCCTGAAGAAGAATTCTTTAAGGACAGGACAGTGATGCTTCCAGAAGCAGGAGCTGCTCTCTGGCTGTTGGTTAATTAACAGTGGAAATGGTGTCAGGCTAGTTCCAGGGGGATGGTGTCAGCACACATGGGCTTTAGTCACGGATGAGCTGTTTGGCTACGTGAGGCGAAGCACTGACATGCAGCAGGCAATCTCTGAAAAGGGGAGGTGAGGCCCAGTCTGAGAAGTGGGAATGGGATTCTGACCCTTGGAGACAGATAGACACACACCCCCTCACTCCCCCACCCCCCGCTGCAGAAGTGTTAAATTATAAGCTTGGAATGTTTCTCACACTGTCACACTCCATGGGTATGATGTGTTGATTGGATTTACTCAGCTACTGCTTTTTTTCTTTTTAAATTATTCATTACAAATAATGGCTCACTCCTAGGTGAGGGGAGATAGATTCAGAAAGGAAAGTGTTGAAAAAGTAAAAGATTATAATCCCCCAAAGAGGCATTTTAGCTGAGCATGGGGCTGGGCAGAAGACTGATGTGACCTCATCTCCCTCCCTGCCCCCAATGTGGTACAGGTGCTGATGTATGGACAGCCCTACAGAATTTCCCTGGAGTTGGAGATGCCCGAGTCCCCAGTGAACCAGGAGCTGGGCATGTTCATGGTCACCATTGCTTGCTACACCCGAGGGGGCCGTGTCATTTCCTCTTCTGCTCGTTCAGTGAGTTTGGGGACTTAGGTGTGGAGGGGGAGGGGCTGACCAACAGATCCTTTGGCAGAGGAGGGCCTTTAGAAGGGAGGATTGACATGGCAGGGAATCAAGTGCTCAGTGCTCGTCAGTGGGCTTTGTGACGGGATTTGGGATGCCTGCCCATGGCTGGCGCAGCAACATTGGGATCGTCCCTGCCCTTCAGGAGCCCTCCATCTGCTGGAATAATGAGGGACCTGACCTAGATCACCTTATCCTCGGCATCTAGTGACAGTGACTTTAAGATCCTGGAGAGCCAAGCCTCCACCTGCCCTAGATCAGAGTCCTGAGGAAGTGCCTCTGGCCCCATCCCACAATATGTTTTTTAAAAAGTACATTATATTGAAATAAAAAAAAGTTGTCATTTTTTCCCCCCATCTAATTTTGTGAGCCCTCCGAAATCTACTCGAAGACTATGAAGTCCCAGGTTAAGAACCCCTGAAGGAGGATTGTTCCCATTATAATGTTGGGAAGGGGTTAGGGAAGATTTTATTGGGCTAAAACCCTGGGTTCCAGTTCTAAGGTTCCAGGAGCTGGAGACCTTGAGATAAGGTTTCAGGAAAGAGAGGAATATGGTACAGAGCAAACAAACCGGAGTCAAGAGGCCCCTGGGCTTGAGGTCACAAGGGAGAGACTGGGCCGAGAGGCTGAGGAGAGCTGACCAGGCTTCCAGAGAAATCACAAGCTGAGAGCAGATGTTCTATGAGAAGAGGGGCCACTCAGGAGCAGGGAGGATGGGGCAGAGCCCAGCCAGGGCAGCTTCCTGTGGGGTTCACGCCTCCTCTTCTGCCTCTCACAGGCCATGCTGCATTACCGTTCGAAGCTGCTGCGAATCTTGGACACGCTCATCTTTTCCGGCCTCTTCTTATCTGGCTTTGCCGAGCAGAAGCAGCTCCTGGAGGTGGAATTGTATGCAGACTACAGAGAGGACTCGGTGAGGGGGGAGACCCTGGTGGCAGGGTCTGGAAGCAGGGGTGGGAGCAACCAAGCAACAGGGTAGTAGAGGGAAGGTAGAGAAGGGGAGAGGAGAGAGAGAATGGGACCTCCAAGGAGCTCCTGGAGCTGATAGCGGGCCCCTCCTCCACAGTACACGCCAACCACAGGTGCAGTGATTGAGATCCACAGCAACCGCATTCAGCTCTATGGGGCTCAGCTCCGGATTCACGCCCACTTCACAGGGCTCAGGTAGGAGGGTCAAGAGGAGGAGGGGATTTCAAAGATAAAGCCCCAGGAAGGGGAAGTGAGGCATTGGTCCCTCCAGCAAGGCTATGCCTTGGCTTCCCCTCTGCAGCCTCAAGCTCAGGATGAGGCTTCCTTGGAGAAGGAAACCCCAACTACACAATCACTTGTCTTCCTCCCTCTCAGTCTCCATCACCATAGCCCTGGGCTAGTCCTTAGGAGGGACCTGTTGAGAGGTGAGAGCTGTGGATTGGGGCAGCTAGGTGGCACAGTGGAAAGAGCACCAGCCCCAGAGTCAGGAGGACCTGAGTTCAAATTCAGTTTCAGGCACATAATAATTACCTAATTGCTTGACCTTGGACAAGACACTTAACCCCACTGCCATGTAAAAACTGAAAAAAAAAAACCCAAGTGGATGCAGTCACGGGGAAGACTGCTTCCCATCCATGCCCTCGTTTAATGTGGATTCTCCTCTCTGGTCCTACCTCCTCTCAGGTATCTGCTCTACAATTTCCCTATCACCTCAGCTGTCATTGGCATTGCCAGCAACTTTACCTTCCTCAGCGTCATTGTGCTCTTCAGCTACTTGCAATGGGTGTGGGGCGGTATCTGGCCCAAGCACCGCCTCACCTTGCAGGTATTGTGGTGTGGGAGGGAGTGAAGTGGGCTACCAAGGAGGATTAGGGAATAAGGGGCATCTGGCATATGGCTTCCAAGGAGAGCTTGGGGTGGGGGTTCCCCCCCACAGCTCTGTGACTTCTCTCCCCATCCTAGGTGACTAACCGAGATAAGGAGGCCTCCCAAGCTGAAGGACAGAGAAGGGGCCCTGCCCGACAGCCAGGTTTGTCAGGAGGTACCTCACCCAGGGAGAAGTAGACACAGATGGTTCTCTCTGCATCCATTGAACACTTTGCCCTGTGGGCCTCCTGGCCTGGGCACTGGAGACCTTGCTCTGAGAGCCTCCTGCCCTCTTCCTTTTGTCCAGTCAGACATGGTCTTAATATCTCATATCACTGTTGGCATGCCAGTCATGCCCGGGCCCATCTGTTAGAGGGGATCTTGGTTTCCACAGCTACTTAGCCCCATCACAAGCCAGTGGGAGTTTGGGGAACTGCCGTGTTGGTCCAGCTCTGGTTGCTGGTTCCCCTTGGGGCTCTGAGCTAGCTCAGCCGTGACTCAAATTTGTGTTGCACCATCCTCAGAGTAGCCTTGAGGGGCAGCTAGGTGGTGCAGTGGAGAGAGCACCAGCCCTGGAGTCAGGAGGACCCGAGTTCAAATCCAACCTCAGGCACAATAATTGTGTGACCTTGGGCAAGTCACTTAATCCCATTGCCTTAAATAAAAACTTAAAAAGAAGTCAGAGTAACCTCAAGAGTTGAGACATGCCATGGTGAGACACCTTGACCAGTGGAGCCCAGGTCTCCTCAGTAAAGCTTTAAGGGGTCAGCCCCTTGGTCTCTCTGCCTGGAGCAGGGTGGGGGTGGGTGGGAGAGGGTATATGTCACTGTTGGAACAGCTTCTCCTTCCTTAGGGCTGGGGCCAAGAGGCCGAGCAGAGCTGACCAGGCTTCCGGAGAAATCGCAGGATGATGGGGACCACGCAGCTGTCCTTGGGCCAGGTACAGATGGGCAGGGAGACAGACCCCTTCTTACCCTGTCCTTTTTCCCCTCCTAAGAGGGGACAAGCATTATTACCCCCCTTCTCTCTGCAGGGAGTCAGCTGCCAGAGGAGAAAGGACCTGAAGTACAGCCTCTTAATGAAGAGGGGCTGGATCAGGAGACCAGCGATGGTGAGGGGTCCTGGGGTCTGGATAGGGGCTGGGGGCTGGAGGGCCAAGGTGATGCAGGTTCACTCTCTTTGGCCTTCTCTTCTTCCTCCTCATCTCCTCCCTTCTTCTCTCCTCTGCTCAGGTTCTGGCTCCTGGGAGGATGCTGCCCTCCTGACTGAGGCCAACCTGCCCACCACCTGCCCAGAAACCCTGGGCAGCGCAGACCCCCCGGGCAGCAGTGTCGTCGAGAGCCCTACAAGCACCTCCCACCTCCGCTCAGCCTGCTCCAGTTCTTGAGGGTGGGGGCTCTGGTCCTCACACACCTAGCACTTTTCCTTTGCCCTCCATCCTTTCCTCTTTTCCTCACAATAAACTTTTTTCCACACCATCTGGTTTCCTCACTGTTTGGGCCAGATTAGGAGGGTCACCACTCAAGGAATGGAAATGTGGCTGCCCCTGGAGCCTTCCCCACTTGCCCTCTCACATCAGCGCCACTCTGTTCATGTGGGGGGACTGAGGGACCTGGAGCCAGCCCAGGACAGTCCTTGGTGGCCTGGTTCTTCTGGAAGCTATTAGTCTTTCCATTCATGCTGGGGGGGGGAGCCAGGGGGCTGAGCAGCTCTACACTGGGAGGTATAAGACCGGAAATCAGTCTGGTGGGAGTGGTGAGGATTTGAGCTGGAGAAGCTGCCCCTGGCCTCCTCTCTAGGCTCTGTTACTGGCAGTCACGGCCTAAGAGGCCTCCGCCTGTTCCCTGTCACCCAGATGTGCGGTCCACCCAGAACCTGACTTGCCCACACGCCTAACACATTCCAGCCCTAAGCTTCTGGCTGGTGTCCATGTTCCCTTCCCTTTCCAGGACCCTGGAAGCCTGGCCTCCAGCTGGGCCAAATGAATGTGGTTTTCCCCATCCCTGGTCCCGTGACTCAGACCCCATAGCTGGACCAGCCCTTCTCTTTGCAGCCACAGGACCACAGATGGGGTGGGGGAACAGATAGTGACCTCACTGCTGAGGCTTATAAAACAGGAGCCTCTGGACAAAATTGGGGCAGCGGAGCTCAAAGGCTGAGATGTCCCCACCTGTGCTGGTGTGACAACTCCCACCACTCATCTACCTGATTCCAGAAAGGTCGCCTGCTAACTGCCAGCTGGTGAGTAAGGGCTGGGTTTTGTTGGGAGAGGTTGGGGGGGGGGGCGGCGACAAGGGAGCATTCTGAAGCTTCCTTTAGAGTTCGGTCTCTCTGTTCAAGACCCCGTTCTTGGCAGAGATAACTGCAGGACTTTGCCATTTCCTTCCCCAGCTCATTTTTCAGCGGAAACTGAGGCAGAGTGAAGTGACTAGTTCAGGGTCACCCAGCCATGAAATGTCTCAGACTGGATTTGAACTCGATCCGACTCCAGGCTAGGCACTCTGTGCACTCTGGCACCACCTAGCTGACCAGAATCCTGGAAGGTTCCTAACTGCCACTATTCATCTCCATGTTATAAAAAGGAAGCCTAATATAGAGGGAAAAACCCTGAATTTGGAGTCAGGTTTCAGGTTCAAATCCTGAACCTTGTTAATATACATATTGACTGTAGGCAGGGTTTCCTTCCCAGCTCTAAAGCCTATGAATTTCCCTCAAGCCAGTCGACACATGGGCTCTGGGCTGAAGGTAGCTAGCTCTGTTGCTTCAGCCTGAGGGGTGGGGGTGGGGTGTCATATAAAAGTTTATATGTGTGTGGAGAAACATGGATAAACGTGCATCTATACACCCGAACACCTATTTAGATGAAGTAGGTGTGTGTGTGTGTGTGTGTGTGTGTGTGTGTGTGAGAGAGAGAGAGAGAGAGAGAGAGAGAGAGAGAGAGAGAGAGAGAGAGAGAGAGAGACCTTTTTGTTCATCTTTGGCTATCTCTCATGAGAGATTTCCATTTTCTTTTATTCACTGACCCTCACATAGTTTTTATATCTGCTCACCTCCTAAGGGGCAGTTCTAATTTAACTACATTTTGGGCTTTTTTTCTTCATTTTGGACTTAGAAAGACAAAAGAACATTTCCATGTACACTGCACCATCTCAACTGAGGATTCGCTATTAAACCATGAATTTCCATTTCATACTATTAAACCCTATATAATAAGTGCTACTTGTTTTCAAATCTACTCTTTCTATGCCTCCTCCTAATATTCTTTTATTCTCTGGTCTAATTCCTTTTTAAATATTTTTCTGTCTTCTCTGCCCTAGAAAATGCTACCACTAGGCTCAAGTATGTGAATTACATATATTTATAGATATAAAGATCTGCAAGGTCGTACTGTACAAACTTCCATTTCTGTCTGCTGGAGCGGATAGCATCTTCCTTTTAAGTCCTTAATAGTTCATTTGGGTAATTACAATATTCAAAATGACTTAGGCACTCAAAGTTGATCATAAAACAATATTGCTGTTACCATAAACAACATTCTCTTGATTCTGCTCATTTCACTCCTCATCATTTCATGCAGGTTGTTTACATTTTTCTAAAATTAACCAACCCATGGGGCGGCTAGGTGGAGTAGTGGATAAAGCACCGGCCCCAGAGTCAGGAGTACCTGGGTTCAAATCCGGTCTCAGACACTTAATAATTACCTGGCTGTGTGACCTTGGGCACGTCACTTAACCCTGTTTGCCTGCAAAAAAAAAAACCAACCTAAAAAATAAACAAATAAAATTAACCAACCCAGGGGCAGCTAGTAGAGCACTGGCCCTGGAGTCAGGAGGATCTGAGTTCGAATTTGGCCTCAGACACTTAATTACCTAGCTGTGGGGCCTTGGGCAAGCCACTTAATCTCATTGCTTTGCAAAAACCTAAAAAAACCCAAACAAATAAAATTAATCAGCCCGTCTTTTTTTAATAGCACAGTAGTATTCCATCATCACATACTACAACTTGTTTAACGATTCCCCAACTGATGGACATCATGGCAATTTCCAATCCTTTGCCAACATAAAGCTCTTCTAGAAATTTTACGACATAAGGGTTCTTTTCCTTGTTCCCTAATCATCTCGGAAAAACAGATCCAATAGTGCTGTAGGCTGGGTCCAAGGGTAGAGTTTAATGACTCTTTGGACATCATTCCAGGCTCTCGAAAATGGTTGTATCGGTTCACAATCCCACAAACAATGAATTAATGTCCCAATTTTTCCACATCCCCTCCAACATTTGTGTATCTGCCCTACTATAATGTGAACCAAGCTGGTAGGTATAAAATAATATCCCAAGGTTGTTTTAATTTGTAGTAATGATTCAGATTATTTTTCATTTGACTAAAAATTGTTTTGATTTCTTTTTTTTTTGTTTTGATTTCTTCATCAAAAATCTGCTTGTTCATATCCTGTAACTATTTATTGATTGGGGAATGACTCATATTCTTATATATTTGACAAAATTCTTTATATATTTGAAATATGAGTCTTTAAGAAGGTGTCTCTGAAAATAATCCCCCCCCACAATTTTATGCTTTCCTTCCCATCTTGGCTACATTGGTTTTATTTGTACAAAACCTTTTTTTTAATTTAATGTAATTAAAATTATTCATTTTATACCTCATAATGCTTTCTCTCATTTATTCATAAATTCTTCTGTCCATAATTCTGGAAGGTAATGTTTTTCCTATTTTCTTATAACATCTCCCTCTAGATCTAGATTATGTATCCATTTTGACCTTATCCTGGTAAGTGGTCTGTGCCCACTATCTGCCAGACTGTTTTCTATCATTTTTTTTTAAGTTTTTGCAAGACAATGGGGTTAAGTGACTTGCCCAAGGCCACACAGCTAGGTCATTATTAAGTGTCTGAGGTCGGATTTGACTCAGGTACTCTTGACTCCGGGGCCAGTGCTCTATCCGCTGCGCCACCTAGCTGCCCCTCAAATTCTTTTTTTTTAATCAAATAATGAATTCTTATCCCCCCCAAACTTGAGTCTTCACCCTGTCAAGCCTGAGATTACCACACTGACTGTTGTAAACTGTATGTCTACTCTGCCCCATTGATCTCCTTTTCTGTTTCTTAGTTAATATCGTAGTTGATCATTATTACTGCCTTATGACATAGTTTAAGATCTGGTAACCCTAAATTCGTTTCCTTTACATTTATTATTAGTTCCTTTGATAATCTTAACCTTTTGTTCTTCCAAGTGAATTTTGTTATTTTTTCCAACTTGGTAAAAATTTTTGGTAATTTAATTGGATGGCATTAATTTAGGTAAGATTCTCATTTTTATTATCTTGGAACCCATGAACAATTAATATTTCTTTGGTCATTTAAATCTGACTTTATTGATATAAAATGTTGTTATTCTGTTCATATAAATCCTGGGTTTGTTTTGGCGGGCATACTCATCCTGTCTATAGTTATTTGAAATGGGGTAGCTACCTTTTTTTTTTTCCTTCCCCTTATTATAGGTACCATGCTGAATTCAACCTTTTTCCTGCAGTTTCTGGCTGTTGTTTTCTTTTTCCCACACTTGGCTTGGTCTTTTTCTTCAGAGGACTATGAGGAAGAGGAGGAGGAGGAAGGAGAGAAGACCCCTCCTCCCAATATGGATCTCTGCAATTATGACCATTGTAGACATCTTCAAGTTCCCTGTCAAGAACTCCGTGGCCCTAATGGCACATTCTGCCTCTGCCCAGCTCTCTCCAGCCCCCACCAACGGCCAGACCCTCCCCGTCTTGGAGAAGTTCACATCTGGGCAGACCAGGGCCGGGCAGCGGTCCACTGGTGTGCCCCCTCCTCCCCTGTGAACACATACTGGCTTGAACTCTGGGAAGGAGGCGCCCTGGTCAGAACCGGCCCTCCGATTCTGTACAACACCACTGTCCGAAGGGCAGTGTTGGAAGGACTGAAGCCTGGGGGAGTTTATCTCCTCTGTGTGGTGGCCTCCAATGATGCTGGGACAAGTTTTGTTCCAGAGGGAGGGGGGGCAGGCCAGACTTTCCCATCCCCCACCTCTCCATCTTTTGGACCGTGCCGCCATCTCTCCATTCCTCCTACCCCTCGGACCCTGGTACATGTGGCAGTGGGGATGGGCATAGTCCTGATCTGCATAAGCTGTGCCGCTTTGCTGTGGCATTTCTGTCTCCGGGATCGCTGGGGGTGCCCCCACCAGCCCCGAGGGCGACCTGCTTCCAGAGCTGCGGAGGAGCTCTAGTGGAACCTGCCATAAGCTTAAGGATCATGGGCAGAAAAAGGGGTGGGTGATGTGACCACCTGAGGACTGTCTGGTTGCCCACAGCTCAAGAAAGGAGCCTCGGCCTATGAAGGAGGAAGCTCCTGCAGGAGGGAAGGTGGCTAGCCCACGTGCCAACCCAGGGTTGCTCCAGCTGCAGTGTGCCTAATGGGGCTTTCCCCTTGTTGCCCCTGCAAAGGGTGAAAAGCTGCAATCCCAGAGAAAGAGGGCCCCTTATTGTACCTGGGAAGGAAGAGACTTGGCTGTCCTCCTGATCCTTGCTTTTTGCTGCCTAATAAACACACACTGAAGGGTCCAAGACTCCTGTCCATGGAATTCCTGTGAGCATGGCTGGGGGCCAGTGGGGAGGAAGAGGGAAGGCAACTCCTAGTAGGTGGGCCAGGGCCCATTCACCAGGTGGATCGACAGCTGAGAAGCAGAAGGGGCTTGCCACCACCCTCTACCTATGCACCTTGGGGAGGCTTGCAAAAAAAGGTCAGGAGCAAGAATCCAACGCTCTCTCCAGACAGAATCTCAGACAGGAACCAGTCCTGCTCCTCTGCCCCCTTCCCTTTCTATCCTGGCTTCCCTGCACACCAAGCTTTAGGGCCCAGGCTGTGTTCAGGCTGGCTGCTTTTCAGGGGCCACCTCTGTCATCTAGAAAATGAGGGGCCGTGTCAGAGTCAGGAACTTCCCGAGATGCTGTCATCTCTCAGGAGATGTGCATGGGTGGAGTGCTCTTAGCCTCTGACTCAGGTCCCCCGAGGCTCCAGAGAGCAGATGTTGGGAGGCCTGGGCTGGGACCAAGCCCCAGAGGCCCCAGCACAGGCCCGAGCCTGCACTTGCTCCCCAGCTCCTCCGGCTCTGGGGCCAGGCAGAAGGCAAGTCAACAAGCTTGTGCTGAGGATCACAACAACAAAAAAAGCAAAACAACCCTTGAGGAACTCGCAGTCCAATGGGGAGATGCCCATGCAACCCCCCTTGCACTAACAAGTTAGACTGGGAACACCAATGAGGGAAGGTGCTAAGACTGGAGAAGACTGAGAAAGGCTTGGCCCTGGGGAAAGGGGCGATGAGGAGGGAGAGTCCTGGGTGTAGGAGGCCTAGTCAAGGGTCTGATGCAAGGAAGGGCTACCCGGCTGTTGCTGTGGGGTGGGGAGGAAGAGTGGAAAGGGCAAGAAGATTGGGAGGGAAATGGAGGCTTCTAGATTTCCTTCTGAAGGCAACTGGGAGCCAGTGGAGGCAGGCGGAGTTGTGTGAGCAACCTAGCCCTTTAAACTTGCCTCAATTTGACATACAAGTGAAGGATGTACTGAAGTAGGTGCATCACTCAGTGACCAATGCAGCCGTCCAGGCTTAAGGGGATGAGACTAGGGGGGCATGGGAAGAGGGGGAGCATCTGGGAAAGGTGGCGTGCAAGTGATGGGCTAATGGGAGAGTGATAGCTAAGGTGTCCTTGGAGCCTGGGGCTGGGGTGGGGGTGGGGTAGGAGAGGATGTTACAGCAATGGAGGAGTTAGGAAGGGGGAAAGGGTTGAGGAAAGGCAATGAGTTCAGTCCTTAACTTAAGTTGGGCTACAAGGCGTTCATGTTTGAGCTAGCCAACAGGCAGTTGAAGATGGGAGACCAGTTTGGAAGCTAGGTTGGAGAATCATCAGTCCAGAGATGCTCCTTCAGTCCAGGAGCTGATGAGATCACCAGAGGAAAAGGGGAGTCCAGGGTGCTGGGGCTAGCCTAGAAGAAGGCAGGTTAAGAGGCAGGACCAGGAGAGAGCAGCGTCAGAGGCAAGGGGGTGAAGGGCAGCATGGAGGGCTGCGGAGGACAGAGAAGGCTCTGGCCACCTGTAGGCCCAGGTTCCTCCAGAGGGAGGCTTCCTCCGAATCCAGCCTGGAGAGCTAAGGAGGAAGTGGGAGCATCAGGCCTGGACTCAAGGAGTGTAGCCAGAAAAAGAGAGCTGGGAGGACAGTTTACAGGGACAGGGAGACTTTCAGGCGAGGACAGGGGACCCATGGGCATGTTTGTAGGTGCAAGGGAAGCAGTGAGGAGGTAAGGGGGGGATGACAGAAAGGGGGATGATAGAAGAGGATTTGTGCATGTGAAGGGGTTTGCCTTGGCAAGTAAAAGGGTCAGTTCTCAGATGACATAGTGACAGAAGGCCTCTGGGAGTGGGGAGTTGAAGGGAGAAGAGGGAGATTTTAGAAATGGCTTTCATTTCATTGAGCTAGCTGAAAGTTTGGGGAAATGGGGAGCTATGGGAGGTTTGAAGGTGTCTAAAAGGTCTGGAGGAATACTGTGATAAGCAGGACAGGGAGTTAAGTAGGGGATGCAAAAGGATCCTCTTGCCGGTCCAGGGCCTGGCTGAGACTAAAGGATGCCATCAGAAGGATTTAGAGACTTGCTCCCATCTTGTTCCCCAGCAGGTGAGTAGGGAGCTCAGGTAGGGCAATGAATGGACAGGGCAAAGGGGCAAAAGACTGAAAAGGACAGAGTAGAGATGAGCCTGTCCACTGCAGGAAGGGAGACAAAGTATAGCTGATGATGTTGGGCTTTCATTCTGGAAGAAGACCATGATATCAGGGAGGTGATGTCATGACAAGCACATGGATGGATTTGAATGGGGGGGGGGGGGCTGTGCTAAGTCCCCAGCCTCACTTTCTCTTCCAGAGCCAACTGGATCCAGTGGCCAGACATGGATAAGGATGGCTGGAGATGGCCCTGAATGCAGGGCAATCAGAGTGAAGTGACTTGCCCGAGGTCACAGCTAGTGTCAAGTGACTGAAGTACCATTCTAACTCAGAACTTACTAGCTTCCAGGTTGATGCTCTACCCATTGCACCACCACCTGCCCCACAAAAGGTTAAGAATCTCTGACTTGAATACATTTAAACAAGAGTTGAAATGTAATATTTTCACAGAAGATTTTTTTTTTCCTTTTCCTTTTTGTAGAGGCAATCACACTTCAGTGACTTGCCCAGGGTTACACAGCTAGTAAGGAGCTAAGGTCCTTGACTCCAGGATGGTGTTTTATCCAGTCTACCACTTAGACAAGGGGTGAAGACCCAGGAAAGAACTAGAAAGAAGTGGAATAATGCTCTCTCTCCTCTCCAACCACTGACCACCTTAAATCTTGGCTAAAATTCCACCTAAAGGATGGCCTTCCCCAACCCCTTTTAATTTAATTCATCTCTTCTGTTCATTATCTATTTTTTTAAAGAAAGATGTTTTTATTTTGAATTTTACAATTTTCTCCCCATTCTTGCTTCCCTCCCTCCACCCCCCCACAGAATGCAGTCTGTTAGTCTTTACATTGTTCCCATGGTATACATTGATCTGAGTTGAATGTGATGAGAGAGAAATCATATCCTTATGGAAGAAAAATAAAGTATAAGAGATAGGAGAATTACATAAGAACATTTTTTTCTAAGTTAAAGATAATAGTCCTTGGTCTTTGTTCAAACTCCATGGTTCTTTCTCTGCATACAGCTGGTATTCTCCATCACAAATAGCCCCAATTTGTCCCTGATTGTTGCCCTGATGGAATGAGTGACTCTGTCAAGGTTGATCATCACTTCCATGTTGCTGTTAGGGTGTACAGTGTTTTTCTGGTTCTGCTCATTTCACTCAGCATCAGTTCATGCAAATTCTTCCAGGCTTCCCTGAATTCCCATTCCTCCTGGTTTCTAATAGAACAATAGCGTTCCATAACATACATATACCACAGGGGCGGCTAGGTGGTGCAGTGGATAGAGCACTGGCCTTGGAGTCAGGAGGACCTGAGTTCAAATCCAGCCTCAGACACTTAATGATGACCTAGCTGTGTGGCCTTGGGAAAGCCACTTAACCCCATTGCCTTGCAAAAAAAAATATGGTACATACAAATTTGGGTTAAACATACATATACCACAATTTGTTCAGCCATTCCCCAATTGAAGGACATTTACTTGCTTTCCAATTCTTTGCCACCACAAACAGGGCTGCTAGAAATATTTCTGTACAAGTGATGTTTTTACCCTTTTTCATCATCTCTTCAGGGTATAGACCCAGTAGTGAGTGGTATTGCTGGATCAAAGGGGATGCACATTTTTGTTGCCCTTTGGGCATAGTTCCAAATTTCTCTTCAGAAAGGTTGGATGAATTTACAGTTCCACCAACAATGTATTAGTGTCCCATATTTCCCATATCCCTTCCAACATTGATCATTGTCCTTTCTAGTTATACTGGCCAGTCTGAGAGGTGTGAGGTGGTGCCTCATAGATGCTTAATTTGCACTTTTCTAATAAGTAATGATTTAGAGCAATTTTTCATGACTATGGATCGCTTTGGTTTTCTTAACTATAAATTGTCTTTGCATATCCTTTGACCATTTGTCAATGGGGGAATGGTTTGTTTTTTTTGAAAATTTGCCTTGGTTCTCTGTATATGTTAGAAATGAGTCCTTTGTCAGCAACACTAGTTGTAAAAATTGTTTCCCAATTTACTACATTTCTTTTGTTCTTGGTTACAGTGGTTTTGTCTGTGCAAAAGCTTTTTAATTTACTGTAATCAAAATTGTCTAGTTTGTTTTTGGTGATGTTCTCCATCTCTTCCTTGGTCATAAACTCCTTCCCTTTCCATAGATCTGACAGGTAAACTACTCCTTGGTCTCCTATTTTGCTTATAATATTATTTTTTATGTCTAAATCCTGTATCCAGTTGGATCTTATCTTAGTATAGGGTGTGAGGTGTTGGTCTAATCCAAGTTTCTTCCATGCTAACTTTCAATTTTCCCAACAGTTTTTATCAAAGAGAGTTTTTATCCCAATAGCTGGACCCTTTGGATTTATCAAACAGCAGATTACTATAATCATTTCCTGCTATTGCACCTAGTTCATTCCACTGATCCATGACTGTTTCTTAGCCAATACCAGACAGTTTTGATGACTGATGCTTTATAATATAATTTTAGATCTAGTAAGGCTAAGCCACATTCTTTTGCACTTTTTTTCATTAAATCCCTGGAAATTCTTAACATTTTATTTTTCCATATTAATTTACTTACAATTTTTGCTAACTCATTAATTTTTTGGAATTTTGACTGGTAGGGCACTAAACAGGTAGTTTCATTTTGGTAGAATTGTCATTTTTATTGTATTAACTCGTCCTATCCATGAATAGTAGATGTTTGCCCAGTTATTTAAATCTGATTTTATTTGTGTGAGAAGTATTTTGTAATTGCTTTCAAAAAATTTTTGAGTCTACCTTGGCAGGTAGGCTCCCAGGTATTTTATATTGTCTGAGGTTACTCTGAATGGGATTTCTCTTTCTAGCTCTTCATTTATAGAAATGTTGAGGATTTATGAAGGTTTATTTTATATCCTGCTACTTTGCTAAAGTTGCTAATTATTTTTTTTTGGGGGGGGGCTTCTCTTAAACCATCATGTCATCTGCAAAGAGTGAGAGTTTTATCTCTTCCTTCCCAATTCTAATTCCTTCAATTTCTTTTTCTTCTCTTATTGCAGAAGCTAACTTTTTTATTTTTTGCTAGGCAATGGGGTTAAGTGGCTAGCCCAAGACCACACAGCTAGGTCATTATTAAGTGTCTGAGGTTGAATTTGAACTTAGGTACTCCTGACTCTATCCACTGTGCCACCTAGCCACCTGAAGTTAACATTTCTAATACGATATTGAATAGTAGTGTTGATAATGGGCACCCTTGTTTCACCTCTGAACTTATTGGGAATGCCTCTAGCCTCTCCCCATTGCATATAATGCTTGTGGGTGGTTTCAGATAGATACTGCTTATTATTCTAAGGAGCAGTCCATTTATTCCTATACTCTCTAGTGTTTTTAGTAGGAATGGGTGCTGTATTTTATCAAAAGCTTTTTCAGCATCTATTGATATGATCATGGTTTTTGATAGGTTTGTTTTGATATAATTATACTAACAGTTTTCCTAATATTGAACCCACCCTGCATGTCTGATCCTAGTGTATTATCCTGGTGATAACTTGTTGTAATCGTCTTGCTAAGATTTCATTAAGATTTTTGCATCTATATTCATCGGGGAGAGAGGTCTACAATTTTCTTTCTCTGTTTTATCTCTTCCTGGTTGTGGTATCAGCACCATCTTGGCATCACAGAGTTAGGCAGAGTTCCCTTGTTCGTTATCTGTGATGTAGCTTACTTTGTGCAGTTCTGTTTGCATGCTGTCTCTGCCATGAGAGCCTGAACTCCTTGGGGGCAGGAACTGGTCTTTTGTCTCTTTCTGGATCCCCAGCACTCAGCCCAATGCATTGGGTGCTTAGTTGTTGTTTGGAGGTGATGCCATGACAGGCCCCTGGGTGAGTGAGGGGGCCGTGCTCAGCCACCAGTCTGTTTCTCCTGCAGAGCCTTTGGGGCCTAGTGATGGGAACAGCACGCCTGGAGAACACCGCGGATGGGGAGGGGGCGGTCAGGTGAAGTGACTCGCCCAAGGTCACGCAGCTAGGAAGAGGCAAGTGTCTGGGGCCAAATTCGAACTCGGGGCCGTGGGAGTCCAGGGCCGGCAGTCTGCCCAGTAACCTCCAGCTGGTGGCCCGGAAGTCCAGGCCTAGGGGAAGGGGAGGGCGGCCTTTCCGCCCCGGGAGCCTCGCTCCGGGCCCAGGAGTCGCCTAGGAAACCAGGGGCCTCTCCGCCCCTTCCCACCACGTGACCGTGCGCCTCGGAAAAGCGAAGCGGCCCCGGCCGCCTTGTCCCTCCGCAGCTCCCGTAGCGGCCCGCCCCCGCCCCGCGGCCCACGTGACACAAACACCGGCACTTCCGATTCCCTCGGCTTCCTGCACCTCCCGCTCAGCCCTCCACCGTCCTCGGCCCCCTCCCCCGCCGCCCCCCACCGGCGCCCGACGCGTCCAGAGCCGCCGAGTCCGGGTGAGGACCGGGGAGGGGGCCGGGGCCCGGGGCGCGGCCGGCGAGCTCAGGGGGAGGGGAGGGGGCCCGGGCCGGGCAAGGGGCGGGAGCCGGCCCCGCCCCCTCACGGGCCCGGAGGCGCGCGGCCCGGCCCCGCCTCCCACTGCCCCGCCTGCGCGCGCGGCCCCGAGCGGGGCGCGGGAAGGAGGCGGGGCCCGGCGCGCGCGCGCGGCTTCCTCCGCTCCGCCCCCTTCCGGGGAAGGCGGGGCGGGGCCGCCCTCCTGACCCCTCCCCTCCCCCCAGGTCCCGGCGGAGGCGGCGCCATGGCGGAGCGGACGGCTCTGGAGAGTCTCATCGAGATGGGCTTCCCGCGGGGGCGCGCGTAAGGGAACCCGGCCCCGCCCCCGGGGCCGCGCGGCCCGCCCCTCCCCGGGTGGGGGGCCCCGCACCCCGCCCACTAGCCCACCCCCCATGGGCGCGCAGCCCCTCCCCCGCCTTACCTTGGTTTTTGTCCCCAGGGAGAAGGCCCTGGCCCTCACCGGGAACCAGGGCATCGAGGCCGCGATGGACTGGTGAGAGGAGAGGGAGGCCGAGGCGGGGTGCCGGGCGCAGGGGGCGCGGGCGGGGGCTGCCGAGCAGACCCAGGCGCATGGTAGGTGGAGCGGCCTCGCTCAGCGCGCCGCACGCCGCGCCTCACTGGGTTGCCCACTCATCTAGGTTGATGGAACACGAAGATGACCCGGATGTGGATGAGCCCCCAGCTTCCCCCCTGGGACACTCCTTGGGGCATGAACCCCCGTCCTATGGGGGAGGCAGCCCTGAAGGTCAGAGCCAGAGGAATAGGTGGAGGAGTGGCACCTTCTGATCAGGGAAGGGATGGGGCCCGGGGAAGATGGGCCGGGGCCACCATGATCGGGGTCGCTTCTTCGCAGGGCCCGGGTCGGCAAGGGTGGAAGAGAAGCCGCCTCTGAGCGAAGAGGAGAAGCGAGAACAGACCAAGAGGTACAGGACGTGGTCGGTCTTGCCATTCTTCCCGACAGAGAGCCAGCTTTTCTCCCTGGGGTTCCGGCTGTGGACGGCTGTGTTCCCCGTTTTGCCTTATGACTCTAACCTCACATTCTGTTGTTGCTTGTCCTCTACGATCCACTACTGGGTGGTTAGCTCCATGAAGGTGGGAGCCGCGTCTCAGCCAAAGGGCTTCTGATCTCTTCTAGTAAAAAACACACACACACACACACACACACACACACCACACAGCTGTGCAGAGGGGTCCTTTAACAAGCATTTGAATAACTGAACATCTGCTTTTCTTGATGTCCTAAATTATATCAGATCCTTTCAAAGCCTTCCTGTTCAGATTTCAGTTACCATCAGTGTCTCTTTTGTTGTTGAAGACTTGCCTGTCTCTAATCCAGGATGTTGGAGCTGGTGGCCCAGAAACAGAAGGAACGAGGAGAAAGAGAGCAGCGAGAGGCAGTGGAGCGCGAGAGGCAGCGTAGACGGCAGGGTCAGGAGCTGTCCGCCGCAAGGCAGCGGCTCCAAGAGGATGAGATGCGCAGGGCTGCTGAGGAGCGGAGGAGGGAGAAGGCTGAAGAGAATGCAGCCAGGTCAGTGGCCCTGGGGATGGTTGAGGGTAGGAGGAAAGGCTGGCAAGGGGGTCTGTCACTCACTGTTGTGATTCTCCACCTTCCTCCCCTTCTGTATTCCATAACAGGCAGCGAGTCAGGGAGAAGATTGAGAGGGATAAAGTAGAAAGAGCCAAAAAGGTGGGTTACTCAGAAGAAACATCAATCAAGGGATCATAATCAAAAAACATCAGGGTAGTGTCAGTTATGTGAAACTGCATTTTGTAGAGGACTTTAATGATGTATGGGGAACATGAAAATGGGTTTGAGAAAGGGCATAAGGGTGGACTCTTAGCTGTTTTTCCTTGACCCCTAGTTTGGTGGAACCGCATCACAGGTGACATCTCCTGTCAGTGAGCCGGGTCCTGTTCCTTCTTCTCCCAGTCAGGAGCCTCCTACCAAGCGAGAGTATGATCAGTGTCGCATACAGGTGTGTATCTGGGAGGGGGGTATAGACAATCTCCTTCAAGCCAAGAACTCCTGCAGCCCAGCAGCTTCTTCCCACTGTTCCACATTCTGAGATGTTCCCTCATCTGTCTTCCCTTCCAAAGGGCTCATTGACTGGTGAATTGACCAATTACTCTCATCCTTTTTGAACATGGAACCCTTGTAATATAACTTCCGCTTAAGGTCTTGTTGTATATGGACTCTGTTGCTTCTTTTTAAGTTTAACATCCCAGCTCCCTGGCTTCAGCCTCGTACATTTTTTTAAATTTTATTTAAGGCACTAGGGTTGAGTGACTTGGCCAAGGACACACAGCTAAGCACTTACTTGAACTCAGGTCCTTCTGACTCTGGGGCTGGTGCTCTAGCCATTGCACCACCTAGCTGCACTCCATACATCTCTTGCTGTGTAAACTAGTTAACAGGGAATGGGCCTTTTTAATGTACTTTGTTCAACATTCAGCACAGCCACGATCATGAGCACCACCTCCTTTTCTTGTAACTACTTTAGGCAACTAGAGCTAGCCAGGTACCGGAGTGCACTGAGCCTGGAATCAGGAGCACCTGAGTTCAAATTCAGCTTCAGGAATTTGTGATCGTGGGCATTTCACTGAACCTCTACCTCAGTTTCCTCATCTGGAAAATGGGAGTCATAAAAGTCACCCCTTCCTAGGATCAAATAAGATCACTGAAAACACCTAGTGGAGTTTGGCTGTTAGCACTCAACAATGTTTTCTGAGGGCCTTTACTCTGTTCTCTCTGTCCTCTCCAGGTTCGACTCCCAGATGGGACATCTCTGACACAGACCTTCAAGGCCAGAGAACAGCTGGCCGCAGTGAGACTCTATGTGGAGCTCCACCGAGGGGAGGAGTTAGGAGCCGGACAAGACCCCGTCCAATTGCTCAGTGGCTTTCCCCGGCGGGCCTTTTCTGAAGCTGACATGGAGAGACCACTGCAGGAGCTGGGTATGGTGCTAATGAAGTGGTGGGATAGAGAAGATGGCTGAGTGGGGCCAAGACTTAGTGTTAGGCACTGGGAACTGTGAAGTCTGAAGAGCAGACAGGGAGGGTCTCACTTGTCTGAATCTCCTCTCTTCTCCCACCTACAGGACTTGTGCCTTCTGCTGTCCTCATTGTTGCCAAGAAGTGTGCCAGCTGAAGGGAGCCAGCTTCCACACCTTTTCCCCTCAAAACCCCCCTCATCTCTGACAGAGCACTGACATCCCCTCCCTAATAAACACAACTTGAGTCATGTATGTCAGACTCTTTCCTGAAGGGCTGGGGGGGGGGTGTGTAGAGGAGCCAGAGAAAGCAAGGGAGAAGAGGGAAGGCCAGGCTCCCCCAGAGCATTTGTAGCGGTGTGTCTCATCCTCCCCTCGTTGCCAGTTCACTCGGCTGTTGAAAAGGGCTAGATGCCGGCGAGTTCTTCAGCTTGGGCTTGGTCCTGTGCTCAAGGAAGAACAACTTCAGAGGGACCTTCGTGACCAGCCCCCAGCATTAGAGGACCTTACTCTACAAACCAGCCACCAAATGGGGGTGCCCAGCCTTTGCCGGAGGGCCCAAGGAGACCACTGAGGCATCTTCCCCAAATACCTGTGCCCTCATCTCCCGGTCCAGTATGTCTTGTGCCTACAGGTGTGAAGTGACCCGATCCCGATGAGAGCCGGCATCTCACGGAGCCACCAAGTCAGCCCCCAAACCCTGGCCATGGGCCTCCAGCCTGCCACAGCCTTCTGGCCTCGGCCGGCAGCTGATGCCCGGGGGTGGGGATAAGGAACTGCGACTCGCCAAGATGTCATGTTCATTTTATTTCACTTCTGCGGGGCCGTGACTTGCCCCAGCCCACCCGGCGAGGGCACCGATGGGCGAGGCTGCCTGCCGGCCCGCGTGCCCTACGGGGCCACCCCCAGCTTCGTCCCATCCTCGCGGAAGGGGGTGTCAGCCGGGCCGCGCGCCCGCCCGGCGGGGCCACTCCTTCCTCCAGGCCACGTTCTCCGGGGTCTCGGCGGCCTCCCGCAGCGTCTCCATCCACAGCCGCTTGGTCCTGGCCGCCTCCTCCCGGCGCCGCGGGTCCCCGGCCGGCGTGTCCTGGGCGGGGCCGAGAAGGGGCGGGTCAGGGCCGTGGGGCCCCCCGCCCCCGGGAGCTGCCCCCCAACCCCCGGACCCCCACCTTGAGCAGGTCGCGCGCGCGCTGCTCCCCCGGCGTCACCAGCACGAAGAGGAAGAAGCCCAGGCCCGCGCCCGAGCCCAGCACCGCCGCGGCCTGCAGCGCCTTGTGCAGCGGCACCATGGCCCCGGCGGCGCCGCGGCCCGGAAGTGGGGGCGGGGCGAGAGGACCTCCTCCGGCTCGCAGAGCAGGACGGGACCGGAAGAGCGCTCGCTGCTATGGCAACCGGGGCCGGAGCCGCGCCCCACCGAGGCTCACGGGGAGAGGGGGAAGGCGTCTGCCGCGCGCTGGCTCCGCCCCTCCGGCCTGCGCATGCGTAGACCCTGCCGCAGCTGGGCCGGCGCCCCGCGCCCTCCCCCCATTCAGCCGCCCTCTTGGCTCCTTGGCCCGCTCCCGAGTGCTCTCGGCTCTGTCCCGCCTCCTCTCCCAACCTGCTGCCACCTCTGCCAGAGGAAAGCAAGGGGGCAGCACCGGCCCTGGAGTCAGGAGAACCTGGGGTCAAATCCGACCCCAGACACTTAATGACCTAGCTGTGTGGCCTTGGGCAAGCCACTTCACCCCATTGCCTTAAATAAAATTTAAAAACATAGAGGGTAGGTTGGGTAGACAGGAGCACATGGTTCAATCTTTCTGCAAGTCTATGCATGAATAAATGATACAAGCTTGGGCAGCTAGGCACAGTGAATAGAGCACTGACCTCAGAGTCAGGAGGACAGGAGTTTAAATCCAGCCTCAGACACTTGACATGACCTAGCTGTGTGACCTTGGGCAAGCCACTTCACCCCACAAACAAAAAAGTAGAGAAAAAAAGAAAAAAGGCAACAGCAGTCCGCTTGCTCCACCTGAGGGCTTTGGGCTCAAAGATCTCTTTCAGCTCTAAAACATTCTATCCCTCCATTCGCTGGCCGGGAAGTCAGGGAACTGCGATGAGGGCCCAGCTTGGTGACCCTGTTCCTGAGAGTCTACAAACTGCATGGTTTGGATTCGTTTACCTTAAGGTCCTTCTAGCTCTATTAATGTTTCCACATTACTCGGCCTCACAGCCACCTGTGTGCCAGTCTTAGTGGTACAGGAATTAGCCCACGGCCTCACATCTAATCATGCTTTAGGATCTTAGCTCTGTGAGGGTCTGTTAGGCTTATGTATAAAACATGACGTCAGGAACTGGAAACTCAAAACCTCCCAGAAAGACCAATTGTAGAAACCTTTTTGCAATTGGAAAAATAAATAAAAAAATCTTCACATCCCATCCCCCTATTCCTACCTCCCTTGGTAAACTGAAACACAAGTATGGTCCATTTTAGAGTCAAGGTCCCTAAAAGCATCCTGAGCCACCTGTTGGGGGAGGAGGGAATAAAATCTTTTCAACCTCCACTCTTCCACAATTTTCCCTCCCCCTCTGGGACTGAATAATCTCCCTGTTGCCTGTCAGCCTTCTTTCCTTAGATGCGATTAAGGGGCCAGTTTCCAAAGGAGATTACAGGGACAAAACCAGTCTTGCCTTCTGTGAAAGTCTGGAGAGTCTGGGGACAGAGGACTACAACAGCTCACTGAATCTACATGGAGGAATCCCACTGTCACTCTACCCCAATGGCCTTGCTGCCCAGGAGCAGTGAGGAGGAGGAAGGGGAGGTGTCTTGGTCCAGAGATAGGTTACCATCTCCCTGGAAAGCAGACCTTCCAAATCAGGTGAAGAACTTGTGGGATGACCAGGATCTCGAGGTAGGTGCTCCCTACTCCCTTCTTCCCACTTTGCCCAAGAACCACCTCCAGTTCTCTGCCCATTGGCCTTGTTTCAGATCCTGAGTCAACATCTGCCCCATTTTAGGTTTCTTCTCAAAAGGCCCATCCCCCCTCCATCACGGTGGAACCCACAGATATAAAGGAGGTGGAAAGTGGGGAGCTCAGGTGGCCTCCAGAAGAGTTGCTTTTATCAGACAGTGAAGAGGAAGAGGATGAGGCCTTTTTCCAGGACCAAGATGAAGAATCAGGTGAAGAAAAGTGGTCTGGGAACCCTGGAGATGGAGGAAGGGTCAAGAAGAAATGCAAGTGGGCAGGAAGCAATTTCGTAGGTTGGAGAAAGAGGGAAACCATAGGTTCAATTAGGGTGGCTCAATTTCCTTTTGTTATGGCTCAAGAATACTTAGCCCAGAGTGAGAAAATAGCTTTTATTATGTTACCAAAACGGCACACCTCTCATGGTGGGAGAGAGGAGCAAGAAACCCAAAATACCAGCTTTTATGCAGTTGGAAAGACTGTTCCTGCCCCTTTTCATGCCAACCATAGGCGGGAGTCACAAACCATACACTTTGCCACCTGCTCAGTATCGTAATGAGCAAGGACAGACAGATCTCCTAGAGCAGGAGGAAAGGAGGTCAGGACTAGGAATGGGATTAGAACTCTCCCAGTTGTGATTGGCTGGCCCCCCTCAACCTGTGAAGACCAACAATTCCCCCCAACATCTTTACTTCCAATTTTTTTTGTTCTGCAAGGCAATAGGGTAAAAGTGACTTGCCAAAAGTCATACAGCTAGGTCATTATTATGTGACTGAAGCTGGATTTCAACTTGGGTCCTCCTTACTCTAGGAGCAGGTACTCTATCCAGGGCACCACCTAGTCACCCCTTACTCCCCACATCTTTAACACCAAATAGCAGAATATAGGAAGATATGAACTCAAAAACCTCCCCCAAACTTAACTGTGACCCTTGGTTTAATTTGCACCCCCAACTTCCTTAAGTGTAAAAGACTTTGTTTGGAAACGCACCTCATTCTCCCACCCCAGGCTGGGCATGGTGTCCCCTGGATACCAGATCCTCCCTAAGAGCCCTCAATCCTGGATCTGACTGGGAGCAGGAAGAAGATACCTGGGAGGAAAGTGAAACTTCTTGGATTTCTGGTGAGTGAGATTAAGATTCCTGCCTTATCTCCAGGTCCCCCCCCCAGGCCAGTGCATAAGACCCTCAGCCCCAAACTCTTGACACTGGAATTGAGTTAGGGTTAGTTTATTGAGCTTTCTGGACCAAATAAGCAAAATAGCTGAGTCCCCGGAAGGGCCCCAGTTCCTGTACAGTCACCAAGCTGCCGCCAGCCCCTCGCTCCAGGCAGGGCAGGCGAACGTCGGGGTCCTCATCCGAGAACTGCACCAGGGTGCCCCGGGGGGCCAGCACCCGCAGACACTCGGACAGCAGCCGCTGGGCCCCGGCCGGGCCCGCCCTGGCCACGGCATCCCAGGTGCCCTTGTCCAGCACCAGCTGGAAGGAGTCGGAAGGGCAGAGGGAGCCCAGGTGGCGGCCGTCAGCCTGCCGGAAGTGCAGGCGCGAGTCGGGGTGCCCGGGGTGCCCTCCCCCGCCTCCCACCAAGTGCTTCATGCGGGACACAGCCGCGGAGGAGAAGTCTACCCCCAGCACGTGCAAGGGCAGGGGCGCTCTGGTGTAGAGCCCGCGGCACAAGTCCGAGGTCCCACAGCCCACATCTAGGACCCTGAGGGGGGCCCCTGCCCGCCCCCCGGGAGCCCCTTCCTGCAGCAGGCCCAGCAGCAGCCCCTGGACCTCCTCGTAGCCAAAAAACCAGTCGAAGTGCGCGGGGCTCCCGGGCGGCCCCTGGGCGTGGAGCCGGCCCCACAGGCGGGGGTCGGCCAGGCAGCCCCCGGCCGGGCGCGCCCCCCGCCCCCGCGCGTGCCCGGCGGCCCAGGAGCGCTCGGCCCCGCGCAGCCGGAGGCCCAGCGTGCGCGGCGCCGCCATCCCGAGGGGCCCCTCCCCCCCGAGGACGGGGCCGGGCCGGGCGGCGCTCACGGGAGGGTCTGGCTGGGGGCGGCGGGCCGCGTCCGGGTCCAGCGGCGCCGGCGGTCCAGGCCTGCGAGGGAAAGAGCGGTGAGCGGCGGCGGGCAGCAGCGCGCCCCTGGGCCGCCCGGGGCGGGCGGTGTGCCGGCGAGTGAGGGTAGAACCGGCGGATGGGGGCCGCCGGCACCGAAGACATGGCGCCGGGGGCGGCCGCGCCGCCCTGCTCTGCCTCCGGACATCACGGGGGCCGGGACCGCGCACCCGGCGCCCGCCAAGAAAAGGAGGCGGGAAAGGCCCGCGCCCGCGCCCCCGCCCCGCGCAGCGCCCACACTCACCCGTGCCGGCAGGAAAGGGGAGAAGGGCGGCCGGGGCCCGCTTATAGCGCGGCGCCCCGCCCCCGGCCGGGCCCCGCCCCCGGCCCTGATTGGCCTCGCTCTGCTCGGGGCGGAGCCTCCCCTCCGCGCGGCGCCCCGGCCCCGGCCCTGCCCCGGGCCCTGATTGGCCGCGCTCTTCTCGGGGCG
The DNA here is from genome assembly GCF_037893015.1 of Macrotis lagotis. Classification (NCBI taxonomy): domain Eukaryota; kingdom Metazoa; phylum Chordata; class Mammalia; order Peramelemorphia; family Peramelidae; genus Macrotis; species Macrotis lagotis. The sequence goes on from NC_133660.1 coordinate 286,027,908, forward strand.
GAGCCTCCCCTCCGCGCGGCGCCCCGGCCCCGCCCCCGGGCCCTGATTGGCCGCGCTCTGCTCGGGGCGGAGCCTCCTCTCCGCGCGGCCTGGGCCCGGGCGTTCCTGGGCCCCCTGAGTGCGGCGCCGCGGCCATGGGGGCCCCCGGGGGGAAGATCAACCGGCCGCGCACGGTGACTGCGGGGGGGGGGGGGGACACGGGGTGCGGGCCGGGGACCCCGCGCGGCCCCCCCGGGGGCGGCTGCCAGCCCAGGGTCCTGCCCCCCTAACTCCGCTGCCGCCCCTCCCCCTCCAGGAGCTGAAGAAGAAGCTGTTCAAGCGGCGCCGGGTGCTGAGGCGGGAGCGGCGGCGGCGCCACCGGCTGGTGGGGGCCGTGCTGGACGAGGGGCTCATCACCCGCCACCACCTCAAGAAGCGGGCGTGAGTGCCCCCACCGGAGGGGGCCGGGGCGCCACCTGGGCAGGGCTGCCCCCCACCTGCGGGCATGGCCCCTGCTCTGGTGGGGGGCGTAATGAGTGCAGATGGCAGGCCAGACTCCCGCGGGCCCAGTGCCAGGCCCGCCCCGGCTGGAGCTGCTTTGCTCTTTCTTTCAGGTCCAGTGCCAGGGCCAACATCACCCTCTCTGGGAAGAAGCGCAGGAAGCTTTTGCAGCAGATCAGGCAGGCCCAGAAGGAGAAGGCTGCCATGGAGGGTGAGGAGGGTGGAGGGCCTGGTCTGGTGGGCGTGGGCAAGGGCCAGGCCTCTTGAAGAAGAGGTGGTTAAGAGACCATTCTGCTGTCTAAACTTTCCCTCCACCCGTCCCCCAGTGGAAGCCTCCCCGAAGCCAGGCAGGACCACTGGGGCACAGCCTAGACGACAGAAGAAAAGGAAACCTGGAGTTATCCAGGATGTGGAGATGGAAGACCTGCAAGCTGACAGCTGAGCTCCCACAGCCTCAGAAGAGGCCATCCTTTCAGTTAGGACAAGGAGGCAGAGCCCCATACTGAAGGCTTTTTCTTTTAAATTTTATTTTTGGAGGCAATTTTAGGTTAAGTAACTTTCCCAGGGTCATAAAACTAGTAGGTATCTGAGGTTGGATTTGAACTCAGGTCCTCCTGACTCCAGGGCTGGTGCTCTAACCACTTTGCCTCCTAGCTGCTCCCCCCCCCCCCAATAGGTTTCTAAAGGGACCTGGCTCCTATCTTCCCCTCTCCTTATTTGCCGTCCCCTCCTATACTGAACCTGAGTCCGTCATTTATGGGGAAGGGAAATGTCAGATAGGATTCCTCTGCTTCCTGGGAAAAGGACGCCAATGGCTCAGTAGTTGATAACAGTTTATAATAATGTTGTTTGAATTCTGATGTATAATAAAGTTCTTTCAGTTTTGATTGGAGTGTTTGTGATTCTCTGGAAAGAGAGGGCTAGGGTAAGGACCTGGGAGCAAACCCACAGGCAGGAGCTCAGTGTTGACAGTAAGAAGGTAACCTAAGAAATAATCCCTGCCTCCCAAGCCCAAGGATTCATTTTTTGAAACTAATTTGCTGAGTGTGCAATGGAAGGGCCTTTCAGGGAGAGCCTCACCTGAGTAAGCTCGAGGACATCAGGGGTTAGTCCTTTTTTTCCTCAGTTCTTATCTATAAGCTGTCATACTCTGACTTCCAACGGATGATGGAAGTGGTATAAGTCAAATAAGGCAGGTAGGTGGTTCAGTAGATAGAGGCACTGAAACTGGAGTCAGGAAGAGGAGTTCAAAGTCTCAGATTCTTAATAAACCTGAGCAAGTCACTTGCCCATCTCCTTCCACTTACCTGTAAGATGGTCTTCATGGGGCTGTTAGAGTCATTTAAATAAGTCTGTGTAGGGGTGGCTAGGTGATGCAATGGATAGAGTACTGGCTCTGGAGTCAGGAGTACCTGAATTCAAATCTGGCCTCAGACATTTAATAATTACCTTAGCTGTGTGGTCCTAGGCAAGCCACTTAACCCCTTTGCATTGCAAAAAAATCCAAAAACCAGAAAAACTAAAAAAAAATAAAGTCTGTGTAAAGTTGTTCCTGAAAGTGAAATATAAATTGTGAATCATCATATGGAAATGTTTGGAGAAGTTTGAAGCCAAGTTATGACATTTGAGACAAATCACTGTAACTGGTGATTCCATGGTGATCCCCAGCTTGCTGAGCCCCACTTCTCTCCTATTCATCTAGTTTATAATCTGCCCCACAATCCATAGGACAGCAAAGGAGATGAATGTGTGTGTTTAGCACACAGTAGGTGTTAAATGATCCCTTTTCTCACTCAACCCTCCCTGCCCCACCTCATACAGTTGTGGAGTGATTCAATCCTATCTCCTTAATTTAAGGGTCTGTTTTTTGAGAACAGAGAACTATGTTGTCTTGGCCTGAGTCCCCAGATGTTTAATCAATGATTTTGTTAAGTGATTGGATTTCTGAGGGCTCCAGAAGAATACTTAATGAGCTATGACTTCATCAGACACTAACCACTCTGCACTATTGATTTAGAAAACATGAATCCCAAGAAAAGCAAAATCTAAAAAAGGTAGTTTCCCTTATTACATCAGCACCCACCCACCTGATTCCTTCTCCCTCTGTGGGCCAAACTGGGCTCCTACTTTGAACTGGCTTTTATGTCTTCTACAAGGTAGAGGCTATTATCCATTCTATTTTACTGATGAAGAGAAGCCAAGAGAGATTAGGTGGCTCTTCTATGTGGAAAAATTTAACTCAGGTCTTCCTGTGACCTTGTTGCTTCTCAGTCGTTCCCATCCTTGACCCTTACATGTGATCTCACATTCCTGGCTTCTTTCCCTTTTCTTCCTTCCTTAATGTGGAATTGACACATATTTTTAAATATTTGTGCCATTTACTCATGAAGGTGGTGTGAGGCATTGAACAATTTTGTTTTGTGTGTTTGATTGTAAAAGTATGCGAGTTGTCTTTGTTGCATGATCACTGTCAAAAGAAAAAAATGTGCTAAAAATACCAGAGGGAAGAATGCCACCTGTAGTCAGAGAAGGACTTGTGGAGTTTGAACAAAGACCAAGGACTATTACCTTTAATTTAGGGGGGAAATTGCTATCTTACTGTCTGATCTTGCTATTTCTTAGACTTTGTGTTTCTTCCTAAAGGATACGATTTTTTTCTCATCACATTATCCCATGGAAATAATGGAAAGACTAACAAACTGCTTTCGTGGGGGTGGGGGGAAGGGAAGCAAAAATGAGGGGAAAATTGTAAAACTCAGAATAAATAAAATCTTTCTTTAAAAACCCCCACCAGTGGGTGACCTCCGATGCCTTGGGTGGATTCTCCAGAGAAAGCATCCGGATAGGGAGCCAGCTGGGGGTGCAGAGGAAGGGGGAAATGGCCTCAATTGATCCCCTTTCTGCCAGGACCTTTTTAGTAAATCCCCCCCAATCCAAGCAGACCCCCCCCCCCAGACTGGGGCTCAGCCGTCTCATGGCGCCCCTCTCCCCCACGTCTGGGGGGTGCAGCTGGTGGTGCTGTGGAAGAGCACGAGGACCCGAGTTCCAATCCAGTCTCAGACCCTCGACAGCATGCCCTTGGACACGTCCCGGGCCATCTCCAGTCCCTGCCGTTACGGCAGATCCCAGGCGGACCGTCCATTATCATCATCATCACCCGGTGGGGGCGCCGCCCCGGTCTCAGGCCCAGCGGGGTGGGGGCGGGGCGCGGAACGCTTCTGCCGGGGCCGGCGTGGCGCCGGACCCTTTTGCGCGCCCCCTCCGCCGCGGCTTCCGGCGCGGCCTGGCTCCCGGCGCGCCCCCTCCGCCCCCTCCGCCGCGGCTTCCGGCGCGGCCTGGCGGCCAGCGCGCACGCGCCCCGCCGCCCCGCCCCCGCCCCTCCGGCCGCGCCGCGTCGCTCCGCGCTCGGGATGTCGGCGCTCTGCGACTCCTCGGGGCCGGGGGCCCCCCCCGTGCCCGCGGCCCACGGGCCCGCCGCCCCGCTCAGGTGCGTGGGCAGCCTCGCCCGCTCCCGGCCCACACGGGGAAACCGAGGCCGCGGGGGGCGGGCGCGGGGCCGCCATTCCGGGCTGCTGGGGGGAGGGGAGAGCGCGGGGGGGGGGGCCCGGGGCGGGGGCCGGAAGCAAAGGCGGAGCCCGGGCGGGGCCGGCGACCCCCGCCCCCGGCTCGGGGTCTGCGGTGCAGGGGGAGGGGCGGGGAGGGCGGAGCCCCGGGGGCGGCCAGGGGGGCCGAAGGGAGAAGCCCAGCGGTGGGGGGAGGGGAGGGGCTCCGTCCGGCCAGAAGGCAGCCCCCCCCCAGAGGTCAGCTGCCCGGTGGGGCCCCCCCAGGAGGAGGGAATGGGCAGAAGCCCTTCGAAGCTGACCGGGGCCGGCCGGCCTGGCCTCGGGGCCACCCAGGTTCCAGAGCCCTCCCACATTGGGCCTAGGGGCTCCGGGCTAGGATTCCCCAGCCGGGCGGGAAGGGACCCCCGAGCTCAGCCTCTGCTTCACCTGGATTGGAGAGAAGAGGACGCCGAGGTCCGGGCAGGCAGGCGGGCTCCCGGGGAGTGAGGACAGCCAAGGCGCTGGTCAGAGCAGCGGGGGCCCGGGCAGCCTCCCATGGTCAGAGAGAGCCTTCGAGTCCGTCAGAGCCCCGGAAGGCAGCGAGGCCTTGTGATTATGCCTTGCTGGGGCTGCTCTGTAGTGGCAAGTGCCCTTGGCCGAGTCCTTTCCCCTTTCCGGCCCGTTTCCTCATTTGTAAAATGATGATATCGAAGGAGAAGGTGTCTGGCTTTTCGGTGCCAAAGTCAGCAAAGGCATCGGCACAAATCTTACCGCTTTCCGTGAGAGCACTGTAGGGGATGGAAGCTCAGGGCTGCCGCTACGGCCCCAGGGGTTCAGCCCTTTCAGGGGCCTCAGGTTTTCCTTCTGTAATTTGAGGGAGCCAGGGTCAGTGAGTTTCATGGTCCCTTCCAGTAGTTCCGCCAGTTTGTAATTCTTGTTTTGCCACCTGGGCACCGAGTCACAGTTTAGGAGGGAAGGCTGTGTGGGTGATGAGGGCAATGGAAAGCATTCTGTGTGAGGTCATACGTGGCCTAGGGAGCAGCAGTCCCAGGTGGGTGGCCAGGAGGATCACTGTGTCCCTCCTCAAGTATTTGTGAGAACCAGGAGCAGTGAGAGTGAGAGGTCAGTTCAGCCCCAAAGCAGAGTGGGCCGCCTTGGGAGGTGGGGGGCACCCCCTCAGGAGAGTTTTGCTTGTTGGGCCTCCCTTGGGGATGTTCTGTTTTTTTTTTGTTTGTTTTTATTAATTTTTGCTAGGCTATGGGGTTAAGTGGCTTGTCCAAGGCCACACAGCTAGGTCATTATTAAGTGTCTGAAGCCGGATTTGAACCCAGGTACTTCTGACTCCAGGGCCAGTACCTTATCCACTGAGCCACCTAGCTGCCCCCTCTTGGAGATGTTTGGGAGAATAGTCCGGTTGCCATTCAGCTGTGGGTCAGAATCTGGAGGCTTCTAGGGCCTTTTACTGCTCCGTGATCTGGTGGAGACCCCATGGGGTTTGTTGCGGGGACGGCCCACCTGACTCACCTTTCTCTCCATTCTTCACAGCGCCCAGGAGCTGGCTCAGGAGATCAAGGCCTTTCTAACAGGGGTGGACCCAGTCGTAGGCCATCAGCTCACTGCCAGGGACCATGCCCGCTGTGGCCTCCTGTTGCTACGATCCCTGCCCCCGGCCCGTGCGGCCGTCCTTGACCACCTGAGGAGCGTGTTTGACGAGAGTGTCCGGGCCCACCTGACAGCATTGGATGAAGGCACCTCCGCCGGCCCCCAGCACCTCCGCCCGCCTCTCCCTTCCCACGTTCCCACGGGGGGTCCCGGCCTGGAAGATGTGGTCCAGGAGGTGCAGCAGGTGCTCTCTGAATTCATCCGAGCCAATCCCAAGGCCTGGGCCCCCGTGGTGAGCGCATGGTCTATCGACCTGATGGGGCAGCTCAGCAGCAAGTACTCTGGCCGCCACCAGCGGGTGCCCCATGCTGCGGGCTCCCTCAATGAGCTGCTGCAGCTGTGGATGGGCTGCCCCGCTACCCGGACCCTGATGGACATTTACGTCCAGTGTCTGTCCGCCCTCATCGGGAGCTGTCCCGACGCCTGCGTGGATGCCCTCCTGGACACGTCTGTCCAGCACTCGCCACATTTTGACTGGGTCGTGGCTCATATCGGCTCCTCCTTCCCCGGCACCATCATCTCTCGCGTCCTGTCGTGTGGGCTCAAGGATTTCTGTGTCCATGGTGGGGCCGGAGGGGGAAGCGGGGGAGCGGGCGGCCCCCCTCCGACCCCTTCGGCAGACACCTTCCCCTCCACCCCGGCTGGCCCCGGAGAGAAGCGTGTCCCCAAGATCGCCTCTGTCGTGGGGATCTTGGGCCACCTGGCCTCCCGCCACGGGGACAGCATCCGCCGCGAGCTCCTTCGGATGTTCCATGAGAGCTTGGCGACAGGTTCTGGAGGGCGTGTGGGTGACCCCTCCCTTCAGGCCACGGTACCCTTCTTGCTGCAGCTGGCGGTCATGTCACCAGCCCTGCTGGGCACTGTCTCAGGGGAACTGGTGGACTGCCTGAAGCCGCCGGCAGTCCTGAGCCAGCTTCAGCAGCACCTGCAGGTCTTCAGCCGGGAAGAACTGGACAACATGCTGAGCCTGGCGGTCCATCTGGTCAGCCAGGCATCTGGGGCCGGGGCTTACCGGCTGCTCCAGTTCTTGGTGGACACGGCCATGCCGGCCTCTGTCATCACGACCCCCGGCCTAGCTGTCCCCGATGCCGTCCGGGAGGCCTGCGACCGGCTCATCCAGTTGCTGCTGCTTCACCTCCAGAAGCTTGTGCATAATCGGGGAGGGTCCCCGGGGGACGGGGTCCTGGGTCCTCCTCCCCCGCCTCGCCCGGTGCCCTTCTTGGATGCTCTGCGGAGCCACGTCGGGGAGCTGTGTGGGGAGACGCTGCGGCTGGAGAGGAAGCGTTTCCTTTGGCAGCACCAGCTGCTGGGCCTGCTGTCTGTCTACACCCGGCCCAGCTGTGGACCCGAGGCCTTAGGCCATCTCTTGAGCCGGGCCCGGACCCCAGAAGAGTTGAGCCTGGCCACGCAGCTCTTCGCCGGCCTGGTGGTCAGTCTCTCGGGCTTGCTGCCCTTGGCCTTGTGCAGCTGCCTGGCCCGGGTCCACGCGGGGACCCTGCTCCCCCCCTTCACGGCCCGGCTTCTCCGCAACCTGACTCTGCTGGTGGGCTGGGAGCAGCAGGGGGGCGAAGGCCCCACCGCCCTGGGGGCCCGGGTCGGGGAGGCCATCTCCGCCCAGCTTCCCGACCTGGCACCGCTCCTGCTGCACCCTGAAGAGGAGGTGGCCGAGGCGGCTTCGTCCCTGCTGGCCATCTGCCCCTTTCCTCAGGGGGCCCTGCTGCCCGCCCAGCTCCTGAGCCTGGTCAGGGCCGGAGTCTCACGCTTCTTCGCCTCCCTGAGGCTCCGAGGGCCCCCCGGGGTCTCGGCGGCCTCCCGCCTTCTCGTGCGGCTCTCCCGGGCCTCGTCCGCGGGCCTCAAGGCCGTCCTCCAGCTCCTGGTGGAGGGGGCCCTGCACCGGGGCAACGCCGAGCTCTTCGGGGGAGAAGGAGAAGGGGCGGGCGAGACCCCGTCGGCCTCCTCGCCCGGCCCGGCCTCCGCCTACCTGCTGGAGACCAACCGGCGGCACACGGCGGCGGTCCCCGGACCCGGAGGCGTCTGGTCGGTGTTCCACGCCGGGGTCATCGGCCGGGGCCTGAAGCCCCCCAAGTCGGCCCGCTCCCGCGAGGCGCGGGAGGTGATCTACAACACCCAGAGCCTCCTGAGGCTCCTGGTGCACTGCTGCGGCGGGACGGGAGCCGGGGACCGCTGGGGCGCCCCGGCGCTGAGCCCAGAGGCGGCCAAAGCCGTGGCGGTGACCCTGGTGGAGAGCGTGTGCCCCGACGCGGCCGGGGCGGAGCTGGCCTGGCCCCCCGAGGATCATGCCCGCGCCACCGTCGAACGGGACCTGCGCATCGGGCGCCGCTTCCGGGAGCAGCCGCTGCTCTTCGAGCTGCTGAAGCTGGTGGCGGCGGCGCCCCCGGCCCTGTGCTACTGCTCGGTGCTGCTGCGCGGCCTCCTGGCGGCCCTGCTGGGGCACTGGGAGGCCTCTCGCCACCCGGACACCTCCCAGTCGCCCTGGCAGCTGGAGGCCTCCTGCACGCTGGTGGCGGTCATGGCCGAGGGGAGCCTGCTGCCCCCCACCCTGGGCAACATGCACGAGGTCTTCGGCCAGCTGGCGCCCTTCGAGGTGCGGCTGCTGCTGCTGGGCGTCTGGGGCTTCCTCCGGGAGCACGGGCCCCTGCCCCAGAAGTTCGCCTTCCAGCCCGAGAGGGGCCGCTTCGCCCGGGACTTCTCCCGCGAGGGCGGCGGGACCGGGGGCCCCCACTTGGCCGGCCTGCACAGCGTCCTGCACAGGAACATTGACCGCCTGGGGCTGTTCTCAGGCAGGTTCCAGGCCTGGCCCCCTGCCGCCAGGCCCGGGACATGAGGGCCGCCCCCTTCGCCCCACAACGGCTGCTGCCCCCTCTCGTGCCCCCTCTCGTGCCCTCCTCTTTCCCCTGCTCAATAAAGATTACCCACTTTGCAAAGCTCGGACTGCGGTGGCCATCCTCGCCGCGCGGGGGCGCTGGGGAGCGCTCCAGACCTGGGCGGGGCTGGGAGGGCGGCGGGAGGGAGGGGAAGGGGTGGGGCCGCTGGGAGGCAGGGGCAGGGGAGACGAGCCAATGACAGCGCCGCAGGTTGGAAATCGCCTATCCGAGGCCGTCTGCTCCTTATTCCCGCCTTCCGGCCCCCCTTCCATCACGGCCTGCGCTTCGGCCATAGGCCGGTCTGGCTCCCTGCGCTCGGCCGACCAATCACCGCCCGGAACGGGAGGGCGCGCGGGGCCACGTGTCCCTGCGTGACGGGAGCCGGGAGGAGGGGAGAGCCGGGGTCAAGGAGCAAACCCGGCACAAGATGGCGGCGGCGCGTCGGAGGCGGTGAGCAGAGCGGGGCCGCGCCGGGCCGGCCTCCCGCGGCTCCTCCAGCCCCCGCGGGCTCGGGAGCCGCCGGGCCCCCCCCCGCCTCGGGAACCGACCCCAGAAATGGGCCCGCGGGGGGCCGGGCCGCGGCCCTGAGGCGGGGGCGCTCCGGGGGGCCGGCGGGGGCCGGGGGGGGGGGGGGTGCGAGCGCAGCAGGGAGCCGCGAGTGTAGACAGGCCCCCCCCCCGGCGCGGGCCCCACCCCCCGGGGCGCCCCTTCCTCTTCTGCGGGTGTTGTGGGAGCTCGTGGCCCCCCGAGGGTGGGCCCTGTGCCCCCCGCCCCCCGGGCCCGGGCTGGAGAGGAGGCGGGGCCCGGCCGCGGAGCCCCCTCCCCACGGGAGCCCCCAGCCCCACCCCGCGCTGCCGCAGATGGGCCCCCTCGGGAGGCTCTTCTTGGCCCCGTCCCCCGGGAGGCTGATGCAACCGCAGCCAGGCCGGAACAAAAGCGGCCTGAGGAGGGGGCCCACCGGCCCCTGCCCCCTGGGCACCCGCCTCCCTGGGCCCCTGCCCCCTGGGCACCCGCCTCGCTGGGCACCCGCCTCCCTGGGCCCCTGTCCCCTGGGCACCCGCCTCCCTGGGCCCCTGCCCCCTGGGCACCCGCCTCCCTGGGCCCCTGCCCCCTCCTTTCTCGGCTACCCCGACTCTGGCGGCCGGCAGGGACTGAAGTCACTGATGGGACTCCAGTGCCCCGAGGGTCCCTGCTCCCCGAAACGAGCTGAGCCGCCCTCCCGCCTCTTCAGGTCCCGGGCAGAGCTGGCCCTGGCGTGGCTGGGGCTCTGCCTTTCAACCGCCTTTGCTGTGGACAGAAGCAACTTCAAGACTTGTGACCAGAGTTCTTTTTGCAAGTATGGAGTTTTGAGGGGGCCTGGGGCAAAGATAAAGGGCAGCAGCCCCGGGGCACCTGGGTAGCGCCGGTGCCAAAGTGTCCCCCCCAGCATTCAGCCTGTCTTTCCCACGCAGGCGGCAGCGAAGCATTCAGCCTGGGTCTTCGCCCTACCGTGCCCTGTTGGACTCTCTCGAACTCAGCTCCGATGCCCTCAGGGTCCAACTGGTCAATGAAGTCACTAAGGTCAGAGGAGCAATGAGGGTCTGGGAGCCTTGGGGGGGGTGGGGAACACGGAGGCAGGAAGTTACCTCTTGGAGGGGGAGTAAGGGCTAGGATAGTGGTCCTCCTTGCCGGTCCTCACCTCTGACCTGTGCAGGTGGTATTGCTGTTGGAGCTGCAAGGACTACAGGGGAATGTGACGAGAATTCGGATCGATGAGCTCCGGCCCCTGCGACCACGCTATCGGGTGCCCGATGTTCTGGTAGCTGACCCCCCTACGGCTCGGTAATTGCTCTGGGGTCTTCATTGTTTCTTCCCGGGGCCTTCCTTTCTCTGTTTCTCCATCGCTCTCTTTAATCCTTCTTTTTTCTCAGGCTGACTGTCTCCGGCCGAGACGAGAACAGCGTGGAGCTGACTGTGGGCGAGGGGCCTCACAAGATCATCCTGACAGGGAGGCCCTTCCGCCTGGACCTGCTGGAAGGCCGCAGTCTGGTGCTCAGTGTCAATGCCCGGGGCCTCATGGTCTTTGAGCACCAGAGGCTCCCCCGGAATTCGTGAGTAAAGGGATGGGGGCTGTGAGGAGCCTCCGAGACCATCTGGGCCCCTTGGGGTGTGTGGGGAGGGGGACTGGGGGGTGGGGATATCAAGAGCCTTTGGAGGAGCCTGGGCCTCCACCCAGATGGGGAGCCTTCCCAGGCCTCCCCTCCCTTCCTGGAGCTGTCTTGTTTCCCAGATTTATTCCACCTCCCCCTTTTTTTTAAATAAAATTTTTGTTTGTTTGTTTGGTTTTTCCGTCTCTGGATGTTCGTCGACTGAAACTCACTTTTGTGTTTCTGTTTTTGTGTTGGTTTTGTGCTTCCTTTCTCCCCACCCCTTTGCCCTCCCCTTCCTTTCCCCTCTCCTCCTGCCCCAGTTTCTCGGATAAAGTTAGTCTCACGTTCGGTAGCATATGGGATAAGATCAAGAACCTTTTCTCTAGGTAAATCCACCGCCACTGGTACTGTATCCGTTCCTCAACCCCTGTCCCTCCCCCCTGCCTCCTCTACCCTGTATTCCACATACACAAAGGCACTCTCCCTCACACATCGACACACAACACTCACATGTCGACACACACACTCCACCTCTACCCTCTCAGGTAAAGGATCTCTGCTCCAGAAGGGCTGGGAAATGCTGGGAACTTGGCTTGTTCCTCCCTGGGCTGGGGACTTTGGTACTTTCTGGCCCAGGCAAGATGGAGCTGGAGTTGGTCAGTGTCCTCTTGTGGTGGACCCACCCCCTAGGTACCTATCTTTCTAGGGGGATCTTTAGAGGTCCTCCCACCACCTTTGGGAACTCCGAGACCATTGTGCAGTTGCCAGCCCCCAGAGGGGGAAAGTGAGGGCTAGGGAGGGTTTGTGCTTCCCATCAGTGGCCAGATCCCCTGAGTTGTTCTGCCTCCTTCACGAGGCTTTTGAGTGGCTTGTGTGGATGCATAGCAGCACATTACTTGTTTCCCTTGATTATCGTCCTCCTTCCCTCCCCCCTCCTTCCCTCATTTTCACCTCTTGGCACACTCCCAGCCCTGCTTTCGTAAGAGGACATGCTCCCTGGGGGCTTCCCGTGATTGACTGAAGCTCAGCCCTACACTGCTTGGGCCGCTGCTCCTCACTCATTCCCACACACCTCCAGCCCCCAAACAAACAAAATATCAAAACCAAAAACCTTCATCCCCTCTTCTCTTGGACTGGGGCAGACAACTCTCCTACTTTCCAGGGAGGGACCAAAGGAACCGACTGAGGGGGATGGTACCCCAGAGGAGGAGGCCGCTGGGAAAGCCGAAAAGGTGAAGAGGAGGGGGAGGGGGAGGCTGGAGGGAGTCCTAGAGGGAAAGCGAGGCCAGCACAGCCTGCCTCAGGGGCCTGAGGGGTCTGGACTGAATTAGACCCCTCCATGAGCTGGGATCTCTCATCCTCTTGCAGACAGAGGAGAACAAAGAAGAGGACAGTGATGAGCCAGGGGCCTGGGAGGAGATGTTCAAGACCCACTCGGACAGCAAGCCTTATGGTAAGGGGGTGGGGCTGTTGAGAAGGGCATCAGAGTGGGGGGAAGGGAGCCTCCCCTTGATTCTTGGCCCCCCCCACCTCCTCTTACAGGCCCCACATCCGTGGGCCTGGATTTCTCTTTGCCTGGAATGGAGCATGTCTATGGAATCCCAGAGCATGCAGACAACCTGAGACTGAAGGTTACGGAGTGAGTCTCCTGCAGGGAGAAGGGAACAGAGAAAGAAGGGGGGAGTGGGGGCTGAGGGTTGGGGGGAGGGGATCACCTCCCCAGAGGTCACCCTCCCAGTCAACTTGACCCTGTGGCTTCTGCAGGGGTGGGGAGCCTTATCGCCTCTACAACCTTGACGTATTTCAATATGAGCTGTATAACCCCATGGCCTTGTATGGCGCGGTACCCCTGCTCTTGGCTCACAGCGTCCACCGAGACCTTGGCATCTTCTGGCTCAATGCAGCTGAGACCTGGGTGGACATTTCCTCTAATACAGCAGGAAAGGTGAGCGTCGGACAGGATATCACCAGCCCGAGGGGGTCATGGTGTGGACCCGAGGGGGTCATGGTGTGGGCCCAAGGGGGTGGGTGGGGGTAGCTGGAGTGAGGTGGTGGCCCTTGGGAGGGAGGCCTGGCTGGCTTTCCCTCAGGGTGGGGGGAAACCGAAACCTCACAGGGAAGGTTTCCCCCCCACCACCACCATAGGACAAAGGTAAATAGGGAGTGTTGACTTGTGGTCCCCCTGGGATAGACGCTGTTTGGGAAGATGCTGGATTACCTGCAAGGTGGGGGGGAGACACCCCAGACTGATGTGCGCTGGATGTCTGAAAGCGGCATCATCGACGTGTTCCTGCTCCTTGGGCCCACAGTCTCTGACGTGTTCCGTCAGTATGCCAGTCTCACAGGTAGGGCCCGCCCTGCCTCCAGAGCATTGGATACCCTGGTCTTGTATTGAGCCACTCTGTATCGGGCATTCACGTGCCGCCTCTTTTGAGTTACCCCTTACAGCATAGGTGGACTTGGCAGATTGGGGGGGGGGAATCTTGTTTTACATCTCGAGGTGTCTCATCTCCTGCCCCCACCCAGGTCAAGTTTGTGCATCTTGAATTGCTGACCTAGAGCTGGGGCTTGCCCTCAGCACTTGGGTGCAGCCCAGGCTTTGGACTTGGCCTGATCTGTGGTCCTTCCCGGCTCCCACAGGGACCCAGGCCCTTCCCCCACTCTTCTCCCTCGGCTACCACCAGAGCCGCTGGAATTATCGAGATGAGGCCGACGTGATTGAAGTCGACCAGGGCTTTGATAGCCATGACCTCCCTTGTGACGTCATCTGGCTGGACATTGAACATGCCGATGGGAAACGCTACTTCACCTGGGACTCAAGCCGGTTTCCCCAGCCCTTGGCCATGCTGGGGCATCTGGCTGGCAAAAGACGTAAGGTAAGAGAGCCAACTGACCACGGGACAGTCTGAGCCTTCTGCAGGTGCCAGGAGTGGACATCAAACCTGGTCTTTCTCTTCCCAGCTGGTGACCATCGTGGACCCCCACATCAAGGTGGACGCGGGATACCGGGTGCACGAAGAATTACGGGCACAGGGACTGTATGTTAAGACCCGAGATGGTTCCGACTACGAGGGATGGTGCTGGCCAGGTCAGCAGGGAAGGCCAGGCTGTGCCAGGCTGTGCCAGGCAGAGCTGAGGTTCCAGGGAGGCTGAAGGTCATAGGTATGTTACCAGCCCTTAGCCCCAGGCCTGACCCTGGTTTTGGACATTCTCCAGGCTCTGCTGGCTACCCTGACTTCACAAACAGCAAAATGAGAGACTGGTGGGCAAATATGTTCAGCTTCGACAAGTACGAGGTAAGATGTGGGGGGTGGGAGCTCCCCCTTCCTCCTCCTCCCTCTTCCTCTTCCCCACCTCCTCTTCATGTGCTCTCCTGCATCACTCCCTCACTTCACCTTAACCTTTAGGGGTTGGACCAGCAGGGAGGGTCTGGCATCTGCAAGTCTCCTTCCCCAGCTCCTCGCCCAGGCCAGGAGGGCGGCCCGGCTCACCAGCCCTCTCTTTTGTGTCAGTTCAGCAAAGTAGCCAACCCCAGGCCGCAGTGTGGCTTCCTCTTGGGGCCGCTTCTGTCTTTTGGATTTTTCTTTCTCTGTCATCAGCTGTTCCCCTTAGACCATCCCCTTGGCCATGTTGGAAAGTTGAGTGTCTTGAGCAGCACCTCGGGTCCCCAACTCTGACTCGGGGGAGGCCCATTCCATGTCGACTTCTAGTCCCCATTAGGTGCTACTGACACGGGTTCTTCTGAAGGTTTTTTATAAATAATTCACAAAAGCCTTGCTTACGTTCTCTGAATCTGTTGCATGGACCATCCCTTAGAAATGCCATCTCTTTGGGGCAGTGAGGTGGTGCAATGGATAGAGTACTGGCCCTGGAGTCAGGAGGACCTGACCTCAAATTTGGCCTCAGACACTTAAAAATTCCCTAGCAGTGTGACCTTGGGCAAGTCACTCTTAATTGCCTCAAATAAAATTAAAATTATTAAAAAAAAATTTTTTTATCTCTTCTTTCTCCGACTCTTAGTTCTTTTCTCCTTTTTTCTAGGGTTCTGCCTCCAATCTCTACATTTGGAACGATATGAATGAGCCGTCAGTGTTCAACGGCCCCGAGGTCACTATGCTCAAGGATGCCCGGCACCACGGTGGCTGGGAGCACCGGGACATCCACAACATTTATGGATTCTATGTGGTGAGGCTTCTGATGGCCTTGAGCCCTGGGGAGCACGGGACAGGGGATGACTGGATCACGGTCCCTGACCACAATTTCTCTCTGCCCTCCCCCCCCCAGCACATGGCCACGGCTGAGGGGCTCATCCAGCGCTCCGGAGGGGTGGAACGCCCATTTGTGCTCTCTAGGGCCTTCTTTGCTGGCTCTCAGCGCTTTGGTGAGGGGACCGCCTGGGCATGGGGTGTAGGGGCCGGGAGCACCTTCCACCAGGCAGTCTGGAAGAGGGTGGGTGCTGTGTCAGTGACATGCCAGGTCATCTGGCCATTCTGCTTGGAGCTGGTTCCACCAGCTGGGACAGAGGGAAGGGAGAGCTCTGTGGGGTAGGAGCTGAAAGGCCAGGCCTTCCTTCCACCTCCAGACACCCCTCCATGGCGTCCCCTCTCTGTGACCCTTCCCAGGAGCTGTCTGGACCGGGGACAATGCTGCAGAGTGGGACCATCTGAAAATCAGCATCCCCATGTGCCTCAGCTTAGGGCTGGTGGGCCTTTCCTTCTGTGGGGGTGAGAAATGGGTCTCTGAATGGAAGAGGTGCTCTGGGGGAGGGTCCCTGGCAGGGGAAGGAGGGAGCACCCTCTTTACCACCTCTTCCCCAATCTCCTCCTCTGCCTCCCAGCTGATGTGGGTGGCTTCTTCAAGAACCCTGAGCCAGAGCTGCTTCTGCGCTGGTACCAGACGGGCGCCTATCAGCCGTTCTATAGAGCACATGCACATATGGACACAGGACGGCGAGAACCCTGGCTGCTTCCCCCTGAATATCTGGGGCCCATCCGAGACGCCTTGCGGCAGCGCTATGCCCTGCTCCCTTTTTGGTACACCCTTTTCTATCGTGCTCACCGTGATGGACATCCCATCATGAGGTAAGTGGGGTGGGCACAGCATGGTGACTGAAGAGCAAAGGGGACACAGGCAGCTCTGTCCTCTCATGGTGAGGGAGGAAAGTGTTGGGAGGACAAAAACCGCAGACCCCACTTGAATGACGCTGTCCCATCCCTCCCCACAGGCCTCTGTGGGTGCAGTACCCCAAGGATGTAGCCACCTTTAGCCAGGATGATCAGTACATGCTGGGTGAGAATGCTGGGAAGGGTGGGAGAGTCTGGCAGAAATGAGACTGGGTGTGTGAGTACCCTCGTCCTGACCGCACCCTCCGTTGTAGGAGATTCTCTGCTGGTTCACCCTGTGACCGAGCCTGGGGCTCATGGAGTCCAAGTGTACCTGCCTGGCCAAGGGGAGGTGAGCTCACGGGAAGGGGCTGGAGAAGGGACCAGAGAGGGGGAGGGACAAGGAAGGGGTGGCGGTGGTTCTACCACAGTCACTCGGTCTCCTCAGGTGTGGTATGATGTCCAGAGCCACCAGAAGCATCACGGCCCCCAGACCTTGTACCTCCCGGTCACTCTGAGCAGTGTGAGTGTTCCCTTGGGAGGATCTCCTGGAAGCGGAAGGGGCAGGTGGGGAGGGGAGGAGGGAGGACTCGCCTGACTCTTCTGCCCCAGATCCCCGTGTTCCAGCGTGGAGGGACCATCGTGCCCCGGTGGGAGCGGGTGAGGCGCTCTTCGGACTGTATGAAGGATGACCCCATCACTCTCTATGTTGCCCTCAGCCCCCAGGTGAGGCAGCCTGCCTTCCTCCCCTCCCCCAGACCCCCTAAACTCTTCCACCCCCCCCCACAAAGACCACTGCGCCCTGGCTCCTCCCACAGGGCACGGCACAAGGAGAGCTTTATTTAGACGACGGCCACACTTTCCGCTACCAGACCCAGGACGAGTTCCTCTTCAGGAAGTTCACCTTCTCGGGAAACACTCTGACCTCGAGGTAAGAAGGGGTCACCTCCGGCAGGGTCGGTGTGGCATCCTTCTCTGGAAGCTTCTCTGGCGATGGCTGGCACTGGAAACCACCCCCTGTCCTTTCTCTGCAGCTCAGCTGATCCTCGAGGCCACTTTGAGACCCCCATCTGGATTGAGCGAGTGGTGATCCTGGGGGCCGGCAAGCCGGCCTCCGTGGTGCTGCAGACAGAGGGTAAGGCAGGGAGCTGACCCCGGGGCAGGAGGCCGCGGGCCTTTTGGGCCCGTGGGGATCTGGCTGACCGGCGTCTCCACCGCCAGGCATGCTTGAAAGCGTTCTGACCTTCCACCACAACGCGGAGACCTCGGTGCTAACTCTGCGCAAGCCTGGAGTCCCCGTGTCCTCCGACTGGAGCATCCATCTGCGATAGCCCGAAGCTTGGCCTGCCCGAGGGTGGTCCAGTCATCCCCCCCTCCCCGCCTGGAGCTCCGCACCCTGCCCCAGAGTCACCTCTCACCACGTAGGGCCCGGATGCTGCTGCCCGAAGGATTCACTGGCCATGAGCTGGGCAGGGGCCGGGCTGGGCAGCCCTCCTTTGAGGGCTCCCCTTGACCCCTCCCCCCTGTGAATGGAGGGGCCACGGGGGCCTTCCCAACACTTCACCCCACCTTTGTAGGGGACCTAGGAACTCTCCCTCCCAAGACCTCCCACTAATGCCTTGGCTTCAGGCATCTGGACCTGGGCCCCCCAGGACACTGGTCCCCCAGGGACCCCCTGCCAACCCCATTTGTTCCTCTCCTCGAGGGAGGAGATTCCGGGTGACTCCCCATGGGCCTCTGTCCTCACCCCACTGATACACTGGGACCACCCCCGGCCCGTTGGGGGCTGAGTGGGGAGGAGGAAGGTCGGCCTCCCCCCCAGCCCCTCCCCTGGCCGGAGCTGCTGCGGCTCCTCCCGGGAGATGGCGGGGCCCCGGGCCCGGCCCGGCACTGACCCACTGGACGCGCCCGCGGCGCCTCATCCGATCACGGTCCCGGGTATTTATTGCTGGGGAGGGGGCCGGGGGCGGCGGATCATGTGTGCCCGGGGGCTCAGGGACGCGGGAGGGGCCCCTCGGTGGACGTTTTTTACTTCCCCACGGCCGCGGACTGGGACAGGTTTTGATAAATGAAAATAAAAGACCCGAAACTCTTGGAAGGTGCATCGTGCGTGGGGGAGGGGCCGCTGTGCGCCTGCGCGGGTCGTCGCAGCGCCCCAGAGGGCGGGGGGGGGGCGGACGTGGACGTCTGCGGCGGGGGGGCTCCGAGGGAGCTCGCCAGAGCCACGTGACCTCCCCGGGCGGCGTCTGGGGCGCTGCGTGAGCCGGACGTGACGTCACGCGCGGCGGCGCTCCCGGAAATGAGCGGCGCGGGAAATGGGAAACCGAGGCGAGATCTGTCCCGGAAGTTAGCGGATGGGCCGGGCTGAGTGACCGGAAGTGCCAAGTGCCGACCGGCCCGGGCAGAGAGGGAAGGGAGGAGGGCGAGGCTGGGCCGAAGCCCGGAGACGCGCCCCTCCCCCGGGCCGCCCCGCGGTGCCCCGGCTGGGCCCGGCCTCCGCCCGCGCCAGGCATGAAGCTGAAGCTGAAGACCGTGTTCCTGGTGTACTTCCTGGTGTCCCTCAGCGGCCTCCTCTACGCGCTGCTGCAGCTGGGTGAGGGCCGGGGCCGCGGGGTGAGGGCCGGGCCGGGGCAGAGGCGCTGCTGCCGCGGGGTGAGGGCCGGGCCGGGCCGGGGCAGAGGCGCTGCTGCCGCGGGGTGAGGGCCGCGGGGCCGGGGCAGAGGCGCTGCTGCCGCGGGGTGAGGGCCGGGCCGGGCCGGGGCATACGCGCCGGGGCCGCGGGGCAGGGCCGGGGCCGCGGGGCAGGGCCGGCCAGGGCATGGCCCACTCCTCCGGCTCTCCTGCCCCCCAGGCCAGCCCTGCGACTGCTCCCCACACCTCCGGGCGGCGGCCGAGCACCTGCGCAGGAAAGACCTGAAGATCTCCCAGCTGCAAGCCGAGCTCGGCCGGCCTCCGCCCGCCCCTGCCCAGCCCCCGGAGCCCGAGGCTCTGCCCACCATCTACGTGGTGACTCCTACCTACGCCAGGTACCCGTCCCCCTGGGCGCGGCCGGGGTGGACTGAGGAGAAAGAGGGGAGAGGCCCGGGGGGCTGGGCCCGAGGCACGAGCCAAGGCCCGGGGCCGCGTTGACTGGACTCGGCCGTCCCCTGCCCCCTGAGGCCGGGCTGAGAGCAGAGGACGAGATAGGTGGGGAGTGCCCTCTCCTGCAGAGGCTGTTGGCGCTCGCCCCAACCCTGGGAAGCAGGTGCCACGGCTAGAAACCCATCCGAGGTCGCTGGTCTCCACGCGCACGGTGGTAGAAAGCATCAAAGACCTCGGGTTCTGTGGAGCCCTAGGCTTCTGGGGCTCCCGGAGCTGAGGGTGTGCTGAGGCCACGTGAGGGTTCAGCTGCTGGTCAGTGGCATCCCATCTCTCTCACCCCTGCTCCTCCAGGTCCTCTCCTTCCCTCACCTGTGTCTTGCCCCCCTTAGGCTGGTGCAGAAGGCTGAGCTGGTCCGCCTGTCGCAGACCCTGTCGTTGGTGCCCAGGCTGCAGTGGGTGCTGGTGGAGGATGCCGAGACCCCCACTCCGCTGGTCTCGGCGCTGCTGGCTGCCTCTGGCCTCCGATTCACTCACCTGGTGGCCCTCACCCCAAAAGGCCAGCGTCTTCGTGAAGGGGAGCCGGGCTGGGTCCGGCCCCGGGGTGTGGAGCAGCGCAACCGAGCCCTGGATTGGCTCCGGGGAAAAGAGGTTGCTGTCGGTGGGGAAAGGGACCCACCCCCTGTGGGGACTCGGGGGGTCGTGTACTTTGCCGACGATGACAACACCTATAGCCGGGAGCTCTTTGAGGAGGTAAGAGAAAGATGGGAGGCAGAGGAGCCACTTATGGAGAATTGTGTGGAAAGGACTCCTGTGGAGAATTCCTTAGAGGTCAGCTCTGCTGAGTGGGGGGCTGTTTGTGGAAGAAGAGGCCCCTCGGTGGAGTTTAGGATAGCGTGCACGTTCTCATTGTCCTCTTTCAGCCTGGGTAATCGTGTTCAACTTTCTCAATCTGTTTTATCCTCCAGATGAGGGGAACCCGAGGTGTCTCTGTGTGGCCGGTGGGACTGGTTGGTGGCCTGCGATTCGAGGGGCCCCAGGTGCAGGGGGGCCAGGTGGTTGGCTTTCACACAGCCTGGGAGCCTGACCGACCCTTCCCTCTGGACATGGCCGGCTTTGCCGTATCACTGCCCCTTCTCCTGTCTCGACCTGGCGCCCAGTTTGATCCCACAGCTCCCCGGGGCCACCTGGAGAGCAGTCTCCTCAGCCATCTCGTCGACCCTAAAGATCTGGAGCCACGGGCTGCAAACTGCACACGGGTAAGGGGTAGGGAACCCCAGGATGGGAGGCAGAGGGAGGGATTGGAACTAGGGAATACTCTCTCAGGCCTCAGCCTGTAGCCCTCCTTTGGTTCCTGCCTGCTCTTATCCGAGGAGCTTATCACGTCAGCATGAGGTTGGGAGCTTTGGAACTGGGGCGGGGCCTCTGAAGAGGAGGCTGTGGGGGCGAGCCCCAAAGGGATCTGCTCTTTGGATGAGAGTCAGAAGGAAGTGTTATAGAGGGGCTAACCATTCCAAGCTGGGGTGGGACAGCAGTAGGAGCCCCCTCAAGGATCTCCTTCAGCTCCAGGGTAGGGGGACCTGTGCCAATGCCCTCACTGACTGGGGGGGGGGGGGCTGGTCACAGGTGCTGGTGTGGCACACAAGGACTGAGAAACCCAAGATGAAACAGGAAGAGCAACTGCAGAGGCAAGGACGGGGCTCGGACCCCGGCATCGAGGTGTGATGTATGGTGCCAAGACCCCTCGCGACATAGGTATGCTAGAGAAGAAGGTTCCCTCGCCTTCCAAGGACTGCCTAGGGTTCCAGGGTCACAACCCTCCAGACTGGGGGGGGGGCTGTCTCATGGGCCTGGTGGACACGGCTACCACTTCCAGGGCTGCTCCCTCCTCCCATCAGGCCACGTGGAGCTTGCCAGAGAGGGCGAGTGGCCAGTGGTGTGGAGCCGGGTCAGCCCTGGGCTGGGGAGATGCCCCAGGACAGATGGACTCAGCTGGGAGAGCAGGGGCGACTGCCTGACGAGGGATGCCGTCCATTTACCTGGTGGGCCTGATTGGGAGGGCTCTGGGCCCCTCCCCACAGTGAGCATGTTCCCTCCTTCCTACCTCCAGAATAAAGTACGTCAATCCTCTGGCTTCTGTTCTTCACTCAGTGGTGCTATCCATCAGGGGAGCCCCCCCCCCCAGTAGACCCAGGGCCTGAAGCCCTCTAGGATCAGGGCAGAGCCCACAGGGGTAGCAGCGCCCTCCTGAACCCAGAAGAGTTGAAGGCAGAGAAGGTCTCCGCAATTGATTCCCCTTCCCAAGAAAGAATGCTGAGAGCACAGGTGCTGAGCTTTATTGATTTGGAAGCAGATTCTGGCCTCCGTGGCCCAGGGGCCAGCCAGGCTTTGTTCAGCCCCTACCAGCCTCAGTGCTTCCTCCTGGGCCATGGTGGGCCCTGGTTCGGGTATTGGTTTTCTTCTACGTATAGCTACTTCTAGGGACTCCCCACCCCATCTTCTGGCTCTTGCCCCCGTCTCCTTCCCCAGACTGCTGTTGCTCACTTTTCACTCCTCCAGAGCTGTTGTCAGTGGGCACTGCCAAGGGGAGGGGGACAGAAGACTGCTCTGTCCAGCCCTCCCACCCCCTGAACTAGGCCTCCGCTGGGGCTTCCTCCTCCTCCTCTGGGGCCTCCTGGGCCGGGGCCTCCTCGGGCCCAGGTCTCTGAGCACAGAGCCCCTGCTGGGAAGCACTTTTGAGCATCTCTTTGAGGCCCCTGGGGAACAGGTAGCCTTGGGTCTGGCCCTCCCCGTCTATGGCTCCCCCCAGACCCTCCAAAGCCGTCTGCAGGTAGCGGAGACCCAGGAGCAGCGACACCTGTAGGGGGGTGGAGAGGGCAGTCAGGGGAGAGGCCCGAAGGCTGGCCTCAGGGCCGGCCGGGGTAGGGGGCGATGCTTACCTGCAGGAGGAAGGTCACGCCGAGCACGGCGGCCAGGCTGCCGCTCAGCCCCCGCAGGTGCCTCTGTAGCTCCCCGTGGCAGCCCCGTGCCCAGAGGTTGAGGCTGGGCTGTCGAGCCTCGGACAAGGGATGGGCCTGGGCCCTGGAGAGCTGGGTCTGCAGGCAGGGCCAGGGGGAGTGGGGGTTACAGCACGAGAAGGGGACCCCGTCGATCAGGTAGAGCCCTTCTACGTTGCTCTGGATCTGGCTGCCGAAGAAACGGGGGCCGTCAGCCGAAAGTCACCCCGAGAGCTGATTCGTGGGAGGGGGACTGGGGGGGGAAGGTTGAAGGAAGGCAGGGGATGGGAGGGGGCAGAGGAGGGCGAGGGGACCGGAGGAGGCCAAGAAGCCCTCCGCCACTCACTCGATGACGTCCTGGTCGTTGGGGTCCAGGTAGCGGCTGCTGACCCACTGGACGGTGAACCAGTCCTTGTAGCCGTGCCGCCCGCAGCAGCGGAAGCCCAGCTGGAGCTCGTCCATCAGCCGCTTAGCCTCGCAGCGCCCGGGCACCTCCGTGTCTTTGTAGTGGCTCATGGCCGTGCCCAAGCCCTTCTCGAGGGCGGCATCCAGGCCCCCGGGCAGCGCCAGCGCCAGGCCCAGGGCCGCGGCCACGAGCCCCCCGCCCGCCACCGTCCCGGCCAACAGGAACGGGCCCAGCACGGCGCGCCAGGGCGCGTAGCGGGCCGCGTCCAGGGATGCCCTGGCGGCCCCGGCGCCCACCACCCCCGTGGCCAGGGCGGCCGCCCCCGCCGCCAGAGCCGTCCTGGGGAGGGCGGGAAACCAGCAGCCGGGGTCCAGGAAGGGGCTCAGGCGCCCCAGCTGCAGCAGGAGGTGGGCGCCCGAGGCCAGGGCGAGGCCGGCCGTCAGCGCCAGCGCCCAGGACAGCAGCCAGAGCCCCTGGGCCAGGCGGACGCGGGCCCGGAGGGCCAGGGGCAGGGGCAGGACGGCCGCCATCTCCCATCCCTGCCCGCGAGTGCCGGGCCCCCCGGGCGCTGAGTCAGCCCGGCCCGGCTCAGGGCGGGTAATGCCAGCCTGACCCCAATCCCCGCGGCCCCGCCCCCGCCTGGGCTCGGGGGGCCCGTCGGGCCCGCGCTCCCCGGGGACGCGATGGGGGAGGCCCGAGCCCGGCGCCCCGCCCCGCCTTCCGCCCCGTGGGAGCCGGCCGGGCAGGGAGGGGCCAGCCGCGGCCCGGCCCCCGCCCCCCCAGGGCGCTTCCTGGCTGCTCCGCGTCCTGTCCGGCCGCTGCCTGCGGGGCCCCCCGCGCCCCCCGCCGCGCCCCCCGCCCGCGCCCCGCGGCGCATGGCCCCCGCCTCGGGCCGGCCCTAGGGCGCCTCCCGGGGCAGCATGGACGGGGCCGCCGGGCCGGGCGAGTGGGGGGCGGGCGCCCGGCCGCCGCGGCTCCACGTCGCCTCCCCCCCGGCGCCCCCGCGGCGCCCCCCGACCCCGCCTGTCTCCGCTGCAGGTGAGGGCCAGGCCGGGGGCTGGGAGCCGCCCGGGGCCGACCCCCTGGGGGCCCTGAGCCGGAGGCTCCGGGTGCAGGAGCAGGAGATGGAGCTGGTGAAGGCCGCCCTGGCCCAGGTGCTGCGGACGCTGCGGCTGCGGGAGGGCGCCAGGTACGGGGCCGCCCCGCCCCGCCCCGCCCCCGGCCCCCCGGCCCGGGCTCACCCCCGGCCCCGGCCCCCCCCGGCCCCGGCTCACCCCCCCCCGGCCCCGGCCCCGGCTCACCCCCTCCCTCTCCCCGCAGCGGACCCCCGGCCGCGGTCAGCAGGGGCACCCAGACGGAGGCGGACGCGGACGAGGCCGGGCCGTCGGGGCCCTCGGGCCTGAGCAACGGGCCCCCGGGGCCCCCCGGCGGGGCGGAGGAGGAGCTGGGGGGGCCCCGCTGCGAGGGCGGCGGCGGCTCCCCCGGCCCCCCGGGGGCGCTGCGGCCCTTTCAGCTCCCGCAGCGGGGGGACACGTGAGTCTGCTGGAAGGGGCGGGCGGGGCGGGGGTCCGCGGGGCCCCCCAGCCCCGCTTGTCTTCCCCTCCCCCTCATCCCCCCGCCCGGATCTGCCCCCCCAGGCCTCGGCGGAATTCCTCCTCCTCCTCCTCCTCCGCCCCGTCCGAGCGGCCTCAGAAGAAGCTCTCCAGGAAAGCCGCCTCCTCCGCCAACCTGCTGCTCCGGGCCGGCAGCTCCGAGAGGTGGGCCCCCGCCCCGGCTCCCTCCCCGGGCCCCCATCCGGCCTCCCTCCCTGCCCGAGCTCATCCCCCCAGGGACTCAGGGGATAGCTTTCTGCCGTGGACGGAGGGACACGCCGAGGCCGAGGCCGACTAAGACGCTGCAGTGTCTGGCGGGATTCAAGCTCGGTCTTGTCAGCCCGCCTGGCCCCTCGGGAGGAGGCCAGGATCGGGATGGTGGCAGAGGATGGAGGGGTTGTCAAAGGCCAGTTCGTAAAGGGGTTCTTCAGCTGGCACCCCCAAAGCCTTTTAGAACTCATGTTAATGACTATTACAACATAATTGGTGTTCTTAACTAATCCTATGTAGTCTATTCACCTAGAAAGAATATTCCAGAAAAGGCACCCTTAGGGTGGCCAGACAACCTGAAAGATCAGTAACTTTAAAAGAATAGGTTAGGACCTTCGGATCTAGTCTGGCCTTGTCATGTGACCCAGGTGGAAACTGAGACCTAGAGAAATACGACAATGGCATCTGAACCTAGGGCCCCCCTAACCACCTCTGCATCACCCTAAGCCAGGTCTCATAGAGGCCCACCCCAAAAGACACACAAGATACTCACCTTTGGAGAATCAACCCTAAATTTTCACGTGGCCTAGTTATGTCCGAGCTGTGGCAGAACCTTCTGGGTGCATATTGATCGGATTGACCACAGACAGACTCCCCGTAACTTGACTCTTAACACGGTGATGTGCTGATATCTTTTGGTCTTCTTTGACGAGGACCGGCACCAACCCAGTCTCCTCCTAGGCTCCTGATCACCCTGGCTTCCCTCTCTCCCTCCAGTCTGATGTTAGGCTGATACAAATCATGCCCCAGGATCTTCCTACCCATGGCGCCGGGTACCCCCCAAGCTGATAGATTACTTGGCCCAGCCTTCTGCCCTGGTCCAACTATTCCCAGGAGGTCCACTAGAGAGTTGGTCAGTGGGTAGCCATGTTGCCACGGCCTTCTACACTTCTCTCTGGGCAGCAGGTCAGAGGGCCCTGGCCAGTCTGACCCACTCAGCCCTTGCCATCCTGAAGGCCCAAAGGAGATGACATGTCTGAATCTTTAAGGTGAACAAAACATGTTCTTCCCTGGAGCCTTGTGACCTATAGAAGGCAAGGATTGTCATTCCCATTTTTGAAGTGTTTTGGCCTCAAGGGGAGCTCTGGTCTCCCCTGTCAGAGTGGGCAGGGCTCTCCCTGACCCTTCTCTAGGGAGCCTTGGATGGCTGTAGAGCTAGACTATTGGAAGGCAGACTAGCCTTACCAAAGAAGACAAAATGGCAGCCCAGTGGTAGCCTAAGGGAAATCCTGATGGTCCTTCTAGCAGAGCATTCTTCCATTTCAGGAAGTTGATGTCTTGCCTCCAGACCTAGCCCTGTGCTTGGGGGGGTTTTTTGTCTTTTTTTTTTTTTTGGTTGGAGAAAGCAAAGGATCCTGGGCATTGTGGCATCTGGAGAATTCTGACTTTGAATCCTGTCTCAGACCCTTGATAGCTGTCAGCCTCTATTTTCTTGGGCAAAATGGAGATTAAAACAATATTCAGAGTGGCAGACGTAATAGATTCAGACATAGACTGACCATTGACACAGACTTTCTGTCTGACTCTGGCTCAATCATTATTCCGAGTCACTGATGCCTCTAGTACCTTGGGCAAAGCCCTAGAACACGACTCTTCATGGGCCCCTCATCACTAGTAGTTTTCTGGCAGAGCCAATTGTCCCCTAGAGGCCCTGGTGGCAGCTAAGTTGTGCCACCTTGGCTAGATGGGTCCCAGACTGACCTCAGGCACTTGTGAGCTGTGTGCCTCTGGGCAAGTCCTTTCACTTGTCTGCCTCAGTTTCCTCATCAGTGGAATAAGAGTAACCATGGCACCAAATGAGATTATATTTATAAAAATGCTTCATGAACTTTATAACACTATATCAATCTGAGCGGTCATTATAATTTTTCTTTCTTGATGCTAAGTCAACCTTCTCCCAGATGCCTCTCCCCAAGGTCTTGCTTGGTGATGCATCCTCATCTCTTGCCTTTTTTTTTAACCCTCTCTCTGCAGCCGAGGGTGGAAAGATCCACTCTCTAGCCCTGGAGGCCCTGGCTCTCGGAGGAGCAACTATAACCTGGGTAAGGGCAGATCTGGGAAAACAGGGTATGTTTGGTGTGTGGGGGGGGAGGTGGGCCAGGTGAAAATGGTCAACTCCAAAGATAGAGTTCTTCCGGGAGGCCTCCAGCAACCATTGGAGAAGGATTACTCATTAGCCCTGTGGTCCAGGTAATACTTGTGGTCAGATATGGGTTTGATAAGATGACCTCTGGCATCCTTTCCATCCCTGTGACTGTAGAATTCTGGGATTGAGGGCAGGATTTCCTTCAATCAGGATGGGGCTCAGAGGAAGGACTTTTAATTCCCAAATTGTTCTCTTTCTCCCAGTGAAGAGTCCAGATGGGATAAGGGGAGAGGACTCTGCCTGGCAGGGAGAGAAAGTAGAGAGTAACCCTGGTCTCCCTGTCTCCCCTGTAGAGGGCATCTCGGTGAAGATGTTCCTTCGGGGTCGACCCATCACCATGTACATCCCGTCGGGTGTCCGAAGTCCCGAGGAGCTGCCCAGTGGCCCACCCCCTGAGAACCTCAGCCTTGACTGGGTGTATCCTCCCATCCTGCCCTCCCCCCCCAATAGTTTCCCCTCCAAGAGCCCTAGAATCCTTTTGCCCCTCTCCTTGATGCCCTTGCCAGCAGAAGAGCCTTCCCCCCCCCCCCCCAGGTCCTTCAAGGTTGGACAGTTGAGTTCCGCGTCACTTGCTTCAGTTGATCAGTTGATTAGGGAGCAAGGTTATATACCTGCCCAGAAGTTTGAGAGGAAGAAAGACAAAGCTCTCGGGCAGTAGTTGAGGCAGGAGAGTCTCGGCTTTATCTAGAGAAGATCAACCAAAGTGAGCCGGGCTTCTGTGAAGAAAAGGGATTGTAATAGGTAAAGATGAGGAAGACCTTTGTGAGTGTCCAGAGGTCAGAGGTGAGAGATCACGCTTGTGGAGCTGGACAGTGGTTTCATTGCAACACCTGGAGGGGGTGGAGAGTAATGATGTCAGAGATGCCCAGAGAGGCAGGCCCAGAGCCAGGCAGCAGCTTCAGCCACAGATTGGCACTGGAAGGTGGGAGCAGATGGGAGGAGCAGGGGCGGATGCAAGGGTTCAAGGCCAGTGGAGCCATTCCCAAGAATTCTGATGGTAACCTCATCACCAAGCTCTTTTCCTTGACCTTCCTCCTCCTCCTCCCAGTTATGGGTACAGGGGCCGAGACTCCCGTTCCAACTTGTTTGTCCTTCGCTCTGGGGAAGTAGTTTATTTCATTGCCTGTGTGGTGGTGCTGTATCGCCCGGGAGGCGGCCCAGGAGGCCCCGGGGGTGGTGGCCAGAGACACTACCTGGGTCACACAGACTGTGTTCGCTGGTGAGGTCAACACCATGGGTGGGGGATGGGCTGTGTTGCCGAGAAAGGAGGCCCCAGGAGGTGGAACAATGTCCCAAGAGAAGGCTCTGCCAACCAGGGACGGATGGGTGTCCCCAGGGGGAGAAGGAAAGCTGATGAGGGGAGAGAGGGAAGTGCCGGAGAGCCGGGTTCAGTTCCTACCTCACTTTTGGGATGACCTGGCACATCATCTCCCCATCTCTGTGGCCTCTGTTAGAGTAGATGGTCTTCAGTCAGATAGCTTAAAGGCAGACATACCTTACAATTCCTGGAGCAGGGGGCTTCCAGGGTGGGGGTCTTAGAGACCCCTCCTGCAGCGTCATGTCCCCTTCTCCACCTTTTAGTCTTGCCGTCCATCCCGACGGGGTCCGAGTGGCTTCCGGACAGACAGCAGGGGTTGACAAAGATGGCAAGGTACTGTGGGAGCACAAGCCTGGCTGGGGTGGGCCGACAGTCTGAGCCTGCTTGCTGATTTCCCTTTGCCTCCGGCCCTCTCAGCCCCTTCAGCCCGTGGTTCATATCTGGGATTCAGAGAAACTTCAAAAGCTGCAGGAGATTGGACTCGGGGTGTTTGAGCGAGGAGTGGGGGCCCTGGCCTTCTCTGTCTCGGTGAGCCACCTCTGGAAAATCCCAGTCCCTGTCCAGGCCAGGGTCCTGTGTGATCTGCCTCGGACCAATTTCTAGCACGTGGGAGGTCAGCCTGCCATCTTCCTGGCCCTTTGTGCCTGGGCCTCTCCCCTCATGACTGCCCATGCCCATGCCCCTGCCCAATGTGCCCTCACCCACAGGATCAGGGCAACTTCCTCTGTGTGGTAGACGACTCGAATGAGCACATGTTGTCTGTGTGGGACTGGAACCGAGGTGCCAAGCTGGTGGAAATCAAGGTGAGGGCCCCGGGGGGCAGAGGAGGAAGGCCTGGAGGCTTCAGGTCAGGGGACTGAGTGGTTGGCCAAGGTCACACCAAAGTCTTCTAGGAGGTTGGGGGATGGGAGGAACAGTCAAGGTCTCTGGATGCTCCCCTTCAGGTGAGCTTTGGCAGTGGGAAGCAGATCTGGGTTCAGATTCCCACCATTGCCTCTTACCACCACTGGTATGACCTCGAGGAAGTCACTTCTCCCAGGGTCGCGGCTTCTGAATGACGACTCTTTGGCTCTGTGGCTTTGAGGCCTGTTACCCCAGACACCTTGAAGCACAGTCACTCTGAAAGGGACAGAGATGGGGAGGCGGGCTCCCTGGCCTGGGCTGGGGGGGTCGTCAGGGCATCCAACCCAGGACTCCCTCCCTCCAGAGTACCAATGACTCTGTCCTGGCCGTCGGCTTCAACCCCCGAGATAGCAGCTGTATCGTCACCAGTGGAAAGTCCCACGTCCACTTCTGGAACTGGTCTACTGGAGGAGGGGCTCTGGGCAATGGGGGACTCACGCGGAAACAGGGTGTCTTTGGGGTAAGGTCTGAGGGGCTTGATGGATGGGAGTGTGTGTGTCTCGAGAGGGGATTGTGCCATAGCCTTCCCCTCCTGAAGATTCTGGATTTGATCCCTGACCTCTGACCCCCACCCCAAAAGCTGTTATCCTTTGACCGCTCTGATGATCTCATGACTCACCTTTAACCTTTGCCCTCTGCCCCCTCCCAGAAATACAAGAAGCCCAAATTTGTCCCCTGCTTTGTGTTTCTTCCGGATGGAGACATCCTCACTGGAGACTCAGAAGGGACCATCCTCACCTGGGGGCGGAGCCCGCCAGACTCCAGAACTCCAGGCAGGGGGGGGGCTAAAGGTACATGATTCTTCCCCACCCCCCCGGGCTTGTCAGGATCCCACCCAGAGGAAGTTACCAGTGGAGAGGGAGGAAGCCTGGCCAGCCCTGGAGGGGGCCTCCCAACCCACCTGGGGGAGGGGACTTCCCCATCTGGACCTCAGTTTTCCCATCTATGGCATGAGGGGCTTGAACAGATCCGGGACCCTGCCCAAGGGGGAGATCCCTCAAGGCCCATAGACTTGGAGGGGAAAAAAGACATTGTAAAATTTCCACCAACCCCTAATAGACCTTCAGCATTTCCTTCATGTTACTGTAGGCAACCAACCACAGTAATGTTAGGCTCCCCTAGACTGCCAAAGGGGCCCCTGATGAAAAAAAGGGGAAGATTCCTGGATTTTGGTGGTTCCAACTCTAACACTCTAGGTTCCAAGCCCCTTCTAGCTTTGACATGCCACATTCTAAGGTTCTTCCCAGCTCTGACCTATGCTGGAAAGGATTCATGATACCTAGCCATGGCCCCCAGTCCATCCTCCTTCCCCCTGCGTTGGCTCCACTATGACCTTCATCCCCCCCCCCATCCCTTGGCCTTTCCTCCTCCATGCAGAGACCTTTGGGATCGTGGCTCAGACCCGAGCCCACGAGGGCTCCATCTTCGCTTTATGTCTGTTGAGGGATGGGACTGTGCTGAGTGGGGGTGGCCGGGATCGCCGGCTGGTTCAGTGGGGGCCGGGGCTCGCTGCCCTCCAGGAGGCTGAGGTAAGGCTGGAACTGGAGGTGGGGGGGGGGGGGAAGGAAGGAACAAACCTGTGACTGATGGGGCTGGGGAAAGTTGGAGGGCTTCTTTCCTCCTGCAACCTGGACATCCCGCCCATCCTCCCCCCCAGATCCCAGAACAGTTTGGAGCTGTCCGCGCCATAGCTGAAGGGCTGGGCTCCGAGCTGCTGGTGGGGACCACAAAGAACGCGCTCCTGAGGGGAGACCTGACCCAGGGCTTTTCCCCCGTGATTCAGGTTAGGGTTTGGGAAGGGCCGGGGGGGGCTGGCGGCAAGAAGATCTGATGACATCATCCAGCCCCTTGTCCCACAGGGTCACACTGATGAGCTCTGGGGTCTCTGCACTCACCCCTCGCTGAACCGATTCCTCACCTGTGGCCACGACAGGCAGCTCTGTCTGTGGGATGGGGAGTGTCACGCCCTGGCCTGGAGTCTGGATCTCAAGGTAGTCTCACCCTGATCCCATGCCCTCCAACTTTTCCTCCAGAGACCCCTTCCCCCCCCCCCCCCAACCCTTGGGGAATCCAGAGATCTCTCCTAGGGCTGCACTCCTCCCCTTTGTAAGGGCAAGAAAGGAGAAGTACTGGGGGGGGGGCAAGAGGTGGGGTGATCTGGTGGGTTCCCCCATGAAAAAAGTATCTCCTTGAATCCCAACCCCAGCCTCCCAACTGACCACCCTCCCCCTCCAGGAGACGGGTCTCTGTGCTGATTTCCACCCCAGTGGGAAGGTCGTGGCTGTGGGACTAAACACTGGGAGGTGAGAACAGGTGGAAGCAAGGATCCAGGGCTGGAAGGGGGGGCGGAGGGAGGGGAGCCTAAGGGGGTGGTGATGTGGGGCTGGTGGGTAGCCTCATCCCCCCCTCTGACCCCAGGTGGCTGGTTCTGGACACAGAGACACGAGAGATTGTGTCAGATTTCACTGATGGTAATGAGCAGCTCTCTGTTGTCAGATATAGTCCAGGTGAGAGCCCCGGCCCCCCACCTAGAGGTGCCCCCTCTCCTCCCTTTCATCTGTTTGTTTCTCTTCTCTCCCTCCCCCCTTCCGTTCTCTTTCCCTTTCTCCCTTCCTCCCCCTCCTCTTTCTTCTCTCCTTTATCTCTTCTTCCCTCTCTTTCTTTCTCCTCTCTCCCTTCTTCCCTCTCTCTTCTTCTCCTCCCGCTCCTCTCCTCTCTCTCTTTCTCCTCCTGTGTCTCTCCCTCTCTCTGTCCCAATCTTTTACAAACATGCTTGCTGGGCCCTTGTCTTCTGCCTGAGGTGAGCTGGGGGGCAGGGCCTGCTGGCTTTGGCTCTGTCCTCTGCTCTGGCCCTTAGTAAGCCCTTAAGAAATACATGTCACGGCCTCCTTCAGATGGGCTGTATCTGGCCATCGGCTCCCACGACAACGTGATCTATATCTACGGTGTTTCCGGAGACGGAGCCAAGTGCAGCCGGTTTGGCCGATGTGTGGTGAGTGGGGGCTCTCCTAGGGAATGTCTGGGGCTGGGGTGGAAACCCAAGGCTCCAGCGTTGACCACCTCTCCCCCTCCTCCCTCCAGGGGCACTCCAGCTTCATCACCCACCTAGACTGGTCCAAGGATGGGAATTTCATCATGTCCAATTCTGGGGACTACGAGATACTCTACTGTGAGGAGAGGTTCACAGGGGTGGGTGACAGAAAAGAAAGAGTTGTGGGGATCAAGGTTTCTCTCCCCCGTGGCTCAGATCGAGGTGGGGCAGAAGGGGAAAGACTGAGATCTGGGGGCAGAGCTACCCTTCTTCAGCTCTCCTTTTCCTTATCTGTAAAATGAGAGTTGGGGCTGCCTCAGTTCTGCCATTCTAGGTTCTACGCTTCCTTGAGGTCCCTTCGAGCGTAGACATTCTAGGCTTTCAGGTCCTCCCTTCTAGGACAGTTGATATTTCTATTTTCTAAGTTCTTTTGGGTTCTAAATCCTACCATCTCTTGAACCTAAGTCATGAGAACCATGCTAAGCAAAGACCTTTAGAGAAAAACTTATTGGGGTATCGGGTGAGAGGGGAGACTTCCAGAATTGGCTGGGAAGTCCTGGAACCCCAGACCTGCGACCCTCTCCCCGTTTCCTTCAGTCTGCTGAGTTGATGGAAAGGGGATTGACCCGAGTTAGGTTTCCTTCCTCCCAGGGGACGTGGCAGGGGGTTGCAAGCTGCTGAGAAATCGGTATGAGAGCCGGGATCGTGAGTGGGCCACCTATACTTGCGTCCTAGGGTTCCACGTGTATGGTGAGCCCCAAGCCCAGTGAGGGTGGCTGGGAGTAGTGGGAGGAGGGCAAGGCTACCACCCTGAGTCACTAGGAACCCTGGTCCTGGGGGGGCGGGGAGAGCCAGAAGGATCAGAGAGGGAAGAATGCGGCGTGGGGGTCTGGGAATGTCCGGGGACAATAGAAGTGCCGGCAGTGGGTGGCGGGGAATGTGGGAGCCCCGGACCGGGAGGAAACAGGAATGAGAGGGCCTTGGCCCGGTAGGCGTGTGGCCGGACGGGTCCGACGGGACGGACATCAACTCCCTGTGCCGCTCCCACAACGAGCGCGTGGTAGCCGTGGCCGACGACTTCTGCAAAGTGCACCTGTTCCTGTACCCGTGTGCCCGGGCCAAGGTGAGGCCCCCGGCCCTCAGAGGAGGAGCCGGAGGGGAGTGGGTGCCAGTCGGGGAGTCTGGGGCTGCTGAAGGGGGAGGGGGAGGAGGAGAGGGGTGCCAGTCGGGGAGTCCAGAACTGCTGGAGTGGGGGGGGACTCCAAGGGGGGGGCAGCACCCCTGCTAAATGGAAGGAGCATTTGGACTTGGGGCAAGGGGGCTGGGATCCAGCTCCTGGCCGTGTGACCTCATGTGTGAAAGGAGGGCAGCGCCAGGGGGCAGATTGCACCAGGTGCTTCCCATTCTGAGATGCCCACCCCCCTCGACCCCCAGGCCCCCAGCCGGAAGTACGGAGGCCACGGCAGCCACGTCACCAGTGTCCGGTTCACGCACGACGACTCTCACCTCATCTCACTGGGGGGGAAGGATGCCAGCATCTTTCAGTGGCGCATGCTGGGTGGGGGGGGGCCCGGGGCCGCCCCCCCCACGCCCTCCCGCACCCCTTCCCTCTCCCCCGCCTCCTCCCTGGATGCCTGACTGCACTAGGCCTCTGGGGTGGGTGGGGCGGAGGGGGTCCCTTGGCCCCCCACCGGTGCCCTTCCCCCGCCCCAGGACCAGGAGCCTCCCCGTCCAGCTTCGTTACATTCCGTGCCTTCTCCCGGCCAGAGGGGCGCTGGGCCCCCCAACACTGTACAGAGCCGCAGGCTGAGCCGAGCAGCCCCCGCCCCGCCCCCCTGCCCCGGGCAGGGGCAATAAAACCGACGCAAAGACCCCGCGGGCCTCAGTGTGTCCTTTGGCTGGGGGGGCAGGGGGGCACGGGGGGGGGCTGCCCTCGAGGTGCCCCTGCCCTGGGGCGGGGCGGGGGGAGGGGCAGCCCGGGCCACGTGCCGCGGCCGCGGGCCCGGAAGGGTTAAGCGCCGGCCCCGCCCCCTCCCGGCCCCGCCCCTCCCGGCCGAGGAGGCGGAAATGCCCGAGCGCCGGAGGCCGCGGGCCGGAAAGAGCCGAAGCGCCTCCGGAAGTGGCCGAAGCGCGGGCGCCCGTCCTTCGGGCGCAGCCGGAAGGGTTCCGGAAGGGCTCGGCGCCGAGGCAGGCTCCGGCGGGACCGAGCGAGCCGCGGGCCCGGGACGCGGAGCCGGGGGCGCCCGGAGCAGCCGCGGGCCCGGCCGGCCTCGGCGCGTCTGAGCGGGCGGCGGCGGCGGGCGCGGCATGAGCCGGGGCTGAGGCGGCGGGGCCGGGGCGCCGAGCGGGGCCGAGCAGCGGCGGGGCCTGCCCGCGGCCGAGCCGGGAGCCCGCGGGCCCGGCCGGGCGGTCATGGCGGCCAACATGTACCGGGTGGGGGGTGAGTACCGCGCCGCCGCCGCCGGAAACGGAACCGAGCTCGGCGGGGCCGGGGGGGGCCGGGGGGGGGCGCGGACGGCGCGGGGGGGGGGCTGCACGGGGGGGGGAGAGCGCATGCGTCCGCGGGGAGGCTGGCGGGGCCCGGGGGAGAGGGCGCATGCGCGAAGCCCCCCCGCCCCGTGGGGGGTCTCGGGGGGCCGGGTGGGAGTGGGGCCCCGGGCTGGTCGGCGGCGACTGAGGAAGCGCGGGCTCGGCCCCCCAACCCCTGTCGCGATAGCGCCCGGGGCGGGGCCCCAGTGAAGACCCCGCGCCGGGGGGCTGCCAGTGTGTGTGTGGCCCTCGTGGGGCGGGCAGCAGACCCCCAACTTTCCCTCTTTCCTGGGGCCCCCCCACCCTGCCCCCGCAGAGGTGACGAGGGCCCAGCCCCCGAGGAGGGCCAGCCAGGACCAGCAAGGCCCCCCCCCATCGTGGATGAGAGTGGGGTCTCCCCTGGCAGTGCCCCCACACCGAGTTCATTCTGGCTCTTCAAGGGGCTTGAGCCCGCCCCCCCCCCCCGGCACCCCCTTCCCCCTCCCTCTGGTACCCTTGACCCCGGGGCCCTTCCGTTGCAGATTATGTTTATTTCGAGAACTCCTCCAGCAATCCGTACCTGGTGAGGAGGATCGAGGAGCTCAACAAGGTGGGTGAGAGGGCGAGGGGAAGGGGGGCCAGCCCAGGGAGCCGTGCCCGGGACAGTGGCAGCCGCACGCTGGCGCAGGAGCACATGCTTCTGTTCTGGGTGGGGGCACGGCCTCGGGACAGAACCAGGAGCAGTGGGCCGCCTTAGGGCCGGGGAGACTCCAGCTCAGCCTGAGGACGGGCTCCCCCAGAGGGAGAAGCGCCTTCCTCAAACTGACTGATGGTTTGTAGGTGGGCTTGCTGTGGCCCTTCTGGAGGGGGTTGGAATGGAGG
This sequence comes from Macrotis lagotis, assembly GCF_037893015.1. Taxonomy (NCBI): domain Eukaryota; kingdom Metazoa; phylum Chordata; class Mammalia; order Peramelemorphia; family Peramelidae; genus Macrotis; species Macrotis lagotis. Next base: position 286,062,838 of record NC_133660.1, read on the forward strand.
GCCTGGGGTGCTTCCCAGAGGGTTCTCCTTGCTGTCTCCAGCGTCTTGAGGGGTTTTGTTTGGCCCTGGCTTAGTTTTGAGCTTCTTGGTGGGAGGGAACTTGCTTCGGAGGCCCCAGAGCTGAGCAGCACCTTTTGGATGAGTACTTTCTGGAGGCCCGTTTTTTTGCATCTTTTTTGGGGGGAGTAAACCACATTCCCTGTCTCTGACCTCTTTTCCTTGGGCCATCTGCTTTCCCTAACATCCAGTTTCCAACGTTTTGCCCTTTTTTCTTAGACCGCCAATGGGAACGTGGAGGCCAAGGTGGTCTGCCTTTTCAGAAGACGGGACATCTCCAGCAGCCTCAATAGCTTGGCTGACAGCAATGCTAGTGAGTCTTTTTCTCTCCCTCCCCTCGTCCTTGGGCCCGGGCAGGTCTCTGCAGGTGTTGCCTCTGGTCTCGTGACCAAGGCTGGGTGAGGGGAATGGATTTGGGATAGGGAAGGTCTTCATGGAGGGGTTGGGGCTTGTTTTCACCTGTCCGAGTAGAAGAGCGGGGGAGGTACGAGATGAGGAGAGGAGCCCCAGAGAGTTTGGAGGTGGGGAGGACAATAGGAGACAGGAGTCTTGGGAGGTTTGGGGGGGAGAGTGGAAACAATGAACCTAATCCTAGAGAAGTGGGGATTTGTGGCTAAACTGTGGATGAACCATCTGGATGAGCAGAGAATTAGGAGAACTGTGTTAGGGCAAGTGAAGGGAAAGGGAAGGAGGAGGCTGGTTTGGATGGTGAAGGCTTTGGTTGTGCAGGTGCTGGGCGTCTGGCTGGTCTGCACCGAAGAGGGGCTTTGCGGAGAGCAAATACTTCTGAATTTCCTTTTTCTTTCCTGTTTTCATCTTCTTTGTTTTCATCCTCCTCCTTTACTTTCTTTTCAGCCTACGTCTCTTTTTTCTCTTTTTTTTCTCTCGCTATACATCTCTTATTCTTCTCCTTTCTCTTTGATCTCTCTGTTCTTCTCCATTCATGGTTCTATTTTCACTTCTTAGACCAAGGTTCTAGCACGAAAGGGTTAATGGGGAACAAGGCTCTCCAAGTTTCCTAGCCCCATGGGGTTTACTGCCCCATCTGGCAGGGGCTGACCTTGGCTTTGTCCAATCAGAAGGGGGTTGGGGGGTGTGGTCCCCTTGCCTTAGCCTTGGTTTCCGGAGCACCGAGGCAAGGGGAGGAGCCAGCTGCCGACTCCTCCCCCACACCTTCTCCCTGCTAGTTGGAACAATGGCCAGTGGGCCTGGGCTTGTTGCTGTCTCACTGTCCTGCCCCTTCCCCGGGCTTGGTGCCCACCCCGTTAACCCTTCCCACCTGGGCTTTCCAGCCAGCTTAAGGCCTGGGGGGGGGGGGCAGAGAGAGTGCTGAGCATCAGGGCTGTGACCCACACAAAGAACAAGGGACTGGGATGGTTTTTGTGGGTCCTCCTTTCAGGTGGGAGGTTAGGTAGGTCCTGCCTGGGGTATCCTCCCTGGGGTTCAACTCCCCAGAGCTCCCGTTTCTCTTGGCAGCCTGCCTGAGTGTTGGGAGGTCAGCATCAACCCTTGGGCCCTGGGATGAATTTCTTTGGGGGGGGGGAAGTTATGCTGGGCCCCTCCCAGCTTCCCCCAAGAATTAGGACTGAAGCAGCTTTGGGGAAAGTGTGTTACTAGGGCCAAGATGAAGGAAAAGCACAGAAATGGATGGGTGGGGGAGGCAAGAACAAGCGCCAGAACCCCTCCCCTGCCTCCTCCTCTCCCTAGCAGCCCTTTATTCTCTCTCTTCTCCCAGGGGAATTTGAGGAGGAGTCCAAGCAGCCCGGAGTCTCTGAGCAGCAGAGGCACCAGCTGAAGCACCGGGAGCTTTTCCTTTCTAGGCAGTTTGAATCGCTGCCAGCCACCCACATACGGTAGGGGACAGGGGCCCTGCCCGAGAAGGGGCATCAGGGAGCTTCATGGGGGAGGAAGACTGAGGCTTGTGGACTCAGTGACCTTTCTCTCCCCTTTTTGCAGCGGGAAATGCAGCGTGACGCTGTTGAACGAGACTGACATCCTGAGCCAGTACCTGGAGAAGGAGGTGACTGCCGGAGAAGGCTGTGTTAGCTGATGGGAGGGGTCTGGTTAGAGTCATCGTGATGGGGACGGCAGCAGAGGTGGCACTGTCCACCCTTCCTTAGCTAGTGTGCGACAGGACTAAAAGCAAAGCCTCAGCTGCTTTCCGACAGCTCACATTTTAATAAGAGAGAGATCTCTACAGGATGCCTCTAAAGCCAGTTCATGTTCATGGTGTTTAGACTCCAGAAAAGCTTCTTTCAGAAAGTGTCACTTGGCTGAGTCTAGTCTAAGAAGTGGGGCATGCCTGGCTGGGGCTGCTACCCTGAGATGACCAGAGAATGATGGGGAAGGATGGCTCAAGGCAGACGAGGCAGGCTGCTGGCAAGGGATGGGATCTCATGTGCCAAACTGGCAGGAGTTGGCTGTTTGATCCTAAGCGAATACAGGAAGTCAGTTGAGGGGACTAACGGGCAGAGCGGGGTTGTTTTGTTTTTTTTTTTCCATTAAAATAATGGTTCTGTGGAGGATGGGTTGGAGAGGCAGAGATGGATTAGTATACTGGCCTAGGGTTCTAGGGAAGAGGTTTGGAGGGCACGTGCTAGGCTGGTGGCTGGCTGTGAGCGTGGTTGTGTTGGAAACGTCCACCAGGTAAGTGGAGTGAGGAGTGAAGGAGGCGGCACAGATTGGGAAGCTGGAGGACTGCAGGAGAGCCTGCTTTGGGATGAGAGAAGGAACTCTGGCTGGTTCTGGGCTTTCCAGCTGGACACACTAGGGGCCAGCTGGGATATAGCCTTAGGATTCCCCCAGGAAAAGATGGCTCATTTCAGCCATACCCCCCCCCCCCATCCTCTGTTTCAGGACTGTTTCTTCTACTCCTTGGTGTTTGACCCTGTGCAAAAAACGCTTCTGGCTGACCAGGGTGAGATCCGGGTTGGCTGCAAGTATCAAGCAGAGATTCCAGAGCGACTGGCCGAAGGTGAGGCCTTACGATCAAGGGGGGGAGGGGAGGGCCAGAGGAGTGGAGGCCCCTAAGGGAAGGGGACAAGTGGAGGGGACCCATATGATAGGAAAAGGGCTGGAGAGACCAGATATCCTGAAGTGGCAGAGCAGGTGTAAGGGGGAATGGGGAGGGGCACTGTTCCATACAGTCCACTCTCCCGGCTCCCCTTTCATGGGGATGGCATTCTTTTTCCAGGTGAGTCTGATAATCGGAATCAACAAAAAATGGAAATGAAAGTCTGGGATCCTGACAACCCCTTGACTGACCGGCAGATTGACCAGTTCCTCGTTGTGGCTCGGTGAGGGCTGGGTGGATGACTGGTCCGGTTGTAGGTTGGGGGAAGTATGGACTGGAGGTCCTCGTCCTCCCTGGGTCCCAGTTGGTGTCTTGAGGTCATCCTTATTTTCCCTGTGCTGTTTCCCACTTTCCCTTCCCCATTTCCTCGAAGCTTCCTTCCTCCCCAGTGACCCGCTATTCCTCCCCTAGAGCGGTGGGCACTTTTGCCAGGGCCCTGGACTGCAGCAGTTCTATTCGGCAGCCTAGTCTGCACATGAGTGCTGCCGCTGCCTCCCGAGACATCACCCTGGTGAGCCCTGGCTGTCTGGCCTGGGGGGGTGGGGGGGCAGGGGGACGCCCAAGATCCCAGGGCAGTTCCCCCATGTCCTCAATTGATGTCGCTCCCATTGCAGTTCCACGCCATGGACACTCTACAGCGCAATGGCTACGACTTGGCCAAGGCTATGTCCACCCTGGTACCCCAGGGCGGCCCTGTGCTGTGTCGGGATGAGATGGAGGAGTGGTCGGCCTCCGAGGCCATGCTTTTTGAGGAGGCGCTGGAGAAATACGGCAAGGATTTCAATGATATCCGTCAGGACTTTGTGAGTAGTGAGACTGTGAGAAGGGCTAGGTTAGGAAGCAGCCGCCGCCACAGCAGCAGCAGCAGCAAGGGGCTCGGGGTCCTCGGGCTGGGGTGCCAGCTCACTCTGCATCACCTCCCCAGCTCCCCTGGAAGTCTCTCGCCAGTATCGTCCAGTTCTATTACATGTGGAAAACCACTGACCGCTACATTCAGCAGGTGAGGCCTGGCATGGGGGTCCTGGGAAGAAGACTCTGGGCTGCTGGTAAATGGGGGGACCACCCGACCACTATGGTTTCTGTTTCTTCTGTCACCTACAGAAAAGGTTAAAAGCAGCCGAAGCCGATAGTAAATTGAAGCAGGTCTATATCCCTACCTAGTAAGTGGGAATGGGGGTGTGGGGGAGCTGGGCAGCTTCCTCCTTTTCTCTGATACGGAGTGGGTGGGAGCCAGGAGAGTAGCAGGGAGACTCCCAAACTGGAAGGCTGCCCTCCTCCAGCCCTTGGACCCAACCTGGGCATCCCTCCTCCCCCGTCCTCTCCTGTCCCCCCAGCACTAAACCGAACCCGAACCAGATCATCTCTGTGGGGTCGAAGCCCGGCATGAACGGGGCTGGATTCCAGAAGGGGCTGACCTGCGAGAGCTGCCACAGTGAGTGTCGGGGCCTGCTGGGCCACGGGCTGCCTCGGAGCTTGTCTCTGGCCCGCCGGCCTATAGCCGACCCGTTTGTGTTTCTCTAGCCACCCAGTCAGCTCAGTGGTATGCCTGGGGCCCCCCCAACATGCAGTGCCGTCTCTGCGCCTCCTGTTGGATCTACTGGAAGAAGTATGGGGGGCTGAAGACTCCAACGCAGCTGGAGGGAGCAGCACGGGGTACCACCGTAAGGACCCTGGGCTTGGGCTTGGGCTGGGGGAGGATCTGTGCCTCTGAACCAGCAGGGCTGGAAGGGGGGGGGGAGCTCGAGTGTAGGAGCCCCGGGTGAGGCCTTTCTGTCCCTCCTTCCACCAGGAGCCACATTCGCGGGGCCACCTGTCCCGACCCGAAGCCCAGAGCCTTTCTCCATACACGACCAGCGCCAACCGGGCCAAGCTGCTGGCTAAGAACAGACAGACGTTTCTGCTGCAGACCACCAAGCTGACCCGTCTCGCGAGACGCATGTGCAGGGACCTGCTACAGCCGAGAAGGGCCGCCCGCCGACCCTACGCCCCCATCAACGCCAACGCCATCAAGGCCGAGTGTGAGGACGGGGATGGTTTGCCCAAAAGGGAGATGGGCTCTGGAGGGCCTGGCCCAGAGGTTACCCAGACCTGATGGCTCTTTTTTGCTCCCCAGGCTCCATCCGGCTCCCCAAGGCAGCCAAGACGCCGCTCAAGATTCACCCCCTGGTGCGTCTGCCCCTGGCCACCATCGTCAAAGACCTCGGTATGGGGCCTGGAGGACGGTAAAGGAGGGCGAGCAAGGGTTGGGGGACCAAGCATTTCCGCATCACCCTTCTCTTTCCTCTGTAGCTGCCCAGGCTCCCCTAAAACCAAAAACCCCTCGAGGCACCAAGACACCGATCAATAGGAACCAAATGACCCAAAACCGGAGCTTGGGGGGCATCGTGGTGAAACGTGCCTATGAGAGCGTGAGTGTGGACCACAGGAATGACTTTGGGGGACTTAGGACAGAAAACACAGCCATGGGAATGCATGTGCCAACCTTCAGAGGTGGCAAAGTCTGCAGAAACCTTGACCGATGTCAAGTCATTGGACACTCTGCCGGCCCCCGGGGTGGGTCAGCACTATTATTGTCGTCCCCTCCGGCTAACAGATGAGGAACCTGAGGCACACGAGGCCGACTCGGCCAGGGTCTCGGCCAGGGTCTCGGCCAGGGTCTCGGCCAGGGTCTCGGCTGGGAAGCGCTGGGCCTGGTCAGAAGTGATGAGGAGCCCCAGGGGTCAGGGGTGGGTAGAGGGCTGAGGTTTTGACAGCGCCCCCTCCCCTTTTCCAGGTGGTTCCCTTCTCAGCCAACGGAAGGCCCCTCACCTCAGGGATCCGATCAAGTACACAGCCAGCGGCCAAGCGGCAGAAGCTGAACCCCGCCGACGCCCCCAACCCCGTGGTCTTTGTGGCCACGAAAGACACCAGGTAGCGGGCGGGCCGCGTCGGGGGTCCGGGCGGCAGGTGCGCTGGGAAGCCGGGGCTCGGGGGTGCCGCCAGCCGCGCTGACCAGCCTTCCCCGCCAGGGCGTTAAGGAAGGCCTTGACCCATCTGGAGATGCGCCGGGCCGCCCGGAGGCCCAACCTGCCGCTGAAGGTGAAGCCGCCGCCGCTGCCGCCGGTCCGCGCCCCGCTGCCGCCGCCGCTGCCCCCGCACCCTGCCAGCACCAATGAGCCCATCGTCCTGGAGGATTGAGCGTGTTGGGGGGCTCCCGGCTGCGGAGGCCGGCCTGCGCCCCGGGGGGCCCGGGGGGCCCGGCGCTTGGGCCGCAGCCGGGGCTGCCTCTGCCCGGGCTCCTGGGAGGCGGGCGGGGCCCGGGCCCGCTCCGGGGGGGGGCGCAGCACGGCCCCCGGGCAGGCTTTTGGGGGGGGAGGGTTTTTTTAAAGTGTTTTTTTAATTTTTCCTCCCCTTGTGGGGGGGTGCCCGCGGGGGCGGGGCGTGCACTGCCGGGTCTCAACCTTGTTTTCTAATTTCGGGTTCGACCCCAGCCGGGGGCGCCCCGCCGGCCCCGCCCCTCCCCCACCCGCCTTTTGTACGCGACTCCAATAAAGACCCTTTGTCCGTTTTTTAACCCGGAATCTGTAATCCGTTCTTAGAGCTACAGAAATAAAGACGCTGGTTTTCTTCAGCCCTCCCGGCTCGGCTGCTCTCTGGGGGGCGGGGGGCCCCGGGGCCCGGAGTCTGGGGCCTCGGCCGCCCCCGGGAGGGAGGCCCGGGCTCGGGGCGGGGCCCGGATCCGGGGGCGGGGCGTCCGCCGGAAGCTGTCGGGGAGGCTTCTGCTACCGGAGGGGCGGAGCCGGGCGCCCCGCCCCCCTCACGCCTCTGCCCCTCGGCCGCTTAGGAATGCTTGTACGCTCCGGACCAATCCGTGACGGGCGCCGCTCAGAGCCGGCCAATCGCGTTGCCGTGTGCCGATGAAGCCCGGAGGCGGGGCTGGAGACGGCGTGCGGCCTGAGTCCGAGACCGCGGCCCGCCGGGCCAGCGGCGCCCGAGAGGGGCGGAAGTGCCTTCTTGGTTCGCGCGCCCCGGAGAGCCTCATTCCCTCTTCCGGTAGTGGCGGAAGTTGTGTCCTCCCCCGGCCCGAGCGGGAACTATGGCGGCGACGGAGCCGGACGTGCAGGCTTTGCCGCGCGGGGGCTTCAGATGCTGCCTCTGCCACGTGAACGCGGCTAATCGTAAGCGGGCGGCCCGGAGCCCCCTGCGGCCCGGGGCTCGGGGCAGGGGCAGTTCCTGGGGGGGGCTCGCGTCTGGGGACACTGAGGCAGGCGGCGCGGAGGAGGCGCGCTCGGCCCAGGCTGGCCTTGGACCCGGGCCCTCCGGCCTCTCGGAGTGAAGAGGGGGTGACTGGGGGGCGCGTCACCCCACCCAGGACTGCCCCGGGCCCCCTCCCCCGAGGGTCGCCCCACCGAAGCCAGGGCCCTTGGCGCCCCTTCCCCAGAGCCTCCTCCCGAGATGCCGCTTCCTGCCGGCCGGGGCCTCATGTCCATGCCGACGCGGCCCCCCGGCTGCCTCCTCCCTCACCTCCCTCCCTGCTTCCCCCCAGCGCTGCCCCCCAGGGCCCGAGCGGCCGGGCCTCTGACCCCGCAGCTCCCCGTCCTCTTAACTCTTGCCCATCTGCTGCCTCCCCGGGTTCAGATGGCACCGTGCCGCCCTCCTCTGTGGCCTTGTGGCGGAGCTTCCCGGCTGCACGGCCACGGCTCCCGAAGCTTCTGTTCGGCCCCCCTCGAGAAGAGAGAGCCATCCTTCTGTCTCTGCCTCCTCGCAGGGCCCAGCCTGGACGCCCACCTGGGGGGCAAGAAGCATCGCCGCCTGGAAGAGCTTCGCGCCGGTCGCCAGGCCCAGGGCCTGCGGAGCCTGTTTGTCAGCGGCTTTCCCCGGGGCCTGGATCCCGCCCGGCTCTCTGACTACTTCCAGGCCTTTGGGCCCGTGGCTGGCATCGTCATGGACAAGGACAAGGTGAGCTGAGGAAGGGGAGATGGGGGGGGGGAGGAGGGGCTCTGGGGGAGGGCTCCCCGACTGGAAGAAAATTTCTGTGTGGCCCAATAGGGCGTGTTCGCCATCGTGGAAATGGGGGACACGGGCTCCCGGGACGCCGTCTTGTCCCAGCCCCAGCATGCTCTCGAGGGCCGTCGGCTCCGTGTTCGGCCGAGGCGCCAGAAGGAATTTCAGACCCCGGCTCCCAAGTCGCCCAGGGGGGCACCATCAGAGGATCGGCGGCTGACCCAGGCTCTGGCAGAGGCTCCCGACGTGGAGGCCCAGATGGTGAAGCTGGTGGGCCTTCGAGAGCTTTCTGAGGAGGAGAGGCAGCTGCGGGGGCTCGTGGTGGCGCTGATGCAGGAAGTCTTCACGGAGTTCTTCCCTGGTGAGGCTCACCCCACCCTCCCCGAGTGACTGTGCGGGTCTCTGCATTCTGGAGGCTTCCGTTTGGTGCCTCCCTTGTGAGCGCCTGTCCTGCCCCTTCGGTCATGCAGCTCTCGACTCTTTGAACGTGCCCTGACCTCGATGCTCTGCTCACCACCCAGGCTGTGTCGTCCGACCCTTTGGCTCCTCTACCAACGGCTTTGATGTCCACGGGTGCGATCTTGACCTCTTCCTGGATTTGGGGGACGTGGAGGGGCCGCAGGTGAGCTCGGACAGAGCCGGGTGCAGTGGGTGGGAAAAGGCAGAGCGACCTCCTTGACAGGATCCAGTCCTAGCAGTTAACGATGAGAGCTTTTGTTTTCTAGTTGTAGAGCGAACCGAGGCATAGAAATTTAAGCGACCTGCTCGTGGCCAGGCGTCTAATAAACGTCACGTCGGAAGTGGGATTTTGACTCAATCCCTTCCGTTGTTATGTCCTGCATCCGTTTCTTTACACTGCTTTACTTTAAAGTGAAAGGCTCAATGGGTAATTGGGTGGATGGATCCTTTCTTGGAGAAGTCTCACTGCCTAGGCAGGATGGGCTGTGGGGGAGCCCCCAGGGATCATTGGCCTAACTTGACAGTTTCCCCACAGGGGGACCCAAAGGCTCCGGTCTCTCCAGCGTTGGACTCTGCCCTTGCTTCTCCACTGGATCCTCAAGCCTTGACCTCCACTCCGGCTTCCCCTGTAGGCTCTCAGGCCCCAGCCTCTCCCCAGGATTCTGAAACCCCCACCTCCTCCCTAGCTCCTCCCACCCCTGACTCGGCCCTGGCCTCCCCGCAGTCTTTGCCCCCTGTGTCACCTGTCCAGGAGGAGATGGACGAAAGGGACTTGGGGAAGGCCTGTGAGCTAGGTGGAGTCCCGAAGGGGGATCAGGGGGAGGGAGAGGCCATGCTGGAGCTTGTGGGCTCTGTCCTCCGAGGCTGCGTCCCTGGGGTGCACAATGTCCGGACAGTGCCCTCAGCTCGACGCCCCGTGGTCAAGTTCTGCCACCGGTCCTCTGGGCTTCACGGGGATGTCTCCCTCAGTAACAGGTACTATGCCCCATGGGGGGGGGCAGGGGTCTTCTGGACTTGGGCCCAGGTCTTTGTTTCTTCCTGCCCCTTTTCCTTCCTGTCCTGGAGCACCACTGTTGCCTTCCTGCTCACTTCAGTCAATTTAGTGATCGACTGCCCTTCAGGTAGCATCCTGGGTCTTGGGGTACACACCTGGAGCAGGCCCCCTGCCCCCAGGGAGCCACCACACTACAAGGATGAAGAAACACAAAGCGGGGGGAGGTGAGGGATGAGACTAGAAGCAAGCCGAGCTGAAGCTTGGGGGGGGGCTATGTCGGGGCCCCCACCTGCTGCATCTTCTCGGTGTCTCTCTGTTCCAGGCTGGCCTTATATAATTCACGCTTCCTGAACCTCTGCTGTGCCCTAGACAGGCGAGTCCGACCCCTGGTCTACACCCTGCGCTGTTGGGCTCAGGGACGAGGACTGACAGGTGAGGAGGTGGAGGTGGCGAGCTGCTTCCTGGGCTCCCTGGGACTGGGACCAGGGGGCTAAGTCTTGGTTCTCTGCCCAGGGAGTGGCCCCCTTCTGAGCAATTATGCGTTGACACTGTTGGTGATCTACTTTCTTCAAACCCGGGAGCCTCCTGTGCTGCCTTCCCTCACAAAGCTCGCCCAGATGGCAGGTAAGCGGTCCCGGGCCCCTGGTGCCTTTGCCTTTGTCTCCTGCTGTGTCTACCCACGCCATGGCTCCCAGTGGACAGCTGGGTCTCCCGTCTTTAGCCTTTTTGTTACACGTCTTGTCCTTTGCTCACACTGCCCTTTCTCCCATTTGTCCCCAGGAGAGGAGGAACGGGTTGAGGTGGATGGCTGGGACTGCAGCTTCCCCCAGGAGGCCTCCCGTCTGGAGCCCAGTGCTAACCCTGAGCCTCTGGGTAGGTGCCCACCGGAGGAGCTCGGGAGGTTCTTGGTAGTCGCTTAGGACTGGGATGGGGGACATGGTAGATCCCATCTCTGGTCCCTTCTCTGTGAATGGACACGGATGGACCACTCATCTTCACTGGTCCTTTCTGGCCTCCTTTCCAGTCACCCTCCTGGCCCAGTTCTTTTCCTGCGTCTCCTGCTGGGAGCTGCGAGACTCATTGCTGTCTCTGCGGGAAGGTCGGCCGCTGCCCATCACTGAGGCCCCTGCCCTCTGGGGGGTCTTGCGCCTCGGCCCTCTAAACCTCCAGGACCCTTTTGACCTGAGTCACAACGTGGCGGCCAATGTGACAGGCCGGGTGGCCGGTCGCCTTCAGAACTGTTGTCGGGAATCCGCTAATTATTGCCGAAGCCTCCAGTTCCAGCGACGCTCTCCACGGGGCCGGGACTGGGGTCTGCTTCCTCTCCTGCAGCCCAGCTCTGCCAGTTCCCTGCTGTCTGTTACTCCTATTCCTCTGCCCCCGTCCCCCTTTGTCCAGCTCTGTGCTGCTATCACCCAGGTGTTGGAGGATGCTCTGGGCTGCAAGGTAGAGCGGAGTGGCAAGAGATACAGGCCAGAAGGAACTGGAGATGGGGAGGGGAGTGCCCAGGGAGGGCCAAGTAAAAGACCAAGATTAGAGAGGGAGAAGGGGCAGGAGGGCTTCCTGTGGAATGAGGGACACCAAGGGATGGTCCTGGAGGATGGGGGTGAGGAGGGCCCCCCTGGCCCAACAGAGGAGCAGCTGCAGAGGTTTGGGCAGCTACAAAACCAAGGGATGGAAGAGGTGGAGGCAGCCCAGGGGGAGGAGAGAAGGCCAGGCCCGGCACAGACCTGGCACTGTGCACTCTGGCACCGAGTATGGCTTGGGCGACGAAGGGTCCGGAGGCAGTTGCAGCAGCAAACCAAAGAGGAAATGAGCCGGCTGCAGGCCGAAGCTCGGGTGACCCAGGAGCTGATAGCACAGGAAAACAGGAAGCAGAGACCGGAGCCAGAGCTGGGGCAGCCTCTCCTCACCTTCACTGCTTCCGCCAACCCCACTGGCCAGTTCCTTACTCTCACCCAGCTCCAGGATCCTCAGGGTCTGTTCCCTGATCTCCATCATTTCTTACATGGTTTTCTACCTCGAACTGTTCGCAGCATCCTAGGCTGTGAGAAAGGTGACTGAAGCAAGGGGGGGAAGCAATAAAGTACTTTTCTATGAGCTTGGACTCTGGGTCCTGACTCTGGGGCTCTGCCCTGAGCCTGGGTTACAAAGAACAGCCTTCTTTTAACTTAGCCAACTCTTAGATTTGACCCTGAGCCAGGAAGTTTTAGTTGGGGGTGAGGGGGGCTGTGCATATATTTCGTGGAGAAATGTAACCTTGGATGAGGGAAAAATGGCAGCATCTTTACTTTAACTTTTATGGCAAGGTTTCCTTCATATTTCACTTAAAAAGATTATGCTGGAACCAGAGCTAGTGACCCATTTCCTAAAGGGAGATTACAGTAGTAGATCACAAGAGATCCTAGGCTCTGCTCTGGTGGGGTTCTAGCAGGAATGCAGGGCTGGTTCAACATTAGAAAAACTAATGGCATGATTGACCATTATTAGAGAATCAGAGCTGAAAAACATTGAGGACAAAAGGTCAAGAGTATGGGAATTAGTGTGGAGAAAATGTGAAAGCAGCCCAGCAGTAGCAGATTTCAAGTTATTACCATTTTGAAAAGGTAATAAAACAATCTGGTTGTGACTGAGCTAAGAAAAAACAGGGAGGGGGGGAGAAATTTAAGTTTCTCTGGTAAAATGTCTCAACCAAATAGGGAACTTAGTCATATTTATACACCTAAGAGGCATTCTCCAATTGGTAAATGGCCAAAGGATAGGAACAGGCAGGTTTTAGAAGAAATCAAAATCATTAATCACCTTAAAAATGTTTTAAGTTGGGGCGGCTAGGTGGCGCAGTGGATAGAGTATTGGTCCTGGAGTCAGGAGGACCTGAGTTCAAATGTCCTCAGACACTTAATGACCTAGCTGTGTGGCCTTGGGTGAGTCACTTAACCCCACTGCCTTGCAAAAAAAAACAACCCTAAAAAATGTTCTAAGTTGTGGCAGCTAGGTGTTGCTGTGGATAGAGCACTGGCCCTGGAGTCAGGAGGACCTGAGTTCAAATGTCCTCAGACAATACTTAACTAGCTGTGTGACCTTGGGTAAGTCATTTAATCCCACTGTTGAAAAAATTTTTAAAGATGCTTTAGATCACTACTGATTAGAGAAAGGCAAATTAAAATAACTTTGAGGTATTCCACACCTGATGGGTTTGACTGACAAAAAAAGGAACATGACATATGCTGTAGGTGATCTAGAAAAGCAGGGACAGGGATACCCTGTTGGCAGAGCTGTGAAGTAGTTCAGCCTTAATGGGGAACAACTGGAACTATATCCAGACTTGGACTCAACTATGCCACTGCTGGGTCTGCCCAAAGAGAAGAACCTATTTGTACAAAAATATTTATAGTGGCTCTTTTTTAAGGGTGGCGAAGAATTGGAAATGGAGGGGTTGCCCATCTGTTGGGGAATGGGCTGGACAGGTTGTGGCAAATGATTGTGATGGAATATTGTGTTGATGGTTTCAGAAAAACCTGGAAAGACTTGGATGAAATGATGCAAAGTGAAATGAAAAGAACCAGGAGAACGTTGTACATAGTCACAGCAACACTGAGAGTCATTGAGGTGGCATCTCCCACCTAAAAGATTGGGACAGAAAAGGAAAATCACCATGGGGAGGATGTGGGAAAAGTGGGCCCCCAAGGCACTGTTGGTGGAGTTGTGACTGCTCCAACTTCGGGAGAGCAATTTGGAACTATATAAAACTAGTTCCGTACCCCAAAGAGATCCTAAAAGAGGGAAAAGGACCCACAGGTAAAACAATATTTATAGCAGCTCTTTTTGTTGTCCAAAAACAAACTGGAAATGGGATGTCCATTCATGGGGGAACGACTGAACAAGTTGTGCTATGTGAATGTCATGGGACACGATTGTCCCAGAAGAAACCATGAATGGATGGATTTCAGAAAAGTCTGGAAAGCCTTGGGGAAGCGATGCTGAGGGAAGTGAGCAAAACCAGGGAACTGCACAGTTAAGAGCCTCGGTGGCCACTCAAGACAGACTCGGTCAAGTTGGTGACCCGGTGGTCCCAGACAATTCCCGGCCATCTGCATGTGGAGTCAGGGCAAAGCATTTTAAAATTGTTTTGTGTTATTTCTGGGTTTTTTTCCTTTTGCTCTGATTGTTCTTTCAGAACATAACTATATGGAAATATGTTTAATGGGATTGTGCATGGATAACCTCCATCAGATTGCTTGCTGTTGTGAGGAGCCTGGAGGCAAGGGAAGGAGGGAGAAAAAGGAGCAAAAAGTTGAAAAAAATGTTGAAAACTGTCTCTACATGGAAGTGGGGGAAAAACTAATAAAAAAAAGTGATCCATTGTCAAAAACGTGGCTCTTGTCAGCAATGCAATGATCTAAGACAGTTCAGGAGGATCGGCTCGGAGGGCGCTCCCCACCACCAGAGGACTGGAGACCCTGGGGCAGATGGGGGCTTTTGGCCACTTTCTTCCTTTCTTCCTCTTTTGAGAGGTAGCTCCTGTGCCTTCACACGCATGACTGGTGGGCTGCTGGTCTTGTAAGAATTTGCAACTGAAGTGTAGACAATGAATGTTTATGTGTTTTACGTGGAATTGGGAGTTTTTTTGTCTCTATATCTCAGTATTCTTTTTTGAAAGATTTTATTTGGGTTTTACAAATTCCCCCCAGTCTCCCCCCCCCAAGGCATTCTGTCAGTCTTTCCATCGTTTCCATGTTGTACACTGATCTCAGCTGGGTGTGATGAGAGAGGAAGCGGATCTTTTGTTTTCTTTTCTTTAGTATTTAGTTATTTTCATTTTGTACAATGTTTCTTATCCATTAATAAAGTATTCTTGTTTAAGAGTAAACAAGAGACGTCCCCCCCCCAATATGGACTCACTTGAGCGATAAAGTAAAGGGGAGAAAACAATAAAGTTAACAAAAACACTAGTAATAATTGTAGGTGTGGCCAGGCGGCCAGCGGCCAGCGCCGGCCGGGGCCAGGAGCAAAGCCAGAGCCTCGAGGAAGAGAAGCCAAGGGCCGGCGGCAGGATGTGCGGCGCCAGTCCTCGGTCCGTGTCCGCGCGGCTGCCGTCGGGGCTCGGCGCGCCTGGCTCAGCGTCGGCCCGTGCAGATCCCGCCCCCGGCCCCGGCCCCGGCCCCGGCCCCGGCCCCGGCCCCGGCCCCGGCCCCGGCCCCGGCCCCGGCCCCGGCCCCGGCCGCCCCCCAGGGCTCGCCCTCGCCTCCCGAGGCCGCAGCTTTCTAAAGAACAGAAGGAGACCGAAGCCCGGGCGCCGGCCGCGCCCCCTGGCGCCCCCTGGCGGCCCCCGCGCCCGCCTCCCCTCTCCGGGGCGCGCTCGGGGCGGGGGCGGGGCGCAGACGCCGAGGAGCTCCGACGCCAACCGACCGCCCTCGCGGCCCGCCCCCGGCGCCCCGTGCGCAGGCGCGCCGCTCCCGCCCCGCCCCCTGTCGCGCGGCTCCGTCCGACGCCCCTCGCTTTGCGGCCGCGGCCCCCGCCCGCCCCCTCCTCCTCCCCTCCCTCCCCTCCCCGCCCCCCCGGCCTCACTTTGCGGCAGCGCCGACGTCCCCACCCCCTTTCACTGCGGAATCACCATGGCGGCCGGGGTGAGTCTGGCGGCCTCGGGCCCCGGGGGGGCGCATCCGCCGCCATCCGCCGCTCCCGCCGCCGCCGCCCGCCCGCCGGGGAGGCCCGCCGCCCGGGGGGGCCCGGCCCGCGCCGCGGCGGCCGTTGTGGGCCTCGCCCGGGGCCCCCGGAGGCGGCGGCGGCGGGGAAACTGAGGCCGGCCCGGGGGCGCCGCCGGCCCGGGCCCAGCGCGCCGCCCGCGGGCTCCGGGCTCCGGGCCCCGGGGGAGCCGGGCCGTGAGGGCGGGAGGGGGGCCGGGCCCGGCTCGTCCGCTCCCCGGGGGTCGGGGCTGCCCGGGCGGGGGGCGCAGCGCCTCCCGGAGCCCGCTGCAGCCCGGGGGCGCCCCGATCTCTGCCCACGTGTCACGGGGCCCCGGGGGAGGGGGGCGCGGGCCGGGCCCCTCACCCCGCGTCTCCCCGCAGACCCTGTACACGTACCCCGAGAACTGGCGGGCCTTCAAGGCCCTCATCGCTGCCCAGTACAGCGGCGCCCAGATCCGCGTGCTGTCCGCGCCCCCCCACTTCCACTTCGGCCAGACCAACCGCACCCCCGACTTCCTCCGCAAGTTCCCCGCCGGCAAGGTGAGCGGCCGGGGCGGGGGGGGGCGGGGGGCCGGGGCGGGGGGCCGGGCGCTGACCCCCGGCGCCGCCTCCTAAGCACGGCCTTGCCTCCAGGTCCCCGCGTTCGAGGGGGACGACGGCTTCTGTGTGTTTGAAAGCAACGCCATCGCCCACTACGGTAACGGGGCGGGGGGCACTGGCCGGGCGCGGGCACCGGGCGGGGGGCACTGGCCGGGCGCGGGCACCGGGCGGGGGGCACTGGCGGGGCGCGGGCACTGGCCGGGTGGGGGGCACTGGCCGGGCGCGGGCACCGGGCGGGGGGCACTGGCCGGGCGCGGGCACTGGCCGGGTGGGGGGCACTGGCGGGGCGGGGGGCACTGGCCGGGGGGCACGCCTTTTCTCAGGGAGGCAGCCGCTTCTTCTAGGGGGAGGGCCTCAGCCTTCTGGCATGACCCAGCCCTTCTCTCCCCCTTGGCAGTGAGCAACGATGAGCTCCGAGGCTCTACTCCTGAGGCCGCGGCCCAGGTGATCCAGTGGGTCAGCTTTGCTGACAGCGACATTGTCCCCCCGGCCAGCACCTGGGTGTTCCCCACTCTGGGAATCATGCACCACAACAAGCAGGTGAGCCCGGGCATCGGGAAGGCTGGAGGTGAAGGGACTAGTCGGCTTTCCTCTCCCCCACCCCGAGGCCTCGAACCCCTCTGGACCAGAAGCTCAGAACTGACCCGGCAAACATAAACTCCTCTGGGACGTTGGACCGTTTCATGGCTTGGCTTCGGGCCTACCCTCCTCTGGGGTCCCCTCAGATTAGCCGCTTCAGTGTTGCATCGCCGTGCTTGGAATGCCCCCCTCCTGCGCTCTGGTAGACCCCCCAGTTTACTGCTGCGCTTGGTGCCGTTGCCGTCTTTACTCATCCTCAGCCACACATATCTGTGTGTTTAATGGAACAAAAACTTGAATTTTGAGGCCCTGGCAGACTGCAGGAGGTGTCGGTGCTTGGTTGAGGGATGGGGGGTGGTGTGGGGAGCCCTGAGCACCTCCAGACTCACTCTCTCTTTGGAGGACCCTGGAGCCCAAGTACCTGAGCTTGGGAGTTTCCTCTTGGACTGCCCCCACTGGTGGCATGGCCAGGCTTCTCCGGTCCATTTTAGGCGCTGAGCCTCCCCACGCCCTCTGACCTTGGTCAGGTGGTCTCTCCTCTGGCCTCAGTTGCATCCTCTGTTGGACCCATTGACCTTGAAGACTCCTTCCAGCTCTGCACCCTATGGTTTCTAAATCGGAAAGAGGCTTTAGAAGGCACGGAGGGAGCAAGGCCAAGTCTGAGCGCTGTCAGCTGTCGGTCACCTCAGCTGCTCTCCTCTGACCTCTCTTCCTGGGGCCTGTCTGGTCACGTGATCAGGGAAGGCCCTGCAGAAGAGGACCTCCGGAAAGGAATTGTGCCTGGCCTTGGGGTGGGGGTTGCAGGCAGGCAAACTGGGACTTGAGAGGTGACCCCAGCTTGGCCTGGGCCGCTAAGGAGGCAATGATTTGGGGAACCTGCTTTGGCTGTTGTAGAGGTCCAGGTCGGGTACCCCTGCACAGAGGGGCTGAGCTGTAGGAAGCTGACCACACACCTCCCTGGCACCTTTTGCAGAAATGGAGTATGATTGGACCCTAATGCTTGCAGATAACCAGGTGTCACCTTGTTTCATTTTCTCTGCCAGGCCACAGAGAATGCAAAAGAGGAGGTGAGGCGAATTCTGGGGCTCCTGGACGCCCACCTGAAGACTCGGACTTTTCTGGTCGGGGAGCGCGTGACTCTGGCTGACATCACAGTGGTGTGCACCCTCCTGTGGCTCTATAAGCAGGTGAGTGGGGCCTGGCTCTGACGAACCCAGGGCCTAAGTGCCTCACAGCAGAGTTTGCACTCCTACCATTCTGATTTTTGAGGCTTCCGGGGACTCTACTGCTGGGAAGAAGGCTGGGGGGGGGGTTGTTGCTCATTGGAATCCTGCCTTCAGATAAGCCCCAAACTCTTAAGGATTGGGGCAGCTAACCCAGACCCGCCTCTGGCCATGTTCCTCCAGGTCCTGGAGCCAGCTTTCCGGCAGGCCTTTCCCAACACCAACCGCTGGTTCCTCACCTGCATTCACCAGCCTCAGTTCCGGGCAATTTTGGGAGAGGTGAAGCTCTGCGAGAAGATGGCGCAGTTTGATGGTGAGTGTCAGGGCAGGGATGGGGAGCGTCGTGGACACCTGTGAACCTTTCTTGTAGCTCCATCTCTTCCCTGGACCTCTCCTCAGAGCCACTTCCTTCCAATTAAGAAATCAGGAGCAGCTGGGTGGCACAGTGGACAGAGCACCAGCCTCGTAGTCAGGAGGACATGAGTTCAAACCTGGCCTCAGACACTTCATAATAATCTGGCTGTGTGGCCTTGGGCAAGCCACTTAACTCCATTTGCTTTGTAAAAACCAAGAAATCAAGAAGGGGAAGGGAGAAAGCACAACAACATGAGGGAAAAGATGGTGGCACCTTCTCTGTCCTTGGAATTCCTCACGGATTGTTGCTGATTTTCCATTTTCTCTGTTTTCATCTGCTCACTCTTGTTTCCTCTGCATCAGTATCTTCCTGTGTTTCTTCACGGTCATTTCCCAATGGTACGGTTGTCTGCCATAGCTCAGGTAACCGTTCCCCAACCAGTCAATGGGCACCAGCTTTCTACTGGTACAGAAGTCCTCACATTGGACTTTAGGGAGGGTCTGCCTCCCAGTGGGGCCTGGGTCCGAGTCCCTCCCTTAAGCCTCATTCACTCCACAGCTCAGCTCTCCCTCTGGGCAGTGCCAGTTGGGCTGATTGATTGTGGAGCCTCAAGTGGGGGATGATTCTTGTGCTGTGTGGTCTTGTTCTTCCTGACTACTGGTATGTGTGGAGGCTCTGCCTTGGTATTCCCAGCTTGCCTCAGGCAGACCCTCATCAGAGACAGTTGAAGCAAAGTGCCCAGTTAGTCAAAGCCTTTCTAGTTTTATGGTCCAGGACCCTCTCGTCTGATCTGCTTGTATTGTCTTTCGTTTCAGGTTTTGGGGTGCTAGGGGTGGGTGGGAGGTGTTGGTCTAAATCTGATTTCAGCCATTTCCTGACCCAATTAGTGGGGCCTTAGCAAGCTAGCCATGGTTGTGATCTTGGCACTTCTCTGTCTATCTGTCCTTGAGTTCGCATCAAGAGCAGGCATTGCTGGTGTCCCATGTGGGCCTGACCCGGAGACTGCCTGGTTCTCAGTGTCAGTCTCTGTATCAGACAGTCCAGCCCCTTGGAGAGCAGCCAGTTGGGGCTTTAGCAGGGCCTCTTTCTCCCTTTCTTTAGCCAAGAAGTTTGCAGAGAGTCAACCTAAGAAGGATACCCCAAGAAAAGAGAAGGGGCAGCGGGAAGACAAACAAAAAGTGCAGGCCGAGCGGAAGGAGGACAAGAAGCCGGCCCCTACCCCCACCCCGGCTCCTGGCCCTGAGGATGAGATGGATGAGTGTGAGCAGGCTCTGGCTGCAGAACCCAAAGCCAAGGATCCCTTTGCCCACCTGCCCAAGAGGTAAAGAGATGCCCCAGGGAACCCTGGTTGGGGGGACTGACCCATCGGAACCAGTCGGTTACTTAGGATTTATTAAGTGTTTACTGAGGGCTGGACTTGGGCTCGTGAGGATCAGAAGTACCCTCCCTCGGGTGGATGATGAGGCTTAGGACAGAGTGGCCTCAGTGGGAGGGATGGCTGTGCCAGTGGGGAAGGCAGGAAGGGGTGGGGGTGGCACAGGGGCTTGTTGAGCAGGGGACTTGGCCCATTGGTCCTGGATGGATTGTAACAATTAGGTCTTTGTTTTAGCAGTCCAGGTGAGAGGGAGGAGAGGAGGGTGTTGACCCAGGCCTGAGGCAATGACAGGGGAAAGAGGAAGAAGGGGAGAGAGGATGAGAAAGTTCAGGTGTCTGGTGGATGCCCAGTTTGAGGTGGGAGGGGCCAAAGGTCATGGCTTTGGCCATGGGAATTGAGAAGTTCCCCAAGAGGAAGGGGAGGGTCCAGGCCAGAAGTTAGGGAGTCCCTGGGAGTGCTCCTGGTCCAGAAACCTGGAGAGATTGGACCGTCCTTTGGCAGCATACCCTGGGGTTTCAGTGTCACAAATGAAAATCAGCATTGTTTGTGTTCCTTAAGTGCCCGGGAGCATCTCACCTGGCGGCCAGGTGCAGTGAGGAAGAGGGGGTGTGGTAGAGGAGGAAGGTGGCAGCTAACGGACCCTGGAGGACTGGCATTCGCCCAGTGCCTGTGGGCATTGGTGGTTCTTCAGGACCTGTTGAGCCCAAACCTGGGCTATTCTTTAACTGGCTGCAGGAGGAGGGGGTATGGGGTCAGTCCCTCACTCTCCTGACCCTGAGCTGGGGGTGCGCGTGTAGCAGCTGGGCTAGGGGCTTTCTCCCACCAGAGTGTTGGGGGACTCTTGTGACGTGGGGGAGGGTGAGAGCTCTGAATTTGAGGGATCCCTTCTCACATCTCTGTTTGCCCGCAAAGGGAGACAGCGGCTAGGCCAGGAGTTCTTAACCTTTGCTGGGTCTTGGACTCCTCTTGTTGAGGGTTTTTAATAATAAAAGGAAATAGTGAAAACTAAGGTGTGCTCTGTCGCCATCCATAGCCTCAGATCCCCCAATAGATCCTTGGGGACTCCTGGGCAAGGAGAGGCTTGCAAGCTTGGAATCTCTGTAGGCTCCAAAATTATCTCCTCAGAAAATACTTTTTCACTCTGATAATGGGATTCATTTGCTCTTGTTCTGAAATGCCCTTGGCTTCCCCTTTACCCAGGAGATGTCCCTGCTGTGGGTCCCCGGGCCTCCCCTTGAAATCAGGGACAGAAGGGCTCTGGGGACCCGTTTCTTTTTTTCCTTCGTGAGCTTTTGTTGTCTTTTTTTTTAATCATCCTAATTTCCCCCATTAAGCAGTATTTTCTATCAGATTACAAAAAAATTTGAAGCTGATGGTGTCAAGTATTACGGTCCCTCAGCCTCCCAGAGCTCCCGGCCCTGGCCCCATCCTTGTCCTCCAGCGGGTTCTTGTGATGTTGGGGCTGCTTCACTCTAGGGGGACTGTGGTGATCATCCTTGTGTGGACCTCGGGGTCTTGTCTTGAGACCTCATTCCCTCCCAGAAGACTCCAGGCCTCTAAGCGGCGCCCCTGCCCCTGTCTGTCTGTACCTGGAGGGAGGAGGGCCATTTGCCCTGTCAGAAACAGCATCATTTTCACTTTTAAACACACCTATGTTAAGGGAGAGAACTTGGTTGTCATTGGTCAGTCCCTTTGGGCTGGTGGTCTGGGAGCTGTCCATAGTGGCTGGGGGTGGGCTGGGGAGCTGGAACACTTAATGTCTCTGCTTTAGGCTCCCCCCTGCACCCTCTGACGGTGCGGTGCTTAGGGACAGTTAGCTTAGGGCTGCTCCTCGCCACTGGAAAGTGTCCTGGGGCAGTGGGAGGGCTTTGTGAAGGAGACAGCTACCCCATGGGTAATTCCCTGGGAAAGGGGGGAAAGGATCCCCATTGAGCCAGTTTGTACTAGATGGCTGCTTGGGGCAGGGCAAGGGAGGCAGCTGCCGGTGGAGCACTAGTGGACACCAGGGGGCAGCAGTGACTCGCCGCTGGAGCCCTCCTTCCCTTGGGTCCCACGCCCTCCACATGCCGATCATAGCTGGGGGGGGAGGGAAAGAGGGGAAATGGGATACTGGGAGTTTCCCACTCCACCCACCGCCCTGCAGGCCCCAGACCCCAGTGACCAGCCTCACTGAGTCCCTTCCCCTCTGCTTCCCACAACCACTCACCCCTGGGCTTTTTGAGAGAGGAGAACTTGTGCTTTGGAGTTTACAGACCCCAGGCTGTTCAGTTGTGCTGGGGAGCCTCCCGCCTGGCTGCTCACCCAGGGGCCTCTGCCAGGCGCCCTTCACCACTGCCTTCTTCCACTTTGACCCTTTCCTTGTTTTCTCCCACCCCTGCAGTACCTTTGTATTAGATGAGTTTAAGCGAAAATACTCCAATGAGGACACGCTGACAGTGGCCCTGCCGTACTTCTGGGACCACTTTGACCGCGAGGGCTGGTCCCTGTGGTACGCTGAGTACCGCTTCCCCCAGGAGCTCAGCCAGACCTTCATGAGCTGCAACCTCATCACTGGTAAGGAGGGGAAGGGCCTGGCTTGGTGGGGGGTGGGGTACTCGGACTGGAGGCTCACACTTCTCTCCCCCAGGAATGTTCCAACGCTTGGACAAGCTAAGGAAGAATGCCTTTGCCAGCGTCATCCTCTTTGGCACCAACAACAGTAGTGCCATTTCTGGAGTCTGGGTTTTCCGGGGCCAGGAACTTGCCTTCCCGGTGAGCTGGGGTTCGGGCTCACCAGTTGTTTTTTTGGTCAGGCCTTGGGCTAATGGTAGATGGGAGGGGTGGGATGCCATGTCCTTTGCCTTTGGGCAATTGTGATAGAAGGAGGCTGGTGCCGGCGGGGGGGGGGGGGGGTGATGCCCCTGTCCTGACCCAGCCACTCATGTGTCTTTACTTTCCTTCACAGCTGAGTCCGGACTGGCAGGTAGACTATGAGTCTTATACATGGCGTAAGCTGGATCCTGGCAGTGAGGAGGCCCAGACCATGGTCCGCGAGTACTTCTCCTGGGAGGGGGCCTTCCAGCACGTGGGCAAACCCTTCAATCAGGGCAAGATCTTCAAGTGAACATCCTCCCCTGCTGCCACCTAGCTGCCTGCTTCCTCCTCTGCCAGGAGGTGCCAGCCATTAAAGAAAACTCAAGTCAGAAAACCCTCCCAAGTGTCCGGCTCATTTAGGCAACCAGTGACTTGGGGGGACCTGGGGCAAGCGGCTGCTCCTCCCCCCGCCTTCTCCCGCCACCCGCTCTTCTTTGGGATGCTAGCTGGACCCAGGACCTGCTCTTAAGAGCCTCCACCTCTACATGTAGGCAGAGACCAAAGAGGGCCTTTGTGCTGTTGAACTGAATCAGACAACAGGGCCAGACTGGAGGCCAGATCAGCACTGGATGTAGAGGTGGAGGCTCTAAGAAGAGCAGGTCCTGGGTTCAAATTCTGGCTGGTCAAGTCACTTGACCTCCGCAGGCCTTAGTTTGCATAAATGGTCTCTGAAAAACATACGTGTGTATGGACACACACAAACAGAATCACACTCACACTGAACTTTTCTTGGCCTGTGGGTGTCTCAGTAGAGAGGGGCCTCCCCCAGCCCAGTGTTTCAAGGTCCCCCTATTGGAAAGCCTCCAAGTCTGGTCGGGGGTTCTTACTAGGTTCCAGTACTGATGCTAAGTGAGCAGAGGGAAAGGCCTAGGGGGGAGGGGTTTGTGGTTGCTGGGCCTTTGCTAGGGGAAGGCCAGCCCATGGCCCCCTCTCCCGGGAGAAGTCAGGGTCCATCCCATTTTCTCCCTAAGGGAGCTGTGATGTCTTGGCTGTTTGGGGAGCCTGGGCCCCACCCAGTGGTGGCTGACAGGACCTCTGAGCATCCCCAGCTCAGAGGCCCTTAGTCCAGGCCCCCCTCTTGCTGGGCTCCCTTCAGACTTCCCTTAGGACCCTAGGGTCCTCCCCCAACTTCCCTAGCAGCATCCCCCCTTGGACCCCCACCCCCCAAGGCTCATCAGTGCAGAGGGTCGGCCTTGGATGATGAGCCCCTCACCTGATGTCCTTGGAGAAACTTTAGGGAGGCCCCTCATTTCCAGAGCACTTGTGGCTCCTGCAACCAGCAGGTTCATACTGCAGGCCAGTGGGGAGGAGCCCTGGGAATGGGGCAGGGTCTTCATGAGGTGCCGATTGCAGGCTGGTGGGGTCGGGGTGTGGGGGCAGGGGGGCCTCCCAGGGCCAGTGCAGGAAGCCTGATTCACCCCAACATCCTGCAGCCCAGGTGGTTGGGGGAGTGGCTGGTCTGGGTCTGGGGGGGGGGCAGGAGGCATTCCCTGCCAGCTGGGGGTTAAGGGAGCACATGGGAGTAAGTTCTCCCACCCCTACCGGTCTCAGGCCACCTGATCTCTAGCCCCTTCCCCCACCCCCCACTCTGGTCTGCCCGGAGCTCCTGGCCAGGACAAGACCCCATCCTCCCTTTACCCAACCCACTGCCCGGAGGGGCTGATCTCAGGAAGAGGAGGGTGCGGACTCCAAAAGGGGGGGGGCATGTTCTTTCAGAACTTGGGGCTGATGGGAGAGGAAGCCCATCACGGCAAAAATGACCTGTGATGGTCATAGTCGGTGTGGGTGGGAGGACGCACATGGGCACTGATGCATTATTGGTGGAGCGGCACTGAAAGCTGGCATTGCCCCAGTAACTAGACTGGCCACCCTCTGGCCGGGGACCAGTGGAGGTGGGGGGGGGGAGCCACCCACAGCCCCACGACACCAAAATATTCATCACAACGCGGGTGGCTAAAGACACGGCGGTACGTGAACGGAATGGGACATTAGGGTGCTGTGAGGATGGAGGAGTGGAACCGTCTGATGCAGAGTGAAGTCGGCAGAACCACCAAAGGGTCATCCACAACCGCAACAGTGGAAGCAAGAACCAAAAAGCAAGAGTGAACGTGAGCAAATGATTAGGCTCCAGCAGCGCTGGGCAGCCGAGAGGGCTAGGAGGCTGCCCTTGGCACTGCTTTTCAGACCTTTGCAAAATACGGATCATTTGTAACAATATTTTTTCCTCTTTAAAAAATATCATCTAGGGGCGGCTAGGTGGCGTAGTGGATAAAGCACGGGCCCTGGAGTCAGGAGTACCTGGGTTCAAATCCAGTCTCAGACACTTAATAATGACCTAGCTGTGTGGCCTTGGGCAAGCCACTTAACCTGATTACCTTGCAAAAACCTAAAAAAAATTATATAAGATGGTTCTAGGTGCTGTGGAGAAAGGATGCTTGGGAGAATTATGATGATGTAAGAAATAAAATACATCAATAAAATTGTATTTTGAAAATGACAAAATGAGGTGTATGAGACAGTTCTGGGAGGAAGGAAACTTGGGATAACTATGATGATAGAAGAAATGAAATACAATAAAATGTTATTTTTTAAAAAAAGGAAACAGGCAAGGGAAGGGGAACCCTGGACTACACAGCTGTTAAATGCAAGATTTGAACTCGGTTTGATGGAATCAAGTGATCATACATTTAGAGATGAAAAGAAATGTCAGGTAGTTTAATCCTTACAATTTGTAGTGGAGAAAACTGTTCCAAAGTGCATGACTCGCCCAAGGTCACATAGCAAGCATCCAAGGAGCATTCAAACACAGCTGTCTTCTAATTCCACAGCTGTCCCAATCCATGATATCCAAGAGAATAAAATGTCTTAGACTGAGAATCAGCAGGGACCTCATCTCATCCAGTTTACATTTGAGGAAACTGAGGTCTTGAAAGGTTAAACTAAGACTGTACAGGCTACAAGTATTCAGAGGTTGGGTCTTGAACCCAGATCCTTTGATGAAGCCATGCTTTTTCCTCAACTCAAAGATTCCCCAACATAGAGATGGAGATTTAGGGCAGGAAAAAATCATGGTGGGACAGAATCTCAGAAACAGCCAGGTCAACCCCTTCCTCATCTAGATGAGGAGACCAAGACCTCAAGAGGGGGAAGGGACTTGCCCAATATCCAACAGGTAGTTAAGTGGCAAAGGTGAGATTTGAATCCAGGACATCTGACTTACTTAAACCAGATGTTCCTGTCAGTGGGCCACAGGGAAATCAGATGATGTGGGATGTGGAGGGGGGAAAAGCTGTGACCTTGACCATTTAGTAAACTTGACTCAGTTTCCTCATCTGTAAAATAGGAATAGCACCCCCCCCCATCAAATGAGATAACTTGGAAAAGGCTCTGTCAACCTTAAGGTCCTGCATGAATGATGTCATTAACATTATTATTCTGAGTTGTACCTGATCGTTAGGTCGGGAAGCCTAGTTTGGAATGTTTCCTCAGATCCCTATTAGCGTTGTGACCATGAGGATGTCTTTGGTCCTTTCTGAGCCTCAGTTCCCTTCTCTGGAAAATGAAGATAAAAACAGAGCCCTGAGTTCGAGGAGCAAATGAGGTAAAAGCCCCAGAGAAACAGAAAAGGTTATTCCCTGAAAATATGAAGGATTGTGGAGAATATCCCATTGAGAAGAGAGCTGGTGCCTCCTCGGAAGAAGAGCTTATCATGGTCAAAGGCTTAGAGGTGATCTTATCCACTGCCCTCTTTTACAAATTGGGAAACTGAGGCCTGCTGAGTGTAAATGGCAACCCAGCTCCTCTGCTTCCAAGCCAGGGGTCCTGGCCTTTTGCCACTCTTTTCCAGTTCCTCAGAGAGACCTTGGAGAAAAGGCCATTCCCTGGAAGGGTAGTGGTGGGGTGCCCTGCTCCATTTGGGAAAGAAAACCAGGACTCCCCTTGGACCTCTTTCTATTACTCCATGTTTCAGAGACAAGAGACTCGAGTTCAAATCCTCTCAAATGTCTTACTCTCAGCTCCAACAGGTGTTTCAGATCAGAGGGGTCCTGAGGCCTGCATGCTTTGACATGGGAAGGGGGTCATGAATTGCTCCTTGACCTGTGTTTATGGGTTGCTCCCAGAGAACCCAGAGGTCTTCCTTTCCATGAGAGTTCCAAAGCAACAGTTGGTGCTTAATAAATGTTGATTGATCGGCAGCTAGCTGCCACTCTCACATCCATGGCCACTCTTTGTCCTCACCTGGCTGACCATCACAACTCTCCAGGATCTCTCCCCTTGCTCCTCTTGGGCTTCCACAGTGACATGCCTATGTCCATGTGTGGGGGATGGATGTGACTGCAGGGTGCCCTGCCCCATGGTGCCCCCAGATTCCCGACCTCTTTTGTCCCTAGAAGTGACAATCTCCGATGGCAGCCCAGAGTGGCTAATTGTTTTGCTCCCAACCAAAGGGATAGAACTCACACGGAAAGGCTGGCCAGTGTGTTCTCTGGGCAACCCTTCCCCTGACAGGCCAGGGACCCGGTCATGTAAGATCCCCCACATGTAAGATCCTGCCCGGCCTCTATGTCTCTCATCACCTCAGTCTGCTCTGCACTTCTAGTTGGAGTCTGAAAGTGAGTTTGGTGATGCCTACACACATACACACACACACACACACACACACACACACACACAACACAGGCATGCGTCACTTCCTGGGACCTGCGCCCACTCTACCCTCGCTCTGGCCTGGTCCCTGGCCAAAAACCATAGGAAGGCAAAACAAACCAGCCCGTTGCCCTGTCTGACTTACCATTTGGCACCCCTAATGCACCACCTCTCGGAAGAAGAGGGGGCGTGTTTCGCCCCGTTGTCTTCTGAAGGCCAGATGGGCTGTCTTTCCAGGTTGTTTTCCTTCACATCCTCCATTACTATGGTCACCGTGTAGATTTTCCTACTTCTGCTTTGTTGGCTTCATTTCCCACATCTTTCCAAGGTCCTTAGATGGCCCCATACTCATCATTTCTTAAGGCACAAAAATATTGTGTATGTGCCTGCTGTCGATTTATCCGTTCTCCAATCAGAGGATCGCAGAGGGCTTCTGCCCGCCTCAGTGTCGTCATCTGTAAAACGGGCATAAGGACACCACCTGCTTCCCAGGGGCCGGCCGGTAAGGGGCCCAGGGAACTGGGTTGATGAGACTTTGTAAACTCGTTCCTTTTCCTAATTCAGTTGTGTGCCTCACAGTCTCCTACGCTTAGCCAAGCCCCTTCCCCTCTCTAGGCCTCAGTTTCCTCCCCTGTACAATGAATGGAATTCTTCTCCCAGTCTCCCAGTGAATGATTCTGGTCTCTTCCGGCCTCGGTCCATGGTCCTGTGAAAATTCTCGTCTGACCCTAGAGAAACAGGTGTGAGGGGATAAGCCTGAGAGCCGCCAACCCCAGCCCCAAATCCTTCCAAATCAGACTCTGTGGACGGGAAGGGGTCCAGAGCCAAGCAGGCCAGGAGGTCTTCAATGCCCCCCTTTGTTTCCCTGCACCGGCTGGTTCCTGGAGGCCGGGGTTATTTTGGGAGGTCAGGGCTGGTGTTCTAACCGAAGGTTTGTGTTGGGGGCTTTTATTTAAAAATAACGTAACCATCTTCCTCCTCTCTCCCTCCTTGCTCCCCCAGGTCAGAGCCAGACAGCTGTTGTTCCCCAATGGGGACGAGGCCCATCCTCCCTGCTGCCAACATGCCCCAAATGTGCCACTTCCTGTTCGGGTGGGGTGGGGTGCTGGTGGAGCCAGGCCCCGGGGTTGAGGGGAGGGTTTCTGGCCCCACCCAGTCAAGCCTGTAGTTAATACAGCAAGTTGCCAAGGCCACGTGTTTGTTTGTATGTAAGACTGAGGGTGTGTGTGAGTGCTTATGTCTGATGTGTGTAGGGGCCGCCCCTCCTTCCCTCCCACCATCCTTTGGGGGCACGGATGCCAAGGGAACCTAGTAGAACCGACGGAGTGAGGACGTTTCTAGTGCCCGGAGGTGCAAAGACAACACCGGCCCTCCAGAAACTTCCAGTCTCGCCGTTGGAGACAAGCTAGTCTAAGGAAGACACAACCCTCCAGTCACAAGGGGCTCCAGGCTTTGGGGTTTAAGCCAATCTCTTGGAGAGGGTATGTCTGTATTTTGGCAACATGAAAAGCTGCTAAGTTTTTGTTCTTTTGCAAGGCAATGGCATTAAGTGACTTGGCCCAAGTCACACAGCAGGGAACTAGGAAGTGTCTGAGGCTGGATTTGAACTCAGGTCCTCCTGACTCCAGGGCTGGTGCTCTCTCCATTGTGCTACCTAGCTGCCCCCAAAGCTGCTGATTTCTAATAAACATATACTGTGAATTTAGAACTGTATTCCTGAGTTCAAATCCAGCCTCAGACACTTACCAGCTGTGTGACCCTGGACAAGCCACTTAATCCTGCTTGCCTCAGTTTCCCTTATGTGTCAGATGACCTGGAGAAGGAAATGGCAAACCATTCCAGAATCTTTGCCCCCAAACCCCCCAAATGGGGTCATGGCAAGTTGGACATGGCTGAAATAAGTGAGCCACAAAAATGGCACATGTATTTATGATGCCCAATAACCTTGGGAGACGTCAGAACTCAAATTGATACAATGACGAAGAGAGACCGCAGAGGACTGATGTGAAAGAGAAGGTGGTAGTCTACAGGGACAGAAATGTGTATACAAAGTTCGAAATGAATCATTCACACATTTTTTGGATTACTAAGCCTATTGGTTTGCTTTGTCACTATAATGTTTGTTAGGAGGGATGGTTGTAAGGGGGTAAAGGTCCATGGAAGAGACAATAATGGAAGGGAAAAAAAATCAATAAAACCTTTAAGAAAGAGCCTAAGGTTTGGTGGAGGAGGAGGACTTGGTTTTTATGGCTATGTCTACTAAGCACTAACCAGTTTGGGAGAGTCATTTAACTCCGGGCCTCAGTTTCCTTGTCTATAAAACAAAGGGAGGGGGCTCAATGACCTTGAAGATTCCTTCTGGAAATAAATCACTGAATTCTTGACTGTGCTGTCCCTCAGCCCTGCCCCCTCCCCCCCATTCTCTTTTTCCTGAAGCTGAGATCTTGGAACTCGGTGGCATAGAGGGAGGGGGGGGTGCCACCTGTTTTTGCCTGTCTGCCCGCTCAGCTGGCAGGGCTCTTAGAATGCAGCCTGTCACTACTGGGGTGTCCCAGAGACACAGTGCCCATGCTAAGCATCAAGGCAGAGCCTGGCACTCCCTCCATTCCTGGATTACCCATGTGGAGTGGGGGGTGAGGGAGGCCCTTGTCTCCTCCCCCTCTGCCCCCGGAAGGCCTCCTGGGCGTCCCTGGGTCCCCCTCATCCCCACAATCTCCTTGTTCTATCTCTAGGTTTCAGGATGGGCCGTCCCAGAGGCTGGGTTGGAGTTGGGGCTGGGTTGCCAGTCTGGGTGGGGGGGGCTATTTCTGGTCATGTTCCCCCTTTGCTGGAATGTGCCTCTGCCCCCCCCCCCCTTCCATTTTGGGAGCAGGACCAGTTGTCATGTGAGCCCTTCTCTCGCTGCCTCAGCCCTTTTGCAATCATGGGGCTGCTGTGCCAGCTGGGGGGTGGGGTGGAGAGAATGGGCAAGGGCCAAGGAAGGGGCCGACCGGCGAACCTGCCCAAGGCTTCTGAAGGGGGCAGGTTAGGAGTGGGGGATGTGGCCAAGGCCGGGGGCCTGGGGCTGAAGGAAGGCAGCCACCGGCCAGGCCGAGGGAGCCCTTCAGAGGAAGTGAGGGGGGCACGGCCGGGCAGAGGAGCCGCCGTAGCGGGCCGTGGCAGGGCAGGGCCTCCCCTGACTCACCCCAGGGCTGCGGGGGGCACTTTCCTGCCAGAGCTCCTGCCTCCGGCCGTGTGGGTCCTGAGTCACCCGCCCAGGCGCCCGTGGCCCCGCCCCACCCTGCCCACCGTGACTTCCCCTCTGCCCGGGGGTCGGCCCCTGGCTGCCACCCCCTGGCATCCAGCCGTCCTGATGGAGGCGCCCGAGATGCCAGAGCACACACGGTCAGGGGACGGCGGCCACGCGCCAGCCGGGCTTTCTGCACCTTAGTTCCCCCCCGCCTGTCAAAAAAGCAAGAGGGTCGGATGAGGGGGGTCTCGGAGGTCCTCTGACGTATGGGGAAACTGAGGCACGGGGAGGGGCAAAGCTGGCCCCCTCTGCGTGCCTTCGGTGTCCCAGCAATGGGAGGGAGCCGGGAGGGGGGTCGAGCAGGCCGCGGGCTGCGGTGGGGGGCCACGAGCCCAGCCCCTGCCAGGCCGCGCTCCGGGAGGGGGCACGGGTGCCATCTGAGTGGCGGGGCGGGCAGAGTGCACGGGTGGGGCGAGGGAGGGCCCGGGATGACACGGGCCTCAGCTATGCGGTGACTCAGGCCCCGCGGCCCGGCCCTGCCCTCCTCCGCCGGACCTCCCCGGGCCGGGCTGCAGGGGCCGGAGGCCGGGGAGGGAATCCCGGGCGCCTCCCCTCCCCGCCCCCCCACCCTCTTTGGGCCTTTTCCTTTAGGAAACAGAACGGGAGCCGGGGGCGCCAGCTGGGGAGGGGGCTCCCCTTCGGGGCCCCTCCCAGGCAGGGGGTGGAGGGCAGCGGGCAGAGGGAGGGGAGCCGCCCGGGGTGTTGGCGCCTCCGTCCCTCGCTCTGTTTACAGCTCCGCGGCCGCTCCCCTCCCTCCCGCCCGCTTTCCCACCTTTCCTGCTGGAGCCTCTCCTCTAGGGTGCCCCACTTCCCGCCCCCTCCCCCCGAGGGGTCAGTCTCCCCAAGGGCTGCTCCCGAAGCGCCCCGGAGAGCCCCAGCTCCCCAGTCCTGGACTGCGGGCGGAACTTCATGCATGAGGAAACTGAGGCACCAGGAATTGTGCTTCCCTTCCTCGGCTTCCCTGACTTTGGATTCCGGTTGAATTTAGCGACTCTTTGGGGTCTGAGTCTAATTCGGGGGTTGCGCCCTTTCCTCAGCATGTAATGTGGGGGTTTGGGGCTTTTCTTGGTTGTTGAGGTTAGGGTATGGGCTTTGGCATCCGCTGGGGAGGATGAAATTGGGAGGAAGTGGGGTAGCTGGGCTTCAGAAACGGGGGCTGGGATTAGGGGCCTGTGTTTCTGGTTCGAAGCAGGCTTTTGTGGGCTTCTACCACGTGCCCCGAAGCAGGTGGGGGGCCATCGATTGAACTGGAAAGTCTTTGGCAAGGTGCATTGGAACCAGGGTCAGATTTGGAGCCAGAGGCCCACGTTCTGCACTAAGGAAGCGGCTCTGGCAGTCACCCCCCCCCCCCCCCCCCCAGCCTCATGTCTCTACAGATGAAGAACAGGGGAATGAGGCCAGCACAGGTGAGGACTGGAACCCGGGCCCGGGAGCCTGAGTTGCAAGGCCAGCTCTATCACAAGTCATGCAGCCCCGGCCGGCCCCCAGCTCCCGCAGCATGAGGGCACTTGCGGGACCTCTACAGCCTCTTCCGTCTGCAAAGCTGGGCTCCGGCTTCCCCCTCCCTCCCTAGGAGAAGAGGGAGGAGACGGGGAGCAGCGTCACATTGGATTAGGTCAAAGCACACCTGGGGAGCTGCCGAGATGGGCTGGGAGCCCTGGCGGGGGCTGGCAGGCAGACTGGGGGCCTCTCCTTCAAGCCAGCACTCTTCCCCTCCCAGGGATGGCTCTAGGGGGCTGGCACAGAGCTTGGGGAAGGGGAATCCCCTGGCCTGGAGCCCGCCCACAACCCTCCCCTCCCCTTTCTTCCCCTTTCTGGTTGCTATGGAAACCAGAACACAAAACAGGAGGCAAACAGTGGAGGCTGCCTGGCAACCGGGGAATAGGGTTCATCAAACATAAACTTCCTACTCAGTGAGGGAACCCCCAGAAGGAGGAGGGGTGTGCCAGGGGAAGTGGCGGTATCCCACAAATGACGTGTCCAAAAGTTAATTTTTCCCTTTAGCCTGGAGGATCCGCACGTGGGCTTGGGGAGAATTCCCTCGGGGGCTCCGGACACTTCCTCGTGTCATAGGATGGAGGACTGAACGATCCTAAACTTGTCCCTGAGTCCTCAATTTACAGAGGAGGAAACTGAGGTCGGCAGAGGGGAGGTGACTTGCCCAAGACCACATGGGTAACTCCAATCGGAGTTCCCAGGTCTAGTATTGAGGTGATGGGTAAACGGTCGCATCAGGATGATTGGACAGATGAATTCGATGCCAATATGACTCTGAGATCTTGGGCCTGGAGCACTGGGGGGGGGATAAAATTTTTAGGGGTTCCAAGTGAGCAGCTATGCTATTCCTGATCATTAATATTTTAAATGACTACATATGATTTTGGAAGATTCACAAGGAAACTTCAGATCCTCACCTGCCTGGTCACTTTGGGGAGGCCCCTTCCATCCCTCTCATCCCCATTTTCTTCTACTGTAAATAACGGAGATCGGAGCAGATGGGCTTCTGTTTCCTTCTCTAAAATCTATTATTCTATCTCAGACATCGAAGGGCTTCGAAAGCCTCAGACCCTTCTGCTTCTCTGGGACCTTTTCTGGGATCCAGCAACTGGGAGAGATAGGTGCCCCATATTTGAGGGCTAGATCCAGCCAGGCCCAGGATCTTTGAATCTGAGAGCTGGAAGGAAGCGCCAGAGCACATCTTGTCTGATTCCAACTTAAGAATCTCCACCTACAGCAAATAAATGGGATGCCGAGTGGTCCTCCAGACTGCACTGGAAGGGCCCCAAGGAAGGGGAGCCCGCTATTGTGCAGGCAGCCCGTTCCACTTCTCAAAGGCTCTCATGGTTAGAACATCTTTCACTCGGCGGCCCTTCAAAGCTTTGCCCATATCCCTCCATCCCGCCTGAGATCTTTTCTTCTTCAGACAGGACATTCCCAGTTCCTTTCATTCATCCTCTTGTGGTCTGTAGCAAGGCTCCTCAGCTTGTCCCCTGGACGCTCTCCAGTGGAAGAACGTCCCTAACCAAGCTGTGGTACCTTAGAACTAACCCAGAACTCTGTCCTGACGTCATCCACTCTAGGTGGGATTTAGAGGGACTAGGCTCTCCCTCTTCCTGGACCCTCAATCCTGGACCTCTTTTTATACCACACTCATTTCTTTGGTTTGTTTTCTTTGATTTCTGTTTTTTTAATTTTTTCACCACCTCAGTGTATCCCCCAATCCCTCCCACCCATCATCCCTTATAACAATGGATTAAAAAAGAGGAAAAAAAATGCAGCAAAGCTGATGACTATATTGACAAAAAACCCGACAGTATCATTTGCTATTCTGCGCCCCTTGGACCCTCCCTCCCCCATCTCTGCCAAGGAGCGGTGGAAGTGTTTTTGATCGCCTTTTTTGGGGTGAGGGGACAAGGTTGTTGTTGGTAATTTTGAAACATTCCTTTTTGATTTTTTGTGGTTGCTGTACTTTCCACTCACCTCATGGTACTCTTTCTACTACGGCCTCCTAATATGGTCTTAGATCGTAGCTTTTGGGGGTTGGCATAATACCCACAGCTAGGCCCGTCTTCAGCTTGGTCCACTTAGACAACCCTTCTAGCTCTCTTTCAGACCAGCTTCCAAAGACAAGTTCCTGTGGACAAAGACGATTTTTCTATTATTCTGGCACCTAGGGTCTTCAAGGGACTCTGAGGAGGCTGGGAAGGGTCAACAATTTAGAAGGAGGAACCTGGAGGGTGGGGCATCCTTCTAGGGTCTGTGTGTGTTGGCCCTGGGCTGAATATAGGGGGGATTGGAAGCAGCGTTAATCATGATTCCCCTTGACACATTCAGATTGCACGGAGCAGAGTCCCACTCCTCCAACTCCAGAACTGATGCGACCCTGATGTTTGTGAGGCTGGTTCTTGGCCAGCCATAGTGGAGTCTGCCAGAGTTTGACCTCCATGGTTGTGGTCTTTGGGAACTCAGGATCTCTTCCCTCAGAATATGTGGAGGAGTGGTTAGCATGATAATAATTGAGGCCAGTTTTCATTGTGCCTTCAGATTAAAAAAATGTTTTCTTCTCAACTTGGCAATCTTAATAGTGCAAAAATGATAACCTCTATTTTATGGATGGAGAAACTGAGTCTCAGGGAGGCTCAGTGCTTCTGTCTAAGGTTAGCAGCAAGCTAACATTAATATCCCAAATATCCTAAAAGGTCCAATCTGCCCATCAGAAAGCACTTAATAAAATCAGTAACTCAGCCAACACCCATTTCTAAGAGCCTACTATGTACCAGCCATGGTGCTAGGCACAGGTGTACAAAGGGTAGTCAAAGGCAGTCCCTGTTCTTAAGAACTTCAAAGGCTAAGGGGAGGAGGAGATGAACAAACCCGGGGATGAAGAGGAGGTCCTGCAAGCGTTGGATGGAGGAGAACTGGGTGTGAATCCTCTGCTGCTGGTGCTTGCCCTGGCTGACTTGGGGCATCACTTCCCTTCTGGGGTCTCCCCTGGGCCTCAGTTTCCTCATCTGTGAAATGAGAAGGTTGGACTCAATCATTGATATCCATTCCAGTTCTGTGTCTCCAGGGGAGTGTGTGTGTGTGTGTGTGTGTGTGTGTAGGGACTGGGGCCATGGTGGATTTCCAGTCCCTCTGGAATGTCCCTCAACAAGGTTCCTTCTTTCCCAGTAAGTCCTCAATGTACCCATTCATTCTTAGCTGCTGGAGTGGGATGAGGCAGGGTTAAGCTTGATTTTCAGGACTTTTCTGAATTATCCAACAAAAGAAACATGGAGTCCTGAGCTTTGGGACCCCTTCCTCACCTGCTCCTTCCCAGAGACTCCCCCCTTCTTCTGAGAGTCCCTCCTAAGAATCACTTCCAGAATGACAGGCTAGAGGGTCCCTCTTCCCTTCCTCCCCCCCTCCAGCTCCCTGCCCACCTCATGGGTTACTTCTCTAAAAAACAAGATTCCCCAAAACACCCCCAACACTGGGGCCGGGGTGTGTCTGGCGGCTTCAGGGATACCACTCCCCTGCAGACCTGAAGATTCCTAGGCTTAAACCAGGACTTGTGACCTTTGACATCGGAAGTGAGGCTAGAGACAGACCCCCTGGTCCAGCCCCATGGTGGTGTAGATGAGGAAACTGATGGGAGCCAGGGACAGGCAGTCCCTAACCTGAGGTGTGTGCCCAGTCTGGGGGTCGCAGCCTGCTCTTCAGGGCCACTGCAGTAGCTCCATGTAGGATCGGGGCTGAGGGGCATCATCAGAGGACCCAGATTCAGACCTTGCTTCCGTTCCTCATCTCTGGGTGGATCTGGGTCAAACTTCATCTGTCTCCTTGGGGGGCAGTTTGCTCCTTTGGGAGAGAAAGCGATTGGAAGAGAGGGAACCCTGAGGTCCTTTCAGCCTCAATCCCCAACTCCAAGACCACATGGTCCTATTTTCAGGTTTTAGCCTGTTTTCTCTTCCCACCCTTAAATAGTTATCAGAAATCCTAATGGGAATCAGCCCTGGCTTTGGTATTTATAGTTCTTGCTTCCTTTCTCTTGGGCTCAGTGCTATCCCCTGCCCCCCATCAGAGGGGTCAGGGGGGATCCAAGACAAGGAGAAACATAGCCCCAAATTTCCTGACTTCTAAGGCTTCTTCTAGCACCAGATCTCACGATCTTGCCTCCCTGGGTTGAAGTACATAGGGAATGACCCCTGCTCTGCTCTCCAAGCTGGCCTCTCTCAGTCAGACCCCTGTTGACCGAGAGGGTGGCCAGAATAAACAAAAGGGGAGATAAGCAGGGTCTGGACTGGTCTCCCCATGGAAGTGGGGGGCTGCCCCAGGGACATTAGTCACTCTCTGCCTTTTCCTTCCCCTTTGTCAGCCTCCTCTTCCCCATCTCTTTCTCCCACCACCCCCAATCTTCTCTGTTTACTCAGTAAAGGCCTTCCTGACAACTGGAACATAAATCAGCCCTGGCCCCTGCAAAAGCTGCTTGTAAAGGAATTCCAGGTTTTATTTGCTTTCCCCCAAATCCACTGGGGATTTGGGATGCTATTTCTCCATCTCCCCATGGTCTTCCTTCCCTGTGATCCTCCTTATTCTCTTTACAAAAGTCTCACTTCAAACCTGATATGAAGGTGAAAGGGACTTTGGAGTCCATCTAGTGCCAACCCATTCATCTTACAGAGGAGGCAACGGAGGTAAGCAGTTGTATCTTGACCTAGAAAATGACAACCTGAATTCTGGCCCTTCCCATCTCCCAGACTCCCCTGACCCCACACTGTCATTCACGGAATTCCAGAATCTCCCAGAAGGAAAGTCTCTGTCCTTCTGCCTGCACTGTTTGCCATCCCTCACCCAACCACTCCACCTTGGTTTCTGGGCCTTTGCCTGGGCTGCCCATCATTCTTGGAATGCTTTCTTCTTTATCTCTGCCTTGTGGAATCCCTGGTTTCCCTCAAGAGTCTGATTAAGTGTTCACTTCTTCCTGCAACCTTTTCTCCTTATTTTAGTGGCTGGGACCTTTTCCTTCTCTCATACATCTGCCATTTCTTGCATTTATTTTGTATGGATTTGAAATGGACTGATGGATGCAAACTTATCTCTTCTGATGAAATCTTGCTGGGTTTGGGTTTTTGGGGTTTTTTCCTTGGTCTATATTCTCAGAACCTTAATAAATGCTGCTGATGAGTGATTAATATTTTCCAACCTTTTCTTTTGTATTTTTTTAGTTTTTTTTTTTTTTTTGCAAGGCAAATGGGGTTAAGTGGCTTGCCCAAGGCCACACAGCTAGGTCATTATTAAGTGTCTGAGACTGGATTTGAACCCAGGTATTCCTGACTCCAAGGCCGGTGCTTTATCCACTATGCCACCTAGCTGCCCCCCCCCACCTTTTCTTTATCTAAAATCTGCTCTAGCGCTCTCCTGACAAATAGTCTCCAAGCCTTTGTTGGAAGGTCAGCCATGAGGGGTACCCATCACCTCTTGGGATCAAAGTTTCCCTTTAGTATGACTCTAGAAGTTTCCCCTCCATCCTGCTCAAACCAGCTGCCCATTCTCGAAAGGTTCAGGGCATGAGGAACTGGAGAAAGATCCATTTGAATCCCTTTTTAGAGCTTGGGCAAGCCACTTCATTACTTTGAGCCTCAATTTCCTCATCTGTAAAATAAGAATATTAATAGCACCCCCCTCCTAGAATTTTTCAAAGGATGGCATGAGAGCATCCCTTGTACTTTTCAATCCCATTTGTAGGATTTGTTCTACCTTTAAATACTTCATCATTTTGTTAAGGAAAGAAAACTTTTTGAAAAGTCAATACATAGGGTTGGATTGCAGTCTCGTTCCCAGGAGGCATCCCATGCTGGAGATGGACGGATAAGGCATCGAGTGCTTTGTGAACCTTGTAGAGATAAAGAGATGTGATATGTTTTTGTTTCTGGGTCTGTCTTCTGAGCTAGAGCAGAGCTCGACTCCCCCTGAATGAGAGCCTATGGAAAACTTGGAGAGAAGTAACTGGTCCCACCCAAGTCAACTGTTCTCCACATCTTTCATCCTTTAATTCTCCTGGTGGGGCTCTCTGCCATCTGGGTCACCCTGCTCTGGACTCATTCCAGCTTATCAATGTTCTTTCTAAAATGTGCCACTCGGGACTGAACACGGTGATCCCTTGATGGGGGCTCACCAGGGTACATTCCTTCCAGTTCAGTTCAGCAAGTGAGTTACTGAAGCTCTACCATGTTCTGCAGGAAATAGAAGAAAATGGGCCAGAAGGGCTGGGCCCTGCTCTCTAGGAGTGGAGCTTATCTTTTGGGTCAATCTAAATTTTGGGGCAACTTCCTTGAAGTATGATACACCTGCAGAGCAGAAACTCAGGGGGGAGGAGAGAAGGTCACAATCGTAGCAAACACTGAGCTAGCGCTTTCTTGGTCCCTTTGGGACAAATGGCATTATTATCTTTCTTTTAGATGGGAAAACAGAGGCAAGTGACTTGCCTAAGGTCACTCAGCTAACACGTCTAAGGTCACATTTGAACTCAGATCTTCCTGCCTGCAGGCCTAGCTGCTTCCATATACAGGTGGAATCCTGGCTCCGTCCCTCTGTTGGCATCTGTCTGTGTGTGCCTGCCCTGTGAGATGGAGCTTGGGACACAGATGGTGTGTGTGTGTGTGTGTGTGTGTGTGTGTGTGTGTGTGTGTGTGTGTCCTTTCCTGGCCCTCTTCTTGGTGGCTCCCAGGACCACCCCGCCCTCCTACCTTCGCCCTCCCCCTGCCCGTCCCAAGCGTGTGCCGGTAACTGGACCTCGGACACCGCGGCTGCGGCTGGCGGCTCGGCGGGCAGCTGGGTATTTTTAGCTTGTAAACATGTTTGTCGTTTCAGGGGACGGGGCTGAGCCTGCCCCTAGCCCCAACCCACTCCCGGCCGTCGGGGGGCGGGGAGCCTGGCCAGCCGGGTCTCCCCCACATTCTGGGGCCACCCGAGCCCCCGGGGGAGCAGGGCTCGCCCACAGCCGGCCTGCCCAGCCCGTAGTCCGGCCGAGCGGCTGTTGGGTGGGGGAAGCCGACGAGCAGCGCTGAATGGGGAGGAGGGAGGGGGCGCGGAGGGGGCGCTGCTTCGGGGCGCTCGGAACGCCCTCATTAAAGGTTTAATGAAACTCTGAGCTTGTGGGAAATGGCTGTAAACTTGGAGCTGCTGCGGCCTCGGGAGGGGGAGGGCGGGGGGCGGGGGCCGGCGGGGCCCCCCCGCGCCTTCCCGGGACAGTCCTCGGGGCTGGCGGGGCTGCGGGCGGCCCGGGCTCTGTCCACTGGGGGGGCCGGGCACCCCGAGGGGAAGCCCGCTGGGGGCACCATCGGACCGTGGGGGGGGGGGCGTGACAGCCCCCCGGCTCCGGTCCCGGCCCGGCCTCGCCCGTCCCGCCGGGCTCGGCTTCCCCTCCCTGCGAGGGGCCGGCCCGGGGCCCCAGCCCGGGCCCGGGCGTCGGAGCCCCCCTGCGCGGGGCCTCAGTTTCCCCGCCCCGCCCCGCGCCCCGCCCCGCCCCGCCCCTCGGCCCCGCTACAAGAGCCGCCTCCGCGCGCGGGGCCCGGGCCACTCGCTGCTGCTCCGCCGCCGCCGCCGGGCCCGCCCCGTCCCGACCCGCAGACCCCCGCGCCCGGCCATGGCCGCGGCCCGGGGCTGAGCCCGCAGGTAGGGGCGCCGGGGCCCGGGGGGCGGGGTCCGTCTGCCTGCGGCGCCTCGGGGCCCGGGCCCCCTCGGGGTCCGCTCGGGGGGCGGCTCTGCGGGCGGCGGGAGGGTTCGGGCCGGGCGGGGCCGGGCGCGGCTCAGAGGAGCCCCCCCCCAGCTCTGCCCCGGGCGCGGGTCCTGCCGAGTCCGGAAAGTTGTCTCCGGGCCCCCCGCCCCTCCGCGCCCCCATTCCGAACCGGAGCCCTTCCCTGCGCCCCCTCCCCGGGGCGGCCCCGCCCGAGGGCCCCCCACCTCCGCCCCTAAGCCGCGGCGGCCCAGGCGCCCCGCCCCGCCCCGCGCCCCCCGGCCCCACCCTGCTCATCCCCCTCGGGTCCCGGGCCTGGAAGCTGCCAGCCCCCTGCGGGAAGTTCGCGGGGTCCCAGCCCGTGAGTGTGTGCGCGCGTGTCCGTGTGCGCAAGTGGGGTGTGCGTGTGTCTCCCAGTGTCTCTGAGTGAGTGCGAGTGTGTCTGTGCGTATGGATGTGTGCGTGCGTGTGTGTGGTGTGTGTGCGTGTGTGAGGTGTGTGTGCGTGTGTGTGTGCGTGTGTGGTGTGTGTGGTGTGTGTGTGGTGTGTGCGTGTGTGTGCGTGTGCGTGTGTGAGGTGTGTGTGTGCGTGTGTGCGCGAGTGTGTGGTGTGTGTGTGGTGTGCGTGTCTGTGTGCGTGTGTGCGCGCGTGTCTGTGTGTGCGTGTGTGTGCGCGCGCGGGTCCTGGGGGCGGGGGGCGGCGGGGGAGCGCCCCTCGGGGGGCCCGCGCGGGCTGCGCCCCCCCAGCCCCTGGCCCCCCGCCAGCAGCCTGAGGAATGCGGGGCCGGAGCCAGTGACTAATTCAAACCAGAAGTTCGGGGAGAGGGAGGAGCAGGGGCAAAACGGGGGGGCGGAGGTGGGGCTCCCAGGCTGGGGGGGCCGACTTCCCCTCCGGGCGTCTCCCGGGCGCCTGCTCCAGCTTTGGGGGACAGGGGAGGGGCTGGGGGCCCCCGCTGGAAGGCGGCGCCTCATGGAAGGGCCCCCCCACGGGGGAGGGGCGCCCCGCGCTCCCTGCTCCCGGGCGGGGGCCGGGCGGGGCTCCCGGGGAGCTGGGCGGGCCCCGGGCAGGGCCGAGGACCCAGGACAGGGCGGGCAGCAAGGCCACCCCGGGGGGCGGGGAGGGCGCGGAGCCGCAGGGGGCGCCCGGGCTCCCCGCGAGGGGCGTGTAAACGGCGACTGGGGGGGGTGGAGGACAGCTCCATGGCCCTGGCTTGTGGGGAGGGGTCGGGGGACCCCAGGGTGGGTCCCTCGGGTTCCGCTTTGGGGCTCCAGGGCGGTGACTGTCCCCAGTCGGGGGTGTGATCGCTGGAGGCGGTGAAGACTCCCCTTTGCCCTGGAGACACTTTCTCAACCTCCTCCAACTGTGGCTCCCCGAAAGGGAGGAGAGCCACACTCCCGGCCCTCAGCTCCCCTCACTTCCTGCACCCCCCAAAACGCCTCCCGTCTCCATTAGGGAGATCCCTGAGGCCCGGGGCTGGGTGTGGCACTCACTTCCCCTCCAGCAGGAGGGGGGAGCTTCCTTCCCCAACGGGGTGGGGTTGAGGAATACGCGGAGCCTGGATGGGCATTAAGTGCAGATGGAGCTGGAGAAGGCTGGGATTCCGGGCAGGGCAGACCTCCTCCGCTTGGGACCCCTGGACTGTGGTCAGCCCCTCTTCGGGCCGCCGTTAACTCCCCATCTCCTCCTCCGACCTCGCCCCCATCTCCTCCCTTCTGGCCCAGGTCTGGGGGGAGTTTGCACCCAGGACCTTGAACTCCTCAGAGCCGTTGCCTCCCGCACAGTAAGGAACACTGTGTGGCGATCCGCGGTGTCACTTTGGGAAACTGAGGAGCCATGGGGATGGTAGGGCCATAGAATCCCAGGCTAGGAGGGCTCCGGCCCATTCCGGAGATGAGAAAACTGAGTCCCAGAGAGGCCAGGCAGCATGAATGGGTGGAGTGAGAGAGGAGGGGAGGGGAACTGGCCCAGCCAACTGGGAATCCGGGGTGGTGGTCGGGACAGAGCTCTTGTCTGGTTGGCTTCCCAGCCCTGGGACCCAGATGCAAGTCAGCAGAGCCTCCCCTTTACCTCACCTGTGAAGGGGCCAGAATGCTGCCATCCCTCTCCCTCCCGGGTATAAAGAAGGCAGTTGGCATACTTTAAAATTCTACTTTGTGCTCCTAGTCATGGGCATGGGCATAGTCTCCCCCTGCCCCTTACCCTATCCCTGGAGCTCCAAGACTCCAGAGGGAGGCCATGAGGGATGGACATAATAGGGTTGCCCTATAGGGAAATGCCTGTGAAATTGGAGGGCGGGGGCTTGGCCTGCTGGGCCCTTGCAATCTCCCATAGAGCTGAATGTTCAGGAAGATTTGGGGGTGCGTGGAAGCAATTGTAGAGTTTGGGGGCTGGTCTTGGGACCAGGGTGGGGCCTGCAGAGGGAGAGCCACTTTTATCATTGGTCTCATAATGTTTACAAAGTTAAGGCATGAGACTAAGCCTAGGGATAGACTGGGGGGTGGAGGGGGCTATCAGAGCAGCAACTGCAGGGGATGGGGGTGCCTAGGGTGAGTGAGCAGGTTGGCACCCATAACCCAGATCTGAAATGGCTGTCCTTGGCAGAGGGAGCGCTCCACCCTGAGCCGGAGGAGCTGGTTGGAGTGGTTGGAGTGAAGCTGTGGGGGTGGAGGGAGGTGTGGGGTGCTGGGGCGTGGTCCTCATCCTCCCCAGGCCATGGGAGCCGATGGATCTCCTGGCTTCTCTACTTTTTTCTTTCCCATGCTTTTTGTTGGAACCCTCTATATGAAATGTGTATTGGAGAAGGGAGGTGGGCACATTAGTAACCGGAGGAAACTGGGCTTGGGTCTCTGCTGCAGCCTCGGCAGAAACAAGTCTAAGCTTCTGCCTCCTCCCTGTTCTTGGCCAGGTCCCTTCTTTATGGAGGGTGGTGTGCATTTGGATATCATCTTTGGTGGGCAGTGTTGCCCCTGTATACATGAGTCTTATAGCCAAAGAGACTGGGTGTGCCTCCGGTGTAGGTGGGTGAGGCCATGCTCAGCCACGCCACGTGGGTGGGCATGCAGCAGGAACTATGGGGGACTGGCGACAGTATGGGACCCATTAAACTCATAAACCATAGGAAAGCAGGGCTGGGCTCTCCAGACAGCAGAATATAGAATTTCGGACACATGGTGGGGAGCTTAGAACACTGACTATGGAAAGGTGGGCTTAGGATGAGGAATGTGTGGAAAAAAATGCTATTTCCCTCCCTTTTTACAGAGTGCAGAACAGTACCTGTCATTGATAGGTTGGCTGGCTTTGCCAGATTGTTTTTTGCCCCTTTCTCTCTTTATTCTTTGTTATTAGGCAGGGGCCATGGGCTTTCTGAAGCCCTCAAATTGGTCTGGGACTGCCGAGGCAGCCATAGGCAGGACTGGAAATTCAACAAATCTAGGAGCTTTTTAGGGGTGAATTAAATGTTTGACCAAATAGAGAAGACTGATTTTAAAGTTTTGACCCTTGGCAGAAAAACGGTTCCCCATCCCCATTCTAAGGGATGATCTGATAGGTAAGGGAGAAGGAGGTGTATATTTGGAAATCGAGGTGATCTTAAATACAAGTTAGACAACTTAAAAAGAAATCATGCAGACTATCACAACTGGGAGAGAACCGAGAACCTAAAACCTAGAACAAAGAATGTCAGTCTTAGAACACAAGGAGAGGGAACTTCAAACGTAGAAAATGGAAGACTAGAACCTTAGAATATAGAATGTCAGAGCTGGGAATGAGCTTAGAGCATAGAAAAAGGAGCATTAGTCTTAGAACATAAGAAGTGGGAGGGAACTTCTAAAGAACATTGGAACTTTAGAACATGGAATGTCATATCTGGGAAGGAGCTTAGAACATAAGAAGTGGGAGGGAACTTCAACTTCTAAAGAACACCAGAGCCTTAGAACATAGAGTATGTTGGGAACTTAGAGTACAGAAGATAGAATGTGAAGCAGAAGTGACCTCAGAGAGCAATGAATCCAATGCTCTCATTTTGCTGAGGGATAAGGGCTTGCCATTGTTCTATTGGGGTGCTCAGCTCTCAGTCTACCCAGGAGGGACGGCCTGGGCCCACCCAAGTGGCTGCATTCTGCCTGTGCTGTGGCTGTTGCTCTATTGTAATTCATGGCTAGTGGGTCACTGTGCGACAGTGGATGAGTCACACCACCTGTGTGGTTCTCTGCATGTGTGTGTACGTGGTGCGTCCTTGAAGTTTCTATGTCTGTTGGGTTGCACTGGTCAGCCCTTAGGAGGGCCTTCGGGGCTCTTCCAGCCCTGCCTGGGTCCAGAGAATGGGTCCATGAACCAGCCTGGGCTGTGGACAGGGCTGGAGTGGGGCAGGGCATCCTGCTGGATCCCGTCAGGGGGCCAGAGCGGAGGTTCTAGGGAAGGGGAAGTACGTGGAGTCAATCCTCATGGAGGATCTTAGGGAGGCTACGTGTCCTGGCCTAGCAGGCTGAGGGGCGGCTCTCTGGTAAGGGTATTCGGGACTGACTCTTCCAACCGAGGGCTTGGGAGCTCCTGGCAGCTAAGACCTGGGGCAAGACTCGGGTTCTTAGGCAACCCCAATAGAGATGTCACTGTCTCTGGGGGCACAAGTCCTGGAGAAGGGCAGAGAGATGAAAGAGCCTTTCTTTGCCCATCTAACTCCCAAGAAACAGGGAATTCCCCACTGGCAAAGGGGGCCCTCGGGAATAACGGATGTGAAAGTAAGGAAACATACTGAGTCTCCTGTCAAAAGGAGGAGTAGGAAGGAGGAATGTCTTCCCTCCCTCTGCCAGGACCTTCTTTTCTGGAGCTTCCCAGTGAACAGGAGGACTAAGTGAAAATGGTTAGAGAATAGAGCTGGGGGTGGGGGGGTGACGTAAGGGGGAGATGGAGCCGATAACTGGGCAGTAGGAGGGGTTGGGGTGACCCACAGCAGAGGCAGGTGTGTATCGAG
Source organism: Macrotis lagotis (assembly GCF_037893015.1). Taxonomy (NCBI): domain Eukaryota; kingdom Metazoa; phylum Chordata; class Mammalia; order Peramelemorphia; family Peramelidae; genus Macrotis; species Macrotis lagotis. The sequence continues at coordinate 286,107,198 of NC_133660.1, forward strand.
ATGCCCGGGAGGGCCTGTGGGAAGGGGGAGGGGAGAAGCCAGGAAGGCTGGGAGGGTGGAAAACTTCCTCCCCAGTGGGAGCTGTGGGCTGGACCAGTTGTTTCAGTCCCCTAGGGCAGGGAAGGAGGGGAACCAGATTGGCAGGTATCAACACCAAGGGAAAGGCTGATAGACAGACAGGCAGGCCCTGGGTGGCTGGGGCGCTGTTGGGAGGGGGGGAAGCTAAGCCAAGGGCGGGGTTTTTTCAAGTCTTTGAAACCCCAGTCCCCACAGAGCTTAATCACTACTTCCAGGCTCAAGTGACTGGCTTAGAGTAGGCCTTGAGATTTGTGGTGGGAGCTGGGAGTTGTTTGGCACAGAAGATAGCGCTGGTGGCCCTTAGAGCAATAATTATGAATGGGCATAGATGGAGGTGAGGGAGAATCCCCATGGGTTGAATGTATGGTTGCCCATGGGAAGATGGATGGGGTTCACGCCCATGACTGCACACAGAAGCAGTATGGGAAGGTGAAGGTCTTTAAATGCTGATTGGCAGTCATATGACCTTGGACTTGTCCTTTCCTTCCTCATCTATAAAATAAAGGAACTGGAAGATGATCTCATTTAAAACTACAACTTTAGCCTTGGACTGGTGTCTTCTATAATTCCCTCCACCTTCCTGTGATCATTAGGGTGGGCAGTGGGCTGTAAATGGTGGCTGTCCTTGGCCAACTACCAGGAAGCTGATCTCCTTCGGGTTGGAGACTTGTCAGATCCTTCTCCCATATTAAGGGGGCTTCACCTTAGATTTTGTCTCTCTTTCTGCAAAAGGAAAGTTGAAATATATCTGCCTAGCAGTCAGTCAATCATCCTTACTCCGGGTGCTGGGAATACAAAGGCAAGAGGGAAAACTATTCTCTACCCTCAGGGAGCTTCTGTTCTATCTCCTGATATTATGTGACCTTGTAGACTGGGTGCTCTTTGTCTTGGCACAGTGCTGTTCCTTTCTCCCCTGGGGACTTGGAGCAAAGTGGAATACTGGTGACCTTCAGCTTCTCTTTTAGCATTCATTTCTGATTTTGGTCTACTTCTTAGGATTTAGAACCGGAAGAAACCTTCAATGGCACACTACTTTACTGATGAGGAAACGGAGGCAAATATGGTTAATCGACTTGCCTAGGGTCACCCAATTTTTAAGTGTCTGAGGACAGATTTGAACTCAGAAAGATGAGTCTTCCCGATGCCAAGTCTGGCTCTCAAACAATATGGTGTCTTCTAGCCATTTGGTAACATACGGTTTTATAGATTGAAAGCCGACACGTCTCTCTCCACGTGGCCACTTGAGTCGGCCTCACACAGGTGGGGGCACTGGTAGAGCTGGAAGTGGAACCTGCCTCTTCTCCTCACAAATCTATGATAATTTGATTACTCCATTTAGGCCGGGGTCTGACCTCAGAGCATTGGTATTGTCCAGGTATGGGAGTATTGTTCAAGGGGGTGTCTTGGGGGAACTCGGAGGAGGCTGGCTGGGTTCATCAGAACTTTTGAAACTCTCAGAAAAAGTGGCTTCCAAAAGTTAGCTGTGTGGTCATAGGCTGTCGCTGAGGTTTTTCTTCAGTTGAATGAAAATGTGATGTTGATAGGTGGAACGCGCTCATTGCTATGTAAGAGAGTTATTGCTTTGTAATAATTATGAACATTTTTATTGCTGGATTGGAGTCAGGGATCTGGTTTATGAAGGAACTTCATAGATGGGATTAAAAAAAATCACACGTCTTGCCCTCAGAATGGACATTCAAGGTTAACTCAGGAACCTTGGAGATGTCTTCAGGCCTTTCCTAGGGGGTGGGGTGGGGGGTTATTCCATAGTCCTAGCTTGGCCTCATTCTGAAAGATTTCCAACTATCCAGCACCTGGAATGTGGAGGCGTTGGGCCAGTTTCTCTGGGCCTTGCCTATTTCTGGACCAGACGGGGCTGCCCTTGGGAGCTGGGAAGGTGGGCTGACGCTTCCCCAACTCCCTAAGAGCCAGGGTACTTTCTGGTACTTTGCGGGTCTCCCTTTATTGGTTCCCCTCTGCCCAAACTGCCAGGTTCTTGTTCCCTCTCAGTTCTGATTTTTCTGTGAGTCTTTCTTCTTTTTTCTCCCCCTGGTCTTGTAGCTCCCCATTGTTTGGGTGAATTATTTATTCAACACCTATTCTATGATCAGGCCTGGGGCCAGCTCTGAGGCGCTTACAGTCTATTGGATGAGATAAATCATAAACAGTTGCCTCCAGACTATCGATGGAGGGCCGGCCCTAGAATAAGGGGGAACCCGGAAAAGCTTGCTGTGGGAGGTGGGATTTTGTTTTATTTGGGCTTTAAATATGCAGGCCCATCTTTAGCATATCGAGTCAGCACTTTTTAAAGATACATTTTTATTTACAATTTATTTACAGTTACAAAGAGGAAATGTCATTGTTCATGTAACATGTCTCAATACGCACAGGAAATTTTATCAGGAAAACATTAGGATGAAGATGGGCAGCAGCGCTAGGAAGATGGGATTTTAGTTGAGCCCTGAAGGAAGCCACGGGGGTGGGGGGAGCAGTAGTCCGAGTGGAGGAGGGCAAGCTTCTAGGCCTAGGGGGTGGCCGGAGATAATGCCCAGAACTGAGGGGGGGGGTCTCGTTCATGAAACAGTTATGGGGGGCAGTGTCCTCGGAGTTAAGGCTTAAGGATCTTTCTCTGACGTTGTGATTTCGGTGTTCACATCTGGGGTAGGAGTATAGTATAATAAGCCTGGAAATGGGCAGGTGATGAAGGGCTCTAATTGCCCCTGTGGGTGGATATGTGGGTACTCCGGTTTTGTTTGTTTTGGTTTGCTTTGGTTTTTGTGGAGTAATAGGATTAAGATACTTGCCCAAGGTCATGCAGCTAGTAAGTAACAAGTATTTGAGGCTGGATTTGAACTCAGGTCCTCCTGACTCCAGGGCCAGTACTGCATCCCCTGCACCACTGCCTGCCCTGTGGGTGGCCCAGTTTTGTTCTCTACACTGCAGAGTGTGCCTTTGGGTCCTGGAGAACCCTGAGTCTGAACCCCAACTCTGCCCCACACAAGCTGTGGGAGGCTGGGCCAATCCCTTCCTTCTCTGGGCCTCATCTTTTCATTTAATGAGACTTTTGACTATCTTCCTCACAGGGCTCATGAGATGAGGCAATGGGAACTGATGATGGCTTTAGGAGATGGAAGGGATCTCCTGGGCCAATAAATCTGACCTGATCATCTCCAGGCGGGGAAAGGGAAGCCCAGCAAGGGGCTGAGTCTCTGGCTGTGCTGAGGGGCCTGGCTGGGATGATTCCTGATCCAAGGCTCTCTCTCTGCCGTGCCAATTAGACCACAGGCTCTGCTTCCGGCCAGAATCCTGCCAATTACCCCTGGATGCTTCCTCTCACCCAGGTGGGCAGGCCTGACACCCACCCACTGGCTTCAGTTTCCTCATCTCTATAATGATCAGGTTAGATTTAGATGACACCGGAGACATGGGCGTGTTTATACAGGCCCATGTTCATGTCCATGTGTGTATTTTGTATGCCTTTCTCAGTTACTGAAGTCCTTGGGTATATCTTTTTCTTTTCTGTATCCTTTCTCCTCTATCTCTCTCCTTCTGGGCTTGTGGATCATTCCCAAGGCTGCTTCTTCCTTCAGCCATCTCTAGGATTTCCTCTTCTCTCTCTGTCTCTCTTTCTCTACCTCTGTCTCTGTCTCTTCCCCATCCATGACAAAGTATATTTGTTTACATGCACCCACACAGAAAATTCTCTTTTCTCTTCTGCGTATGTCAGACACCAGCCCATTGGAGAATAAAGTGATAATAATCTCACTTCTCGTCATCTCCTAACCCAGATTTTCCTTACTCTCCCCATCCAGAGGCGCACATAGACAAACACAGAGGGAGAGCTTCAGCCTAAGGGGGCCAAAGGACAGTTGGGGCATTCCCAGGAGACTTATTCAAAGAGAATACAGAGGAGAGGGATGGCTACCCAGAGGTGAAAAGCCTAGAGGGAAAGATAGAGAGGAAAAGGGAGAGAAGGGGGAGAGAGAGAGAGAGAGAGAGAGAGAGAGAGAGAGAGAGAGAGACAGACAGACAGAGAGACAGAGAGACAGAGAGAGATTGAGGTTGGGCATGTCCCTTCCTGAGAGAGAGAGTGAATTGGGAGTTTGGGCAAGTCCCTTCCCTTCCCCATGCTGGGATTAGCTTCCTCCTCTGAAGATGAGGAGGTTGGGTCTCTAAAAACACCCTCCATTTTAAATCCTCTGGACACTTCTTTGTGGGGGGAGAGATTGTTTCGAGGCGCACGAGCTCTGAATTCTCTTCCTGGGTGTGTTCCTGTGGTGTGTGTGTGGTTCCCAGCTTGGCTTTGATCTTTCTCTGACGTTGTGATTTCGGTGTTCATCTGTCGACTCTCTATCCTTGCCCTATTAGGATAAAATTTCTGCCCCTAACCCTTGCTTGGGTAGATATCCTGAGGTGGTTGGGGCTCCCCTGTCAGCCCCCTCCCCACTCATGCCTCTGGAGACCACGAGTCTAAAGGCTACTCCAGCATATCCTATGTGCTCCTTTTACTTCACTCATTCATTCGTTCATTCATCCATTCATCCCTTCATCCCTTCATTCCTTCCTTCAGCAACCATTTATTCCATGATCCTGCCTCTGAGCCAGGCACTATTTGAGAGGCCAGGGATCTTTCTAGATCCAAATCAAAACAATCTCCGACCTCCAGAAGCTCATGTTCTACCTGGGAAGGGAGAGCAGAGAACACCACGTTCACAGATGAGTAAATACAAACTGTGTCTTGTGTGGGTGGGGTGGGGCTCTGCCCTGATGGGGCAGCAAAGGTCTTGTGAGGAAGGTAGTGAGGATCAGACCCCCCAGGGTAGAACCAGGCACTGTCTCTATTGATTCTAACTGGATGGGGACCCCTGTATGGGGGTGATTTTCCCTTGGGGGGAGCATCTTTATCCATGTGTGATACTCTGAGTTCATAACAGTCCCTGGACTTGGGCATGAAGCTTTGCCGAGGTTCTTAATACTATTATTTATTATTTTATTTTATTTTTATTTTAAGGCAATGAGGTTAAGAATGACTTGCCCAAGGTCACACAGCTAGGCAATTATTAAGAGTCTGAGGTCAGATTTGAACTCAGGTCCTCCTGCCTCCAGGGCCGGTGCTCTATCCACTGTGCCACCTAGCTGCTCCTGAGGTTCTTAATGCTAACTCAGATTCAGATCAACCCTTTTGCAGGCTCGAGGTCTCCTCAGACTCAGTGGGGACCTTTCCGTTCCCTCATAGGTTTCCTTCCCCTCTAGCCCACAGCTAAATGACACCTCCGGGCTGTATTTCCTGGCCTCTGCCCTTCTTTTCTGGGCTTAAAGTAGCCCTTTTTCTACCTGCTGCCCTCAAGGGCACCCCATTTACCTCAGTGGCCTTCTTGGACTTTTCTGTGGGGTCTTCCATCACAGACCTTCCCTTTGGGCAACCTTAGCATGGCACCCAGGGCTGCTGGACGAGCCTGGGTCGGGTCACTTAGGGGAGAATCTGGGGATGGGACAGGGCCCAAGCAGGGGCGGGAGAGAGACTGAGGAATGGGGGCAGATGTTGAAACTGGCAACTGATGGGTTTGTAGGCTTGGTGTTGGGAGGTTCCTTAGAGTCATCTGGTCCAAGGTATTCATTTCCTAACCCAGAAAGCTGAGACTGGAGAAGCCAGAGGATTCCGAGGCTCCAACAGCTAATGAGCTCAGAGCAGGATTAAAACTCAGATCTTGACTGCAGAGCCAGGCTTGTTCCCACTCTGCCTCCTTTGCCTCTCCAGGCCCAAGCCCACCTCCTACAAGGGCCTCAGTTTACCGGCCTCTCCGTGGCCCAGCTCTGCTTGATTCACTGGAGGTACGGTCTGAAAGAGCTCTGGTAGCCCGAGTGTTGGCAGCCCGGCCGGGGAGAACTCTGCCAAGGCCAACCTGTGGCTTCAGGCGCAACTTTGGCTCCCAAGGTGCTGGGGGGCGGGTTTGGGTGGGGGGGACAAAAGTCTCTCCTAGCCCACACTCACCAAGGAGGGGAGCAGGAGGGGGCAGCCCGAGGAAGGGGCCATTTCCCCCGGGGACTCTTGTCAGCATCAAGGGCTCTGCTAGCTGGGGGGAGAGGGAGGGGGCATTCCAGTCTGTTCTGTTGTCTTCTTGGCTCTGACTTCCCTCCCTCTTCCCCCCTCCCTGGATCTTAGCCCCCCCAAAAGGGCGATGGGGATCACATTTCAGGCGTGACCCCTGCATGTCTGAAGCTGTGATGGCTGCAATGACTCATGGGGGAAGGGGGGAGGGTGGGGCAGAGATGTGGGTGAGAGCTCACTGTCTCTCTCGTCTGTCTGAATCTCTCTCTCTCTCTCTCTCTCTCTCTCTCTCTCTCTCTCTCTCTCTCTCTCTCTCTCCCCTCACTGTCTCTCTCCTTCCCCCGTCTCTGACTCTGTGTCTCTCCTCTCTTTTTCTTTTTCCCTCTCCCTATTTCCCTTCCCCTCGTTCTCCTCCTCTTTCCTCCCTTTCCCCCCTCCCTTTTCCATTCCCCTCCCCACTCTCTCCTCTGTAACTGGATCAGCACCAGGATCCTGCATTGAGAAAAGGGTCTTAGAGAATCTGTGTATATATGTACTGGACAGGTCCCAGCTCTGGGAAGGGGCTCTTGGCTTCTTGGCCTCAGGGTTAGGCTCTCAGCCAGCCTGTGGTTTGGGTTCCATTGCTCTCTATCTCTGTTCTCCGCCCCCCCCCCCTCACTCCTCTTCCTTCCTTCTTTTTCTGTCCCTTCTCTCTGTTTCTGTCATCTCTCTGTCTCTGTCTCTCTGTCTCTCTGTCTCTCTCTCTCTGTCTCTTTCTCTCTCTCTCTTTCTCTCTCTCTCTCTCCTTGCCAGCCAAGAGAATACCTGGAGTCTTCTTAGTCTATTTGGGCAGTCCCTGGTGGGAACAGTCAGCTCACTATTCTCCATTTCTCCCCATTGGGGATCCCCTCTGACACCATTCAGGAACCAGCATTCTGAGATGCTAGGTTTGGATGCAGATGCTCGGCTCTGCTGCTAACTGTGGGTGGGACCTTCTAGAGGTTCCTCTTTGTCTTCTCTGGACCACTGCTTCCTCCTCTCCCCAGATAGCAGACTGGCCTCCACAACCCCGCAGGGTCTTTAATCAGGAGCAACAGTCATGGGCCCCTTGTGGGCCCCATTGGGCAGTGGTGCTGGGCTGGAGGCTCGGGCGGTAGAGGAAGTTTGGCTGCCTAGCCCAAGACATTTCTGGTGGGGGGTGGCGTCTCAGAGCCCACGATTTGAATCTAAACCCCTTTAACTGCAGATCTAATGCTCGGCTCTTTCTTATTTTTAAATCAATTTTTATTTACATCTTATATTTTTACATCATTAGCATTTCCTAATATAACCTCCTCCCCTTCCCAGAGAACCACTTCCTGTAACAAAGAATAAACCCAACAACCCATTGAAAAATTCTGACATTCTATACAGTCTCCCACACCCAGGATGTACCATTTGATGATGCCCTTTATACCCATACTGCCATAACCGCCACCTGCCAGGTGCCCAGACTCAATGTGAATTGGAGACATAAGGGGAAAAGACAGTGTCTTTTTTCTCAAGGAAACATGATCTTATGTGGTTACTTACAAACTCTTGGGATACTCCTTGATCCCATTCAGCGATAGCCTTTTGTACCTGACTCAATAAATATTTGTTTCCTGATTAATATTGTAGGAGAAAGTAATCTTGGCTCTGTTCCTTATCTGTACCTGTGTGACTTTGGGCAAATCCCTTCCCTTCTTGGGGCCTCAGTTTCCTCCTTTGTAAAATAAGGGAGTCAAACTAAATGACCTTTGAGATCCTTTCCAGCTGGAAGTTAGGGTTCTGATTTTGGAGTCCAAGCCTTTCATTTTACAGATGTGGAAGTTGAGGCCCAGATGGGCCACATAATTTTAAACAGGTCACAGATTGAAGGGGTGGTGAACCTGATTCGAAGCCAGGTTTTCTGACTTTGGGGTTCTGGGTCTTGCCCAGGTATTGTTAAAATACTTTTGTGAGCTTCCAGCTTATCATGCTTGAGTCTTGATTGGTCATCTCGGTTGGGATGGGGGGTGGGGGTTCTGGCTCATTGCCCAATGCAGGAAGCCTGCCCAAGGTCTGCCTTAGTGCTTTCCTGAGTCAGATGCTGCTGCCTTATAGGTTTGGGGGAGTCTCTCCTTGGACTTGGGGTTGTCTGTCTTTGTGGCCTCTGGGGAATTCAGGCCAGCTATGGGTCGTCCCTAGTCTAAAGGGTCCTGCTTAGCCTGGGGTCCTTCTGGGTCACTTTTGTCAGTGCTTCTGGAGCTCAAGGTAGCCCCATTCAGAGGGGAAGGTCACTGAACCTGGCCTCTTCAATTGACAGAAGAGGAAACCAAGGCCCAGGATTAAGTGATGTAGGGAATCTTTATTTAGCGTTTGAAAGGGAGTTAGAGGAGGAAACCAAGTTGGGGAGAGGTTAAATGTCTGCCCAAGGTCACGAAGAAGAATTCAAACTTAGTTCTTAATGATATCTGATGTTTAATTCACTGTACCACCTAGCACCTAGATGCCTCTGACCAAACCTAGACTGAACCTCTGGGTTTGTGGATTTTGTCTGTTTGTTTTTTTTAGTAAACAAGTAATTTTTAACATTAATTTTTTATAAGATTTTGAATTCCAAATTTTTCTTCCTCTCTCCCTTCCCCCTCCCTCAAATGGCAGACAATTTGATGTAGATTAGACATGTACAATCATGTTAAACTGATTTCCACATCAGTCATGTTGTGAAAGAAGAAACAGAACAGGGGCAGCTAGGTGGTGCAGTGGATGGAGCACCAGCCCTGGAGTCAGGAGACCCTGAGTTCAAATTTGACCTCAGACACTTAATGCTTACTTAACTGTGTGACCTTGGGCAAGTCACATAACTCTACTGCCTTGAAAAAAAAAACAAAAAAAGAGCCACAAATAACAAAAAAACAATGAAATAGTATGCTACAACCTACATTAGGACTCCATAGTTCTTTCTCAGGATGGAGGTGCCATTTTGTGTCATGAATCTTTTAGAACTATCTTGGATGGGACTTCAGAATAGTAACCTAAATCCTGGGGATAGGAGGACCGAACCAATACCATGTCTAATCCAATAAGCACCTCACTTGGTGTTGCTAGTGTATGTCCCTAAACAGCCTGGAACTGAGAAGTTATGCTATATCTTCACTGGTTTGGGGAAGATGGTACCAATGTCGCTGTTTGACCTGGGTTGGCCTGCCCTCATGTCTCTGGCTCCCTAATCATTTAAAAGAAGTCCTCCACCACGTGGCCCCATCTACCTTCTTAGCATTATTATGCCTGACCCTTCTCCACAAACTATGATTCAGTCACTCTGGTCTTCTCTCTGGTCCTTACACAAGACACTCCCCATTTGGCCCTGCCGACTTTTGCCCTGCCCGGAATGTTCTCCCTTTCCACTGACTTTTAGAATCCTTGAATTGCTCCAATGTTCTATTCAAGTCTTCCCTCCGAAGGCTTTCTTGATTCTACCCAATTGTCACTTCCCTCTCTCCAAATCACCTTGTATTAATTATATCTGTTTGGAAAATATCCATATCCATATATATATATATATATATATATATATATATATATATATGTTTATACACAGACATTAGATAGTATATCCCATTCTAACATACGATTCTAAGGTATTATCTATACCAGAACATATGGTATATATAATGACAAGTGATGTATTTTTATATATCATATTCCCATGCTTGTCTCCCGTCTTCCCTCTTGGAACTTAAGCTTCTTGAAGAGAGGGAGTCATTGAGTTTTGTCTTCCTTTCCCTGGCAAACTAGCACAATGCCCGACCCATGATAGAGACTTAATAAAAGTTTGACTGGCTGATTGACTGGAGGCATCTTCTTTTTCTTTGGGGTAGTTACAGATGATTCCAGAAAATGATAATTCCCATTTCTATAACATACTGAGGTTTGCAAAGAACAAAACGAAACAAAACAAAAATCCATGGCTTGCAACCACTCTATGGTGCAAGCATTATATCATTTTTTACAGATAGGGAAGGTGAGGCTCTGGGAGGGGAGGTGATAGCCCAGTGAATGTCCGAGAAGAGGCAGATCAAACCTAGCTGCCTTTGGCTTTAAGTCCAACACTTCATTCTTCTACAGGAACTAACCTCAACGTCAACTTTGCTTTCAGACTAAGGTGGTGGGACAGAGACTCCTGAAGAGAGAGAGAGAAGACAGAGGACGAACAAAAGCTGAAGGAGGGGCGGGTTCCTGGCAAGGCTTTCGCTCCCAAATAAATTTCTGTAAAAGGTTGGTAAGCAAGAGGATTGAGAGAGAACTGGTGAGGGCTGGGGGTGTCTGCTGACTAGGCATCGTGGAGTGGGAGGGGCTTGGGCAGAAGGGGGAGCTCATGGTCATGGAGGCTCACAGGTCACTGGTCCTTATGGACCTCAGTTTCCTCATTTGTAAAATGATTGGTTTGGATGAGGTGGTCTCTGAAGTCCCATGGTCGATGGCTATTGGCCTCCAGGGGTCTAGAGGACTCCAAGAAGAGATACCTTTTTCTAACCATGGAGGTCAATGCCTTTTCAACTTTTGGTCTTAGTTGCCTAAGACATAGAAAGGAAAAGTGATTTGACAGTATGAATCAAGGGCAGAACTTGAACCCAGATCTTCCTCTGTTCACTAGACCTCCTTTGAGGTCTCATCCAGTTCTGAATGTTAGCACCCTATTAGCATATTCTAACTGTCCCATCTCCCGGTGTGGGTGGGTTCTTGGTCAGTAGAGTTCCTGTAATAGAAGAACAGAAGTTCCATGAGGTAAGGACTGTTTCATTTTTTGTCTTTGTATTCCTAGCACTTCCCACGTGGCCTTTCATACAGTTGGTGTCTAATAAATGTTTGTTGAATTGAACTCCTAGCCAGGGAAGTCCCTTTGTCTTTGCCCTGATCAGTCTGTGCCAACTTCATTGATATTGCAGATGGAGAAGGAAGAAGAACCCACAAGAGAGCTGCTCTTGCCCAACTGGCAGGGCAGTGGTTCCCATGGCCTAACCATTGAGCAGACAGATGATGGTGTCTTTGTACAACAAGTCGTGCAGAATTCCCCTGCGGCCCGCACGGGTGTTGTCAAGGAGGGTAAGGGACCAGCTGCTCCTGGGCGGAGGGGATGGACAGCATGAGCCCTGGCAGAGGGCAGGGGTGGGTAAATAAGAGAGAGGGAGACTCTTGGCTTCATTTCTTGTCACTTCTGCTCCAGGGGACCAGATTGTGGGGGCCACCATCTACTTTGACAATCTGCAGTCGGGTGAGGTGACACAGCTTCTGAATACCATGGGGCACCACACAGTGGGCCTGAAGCTGCACCGCAAGGGAGACCGTTCCCCAGAGCCCGGCCAGTCCTGGTCCCATGACAGCGCCTTCGGACGATGCTCTGAGGTAGTGCTGGTGAGTATCTCTCTGAATCCTACTCCTCTGTCTCCATCATCTCTCTCTTCCTCACTCTCTTGGTCTTCTTCTCCTCTTGACCTTGTCAGGCTCTTGCAATCACTTTGCTGGCCTGTCCTAATCTCAAAGGGGCCACCACTGGACCCACAACTGGTCTACCCTTTAATCAGTCAATTAACATTTGCTCTGACAGTATATGCTGGGGATAGAATGACTAAAAATGAAACAATCCCTGCCCTCAAGAATCTCGTATTTTATTAGAAGAGAAAACACACACCTATCTATAGACATATCCAAGACACATATACCTTAGGAGGGACTCACACCCTTGCTGGCTTGAAGTCTCCTCCAGAAGATCAGTTGTTTAGTGATATGTTCTAGATGGGTCCTTTGAGGAACCCCAGTGGTCATCCACAGTCCCATAGATGGCCTCTCACTTAAAAGAGCTCATCCCCCAACACAGATCTTGGCTCTTCTCAGCTTGAGAGGTGATCTTCAAGTCTTCAAAGGTGACTTGGAACGAGAGGTTCCTCAGGGTTGGATGTCTGAGCTTAGCTGGGTTAGTCAGTCATGTAACAAGCATTCATTAAGTCTCTACTAATTGCCAGGCACTAAGGTTACAAAGAAAGGCAATCCTCCAAATAAAAACCAATACCCCCCCCCAAACCCTCCCAAAACAATAAAAATCTGACATAGAATGCCTACTTGATGTCTTCACTGGAGCATGGGTCTGTGGGCACAGCCTTTGAGAAAACAGGGCCCTCTCCTAATCACGATTGCGAATGAGAGAAGAAAGGCAGTGAGGAATGCAGGTTGTATTTAGCAAGTGAGAAAATGAGCAGCCAGCCAGTCCCTCGACAATGTATGGGCACTTTTGCACTCACCCTGTGAACCTAATTTTTACTTCTAAAAATAAAAAGGCAAGAAGAAACCTGACTTGTCCCTTGTCCAAATTAAGCAAATCTCTCTGAGCATTGCCCAGGATAGGCATACTATTTCAGTTCTCATTTGGGTCTCTAAAATGTCTCAGGTTCTGGCAATATTTAGTCAGTTGACTAGAATTCCTCATTTTTTTTTTTTTTTTACCGATTGGTGGTGGATATTGGTAAGATTGCACAATGATATGAGTTTTCTTTTCTCTCAGATTCCATGTCGACCCAACAACCTTTTCTCCCTTCATTCTTTCCCAGTTTACTCCTATCTTTCTATATTAGGGTCTCCCCTTGGCTTCTGTTTCTTTCCATCAATACCCTATAGCCCAGCCTCTGCTTTGTCCCTTGTGGATCTCCCCAAAGGGCTCTGTGGGGCTCCGTGTCCAGACTCCGGAAGACAGGAAAACAGGTTGTTAGCTGGCCTCTGATTGAGCCTATGGCAGACTCAGACTCAGTTGCACCCTTTGGTGTGGTATCTCTTTCTGCAGAGCGGGGATGACGAGGAGTACCAACGGATCTACACCACGAAAATCAAGCCGCGACTGAAGTCGGAGGATGGGCTGGAAGGCATCGAGCTTGGGGAGACCCAGAGTCGCACCATTACAGTGACCAGAAAGGTCACTGCCTACACAGTGGATGTGACAGGGCGAGAGGGGGCCAGGGAGATTGATATCAACAGCCCTGAGTTCAAAATCAAGATTCCAAAGCATGAACTGACCGAAATTTCCAAGATGGACGTGGAGACCGAGCATGGGAAGACTGTGATAAGGCTGCCGCAAAGTCCCGGAACGACTATTCAGACCACAGGCTACACTGTTGACTTTAGAGGAACTGGCCCAGAGCTTCCGGGGATTGGGGGAGCTGGAGCAGGTCACTCCAAGGTCCAGATCACCACTCCTGGGATCCAGGTGGAAGGCTTGGGTGGTAAGGGCCTGAAGGTAGAAGGAAAGCCAGAAGTCTCTGTCCATACCAAAGTCCCTGCTTCTGTTGACTTAGGAAGCAAAGGGGGAGCTGTCACTGGCCCTGGGGTCCAGGTGCCAGGAATGAATGTTTCATCTTCACTTGGAGGCGGTAGTGTTGATCTCCAGCGCCCATCCATAGATAACATAACCATTCCCACCATGAAGTTACCCAAGTTTGGCTTCTCAGCAGCAGGGTCTGAGGTTCAGGGCCCAGAGGTAGGCCTGGATGTTTGCTCACCTGGCATCTCTGTGGGGCCTGGGAGTGATGGTTCAGCTGTGGCCATGAGTGGGAATGTCAAGGGTCCTAAACTGGAAGTCACAGCTCCATCTGTCCATGTTGAGGGAGTCAAAGGAAATCTGAAGGGTCCTACAATCACCACCCCAACCTTGGAGGGTGTCAAGCTTCCGGGAGTTGGGGGCTTGGACGTTTCTGCATCCAAAGGAAATGTCAGCATCAAAGGCCCCTCAGTGGAGCTTGGAGCTCCAGAAATTGATTCTCATGCGGTCGGTGGAAAACTGAAAATGCCTCAAATGAAAGTCCCTAAGTTTTCTGTGTCTGGTTCCAAAGGGGAAGGTGCTGCTGTGGATATAAAACTTCCTGAGGGAGAAGTGAACCTTCCCAGTGTCGCTGGGAATGTTAGCCTGCCAGAGGTGGCCATCAGTGGGCCAGAAGGGAAAATCAAAGACCCTAAATGCAAGACTCCAGAAATGATCATTCAAAAACCTAAAATCTCCATGCAAGATGTAGACCTGAGCCTCAGGTCTCCCAAACTGAAAGGGGACGTGAAGATTTCAGGTCCAGGAATACAAGGGGATATAAAAGGTCCTCAGATAGACATGAAAGAGCCGACAGTAGACATTAAGGCACCTGGCCTAGAAGGGTCCCTGACCGGGCCCAAGATTGGCAGCCCATCTGGGAAAATGGGGACCTGCAAAATCAGTATGACTGATGTTGATTTGAATGTAGGTACACCCAAAATAAAGGGCCAGGTGGACATGACCCTCCCGAAGATAGAAGGGCAAGTCAAAGGCCCTGAGATGGACATCAAAGGCCCCAAAGTGGACGTCAGCACCCCAGATATGGATGTCCATGGACCTGAGTGGCACCTAAAGATGCCCAAGATGAAGATGCCCAAGTTTGGTGTCAAAGGGGAGGGGCCAGAGGTCGATGTGAGCCTGCCCAAGGGAGGAATCAATGTTTCAGGTCCCAGTCTCGACGTTGCAGCTCCACAAGTCAATCTTGAAGGCCCAGAGGGAAAGGTGAAAGGGCCTGGCATCAAGGTACCAGATATAAACATCAAGACCCCAAAGATCTCCATGCCAGAGGTAGATTTGCATCTGAAAGGGACAAAGGTGAAAGGAGAATATGATGTTACCGTTCCAAAGCTGGAAGGGGATCTGAAAGGCCCCAAAGTGGATGTCAGTGCTCCAGATGTGGAACTCCATGGGCCAGAGTGGAACCTCAAGATGCCCAAGATGAAGATGCCCAAATTCAGCATGCCAGGGTTCAAGGCAGAGGGTCCTGAGGTAGATGTGAATCTCCCCAAGGCAGACATTGATATTTCTGGGCCCAAAGTGGACATTGAAGCTCCAGATGTGAATGTAGAGGTCCCAGAAGGGAAACTGAAGGGTCCCAAGTTTAAGATGCCCGAGATGAATATCAAGGCTCCCAAGATTTCTATGCCAGACTTGCATTTGAAGGGCCCCAAGGTGAAGGGAGAATATGATGTGACCCCTCCAAAAGTAGAAGGAGAGGTGAAAGTTCCAGATGTGGAACTGAAAGGGGCCAAAGTGGATGTCAGTGCCCCAGATGTGGAGCTCCATGGTCCAGAGTGGAACCTCAAGATGCCCAAGGTGAAGATGCCCAAGTTCAGCATGCCTGGGTTCAAGGGGGAAGGACCAGATATGGATGTGAGCCTGCCCAAAGGAGATGTTGACATTTCTGGGCCCAAGGTGGACATTGATGTTCCAGATGTGAATATTGAAGGGCCAGAAGGAAAAATCAAAGGCCCTAAATTTAAGATGCCTGAGATGAATGTTAAGGCCCCAAAGATTTCTATGCCAGAAGTGGATTTGCATGTGAAAGCCCCCAAAGTGAAGGGAGAATATGATGTTTCTGTTCCCAAACTGGAAGGAGATCTGAAAGGCCCTAAAGTAGATGTCAGTGCCCCAGATGTGGATGTCCATGGGCCAGAGTGGAACTTGAAGATGCCCAAGATGAAGATGCCCAAGTTCAGCATGCCAGGGTTCAAGGGGGAGGGTCCAGATGTGGATGTGAGCCTGCCCAAAGCAGATGTTGACATTTCTGGGCCCAAGGTGGACATTGATGTTCCAGATGTGGACATTGAAGGTCCAGAAGAGAAACTGAAGGGCCCCAAGTTTAAGATGCCTGAAATGCACTTCAAGGCTCCCAAGGTCTCTATGCCAGATGTTAACCTGAATCTTAAGGGCCCCAAACTAAAAGGGGATGTGGATGTGTCTGTGCCCAAGATAGAAGGTGATATGAAGGTTCCTGATGTGGACCTCAAGGGCCCCAAAGTGGATGTCAGTGCTCCAGATGTGGATGTCCATGGGCCAGAGTGGAACTTGAAGATGCCCAAGATGAAGATGCCCAAGTTCAGCATGCCAGGGTTCAAGGGAGAGGGTCCAGATGTAGATGTGAATCTCCCTAAAGCAAATGTTGACATTTCTGGACCCAAGGTGGACATTGATGTTCCAGATGTGGACATTGAAGGGCCAGAAGGAAAACTGAAGGGCCCCAAGTTTAAGATGCCTGACATGCACTTCAAGGCTCCCAAGATCTCCATGCCAGATGTAGACTTGCATTTGAAAGGTCCTAAAATGAAGGGAGACATGGATGTGGATGCGTCTGTGCCCAAGATAGAAGGTGACATGAAGGTTCCTGATGTGGGCATCAAGGGACCTAAGTTGGACATTAATGCCCCAGATGTGGATGTCCATGGACCAGAGTGGAACCTGAAGATGCCCAAGATGAAGATGCCCAAATTCAGCATGCCTGGGTTCAAGGGAGAGGGTCCAGATGTGGATGTGAGCCTGCCCAAAGCAGATGTTGACATTTCTGGGCCCAAGGTGGACATTGATGTTCCAGATGTGGACATTGAAGGGCCAGAAGGAAAACTGAAGGGCCCCAAGTTTAAGATGCCTGACATGCACTTCAAGGCCCCCAAGATCTCTATGCCCGATGTTAACCTGAATCTTAAAGGCCCTAAAATGAAAGGAGATGTAGATGTGTCCATGCCTAAGATAGAAGGAGATGTGAAGGTTCCTGATGTGGACCTCAAAGGCCCCAAACTGGATGTCAGTGCTCCAGATGTGGACATCCATGGGCCAGAGTGGAACTTGAAGATGCCCAAGATGAAGATGCCCAAGTTCAGCATGCCAGGGTTCAAGGGAGAGGGCCCAGATGTGGATATGAGCCTGCCCAAAGCAGATGTTGACATTTCTGGGCCTAAGGTGGACATTGATGTTCCAGATGTGGATATTGAAGGGCCAGATGCCAAACTGAAGGGCCCCAAGTTTAAGATGCCTGACATGCACTTCAAGGCCCCCAAGATCTCTATGCCAGATGTTAACCTGAATCTTAAGGGCCCCAAACTAAAAGGGGATGTGGATGTGTCCGTGCCCAAGATAGAAGGTGATATGAAGGTTCCTGATGTGGACATCAAGGGTCCCAAACTGGATGTCAGTGCTCCAGATGTGGATGTCCATGGGCCAGAGTGGAACTTGAAGATGCCCAAAGTGAAGATGCCCAAGTTCAGCATGCCAGGGTTCAAGGGGGAGGGCCCAGAGGTGGATGTGAACCTTCCCAAGGCAGATGTTGACATCTCTGGACCTAAGGTGGACATAAATGCTCCAGGTGTTAATATCGAAGGTCCAGATGCAAAATTTAAAAGTCCCAAATTCAAGATGCCTGAAATGAACATAAAACCTCAAAAGATCCCTGTGCCAGATGTTGGCTTGCATTTGAAAGGTCCTAAGGTGAAGGGAGACTATGATCTCAAAGCTCCAAAGATAGAAGGTAAAATGGAGGTGCCAGATGTGGAACTGAAAGGTCCCAAGGTGGACATCAATGCCCCTGATGTGGACGTCCATGGGCCAGACTGGCATCTGAAAATGCCCAAGATGAAGATGCCCAAGTTCAACATGCCAGGGTTCAAGGGAGAGAGCCCAGATATTGATGTCAACCTTCCCAAGGCAGACATCAATATCTCAGGCCCCAAGGTGGACATTGAGACTCCAGATGTGAATATAGAAGGCCCAGAGGGAAAGATCAAAGGCCCCAAGTTCAAGATGCCCAGTATGACTATCCAGACACACAAAATTTCTATGCCTGATGTTGGACTCAATTTGAAATCACCCAAATTAAAGGGTGATCTGGATGTTTCTCTGCCCAAAGTAGAAGGAGACTTGACAGGTCCTAAGGTTGACTTAAAAGCCCCCAAGGTGGACGTGGACATAGGTGAGGTTGATCTTGAAGGTCCAGAAGGAAAGATAAAAGGTCCTAAGTTTAAGATGCCTGACATGCACTTCAAAGCCCCTAAGATCTCCATGCCAAATGTGGATCTACATTTGAAAGGTCCCAAAGTGAAGGGAGACATGGATGTGGATGTGTCTGTACCCAAGATAGAAGGTGATGTGAAGGTTCCTGATGTGGACATTAAAGGCCCCAAGTTGGACATTAATGCCCCAGATGTGGATGTCCATGGACCAGAGTGGAACTTGAAGATGCCCAAGATGAAGATGCCCAAGTTCAGCATGCCTGGGTTCAAGGGGGAGGGTCCAGAAGTGGATGTGAGCCTCCCTAAGGCAGATGTTGACATTTCTGGGCCCAAGGTGGACATTGATGTTCCAGATGTGGACATTGAAGGACCAGAAGGGAAACTGAAGGGCCCCAAGTTCAAGATGCCAAAGCTGAACATCAAAACTCCAAAAATATCCATGCCTGATGTGGACCTGAATTTAAAAGCTCCCAAATTGAAAGGAGAGATGGATGTATCTGCTCCAGACCTGGAGGGAGATTTGAAAGGTCCTCAAGTTAATATCAAGGGACCCAGTGTCGATGTCGAGGTGCCTGATGTAGACTTGGAATGCCCAGATGCCAAACTGAAGGGCCCCAAGTTCAAGATGCCTGACATGCACTTCAAGGCTCCCAAGATCTCCATGCCAGATGTGGACTTGCATCTGAAAGGCCCCAAATTGAAGGGGGATGTAGATGTGTCTGTGCCCAAGTTGGAGGGAGATATCAAGGGTCCCAGTGTGGATGTTGAGGTGCCTGATGTGGACTTGGAGTGCCCAGATGCCAAACTCAAGGGCCCCAAGTTCAAGATGCCCGACATGCACTTCAAGGCTCCCAAGATCTCCATGCCAAATGTGGACCTTCATTTGAAGGGTCCCAAAGTGAAGGGAGACATGGATGTGGATGTGTCTGTGCCCAAGATAGAAGGAGATATGAAGGTTCCAGATGTGGACATTAAAGGGCCCAAGCTGGACATAAATGCCCCAGATGTGGATGTCCATGGGCCAGAGTGGAACTTGAAAATGCCCAAGATGAAGATGCCTAAGTTCAGCATGCCTGGGTTCAAGGGGGAGGGTCCAGATGTGGATGTGAACTTGCCCAAAGCAGACATTGACATTTCTGGGCCCAAGGTGGACATTGATGTTCCAGATGTGGACTTGGAGTGCCCAGATGCCAAACTGAAGGGCCCCAAGTTCAAGATGCCTGACATGCACTTCAAGGCCCCCAAGATCTCCATGCCAGATGTGGACTTGCATCTGAAAGGCCCCAAATTGAAGGGGGATGTAGATGTGTCTGTGCCCAAGTTGGAGGGAGATATCAAAGGTCCCAGTGTGGATGTCGAGGTGCCTGATGTAGACTTGGAGTGCCCAGATGCCAAACTCAAGGGCCCCAAGTTCAAGATGCCTGATATGCATTTCAAGGCTCCCAAGATCTCCATGCCAAATGTGGATTTTCATTTGAAAGGTCCCAAAGTGAAGGGAGACATGGATGTGGATGTGTCTGTGCCCAAGATAGAAGGAGATATGAAGGTTCCAGATGTGGACATTAAAGGGCCCAAGCTGGACATAAATGCCCCAGATGTGGATGTCCATGGGCCAGAGTGGAACTTGAAAATGCCCAAGATGAAGATGCCTAAGTTCAGCATGCCTGGGTTCAAGGGGGAGGGTCCAGATGTGGATGTGAACTTGCCCAAAGCAGACATTGACATTTCTGGGCCCAAGGTGGACATTGATGTTCCAGATGTGGACTTGGAGTGCCCAGATGCCAAACTGAAGGGCCCCAAGTTCAAGATGCCTGACATGCACTTCAAGGCCCCCAAGATCTCCATGCCAGATGTGGACTTGCATCTGAAAGGCCCCAAATTGAAGGGGGATGTAGATGTGTCTGTGCCCAAGTTGGAGGGAGATATCAAAGGTCCCAGTGTGGATGTCGAGGTGCCTGATGTGGACTTGGAGTGCCCAGATGCCAAACTCAAGGGCCCCAAGTTCAAGATGCCTGATATGCATTTCAAGGCTCCCAAGATCTCCATGCCAAATGTGGATTTTCATTTGAGAGGTCCCAAAGTGAAGGGAGACATGGATGTGGATGTGTCTGTGCCCAAGATAGAAGGAGATATGAAGGTTCCAGATGTGGACATTAAAGGGCCCAAGCTGGACATAAATGCCCCAGATGTGGATGTCCATGGGCCAGAGTGGAACTTGAAAATGCCCAAGATGAAGATGCCTAAGTTCAGCATGCCTGGGTTCAAGGGGGAGGGTCCAGATGTGGATGTGAACTTGCCCAAAGCAGACATTGACATTTCTGGGCCCAAGGTGGACATTGATGTTCCAGATGTGGACTTGGAGTGCCCAGATGCCAAACTGAAGGGCCCCAAGTTCAAGATGCCCGACATGCACTTCAAGGCTCCCAAGATCTCCATGCCAGATGTGGACTTGCATCTGAAAGGCCCCAAATTGAAGGGGGATGTAGATGTGTCTGTGCCCAAGTTAGAGGGAGATATCAAAGGTCCCAGTGTGGATGTCGAGGTGCCTGATGTGGACTTGGAGTGCCCAGATGCCAAACTCAAGGGCCCCAAGTTCAAGATGCCTGATATGCATTTCAAGGCTCCCAAGATCTCCATGCCAGATGTGGATTTCAATTTGAAGGGCCCTAAGATCAAAGGAGATGTTGATGTCTCTGTCCCCAAAATTGAAGGCCCAGACTTGGATGTTAAAGGTCCCAAGTTAGATGTTGACATGCCAGATGTGAATATTGAAGGTCCTGAAGGCAAGTGGAAAAGTCCCAAATTTAAGATGCCTGACATGCACTTCAAGGCCCCCAAGATCTCCATGCCAGATGTGGACCTTCATTTGAAAAGTCCCAAAGTGAAGGGAGATGTGGATGTGGATGTGTCTGTGCCAAAGCTAGAAGGTGATGTGAAGCTTCCTGATGTGGACCTCAAGGGCCCCAAATTGGATGTCAGTGCTCCAGATGTGGATGTCCATGGGCCAGAGTGGAACCTCAAGATGCCCAAGATGAAGATGCCCAAGTTCAGCATGCCTGGGTTCAAGGGAGAGGGCCCAGATGTGGATGTGAACCTGCCTAAAGGAGATATTAATATTTCAGGGCCCAAAGTAGATATTGATGCTCCTGATGTGAATATAGAAGGTCCAGAGGGAAAGATCAAAGGCCCCAAGTTCAAGATGCCTGAGATGAACATCAAGGCCCCCAAAATCTCCATGCCAGACTTTGACTTGCATCTGAAAGGCCCCAAAGTGAAGGGAGATATGGACGTGTCTGTGCCCAAGATAGAAGGTGATATGAAGGGTCCTGATGTGGACCTCAAGGGCCCCAAACTGGATATTGGCGCTCCAGATGTAGATGTCCATGGGCCAGATTGGAACTTGAAGATGCCCAAGATGAAGATGCCCAAGTTCAGCATGCCAGGGTTCAAGGGGGAGGGTCCAGATGTGGATGTGAGTCTCCCTAAAGCAAATGTTGACATTTCTGGACCCAAGGTGGACATTGATGTTCCAGATGTGGACATTGAAGGGCCAGAAGGAAAACTGAAGGGCCCCAAGTTTAAGATGCCTGACATGCACTTCAAGGCTCCCAAGATCTCCATGCCAGATGTAGACTTGCATTTGAAAGGTCCTAAAATGAAGGGAGACATGGATGTGGATGTGTCTGTGCCCAAGATAGAAGGTGACATGAAGGTTCCTGATGTGGATATCAAGGGACCTAAGTTAGACATTAATGCCCCAGATGTGGATGTCCATGGACCAGACTGGCATCTGAAAATGCCCAAGGTGAAGATGCCCAAGTTCAGCATGCCAGGCTTCAAGGGTGAGGGCCCAGAGGTGGATGTGAATCTGCCCAAGGCAGACATTGATATTTCGGGACCTAATGTGGACATTGAGGCTCCAGATGTGAATATCGAAGGGCCAGAAGGGAAGTGGAAAAGTCCCAAGTTTAAGATGCCTGATATACATTTTAAAACTCCAAAGATCTCAATGCCAGAAATAGACCTTAATCTGAAAGGACCCAAAGTAAAAGGAGATGTAGATCTTTCAGTCCCTAAGTTGGAAGGGGACATCAAAGGCCCTGAAGTTGACATCAAGGGCCCCAAAGTGGATGTCAGTGCACCAGATGTGGATGTCCATGGGCCAGATTGGAATCTAAAGATGCCCAAGATGAAGATGCCCAAGTTCAGCATGCCAGGCTTCAAAGGAGAGGGCCCAGAGGTGGATGTGAACTTGCCCAAGGCAGACATTGACATATCTGGTCCCAAGGTGGACATTGAGACTCCAGATGTGAATATAGAAGGCCCAGAGGGAAAGATCAAAGGCCCCAAGTTCAAGATGCCTGAGATGAACATCAAGGCCCCCAAGATCTCCATGCCTGACTTTGACTTGCATCTGAAAGGCCCCAAAGTGAAGGGAGATGTGGATGTTTCTCTGCCCAAAGTGGAAGGGGAGATGAATGTGCCAGATGTGGAACTGAAAGGTCCTAAGGTGGACATCAATGCCCCAGATGTGGATGTCCATGGACCAGATTGGAACTTGAAAATGCCCAAAATGAAGATGCCCAAGTTCAGCATGCCAGGGTTTAAGGGAGAGGGCCCAGAGGTGGATGTGAACCTGCCCAAAGCAGACATTGACATTTCTGGACCCAAAGTGGACATCGAGGCTCCAGATGTGAATATCGAAGGCCCAGAGGGAAAGATCAAAGGCCCCAAGTTCAAGATGCCTGAGATGAACATCAAGGCCCCCAAGATCTCCATGCCAGATTTTGACTTGCATTTAAAAGGCCCCAAAGTGAAGGGAGATGTGGATGTGTCTGTGCCGAAGATAGAAGGAGAGGTGAAAGTGCCAGATGTGGATCTGAAAGGTCCTAAGGTGGACATCAATGCCCCAGATGTGGATGTCCATGGGCCAGATTGGAACTTGAAAATGCCCAAGATGAAAATGCCTAAGTTCAGCATGCCAGGGTTCAAGGGAGAGGGCCCCGAAGTGGATGTGAACCTGCCCAAAGCAGATATTGACATTTCTGCACCTAAAGTGGACATTGAGCCTCCAGACATTAATATTGAAGGTCCAGATGCAAAAATGAAAGGCCCCAAGTTTAAAATGCCTGAGATGAATATTAAGGCTCCCAAGATCTCAATGCCCGACTTGGACCTCAATCTTAAAGGTCCTAAAATAAAAGGTGACATGGATGTGACCCTTCCAAAGGTAGAGGGTGATTTGACAGGGCCATCTCTTGACATCAAAGGCCCCAAAATGGACATTGATGCCCCAGATATCGACATCCATGGCAAAAGTCCAAAACTTAAGATGCCCGACATGCATGTCAACATGCCCAAGATTTCCATGCCGGAGATTGACCTGAATTTGAAAGGTCCCAAAATCAAGGGAGATGTCGATGTCTCTGGACCCAAATTAGAAGGTGACCTCAAAGGTCCCAAAGTGGACATAAAAGGCCCAGAGGTTGACATTGCAGCCCCTAAAATCAACATCGAGGGGAAATCAAAGAAATCTCGTTTCAAGCTCCCCAAGTTTCACTTCTCAGGCCCCAAAGTTCAAACCCCAGAGGTGGATGCCAAACTCAAAAAACCAGAAGTTGACATTGCAGGCCCCAAAATGGATATAAATGCCCCTGATGTGGAAGTGCAGGGCAAAGCAAAAGGCTCAAAGTTCAAAATGCCCTTTCTGAGCATTTCTTCACCCAAGGTCTCTATGCCAGATGTAGAGTTAAACCTGAAAAGCCCCAAAGTGAAGGGAGACCTGGATGTTGCAGGCCCAACCTTGGAAGGCGATTTGAAAGGACCTCAAGTCGATCTTAAGGCACCAGAAGTTCATCTTGAAGCTCCTGATGTGGACGTCCATGGCCCAGACTTTAATGTGAAGATGCCCAAGATGAAGATACCCAAGTTCAGCATGCCAGGGTTCAAAGGAGAGGGCCCAGAGGTGGATGTGAACCTGCCCAAAGCAGACATTGACATTTCTGGACCAAAGGTGGACATCGAGGGTCCAGATATAAATCTAGAAGGCCCAGAGGGGAAGCTCAAAGGCCCCAAGCTCAAGATGCCTGAGATGAACATCAAGGCCCCCAAGATCTCCATGCCAGATTTTGACTTGCACCTGAAAGGCCCCAAAGTGAAGGGAGATGTGGATATTTCTCTGCCCAAAGTGGAAGGTGATTTAAAGGGCCCTGAGCTAGACATCAAGGCCCCCAAAGTGGACATTGATGTTCCAGATGTGGATATTGAGGGCCCAGAAGGGAAACTGAAAGGTCCCAAGTTCAAGATGCCAGACATGCATTTCCATGCCCCCAAGATCTCCATGCCCGACATTGATCTGAACCTGAAGGGGCCAAAACTGAAGGGAGATGTCGATGTATCCCTTCCCAAGGTGGAGGGGGATCTGAAAGGCCCTGAGGTTGACATCAAGGGTCCCAAAGTAGACATCAATGCCCCAGATGTGGATGTTCATGGCCCAGACTGGAACTTGAAAATGCCCAAGGTGAAGATGCCTAAGTTCAGCATGCCAGGCTTCAAGGGTGAGGGCCCAGAGGTGGATGTGAACCTGCCCAAAGCAGACATTGACATTTCAGGCCCCAAGGTGGACATCGAGGCTCCAGATGTGAATATCGAAGGCCCAGAAGGGAAGCTCAAAGGCCCCAAGTTCAAGATGCCTGAGATGAACATCAAGGCCCCCAAGATCTCCATGCCTGACTTTGACTTGCATCTGAAAGGCCCCAAAGTGAAGGGAGATGTGGATGTATCAGTTCCTAAAATAGAAGGAGAAGTGAAAGTTCCAGATGTGGACATCAAAGGTCCTAAAGTGGACATTGAGGCCCCAGATGTAGATGTTCATGGGCCAGATTGGAACTTGAAGATGCCCAAGATGAAGATGCCCAAGTTCAGCATGCCAGGGTTCAAAGGGGAAGGCCCAGAGGTCGATGTAAATCTGCCCAAGACTGATCTTGATATTTCAGGTCCAAAAGTGGACATTGATGTCCCTAATTTGGAAATTGAGGGTCCAGAGGGTAAAATAAAAGGCCCCAAGTTTAAAATGCCAGACATGCACATCAAGGCCCCTAAGATTTCTATGCCTGATATTGACTTGAACCTGAAAGGTCCCAAGATGAAGGGAGACATTGATGTGTCTCTTCCCAAAATGGAAGGTGATCTGAAAGGTCCTCAAGTGGATATCAAAGGCCCCAAGTTGGACATAGATACCCCTGATCTTGACATTCATGGCCCAGAAGGAAAACTGAAGGGACCCAAATTCAAAATGCCTGACCTCCATCTCAAGGCACCTAAAGTCTCTATGCCAGATATGGACCTGAACCTAAAGGGGCCAAAGCTCAAGGGGGATGTTGATGTGTCCCTTCCCAAGGTGGAGGGGGATCTGAAAGGCCCTGAGGTTGACATCAAGGGTCCCAAAGTAGACATCAATGCCCCAGATGTGGATGTCCATGGCCCAGACTGGAACTTGAAAATGCCCAAGGTGAAGATGCCTAAGTTCAGCATGCCAGGCTTCAAGGGTGAGGGCCCAGAGGTGGATGTGAACCTGCCCAAAGCAGACATTGACATTTCAGGCCCCAAGGTGGACATCGAGGTTCCAGATGTGAATATCGAAGGCCCAGAAGGGAAGCTCAAAGGCCCCAAGTTCAAGATGCCCGAGATGAACATCAAGGCCCCCAAGATCTCCATGCCTGACTTTGACTTGCATCTGAAAGGCCCCAAAGTGAAGGGAGATGTGGATGTTTCTCTGCCCAAAGTGGAAGGTGATTTAAAGGGTCCTGAACTAGACATCAAGGGCCCCAAAATGGACATTGATGTTCCAGATGTGGATATTGAGGGCCCAGAAGGGAAACTGAAAGGTCCCAAGTTCAAGATGCCAGACATGCACATCAAAGCCCCTAAAATTTCCATGCCAGACTTTGACTTGAATCTGAAAGGGCCAAAGATAAAAGGAGATGTTGACGCCTCTCTTCCCAAGGTGGGGGGAGACCTCAAAGGGCCCCAAGTGGATATCAAAGGTCCTGAGCTGGACATTGAGGGTCCCGAGGGGAAACTAAAAGGTCCCAAGTTCCACATGCCTGATGTTCATTTCAAGACCCCCCAAATTTCCATGAGTGAAATTGACTTGAACCTGAAAGGCCCCAAGATGAAGGGAGACATTGATGTGTCTCTTCCCAAAGTGGGAGGAGAACTGAAAGGTCCACAAGTGGATATCAAAGGCCCCAAGTTGGACATAGATACCCCTGACCTTGACATTCATGGGCCAGAAGGAAAGCTGAAGGGACCCAAATTCAAAATGCCTGACCTCCATCTCAAGGCGCCCAAAGTCTCTATGCCAGATGTGGACCTGAACCTAAAGGGGCCAAAGCTCAAGGGGGATGTTGATGTGTCCCTTCCCAAGGTGGAGGGGGATCTGAAAGGCCCTGAGGTTGACATCAAGGGTCCCAAAGTAGACATCAATGCCCCAGATGTGGATGTCCATGGCCCAGACTGGAACTTGAAAATGCCCAAGGTGAAGATGCCTAAGTTCAGCATGCCAGGCTTCAAGGGTGAGGGCCCAGAGGTGGATGTGAACCTGCCCAAAGCAGACATTGACATTTCAGGCCCCAAGGTGGACATCGAGGTTCCAGATGTGAATATCGAAGGCCCAGAAGGGAAGCTCAAAGGCCCCAAGTTCAAGATGCCCGAGATGAACATCAAGGCCCCCAAGATCTCCATGCCTGACTTTGACTTGCATCTGAAAGGCCCCAAAGTGAAGGGAGATGTGGATGTTTCTCTGCCCAAAGTGGAAGGTGATTTAAAGGGTCCTGAACTAGACATCAAGGGCCCCAAAATGGACATTGATGTTCCAGATGTGGATATTGAGGGCCCAGAAGGGAAACTGAAAGGTCCCAAGTTCAAGATGCCAGACATGCATTTCCACGCCCCCAAGATCTCCATGCCAGACTTTGACTTGAACCTTAAAGGCCCTAAGCTGAAAGGAGATGTTGATGTGTCCCTTCCCAAGGTGGAGGGAGATCTGAAAGGTCCTGAGGTTGACATCAAGGGTCCCAAAGTAGACATCAATGCCCCAGATGTGGATGTCCATGGCCCAGACTGGAACTTGAAAATGCCCAAGGTGAAGATGCCCAAGTTCAGCATGCCAGGCTTCAAGGGTGAGGGCCCAGAGGTGGATGTGAACCTGCCCAAAGCAGACATTGACATTTCAGGTCCCAAGGTGGACATCGAGGCCCCTGACCTAAGTATTGAAGGGCCTGAAGGGAAACTTAAGGGTCCCAAGTTCAAGATGCCTGAGGTGAACATCAAGGCCCCCAAGATCTCCATGCCAGATATGGACTTGAATTTGAAAGGGCCCAAATTAACGGGAGATTTTGACATGTCTGTCCCCAAGGTTGAAGGTAATCTGAAGGGTCCTGATGTTGACTTCCAGGGTCCCAGTTTGGATCTCCATGGCCCTGATGCCAAATTAAGTGGCCCCAAATTGAAAATGCCATCTATAGACATTTCTGGGCCCAAAGTATCTGCTCCTGATGTCGACTTACATCTCAAATCACCCAAGTTTGGCATTTCTGGTCCCAAGATAGAAGGTGGTGACTTGGACCTGAAAGGTCCCAAGCTGGACTTGGAAGCACCAGGTTTGGATATCGAGAGTCCGGACCTGAACATTGAGGGGCCAGATGTTAAAATTCCAAAATTTAAGAAGCCTAAATTCGGTTTTGGGGCTAAAGGTCCAAAGGCTGACATCAAGTCCCCTTCGTTAGATGTCACTGTTCCAGAAGCAGGGCTGAATGTTGAGTCTCCGGACATCAACATCAGTGGAAAGGGCAAGAAAATGAAATTTAAAATGCCCAAGATCCACATGAGTGGCCCTAAAATCAAGGCCAAAAAACAGGGATTTGATGTGAATGTTCCTGAGGGAGAGATTGATGCCAGTCTCAAAACTCCAGATTTGGACATCAATGTGGCAGCACCCGATGCTTCTCTTAAGGTTGATGCGAAATCTCCCAAAACTAAGAAACCAATGTTTGGGAAAATGTACTTCCCTGATGTGGAATTTGATATTAAATCTCCCAAATTCAAAGCAGAGGCCCCACTTCCTAGTCCCAAATTGGAAGGGGAGATACAAACACCTGGACTGGAAATTTCATCTCCAGGAATTAAAGCTGGCCTCAAGGGACCTGGACTGGAGGTTGGGTCTGTTGGCCTCAGCGGGAATCTTCCCAGTGCTAGCATGGAAGGGCCCGACATCCATCTGAAGACACCAAAATTCAAGGGGCCAGGTGGGAGCATAGATTTCTCAGGGCCAAAGCTAGAGGGAGATCTGAAAGCCAACTTGGATGCCTCTGATATCAACATTGAAGTCCCTGATGCCAAAATCAAAGCTCCCTCCTTTGGCATCTCATCTCCTCAAGTAACTATCCCTGATGTGAATGTCAACTTGAAGGGACCAAAGGTAAAGGGTGATGTCCCCAAAGTGGAATTGGAAGGACCAGATGTTGATCTTAAGGCTCCAGATGCAAAAATCCAGTTCCCTAAATTTTCCTTGCCCAAGATTGGAGTACCTGGTCTGAAGGTGGAGGGTGGGGGAGCTGATGTTCACGGCCAGCTCCCCTCTCTTGAAGGAGGTGTGAGTGCCCCTAACCTCAAGTTTGAAGGGCCTGATGTGTCGGTAAAAGGGGACCTGCCTTCCATGAACCTCTCTGGCCCGGATCTTGGCTTGAATTTGAAAGGACCAAAGCTGAAGGGAGATCTGGATCTTTCTGGAGGCGTTGTGGGTCCCAAGGTGAGTGTGGACACTCCATGTCTTGACCTCAAAGGAGTTGGTGGGAAACTGAAGATGGAAGGTGGTGGCAGATTTTCTACAGAGGGAGGAGTGAAAGTTCCTGGTGTCGACATGAATTTAGAGACTCCAAAATTGAATGTCAGTGGGTCTGATGTGAGCCTGAAGGGACCAAATCTGAAGGGAGGCTTGGATTTGGCTGGTGACCTCAAGTGTCCCAAAGTATCAGTGGATGCCCCAGCCGTCGGTTTGGAGGCATCTGGAGGGGCGATTAAACTTCCCCAAATGAAGCTGCCCCATTTTGGCATATCCTCTCAGGGGTCTAATTTGGATGTGAATGTCGCAGGGCCAGAGCTGAAGGGGCCTGGGATGGACGTTCACCTCAGAGGTGTGGACTTGAAAGGGCCTCAAATCTCATCTGATGTGGACTTTAACTTGGAAGGACCAAAAATAAAAGGGGGCTTTGGGGCCAGTGGAGACATCAAGAGTCCTACTGTGGGAGTGGGTCTTGGGGGCATCAATGTCAAAGGCTTGGAAGGAAGTATCCAGGCCCCTGATGTTAAGTTGCCCAGATGTGAAGCAGAGCTGCCAGATGTGAATGTCAAACTGCCAAAGGGAAAGCTTTCGGGTTCGGGAATTGGTCTTCATGGGGCTGGTCCTGATGTGAATATTCAGGGACCTGCCTTCAATCTCTCAGCCCCTGAGGTCTCTGCATCAGACTTGGGAGGGATCGGTTTGAAGGGACCGAAAATCCAAGGAGGTGTGGATGTTTCTGGAGGTCTCAAAGCTCCAGACCTCAGCATGGGAGGAGGACAGGTGAATATAAAGGGTGTGGGTGGAGAATGGAAAGGGCCACAGGTCTCTTCTGCTCTTGACCTGGATGTGCCAAAGCTGGCTGGTGGGATCCATGTTTCAGGACCAAAAGTAGAAGGAGGAATTAAGGGAGGCCAGGTGGGACTTCAAGCTCCTGGGGTGGATGTGTCTGGCCCTCAAGTTCACTTGGAAAGTGGCTCTGGACGAGTAACCTTCCCCAAGATGAAGATTCCCAAGTTCACCTCCTCAGGACGGGAGCTAGTGGGCAGAGAAGTTGGGGTGGATGTGAATTTCCCGAACGTGGAAGGCAGCATCCAGGTGGGAGCTGGGGAAGTGGAATGGGAGGAAGCAGATATCAAACTCAAAAAGTCCAAAATCAAAATGCCTAAATTTACCTTTTCCAAAGCCAAAGGCAAGGGGAGTGCCACAAGCTCTCCAGAAGTGTCTATCTCGGGTTCTAAAGGAGACCTCAAGAGCTCAAAGGCCAGTCTGGGGTCCTTAGAAGGGGAGGTCGAGGCTGAGGCAACCTCACCAAAAGGGAAATTTTCCTTTTTTAAGAACAAAAAGCCCCGTCACCGGTCCAACTCCTTCAGTGATGAGAGGGAGCATTCTGCTCCGGTCACTCCCACGGGCACCCTAGAGTTTGGAAGTGGGGAAGTGTCCATCGAAGGTGGAAAGGTCAAAGGGAAACATGGCAAACTGAAGTTTGGCACCTTTGGTGGCCTGGGGTCAAAGAGTAAAGGTCACTATGAAGTCACAGGGAGTGATGAGGAGACTGGGAAGCTCCAGGGAAGTGGGGTGTCCTTGGCCTCCAAGAAGTCCAGGCTATCTTCGTCATCAAGTAACGATAGCGGGACGAAAGTGGGCGGACAGTTAACAGAGGAGTTGACTGTTTCTAAAAAATAAGACAAGAGGTCCTTGAATGTCTGCTCCTGTGTGTATATATATAAATATATAATTACAGTAGGTAGGTTTCTGTGAGTTTGTATATAAACTTCCAAAGGTTGACTCAAGGTCAAAATCTGCAATGAAAATGGAGGCCTGACCAGCACTTGGTTTGACCCAAGGTTAGGCTTGGAGAGTCTGGGGCTGTGGGAAGAACAAGAAAAGAAGGTGAATTTTTTTTCCACTTCAGCCTATTTGCAAAGTAAGCAGTATTTGCCTTTCTAAGACTTCAGTTTGCTCATTAAATGCTGAGAGCATCTGTTTACTAAGCAAGCCTTGTGTTTATCACTTTCATTTTTACAGAATATTTTCAGTTGTTGGGGTCATAGAAATCTGACGTCCAGTTGAATGCCTTTTTTTGGGGGGGGTAGGTTTTTGTTTGCAAGGGATAGGAGGGTGGGGTGGGAGTAGGGGGTGGGAGAGGGTGGGTCAAGACTTCCATTTTGGCCACCAAGGATGGAGGATATTCCAAAATTGTTTAATTGGCGTACACCAAGATGGCGGAGAGAAGTCTTTCCCAGGAAAATTGGTGGTTTGGTTTTTTTTTTGGTGGGGGGGGATGGTGCCTTTTGGCACATCAGTTCTCCCCCGCTCCAAGCTGGTAATTCTGACCAGTTTTGGGGGCTCCTGGTGAGAGGGGTTAGACTGCTTCTGGCTTCTTAGTGACTGACCCACTTGACTGGGGTTTACATACTTTGTACTATACGAGACGTTTTTACCGGTGACTGCCACTTTTCCGATATTTGTCATTGACGCTTTTTTAATAAATCTTACCCGATTAAGAATCCAGCACTTTAATACCAAATTAATTCAGAATGTAAGAAAATTCAAGCTGTAAAATGCAAATAAAACCGCTAACAAGTAATCTGGATGCCTCCTGTCTCTCTGGGTTCAATCCCATGGTGGAGGGAGGGAAAGCAGGGAGATGGGAACGGATCACTTTCTCCCCCCAAACTCACCCCAGTTTGCTCAAGGTCCCTGATTTCTTCGCAAATGAATCCCCAACTCACAGAGTTTGGGCACCCTTTAGCCCCCAAGTCACAGAGCTTTGGCATCCATTGCCTCCATGTCTTCTAGACATTCACAGAGGCGACCACATGGGCTTCAGTGGCAGAATTGGGATTGAAGCATTTCTGAGTCCTCGGGGAAGGTCTCCTTCCACTTCCCAGTCCTTGGACAGTTCTCAGTTTTCAGGGACAGCAGTTTTATGATGGTGACAAAAATGCTTCAGAAAATAAAGATTATAGGCTCTTAGAGGTGGAAAGAACTTTAGAAGTCAATCAGACTTATTTTCCAGATGAAGAAACTGAGGCTCAGAGAGGACAAGTCACTTGTCTAAACTCCCATGCTATCTTCCAGGTTGCTTAAGGCCTCATGTTCCAAGCTAGGAGATTGAGTTTATAATAGACAGGGCTATGGATACCCAGAGGGTGGGTTTGGAGGGGTTTATAAAAAGAGGGTATTCTTAGAAGCCCACCATGTCAGAAATAGGGAGGGAGTCTTGTCAGACATAGCTCTAACTAGTGGTTTTGGGAGCTGGCATGAAATGTGTCCTCTGGTCATCTTTTTGAAGCTGGGACCATAGTTAGGGACAGAATGAGGGGAGACCATGGTAGCTCACCTCCTTGTTTGTCCCCCAGACCCCTTCAGTATCTGCCAGGAAGACTAGTGTAGGGGCCAGATGGCTGAACTCTTCTTACAAACTAGGAGCTAACTTGGTTGTTTCTACACTGCTGATTGGGTGTGAGGGCTCTGTGGGCACTGCCAAGCTGGAAGGAAACTTAAAGTTGTTTACCATGGATGGTCAGAGCTGCAAGGGAACTTAGAACATGGAATGTCAGAGCTTGGAGGAAACTTAGAATATCAGAATATGGAGTACTTGAGTTGGAAGGGACCTTGGAACAGGGAATGTCAGAGCTGGGAGGGACCTTAGAACTAAATGTCAGAGCTGGGAGGGACTTTAGAATATGAAATGTGAGAGATGGAAGAGACCTTAGAACAGGGAATGTCAGAGCTGGGAGGGACCTTAGAATATCTGAACATGGAGTACAGAGCTGGAAGGGACCTTAGAACTTGGAATGCAGGCTAATCCCCTTAGGAATTGTGTGGAAACAGAGAGGAGAGAGAGAGAGAGAGAGAGAGAGAGAGAGAGAGAGAGAGAGAGAGAGAGAGAGAGAGAGAGAGACCTCTATGACTACAGGCTCACTTTACATTTGTCAGGAGATGAGAACATGAAACAGTTCTGGAAGTGGTGGGGTGGATGGATAAAAGCTCAAAGCCATCAGGATGGAAAGGAAGAGGAAAAGGTTGTCCAGGCCAAGTGGCTTTTGGACTCCAAGATTCCTCCACCTTGGAGTGATACCAAGTTTATCATTAATAGATGCTTTTGTTCACTTGTGGACCAAAGCTCCAGCCTTCTCAGTGTCACTGATGGATGACATTTCCCATAAGACCTTCATGGACTTAAATCTGGCCAGGACCCTGGAGATCATCAGGTCTAATTCATTTTAAAGGTGGGTAAAGTAAGGTTCAGAAAGGCATCCTGGGATGATCATTTAGAGCTGGAAGGGACCTTAGACGTCAACCCAAGGATGAGACTGAGGATCAGCAAGAAGTCCTTGGCTCAAAGTCACACAGCTGGGAAACTACAGAGCTGGAAATGGATGCCAAATCCTCCTCTCCATCTTCTAGGCTTCCATCATCCCACACAACCCCTCTCTTCTTTTCTCCCTATAGAATCAAGAACCCACTTTTCTGATTCTGAAACTCCTCTCATTGTAGGAAAAATGATGATGATGATGATGATGACCCTTACTTCTACTTCTACTGTGTTTTATGCTCTTTGAGAATTTCTCTCTATAAACTAGTGATCAAGAATAAATGTGATCATTCAAATGAATCATCTAAAAATTTTAAAATGAGGTCACTCTCCAGCCCCAAACTCCACACTTCTTATAATTTGTTTTAAAATATACCTATTGACTTTATTTTTCAAAAATTCAAAATAAATATTTTATTATTGATGCTTTAAAAAAAAAATCAGTGTCATTTCCCAAGACTCATCCCCCTTTCTCCTGTAACACAAATAAAATAAATAAATCAAACAAAGCAGCCCATTGGCCATGTCTGACCTGCCTATGACCCACTCCCAGGAAAGGAGGATCAGGTTGACTTCACTGCCATTCCTCTGGAATTTTGGGTATCGGCCATTGTACTGAATTGGAATTCTGATACTTCTCCATTTTGTTTTCCTTTTTCTCTTGGATCAATCCATCCAATAAGCATGTAAGCCACTGGGCTGAGCATAGACCAAAGCAGAGTCAGTTCTGGCCCTCAGGGAGCTGACAGTCTAGTGGGGAAGACAGCACGTGCAGATATAGGTAGATGCAAAAGAGATACAAGATAATTTGGTGTGTGTGGGGTGAGCCAAAATGACTTTGGGTGGAAGGCAGTCCTTGGGTTGGGCTTTGATGTGAACTCGGGACTCTGGGACATAGGGAATAGAGGGGGGGCTTCCAGGCGGAGGGGACAGCCAGGGCAAAGGAGGGTATCATGGGTGAGGGATGGAGGTAAGAACAGTTTGATTGAACCAGAGTGTGTGTGTAGTTCAGGGGTGGGGACTCATTGACAGAGACACGATGGTTAAACCCATGCGGAAGGAAGCGTTCATCAAGAGAGAGAGTAGAGAAGGGGGCTCAGGTGACTAATATCACTTAGTCATATTTAAAATGTGTCTGGTGTCATATCTCATCCCTTGCACTTGATGTGCTAATAGCCAGAAGAAGAGCTGGTGGTCCTAGAGTACTTGAGGTTTGCACAATAAATCCTTACAAGAGCCCTGAGAGGCTGGTGCAATTATTTCTCTATTTCTCAGATGAGGAAACAGAGAAAAAGTGACCTGCTCAAGGTCACACAGTATCTGAGGCCTTCCAAGACCAGGAAGCACAATCACAGACAGAGTACAGAGCTCATCTGAGGTCCCTCCCCTTGTTCCAGCTGTCTCTGAAGCTGCTGCACAGAGGGGCTTTGGGTCGTTTTCTGTGGATACTGGGTTAGGAGGAGGAACTTGAGTAAAGGGAGGGTGAGACCTGGAGGGGAAATGGAAGCAGTGCTTTTTGCAAGCAACTTAAAGGGGACCCCCAGGGCCTGGCCCAAGAGGGAGGGAAGGGAGGGCCCTCTGAATGAGATGGAGGAGGAGGTGGGGACCAGGGATCCCCCTCCCCAATTTTCCACCTTCAGCTTGTAGCTAGTCACAGA
Source organism: Macrotis lagotis (assembly GCF_037893015.1). Lineage (NCBI taxonomy): Eukaryota > Metazoa > Chordata > Mammalia > Peramelemorphia > Peramelidae > Macrotis > Macrotis lagotis. Next base: position 286,141,958 of record NC_133660.1, read on the forward strand.
GAGGTTATAAATCTTCAAGCAGCATAGAAATGAAAGGCATTATGACCACCGCCTCTGGGCCTCAGGGAGGCTTTCAGCTTTGCCCTAATAATTCATTTAAATGCCCATTTCTGCAATAATAATAACGGAGTGCTCTGAAGGGCTTCCTGTCCATTATCTTTCATAAGGCGTATTGTTGAAATTATCCTGCCATTACACAGCCGAAGAAACTGAGACTCAGAAAGGGTCATCAACTGGTCCCTAGTCACTGGGTGAGTAAAGAGGTTTTGGAGGTGAGCTTTTAACTCAAGCCTCCCTGCCTCCCCTTCAGTACTCTGGTCTTCCACACTGTAAGATCCTGGCGTAGGGAGGTAGGGCCGGGGTTATCATTCTCATTTTACAGAAGTGGAAGCTGAGGCTTAGGTAACTTGCTCATGGTCAACTTCCCCAACCGAGGTGTGGAAGGAACCCACCCTTCCATTTTAGAGAACGGATCAATTCTGTAAGCACTCAGGAGGCACCCACTGTTCCAGGTTCTGCCTAGAGAACATACTTGGGGCTAGGGGGGTGGTGGGACAGGTGGCACATTGTGTGTAAGGGAGACCAAGGAAGCTGGAACTTCATATTGCATGAAGGGAGTAATGTGAAGTCTCATGGCCAATAGAGGTATTTGGATTTTATTCAAAGGCAATAGGGAGCCACAGAAGTTTCTTTAGTGAGGGAAGATTGGGGTGAGACCTCTGCATGACTAAGATTAACTTAATAACTGTATGGAGGATGGACTAAAGAAGGGAGAGAAGAGGCTATTTTCTTAGCTCCTGTAAGAGGTGAGGAGGACCTTGGGGCCAGTGGCTATGTGAGGGGGAGAAGCTGTGGAGAGAAAAGTGAGGAGGCAGTTGGTATGGGAGATGAGAGAAGGGAAGAATCAGGGACGAGGATGGTGCTCTAGAAAGAAGGTTGGAAGGAAGGACGAATGAGAATAGTTCTGCTGAGCTTTGAGAGGCCTCTGTGACACCTAGGTGATGATGTCCAGTAGACTGCTGGGGGCGTGGGACTGGAACTCAGGACAGGGGGGAGGGCTTTCAAATGTGGGTTTCATGGTCATTGAATAAATGCAAGAGTTAAATTTATGGGAATTGGTGAAATTAGTGAGAAAGAGAAGAGATGAGGGAAGGAGGGATGGTGAGAGAAATGGAGAGGGAGACAGAGGGGAGAAGAGAAACAGAGACAGAGAGATAAGAGAGAGGGAGAGAGAGGGAAGGAAGGAGAGACAGAGAGACAAAGGGACAGAGAAATAAGAGAGAGAGACAGACAGAGTAAGAGAGACAAAGGAGAGAGAGACAGATAGAGAAGGACAGAGAGACAGATACAGAGAGACAGTGAGATAAGAGAGATAAAGACAGAGAGAGAGACACACAGAGACAGAGAGAGAAAGAGACAGAGACAGAGAGAAACAGAGAGACAAAAAAGAGAGAGAAGAGGCAGATATAAGCAGAGAGAGGGGGAGGGGGGAGAAGAACGGAAAGGAGATCAGAGAGGAGAAGCAGAGACCCAGAGAAGAGAAAGAAAGACAGAAAGGAGAGAGAGATTAGAGTTCCTCAAAGAAACATGGAGGAGAGACAGACAGAAAGAGAGCATAGACAGAAAATGGAGAGAGAGAGAGAGACAGAGAGATAGAGACAGAGATAGAGACTGAAAGACAAAGACTGCGACACAGAGACTCAGACACAAATACAGAGATACAGAGAGAGCCCTGGGGGACCCCCCCTCCAAAGGAGGCAGATAAAGGAGGCTGAGGGAGGAGGGATCTAGGAGATGACAGGGTCAGGAAAAGCAGAGAAGGGAGATGATCCAGGAAGAGCTGACTGCCAGTGTCAGAGAGGGAGAGGTCACTGGATTGGCCAATTCAGAGATAGTCGGTGACCTTGGAGGGAGCGATTTCGTTGAGTGATGAGGTTGGAAACCCAATCTAAGAGGCTGAGAGTTGAGTGAGAGCAGAGGAAGTAGAGGAAACGAGTAGAGACAGCTTTTCCCTAGTTGGACTGTGAATGGTAGTGAGGGGAGATAAAGGAGGGCTCCCCCCTGGTCCCCCGACCCCGGGGAGACGCCAGACTGGAGTGAAGGATTTTCTAACGAGCCTAAGTAGTTGAGGCAGACACCGTGCCCTTTCCATTCTGCCATCCCATCTTGCCCCTGTGTTAGAGCCTGGGGTGCTGGGTGCCTGGAGCCACAGGCCGGGCCCTGAGTGCCCCCTCTTAATGGCAGGCCTGGGCTCTCCCTTTCTGGAATCTTTTCCACTTGGTAATTATGGTTCCCAAGGGAGAGTAACTATAATCACACCATTTACGTTTAATTATACCTACCAGGCTCAAATCCACATTGGTCCTGGGGCCCTTGGAGGCCCTGGCATGGGCACCGTCCCAGAAAAGGGACAAGGTGCCCCATAGCTGGTATGAGTAGGGGGAATGGTGCAGTTCCGGGTGCCCCTCTGGCCTACTAGTTCCTGGCACCTCCCCAGTGGCCAGATGCCCAGCTCTCTACTCTTAGGGGAGTCCTGGAATTAGTGGAATTTGAGCCAAGTGGGGGAGGGGGGTCTGGGATATTTGTCTTTCCTCTTTTAACTCTTACCCATTTATTATGGAAAAAGGGTTGAGAGCTAGAGAAATGGTGTTAACAAAGCCCCAGAGATGTGGTGGGAACAGATTTAGATGGGAAGTCTATATAGGAAAAACAGGAAACAGAACAGATGTAGCTGAGACAATACTGAACTGGGATACAGAGGACCTGAGTCCCTGTCCCATTTGGGCCAAGTGACCAGTTTGGCGACTTTAGGGAATCTGATTCGGCAAACTTTTATGAAATGTCTTCAATTTTTGTTTTTTATTTTTGCAAGGCAATGGGGTTAAGTGACTTGCCCAAGGTCACACACCTAAGTAAGTATTAAGTGCCTGAGACAGAATTTGAACTCAGGTCCTCCCGACTCCAGAGCTGGTAAAAACTTTGAATGTTTGAGACACTGTAGACAATAGAGAAGCTGCTTCTCCTCCCTGGACCCCAATTTCCTCAAATGGGCTGATAAAGATCCTTCTGCCGCTAAGGCTCCTGAGAGTTCTTGGTCTGAAGAAGCCATGTGGCTGGAACAGATGGCTCATGGAGAACTCCCTTATCGATATCAGCTCCGGGATCTTGGACAAGTGTCTTGACTGCCCTGAGTCCACAGATAGCTGCCAGCTCTGGCCCCCACTCCAGAAGAAAAGAACCTATTGGTCTTAGATGCACAAGAGCAGCCAAGGCAATGAAAGTCAGCAGCTTATGATGGAAAGACTCAGCACTGCAAAATCTGGGTTCAAGAACTGTTTCTGAGTCTGGCTGTGTGACCTTGGGCAAGTCACTGATCTTTTTCAGAGCCTCATTGTCCTCACTAGCCAAATGGGGAGAGTGGGATTCCCTGCTTCACAAAGCCATGGGAAAGAAAGGATTTAGTCAATCTGAAGGTTTAACCAAAAAGGAGGTTCCTGTTGGTTTTTAATAATTGTACTTTTTGCATGAAGGTATTCTGGTGTAGGCCATGCCAGGCCCAGGTCAACCTGCCCTGCTTGATGTCAGCTTCGTTGAAGCTTGGGTTGGGGCCTCAGGAAGGAGGGGTGGATGGGCAGGAAGGGGGGGCATGACACAGGGCTGGCAGGAAGCTTCTGACATGGCTGCTCCATCCTCCCTCCCTCCCTTACCTGTAGCCTCAGGTTCCTCTGAGGAGGGAAGGGAAGGGATGGGATGGGAGCAAGGAGAAAGGAGGGGCTGAAGCTGAGGGAGGACAGAGCCTGGGTCCCTGGGGAGTTGAGCAAGTCTCCCACTTTCTATATTCTATACTTAATTTCTCTCTACAACAACCAGTGTCAGCAGCATGGTTTTGGTTGGAGCTGGATGGCAAACTCACCTAATATAGCTCTCCCAGAGTGAGTGAGGCCCTTCACCTGCTCAGTCCTCAGTTTCCTCTTCTGTACACTAAGGGGGTTAAATTGGATTGTCTCTGAGGTCTCTGCCAGCTCCAAGTTTATGAAATCAAAATCAAATTGTCTGCAGGTAGAGCCAGAAACTCCGAATTATTGACAATCGGTTTTTTAAAATTCATGTGCTCCCTTCAGTTTGGTAGTGGTGGGGGCTCCAGGCCCCCCTCCAGGCTTTTTTGCTTTGGTGGATTTGAGTTATTGCCTTCCCTATTGAAGTCCTACTTTTAGAGGCAATATATCTGGGTCCAAATCCCACCAGGTCTGGACCTGAATAGCCCAGACCAACTCACTTAACCTTTAGGTGGTTCATTCCCCTCTGGATCAATCAAAGGAAATCATTTCCTAACAATTAGAACTGTCCAAAGCAGAATGGGCTGCTTGGTGGGTGGTGATGGCTCCCCTCTCACTGGAGGGCTCTAGTAGAGAAGGACCACCTCTTGTTAGCAATGTTCATTGTTGGGGAGGCTCCTCTTCATGTACTGACTAGACTAGATGGACATTGGGGTCCCCTCCAACTCAGAGATGCTGTTCTGTAATTCTGAGATGATGGACTAATGAGGGGGTCCTAGTGGACCCCTACTATCCATATTCAAAAAGGTTGGGATTTAAAGACACTGGATTGGGCAGCTAGGTGGCACAGTGGATACAGCACCGGCCCTGGAGTCAGGAGGACCTGAGTTCAAATGTGACCTCAGACACTTAATAATTCCCTAGCTATGTGACCTTGGGCAAGTCACTTAACCCCATTGCCTTAAATAAATTTTAAAAAAAGAAGGGATGGAGAACAAATACTCCTGCAGCCCAGGTAGCCAATAGACAAGTAGCACTCATGTCACGTGTCCAGTTGCTGGGCAGATTTTGCTCAGGCCTTTCCCTGCCCCTCCTTAACTCTTGGTGCTGTTGGGGTTTGGGCAGCCACAGCCCAGTCTGGGGGCCCAGTCCTCCTCCTCTTCCTCCTGGAACCTGGGAGCACCCCAAGGGTACAAGGGGGGGCAGCAAAAGAGAAGAGGAGAAAGCTGAGGTGGGGAGCATCCTTTCCTTGCAGTACTAATAACTCACCTTCTAAGCTATAGAAAATTTTGTTCACTACTATAAATTTTTTATTGATGTTTTCTTCTTCCAGTGACATGTTATGAAGGTTTCCTACATTCATCCACTTGCATATTTATGTTACACAATTTCCCCCCCTTCCCACCCCATCCCCCTCAACAGTCTAGTGAACATTTTGCATGTACATTTGTTTAACATGTTTACATATTAATTTTCTGTAGGAGGAATTAGGACAAAGAAAAAAGGAAAAAACCATGAGCTAGGGAAGGAAAACATAAGAGAAATTTTAAAAAGTGAACAAAGTGTTTACTCAGATTCTGTAGGTTTGGTTTTGCTTTTCTTCTTCTGGATGTGGATGGCATTGTCCCTAACAGGTCTCCCAGGTTATCCTAGCTTTCTGAACTGCTGAGAGGGCCTACATCCATCAACGTTGACTAACTCACAATGTCTTTGTTAATGTGGATAATGAGTTAAAACACTGATTTAGGGAGGACAAGGGACTCTGTTTACCTGTTACATGAGAGATGAGGTTCTCTTTAAACTCTCTCTGGACTCTGGTATCCCATGTTCTAAGACAGGAGGCAGTGCTGGGGAGCTTCCATTCCCCTCTCAGCTCTGATTTCTACATTTTTCAAGCCCCCCTCTTGCCCTATATTTTATCTTCTCTGAGCTTTCCTTGTCTTAGGCTTCTCCCAGCTTGGACAGGCTGTGTTGTAAAATCCTTTTCCCCTCTTCACCCCGACTTAGACATGTTAGGTTCTAGGCTCTCAGGACCCTTTCCCTTCCTCAAATTCTGTGTTCTCTCAGTCCTTTTTTTCTTGGGACTTGTCTTCCATCGCACAGATGCTTTCTCATTTGAAGTTAATTTTTTTTCTTCTAGAAATGATGATACCTCTGCTGCCTGGCTGGCACACTACCCACCTGTTCCTCCTTTCTTACATATTCAGCTCCTCTCCTGAGTACCTTTAACTGTGGCTTCTGGCTGCCCAAGGGATCTCTGAATCTTCTCTCTCCACACTTCTCTCTTAGTCTGTCACTTCCCATCCTTCCCTCCATCAAAACATCCAGGTACCATTAGCTAGAGCTAAAGGGGTCATCTAATATTGATAATAGTGATAGCGAACATCTCTATTCTGACTGTTCTGAGATTTGCAAGGTACTTAACATACATTACCTCAATCGATCTAATCCAACCCCTCATTTCCTCATTTTACAGCCGGGGAAACTGAGGCCTGAGGAAGGGAAGTGACTTTTCTGGAGTTTCCCCAGTGGCAGAATCCAGTTGGAGGCCAACTCACCTGTGGCTCCTTTCTTCAGGGGACAGGTGTTCCCAAATGGAATAAAATAATTTACAATAAAGATATTAAAGACTTAATTGCCCTTTCTCCCTGGGAGTTATTTGTGTTTGTGACAGGAAATTCAGGAGGTAAGAAATCTTTTGGGCAGGGTCCCTTTCCATGGAGTAGGTGATACTTTTCTTTTCCTTCTTTCTGAGGATCAAGCCTAGAGTTGGCAAAATCTTTCCCTTCCGGGCTCCCCAGACCTCTCTGATTCATCTCCACCCCCCAACTCCCACCAAAATCTATCTCAGATGTCATCACTTTTAAGAAGCTTTCCCGTGTTTCATGGTTTTTTGATGTCCTATGGATTTAGAGATTTAGAACTGGAAAGAATTTAGGTTTTATATAGTGACTGACTAGATTCTATTCAAAGTCTTCATTTTCCAGAAGAAACTGAGGCACAGGTGAGGAAAGTGACTGATTGGAGGTCACTCAGGTAATAAGGAGCAGAGCTGGGATTTGAACCCAGATCTTTGGACTGCATGACTTCTGTGCAACCCCTCTACCCAACACACACACAGACACACAGACACACAGACAGACAGACACACACAGACACACAGACACACACACACACACACACACACCCCCTCTGTAGAGTCATGCTGCACTGCCGGAAAACAAAAGAAACTTGGAGATCATCCCTCTGAAGGTTGCTGCTGCTGGTTCCCTCCTAGGGCTGTTGGGCTGGGCTGGGAGAGGCCTTCTTGCCATCGACACCCCGCATTTTTCACATAGTGAAACATCCAGGGCCAAATGAACATTTTGACTCAAGAAGTGGGGCTGGTTTGTTTTTTATTTCTTCTTTCTCCAGACCGGGTATCTGCAGCTGTCCAGGAGGGAAGCCACTCCCTCTGAATTCATACTGTTTTTGGCTGTTCTCCTATGTTTGAAGTAATTCTCCAACCTAAAAATGGGGAATGGCACGGCCCTGAGTGTGCATCGTCAACAGAAACTTTCACTTCGTGGAACATTTCCCATTTGGTGGTTCTTGCAGGCTGAGTAGAAAAACAATTTTTCTGATCATATGGACCCTCATGTTTTTAGAACTCCCATTTCTAGAGGACTTACAAAGTGCTTTCCTCGCAAAGGGCCTGAAGACATATTATGTGGTCTAGAACCCAAGACTCTGGGTTTCAGGGTTTTTTAAGAGCTGCTCAATTTGCTACGTGACCCACCCAAAGGGGAACATCTCCAAAAACCTTGCAACATCCAGGTTTCTAAAAAGTTTTGAAGGGGCAGCTAGGTGGCACAGTGGATAGAGACCCAGCCCTGGAGTCAGGAGGACCTGAGTTCAAATCCGACCTCAGACACTTAAAAATGACCTAGCTGTGTGGCCTTGGACAAGCCACTTCACCCCATTGCCTTGCAAAAACCTAAAAAAAAAAAGCTTTGAGATCCCACACAAGCACTTTGGGTAGCAGTATAGTTAATATAGGACAGTTTCTGTAATCTGACAAAAAAAATCAAACTGATAAGACCCTGTAAAACAACACGGTCTAGTGTTGGAGCTCTTAAATGATCAAGACAATTCTCCTTTCTCTGCAGTATAAATCCACTTCCCCAGGGACCTATGCTGTCCTCCAGGCCTACACTGATTGCAATCCCTGGTGGGGAAGGCATTCAAGGTTTCTGGAGCAGTGGGTCCTCCCCATGTGTCTGTACAATTCACATGGCCTATAGGGACAGTGAAGACCAAGTTCTGGCTGCACCCCCCCACCCCAGTCTTTTGTGGCTCATCAGTTCTAGTTTCTCCCTTTGCTCAGACATCGTCCTTTGGGGCCAAGACTTTCGCCCAGCTCCACCCTCTGTTGCCACCTCTGGAGACCCAGGCTTCTCCAGAGGGGCTATGGGACTGAAGGGTGGGGCAGGCTCCCTTCCCCAGAACAAGAGACTCTGTCTGAATGAACAGAGCTGGTGTTCTCCATCTGCTTCATCATTCTTTTTAAAGGTCAAGTCCAATGGCAGATTCCAAGTATAGGAACTGACCACAAGTCAATAAATCATGTGGTTTTTGATGTGGTTTGAAGGGTCAAGGAACCCAGCAGGGGCATTCCTTACTAAGGTCTGGACTGACCTTTTCCAGGTGTTAACACCTTCTGGAGACTCATGAAGGATTCAGGAGGGGCTCCCACAGTTCCACAGCATTATTGTTCCTCTGCTGAAGTGAGCATTATTACTCAAATTTAGTAGATGAAGAAACTGAGGCTTAGAGGGGTTATTATGTGTCTCATCCATCCATTGTCACACAATCAGAAAAGACCTGAGTCAGGATTCGAATCCAAGTCTTTTTTTCTATTCCATACTGGCTGATAATGCTTCTTCATTTCCAAAGGAAATATTTGGTCTTATATTTTTGGCCAAAAGTCTGACTATCAGACTCATGAATATCAAGGACATTCATGAGTTTTTTGTCTTGTGAAAGAGGTGGGGTGGAGAGAAAGAGAGATAGAAGGTGAAAAGAGAGAGAGGGAGAGGGGAAGGGAGGAAGGGAGGGAGAGAAAAAGAGAGAGAAATAGCTATTTGCATTTAAAAAATAACAATGATGAAATGAGGTGGGCCAGTGGATAGAGCCCTGGGCTTAGAGTCAGAAAGATTCATCTTCCTGAGTTCAAATTCAGCCATAGACACTTAGATGTGACCCTGGGCAAGTCACTTTACCCTTTTTGCCTCAGTTTCCTCTTCTGTAAAATGAGTTAAAGAAAGAAATGCCTAGCCACTCCAGTATCTTTGCCAAGAAGACCCAAACCAGGTCATGAAGACTTGGATCAGCCTGAAACAATTTATTATAACAACAAAAATAATCTTGATAATGACTCAAAACTATGTAATTCTAGTAGTAATATAATAGCCCCAAGAATCCTCAAAGTCAGCTTTATTTCTACCAAAATGAGTAGTCCTGCTGTGAATTAATGATCAATAATTTTTTTTGCAAGGCAATGGGGCTAAGTGGCTTGCCCAAGGCCACACAGCTAGGTCATTATTAAGTGTCCAAGGTTGGATTTGAACTCAGGTCCTCCTGACTCCGGGGCCGGTGCTCTATAGTGATCAATAATTGATAATCTGCCCCAGAGGCCAGTGAAGGGGCAACAGTGTTAGGTATGTCAACTTCAGCAATTTTGAAGCATATTGTATTTTCCCAGTACTAGAGGGCCCCAAACTCTGCCCCAAGTATGGCCGTAGAGACAGAAATATCAGATGCTTGAACCCTACTAGCCCCCCAGTTCATGTATGCTGATGGTTATTATTCATTAATATTTTTTAAAATTTTAAGACATACATCAACCATAAGCATTCAAATAAACTAAAAAGAAAAATGCTCATACACATGAGAAAGAATAAATTCTAACTGACATTATTTTTGAGAGCACATATTAACTAAAAACAGAGCAAACATATTCTGTATGAACCTGTGTTCTTTCTTATTTTCTTTCTCCTATTTATTAAGATGTGATTTAGGGGTGGCTAGGTGGTGCAGTGGATAGAGCACCAGCCCCGGAGTCAGGAGGACCTGAGTTCAAATGTGACCTCAGACACTTAGTAATGACCTAGCTGTGTGGCCTTGGGCAAGTTACTTAACCCCATTGCCTTGCCAAAAAAACCCTAAAAAAGATATGATTTATTGGTTCTTCTATTTATAGCTCTTCCTGATGGACTCCACCTCTAGTAACAGAGACATAGTTAAATAAGATAGATCATGAATGACCTCAACCACACCTGGCAATGCATGTTTCATTCCACACTCATGGGCCCCCGTGTCTCTGTTCAGAGTTGGGGGCTCATTTCATAATCAGGCCTCTGGGGCTAAAATTGGTCATTCCATGGGTCCTGATCCTGCTGTCTTTAAATATTTTTTCCCTCTATGTTATTATGGTCACTGTGTGTTATTCTGTTTTCTTCTCTTTGAATCAGTTCATACCAGTACCCTCAAATTTCTCCACCTTTTTCACATATCTTTTTCCGGTATGTCTTTTTTTTTCCTGTTGAGTCTATTATTATTACTCATCTCACAAGACTGTGTGAGGAGAACACACAACAAGCCTTAGAGAGTTCAAAGAATGGAATGATTGAGGCCAGTCACTGACACAGGTGGCACCTTCATGTCCCAACAGATGGTTTCATGAGTTTCTACACTTAGCCAGACTGGTCTGTGAATGACTGGTGTCCTGGAGCCTTTTCATCTTGGGAGGATTCCCTGGAATCTCCCTCCAGAACCTGGTGCTACCTCTGTCTTAGTGAGGAATCAAAGGAGGGCCTTCATCTTGTAGAACAATGGAATTGGAATGTTTCTTTCTCCCTCTTCTACTTCTTCTCTTCCTTTCCCCCTTCCTCCTCCTCCTTCTCTTCTTTCTCCCCCTCTACTTCCTCCCCTTTCCTCCTCCTTTCTCCTCCCCTCCTCCTCCCCTTCTTCCTCTTTCCTTTTCTCCTCCTCTCACTATCTTATGCCTTCTTTTCCTCTTCCCCTTCTTCTCCCTCTCCTCCTTTCCCTCCCTTTCTTTCTCCCTTCCTCAGCTCTTCTCCTCTTCTATCATTCTCCTTCTCTGTCTTCTTTTGTCCTTTCTTTCTCAGGTCTGAAGTCTTCATTCCCTCTTGGGTTAGAATGAGACTTTTGATCCTTTCTTCCTTTCCCCTCTCCCCAGATCATTGGAAGCAGAGCCTCCCCCTCCCACTGCTTCCCTCAGAGATGCAGGACAAACTCACTCTGAGTTCCTTTGGTTGGGCCGGCCGGAGCACCAATATGCCTCTATGGACTTTTCCTCCTAAGGTTTTAGAGAAGATACTAGCAATCTGGAGACAAGGAGGGTACAGAGGAAGAGGAAAGGGGGCACAACTAGGTCAACATTTTTTACCTTAAGAGGTAGTGTGGTACAATAGAAAGCGGGCTGAATTTGGAATAAGAGGACCAAAATGCGAATTCTGTCATTTACTAGCTCTGTGACCTTGAGCAAGTCATTTCTCAGAACCTCAGTTTCCTAATCTGTGAAATGATGAGCTCAGATTAGATGACCTCTTTTCCAACTCTAAATCTATGATCCTACTAGTCACTCCTCCTGCTTCTTGTGCCTCAGTTTCCTCATCTGTAAAAAGACAGGGTTGAAATAGATGACCTTCCAAGAGTAAACTGGTGGTTCTATGGTTCTTTGCAACAGGACTTCTTCACCGGGGGCCCATGAACTTGTTTCTATTATTATTTCGATGAGTATATTTCAATAGGATTGGTTTCCATTTTAATGGTCTGGTATTTATTTTACCCACTTGAAAACATGATTTTTGAGAAAGGGGACCCAAGGTCATCAGACTGCCTGCTCAAGGGGTCCTGAGCACATCAAAAACATTTCTAGATTGCTTTATGACTCCCAGTATGGAAGCTTCCTCTACCAAAAAGGTCAGTGTAATGCACTGCAATCGATAGTCCTAAGAAGCTGTCTGGGGCCTTGAGAGCTGAGATGCCCAAGATCACAGTGCCAGTGCTGAGACAGGGCTTCCTGACTCCAAGGCTATATCTCTGTCCACTAGTTCAGGTTGCCTCTCATGAGGTTATCATCCCATTTTGTTGTTGTTCATCCTTCGTTTCTCGAAGAGAACCAATGACATCAATGGATGATGATGGGTGCTGAGGCGACTTGTGCAATCCCTGACCTCACTCTCCCTTCCAGACTCTTCCCTCCTCTTTGGTCTTGCCTCTGGACTTTGATCCCATTTTCCAGATCAGACTCTTTGGACTTGGGGGTGCAAAGCCAGTAGCGGCTCTCTATGTCTCCTTGCACCTGACATGTAGGGTAAACAACAAAGCAAAAGAAACTCCCTCTGAAAAACAGGCCCCACTCTTAGAACCGTGGCCTCGGTCTGGCTGATTTTGGAAACCTGCATTTCCCATCTCCAGCTGAGGCGGACTTTGTGTTCCCTGTTTATTGCTATTCCCTGACTATGCAAGGAAGCCGACCTCTTCCTCCAGTCAAGGAAACAGAGAGAAGAGGACATCGGCCTCCCCTGGCTGCCAGAGGGCCTGGCCCATAGCAGCCTGGAACAATGGCATTGTGTGCCGGCCAGGGGAACTTGGCTGTAAAGCCTGCCCATGTGAGCTGCTCACTGTTTGCTCTGGCGGACTCTATGGCATTCACTCTTAGCCTTTCTTACAAGAGCCTCACCCAGCCCTTTGAGGGACCCTCCAAACCAGGAGGAATCTGAGGCCTTGTTGGTCCCCTACCCCGGTTCAGGAACTGCAAGGGATTGTGATCCATGGCCAAGGGGTCATCCAATAGTAACTCGAGAGCTGGAGTCATCCTATTCGACTCCTTCATTTTAACAAAGGGGAAACTGAGGCCCAGAGCTTCCAAGCTCCCATAGGGAAGCACTGAAGGGGAGATTTGAACCCGGGTTCTAATTCTACAACCATTGTCCTGGATTTCATTGGAAATCCAAAGAGCTGTACCCTGTGTTTGGGGCACGGAGGAGGTTGCTCCCAAAGCCCCTCGGAGGGGCTGCCGTTTCTTGGACATCATCAGCAGGGGAGAAAAACAATGTGATGTCAGATCACTTTTGTGCTGAGTGGGCATCCCCAGCCTAAAGCCGTATTGTTGCTGAAGCTTCAGCTGACAGCTGGGCACTTGTCCCAGGGCCCCCGTCCTGAATGGAGGGAACACAAGGGCAGATGGAAAGATTAAATACTGCCACAGGGGAACACTGTCCTGGGAGTCGACAAATTGATTCTTCGACTTTAAAGTGGAGAAAATGAATCTGAGGCTCTTTCCAACTCTCACATTCACTCTCTGCCCTAACACTCCATGGTCTCGCCCTCTCTGGACCATGTTCCAAGTGTTTCAGCCGCAACAGCCTCAGAGACCCAAGAGCTGAGGTTCAAATCTGAGAGAAGAGTCTAGAATTCATTTTACATTTGGGAAAACTGAGGCACAGAGATGGGAAATGACTTGCCAAGTGGGGCACCAACTTAGGTTCTCTGACCCCCAACCCAGTTTAATGTCCATAGTCTTAGATCACAGAACATCAAGATTGGGAGGGATGTTGGGACACAGAACTCGAATATCAGAACTGGAAGGAGCCTTTACAAACCTCCAGCTCTTCAGTCACATGTTCTTATAATAATAATGGCTAACGTTTTGATGTGCCAAACACTTTAAAATTATTATCTCATTGTCTGCCCAAGGAAAGAGCTTATAAATGTTTAATGGTTGATGGATTCATCCTTACAACAACCCTGTAAGGAAAGGAAGGTGCAGTTCTTCCCTTTTACAGTTGAGGAAACTGAGGCAAACAGGGTGAAGTGACTCATCCGGGGTCACTCAGCCAATAAGTGTCTGAGACTGGATTTGAACTCAGATCTTCCCGACTCTCCTGCAAGTCTTGGAACAGAGGGGAATGCATTCCATACCCCCTCCCTGTCCTAGAGCTCTGCAGGGTTCTCTCAGGGACAGCCCAGCACGTAGGCTTGTGAGGAAGCAGGTTCAGACATGAGTGGGAGCATCCCACAAACCAGACTTCTTTGGCAGGCAAAACATATGGGGCAACCAGTTTGTACCAGCCATCTGGCGCTGGTGACAACAACTGGGGTACCATCAAGAAGCAGTTGGCCCTTATTCTAAGCCAGGAGATGAGCTTTGAGGGTCTCCAGGGAGGCTTCAGTCAGCCCCCAAATGTCCCCTCCTCTGGCAGTTCGCTAAGACCATCACCGCCTCATTGCTTTGGGTTCAGCCTCAGTCTCCACATATTGCCTTCTTGTAAAATGCAGACTTCTCCCGGGACTAATAATACTGATATTTGACCCGTAAGTCTCCAGAATGCTTCCCTCCCAAGAATCCTGCGCTGAAGGTATTTCTAGAGCTACGAGAAGAAAAGGCCAAGAATAAGGCCTTCTCCTTGGACTCTGCCCAGAGCAGACCACCTGTAGACCACATTTTGGGAAGGACATTGAATAGCTAGAGAGTCTCCAGAGGAAGAGGAAGGGTCTTGGGTCTATGTGATATGAGGAGGGTCTGAAGGAGGGAGCCAGGGAGGTGCCATCTGGAGAGGAGAAAACTTGGGGACAACAGTTGCTGTCTGCTTTGTTTGGGGGTTTGGCATATGGAAGAAGGATTAGCTTTGTTCTGGTTAGGCCCCAGAGGAATGAATCTGGAGCCACGAGGGGAAATTGCAAAGAGGAAAATTTAAGCTTGATGTCCCGTCAGACTTCCTAACAGGGACCGCCATCCAAAAGAGGCCGCAGCTCTGGGGAGGTCGTCCAAGTCTTTGCCTGCATGTAAGCAGGCTGCTTGTAGGGAATGAATGAATGAACGAACGAACGAATGAATGAATGAATGAAAAAGTTCTATGTCCCAAATAAATGCTGCACTATATACAGTCTACCCAAATAAGGACAGTCCTTGCCTTCAGGAAGCTTGCATTCTGTTAGGGAAGATAACCTATAGAGGGGATGGTGGCCAAATGGTTAGGAAAGAATGGAGTTGTAGAGGGGTTAGATGGAGGAAACTTTTCCAGGAATAATGTCAGAGTTGATTTGATTATGGAAAGGGGGTGTGTGGAGGACAGGAAATAAGGGTGTGGAAAAAGAACAGCTGAGGAGAAGTCTAGAGAATGAAATGACTCAGTGCCTGGAGCCCCAGGGTGAGTGACTGAGGCAAGCCACCAATCTAGACCCAGATGTAGGTCCCAGGAAGGAAAGGGTTAAGTCCTCTCCTTCCTTTTTCTATTTTAGATTGTGGGAGCTGGCCTAGGAGATTCCTTCCAATTCTGAAATCCAGTGAAAACCCACCATCTCTGTTTTACAGATGAGTAAACTGAGTCACATTGCTCAAAGACCCACGTATCTCAGGAATGGAGGATGGGGCTGTGTGTGGTCAAGGAGGGATGGAAGGAGGCAGTTTGTGGGGGAGAAGGGGGAGAGGAAATGAGGGTGGGAGATGATCAGGTGATCAGGGTCCTCTGGGAGACTCTTCAGGTCTTGAACTGTGGATGTGAAATTGCTTGCCACCTTCATTCCATGAAATTCGGGCCTCTGAGCTTGTGAGAAGTCAAAAGATGGTGTCTTGGGGTGGGGGTGTGTGCTAAGGGTAGAGAGACTTCCCTTGGTTATGTTTAAAGACAAGGGAAAAATAGGTCCCCCAGAGCGTACCCAACCCAGAGAAGGTTGAGTCATCTTTAGCATCTTCCCCTTTCCCTTTCCTGCTTCCTTTCGTTCCCCTTCCCCCATCCCTCCACCACCACCCTTGCCTCATTACCCCAGTGCTGATCCAATCTCCAGACTTGGGTTTAATGGGGAAAAGTCCTGGTTCTTTAGTCAAAGACCCTGAGTTCAAATGCTACCTGATGCTTACTCCTTATGTGATTTTGGGAAAGCCCTTCCTGGGTCTCAGTTTCTTCATCTGTAAAACGAACTCCCTTCAAGTGTAAAATCTACGATTCTCATTTGACCTCCCTCAGTTTCCTCATTTGTAAAATGAGCTTACTTCATGTTACAATGGGGAAAAGTCTTGTTTATTCTCCATGTGACCTATAGGGCAAGAAGATGCTTTAACCTCCTTGGACCTCAGCTTCCCAATTTGTAAAATTAGTGAAGTGGACCAACTGACCTCTGAGTTCTAGGTGTATGATCTATCTTCTATGACCTCCACATCCTCCACGGGTCCAGGACTCTTCTCTAAAAAGAAGACAATGGCCAGGGCACTGACTCTGGAGTCAGAGATCTGAGTTACTTACTCTCCCTGGGCCTTAATTTCCTCATTTGTAAAATGAGGCAGTTCAATCAGATTGCTTCCAAGGTCCCTTTAGGTCTGTGTACGTTTTCTCCCTCTCTCCCATCATCTCCCCAAGTCTTATTTTCTGCTTCTTTGGACAGGAGTCTGCCCCACCCCTTCCACTCTCAGCTGGTAGGGGAAGGGAGTGGCAGGCAAGCCTAGTCCTCTGGAGACTCTCTCCCTCCAACTTGTCCAGCTGGTTGGAGGAGAAGTGAGGGAGGGTCTGCCTCCCCCTCACTTCCACCCTCCTTGCCTTTGAAGTGTTCTGGAGGGAATCTCTTGGAGGATCTTTTTTAGTGGATTATGGAATGTCAGAGCTGGGAAGGGCCTTAAAACCCCAGAAGATAAGGGTTGAAGGAACATTAAAGCATAGAATGTCAGCTCAGGGAAGATTCTTAGAACATAGCACTGCGAGGTGTTATTGGAATACGGAAGGCCAGAGGGACCAGAAAGCAAAACTGGACACGTCTGTCCCATAGAAAGGAAATAGAGTCAGGGCAGGTCTGAAGATGACTCACAGGCTAATAATGTAGCCAGGGTCTGCTCTTCCCACCCTCTCATGGTGATGCTTCCTGTTGGGCCAGAACAACTTCTGGGGCTCATCGGCCTGTTCTGCGGTGGTCTCCTTTCCTTCTCCCAGAGTCCCAGTCTCCCAGGGGCTCCCTTACTGGCTTTTGGGTCAGTCTGGACCAGAGGGGCCACACAGAGATGCCCCCGTAGTTGCCTAGTGCTCCTCCAGCTGCTGAACTAGCCTCCTGAAGTGAAGATGGCAAAGCCAATATGAAAAGGGAAAGTTGGATGTGGCTTTGGACGCACCCATGAGAAGCAGAGGCCAACCAAGTCCGCCTCTGGGTCCTAGAAGCAACTTGGCAGACCGGAGTGTCTGATAATAGCCCTGACGGTCAACTCCCTCATCTCACTGGGCTGCTTCCTGCTGATCCATGAGCAGTGGGCAGGAGGGCCACTAGGATTGGAGAGGGAGGCTGCAGCTTAGATCCTGAAGTCATATCCCTATGGACCACCATATCCCTTGGACCACAGCCTGCCTCAGTTTCTCTATCTTTAAAAAAAGGAGTTTGTACCCTGGAACCCCAAATGCCTTCTATCTCTATACCCTAGGATCCTTAGTTTGGCCATTCAAGGCTCTCCTAGCATCTAGCCTCTCTTTTCCTCTCCCTCCATTTTAGTATCCAATTCCCTTTTCGATATTCTGCTTTAGCCAAACTGAATGAGTCTCTCTCTCTCTCTCTCTCTCTCTCTCTCTCTCTCTCTCTCTCTCTCTCTCTCTCTCTGTCACACAGCTAGGTAATTATTAAGTATTTGAGGCCTGATTTGAACCCAGGTCCTCCTGACTCCAAGACAGGTACTCTATCTACTGAATCACCTAGCTGCCCCCAGATTCTTTCTAAGCTCAGTTCAGGTTCCTACATGAGACCGTTCTAAGGTTCCCCCTTCCCAAAACTGACTTGGATTAATTTGTTCACATCCTGTATATGATATTCTTAACTATGAAATGGTTGTTCTCCCTCTCCTCTCCCTCCTCTAGAATGGAAGCCCCTTGAGGGCAGGGTCCCATTCTCACTTTTGTCTCTACATTTTCAGGGTTTAGCCTAGTATCTGGCCCAGGATCACAGGATGATTTAATAAATACTATTGAATCTTGAGTAATTGATTGAAATCTTGCCTGTCCTCCAAAGGCTCATTAAAGCAGCCTTTCCTCAGGGGAGCCTTTCTTGGCATCTCCCCATAAGTCTGTAATGTCTTTCCCCATCTTGGGCCTTACTTGGTGATGAACTTGGGGATCATTTTGGCCACCGCTTATCCATTTATAAGTCATGCACCTCTTAGACTGGGCCCTATGGAGACAAGGTCTATAGGTTACAAACTGGACCTTCCCCCCAACCTTTCTAATTTTCTACACCTTACACCCCCACCCCCAAGTAACCAGGCAGCCAGAAACACAGGTCTCCTTGCTCTTCTTTCAACAAGATCCACCATTCCCCACTGCAGGCAAGGAAACCTTTCCCTATTCCCCTCAGACCAGCTGACCTGCTACTGCTACAACCTGGAGATAAATGAACACAAGTCATTTTTAGTTATGGTTGTCTCCCCCTCTTAGACTGGGAGCCTCTAAGAGAGGGTCTGGTTCTTAGTGGAGGGTATGGCCCTTAGTAGGTGTTTAATAAATATTGGTTACCTGACTAACTAAACCTATAGTTCTACATCCCTAAGGAGGGGCAACTGGGTCTTTGACACAGGGCACCAATATTTAGAGGTTTCTCCAAAAGCAATTGAATTTATTGCCTAATTTTCATTAACAAAAACAATTAAACTAAGAAGCTGCTCATTGAACTGAATTGAACTTAAGTTTCCAGATTTGAGGCTTCCTTTGTCACTGCACCTCCTCATTTCTCACCCCTGTGGAGGGTTCTTTTTGGGGGGGAGGGGTGCTACTTGTCCTAGGGAGGAAAATTGCTAATTAAGGGTCTGCCTCTTGTCTCTGTTGTGCTTTGCATCATCATACATTTTTACTGAATTTGTTGAATTGAAATACTTTAGTATTCACTATCCCCATTTTGTGGATGTGGACACTGAGACATGGAGAGGAAAAATAATCCATCCAGATTCTCCAGGATAAGTCTCAGAACTGGGAGCAAGGCCCACGCCCCCTGGTTTTCCTGGTGTCCTGCCCAGCCTTCTTGTAAATCTCCACCCTCCTCCATGACTGAACTGTGAAGCAGTTTGTGGGGAGCTTTGGGCTCCCAGCTCCTCCTGTACCAAGGATTCCCACTAGCCCTGATTGTGCAATGGGATTTTCAACAATCCCATAAAGTTTTATTGTATTTGCTGTGGGGAGAGAGGGATACCAATTTCCAGATTTCTTCCTTTCTTCCCAGGTCCCCTGGGAGATGGTGCAAGGTAGACAAGGAACCCATGCAGATAAACCTACAAACAACACTACTGGATAACTGTGAGGTCTCTAGGGGGAGATAATGATCACCCCTGGAATCTGATGACTGAAGCCAGAAGACCTCCGAGGTCATGATGTCCCAACCCCTCATTTAACAGAGCAGGTCCAAGGAGCTAAGGTTTCCCCAGGTAACCAGGGAGCAGATCTGGGATTTGAATGGAAGGTCATGTGGTTCAGGGTAAAGAATGATGGACCTCTTGGGCACTTGTGTTGGAGGCCTGGCTCTGCCATGGGCTCTTTATGTGACCTTAGGGAAGTCCCTTCCTGCCTTTGAGTCTCAGTTTCCTCATCTGTCAAATAGGGATAATTAAAACCCCTACTTCCCAGGGTTATGGTAAGGCTCAGTGAGATAACCTATGTAAAGGACTTTGTAAATTCTGAAGCCTGATGTCGATGAAAGTACTCGGGGCTCCTCTGATCATGAAAGAACTGGTGGACGTGATCCCTTAAGTCTTGCCGGAGATGCTTGAAAGATCATGGAACATCATCACAAGATTGGCGATGGACACATGTCATCCTGGTTTTCAAAAGACACAAGAGAACTGTCAGCAAACCACAGGCTACAGAGTGTGACTTGGTTTCCCAAGTAGAGATCCTTGCTGAACATCCAGTCGGTCAATAGTCAGTAAGCATCCATTGAGAACCTAATGCGTTTCAGACACTATGCTAAGCTCTGGAGGTACAAAAGGAGACAAAAAGTCTAAGAGGGGGAGATGACAGCAGCTAAAAATGACATGTCCCTTTATCTCCAGGTTATATCAATAGAGGGTTGGCTGGTCTGAGGGGGCTGGGGAAAAGTTTCCTTGTCTGCAGTGGGGGTTGGTGGATCTTGTTGAAAGAAGAGCAAGGAGGCCTGTGGTTCTGGCTGCCTAGTTACTTGGGGGTAGGAGGTATAGGGTGTAGAAAATTTCCCCTAGATTTTAGTGAAGCTTTAGATAAACTATCTCCTACTATTGTGGGAAAGATGGAGAGATATAGACCAGATTCCATCATTTTGTTCAATCAGAAGACTTCAGAATTGGTAGAATGGCTAGACACAAAGAATAGCTGTTAATGGCACAATGTCCTCATGTCAAATGGTGCAATATTTTTTTTTAGGTTTTTTTGCAAGGCAAATGGGGTTAAGTGGCTTGCCCAAGGCCACACGACTAGGTAATCATTAAGTGTCTGAGATTGTATTTGAACCCAGGTAGTCCTGACTCCAGGGCCGGTGCTTTATCCACTGCGCCACCTAGCCGCCCCAAAATGGCCCCTAGCTGCCCCCAAATGGTGCAATATTGTAGAGATCTTTGACCGTTTAATATTGTAGAGTTCCCTCTGGAGTCACTCTCCCAACTTGCAATTGAACTCAATTGCTATTGGAATCACTAATCTTGGTTCTAGGGGTAACCCTGAGGGGCTAACATTTCTATTTCTTATAGCTTTTGAGTCCCCACTGGTGTTGCCCTTGAGCTAATTGACTCAGTTAGTTTTTAGAAAAGGTATTTACTGAGTTGGAGGTAGGTACAAAACATTCTCCCTAAACCTTGGGGGTGCATTCTCACAAATCCATACAGTGACCCTGGGTAAAGTAGGCCCATACTTAAAATATAATGTCAGCTAGGCATGTGTGGAGAGAACATATATGTCAAAGGGAAACTTCCTAACCCCTAGCCTTTTTCTCCCTTTTGTGGAATCTCTCTTAGGGGTAGCTTTTTCCTAGGCTTTGAGAGTTAGTGTCTTTTTAGACCATTATCACTTTTCTATGCTCTAAGGGACTATCATGCTTCCTGATACCACTTGTCCTTGGATCTCCATCTTCAATATGTCTTTCTACCATTCTTCCTTGTGTGTGTGTGTGTGTGTGTGTGTGTGAGAGAGAGATTGTCCAAGGTCACGTAGCTAATAAGTATCAAGTGTCTGAGGCTGGATTTGAACTCAGGTCCTCCTGATTCCAGGGTTGGTGCTCTATCCACTTCACCACCTATCTGCCCTGTCTTTCTACCATTCTGATGAATACTGCCCCCATTGCCATCCAGCTCCTTCTGCCAGTGGGGCCTCTGATGGGACCTACCAATCTTCCAAGCTCACAAAATCATCCAGATGTTTCCATCATGGAATATTTGTTCACCTCAACGAGAAAAAGCACAGAGAGGCTAAAACGGTCATGTGCTCACAGCCACCATGGCCCAAGGAAGCAGCTAAAATGAAACACCCCAGCTCTAAAGCCAAGAGGCTTTATAAAGAAAGAGGGGTGGGTCCCCCTTTTATATGCCATTGAGTTTTGGCTCATAAACCCCCTGAATCATCAATTATTCCAACTCAACAGCCAATTAACGAATTCTTCATCATAATTTCAAACCCCTGAGTCATTGTGGTTGGAAGTGGTCTCACTCCAAGATTCTACAGAATTGCTTGGATTGGAACCAGTCAGGGAATATCTGTGAATTCTCTAAGGATTAGTCCCCACAGCCCAGCCCACACCCATTGCAACATTTTTAACAGCAATATAGATTAAAAAAAACCCAGATGATATACATATCCAGTGTGCAAAATGACCCCAAACACATTAGAAGACAGTCAGCCTCCCAGAAGAGGCTGACAATCTAGAACAGTGGCCTGGATCTAATAAGAGGAAATTCAATAAGGTTAAATATATAGTCTGGAGGTTGGCACAAGCTATCCGTTTCACAATGGGAGAGGGGGAAGCAGCCTCTGAGGGTCTGAGTGAATGCAAAGTGGCGGTCCCCAAAACTGATGTCATGTTGAACTTCACTGAGAGGGGAGTCACTTTCAAAAATAGGAAGATGAGTCCCATGGTATCCTCATTTGGGGTAGTGAGTTAGCGTCTTTAAAAAGAATGAGGAAAAATAGAAAGAATACAAAGGATTGCAACAAGGACTGGGAAGAGCCTTGAGTACAGGAAAGAAGAGCTGAAGGTACTGGGTATGTTTATCCTGGACAAGAGAAGACTTGGTGAGGTGTGATTGTCATCTTCCAATGTTTAACGACCGTCAGAGGAATAGGTTGGTTTTGTTTGGCCTTCAGAAGGCAGAACTAGAGCTATGGGGAAGGCTAAAGAGGCTGATTTAGGCTGGATACAAAAAGAAAGTTCCAAAGTCGGATGGGCGGCCTTGGGTGCCGGGCTCTCCTTCTCTGAAGAGCTTAAGACAAAGGCCAGAGACATCCACTAGTCAGTCAGCCTTGTTATCAGGGAATCCTTTAGCATATCTTTTGGGCTGGGCTACTTGCTGAGCACCCTTTTCACAGTCCAATTCTGGGATCTGGGTGATTTTGTGTAGTAGATGGAAGACTGGTTTTGGAATTGGGAAAAACCTGGGTTTGAATCCTGTCTCAAACATCTCCTTACTATCCAGGTGACCTTCGGTCTTTGGGCCTTAGTTTTCATTTGTTCATTGAGGATGTTCGTTTTGAAGGTCTTTTAACTATATGTTTGGCTCAGTTACCCTCAGTTTCCTCATCTGTGAAATGGGGATAACAGGAACACCTCCTGCCTCATGTGGTAGTTGTGAGGATTCCATGAGAAAAGTGTAAAAATGCTGTAGATTGCTCTAGGACTATGAGCTATCTATCTTCTGGGGCAAAGCTTTTCCGGGGCCTCGATGGGAGGCAGGCTTCTCTTTCCTGTCTAGTGGGCGGCGGACTCCTTAAGAAACACAAATAATAGCTAATACGGTATTGCACTTGAACTTCAGAACAGCTCCAGGAGGCTGGAGCTATCATTTTCCCCCTTTGACAGATGAAGAAACTGAAGCTGAAAAGGCATTAGCGCCTGCTGGGCAAATGTGAGTCTTCTCCCTATTCTCAGAAGAAGGAAACAGACACAAAGAGTCCAGCTAAGTCAATATTAAAGGCAAAATTTGAACTCGGGTCTTTCTGACTCCAAGTCTCTCATTCTACCCATTTATCCCCTTGCTGAGGGCACAGTAGAGTGGAGTGGGAAAAGCCCTGGATGATAACAGATGTCCTTGGCTTCATTTACGATTCTTTTTTTTTGTTCTTTTTTATTTTGAATCTCATTCATCTGCCCAGCTGTTCTCCGTCTAGAGAAAGGTCCTATTTGTGGATTACTTTTCATCTTTTTTTATTGTGAATTGAACAATCACCTTCAAACACAAACATCTCTAGACACAAAGAACTGGGAAGAAGACCAAACCATATAAGAAGCTCTGGCCTCCTTCTGTGTGCAATGATTGTGTAAAGAAATAGAGGCAGGTATGGATGGCATATACAATTTGACAAGGACACATCATTTATCTCACTCTCCCTTCTCCCCCTCTGCCTCTTCTATGCATTATTGTTTTCTGTTTTCGAAAGGCAATGGGATTAAGTGACTTGCCCAAGGTCTCATAGCTAGGTCATCATTAAGTGTCTGAGGCTGGATTTGAGCTCAGGTCCTCTTGATTCCAGCACCACCTGGCTGCCCCCTGCCTCTATGCATTTTAAAAAAAATGTTTTTCCACATTGTTCATTACCTAGCGACCCACCTCTTCATACCATCCCTTTAAAAATTAGGGGGGAAATGGGGTGGCTAGGTGGTGCAGTGGATAAAGCACAGGCCCTGGAGTTAGGAGTACCTGGGTTCAAATCCGGTCTCAGACACTTAATAATGACCTAGCTGTGTGGCCTTGGGCAAGCCACTTAACCCCATTTGCCTTGCAAAAACCTAAAAAATAAACTAGGGGGGCGTCTCCCTTGAAATAGAGAAGCTGTAAGCTATTAGAACCTTAAAACAGTGTGTTTATCCAAGTAAACAGATCTTTGTCTAGTGAAATGGTCATGTGTGTGAATGGCTTGTCAGTTTTTTCTTTTTTTTTTATTGTGAGCTTAACTATTGTGACCCTTCCAACACAAACATTTTTATATACAAAGAATGAGCAAGAGGACTCCGTGGAATAAGAAAATGTAGATTTCCATTGTGTACATTTTTGGTAGATATATAGGTATATTATTTATAATTATTTATTATTTATTTATATTTATATTATTTATATATTGTTATATATTTTATTTATAATGGTTTATAAATATACATGAATATAAACAATACGTTGCCTATTGATGTTCAGTCATTAAGTTGCATTCATAACTCCATGGACCACAGCATGCAAACCTTTTCTATCCTCCATTACCTCTCAAAGTCTGTTCAGGCTCATGTTCATCACTTCCATGATGTTATCCATCCATCTCATCCTCTGCCTCCCTTCATTTCTTTTGTCTTCAATCTCCCCCCATCATTAGATCTTTTCCGATGAGTCCCATCTTCTCATTGGGAGGTCAAAGTAAGCTTCAACTTCAGCATTTGACCTTATTAATTTCCTTAAGTATTGAGTCATTTGATGTCTTTGCTGACCCAAAGTCTTCTCCAATACCCTAATTTGGTAATACCAATTCTGCTGCTAGTCCAACTCTCACAGTTCTGCCAGGCTGGCTATTGGAAAAACCATTCAGATCTTTGTCAGTAAGGCGATGCCTCTGCTTTTCAGTCTGCTGTCCATATTTGTTGTGGTGGTTTTCCTTCCAAAGAGAAAATGTCTTTTAATTTTATGACTGAAATCTCTATCTTCAGTGATCTCTGAGCCCAAGAATAGAAAATCCTTGCCATATTCCTATCGCCCAATCTGGGAAATGTATGGGCACCCTTACCTCATGTTTTTGTTGACAGGTAAACACATTTTGAACTAGAAAGCACAAAAAATAGGAATAGTGACATTGCTCCCATTTCTTCTCCCTCTATTTTCCAGGAAGGGATTGGACCAGTGGCCAAGATCTTAATTTTTTGGATGATAAGCTTCAAGCCAGCTTATAGACCCCCTCCTCTATCCACCTCATCAAGAGGCTTTTTAATTCCCCTTCCCTTTCTGCCATTAGACTGTTCTCATCTGCAGATAGGAGCCTGGTGATCGGAGTTTCCGATTCATTCTGCCTGGTATTTTGCAAGATGTGCTCTGAATAGAAATTAAATCTAAAAGGCGCCAATAGATAGCCTTATCACGCTCATTTCCCAATCTTCAACCAATCATTTGTTCCATGTTTGCTTCTAGTTGCTCCTCCTTGTCCTACAGACAGGTTCCTCTAGAGACAAAGAAGATAATCTGGTGCTCCCATCCTCTTTGAGGACTTGCTACATTTGAAAAACGAGCCTATATGTGAATATATTTACATAACTATATATATATATACTGTATAAATATCCATTTTAATTATATATTTAAAAATATTTATCTTTATGTTCCTTTCTTCACTTTTTTAAAGAATTTATGAAAATGTTTCATTGCTGCTTTTTTCCCCGTTTATCGCTACATAACTCACCTCCCCGCACCCCTCCCTTAAAAAAAAGACATAGTGTTCCAGTAGCCTTAGTGTGGTTTGGAGCTGTTTAAGCTTGAAAACTGAATGTGTTATCAGACTAACAAGTGAACACATCGGTCACGTCTGAACACAAAAGCCCAGCTCCTTCTGTCCCTCCAGTGCATCACCCCCTGCCAAGGGGTGGGAAGTTTGTTTCCCCATGGAGCTTTTGAAGTTGTGCTGCATTCCTGCCTTGGCCAGATTCCTGAAGTCTTTCAAAATTGTTCTCATTCACTCCCTAATTGGGGATCAGATTGTGGTCTTTGTATCAGCTGGATCACTGTTAAATCCATAATAATAATAAAAAAAAAAAACCCCAACCAAACCACATTTTGTTTTTTAAAGAGGAAAGAAAATGTCTTGGCACTTGGATTCCAATTCTAGTTCCAACTCTTATAAGCCCTGTGACTTCCGGGCAGGTCCCTTTGCCTTTCTGTGACTCAGTTTGCCCAGCTGAAAAATGGACATAGTCCCACTTGCTGAATCTTTCAGGTTTGTTAAGGGCGGGAGGTACCTGCTAAGTGTGAAAGCTTTACAGAAATGAGACCTGTGGTTATTGCTGTTTTATTAATCCAAGGCAATAGTCACTCTGGGGGAGCCAAAGACCCACCAAGGTGCTGATTAGGCAGAAGATGAACAGGCCAAGGTCAGCTTCTAGCCTCCAGCTCAGATACAGATGAGAAAAGATGGTGGTGGTTGTCTCTGTAATAATAGTAGCAATACGAATGACTCTGATGATAATAATAGTGAGGATTGTGGCAACATTCCTAATAACAGCCCAAGCAGAGATAAGTTTCACTGTGGTCCCCTTGTTGTTCCCCTACAAACCACACTCCTACCTACCAATCTGGGAAATGGGTACAATGTGTGGGCAGCCCTACCTCATGTGCTTGTTGAAAGGTAAACACATTTTGAACTAGAAAGCACAAAAATATAGGAATTTTCAGTTTTCTATGGGGAGAGAGAACTGAGCCATGGCAAAGTATCAATGACCCCTTCCTTCCCACTTTCACTCTTTAGAACCCCCCCCCACCCCAAATCAGCTTAGCCAGGGCTGTAATGGAAAAAACAGTACAGGATGTTTGTGATCTGAGACCCTGAGTCATCGACAGGATCCTAGACCTAGGGCTGGAAAGGCCCTCAGAGAGCATTGAGTCCAAGTGAAGTGATTTGCCCAAGGCCACACAACCAAGAAGCCGTAAAGCTGAGATCTGAATCCAGCTCCTGAGAGTCCTGCTGACTCTACATCGACGGTCCTCTGATGCTTGGCTCTCTCAAGGCCTGAAAACCCTCTTACATGTGAAGTGAGTGTCTTCTGGAAGGAATGCCAAAGGAAGGAGGCTCCGGGTATCCGGGTTCAAGTCGGTTCTAACCAGCTACCCCAAAAGAGAAGGAAGCATACTCAATTAGTCAATCAACTACCGCTTATGAGGTTCCTACTGTGTGTTGGGGTGGGCTGGGCTGGGGGCTGCAAAGACAGCCCCTGCCTCTTTGGGAAGGTCAGGCTAACGAGGGGGTCAACAGTCAAAACAGCATCAACCAGGGGACTTGGAGAGAATCCCCCCCAGAGAGGCTGAGAGGGCCAGGGGCCTGGGCTAGACTGGGGGGTCAAGGCGACAGAGGGAGGAGAGGCTCCCAGAAAGGAGTGACACAACCGGCAGCTGGGAGGAGGAGAGAGAGGCAGGGAGGGGCCCCGGAAACTCCCACATTTCCAGCTGCTCCAGAGAGAAAACGTTAGGGCTGCGGTTGAAGCCTTCTTTGGAATGGGCCCCAGGGCCCGGCCCTTGGCAGGCTGCGCAAGGGGGGCCCATTCCGAGGGGGCTTTCAGCTTCCTCTGTTCCCCCTGGGAGGGCCATTTACAAAGAGCAGAAAACTGAGGCTTGGAGGGAGGGGACTTGTCCAGGGTCCTGGGAAAGGTGGATCCCAACTCTGAGGTCCCCTGTGCCCCACCCACCCTCACACAGGAGGAAGCCGAGAGACACCCTCAGAAAGACTTTGGGGGCATCCAGACACAGATAGATTGTGGCTTTCTCTCGATAAGCAACTCTCTCTCTCTCTCTCTCTCTCTCTCTCTCTCTCTCTCTCTCTCTCTTTCTGTCTTTTTCTCTCTGTCTCTCTCTGTTTTTCTCTGTCTCTGTGACACACACACAACACACACACACACACACACACACACACACACACAAACACACACACAGACACTCCTTGGAGAGAGCAGGCTCCCATCTTACCAAATCAATCCCCCTAGACTCCAATCTTGAAGGACCCCATGAATATCAGTGCTCCCACCATGGACTCATGTGGAAAAGTGGGGAGAATCTACGTCTGATTCCTGCCCCAGACATTTCCTTACCCTTCTGGATCTCAATTTCTTCATCTGCAAAATGGGGACAATGCTGCCGCTAGAATCTGCCTTGTGGTAAGAATTCAACGAAGACATGCTGGGAGCTTTGCAATGAGCTTCCTTGGTTATCTAGACAAGCAGACTCATGGTTCAGCCCTCAGTTTGCCAGAAAATACCATGGCTTGCATTCCGCTGATCTAGCCCTTAAGATCCCAGGCTCCACTTCATCCCAGAAGTCAGAGGCTACATGCAGAAAGACTTTGCCACTATGCATTTTGAACACCTCAGTATTTCCCATGCGGTCTCAACATCTCTCCCATCCTGATATTCTGCCTTTTTATTGTGGTGGGTTTTGAGGGAGAACGCCAACCATCCATCCCTGGGACCTTCTCTTGGCTCTTGTGCTGGTCCTCACACAATGACCCAACAGTCCCCAAGGAGGGCTGGTCCCCAGGGAAAACTAAAGCCACCTTTGTCTCTCCAGTTCACAACCCCTGAGTCATCCCTGACTCTTCCCTCTTCCTAATAGATAGTTACTGACTCTTTGGTAATTCTGGTGCCCAAACTTCTCATGAATTCATCTCCTTCCTTCTCATCACAGGACTGCCACCCTTGTCTGGGGCCTCATCATTCCTCTCTTAGATTACTGGAATAGGCTCCTAATTGAACTTCCCCATTCAGACTTTCCCTCTCCTAATCCACACAAGTTGCCAAATGAATCGCCCTTGGGCATGGGTGGTACCGTGCCACTTTTCTACTCAAGACCTTATAGAATAAAATACAAATTCTTCATCTTGCCATCTAAAGTTTTGCCTTAAGAAAACTCATAGTTGATAAGCAAATATTTATTATATCGTCACATTTAATTATTAATAATGTACAGATAAACACACACATACATTCACATATTTCTCTCCCCAGGCAGCTACTTACATTTTTTTAAGCCAGGAAGAATTTCAGCCTGCCAATCAAAAAAGGCACCTCCAGTGGAATTCTTCTGACTGAAGACATCTTGGGCTATGCTATTGGTGTAGTTTTATTTTGGTTCTTTTGTATGTATTTGAATCACAGATACTAGATTCAGTGATTTTCAACTATTAAAATAAAAAAGATGACTGAAACCATGAATGAACCGATGAATTATATAATGAATAAGAATAAGAATAATGAAAAATCTAAAAAAAATGATTAATAATGACACTATTTCTAACCCTTTCAGATGACCTTATCTGCTCTACTGTATAATTAAACTTCTTCAAATTAATAAACTATGGATGTGTCTACTTTATGCCAGGCTCAGCAAATTACAAATAAGCAAAAGAGAATCCTTGCCCTCTTGGAGCTTACAATCTACTGGAAGAAGGCAATACACCAAATGTTTCATGGCTACTCGTTGACTGACTAAAGTCATATTCTGGTTTTTGCCTCTCTCAGTTGGCCTTCTTGAACTCTGTTTTCCCAAGAAAACTAGATAATGAGCTGTGTCCTGAGTTTGATCCTCCCATTTCCCATCTCCATGCCTGGATACCCTTGCTTTTCCCCTCTGCTATTCAAAAGCCTCATCTTTCTTCTAGATTTACAAGGACCCTAAACCTTTCCTGATCTCCCTAAATGTTAACATTTTCTCCCTCATTTTTTTTTTGGTTATGTATAGGAGAATGTAAGCACCTTGAGGACAGGGATTATATCATTTTTTTCTTTTTTATTCACAATGTTTGACCATAATAAAAGAATTAATATTTATTGAATTGAATTGAATTTGATGCCCCCTTTCCTTTTTTTGCAGTACCTTCCATGATCAATTGATTAATAGTTCAATAAACATTTGTTAAAGGCCTACTATATGTTAGACCTGGTGCTAAAGCTCATCATGAGCCAACCTCTTCTTGCCTTTCTGATACCTTATGCACCCTGATATCTATCCGCTTGGGCTACTTGCAGTTCCTCAAACACATCACTTCATCTCCTGTCTCCACTCCTTTGCCTCGGCAGAGCCCCCTGCCTAGTAGGTTTGATGTCTGGCTCCTGGCTTTTCTGGCTTCATTCAAGATTGGATCTCTAATCCACCTTTTGCAGAGACCTTTCTTACTCTCTCCAGCTGCTAATGATTTTTAACCCCTTCAGGTTACCCTGTCTACCCTGTCTATTTTATCTGGTATGGACCACCCCATTGGAATACAGATTGTGTGTGTGTGCGTGCGTGTGTGTGTGTGTGTGTGTGTGTGTGTGTGTATGTGTGTGTGTGTAAGTTCATATGAGTTCATGGGCTTACGGTTTAACCTTTCTTGGAATCTCCATTGTAGAGATCTTTAATAAATAGTTGCTGATCGACTGTTTAACGGACTAGGATGATACCAAGACCAAGGATCCACTGTTCTTGCCTTCAAGGCCTTCCATTCTAAACACTCACCTGGAACTCTGCTCTAGAAGGACCAGGCCCTCTCAGGAGCCCCTTAGGTCTTGGAAGTGTCCACCCCAGTTGCCCTGCCCAATTCTTCCTGGCTGATGGCGCCATCTGCTTTCCCACAGGTGGGGCTTCTGTACCTGGACATGAATATTCAGAGGATACGCCATGAACCTCTCTTCTTACTGAACAGAGAAGCTTTTCATCTTGCTTCTGGAAAGGGGAACAAATTCCTGGGCGACCAGGTCAGGAAGAGGCAAATCCCAGGAGCCACTGGACCACCGGGGCAGTGCCTGGGCACCCTGGTCCACCTGGGGCTGGCACACAAGACTCTGCTTATGTCCATAAGCTCCCTGCCTCTCCCTCCCAGTTGGCTATGGGGCTGGTCAGTGAGGCTCGGCCCACTCTCCCCAGCACAGAAACTGCTTTGAAGGTTCATGGTTGTGATGACCACAGTTTGTTCTGGGGAGGGACCTTCTGGGAATCATTGCAGACACTCACGTCCTTCACCAATCCCCCCCCCCCCGATGCCTCACAGTGGGGTTGGGGGAGGGGTTCCTAGGACTTTGTGGAGATTCTTCAGGCATATATCAGGGCTGAGAGCAGACCCTGGGAAATGCTAGGAAGACTCAGAGGTAATAGGAATAGGCCTATCACCGTCCATCCTTCTGAGGCCAATGGAATGACCTTCCAGAAGCCCTTCTCCATATCATTTCCATAGGTATTCCTATGGGTTTTAAGAGGGGGGCAGTCTCCCTTTGTGATCCTTGGAAACTGCCTCCTGAAGCAGATTGGGTTGTTGCTGATCATTTTTTCCCCAGATCTTTCTGACCCCATTTGTAGTTTTCTTGGCAGAGATATTGGAGTGCTTCACTCTTTCCTTCTCCAGCTCATTTTACAGATGAGAAAACTGAGGTAAGCAGAGTGAAGTGACTTGCTCAGGGTCACTAGTTTAGCTAGTGTCTGGGGCAAGATTTGAACTGACTCAAGCTGCCCAAAGCACATTGGACCTTCTCTCTAATTTTTGATCGTCTGCTTTGACCGTCTGTTTGATTTGCCAGTGAAATATACAGTAGTCATGTGTTAGGGCAGGACTCGAATCCAGCCCCTCCTGCCTCCCACTGGGGCACCCACTCCTCCATTACCATGACACTAGACAGATGTGACTCAGAGCTGTCTCAGCAACCTGGCTAGGATGAGGATAGAGGCAGCGGGCATCTTTGTGAGCCAAGACACAAATGTGTTTCAAAATAATATACACTCAGAACCAGGACTTCCTGGCTCTGCCATTAGTCATGGGTCTGGTTTCACCTTTCTCATCCATAAAATGGGGGCACTTCTCCTTGCTCCATTGTTAAGGTTGGAGTCTGAGGACTCAGATTTGAATTCTACTGTGGGCCCTTGGGCAAGTCTATTCCCTTCCCTGGGCCTCATTTTCCTCATCTGTAAAATTAGAGGGGTTGCTCCCTTGCTGCTCTGTAATCCCACCACCTGGGGGGATTTTAAGCAAAGTCTTGGCAGATATTAGGGCTCCACATGACTGTGGGGCTGAGCCCAGGACTGAAGGATGTGCCCCCGCCCCCTACTCCTTAGGCCCTATGCCTCCCCATGGTACGTGACCATTCCTTTTCCCTTTAATGTTGAGGGGAAACTGGTAGGGGGCCCTGCAGTCCCTCATGCACAGTGGGACCATTGGAGGGGGGGCACAGGCCATTTCCTGGTCCCTCCCTTCTCTCTCTGGCAAGACTCCTCCATGATCTCTGCTACCTAGAAGCAAAGCCTCATCCTCTGGCCCAGTTATGGATTGGGGGGTGGGGTGGGAAAGGAAAGGCCGATGTGGAAAAAAAGAAGGAAATTTACCTAGGGCTCCATAACTGGTCAGAGCAGACCGGCAGCACAATTCCAGAGACCTGGAGAGCAGGCTGGCTCTGGTACCTCGAGGATGCTACCGGGAGCCAAACTGTGCCCTTGGCGTCCCCTTGGGGGAGGACCTGACTCAGTCCTGGCCGGGGAGGCTTGCCAGAGGTGGAGGCAGGGAAGTCGGGGTGGTCCGAGGTCCGGCCCGTTCCTTCTCAGTTCCTGGGCCGCCTCCTTGGCAGGAGTGGAAGGAGATCTGATCGCTGCCAAGCCAACTAGGGTTGCTGGCTCAGCCCCGGCTCCTTGGGTCTCCTCCCTCTTCCTCTAATATCCTAGAACGTCATGATTGGAAGGAAGATTGGGATGGGGATCACAGATTCGGAGCTGGCAGGGGCCCTAGAGACCAGCTAGCCCACCCTATCTGCTTTTGTGTTGAGTTTATTCAGACTCAGGAGCCGTAGGCCACACAAGGCCAACTAATTCCTGGAGACCAACCTGTAATGGACCCCAGTTCTCCCTACTGAATCCCCAACAAATGCTTTTCCAGACTTCTTTTGAAAACTTCCAATGACCTTGACGGTCAGCTCACTACCTCCCAAAGTAGTGCATTATACCTTTGTTCACTCTAATTATTCAAATATTTTTTTCTTCTTTGGAAGCCAAATCTACCCATTGTTCCTAGGTAGGCTGGCTCTGCTCAAACAGAAGTTTAATCTCCCTTCCATATGACAGCTCCTGAAATGTTTGAAGACAACTGCACTATCCTTTCCTTCTCCAAGATAAACATCCCTGTTTCCTTCAACTGAAAATCATATGGCCGGGCCTTCGAGCCCTTCCCCCTGCTCCCCCCCACCACCAGTAGGAGCTCTCAACCCCATCGACCTCCTTTCTAAAATGGGGCGCCAAGAGCTGAAGGGAATGCCCCAGGTGTGGCTGGGTGTGGGCAGAGGACAGGAGCGCCAGCATCTCCCCCGTTCTGAGCACCACTCTGCTCCAATGGAGGCTTAGGTGGTGTTTACTTTTGGGGAGCAGCCATGTCGGCCGTTGACTCATATTAAATCTGAAATAAAACCTTTACTGCTTTTTCAGGAGTAACTGCTGCCTTGGTTTTTGGTTGTTATGTTTCAATTTTCTTGTATGTATTTGTCAGTGAACATAGATTTATCAGAGCATTGAATCTGGAATCAGGAGTTCCTTAGTTCAAATCCTGTCTTCTTAGCTGTGTAAACTTTGGTTAAGTCATTTCACCTCTGTTTGCCTCAGTTTTCTTATCTGAAAAATGAGAAAAATAATAGTGCTTCTCTCCCAGAGTTATTATAAGGATCAGAGAAGACAATTTTTGTATAAATCCTTGCTATTATCATGTTTATCCTCCCCACCCCCATCCAGTAAACTGTAAGAGCCTAGAAAGTAGGGACAGTTTCGTTTTTTTGTCTTTTTATCTCTAGTGCTTGGTACATTTTTTTTCCTGATTTGATCTGTGATTTCATTGATATAAGGAGTTCCTTTGTGTGTGTGTGTGGGGGGGGGGGGTTCTCTTTATCAGTGTGGAAATTGAGACATCTACCTGAGATACAGAGAAGAGAGCTGACTTGGCCAAGATTTCTTGGCTCTTGGCATTGGTGATGGAACTCAAACCCAGGTCTTCTGGAATCTGAGGCTGACTCTTTAGCTACAGTTCTCTGATATAAGTAAATTGGATTGATCATTTTCTTTCTTTTTAAATTATTACAGTTTTATTCAAAATAATAATAAAAAAAAACCTTCCAGGGTATGCCCCGGATTCTGTGCAGATGGATTGATCATTTTCAATTCTGGTTTATTCGATTTAATGGGATGTTCTAGTTTTGAGGGTCTTGTTATCCAAAGCATTAAATATTTCTCCTTTCTTCGGACCCTCATCTGTAGATTTGATAAGTGCCTGATCAGTGCCTGCAAACATCTTACTGTTACGAAACAGAAGAGATGCATTCAGGCTTCCTTCCCAGGTGACCCTGACCCTAGGGTGTGCTGGTAAATGTTTAACAACCAGCTCTCTAAAGGCAACAAAAAAAGTATGCAGGCTACTTTTGTCCATTTAATCTGCATTATGAATACTTTCTCAAATAATAAATCAAGGCCCAGTTTGTAATTGTTCATTAAAATTAAACATTGGCTCTCTGGGAGGTAAGTGCTGACATCGCCTGCCCTTGCCTCGACCTTTTAATGATGCCTAGGCATCATCGAACCAGGTCTGAGTGTACCTAACTGCCCAGTCATTTACTCTCCATCTTTTCATCTTCTTGGAAAGTCATGGTCAAATGCTTTCCTAACATCCAGGCCAACTCCATCCCATCTCTGGGACTCTCTGGCATTCTTCTCTGTTGGAAGTCACTGGTCTGGCAATGATCTAAGCCTGATGGGCACATGGAGGAGAGGCGATGAGGTTGAATGGGAAGAACCCTTGACTGGAAGTTGGAATTTAATTAATTCAACTCAGTTCAACAAACATTAACCACATGCCTTCTTTGCATGGGACTCTGCATGAGGATTCTGGGGATACAACTATTAAAAATGAACCAATCCCTTCTCTTAGGAAATGGACCCTGGGAGGAAGGGAAGAATGCAGAAAGATAGAAAAGGGGGCAGGGGTTGGGGGGAGCCTGACATGTGGTCAATCCCCGGATTCCCTGGGCTTCAGCTTTGTAACGAGGCCCCCGAGGTCTCCCCCACAAGACCATGATTCCTGTCCTTAGAGAACTGACTGTAGAAATGGAGGAGACCAGGAGCACCCCCAAAACAAAGAGAAGCCTAGTCAGTGTAGTCAGGCAGAAAGGCCCACGTGGTCCCTGAGCAAGCACAGCCTGAGCTTCCTCTGGTGGATACGCCCTGCTGGCACACTGCCCAGGGTGAGGACGGCGATGGCTCAGCCACCAGATGTTTGCCAGAAGGGTTTGAATCACCATGGGCTAAGCAGGCCAGAGAGGAGCAGTTGGAGTGGAGGGAGATCGGCCCTCACATCCTGGGGCTTTGTGAGTCCTCACTCACAGGGAGGATGGACGCCGGACCAGCTCTGGCCTGGCATCCTGGGAATTTACTCCGCCTACTTTGAGCCAGAGTACCCTGAGAGGGGGTTGTTGGGGTTGGCCGTCCAAAAGTCTAAAATGACTAAGCAGTTCCTGACAGGGTCAGAGTCTTTTTCTGTGGGAACTGTCAGTGGCAAAGAGGGAAGACATGAAGCCTCATCCAGGATGTAGCACCTTCCTTCGGAGTGACCTGGGGCAGGAAGTCACTCAACCTCTTTTTTCTGAAATTCTGATGCTTTTTCACTGGATATCATCATCATCATTCTTGGCTTTGCCTGTATCCCTCACCCAATGGGTCTTTTCTGGTAACAAAGAAAAACAGTGAAGCAAACCCAACCTACCCTGTGACCATACCTGTCGATGTAGGCAGCATTCTGTACCTACAGTCCCCCACCTACCCAAGGAAGGGAAGGAAGCACATTTCCTGATGTTTTCCTCTGGTTCTGAGATGTCATACAATCTGGTTTTGTTTGGCCTCACTTCTCTGCTGATCACAATAGCTTAATTCTGAGTACAGAGTATAGGGTTTGGGTCACTGACTTACATTTGATTTGGAAAACCAAACAAAAAAACCCAAAAAAATTGACTGAAAAAAACTGGTGGTGTCTCTGACCACTCATACATCCTTGGATAGGTCAGATCAACTCTCTAGGTGCTATATCATCCTGACATTCAAAAGAAAGGTTTTGAATTCTAGGAACTGGCATCATTCCTTCCCTGTTCATTCATTCATCAAATAATATTTCATTAAAGTGCCTGGGGACCCAGGTAGAGGAAGCTTAGGTGACCCGGTGGATGGAACTCTGAGACTGGAATCAGGAAGACCTCATTTCAGATATATACTAGCCATTTGACCCCAGACAAGTTACTTAAAAAAAACCCCCCAAGGCCTCTACCTGCCTCAGTTTCCTCTGCTGTAAAATAGGAATAATAATAGTGCCCATTTATCAAGGTCCTTATGAGATAATATTTGTAAACATGCTTAGCAAATGTTCTTGGTACATTATGTAATGTAAATATACATAACAGATGCCTAATAAATGCTAAATTTTTCCTTTCAGGCATGATGCAAAACACTGAGTAACTCCTGTTCTGTTGGGATCTGTGCCACATCCACATATAAGCAATTAAAATATGGACAAAATAAGTGTAAAGCCATTTCTGGGAGTGGGGTAGGAACAAAAAACTTGGAGCTCTTGGAACCATTGTCTTTCAATATAGGAACTTCCAAGTTCTTCTGAAACTATCTGAGGAAAAAAAAGACACTACTTGGGGGAATTCAGGGGTCCCCCAGAAAGAGGAGAAAACTCGGGATCCGGAGAGGTCCAGTCCCTGGAGGCCACCCTTAGATTCGCTTTCTTTTTTTCTCATTCACTCAGCACCTAAAGCCAACTTGGAGGTTTTACACATGGGTGCAGTGAGAGCTCTGGAGCTGGGACAACTCAGGCCCCCACAGCCAACCCCTTCCCTGCAAGGCCAGATGCAAATGGTCTAGGGGAGGGGGACTCAGAGAATTCAAGGAATGAGGTAGGGTTTCCTCTTACTTGAGAGGCTACTTTCTTTGCCTCTCTGGATTCTTTGCCAAATCTCTGATTTTCTCTTTCATCGTCATCAATCATTGATAAGTAACTTGTTAAGTTTTCACAACGCATCGGCCTAAATCCTAACCGTCTCTCTTTGGGATCTTGAGCACATCTCCATACCTCTAAATCTCAGTTTCTGCATCTGTAAAATGAGAAAAATAATGTCTTCATTCATTGGTCCACAGGATTGTTCAAAGGAAAAGCAGTTGCTGATCCTTAAGGAAATGGGAGAAAAACCCTCTAGATGTCCATTCTCCCCTTCCCCACTGGATCTTAGTAGACAGTTTCCTGAGCTGCTGTCCATCCAACTTCTAGGTCCATCAGTCCATCAACAGTCAATGAATGACTAACAAGGATTCTTAAAGGCTTACTGTAGAGAAAGTAGAGAAAGGGGGGAAAAAATAGGTTCCCTGCCTCATAGGAGCTCATGTTCTAATGGGAGAGAGAGGGCACCATCTTGGAAGCCTGGCCATCTCGGGTGGCCATGCCACAGATCATGTTCCCCTCCTCATCAGGGCGGGACTTTGGGGATTGTGAGGAGCTTTGTAGCAATGAGCTCACATCGGTGAGGTTCAGTTTGGGGACTTGTTTTCAATCATGATCTCTATCATTGAGGGAAACCCTGCAAATGAACATCTGCGTGTGGTTCATTGCTAGCTTTTGATAGGGGAGTCATCAGTTCCCCTGCTAAAAATAAACATTTCAACATAGAACAGGCTGATTCAGAGGCAGCAAGGAATAGAAAAGTGACTCATATAGGAGTTCTGTTAGCAGAATTAAGATATATCATCATTTTGGTGAATGCCAATTTCTGCCTCCCTACCCAGGGTTTTTGGGGGCGGCTAGGTGGAGGAATGGATAAAACACTGGGCCTTCTTGAGTTCAAATCTGGCCTCAGACACTGACTAGCTGTGTGACCTTAGGCAGGTCATTTATCCTGTTTGAAATGAACTGGAGAAGGAGATGGTCAACCAGTAACTTTACCAGTAACTTTAAGAAAACCCCAAATGGGGTCATGGAAAAATCAGACACGGTTGAAATGATTTAACAACGGCCCAGGTTTTAGTCACAGTTCCTATTCTGATGGCACCAATTTGTCAACCATGGGCTTAATTCACTGAGGTCTTGAGTCTGTTGGCGGGTTGGGCTTGTGGTCTGAAACTCCCTTTCTCTTTTGATCTTGTAGGTCTTCACAGCATCCATTCCTTGTGGCTCTGGCTTGACTCTACACTAAACCATGTCACCCAACAGTCACTGCCTCTGCTGCTTCCTCCTAGCCTCTCCCTCCTTCCTCCTTCTTTATCTTTGCAGCTCTAGCTCCCCAACTTTGTTTGTGCCTGTCCTTCTGGACGTGCAGTGGGTCTCCCTGAGTCAAAGGGCAGAGGGATGCTGGTCTCTTATCATCAGAAGAATGTGGTTAAATTCTTAGTTGTTAAAGAAATAGGAGTAGGTCCAGGGAATCCAAGTGATTATGGAATCCTTTGGAAAACAGAGGCCATTGTGGAAAGGTTAGAGGACCGTGTAGCCTGGATAAGAGAAAGGGAAGGATAATTTACTGACAGCTTCAAGGATATGGATGGTGTGGACAAGAATGATGATGTTCTTTGCCTTGAGAGAAGAGCCAGGCTTGTCATGATGGAATGAGCTTGTTTGGAGCCAGAAGACCGGGTCACCATTTTGGCTTCCCTGCTTACCAGTCCTGTGTCTGTTTTCCTTCTCCACATCTCTCGTTCTTCCTTTGATTAGAGATTAGATGATCTCAAAGATGATCGTGAAGCTCTCAGATTTGGGTGCTGACTTCCAATATGGGATATTCTGAGAGCTTGAATGTTTTTAGATTCTTTGTCTGATTAAGAAGAAATATACTTATGAAAACCAT
Organism: Macrotis lagotis; assembly: GCF_037893015.1. Classification (NCBI taxonomy): domain Eukaryota; kingdom Metazoa; phylum Chordata; class Mammalia; order Peramelemorphia; family Peramelidae; genus Macrotis; species Macrotis lagotis. Next base: position 286,180,537 of record NC_133660.1, read on the forward strand.
GAACATAAAAAACCTTAAAAAACCTGGAATTTTAATTATTATTAGAGGGAATTAGGCAATGTTTGAAGCCAGAGTGCTAGATTGAGAATGAGGAAGGCCCAAGGCCTAGTGCTGCCTCAGAAACATTAGCTATATGACCTGGGACCAGTCATTTGACCCATCCCAGCCTTAGTTTCCTCATCTGTCAAATGAGGTATTATAATAATAGTACCCATTTCATAGGTTTGTTGTGAGGGTCAAATAAGATAATATTTGTACAGCTTTTGCAAACCCTAAAACTCTCTCTATGTGGCTACTACTTCTACTATTATCAATTTTCAACAAATTGAAAAAAAATTCCCAACAAACACTGAAGTCTGTCACTCCAATGTACAAACTCCCACTTCTAGTTTAGTTTAGTTTGAAGGGGTCATGCTATTAGAGATGGGGACCTGGAAGGCCAACAGAGCCCACCTGTCTGATTTTACCATTGAGGAAACTGGGGTCCAGAAAAGGTCAACCCAAGGTCATGAAGGTAGAAATCGGCAGAGGTAGGTTTTGAACTCAATCTTCGGACTCCAAGTTCAGAGCCCCTTTAGGCCTATATCAGACATTATACATGTTAATTAGAGTCTGTGAATTTTGTTTAATGTGATGCCACATCCATCTTTCCCAATAATTGACACATTCTGTACACACACATCATTTCTTTGGGGAACTTCCACAGGAAATTATTAGGTTAAAAGTTACAAATGTCTCTGCAGCTCCTGTTCCCCGTTGCCCTATTGGGCTCTGGCAAGATACTGCAAATACTCCTGGGAAAGTTCTGGTCCTTGCTAGTGGGGGTTTTCTCATTTTGATGTACATTGGCTGCTTGATGGTTCAGGTGCATGATGGTTCCCCACAATGTTTTAGTTTGCATTTCCCTAATTGCTGGAGAGGCTGTGCCTTATTTACGTGGGATGATTTATGGTATTTGGTTCCTGGAGCATAAACTGTCCGAAGGAACAACTGTTTTGCCTTCAACTTGCTAAAGTACTTGAATGGGCGGCTTGTTGTGGGAGGGTAGGAATATTTTCAAATTCAAGACAACCATCTAGGTGATTCAGTCATTTACCTGCCAGAAGGCAGGGGCCTTGGGTCAGAAGTCATGGGATCTCTAAGTCCCTGCCAGTTCCATGACTGTATTTTATTGTTCTCTGACTCCCACCAGAAATGACTGTGATTGGGGCTGTGTGTGTGTGTGTGTGTGTGTGTGTGTGTGTGTGTGTACACTTGTGTGTGTACACTTGTGTATGCATGTCCTAAATGGCTTGAAGGTCAGTCTTACCATTAGTAGAGGATCCAGGGGAAAAGTTGAGTCCTGGAAAAGGGATTCCACGATACTGGGACCCTAGGGTGCACTGAAGGTGAGCTGTTATAGTGAGAAGGAAGAATGCCCTTCCAAATATTTGTATCCTGAGGCAAGGCCCCATTGGTCCCATGCTAGTTACACCTCTGACTCACTCTGGGGCAACAGACTGAACCCAGAATTTTCTGGCTTAATGGTAGGATCATCTTTCCCTTCTAATTTTAAGTTCCTTGTACTCTGTGTGTGCCAGGTGCTTAATAAATGGTTGTTTTATAAGGATAACACACCAAAATGATATTAATTGTAGTAAAAAATTTCCATTTTGATTCCTACCCTAACCATTGTCCTAGAGTCATGTTAATTCTGGCTATCACATTTGGAGATATTTATGCTTACAAACCTTTTCTATGCTTTTCTCTTTACAAATAGGATTCTCTTGACTCTCTTTGCTTTCTTACTGGCCCTTTGGAAACTCGACCTTCTTACGGAGGCTGTGTCTGAATCTCTCACTAAAACCCAACATGGGTGAAGTGAGGAAAGGGGGTAAGGTTAGTCCTTCCACTGAGAAGAGGGTGGGTGGGGGATGGGAAGGGGAAGGCTCCTCCAAAGAGATAAAGTTGCCCCAATGTGAAGCCTTATTTATGAAGTTGGTTGAGGAAGAGGGGATGATGAAGGTTAAGGACTTCCTGAAGAGCTGCCTCCCTTGCACCCAGGGAGGGCCATGATCTATGTTCTTCTGTACTGAAAGGGCTTAGCCTTGACCTGTTGGGCTCGAGGGCAGAAACACCAGAAACGTACAAGGAGACAAATTTCATCATGATTTGGGTTTGACATAACAAACTAGGGGTCACGGGAAACAATTCCCCAAAACTGGGGATTTCCCAAAGTTTCTTAGGACTTAGTCTTATTCCCCAACTTGGGGAGTCATTCCCCAGTCACTAGACATTGATTTTGTTCCTGGGTCTTGGCTACTACAAAAAGTGCTACCTTTAATATTTTGGTGTTTTGGGGACCTTTCATTTTATCGACGACCTCCCCAAAGTGTAATTCTAGTTGTGGGATCTTGGGGTCAAAGGCCAGAGACTTTTAAACTCCTTTCTGACCTAATTACAAATTGCTTACCATTGTGACTGACTCCTTTCATGCTCTACCAACCGTGTATCTATCCTTGTCTGTCCACCACCTCTTTGAGCATGGACTTGTTGACATCTTTGGTCATCTCCTGAGAGAATGATGGGGTGATACCAGTCACCTGGAGAATGACAATAGATGGGGTTCCAGAGAAGGGGAAGGATAACCCCAAAGACCCCAGCTTCTGGAATAAAAATTCCCTACTTGAAAGAGAAGGGATAGGTGGGATGGAAAGGAAGGGGACTTGTTAGATTGGAGGGACACGGCTGAGAAGGAACAGGTTGATGAACCAGAAAGACCAGATCAGAAAAACCAGTTTGTGAAACTTTTTCTGTACTGTGAGATGATCAATTAAACAGACAGATAGTGAAAGATTAGGATTAACTGGATCTGTGATTTCTTTGATAAGAGAAATCCCCAGATAAGGAAATAGCCTCTCCCCGAGCAAGTGGGCACCATTTCTGCAACCCTAGCCTTAGAGTTGACCAGAATACCCAGAGGTTAAGTGACTTGCCCAGGGTCACGCAGAAATAAGTAAGAAGTCCTACATCCAGGACTTTCTGGTTCCCAACCTGGCTCTGTGTCCGCTACCCCAGGCGAGAGGGGAAGCTGGTTTTGTACATGTGACACCCAGCGCCATATTTTTGCTTCAGGGAAGGCACACCTGGATCCAGCGTGGGAACCTAGGCAGGGAGCGACACCCACATGTTTTTAAGCAAGGACCCTGGGCTCAAAGGAAACCACCCCCCTCTCAAAGCGGATCCTGGTCTCTGCTCTTTGTGGGGTGTTGTCTCCAAACGGGAAATTACATCTCTCGGTTCCAAAGCAAACAGAGCCACACAACTACCCAAACACCTTTCACCAGGTGGCATTTATGAAGTGTGAGTCATTCCACTCATTTTAGAGAGTAGGAAACTGAGGCCACAGAATGAGCCCCCTCATTCAAGGTCCCACAGTTAGGAAGAGGCAGCATGGATAGAGTGCTTGTCTGGACCCAGGAAGACCTGAGTTCAAATCTGAATGGAGATCACTTGGTAGCTGTGTGATCTTGGACAAGTCACTTAACTTCTCTCTGCCTCAGTTTCCTCCTATGTAAAAATGAGTTGGAGAGGGAAATGACCAACCCCTCCCTATTATCTTTGCCAAGAAGACCCCCAACAGGGGTCATGACTAAAATGATGGAACCCTCACAGAGCTTTGGGACTCAGTCTCAAGACTTTGAGAGTCTGAAACCGAGTCCTTGATTGCATTGGAAATCCTCATACAGCATTTCTGCCTATATTCCTTTTTTGCCAAATGTCTTCATTTTCAAAGAGGAGATGTGCTTTTGGTCAGAGCAGGCCTAGGTCAGATCAGCTGATTTTTGTTGACTCAAGGATCAGTTGATGCTGTTTCCTCCATTCTTTCCTCTCTCCTGATTTTAATTTGTTTTCCTTTTAATCAATTCCTCTTTTCCCTCTTCCATTACTTTTTGTTTGTTTGTTTTTTGCAAGGCAATGGGGTTAAGTGACTTGCCCAAGGTCACACAGCAAGGTAATTATTAAGTGTCTGAGGCCGGATTTGAGTTCAGGTCCTCTCCAGGGCTGGTGCTCTATCCACTGCACCACCCAGCTGCCCCCAAGTTGGTTTTTGATTAATCATTTTTCTTTGTTATGAGAGGAGAAACACGTCTAAAATGGATTGTAATGTAAAAATCCTTATTCTCTTGCCTCCTGGGGAGGTCAGAAGACCCAAGTTCAAATTCAGTTCTGTTCTGTATTAGTCACAATCTCTCATTAGCTCAGTAATCCATTTCCCCAGGGTCATAGATTTAGGTTTGGAGGGGACCCTAGGAACCATTGATGCCATACTCCTCATTTTACAGATGAGGAAACTGAGGCACAGTACAGCTAACATGATTTGCCCAGTCACTCAACTTGAAGAAGTATTTGATCACAGATCTCATAGAGTTCTAACCATAACAGCATGATGTCTTGTGCTGATGCAGCCTCAGTTCAATTTTAATCTAAAGCTTTAAAGAGCACTAAGATTTTTGGGACACCTTTTATAGTCAGACAATAAACATTTATTAACCACTTACTATGTGGCCAGGCACTGGGAGTATAAAAAAGAGGCAAAAAATAGTCCCTGCCCTTAGGGAGCTTACAACCTAAGTTTTAAAATGTTAAATTACTTTTATTTCCACTTCATCCTTTGGTAGATGAGAAAAATAATTATAAAAATACATACATACAAAGCAAGCTATAGATAGGATAAAGGGGAAATATTAACAAAGGGGGAGATACTGGAGTTGGGACTTAAGTCCCTGGAGTTGGGACTTAAAGGTTGATGGGCGGGGCAGCTAGGTGGCCCAGTGGATGGAGTACCAGCCCCAGGGTCGGGGGACCTAGTTCAAATCTGACCTCAGATACTTGATAGGTACTTGCTGTGTGACCTTGGACAAGTCACTTTGTCTCATCGCCTTGCAAAAACAAACCAAAAAAGGAGGAAAGATGCTGGAGAGATGAGGAAGGAGACGATGCCAGTCTTGGAGGATGTGAACCTGGGGAAGATATCCTGTTCCTCTCTCAGGACCTGGGCATCTCTCTAAGGCTAGCCATGGCAGGCGGCTGTCCACCTGATGGGGTGGATGGAGCTTTTTTTACCGGACAGTTCCCTTCTACTAAGGAGATCACCGATCAAATGAAGCTGTAGTATTAGAAAGTAGCATTAAGTGGCATTGAACTCTACTTTCTTCAGGGCTAGAATCATTTTTTTTTTCCCTAGAAAGAGGAAGGAAGAGGCGGTAGGTCAGAACAAAATCCCCATACAGACCTCTTAGGTGTGGCTACACTTGAGTAAGAATGGAAGAACAGGGGCTTAGATCAGCATTTACAGAGGAGGAAACTGAGGCTTAGAGAGAAGAGACTTCCGGAGGTTGCACAGCCAGTAAGTTACCCGATGACCCAGTGTTCATTCCACAGAGATATCCTATTGGTGAGGAGCCGGAGGTGTTTGTCACCGGGCTTTCTCCTGATGACACAGCATTCTTAGACATTCTTTCCAGTCCTGGTCATACGTGACTCACCTCACTGATCATGGTAGGATAATGGAGCCATGCTTCCCATGGCCACTTCCAGGCTCTCCTATCATTTACTTGGAATCTCTCCTCCACTGAGATTCATTCAATTGACATTTGTCACTCAGTGAAGGTTTGGGGGGCTGTTATCCATCGACCCTCTGGTCCCTCTCCTTCCTTCCTCAATGAATTCCATTCCTGACTCACTGTGATCCAACAGATCTCATGGGATAATTACTATCTCTCATCAGATGAATGTCAGATCTATTTTTCAGCCCTAACCTCTCTCCTGACCTCCAGTTTCACATTACTAAGAGTCCACTGAGGGCCTTGGACTGGATGTCCCTCAGGCATCTCAGATGCCACGTATTCAAAACTAAACTCATTCTCTTTCCTCCCAAATCTTTTCTTCTTCCAGACTTCACCATTTTCAAGGGCACACCACCATCTTGCATTTACCCTTGTGTGATCGCCCCTGGCTGTGATCCTTGACTCCTCATCCATATAATCAATCTGTTGCCAAAACTGGTCTATTCCATCTTCTCAATATCTCCTGTTTATGTCCCCTTTTCTTCATTCATAGAGTCACACCCACCCTGGTGCCGGCCCACATTACCTCATGCTGAGACTATTGCAACAGTTTGCTATTCATCTTCTGCTTCTCATCTTCATTCTATCTTCCATTCGTTTGCCAAAGTGATTTTTCTAAAGCTTAGGTCTGACCGCATCAGCCTTCTCATCTTGAGTGAGCACCAGTGGCTCCTGATTACTTCCAAGATCAATATAAAATCCTCTCTTTGGCTTTTAAAGTCCTCCACGCCCTGGCCTTCCTCTCCTGTTTTCTTAAACCTTGTTCTCCTCTGCACATTCTGCAGCCCATTGGCAATGGCCTTCATCTTCCAACTCTTGCCTTTCACTGGCAATACCTGAAGTTTCCCATCTCCTGTCTTCTGGAGCTTCCTTCAGGACTTTGCAAGAGGTCTTCATACCTCTCTCACCCCCAAACTGTTAGAGCCTCCTCTGCCATTCATGTAGTCTATCTTCTCCATTATTAGAACACAGAAGGCAGAGACTGGGGGGCATTTTGCTTTTATGAACCTTCCCAATACCTTCTCATCTTGCCTGACCTGTAATAGGGCTTACTATTGTTGGTGATCTCGAATCAGACCTGCCTTTCTTGGACGGTTTTGTCTGTTCCTGTTCAGCCTGGAAAGAAGGATCATGGAGTCACAGAATGAGAATCACATTTAGCTGTATGACCTTGGTTAAGTCACTTAAGCCTGATTATCTCATATCCAGGACCATCTGCAGTCATCCCGATTCCCATCTGGTCACTGAACCCAGATGGCTCTGGAGAAGAAAGTGAGACTGGTGACTTAGTACAGCACCCCCCCCCCAAAAAACCAATTTATGGCATCACGTCTTTCATGTCAGGGTCTTCTTCAAGAATGAAGGACAAGGGGTGGCTAGGTGGCACAGTGGATAGAGCACCAGCCCTGGGGTCAGGAGGGCCTGAGCTCCAATCCAGCCTCAGAGGCTTCATAATTACTTAGCTGCATGACCTTGGGCAAGTCACTTAACCCCACTGCCTGAACAACAACAACAAAATTACAGTTGCAGAAGTGAATACCTGCCCTTCTGGGCTTTCTAGTTTTTGACTGATTTGAGGTCACACGACTCAAAAATGATAAAGTTGCTCTTCAAACCCAGGACCTCTGACACCCAGTCTGCTGGATCCTGCTGCCTCTGGGTGAAACTCAAAGACCGCCATACCCAGGGGCTCTCCACAGTGCAGGGATCTGAAAAATTGACTTGGAAAATATTTTGGTGGTTGTTATCACAGTATAATTGACTTCCTTTGTAACCCCGTGTGTTTCAGTTTACACATTTAAAATCATGAATCTGACCACACGAAAAACTGAAGAATCCCAATTTCCTCATTTTGCAGATCAGGAAACCGAGACTCAGCGCAATGAAAGCAATGAAACATTGTTCAAAGTCATACAGGTCACGGGCAGCAGCTTAGATTATAAGCCTAGGCTCTCCCTCTCCAAAGCTAGTGCCTTTCTGGTAATCTTGAACTTAACCGCCCAACACAATCCAGTGACACTGGCCTCTAGCTCTGGGCTCTGGGGATTTTTTCTGGCTCATCTCCGGCTCACCTCTTTCCTTGGGTTCTTTCAGGTCCCAGCTAAAATCCGTCTCCTCCAAGAAACCTTTCTGGATCTTTCTTAATTCAGGTTCCTTCCTGCTCTACATTATCTCCACTTTATCCTGTATATAGCTTGTGTGTGTGTATATATATATATGTATATGATATGTACATGTGTATCTGCATGCATATGTTTATTATTTATAAGAATACATACATATATGTGTATATGTATAATTTATTTGCTGTTGTCACCATTCAATTGTGAGCTCCCTGAAGGAGAAGGAACTGTCTTTTGCCTTTTTTAAATTTCTACTTCTTAAAAGAATTCCTGGAACATTTTGTTGTTATTCTTCAGCTGTTTCAGTCATGCCTAACTTTCTGAGATCCCATTTGGGGTTTTCTTGGAAAAAGATGCTGAAGTGCTCTGCCATTTCCTTCTCCAACCCATTTATAGATGAGGAAACTGAGGTAGACAGAGTGAGGGGACTTGCTCAGAGTCATTCAGCTAATAAGTATTTGAGGTCATATTTGAACTCAGGTCTTCCTGATTCCAGGCCCAGGAACTCTATCCTCCGTACCACCTAGCTACCCTTCCTGTCCCCTAGTGCCTAATAAATAATTATTGATTGACTGATTAGTGGCCTTTCCTTTATGATATCTTGACTTTAGAGAAGACTTAAGAATCACTAGAACGATTAATAAAAGAGCTATCTCCGTCTCTGGAAACAGAATTGTTTTTCCAAATTCATTCCAGTTCAACCTAGAAGAAGAGAGATACCCTAAACCAACACTCAAAAGGTGAAGGCAGTCATATTAATTAACCCCAAATAGGGGTTCCTGGAGGAATCTGAGAGCTGTGGTTATGAAGCCTCCTGGGGAGAAAGGAAGGTGAAGAAAATTATGGCCCCAAATAGAACTAGAAATTCATCCTCATTTCACACAAAAATATTGTCACATGTATTTCTGATAACATAGTTTCATGTTTGATATTTCAGAGGGAACAATACTCTAATGTAGAAATGTTCTCAGAGAACTCTATTCATGGGGTGAATGGTCTGGGAAAAAATGTGCTGGCATCAGTCAACCCTCGAGGTGCTTTTCTGGCTTGTGATTCATTTATGGGACCATTTTTGAATTTCGCCATTTCCTTCAGTCAAAGTTATATAGGATGGAAGTCATAAGAACAGGGAATTTGAAGCCCCTTCATAGCATAGATGGGAAAACTGAAGATCAGAGATGCAAAATAACTTGCTTGAGGTTGCACAGTTATTCAATACATCTATTAAACATCTAATTACATGGATTCACGTCTCCCACCTGTTGGAGCATGTACCCAGGACTCTAAATGTGTACAACAGAAGTTTGATGAAAGAACTAGCAAAATGTCTGGCACATAGAAGGCACTTAATAAAAGTTTATTTGCTCTCTTCCTCTCTCCCTTTCCTAACTCGAACCCAAACCCTAAATTCCAGACCCTAACCCTAATTTCCGAACCCTAACCTAATCCTAACTTTAATTTCCCAACCCAAACCCTAACCCTAACCCTAACTCTAACCCTAACCCTAATTTCTAATTTTATTTTCCCGACCCTAACCCTAAATCCTAACCCTGATTTCTAATGCTAACCCTAAACCCTAACCCACCAAATGCTTCTCTTCTCTTACATAATGAAGTCAGGGACTTCTTAACTTAGTGTCCCCACGATGAGGCTTCTTCACCTAGCTTTGTGCTGGATGCCTTCTCCAACTGCTTGGTGAAGCCTGTAGACCCCTTTCTCAATTGTGTTTTTAGGTAATTGAAGGAAATGCTAAATGTCAGGCAGATGCTGCTTTCCCATCCAGGTTTGTGGGTCCCTGAAATCTGTGCCTGGATTCCTTGGGGAGTGGTTGTGGTAGGGGTGAGCTGGAGCCAGCTCAGAACCTTGATCCAATTGTGAAAATGTCGGTGTCAGCAGTTACACACTGGAAATTGGCAAATGATACGAGTCAAGGCTTGATTTATTGTCTGGTCGATTGTCTCAACTTACACGATGGAGAAGATGTTAACATTGCAGGTTAATCTTATGTGTTGTACATACTTTTGTTTTTCCCTTCTGGAGAGGCTGTTGTTAAATATTATCCATGCTTGCTGACTTTTACGGCCAACTAATCATTTTGCCTTTCATTTACTATGAACGTACCCTACTTTTATTTCTTTCCAGGTTGAGATGATGTTTAGAGTTTTCCTTGCATCTTCTGAACAGTTGTTAAAGGTCCTTTTGCTGGAAAGAAACTATCTTCCCAAGTCTGACTAATCTAAAGCCAGGGCCATTTTCTAGGGCCATAAGCAAAATCTGCCCTTGGTTTTGCCAAGACAATTTTGTCTTCTGAAGCCAACTCGGAATTTTTAGAATTATTTTCCTTTGACCTTCTTTTATGGAAATCATGGTTTGGTACTGGGATCAGGACTTGGGGCTGAGGCCTAATCTGCCATTAGACAATAAATACTATTGGACAAACCTCTTCTCTACTCTTGATCTCTACTCCACAGAATCATGGGATTTCAGAGAGGAGAGCGATCTCAGTGGTCGTTTAGTCTAACATACCTGGAAAAGAATCCCTTCTACTCTATCTTTATAAAATTTTCTTTTATTTATTTAAGGCAATGGGGTTGAGTGACTTACCCAAGGTCACACAGCAAAGCAATTTTAAGTGTCTGAGGCCAAATTTGAACTTAGATTCTCCTGACTCCAGGGTCAGTACTTTATCCACTATGCCACCTAGCTGCTCCCCGCCTTCTCTTCTATCCTTAACTAGTGGTTATTCCTTTGGTCAAAAATCACCCTCCACTGAAGGAAAGCCCACGATTCTACTTGCAAACAGTCCTATTTACTCCTTTTCCTTGGCATTTGTCTCAAATTCATCTCTTTGCTATTTCTTGTTCTACCCTCCATGGCAGAACAACAAGGCTAATTCCTTTTTCCCCTCTCTGTTAGAGATTAAAAAGGTTAGACAGAGGAAGAGGTTGGCACTGCAGTCAGACGACTTGAGTTCAAATCCCAATTCAATGTTTACAACTTGTGGGAAACAAGGCAAGTCCCTAGTCCTGAGTTTCTCAATCTGTAAAATGAGGGAGTTGAATGAGACAGCTTCTGAGTTCCCTTCCAGTGAGAGATCTACAAAGCCTAAAAATCTAAGGGATATTTTTTGTGTGTGTATGTGTTTGTGAATGTATACATATGAATGGAACATGCTATTTTGTTATTAATACTCAAACCTCTTTAGAAGGGTGCTGGCCCCTTTTGTCATCCCAAATGACTACTATGATAGATAGGCATGGATGGCACATTTGTAGTCCAAATCTGCTATTTTGCACAAACAGAAGCTCTTAATGTTTTCTTCACACAGGAAACAAATGTTTTCTTTGGTTACTTTGCGGCCAATCCCTCGCAACTGCAGGAAGCCTTGATATTTATAGGTTTCCCTTTGCACCAGCTATGCAAGGGTTGGATCTCTCCCAAGACAGGAACCCCGATTGAAGCAAGCCGTCCTTTTATCTTTGGTGTTGACAGGCCTTGGGAGACGTTTTGATTTTAGGCTGTTGGAGTGAATTTCATTGCCTTTTGAAGCTGTCTTGGGGTTGGTCGGGTACTAGATATCACAAATTCAGGACATAATTCAGTCAGTAAGTCAGCAAGCATCAGAGAAGGACTTAAATGTTAGAGACAAAAATGCAAGCAAGAGCCCATATTCTAAAAGGGAAAGCTAACACACAAGATGGGGGAGATGAAAAACAGAGGTGGATGGGGTAGAGGTACCTAGACTGAATTCAGAGAATCATAGATGGTTATTCTGGGGACTGGCCCCAAATGGAAATTACAGAAAGAACTTACCCATGGGAGAAGGGGGTTAGAGGGATGCTGGGGCTCAGGAGGGCTGTGTTCCCACTGACTTTGTCCAGTCTTGAGGATGTCTCATAAATGATAACCCTTTGGTTATAACTTAACCCAGAAGGTAATTGTCTAGGTGACTATAGAAAAGGAAAAGGACCCTCATGTTCATATGTAAGGTAGCAACTAGATGGTGCAGTGAAAAGATCATTATGTCTGGCATCTGGAAGACCAGAGTTCAAATGTGGCCTCAGACACTTACTAGCTTGTTGTGTAGTGTGACTTTGGGCAAGTCACTTAATCTTTTTTTTTTTTTGCAAGGTAATGGAGATAGAGTGGATGACATTTTTTTTTTTACAAGGCAATAAGGGCTAAGTAACTTGCCCATGGCTACATAGCTAGGTCAATATTAAGTGTCTAAGTCAAGATTTGAATTTAGCTCCTCCTGACTGTACCGCCTAGCTGCCCCCTGCACACTCTAATTCTTTTTTTGTTTTTTATTGGCATGGCAATGGTATTAAGTAACTTGCCCAATGTCACACAGCTAGGTCATTATTAAGTGTCTGAGGCAGGATTTGAACTTAGGTCCTTCTGACTCCAGGGCCGGTGCTCTATCCACTGCACTACCCAGCTGTCCCCGTCAGTTAATCTTTGCTCCCATTTTTTCATCTGTGAAATGGGGAATATAAGTATATTTGGGAGGATCAAACGAGAGTATCTATGGAAAAGGCTTCTCAAACCTTAAAGGATAATATAAATGCTAGCTCTTGTAATGAGTATTATTAAAAACTCAGGCTAGCAAATTATGCAATGCAGGACAAGTTTCATTCATCTCAGAATACACAATCTTAAGTGATCTGTCCAGTATTGTGCTAGATGATGAGGATAAAATTCACCTGGCCTCTATCTTCCCCTGGGACTGATACAGACTTCCAAATTTATGGTTCATCCTTATTTAGAACGAGGATAGGATATGATGTCTAGAGAGCAATCTCTCTCCCCTGCAACCCCCATATAGTCCAACTCATATCACTGATGAATGTCAAAAGTTTGGGTTTGCTCCTCCCCATCATGGCTTTATCCTCTGCCATTCCAAACCCTGTGCTTGCCACCCAAAGGTAGTTTTGTGGCAGAAACTCTTTTCTCTCTAGTACACATAGTTCAGGAATTTGGTGTTGCTCAAGAACTTTTCTTCTGGGAGCTGAGATTTACCTCTTTTCTAGGAACCTCTGCCATCAGTAATACCACCCCTTTGGTTTCAGATGATTCCCTACTTTCCTGGGCCTGGAACAAGCTTGCCCAGAGAGGTTCCACAGGTGTGCAGTCTTCTCTTTCTTAGTAAACTATTCAAAGTCCCTGGAGGCCAGGGGTTTTTAACTTTTGTTGTGTTAGGGATCCCTTTGGTAGTCCTTATGGACTCCTTTTCAGAATCCATGGTTTAATGATTTGAATAATGAATAAAAGAAAAGTGGATTACACATACAACCAATGAGGTAATTTCCCCTCCCCATTCAAATTCATGGACTCCCTGGAGTCTAAGGGATCTGAGAATCTCATCTGCTCTGAGTCCCTCAGCTCTATCCATCTGGCTTTCTCATAAAGATCAAGTCCAAGAGTATATCCCAGTGTGGATGAACTGACTCTGCTTCAATCAACCTCCATTGGTGTCAGTGGGTTCAAAAGTACCCAGAGAAGGATGAGTTTAGATTGCATCAAGAAGACATTTTCAGGGCAGCTAGGTGGTGCAGTGGATAAAGCACCGGCTCTGGAGTCAGAAGTACCTGGGTTCAAATCCAGTCTCAGACACTTAATAATTACCTAGCTGTGTAGCCTTGGGCAAGCCACTTAACCCCATTTGCCTTGCAAAAAAAAAAACCCTAAAAAAAAAGAAAGAAAGAAAAGGGAGGGAAGGGAGGCAGGGAGAAAAATGTGGGACTCAAAATCTTACTGAAAAATGAATGCTGTGGGGTGGCTAGGTGGCACAGTGGATAAATCACGGGCCCTGGAGTCAGGAGTACCTGGGTTCAAATCCGGCCTCAGACACTTAATAATTACCTAGCTGTGTGGCCTTGGGCAAGCCACTTAACCCCATTTGCCTTGAAAAAAACCCTAAAAAACAAGACATTTTCAATGTTTGGAGACAAGGTGGTGCAGTGGAAAGAGCACCAGCCCCAGAGTCAGGAGGACCTGAGTTCAAGACTGGCCTCAGACACTGGACACTTACCAACTGTGTGACCTTGAGCAAGTAACTTAACCCCATTGCCTAGCAAAAACAAAACAAAAGGACAATTGAAGGATGCTAGGTAGAAAAGGGACATTAGATGAGAGTATAATCCCTAGTTTTACAGATGAGTAAACTGAGGCCAGGAGAAGTGACTCAGCCTCACACAGGATCAGATAGGTGGTGGGTGGTGGAGCCAAGATGTGATCCCAGGTCCTGTGATTCTGGCCACTGCACCACACTGCCACCTCCTCACCTTTTAATCTTGTTAATTTAGAGATCAGGGAGAACCCTTTGTCCAGGCTTTTCATGGACACACCCTCTACACATCTTCTCGGGAGTTAAGACTGGAAGAGACCTCCCTTTGCAGGAGCAATATGATATTGTGGAGTGAGGAGACCTGAATTCAAACTTGATCCCTCAGAATCACTTTGCTGCCAATCATGTCTTCTCTTAGGCCCCTTCCAGTCCTGGTGCGTTGGGCCTCTGTTTCCTAAATGTGCGTGTTCTTGTCAGCTATTTTGGGACAAATGGTAGGCGCCCAGCAGGGATGCTGTTATTGTTCAGTCGTGTCCGACTCTGTGTTTTCTTAGTAGATTCTGGGGCGGGTCACCAAGTCCTTCTCCAGCTCACTTGACAGATAAGGAAACTGAAACAGACCAGATAAAATGATTTCTTCTGTGTCCCGTAGCTTAAGTGACTGAGGCTACATTTGAACTCAGGCCTTTCTAACTCCAAGGGCCCACACTCTATCCATTGCACCATTCTGCCCCTAGGATTGTAGCTAGAAATCTTTTCACCTGGGGAAGGAGGGAAGGGGAAAGATACAAGTTCTAACACAGAGGAGTACAGTACAATTGTCCCTTCAGTCTGAAGACCTGGATTCAAATCTGATCCCTGAGTGAATTTGGGCAAGTCTCTCCCCCCTCTGGGCCTCGGTTTCCTCATTTGTAAAGAGGGGGTTGGACTTGGTGGCCCCTGAGGTCCCATCCAGTTCTGAAGCTGTGATCCTAGAATTGCATTCTTTCTGCTTCTGGACATAAACATAGGATGATCTGTTGTCCCCGAGAATAGAAAACAAGTCCCAAAGCCTGAATTCAGCGTCTATCAGATGAGGAGGAGCCCCAGATTAGAGCCCTAGCTCTGCCAACAAGACATAGAAGTCTTGCGGGTCTCTGTTATCACATCTGAGCAGTGGGGAGGCTGAACCCAGTGACCTCCAAGATCTTTCCCAGCTTGTCCCTTCTAGCCATGGAGGTCTGTGATTCTATTAGAATCTTCCTCCTTTCTAAGCCCCAGTTCTTCTCCGGTCACAAAGGGGCGAGGTGGAAGGGTGGATGGATGTTGACTATCTCTGAGGCTCTGACACCCTGTGAGCTTTAATTCTGTAGTGGGATCATGGTCAGGCCTGGAGTCAAGGAGACATGGGTGCAACCCAGTATTCGGGGGGGGGGCTCAGTTCTTAGCTCTCACTGCCCCAACTTACATCTGAGCCTGGACATGGCAGGGCAGGCACTAAGCTGCTAGGGCAGAAGGTGTCTGACTGGAGGTCCTTCTGAGTCAGAGGTCATGTTCCCATGATATCTCTGGTTTGAATTTTTAAACTCCCCTGAATAGTACTGGTGGATTTAGCTCTGCTTCCCACCCCCAGCCTGCAGAGGCAGGTTGCTCTGGGTGGGAGGGAAATTAGGGCGATTTCACACTGGTTGCCCCAACTGTGCCAGCCCTGGGCAGAGCTCTGAGAAGGGGCTTGTTTACAGTCTTCACTAGTAGGTCCAGTGACTCCCCAGGCTGCCAGATGAACAACAAAATGAGGCCCAGTTAAAAGTAACTTTCAAGAGACAAAATCATCTAATCAGGGAATGGGCTTAGTTCCCCTCTGGCCTCAGCTTGGGCTTTGGGGTTGCACTAGAGCCAATGATAAAATGTGAAAAGTCCCAAGTGGGTGCCTATCCTAAGTAATTTACCCAAGGTCACACAACTAGTGAGCATTGGATAGTGCATTCAAACCCAGTGGCTAGGATTCTAAAGCCAGCATTGGAGGAGAGCTAAGCTTCTCTAAGTTCTGTTATATTCTGTTCAAAGGACTCTTCCCTTGTTCAAAGGGCTCTCTGGTTCTCAGAGTTCATATTCCAAGGACCTTCCTTTCCAGATTCCAAGATTCTATTCAGCTCTAATATTCCATTTTCTAAGGTCTTTCTCAGTTCTCATATTCCATTTTTAAGTGCCCTCTCAGCCTTGACATTCCATGTTCCAAGGACCCTCCCCAGTTCTAAAATTCCATGTTCCGAGATCTCACCCAACTCTGACATTCATCATATGATCCAAAGACCCTCTTGGCTTGGCTTGGACCCCCTATGTTCCAAGGATCTTTCTAGTCTGGACAGTCTGTGTTCTAAGGTTCCTCCCTCCCAGCCCTCACCCAAGGTCCCGTGTTGGACGGCCCCTCTAAGTTCTCTATTTACCATCTTCAGCTGGGTGGGGTAGTTGAAATTCCTAAGCAGCCTCGGTGGGACCTTGTTCCATGCCGCCACCTAGGGGATGTTCTGTGCCACGTCACCTGGCTGTTGGGAGAAGAAAGTGCCTTCTGATCCTCTGTTCTGTTAACCGGGGACCTCCTCACTCTCGCAGGTAGATTTGCTGGTTTTCTCTCCAACCAGGTCCTGACAGCGCCCCCCCCCCCCCAACCCTTTCCCCCAGGACGAGATTCCATCCTTCCTAAGAAATGAAAATCTTGGGAAATTCCTGGTCCCACCAGCCTCCTGGCCAGCTGGTCTACCTGGACCAGTTCTTCTCAGCTTCCCATGGATCCAGGTCCTTTTGAAGTTTTTCGAGTGATCCAGGTCACTCTATCACGGAACACTAGAGCCTATAAAGTGGCTACTGCTGATAGTTCACACATATAGCTCCTACTGTTCATTAGGCACTGTACAAGCATTATCTCGTTTGATCCTATCAACAAACCTAGGGTGGGCAAAGGTGCTATTTCCCCCCCATTTA
This sequence comes from Macrotis lagotis, assembly GCF_037893015.1. NCBI lineage: Eukaryota > Metazoa > Chordata > Mammalia > Peramelemorphia > Peramelidae > Macrotis > Macrotis lagotis. Next base: position 286,197,300 of record NC_133660.1, read on the forward strand.
TATATGGAGAAACTGAGGCAAATAGAGGTCAAGTGACTTACCTAGGACCACAGGACAGATTTGAATTGGGTCTTCCTGCTTCCAGGTCTGGCTTCTATCCATTGTGCCACCTGGCTGCCTCGTTTCCCTGTCACAGGTAAGAGATCAATCACGTAATAAATATTTATTAGACACAACAGGGGAAGCCCCATGGGGAATGCTCAGAGGGCTTTAATTTGGTTTGGATCCTCACCAAGAAAGCAGAAGAAGATTGTGGGAGAAATCAGAATGTTTAAGACGTGGGGTTGGGTACCTTGGCTAATGTGATAAAAAAATAATATGAGCAGTGTAGGAGAGGATGTGAGAAAACTGGGACATTAATACACCGTTGATGGAGTTGTGAACTGATCCTACCATTCTGGGGAGCAATCTGGAACTATGCCCAAAGGGCAATCAAGCTGATTGCTCCAACAATACTAGGCCCATTTGTCAAAAATATTTATAGCAACTCTTTTTTGTGGTAGCAAAGAATTGGAAATTGAGGGGATGTCCATTAGTTGGGGAATGACTGATTGGGGTGTGATGGAAGAATTTTGTGCTATAGGAAATGATGAAGGGGATAAATTCAGATAAACCTGGGAATATTTCTATGAACTTATGCAAAGTAAAGTGAGCAAAGCCAGGAAAACTTTGTATTAAAAGAAACCAGCAACAGGGACAATCAATTGTGAATGACTTAGCTCTTCTCAGCAATAGAGTGATCCAAGACAACTTCTAAAGCCTCATGATGAAAGATGCTATCTACCTCTGGAGAAAGAGCAGATGGCATCTGAATGCAGATCAAAGCATGTTATTTTTCACTATTTTTTTTGTGGATTTTTTTTCCTTTGGTCTGTGTTTTCTTTCACAACATTACTAATCAGGGAATGTATTTTGCATGACTGAGCACGTATAGTTTAAATAATATGGCTTAATGTCTCAGGGAAGAGAGGGGGAGGGAAGGAGAGAAAGAATGTGGAACTCAAAAATTTAAAATATGTTAAAATTGTTTTTATGTGTAACTGGTAAAAAATTTTTTTTAATGTCTGCAGATGGGACTGGGGAGAGCATGTGAGGTGTTTTCAACTATTCTTCCTACTGCCACATAGAGGAAGGATTAGACCTTTCCTGCTTGGCCCCTAAGAGCAAACTAGTGCTGAGCGTACAAAAAGGTCATATACCAGGAGGAGTTTCCACAGTGGTATGGGCCACCCCCACAGGAAGGGAGCAGCCCTCAATACAGATCTGCAAGCAAAGGCTGAAAGATCACTTGAGGCAGGTGCTGTTTGTAGATAGGTCCTGGGGTCCCCTGCAAAAGTCTCAGAGGACTTTCCAGAGGAGGACATTGAAGTCCATTGTGGCTAAACAGCTCACCCATTACCTCAGAGGTGTCAGAGCTGAAATTTGTACAGGTGTAGGTTGTCCCCAGTAATTCTTTGGGGGTCCCTTCCATCTTTGAGATCCTGTGATTCCCTGCCCTGCTATCCTCTCTCCTCCCCCACCAAAGCATATTAAACTTCAAGATCATCCAGTGCAACCCCTTTAGGTGACAGATGGAGAGAGAGAGAGAGAGAGAGAGAGAGAGAGGCTGAAATGACTTGTCTAAGGTCGCACAGCCAAAGACTGCACTGCACTGCACTGCACTCGGGGAGCTAGGGAGTACCTGGCTGCTGGTCCAATTTTCCTTCTGCATTCCTCTTATTGCTTATGCCTCATCACCAAAAGAAGGAAGGAAGGCAGGTAGGAGATAAGGAGGGAAGGAGGAAAGGAAGAAATGAAAGAGGGAAGGGAGAAAGAAAGGAAGGAGAGAAGGAACAAAGGAAGAAAGGAAAGAAGGCGGGAAGATGATTGTGAGATGGTCAGTCCATCCCTGCTTAGACAGGCCAGGGCTTTTCTGGCGTGTGACAACAGTGGCACTAACCCAGATTGTAGGACCTCCTTGAATGGGCATCCATTCTATTTTAGGGGGGTCTATCAATCAAAGGATTCCATTAACCTTGTTCCCTTGGTGCTTATGCCAGGAACCAAAGGCAAAAAATGAAGTCAAGAATATTTGTGGTCAGTAAAATCGAGGGGTCTCGATCATCACCCCCCTCCCCCAATGCAGGGGAGGGAAACTGAGGCTGGTGACTGGAGGAGTGATTCTGGATGGAGGCCTCAGTCTAGATAGGAGCATCACTGGGTGTGGGGCCAGGACCAGCTTAGAGACAGTATGGACAGTCAGTGTAAAGAGCTTTGGGTCTGGAGTCTGGGGAAAAGAGGTGCAATGGATTCACTGTGGGATTCAGGAATCAGAAGACCTGTGTGTGAATCCAGCCTCTCACTGACTGTGGCACTTCGGAGTTGTGTCTCCCTACCTCACATCTGTAAAATGAAGGGGTGGGACTTCAAGGCCTCTCTTGTCCCTCCTACTGAAAATCTAGGCTTCTATGGAAAGGCTTCAGATTTGGTTTGTGACTTTGAGCAAGTCCTTTCTCTCTGGGGTCCTCAGGTCCCTGCTCTGAAAATGAAAGAGGTTTAGGTTTCCTGGTCTTGAAGGTCCTTTCTAGCTCGAGACTCATAACCCTATGTCAAGAATCTGTGGGACAGGTCCCTTCACTGAAATATCACAATCTATGACCTGGGTTCAAATTCTGACTTTGTTTCTAAGGGGAGAGCTAGGTGGTGCAGTAGATAGACCACTGGCCTTGGAGTCAGGAGAACAGGAGTTTGAATCCAGTCCCAGATATTTGCCACTTAAGTAGCTGTGCAACCCTGGGCAAGTCACTTCACCCTTATCTCACACCAAGGCATCCTGACCCATTTCTGGTCTCTGCACCCAGATGGCTCCAGAGGAGAAACTGAGACTGGAGACTTAGCATGGCCCTCCTCACGCCGATATAATTTATGTGCTTGTCATGGCATCACCCCCCTGATTTCCCTGCTTCTTCGAGCAAGCTTTGCTGTCCTCATGTGGTGGGCACGAAGGTTGGGGACAACCCTTCCTCCTTAGTCTTTCTACATGTTCCCCTGGACCACCCAGGGGAGGGAGAAGAACATTTGCTTCTCCAGACTCTGACTTGTGACTTGTCCTCACTCTTGCCTTGAGTCTCTTCCCCATGGGCTTTGGTGGGAGGGCACAGTCAGGACCCTGCTCTTGCCTCCCTCCCTGCTTCTGAGCCCTCCTACCCAGGCAGCTGCAAATCCACTCAGACTCCTCCCCAGCCCTCCCTGCAGTCACCTGGGATTTCAAAAGCTCTTGCCTAACAATTTACCCTATTCCCAGATCTCTCTCTTTGTTTCCTTGTGTGGGTATGAATAGACAAAAAAGGACAAAATACATGGATTCAAATGCTTTCAGTTTATTTTGGGGAGTAAAGCCAAGGGGACAAAGATAAAAAGCTGGGCTGGGGAGAATACTGGACGGGAAACCATCGGGAACCTGGTGATCAGTAAGCTGGCATCAAGAGATGTCTGGGAAATGAAATAAGCAGACTTGACGAATATTAGCTTCTATACAATATTTTAATCTGAAAAAATACAAAAGAAAGGACATGAAAGGATAGGATTTGGACATTCTATGGCATGTCCTATGTAGCCATTTTCATGTCAGGGAAACTAAGGGATAAAGCACCATGGTGACTATTTTTTCAGGTTTTGAGGAGCGTGGACCAGTGCCCCTAGGGAGCATTGCAGATGGCACCTTTCTCCCTGGGACTTTTGCTTCTTCCCTGAATATGATGGTATTAGGAGAGGAAGGAAGAAGCTCTGACCAGTAGAGACCCCTTGGAAGGTGGATATTTACCATCAGCCTCCTTACATTCTTTTTGTTCCTGTCGGTGAGTTCATCCACCCTTTCCTTCAGTTGCTTTGCCACTGTCCTCATGTCCGAATCGGGACTGAAGCAATCAATGGTTGCCAGATGATTCTCTGGGGTGCCCATTAAGAGAGTTTCGCAGACTTGGAAAAATGATGGGCAGAGATCAGAAGAGGCTGGAATGGAAATAGAAGGGGAGCCAGGGTTTATGTGGCCATTTTCCAAGCAGGGCTGACCCACTTAAGAGGGACGCCCCCGGTCCCAGGAAGCAGAGTCTCGTAGGCCTCAAGAGGTCAGTCAGACCAGGAGGAAACGGAGACCCAGAGAAGAGAAGTGATGTCATCCAAGTCACACAGCTGATCAGTGTCTGAGTGGGTTTGGAACCAGTTAGGACTCTCAAATTGGTGTTTTCCTGCCCTCTATGCACTTGATCCCTGGTTACCTTCAGATGGACATTTTACCTTCATGGCCTCACTAATTCATTTTGTTTAATAATGATGCTGATGATAACATTAGTAATTATAAAGTTAGCTCAATCAAGCAGCAAGTGTTTGTTAATGCCATTTATTATGGCTAATAGAGACAGCTAGCCTAGAATGCTGAGTCTGGAGTGAGGAAGGCTAGGCTTCAAATCCAGCCTCAGGGAAAAACTGTGTGACCCTGGGCAAGTCACTTAACCTATGTTTGACTCCGTTTCCTCTAGTGTCAAATGGGAATACCTCACAGGGGGGCCATAGGAGATCATATCTGTCAAATGCTTAGTATCTAACACATAAAATAACCTCCAGAAGTGGTTATTTCCTTTCCTCCTTCCCTATTGGCTATTGGGCAGGACACCAGGTCCTAGACATATAACAACAAAAATGAAACAACCCCCAGCCTTCAAGGTTCATAAAAGACTCTATATAGGATGACAAATATAGTGTATATACGCACATAACCGTAAATAGATTTCTATGTAAAGATGGTTATATGTCCTATTATATATACATATTATATCCATAGGAAATCAAGGACCTTGAGCAGGAAAGATGGAAAGAGCCTTCAAAGTCACTGAGTGCAGCCCCTTCGTTCCACCAATGTGGTGAAAGAGGCTAAGAGAAATGAAAGCACTTGCCCAGAATGTCCCAGCACTAAGGGACAAGACTCAAAATCAAACTGAGAACATGTTTTTATCATTTTCTGCCTTGGTTTCTTCATCTGCAATGACACTAATCTTTGCACTTCCTGCATTTTTGTGGAGTGATAGAAAACATTGCCTCCTTCAGCAGTTTGGGGGCTCAGGAGTCCTTCAAAATAACTCAAAGTTATTAAAGACTCCCCTAGGGAACTCTGGGTGAGTTATGTCTATCAATATTTATTAGATTAGAAGTCAGAATATCTTAGAATTATGATGAAAACTGTTTTGCCTTCTCTAACCCCTTAAGTCTTGATGAATTCTGGGGGTCCCCACATCATACCTTGAGAACTTGGGACATCTTCTTTTGTTGGAGGCTTATTCTCCCCCAAGGGGGCTGTCACAGACGGCCAGGGCAACCAGACAGAAAATAATGATCAGCTTCATGGTGGAGCTGGACCAGGTTGGCGGAATCCGTGTCTGGAGAGGTGATGGAGCTGCTGCTAACGTAACCCACAAAAGGTTCACTCTTATATCCTTTGGGCAGCACCTTGTCCTTCCCCTTGGGAGATGAAGGGGGGAAGGTTTCTACTGCAATATTTACTCAGATCTCGAGTGAAAAGCATAAATATCCCACTTCTCTTTTCTGTGAAAAAAGGTCCTCCATAATGGCAACCACTTTAGGGATCACTCAAGAACTTATTTGTTTCAGAGATCACTGGACACCCTAAATGACTTGTCTGACCTCATTCCAGTTAGTCTTGAAGGTTGGGGGGGGGCACAACAGAAGGACATCAAAGAGACCTTTGGAAGGTCAGAACTTAAAGGAACCTTAAAAGAAGAATGTCAGCCTGTGTGGAACCTTTATGTCAAACTGCCTGCCCAGGAAAGGGACTCATGAAAAGAAAATTCATGTTTTGGATGAACTTTTGTTTCTGGTGGTCTTGGGGAACAGGGGGATGGCCCCAGCTGAATGCTACTTCTCACTAGGTGATCTCAGGGATATTGACATTCCTCTCTTGTAATCCCCTTTGTTGTGTTCTTTGCTCTAATCCCACTCCCCTGATTATTTTTTTTTTATTTTCTAGATTTTATTTATTTAAGTTTTACAATTTTTCCCCTTCCATTGCAGATAGCCCAAAATTGTCCCTGGTTGTTGCACTGATGGAATGAGCAAGTTCACCCCTGATTATTTTTAATTAAAATTTTTCCTCTATCACATTTAAAGATGGTTTTCAACAATGTTTTTTGTAAGATTCGAGTTCCAAAGTTTTTCTCCCTCCAAGCCTTCCTTCTAGTTTCTTCATGACAGCAAATAAACTGATACAAGTACAACTATGTTAAACACATTTCCACATTAGTCATGTTGTGAGAGAAGAATCAGAACAAAAGACAAAAAATATGAAAAGGAAAAAAACATAAAATTTAAAAAATGAAAATAGTCTGCTTTGATTTGTATTGAGTCCATAGTTCTTTCTCTGTATGTGGATGGCATTGTCTATCACAAGTCTATTGGAATTGTCTTTGATTATTGTACGACTGAGAGGAGCTAAGTCCATCATAGTTGATCATCACACAATATTACTGTGACTGAATACAATGTTATGGTTCTGCTCCCATCACTCAACATCAGTTCATGCAAATCTTCCTAGGGTTTTCTGAAACCTGCCTACTTATTTCTTTTTTTGTTTTTTCAATTACATGTTATGAAAAATTTTCAACATTCATCCACTTGCATATTTATAAATTAACTTTTTTATACTTTTTTTTATAAATTACAATTTTCTTCCACCCTCACTTCCCACCCCAAGAAGCAGTCTAGTGAATGCTGTACATGCATTTCTGTTTAATAGGTTTACATATTAGTAATTTCCACATTCATGAGGGATTAGGACTAAGGGGAAAAGAAAGAAAACCATGGGAGAGGAAGGAAAAAAACATAAGAGAAATTTTTAAAAAGTGAACATTGTGTTCATTGAAATTCTGTGGGGGTTTTTTGGTTTAGTTTCATTTATTTATTCATTCATTATTGTCTATTCATTTCTTCCTTCCTTCCTTCCTTCCTTCCTTCCTTCCTTCCTTCCTTCCTTCCTTCCTTCCTTCCTTCCTTTCTTTCTTTCTTTCTTTCTTTCTTTCTTTCTTTCTTTCTTTCTTTCTTTCTTTTTCTTTTTCTTTTTCTTTCTAATTTTGGTCTAGATGTGGATGTGGATGGTGCTGTCCATAACAGGTCTCCTAGGATTGCCCTAGCTCTTTGAATTGCTGAGAGGACTGCTCATCATTTCTTATAGAGCAATACTGTTCCATTACATTCATATAGTCATTCCCCAATGGATGGGCTTCCCCTCGATGTCCAATTCTTGGCCACTATAAGAAGAGCTGCTACAAAAATTTTATACCTCTCCCCCCTGCTTCTTCGAGGAATGCCCTAACACCGTTCACATCCATTTGCGATTGTATTGACTTTCTTTTTTTTTTTAGGGTTTTTTTTTTTGCAAGGCAAAGGGGGTTAAGTGGCTTGCCCACTAGGTAATCATTGTCTGAGACCAGATTTGAACCCAGGTACTCCTGACTCCAGGGCCGATGCTATATCCACTGCACCACCTAGCTGCCCCTTGATCATATTGACTTTCTCAGAAATGGTGGAAATTGAGGCAAGTGAAAGCAAGACCCTTCAGAAGGGCCACATAATGTGACTACACTTCTCCTAGCTGCAGGTCCAGTGCTCTAACCATTAGACCATCCTTTATTGGAGGGGTCCTGTGGGGCAACCCCATAGGGGTGGATCACCTGCCCTTATTTCCTTCATTCCTCTCACATCTCCTCTGTAAAACAAGGGTGTTTTAAAAGCTCTCTTCAGTCCCATATCTACAATCTAAGTTCCTGGGCAAATACTGGGCCGCCTCCTCAGCTAAGACCTGTCCGATGCCTCCTTGGAGGGGACAGTGGATGCAATCGTCTCTTAGTCGCGGGGAAGAAGGGAAGAGGTCAGAGGAGGGGAAAATCTGAGAGCTAGGGATCAAGTTTGTGTGGGAGGAATGGGATGAGAGAGATGCTGAATAAGATACTTATGTTTCCTTGGATGGGGCACCTCACCTCTCAGTTTCCTCACATGTAAAATGAGCATCCTTTGAATCTCTAAGAAGAAGGGGCTTAAAATAAATGCTCTAAATTCTATGGAGGTGATAAGTCTTGAGACCCATCCACTGATTTGGTGCATCTCGTGGCTAGGAGGAAGCTGAGACCCATACGGGGAATGTCTGGCTCCTCGAGTCTTATAGTCCTAGGTTACTCCAGCCTACCACGGACTGGGAGCTCACTTCCCTCTAACAGGGACCTCTTTCCTGAGATTCAGAGAAGGCAGGTCACTTGTCTCAAGTCACACAGCTAGGGAAAGATCATGGAATGGAATCCCAGGAATCTTGGGGTAGGGAGGCCTCAGGGACTTTGGGGGAAGAGAAGGTACTTTGGGACTCTGGCATACTGGTGATTTTTATGTGAAAAGTCTCACACTGGGTGGGGAAGTCAGTGCTAAGGAAGAAGTTGATTCAAAGTCTAGTTCCCCACCCCCCTTCCCCAGTGGATCAGGAATACCTTTTAAACCCCAATATCAGCATCAAGGGATGGCCCAATGGCATCTTCATAATCTTTTGGGTTGGGAAAAGGGGCCTGAACTTCCCTGGAGGTGGGGAGAGTCAGCCGGTCCTGCTGGTTTTTGAAAATGGGGTTAGACATAGCAGGAGGCAGAGCTGGGCTTGATCGGGGCCTGGAATCTGTGGTAGTGGAATTCCGGGACCCCCCAACTCTACCCCCCAACTCTGTGCTCTAGAGGCCAGGTGACAGATGAGTACTGATGGCCTGGATGCTAACCCAGTTTGCTTCTATGCTTCTTTGCCTTACTGAATTAATATCTCAAATTTACATTGGAAAGAAAGCCATCTGTGGAGGTGGAGGACCCAGGTGCGAGTTTAGTCTTTGTTCAGCCCTCTGTGGCTAAGCAGAGCAGAATGAGCCCCTTTTCCATTGGACTATCTTAGAGCAGCTAGGTGGCACTGGATAGAGCACCAGTCCTGGAGTCAGGTGGACCTGAGTTCCAATCCAGCTTCAGACACTTACTGGCTATGTGATCTTGGACTAGTCACTTCACCCAGGCTGCATCGCATCCGGAGTCATCTCCAGGCACCCTAACTAGCCACTGGACCAATGGCTCTGGAGGAGAAATTGAGGTTGGTGACTTGGCATAGCCCCCCCCCCACTCAAATCCAATTCATGTGCTTGTTATGGCATCACCTCTATGATGTCTTGGTCTTCTTTGAGAACAAAGGAGAAACATCATTATCATCAACATCATCCTCAGTACTGAAAGACACATCCCTGCCCTCCACCTCTCACTCACCTGGGATGTCACTCTCCTTTGGGTACTCTTTGGCTCATTAAAGTCCTTGCTCAGGTGAGGTACCCCTCCTGATGTGCCTTAACCAGGGCAAAAGAGGGCAGACATTCCTAATCAGGGGTGCTCAACTTCTCTCAATGCTGCCTAATCTCAGATTAACTTTCATAAGATATTGGGATCAGGGGCGGCTAGGTGGCACAGTAGATAAAGCACCAGCCCTAGAGTCAGGAGTACCTGGGTTCAAATCCAGTCTCAGACACTTAATAATGACCTAGCTGTGTGGCCTTGGGCAAGCCACTGAATCCCATTTGCCTTGAAAAACCTAAAAAAAGTTATTGGGATCATAGATTTCAAATCAGAAGGGACTTTAGAGGTCAATACCATCATTTTACAGATGAGGAAACTGAGGCTCGGAGAGATTGTGACTTACAAGGTCACGTGGGATTTGAACCTATGTCCTCTGACTCCAAACTCAAACATGCTGCTTCCTAAGCTTTCTTGGCTGCCATATTATGCCCTACACCAGTGCTCACCCATCTCAAGTTGACTGTCCATTAGATCCCCCAGATCTTTACCAAGAAGCCCGTAATGCCACCACACTTGCCTTATCTTATGTTTGGGGAACTCAGGTGCTTGGCCACTTTAGCCCATGTGGAGGATTCCCACTTAAATGTGTAAATCTCTTCCAATATTCTTCAATGTCATGAGCAATGGTTCAAGATCATGGTAAATAGACTGTGTGCCATTGCAAGCTTAGTAAATGCTTGCTGAGGGAAGTGAGTCAACGAATGGATGGACAGGTTTCTCACCTGGACAGCGACGGCCAGATCTGAGCTCCTTGTGGGGCTTGAATTCTTAGCTCTAGTACAAAAGGGAAGGGGACAAAGGAAGTCTCCCCAGCTAATATTAGCTTTCTCCTCCAGCCCCTGGCATCCCTTTTCGAATTCACCTCATTTGACCTAAATTCGCTATACAAGTTGATTTCCACTGGCAGGCTCTTGGGCACCATTCTGGAAGGCAGAGGGATTACCAAGGGGGTGGTCGTGGGTGGGGAAGGGAGGCTTGGGTCTCTTTTTCCTCTCCCGGTACAATAGGCTTAGGAGGATCAGGTAAAACCAATGGGATGTCTCTATTCTGCAGGACAGAAACTGGTTATTCCATCACCACCTTGTTCTCATCTTTGAGGACATATTGGGGTGACTTTGGAGAGCTACCAGGAAGAAAGAGGGGTTTATTTATGGTCCGATCTTTCTCATGGTGTTTTCTAATTATTACTTAATCCTAAATAGTCTTCGTTTTGCAGGTGAGTCATTGAGAGTTTCACCTTCAAAAGCAGTAAAGCCAGAAGGAGACTTGAGTTGCCAAGTTGTTCATTCTGGAAGCTTCTAAGTAAAGTGTATGTGTTGGGTGAGTGGGTTGGGAGTCCTGGGTTAAATGATGAGAATGGGAGGGTTTAGAGTTAGGATCTTCCAGCACTCACATTCATAGCCCTGAATGACTCAGGATTTCTGAGGCTTTGGGGAGAGAGCAATGGATTTGGGAACTGGAAGACTTGCTACTCGTTTCCTGTGTGATCAGATAAATTCCTTTGAGACTCAGTTTCCTTTTTTGTAGAAGGAGGGGATTGCATTAAGCATTCACAGATTTCAAGCCAGACAGTTCAACCCCTTCTTTGTGGAGTAGGAAATTGAGCCCAGAGAAGGACACTAACTTCCCCAAGGTCACACAGGCAACAGTCTGAGGAGGGATCTGAACCCATAACCACAGCTTGCTGCACACCCAGATTGTTCCTCTTTGGATCATGCTGCCTCTCAGATGGTCTCAAAGACCATCCAGCTCCAAACTCTACAATTCTAAATTTTTGGGACCCAGATGTTTCTCTCCCACACCTGGATGATTCCAAGTCTCTTAAGTGGTGTCTTTCCCTCTAGCCTTGCCCTATTCCAACCCAATTAACACAATTTAATCTTCCTAAAATGACCATTCCTCTGATCACACACATTCCAGTGTCACCCTGTGCCTCCAGGATCAAATAGTAAGGAAGGGAGGGACAGATGAATAATTTTAAAAGATACTTCTTACTTGAAAAATTAAGAAAGTAAGCCAAAAAGAAAAAAGAGGGAATGTGGTAGAGTACAAAAGACTCAGTGTTAGGGGACCTGGGTTCAAACCTCAGTGGGGTGCCTTTAGTGCTTTCTGGGTCTCAGGAAATTGAATCAAATGAGCCACAAAGCCCCTCCCAGCTTGTAACTTTTATCTATTGATGTTAACTTCCTTAGTCTAACACTCAAGGCTCTCTAAACCTTGCCCAACCAAGTCTCCAAACGATCTCCTGACCCTTCAGCTCCATGAGTTTTTACTTACTATGTACCAGGCCCCCCAAGTTAGGTGCTGGGTCACAAAGGTCTCCAGGAGAATATGGAAGACCAGTCCTACCTGGGAACAAGTAGGGGTGGGTTTGAGTGAAGGGGGGAAGAAATGAAACTCTATGGGAGTCCTCCCTCCAATCTAGGCTGATGGATCAGCTCAGTGTTCTGGTAGCACTCAAAATTGTTCCCAGCTCTGCCGGGAGCACTCTTCTCTTTTACTTGGAATCCTCCCCAGGAAGGTATTAATAGGCAAGACTCTCAATGACTCACTTGCAGAACAAAGATGATTTAGGATTAAGAAATAATGAGAAAACACCATGGGAAAGGTGAGACCGTGAACTACCCCCTCCCATTGTCTTTTCAGTGCTCCAAAGTCACCCCAACAAGTCCTCAGAGAGGATGGAATAACCAGTTTCTGTCCTGCAGAACAGAAACGTTCCATTGCCTTGACCTCCTCCACCCCTAGGTCAGAGATTATTTAAGAGAAAAGATCAGGCTCTTCCAATGGGAGCCTATGAGCAGGTACACCATCTGAACTTGAAGATTTGGGGGAAGAAACCCTGCCTAGAGGCAGGGGGATGACCTAAATGACCACACCCAGATCCCTCCGTTCTCTGTATGGGATGCTGGCTGCTGGCCAGCATTCAGAACATATGAGTGTGTGAGGTAGACTCAGAGAATCATAGAATCTTAGGGCTAGAAGCCATTTTGGCATGATCTAGTCCAACCAGAACCCCGTTGATGGTACCATTGTTGATTCTCAATTAAGGGGATTAGATCACACTTGATGAAGATTACAACAGTTTTCTGCCAAGATTATGTCATAGATTACAGCAGGGTTTAGTCCTGTCTTCTAATAAAATTCCACCCTCTGCATAGACCTTCAGGGAGTAGAATTAAAGAGCAGTTTCAGAAATACGCAGATAAGCCCAGAAATAGCTCCCTTCAGTTCCTTCTCTTATGATCTTTGGTCTGTGCTCTTTGAAGCTAAGATTCAGCAGGTTCAACAAAAATGGAAAGACTTCTAGAAGAGAGTCTAGGAGGGGACTGTGAGGTCAGCTAAAGGATGGTGGCTGCAGTCGGTGTGACTGGGATATGCGAGTTTTTTGTATGTAGGTTTTCCTTTTCCCTTCCTAGTGAGGATGCTCATTTAACACAAAATCATTCATTTAAAGAGAATTTTGTGGTCAGAAGGGACAGGAGAAAATCACTAGCTAGCTAGCTGACTGATTGACTGACTGACTGGATGAATGGATGGATGGATGGACAGTCAGATAAAGAATCTAATACTTATTTTGTGCCAGTCACTATGCTAAATTCTTTTTAAATTTTTTTTTATTTGTTGAAGGCAATGATGTTAAGTGACTTGCCCAAGGTCACACAGCTAGGCAATTATTAAGTGTCTGAAGTCAGATTTGAACTCAGTCCTCCTGCCTCCAAGGCTGGTGCTCTATCCACCATGCCACCTAGCTGCACCCTACTAAATTCTAAAAATACAAATACAAGCAGAAAAAAGAAACTAGTTCCTACTCCCAAAGAAATTCCATTCTTGTCATAGGAGACAATGCATAAAAGAGAGAGATGGAAAAGTGAGAAAGAGGAAGGGGGGAAAAGACCCATGCAGGGGAAAGATGCAAGAGATTTTGAGTCAGAACTGGTCCTGGGAGAGAAGTAAACCCAGATCTACTGACCAATCAGAGTACAGATCAGAGGGGTTGGTCTTCAGGATGAAAGGTCTGTTGGCTTAGATCTAGAGGGGACCAGAGTTGGGAACAGAGCTAGATGAGAAGGGATCGATTCTATTTTAATTTTAAGAGAAAAAACTCCTACAAATTCAGAGAAACAAATCACACTAAGTCATATAGACTAAATACCAACCAAACGAGGATATTGAGGTTCTTCATAGTGCAGGGAAACACTTTTTTTATTGACTCCCAAAGCTCATGAAAAGCCTTTGGCAATAATGGAGGCAGCCCAGCAAAACAGAAAGTGCTCAGGGGAGAGGGCCTGCTTTGATGCTCATGTGCTGTGTCCTGATCTCTGGGATCTCGGAAAATCTCAAGCACAAAGATTGCTTTGTAAAATTTGCTTGATGGGGGTCTCCCCTCTCTCCAGCTTGGAATCCCCCTTGCCCTGTTCCATCCTGAGGGTGCCATGGGGATAAGCAAAGGTAACCAAGTTAACCTTAGGGGATCAACAAAAACCGAGTTACTCAAATGGAGTCCCATCGGGTCCACTGTGGACAGCTGAATCAGGACATTTGAAAACCAAGAAAGTCCTAGTTTTATAGGGGAAAACAAACCAGGCTGGGGGTGATAGCGTGGATAGCAGGTATAAGTACCAAGCTGTGGGTGGTGGGACCCTGAGAGAAGGTAGGGAGAAGGCCTTGATATTCAGGTATTCACCTGGCAACTCCTCTTCTAGGAATCATGGTGAAGGATCACCCTCTTCATATTTGCTGGTTTCCCTCCTGTTTCCCTTCCATCTTTTTTGACCTTGATTTTTTTTTACTTTAGTGTGTGGGACTGGAGACCTTGGAAGCCCTTTTCTCCCCGGGGATGGAATTCCCTTTCCACAAAGGAAAATAAGGAGACAGAAGTGTGTGTGTGTGTGTGTGTGTGTGTGTGTGTGTGTGTGTGTGTGTGTGTGTGTGTGTGTGTAAGTATGTTATGTATATATGAGTAGGTATGTGTGTTTCTGTGTGATCAATGGAGATACTACTGTTCCAGTCCCTTTTTAAAACCCTGCTTCATTGATTTCGATTTTATTTAATAAGGCATCCACGTCATCTTCATTGGAGTGAAGGATTTCTTTTGGGTTGTGACAGTTTGGGAGGCTCTAGGGTCCCAGTGGAGATGGGGGCAGGAGCCATTTTGCTCTTTTCTGAGTTATTGAGGGAAAGGTTTGGGTTTTGCATCCTAGAGAAGACAAGATGAGACAGAACCCGGGCTTGAATGTTCTAGAGAGAAGGTGGGCAGCTGCAACAGCCAGACCAGTCTGTTCTTGCATGGGCAGAGGGGCTCAGAGCTCTCCCTGGTGGCTCCTGGCCAGACTTCTCTTGAAGGAATGATTCCAGGCCTTCCCCAGGAGGCTCCCCCTCTCTGCCTGCCCTCCCCTTTTACATCTGACCTGCCAATATGGGTAAGGTGCTCCAGGGGAGAGGACAAGCCCTGTACTTCCTTATCATATGAAGACATACTGTATGGAAAGTGTTTTGAAACCTTAAAATATTCTATGTAAATGCTATTTTATTATTGTGTCGGCAGCATCACAGATGGGCAAAGACTACAAATTGGAGTTTGATTGCTTTGTTGATTGTCTAGACTCGGGGTGATGGAAAAATGGCATCTATGAAGACCAGACTTGAGCATGGACCTGGCTTCTATCCCTTTTTGCCTCTGAGAGCCAGTTGTTAACTCATTTGCCATCAGAGAATGCCCACAACCGGCAGACGGGGCAGAGCCAGGGAAGGGGACTTCTCTGTGTCTGCCCAAGCAAGGGTAGCCAGTGGCTATGTGATCTCATAGATTTCTTCTACTTCTCCTTAGGGTGGGGCCCACTCGATTCCTCAGAATTTGGGGGGCCCTCCTGCTACCTTTCCATGTGTTCCCCTGGGTGAGGTCATCACAGATGACCTTGGACATCGGTTCTGAGGGACGCGGCACCAAGAGAATGGAGCATTTGAAGGAACCTCAGGCTATTTAGCCTGGAGAGAAGCCTGTGGGGAGGGGAGTCAGTTGGCTGTCAGCTATCATGGGCAAGAGGGACTCTACCTGGCAGAGCTCCAAATGACCGGGAGCGTCTGCAGTCCCGCTATAACAAGACCTAGCCATTCCTAAAAATCTCTCTGCTATGCCAAGAAAATCTACAGGGCTTATGGGAAAAAAGGGGTTGGCACAATGTGCAAAAACTTCATCAGTGACCAATGTTAAAGAGAGGATAGGAAGGGGGTGGCTAGGTGGCACAGTAGATAGAGCACCAGCCCTGGATTCAGGAAGACCTAAATTCAAATCCATCCTCAGATAATTGCCTAGTTATGTGATTTTGGGAAAGTCACTTCACCCCATTGCCTTGCAAAAAAAAGAAGATAGGAATTTGATTGTACAAGGACAATGGTTAAGAAATAAATAGAAACTTCAATATATAGTAGGCAGCTAGGTGATACAGTAGGTAGAATGCTAAACTTGGAGTCAGGAAAACCTGAATTCCAATCCAACTTTAGACCCTTATTAGTTATGTGACTCACATCCCCCAGTTTGCCTCAGTTTCTTCATTTGTAAAATGAACTGGAGAAGGAAGCTGCAAACCACTCCACTATCTCTGCCAAGAGAACCCCAAATGGAGTCATGAAGAGTCAGTTTTCACAACTGAAAAGACTAAACAACACCACAACATCGAGGAGTGGCATCCTTGGTTGGAGGATGCTGCTCATTTGAGCCAGACGACCACCACTCCCTGGTCAGACGTCTCCCCTTTCCACAGGTCTCACTGCATGCTGGCATCAACCCCCACTCAACCCATCTGAAAGCAAAATGATAAATAAGAAATACAAACTTCATCTTTGGCTCAAACTGTTCCCTAATAGGTCAATCATGTGAGAACAAATATATATTTTCAAAGCAAACATGATGGCAGCACTGATTGGACAGTTAGAGTCATCCCAGAGTTGAACAGATTTCTTTGAGAGGTAGTGAGGACTAAACCCTGGTGGTCTTCATGCAGAGACTGATCGATCCATTTGTCAGGTATCTTATTCTTAGATTAGATGGTTGCAGAGATTCCAGCTCTGGGGTTCTGTGAATTCCCATTTTTCTCATGCCTTAAAGTTTCTAAATCATTTTTCCCGGCAACAATCCTCTTACGGAAGGGGCACAGATTTAATGGCCTCCATTTTGCAGCTGAAGAAACTGATACTCAGAGAAGTTAGATTTAATGTTTTATCTTCCTGATGTGATCTAGTGATCTCAGACCTGCAGAATGCTTAAACAAATATATATTAGTTAGATTTAATCTCCCCCCCTTCCCATGATAATTTTCCTTTGGCAGCCTGATGAAAAAATGGATTCTTGTTTTGGTCCCACTGAGAGTTATCGTTCAGCTCTCCCATTTTCCAGCTAGGGAAACTGAGGTCCAGTGAGGGTAAGGGTCACTGCGCTGGTTTGTGTCAGACTCTGTTGTGATTCCTACTGCACTCACTGTGAGGAAATCCATAGTTTCCCATTTTCCCCTCTTTTCCAAGGGTTAGGATGGAGCCCTGTGGAGGGCTTCCTAAGTGGAACAGCAGTCAATGAGGCTTCATGTGTGGGCCAGGGGACTGGGGATGGGTCTGGCTTGGGATAGGCCAATGGCTTGCTCTGTCTTAGAGATGACACAGTGCTGGCTTCATTAAGTTTCTCCACGTCAAACATAGAGATAGCTATAGGCCAGAATGAACTTCAGAAGCCACACATCCAATGCCCTTGGTGGACAGTTGAGGGAACAGTGGCCTGTCCGAGGCCATATGGCAAGTCAGTGGCAGGGTTGGGCTGGGGAGCCTTCACAAAACTGACTGGATTATCCAGTCCTATACAGGAATGTTCTAGTAAAATCCCTTTCCCTCTCAATCTCAGGTGCCTCCTCTATAAAATGGGTTAACCTGATTTACTCCCACCCTAGGTCAAGGCAGCTGAAAATATTCATTAACCACCTTTGAAGAGGTTTGACCTCTTGGGAGATAACTATGGGTGGGCCTGAGGGCAGCCCCACCAGCTCTGCACCCAACCCAGCCCAGGCTCCTCCTCTGGATTCCTGTCTTCAAAGCTGCTCCAGGGAAGATTTGGAGCTGGAAGGGACCTCGGAATGCCCCCTCTGCTTTTTACAAATGGAGAAACTGAGGCTGAGTGATTTAGTCAGAGTCACTCTACTAGTCTCCGAGGTTAGATTTGAACTCGGGTCCTCCTGACTCCAGGGCCCATGCTCTATCCACTACACCACCAGCATGGGAAGGGCAGCCAGAGTTTTCTTGAGATAGTTTCTGGCCCGGCTTCTGACCCAGCCCTGGACAAACAGCATCCTGTGGGGAGAGGGTGCAGCCACAATCTGGGGGTGGGCTGGGAATATGGGGGAGGGGATGCAGCCACAGTCTTGGGGACCAGGAAGCAGACCTTAGCCCACTGGATCCGGGGAGGAAAGTCACCCGTGCAGAGAGGGAGAGGTGTCTGCAGGAATCTGGTTCTGTGTGGGAGTTGCCTAAGCCCTGGGCTTAGTTTACCTGCCCAAAGTTTGGGCTTATCTCTGGCCCTTCTTCAAAGGGCTCCGGCCAGGGTGGGGTCTTCCTGGATGTCGTTCAGGTATTCGGGGAGACTTAGCTGACTTTTCCAGGGGTGGAGGCAGGAGCAGCAGGTGTTTCAAGTCTGGGCTGAGCTGACTGGTGTGTGACCCTGGGCAAATCACTTCCCCTCCTCTTGAAAAGGAGGGAGTAGCCCGGGTGGCAGCCAAGGCAGGGGATGGGGCTGGAATCGTGGCCCCACTGGCTGAGCCTGTTTTCTAATCTGTAAAATGGGGATAATGAGAACCCCCATTGGAGTTTGCTGGAAGGGAAGAGGGGGCTAAAATGCAGAGAATGCCAGCAATGTGTCCTATGCTCCCCCCACCAAAGCCAGAAATGCTGGCTGGCATCCTGCTGTCTTGGGGCTGGCATCCTGCTCTCTTGGGGCTGGCACACTATTCAGAACTGGAGGTTTGTCTAATGCAATCCACTCACCTTACTGCATTTCTGCTCTCTTGGGGGAGGAGGGGTGCTGCAGGTTTTACTGAGGAAACTGAGGCACTGAGAAATTGGAAAGGACACTGGTCAGAGTAATGGGGTTGTGAGAGGGCAAGGGACTGGGGGAGGTCCTGTGGGTGGTCCTCAGGTCTGACATCCTTCTTGTCCTCAGCTATTCAGGGTAGGGCGATGGAGAGACGAGGTTCCCTGGCCCTCTTGTGGGATGGAGCCCGAGCCACCTGTGAGAAAAGGAGCCCCAGGTGGGGAGGGGCAGCTGCAGGCTGTCCACCAGGACTGTAGCGACCCTCACTGGAGAGAATTTCAGAGAGCTGTGGAGGAGTGTGGAGGGAGGGTGCAAAGGTCAGATCTGGGAGGACATCCAGGATCAGGATCTAGGGCATGCGTGTGCATGCACACACACACACACACACACACATGCACACACACACACACAAACACACACACACGCACACACACACACACACACACACACACACACACACACAGAGTCTCTTTCCTTATTTCTTTCTTACTTCATTGCAGCCCTTGAAAGGAATTTCAGGATGATTTGGGGAGAGGGTTGACTGAGAGGGCCTCAGGTATTTCTTACTCTGCAATGGGCATCATGCTGGATCCAGAGTCAGGAAGACCTGAATTCAAATCCAACCTCAGATCTTAATGAACTGTATCATCCTGGGCAAGTCACTGAACCTCTTTTTGACTCAGTTTCCTCATCTGTAAAATGGGGACAAGAACAATATCTACCTCCCCAGAGTTCTTGTGAGGAGAGAATGGGATAATGTATGTAAGGGGGAGGTAGATTTTTTTTTCTATTTTAATGACACAATTATTTTAAATGATAATTCTGTTAATAAAATATATAAGATTATTAAATAAAGTAAAAACGAGTATTATTTCACTTTCACTCCCAGAGTAAAATCCAGAAACCAGCCATTGTGTTTGTGTTTAAAACTTCCCAGTCCTCACTGGACTCTGTTTATTGGACTGTGTCTCCTTCACTCAGTAGACATTTATTAAGCCCCTTGGGTTTACCAGGCATTCTGTTAAGAGTCAATTATACAGAAAATAGTCCCTGCCCTCGGGGAGTTTACAATCGAATGAGAGCAGGACTGTCTTGGGTCACTTTTTGTATAACTGGCTCTTAACAGAGTGCTTGGTAAACCCAAGGGGCTTAATAAATGTTTATTGACAAGGGAGTCTACTTGTGCTCTGAGTGCCCTCTTGTGACTGGCAGGAATTCTGCATCCTCTTTGGCAGCCAGTTTTGCCCAGGTGTGGGGCAGTGCTGACCTGCCCAGGAAGCATCGCCTGCTGCCTCAGGAAGGCTGCCCATGAGCCAGTGGAGCCTGCTTGTCCTAAACAGTGCTCCAGGTGACCAGAGGACCCCCAGAGGGGCACCCTGAGCCCACCCCTGCTTCATGTGGGTCATTATTGGACCATGTTGCTGCAGTTATTATTAACAACTGGGATTAGGTCCTTGCTGTGTGACATCAGACAAGTCGGGTTACCTCAGTTTCCCTCTCTGTCAAATAGGAATAATAGTCTCTCCTGCCCATCTCCCAGCATGGTCCTGGGTTCATTTAGGAGACTGTATGGAGAACCTTAATAGATTGCAAAGAACCGGCAGGGTATGTCCTAAAGCTAAAGCATAGGCCTGCTCCTGTCCCTCTCTGAGCCTCAGTTTACCTATCTGTAAAATGAAAACAATATCAATGGTCATAGCACTGGGGTTCAGGGAATGCTGGCTGCTCACAAGAGCTCTCTGTGAGGATCAGAACTACACGTGTGACTGTGTCCATTAGACTCTCCGGCCCTCCATCCCCCAGTGGATGAGGCGAAAATGTGAGCCTGGAAATCCTAGCTATGAGTCCGTTGTGCCTGTGGCTCTGCAAGGTGGTCGGAAGTCCTGGCCCTGAATTCTAGCTCTGCCCTTCTGTGACCTGGGACAAGCTACTTCCCCTCTCTGGGACTCAGTTTCCTCCTCTGTAAGTTCCCTTCCAATCCTTGACCCATGACCACCGTCTGTGCAGCTTGTCTAGGACCCCAGAGCAGTCTGCCTGCTTTTCCTCCCTGGGGCTCTGGGGAACCTCTGAGGGGTGGGGGTCCCGTCCAGAGCTCTCATTCCAGTGGGATCCCTCCAATATCAGCCACTAGTGACCAGCTGCTCAGTTCCAGGGAACTACCGGACCCCCATTGCCTTGGTGCATTGGGACTGGGCTGGTTGTAGAACCTGATGAGGCCTCACTCTTGGGCACCCTGACTCTTGGCTGGCTGTCAGAGGGGCAGAAGCCCGCCTCCCCCCCAGGAATTACTCCCCTGTGAGGATTAAACCAGATAATTTTGAAAACCCTTATTAAAAGATGGTTCCCGACTTCTTAGGACCCACAACTTCCTTCGCCACAAAGGGAAGGATGGAAGCCAAGCCCCAGAGTTGAGGGGGGATGGGAAGAGGCTGCAAATGCTCAGCATCCTCTCCCCCATGGAACAGGACAAGTCCACCAAGGTGACATCAAGAGAAGAGAGGCTGAGGCCGACTACCCCCCTCCCCCAAGTTCTGGGCTGCCACCAGTAGACTGGAGCCCGTTCTAGAATGTTTATGGAGAAGGCTCCAAAGTCTCCCTAAGACACTCCCTTCACACATCAGTATTTCTCTCCCAGAAGCAGATACCCAGGCCCCTCCATCCTGGACGCTGCCCTACTGGTGTGAGTCTGGGCTCACTGGTCAGACCTGGGCTATCCACTGATGCTCACAGGATGCCATGGAGATTGCTGGCAAGGCTATTTCATTGTTCATGACCCCATTTGGGGTTTCTTGGCAAAGAAGCTGGAATGGTTTGAGTGCTTCCTTCTGAAACTCATTTTACAGATGAGGAAACTGAGGACACTAGGGTCACACAGCTAGAGGATTTGAACTCAGGTCTTCCTGGCTCTAGGCCCGGCCCTCTATCCGCTGCACTTTTAGAAGGGCTGTGTCACAGGAAAGATGGGATCCAGAGGAGGCACCCAAGCCTTGGAGATTCTAGGAACTGAAGGGACACAAAATCAGAGGGGTTATTTTGATTTACCAAAGGGTATTCTAAATAGAGGGTAAGAATCCTCCCTTTGCCTTCAAAACCCCAAAGGCAGCATCAGAAAACCCTCAATTTGGAGTTGGGAGGTCATTTGACTCACACAGGGGATAATACGGTAGGATTCGAACCCAGGCTCCTGGCTCCACATTCAGAGCCCTTTCCACTGAACAGGAGCAGATGCTTTTGGGAGAGTCTGAGGAGCCTCGGCCCTGGAGGCCATCCCTGGAGGTGTGTCCCCTTCCCATCATCACTCAGTCCAGGCAATGTCTGGGAGGTTTCTTTCCCAGCCCATCTTGGCTCAGGGAGGAATGCCCCAGGGGCAATTTAGCTTCCAGGGCGGGCTTGGAGTTGGGGCAGAATCCGAGGAATGAGGCAGGGCTTCCTCAAACTTGAGAGGCTTCATTCCTGAGTATCAGTGAACTACCACCCAAGCAGCCCCCCAGCCCAGAGGACAGGGGCTGGAGGCTGAGGCTTGCATGGTCAAGGTCCACCCTGTCTGACAGTGACTCTGAGGCAGCAGCTTGTGGTGCCCAGAACCTCTCCTCCAAACCACACGTCTATCAGCAGAGCCCTGGACTTATTCCATCTAGGTTTAAGAGAAAGAGAGAGAGAGGCGTGTTCTCGAATGTTCTTGTATGTTCCTCTGTCTGAGACAGAATCATAACTGGAAGGAATCGTGGGGGGGGGCAGGGGATGTCACAGAACCCACCCCCTTTACTCCAAAATGAAGCCTAGGGGCAGCTAGGTGATGCAGTGGATAGAGCACCGGCCCTGGAGACAGGAGGACCTGAGTTCAAATCCAGCCTCAGACACTTACTAATCACCTAGCTGAGTGATCTTTGGCAAGTCACTTAACCCCACTACCTTGCAAAAACTGGGGAAAAAAAAGAAACGAGGCCAAAATGAAGCCTAGAGAAAGGGGACAAAAATCCTACCTAAAGATGCACAGGGAGAAATTAGTCAAACTGGGGCTGCAAATGAAAAGAAAAACCATACTGATCCAGTCTAATCATTTCCAGATTAATCAGCCCCATCCTAGAGACGGAGGAAAAAAATTAAGCAAGACCAACAACCCACACAGCGTGTGACATTGCAACTGAAAAGTATGCATGCCAGCTTCCTCAGCCACAGTCCCCCACCTCTCTTGGGAAGGGAAGGAGGTGCCGTAGGCTCTTTTCTAGAGATCGGTCATTCCAGTGGCACGACCAAACACAATCTTCTTGCACCAACTCCAGAGCTCTGTCCTGGGATCCTCTTCCTTTGCCTATTGACTGTGTAGACACCACAGTCTCCCATTTACCATTGGGATAAATTGCAATGACCCCCATTTGTCATTGAAAGCCCTTCTGGCCGAAGCCCATCTTCAGGGGTTGACATCATATGACCTTGAGATGCCAGTCAAAGTGGCCCCATCCATGATATTCCACCTCCCTCCCACCTCAAGGTCTCCAGAAAAGTTGCTTCTCCTAGCTGGAATATGCCCCTCTGCCCCCTCCCCACTCCCCTTAGCATCTCCGACTTCCTCCAAGGCTTAACTGCCGGAGCCTTGGCAAGCCCCAATCCCTGGCACCACTTTGTCTCCATAATGAGTCTCTCGTTCCAATAGCGGCCGCTGCCTATCACATAGCTTGTTTTTGTTTCTCCTCCTCAACAGAATACGTTGGAGGAGATACCTGATGGTCACTCCGTGTTGTGATGAGTGATCAGGACAGTTGGGAAGATGGTGGGAGCCTCCAGGTCTGGGTATGCACCCCGCCCTGTAGCAGAAATAATAACTTAAGAAGAAAACATTCAACCAGATGCTTGAAGGACAGATCCTTATCTCCCAACCAAGCATCCTGGGTTGACCCAAGAAGTTAGGGTTGTAATTTCCTTATGGAAATTCCCATGGAACATTCTGGGAAGCCTTGCAGACTGTAAGGTTTTATGGGACAGTGAAGTCCAGGAAGAGAATATTCATTAAGAGGAGAGGGAAAGTAAACTGACCTTATGTTTGTGATGTTAAATTCTACCTAGGGGTGTTCTTTGAGCTAAGGACACCGTCAATCAAAGATGCCAACGATGAGCTGGTTGTTTTATGAGAATAACCCGAACCCCATCAAACGCTAACGATGTTAGTGTTTCCTGATACAGCATCCTCTAATGTGATCACGGAGAAGGTTCCGTTTGGTCGTTGGCTACCAGCTTCTGAGTTTAAAGGCTCAGGTAAAAACTCATGGGTGATTTCATTTTACTTTAGCTATAAATTGGAGATGCCAGTATTTTGCTTCTTCCAACGTAAGCTCATTAAGGCAGGGGCTGCTTCTTTTTGTCTTTATAGCTTTAACCTTGAATAGTAAGTATATAGTAGGCACTTCATAAATGCTTGAGGTGAGGTCATCCCACTTGTCAGTCAATCGATAAGTCCTTTTTTTAATTTATTAAGTCCTTACTCTGGACTGAGGTTGAGGATGCAGAGAAAGGCCAAATCAGTTCCTGTCCTTGAGGAGCTCACCGCCTAATGGGGAAGACAACGCACCAAGGAATTGGGGCAAATTGGAGGGAATGTGAAGGGTTGGACTCTGAGACAGGACCCTTGACCAGAGGGCAGCCCCTCTGGCCTCTGCTGCTCCCTCCTGGGCCCTGGACTGGCAGCATCTTGGGCTCTCCCCGCCCTGGGCTGGCCGGATAGGGAGGACGGACCTTGTCTAGCTGGGTTACACAGATGCTTTCTGGAGCATCTCGAGGTCAATGGGCTTTCTAGGGTGTATCTTGTTGTGAAGATGGGAATATGAGGAACCTCCTAGACTCCGGCATGCTGATGGGAGACAGATGTGAAACAACTGGACGGAAATAACAAAGCAGGGTGGGGCAGGGGCGAGAATGTGGGACTCAGAATGAAGAAGGTCCGGGTTCGAATGCTGCCTTAGACACTTAACAACTGTGGGGTTCAGGGTAAGTCATTTTTCTCTCTCTCTTGGCCTCAGTTTCCTCATCTGTAAAAAGGGGATGATACTAACTACAAGGGTGATGTGGAGAACCAAATAATATAATGTCTGTAAAGTGTTTTACAACTTCTGGAATTTTTAACCTGGGATCCATACATTAAAATTATATTTGATAACTTCAGGTATCATTTATTGTAAAATTATATATATATTTACAATAATTATATTGCAATTTAATTGAGTTCCTTTGTGATCTTACCTGTTTTATGCATTTAAAATATTATTCTGAAAGGTCCCAAGGCTTCCCCAGACTGCCCAAGGGGCCAGAAGCTGAGTTATTGGGGTTGTTAAGACTCATCACAATGAGTATTTGTGGCCTGGGAGGCCGGGCAGCTGGGGCGTTTGGGGGGGCCCGGCCCAACCTGGCGGCAGGTTCGGGCTCCCAGCCTCTCATCTGCATAGCTCGGTCTCCGGCCCCCTTGAAGGACACTTTTAGTAAACAGTCCCTGAGATTTCCAAGGCCTCTGGAATGTCTAGGGTGGGACAGGGCTTGGGGGGCAGCTGTGGATGATGAAAGAGGCCCCCAAGTGCAGATAAGAGAGGATGAGCTGGCAGGCCCAGGACAGAGAAGAGCAGATAGGAGACCAGATAGAGGCGGTGAGGTCACTCCAGAAGAATGCGCCTCATGAGTCTAGAGGGCTGAGCCCCAAAGAGGCCCAGGCAGGGAGGGTGGGTGGGGGAGGACACCAGGCCTGAGCAGACCCCCAGCCAACCCCTGGGGAGTCCGAGGCATGGCCCAGAGACACGGGCAAGGAGGGGGATCCAGGGAAGGGGGGCTGTTCCTGAGCAGAGCTGGGTCTGGGGGTTGCCCCCCTCCCCCCATGGGGTTTATCCCTTCAGTGCAACAAAGGGGGAGCAGTCCTTGAGAAGGAAGAGAATGCCGTAGAGGCCGTGGATGGGGGTGGTCACTGACTTCCACCCTCTCTTCTTGTAGATGAGGAAGCTGAGCCACAAAGGTGACTCACCAGAGGTCCTCTAAATTTGAACTCAGGACCTGGGCCTAGCAGTTCAGCTCTCCTTGCACTGGAGTGTGCAGCCTTTCAGTTGTCAACAAAGCAACAGAGTCATTTCAAGAAGAAGAGGCTGAGGCAAACGGGGTGAAGTGACTTGCCCAGGATCATACAAATTTGAACTTGGGACTCCAGGCCCGGTCCTTATCCGCTGTGGCATCCCCTAGCTGCTATCACACCAAGAAGTGGGGAAGGGGCTTCCACCAGCCGGAAAGTTCAGACATTAAAGAAAAAGAAACTCCACAAGTTGTAGAGCTGTCTAGAGCAAAGGGGAAGGAAAGCCAGCACTGCCCCTTCCTTGGGCAGCGCCTGGGGGGGCAGGAAATGAAGGACCCAGGCCCGGCCCAGGTCACACCCACTCCTGACCCTGGCCTGCCTTCCTTCTGACGCTCCCTAATCATGCCTTCTAGCTGCCTGGCTATCTCACCACCTGCTAATGGAGAGAGAAGGGACGTCGACCCCTTGCCCAGCCTCGCCAAACCATCCCTAGGAATCAGAGCTCACACCTGGGGGTTGACCAGAGAGTGCTATTTCCCTCTATTTAAGAGATATGAAAACAGACCGAGTCATAGAGCAGATAAATGTCTGAGGCAAGATTCGAACGCGGCTCTCTGGACTCTGAATGTGGCTCTCACTGATCTCTCTCTGAGTAGAGACGTGTCCTCACCCCTTCACAAACTGCAGCTGATTGGTGTGGCGCATTGTGGGAAAGGTAGAGGACTTGTGCTGGAACCTAGCTCTGTCTCTATCTGTAAGACCTTGGGCAAGTCACTTGATCTTTAATTAATCTATCATTCTATACATCTCTTTTCTTTTCCAGACCCCTTGAAAGAGCCACTTGCACTCACTGTTTCACCTCTTCCCCAGCTTTTGCAATCTGCCTTCTGATCCAGACACTTGACTAGGAGTTCTTTCCAAAGGTTCACTCGACTTTTGAAACTGGGGCCACCCCCTGCCCCTGGCTCCCATCTCCTCTCTCTGTCTCTCTGTGTCTCTCTCTCTGTCTCTCATGTCTCTGTCTCTTTCTGTTTCTATCTCTCTATCTCTGTCTCTGTCTCTCTGTGTCTCTCTCAAGTGTCTCTCTCTGTCTCTGTCTCTCTCTCTCCCCTCAGGTTCCTACAGGTGGCTGTCCCCCACTCTCCCTTCTTGTCTCTCTACGTTTCTCCCATGGTGACCCCCTCCACATTCAAGACTCCAATGCTCCTCTCTCTGGCCCTGCTCTTTCTCCTGAATGCCCAGTGCCAGCTGTGTGCCCGTAGGTTCTGTTGACATCTCACCCTCCACATGCCCAGAGCAGACCCATCGTCTCCTTTCCCCCTACCTGAATTGGCCCCTCCTTGAGTCCTCCCTACTGGCACAGGGGTGCCAGGTGTGTAGACACAGAGTCCCTCTGACTCCTCCTCTCCTGACTCTCAGGTATCTGCCTAATCTTGCTGCCATTGTTTCTGTGTCATACATCGACCTTTCTCTTTATTCACACATCCCAACTCAGGTCCAAAGTCCCGTCTTCCTCCTAACTGGTTTTTCTCCTCTCCAGTCCGGATTCCACGTGGCTGTCCAAAATCATTTTCTCATGGCACCGCTCTCACCATGTCACATCTCTACTCAAAAACTTTCTGTGGCTTCCTAGGATAAAATACAAATCTAGCATAAAAAGCCACCATCTCCAACTGAATTTCTAGTTTTGTTCCATTTGCTTTTCCTTCTTATGTCCTCTGCTTCCTACCCAAATTGAAATTATAATCCATTCCTCAAACTTGAGCATGGTGGCTGTGTGAGAGGACAGATATCATGGAGGTAGAATCCATGGAACTTGGCGACTGGCTATGGGGGTGGACTTGAGAGAGGGAGGAGTCAAAGGTAACCTCAAGTCATAGATCCAGGGGACTGGAAAGGAAATGGGGCCCTCCATGGTCATGGGCAAGTTTGGAAGAAGGAGGCTTAATGAATTCCATTTGGGACCTTTTGAGTTTGAGTGACTGAGAGGATGCCCAGGTCATCTTGCCAATGGAGAGGTAAAATGAAGGCTGGACACAAAGATGTATCATTCATCACCCGTATCAAGGAGTAAGGGGTGAGCTGCTTGTTCACAGAGGCTGAGGAGTGTGGGCAGTGAGTTCACTGACAGTTCTGGTGTTTCAAAGATGTTCAGAAGTAAAGGAGAATGAATATGTATGTGGGTCATGAGAAGGTGCTATGGTGGAAAGCCAATGGCTATAGAAAGATTTTTTAAAGCTATATTTGGGGAAAAACGAAAACCAATTAGCATCGATTATATCACTATCATGTTCCAGGTGCATGGTACCATAGGGCATGGAGTGCCAGGTCCAAAGTCAGGAAGACCTGAGTTCAAATGTGCCCTCATACACTTGCTGGGTGTGTGACCCTGGGCAAGTCACCTAATCCTGTTTGCCTCAGTTTCCCTATGTGTATCTGTAAAATGAGCCAGAGAAGCCGGAAATGACAAACTTCTCCAGTATTTTTGCCAAGAAAACTCCAGCTAGGGTCACAAAAAGTTGGACATGACTAAAACAACTAAATATTCCAGGCTCTGAGTTAGGTGCTAAGTATACAAAGAAAAGACAAAACAATCTCTGCTTATATTCTCAGGAGAGATATGCATGCACACATACATACACATATATATTTGTGCATATTCATATATGTAGACACGTATAGAATATAATATATCAAAGATATTATTTATATAGAATTTAAATAATAATGATGATGATGATGATGATGATAATCTAGTACTCATTCTATATTACTTTCTGAATTTTAGGGAAAGATCGGGTCCCCAAAGGAGTGATTCTCCTCAAGGGGAGAATCTTCATATTTTAGGGTAACACTCCTAGAAGTAAGAGTAGGAGCTGTACTCCTGTTTCTCTGGTTCAAGAGCCCCTACCAGGGTGCTTCCCATTAACAATTAGCCAGTAGACACAATGAACTCCAGTAAAGACACTTATTTAAGTTTGTGTATTGTTTTAACACAATGAGAATAAGAGTTACATGACATTTTCCCCATTAATTTGGGGCATAGTCTCCTAAAAATAGATAGAGCATCCATGAGGAGAGTGGAGGTATTGCATGGCTGCAGATTGGGTTTGTGGGGTGAGCATAAGTGAAGTGTTGAGGATGATGATGAGGCTACAAACTTTTGTGACTGGGAGGATGGTGATATTCTAAACATTAATAGGAAAGGGGTAGCTAGGTGGAGCAGTGGATAGGGCACCGGCCCTGGCAACAGGAGGACCTGAGTTCAAATCCAACCCCAGACACATAATTACTTAGCTGTGTGACCTTGGGCAAGTCAGTTAATCCCATTGTCTTGCAAAAACAGACAAAAATATCAATAGGAAAGCGGGGAAGAGAAGGTTTGAGGGAAAGAAAATGAGTTCCACTTTGAACATACTGAATTTGAGATACCTAGAGGGTATCCATTGTGACATGTCCCATAGGGGGTTGAAGATATGAATTTGAAGGTTAAAAGACACTGGGGTTAGATCTGGGAATCTTCTATATTAGAAATGATCCTCAAACCCATGAAAGACAATGCTGTCACCAAAAAAAATCCACTATCCACTGCCCCCAGGGGACAGGCAAACTAACCTTGGTGAAGCATCTGGACCTGCTGAAGAAGACATCAAGGGTGGCAGATGTTATGGTGGATCGTTTCCATATACAAGTCCTCATGACCCCCATTTTTTTGAACTCATATGGACTCATATGGATGAGCTCCTGTGGCTTTGGATTCCATTCCTGGTTCTTACTTGTTTCATAGACTCCCTTTGGAGGTACATCTCTTTTGCTTTCATTTGCTAGATCCATTGACTTGCAGTGGTGACTAGAGCTAGGACTCCATCCAGTTCAAGCCAATTGTCATATTTTCATTTTGAACATTTACCCCTTAGAAATCAACAAATGCTATGATCATGGATTGATTTTGGGCTAGACTTAAGAAAGTGATGGACAAAATGTTAATAATGCAGCCTGAACTGGAAAGTGTGGTGTGTAACCCCTTGTCCCTCCCTAAAGCAGGTATTAAACATTTAGCACAATACCTTTACTATTGCTTAGGGAGGTTCAAGAATGTTCCAGAAACATTTCTGTAAGGGTCCCTGAGATTGTTTATCAATCCTTCCCCCAACATTTGTTGTTGTTGTTAAGGAATGCTCATCTTTCCGTGGCTGCTTCAGGCTGCTTCACTGAGGTTATTGCTTTGAGGATGCTTTCCAAATCTGCTCCAGGCCACATGCCAACTCTTGGAGTTTCCATTAAGGCTGGTAGTGTAATGGTGGTCATGGGTGTCCATTGCCTTGTTGTGGCTGTTGTTTCACTGTTTATGGTCTTTCTGCTTCTTATCAATGAAATGGGAGCATTCCTTACACTGCTGACCTCCCAGGGCTGCTGAGAGGAAAATGCCCAGAAAAAAACATTGTGAGCCCTATGGAAATAACTACGCAATCAGTCTCCTTTTGGGAGTAATCATCCACTGAGAGCCTGAGATGTAGAGATGCAACTTTGCTGCCCTCTGGTGGATAGAAGAATAAAAATACAAACCATCCCTACCTGGCCTCTTCACTTAGGACAGGATTTTGTTTATTTTTGTCTCCCTCCAACCTCCCCAGAACTAAAAATCTCTTGAGGATTATGTCATAGAACTCTGCTTGGGTTGCATAGAGTAAGGACCAAATATCCATGAACTCAACGTTCATTTGCCTTTGGGAAATACTAGGGTCATTAACTTCCTTTTGTTTTCTTTAAAAAAAATTTTTTTTTTTTAAAGTAGAATTGACAAATGTCAACTTGAAAATTTCTGTGTACAAAGAAGAGGGAAAAGAGGAGCCTATATAAAACTTTTCTCTTCTATTTTGTAGCTGCTTTGTTTTAAAAAAAATGGGGGCAGCTAGGTAGAGCAATGGATAGAGCACGTGCCCTGGAATCAGGAGGATCTGAGTTCAAATACTGCCTCAGTCACTTAATAATTACCTAGCTGTGTGACCTTGGGCAAGTCACTTAACCCCTCATTCCCTTGCAAAACAAAACAAAACAGTAAATATTGTGTTTAATGTATTATCAACTGTCTTACTTGGTGCTCGGAATCTGAACTTCCTTTGACTTTCTTCTCTGCATTTATAAAGTTTCATTGACTGCTTTTTCTGCTCCTTATCTTTGTTCTCATCATTGTCTTCTTCTTCTTCTCCTCCTCCTTCTCCTTCTCCTTTTTCTTTTCCTTCTTCGCCTTCTTCACTTTCTTCTTCTTCTTTTCCATTTCTTCTCCTCCTTCTTCTCCTCTCTTCTTCTTCCTCCTCCTCCTTCAATTCAAACATTGGTTTTCTAAAAATGCAGGCTACATCCTGATCCTCTAATGGGTCACCTCTCATTTGTCTCCTGTCATGCTTGGTTATTGCATTGCCTAGAGTTCTTAAGTCTTTCAAAGCTGTTTTCCTTTATATTATTTTAGTCATTGCATACACTGCTCTCCTGCCTCTCCTCATTCCCCTCTGTATTAATTCATTGAAGTCTTCCTGGTAAAATCATAATATTTCATTACATTCATATGCCACAATTTGTTTGGTCATTCTCCATTTTGGGGGCGCTTAGTCTGTTTCCAGTTCTTTGCTATCACAAAAAGTGCTGATACAAGGATTTTTGTGAATATCAGTCTTTTCTCTCTCTTTACTTCATTGGAACATAGAAGTGGTATTTTGGGGGTCAAAAATATGCATAGTTGAATTTCTTTGGGTATATTCCAAACTACTCAATCCATAGCATCACCAACAATTCCTTAATGTACCTGTCCTCCCAAAGCTCTTTGGATAATTGCCTTTTCTCTTGTCATTTTTGCCAATTTAATGAGGTAGAACTACAACATTGTTTAATTTGCATTTCTTTGTTATTAATGATTTGGAGCAATTTTTAAATATAAGGTCACAAAGATTTAGAGTTGAAGGGGTGGACCTTAGGGGTCATCAAATCCACCCCCCTCACTTAACAGTTGAGGAAACTGAGACCTAGAGCAGGGAAATCATTAAGTCAAGGTTGATAACTTGCATTTCTTATTTTGAAAACTTCCTGTTCATATCTTTTGATCATTTATCTTTCCAAGAAAGATTATCATGAGTTTCTTTTATGTCATTGTTACTCAACTTTGTGGTTCTGGAATAAGAGGAATTGGCAAGCCTTTCAAGAGACTCTTCCTTTTTATGTAGCCACTAGTTTCTGTGTTTTGACCAATGAAATTCCCTTTTTCTTCTCTCTCTCTCTCTCTCTCTCTCTCTCTCTCTCTCTCTCTCTCTCTCTCTCTCTCTCTCTCTCTCTTTACTATGCTCTCCCAGTTGGTCAGTGGAACTTGGTCCCACTCTTCTGTTTCCAACTCTGAAGTCACGTGGGTCACTGGAAGACAACATGAAGTAGAAGCATGTCAACTCAGATCAGAGGAGCCCTGAGACTGAATCCTAGCTCTGCCACTTCTGTGAGACCTCTGGAAAGTTACTTTATTATTCTGTGCCTCTGTTTCCTTCTTTGCAAAATAGAAGTTTGGTCTAGAAACCTTCTAAGTCAGGTGTTCTCAACCTCTCTTGTGTCATATATACACCTAAAGGCTTGTCATGGTCTATGAAACCCAGGCTAAGACCCTCTGTCCTAAGATTTTTCAACTGTATTATCTCCAATCCCTCTTTAACTCTTCATATCTCTTCTTTCTTTTGGTTAGTGCCTGCTTTTGGTGTGCAGCAAACAAGCTCAATCCTTCCTAGCTCAAAGTACGCAATTAAGAAATGCTTATTAAACTGAATTTATTGAATTGAGATCCATAATTTGATCATCAAATTGTTATTGAAAACTGGATGGAACATACCAATATAAAGGAGTAAATTTTTCATAAACCTAAGCTGGGAGCTTGGACAGAGAGAAGATGGTTGTGCATACACACATACATACACACACTCACACACACACACACACACACACACACACACACAAACATACACAAGGGGCATTGGAAGGAAGCATGTGCAGGTTATGTTCCCCTCCAGGGAACCATGCAGACCCAAAGATGACAGCAGAAGCATTGTCCTGGTGGTACAGAGCTCCTGGGCTAAGCAGGTTGATTCTGGGAAGCTGGAGAATTCCTGGACAAAGTGGAAACTTTCCCTTCACTGGCGTCACTTTCTCATTCAGATTCTCTAGGGCTTGGGGGAGGCAGTCAACTTACCGGTGAGTGCTTTCCCATTTTTGATGATGATAGAAACCTAGGAAAATATTGTAAATCCTGGTTATCACTTAGTTTTTGAGTCCTTTAGGAATTCATAATAATGGCCTACATTGCTAAAAATTATTTAGTAGCTCCTTCAGTCATAACTGTCTAATTGTTATAAAAACATTTTTCATCTGTGACAATAAGCATAAACATTTTTGAAGCATTATAGGATTGTTTCTTCAGTGATTTGAACCATTTAGATCATGTCTGCAATGATTTTGGTGTTTGTATAGGGCATCCTTCATATGCTGATGGCTTCTGACAAAGCCTAATGTGTTCTTGCAGTTTGTCAACTTGTCATCACATTGTTTCCAAACTATCAGAAGCCAATTGATTTCCAAGGGTCAGTGGGATGCATACACATGCTTCTACTTGCATTCTGTACACTGTGATTGCCACTATCAGTTGTGTAATCATGAGATCACCATGTTAGCAGCACACGTGTTCTTGCAGAACAAATATTAGGCTGTTGAAGACCCCAGTTTCTGGGCACGTACAGTCACATTTTCTTGAGTCCATCCTGGACTGACACAGATACTTTTCAGGAGCAGTGTTGCCTCTTATTGAAGTATTAAGACTGATTTCTTTATTTCCTTTGTATCAGAGTGTCCTATGTTGGGCTGGGTGGTTCCTCTGTATCTCTTTGATGTCCTGGGTAGGTGGAGTTCCTGTTGACAAAGAATGGTCTTAAGCTCCCTGTGGGACCTTGGACTCTGAGTGAACATGAACACTATTGGAGCCTCATCCCCAGTTGACCCTCCAACCTCCACATATCTGTGCTCACCACCTCTATTATCCTCATCCCAGTCTCAAGTCCTGTCAGCACTACTCACCTGGATTGGGGGGTGAGGGGGGCTGCCATCCTCTCTTTGACTTTAGGAACCAGTCTGTCTTCTGCCCTGAGCTTTTTCTGATACAATACACTGGCTACACCATGGGGTCATCCGATCTGTGGATCTTCCACTTCAGTTGCTGGAGCAGCTTCTCTTCCACAGTGCCTGGGTTTGTCTCCCTTCAACTACAAAACTTTTGGGATTCCTGGGAAATGTCAACTGCTCATGGACAGGCCAAGCTAATATAATAAAAATGACAATTTTACCTAAATTAAACTACTTATTTAGTGCCCTACCAATCAAACTTCCAAAAAATTACTTTAATGAGCTAGAAAAAATTGTAACTAAATACATACGTAGAAACAAAAAGTCATTACTATCCAGGGATTTAT
The DNA here is from genome assembly GCF_037893015.1 of Macrotis lagotis. NCBI lineage: Eukaryota > Metazoa > Chordata > Mammalia > Peramelemorphia > Peramelidae > Macrotis > Macrotis lagotis. The sequence goes on from NC_133660.1 coordinate 286,231,312, forward strand.
TGAAAAAAGTTCAAAGAAGGTGGCTTAGCCTTACCAGATCTAAAGTTATATTATAAAGCATCAGTCATCAAAACTGTCTGGCAGGCTAGGAAATAGAGTAGTGGATCAGTGGAATAGATTAGGTACAAAAGAGACAGCAGGAAATGATTACAAAAATCTGCTGTTTGATAAACCCAGAGTCCAGCTTCTGGGATAAGAACTCACTCTTTGATAAAAATTGCTGGGGAAACTGGAAGATAGTTTGGCAGAAACTGGATTAGACCAACACCTCACACCCTATAACAAGATAAGATCAAAATGGGAGCAGGGTTTAGACATAAAAGACAATATTTTAAGCCAATTAGGAGATCAAGAAGTAGTTTATCTGTCATATCTATGGAAAGGGAAGCAGTTTATGACCAAGGAAGAGATGGAGAACATCATTAAAAACAAATTGGCACCAGCCCTGGAGTCAGGAGTACCTGGGTTCAAATCTGGGCTCAGACACTTAATAATTACCTAGCTGTGTGGCCTTGGGCAAGCCACTTAACCCCACTTGCCTTGCTAAAATCTAAAAAAAACAAACAAAAACAAAAAACCCCACAAATTAGATAATTTTAATTACATTAAATTAAAAAGCTTTTGCGCAAATAAAACAAAAAAAGATCAAAAAAGATGTAGTAAATTGGGAAACAATTTTTACAACTAGTATTTCTGACAAAGGATTCATTTCTAAAATATACAGAAAACTGAGTCAAATTTATAAAAAAAAAAAAGGCATTTCCCAATTAACAAATGGTCAAAGGATATGCAAAGGCAATTTACAGATGAGCAAATCAAAGTGATCCATAGTCATATGAAAAATTTCTCTAAATTATTTCTGATTAGAGAAATGCAAATTAAAACAGCTCTGAGGTACCACCTCACACCTCTCAGACTGGCCAATATGACCAGAAAGGACAATGATCAATGCTGGAAGGGATGTGGGAAATCTGGGACACTAATACATTGTTGGTAGAGCTGTGAACTCATCCAACCTTTCTGGAGAGCAGTCTGGAACTATGCCCAAAGGGCAACAAAAATGTGCATACCCTTTGACCCAGCGATACCACTACTGTGTCTATACCCTGAAGAGATGATGAAAAAGGATAAAAACATTACTTGTACAAAAATATATAGAAGCCCTATTTGTGGTGGTAAAGAATTGGAAACTGAGTGAATGTCCAACATTTGGGGAATGGCTGAACAAATTATGTTATATGTATGTCATGGAACTCTATTGGGAGTGGGATGGGAATTCAGGGAAGCCTGGAAAGACTTGCATGATGCTGAGCAAGAGGAGCAGAACCAAAAGAATATTGTATATTCTAACAGCAACAGGGGGTGATGATCAACCTTGATAGACTTGCTTATTTCATCAATGCAACAATGCAACAATCAGGGGCAATTTTAGAGTATCTGTAATGGAAAATACCATTTCTATCCAGAGAAAGAACTTTGGAGTCTAAACAAAGACCAAAGTCTATTGCCTTCAATTTTTTTAAGAAAGTATTTACGGACAATATAACATTGCTATCTCTAATATTTTATTTTCTCCTCAGGGATATGATTTCTTTCTCAACACATTCAGTTTTGATCTGCAGGTGATGGGGGAGGGAAGGGAGGGTGGGGGAAAAATTGTAAAATTCAAAACCTTACAAAAATAATAGAAACTACCATTGTATATAATTGGAAACTAATAAAATATTTAAAAAATAAAGAAATACAAATTAAAAAAACCTTTGGGATTTTGCCCTCTGGTCTGGATGTCTCTGAAATTTTCCTCATAAGAAGATTTGGGATTAATCCAAAGATGTGGTTAACATCAGCAACAGAAGAGTCAGAATCAGAGATGGCTGGGATACAATACTCTTTGGGGAAGAAGGAGGGTCAGAAGGCTAGCAATAATAAATAAGGATGGGTGGCTAGGTGGCACAGTGGATAGAGCACCGGCTCTGGAGTCAGGAGGACCTGAGTTCAAATCTGACCTCAGACACTTGATAACGACCTAGCTGTGTGGCCTTGGGCAAGCCACTTAACCCCACTGCCTTGCTAAAACCTAAATTATAATAATAATAACAATAATAATAAATAATAGGGATGGGATGAAGTAATCCAATTCTATTTTTACCACAGAAATAGGGCTCAAGGTCAACTAGGTGGCGCAACGGATAGAACACTGGCTCTGGAGTCAGGAAGAACTGAGTTCAAACTTGGCCTCAGACACTTAAGGGTTAATTGTGTGACCTTGGGAAAGTCACTTAACCTTGAATTGCCTTGCAAAACTAAAAACTAAAGCAAATAACAAACAAACAAAAAGAAATAGGCTTAAGAGTTGAGGAAAGGGGACAAAAATAGAGATGTTCTATTCCCTTCATAACTAAGGCTGTTTGGAAGGCTATTAGTATTAGCAATACCTCTGAGGTCACATAAGGATTCAAGTGATTCTATTCCACATTACACTGTAACCCACTGAAAAAAGATAACATTAATGTTTACTTCTAAAATAGCATTTGTGTTATCTAATGTACCCAATTTATTGGTCAAAAACCAAATTGTTAAACAAGATTATCCCAAAGGGAAAAAAAAGATTGATTTAAATTTATTCCTTTCTTATGTTACTATTTTTCTATGTGGTGGATTTTCAGATAAATTTGATGACAACATTGGTTACTCATTCAGTAGTTTTTATAACAGTGTAGCTGGTGTGTTTGCAATGGAAGAGAAAGAGAATCTTCCCTTGCAAAAGTTTGATTGCATGAAATCTTGGATTACTTTTAAAAATTCACACTGAATATCTATATTCTATAATGATATTCATAAATTTAGAGTTTTCACCATTGTAGGTAGAATAAAAAATTATTTTTATATATAAAATTATCTTTATTTTATAGTTATAGAAATAATTCATAAATAAAATTATATAATGTTAATTTTAATTTGCAGATTTTTTTTTCTGGGCAAAAGTTATCAGTGTAGTTGATATAAACATTTAGTGAATAAATCTAAAAGAATATTGTGAGTGGTATACTAAATCACCCTGGGATTCACAACATATTTCTTGTTGCTGTTGAAAGAACTCAGAATAACAACAAAAAATGTTAGGAATCACTGTCTGAGAGGACAGTATAGGTCCCTGCAAAGTGGGGCTACTGGGTGACATTATAAGATATGGATCATTATTTGAAGACCACTGATGGGACACTGAAACACTGATGATCAGCCACCTCTCCTTATGGCCTGTAAGAAAAAAAAATGGTGGCCCAATACTTGGATTTTTAAGGATTCTGCAGATTCTTCCAGAAGAACTTCAGGGGTTGAGTGGGGGACAGTTGGAGTTGGAGAAGAACAGACTTTTTAGCAAACTCCAAAGGATATTTTCCTTTGAAAGGAGTCAGTCCCAGTGGAGACTGGGTGGGAAGCTATGGGAAAGGAGGATTCCTAAGAACTAAACCGAACCCTCAGAGTTTCCCAATTCAGGGCCTTTAGTTGAGGCAGGAATGGAGCTGAGACTGAGTATCTTATTTTTCTCTCTTAGTTTCTTGGTTCCACAGTACTTGAAAATATAGCTTTATGTATATTTTCTGTGAGGTAAAATATCTCAAATCCAATGATCTATATAGAGTGCAGCCTATATTGGGGGCAGGTTTTAGGGGCCCTATCACCCACACTTGGGACACATGATCCACACCCGATACCTAAATTTCATTTTGGAGACTTTTTTGGGTTAATCCAATCAATGAGGCAAAGAATGGGAAACTCACCCTTTAAGGTCAAACCTCCAAGGATGAGATCCATTCTCTCTAAGATCCTGAGCCATGAGTGGTACATGTGTATTTGTTTTTCTTTGGTAAAATGTAAGCTCCTTAAGAATATGGATGGTTTCATTTTAATCTTTCTAGGGCCACATTGGGGGGATTCTATAGAGACACTAAATAAATGTGGACCGATTGGATTCTTTAGTAACTCTCCATCATTTCTCTTTGCAGGGCACTCCCAGAGTGGTACTCCAAGTCTGAAGAACTGCATAGGTCTCCGAAGGGAGGGGAGAGCTCCTCAGAGAGGGGAGGAGACCTGAGTACTTATGTGGGGGGCCCAAACCTTTTTTTTGGCTGTGATAGTGATGCAGGAGAACCCTAGACAGAGAGAGAAATAATCATAATCTTTTTCTTTTCCTGTATTACAGACAAATATTGTAATCCATACAAAATTGTTATCTTTTCCTATATTGTTATAATGCTTTCCTTTCTGTATTGACCTTGTACTGACAAGGCAAACCCCCTATTAGCAAGGAATGCACTTTACAGAGGTCCCTTTCTCAATTAGCCAACCCTTTGCCAAAAAAACCTGTTAAAACAGTTAATCTTAAAAAAAAAAAAACCCTTTAACCCTTCTCCATTCTCCCTTGTGCTAACAAAGACTCTGCCCCTCGACTAGACTGGTACTGGAGTTGGGGTGTCATAAATTCCTTAAGGCTAAAATAGAACTCTGAACTAAAGCTCTCTCCAGACATGAGCAGGGACACTACCTTATGTCATATCTTAAACCCTCAGGACTCCTCCCTGGTATCCCTCCCATCCCACATACCCCTCCCTTTAAAAAGTTTTGTCCCTCTCTATCAGACTGCTACCCTCAGCCTAGGCGCCAGCCCCTGGCAGCTGCTCCTCACTTCTCTTCTCCCCACTCCCTTCTTAACTGTCCTGACTGTGCTGCTACTATTTTCAGCCCAGTTATTCCTGCCTTCTCATCTTTCTCCTCTGCCCTCCCCGCCACCCCGCCACTATCTCTATTAAAAAAAACTCTACCTCACCGTCTCAAAGAATTTTATGAATTTACTTGTAACTTTTTTCAGTCACCAGTGAATTAAAATTTGTGGTCCTTCTCACACTCCTGGGTGGGAGAGCTGTGTGGCCAGAGAACAGGTCTTTGCAAGCCCCCTCCTCCAGCCGTGTCTACCTTTTAGACACCTGCCCTCTAGTCAGTGCTCACCAGCCTGAATACCTCTGTTAGCCTTAAGACAGAAAAGCCCCCCCCCCCTTTGATGGAGGCCTAGATGCAAACCAAATTCTGATATCCACAGGGAACAGCCTGGATGGGGCATGAGCCAGGGGAAACACTGGGCAACCCTCTCAAGTGAATTAGTCCCATTTTCCTATTGCTTCACTCTACCCCTAATCAAACCTGCAGTTCCCCAGACTCCATTCCATTTCCCCTTGTGTAGCTTCCTTCTAGATCCGAACATTCAGTCCTTGGTCTTCACAACCACCTCTAAAAGCTTGAGTTTTCTGGACGAGCCTCCTCTCCGAGTGCTCTTACCCAGGCCAGAGATCTTTTCCTCACTGATCTACACACATCTACTCTTTTCCTAGTACAATGTAAGTCGAGGCAGAGACTGTCTCTGGTTTTGCCTTTCCATTCTCCCAACCTAGCACATGGCTGGCAATCAATGGTGTGGTTGTGGAAGGGGCCCAAGTCCATCCCTGTGATCAGACTGGGGTTTCTTTTTGCCAGCTGATCCTGGATTGGCATGCAAGGTGGGGCAGTAAAGCAGTTTTGTCTGGGTCTGCACTGGGCAGAAGAGCTTGGCTCTGGGGAAAAGGAAAGAGATTGGAAGAAGTTTCACCAAAAACATGAATTAGGGGGGTCACCCAGACTTGATTTCTTGGTCGACAGAGTCTGGAGAATCATTCAACATGGGGAAACATTACCTACCAGCTGCACCTTGATTACACTTAAGAAAACCCTTTTTTCCTGCACAGCCCTCCAGAAAATTCTTCTCTTGTGGAAGTCTTTCTCCCCACAGGCAAAGGGGTTAAGCCCTTTTCTCAATCACAAAATGTTCCTGAGTTTATTTCCTCTAACTCTGGAGAACAAAGAGAGGGATTTCTGCTTCTGAAACCCGGACCAGGCGAGATAACAAAGCCAGGGAAAACACACGGCTGTTCTTTGAAAATACACTTTTATTGGTGCATAGAGAATGTTGATTAGCTTCTTATAGACTAATGAGGGAGAGCTGCCCAGCAGTAGAAATTTCACAGTAGAATGTTATTTCCAATAAAGAGAATCTGAGGAACAATTCCTCCTAAGAGCAGTAGCTTATTCCTCATCATGCTGAAACACCCAAAGGGTGTTCAGATTTTCAGGTGAGGGGGAGAAAGGGGCCAAACTCAAAATGAAGCATTGACTTTGTGGGATCTAAACAACTCCAGTCACCCTGCTCCCTGGTTCCTTGGCCTCCTGGGATAGTTGAAGTTACAGGTGATGCTGACAGGCCTGCATTAGTGGAAGCTGTTTCAGGTTCAGAGTAGGTAGGTGTAGCTGGCTGGAATTCTTTCTTTGAACCTGGGGAATCCTGTCAACAGATCTGGAGTCTTGTGCAACTTCCCCCTTTTTCTAGATGAGTCTCCCTGGATACTATTGATGAGTTCAGGCACGGGTATAGTGCTCACATGCACCTGTCTCTGGTTGCTGGGATGATGTCTATTGTTGGGGAACTATCTGACAAGAGCAGAATGGGGTTTTTCTTCTCAGGGCCTTTTCTGTGATAGGACTGACCTTCCAAGGCTTTCCTGGAACCCAGATCACAGAGATTGCTTAATCCAGTGGGGTCCCTAAGGGTCTCTTCCTATTTTTACAGTGAAGGTTGTTAACTTCTATTCCTACCTGTCTTGTCCTCTCTTCTGGATCCTTAAATGTTATATTAAAAATAGAACGAGTAGCTCCATTTTGCCTTTATCCACCATTTTGTGGAGTTCCAACTTCTGATCATGGGAAGGTCACAAGACTAACCCTCTCACCTCAGTGTTTCCTGATCCTCTTCCATAAGGAACAAGGTAGCTCTGTTGCTGCATGCTGGTTTTTCCTCCTTTAACTGTATATTAATGGTGTAGAAATCAAGGTTCTAGGTACTTGCAAGGACCATGAGCCTTGGGTCTGATTTGGTTTTGCAACTGGCTTCATTTCTAAATAATTGTCTAGAGGAGGTTGGTGTTTTTATTCCACCTTAACAGTTATGGCAACCATGAAAGGACTGAGCCTACAAGTCTCCATGGGATACTGAGATCTTAGCCAAAGGAACACCTTGGGGGCTTTGGTAAGATCTCTCCCCATGGACTTTCTTGGTGGAGAACCACCTATCCCAGGATCTGATCAGGAAACCATGGGTACAGGCTCAAGAGAGCTGACAGATCCTCTTATTGGCCTGAGATTGGGAAAGCGGAATGAGAGATCCCAATTTATGCAAAGATCAATCTGAGATATATAAGAATCTTGGATTCTAAATTTGACCTGAAGAAGGAACTTTCTATTACTGCAAGTTAAAGGCTTTGAAATTACTTTTGGAAAATTGTGAGCAACCTTGACAGCAATACTTCTATGTATATATATTCTGTGCTTTGTGACTTGGCAAATCTAATTTCTTATGGTCTGATCAGCCAAAGGAAAAAGTGTAAAGAGTGAAAACTTTTGGGGTGGTTAGGTGACCTAGTGGATAGAGCATCGGCCCTTGAGTCAGTAGTGCCTGGGTTCAAATCTGGCCTCAGACACATAATAACCTAGCTGTGTGACCTTGGGTAAGTCAATAAATCCCATTGCCCTGCCCCCCCCCAAGTGTGAAAACTTTTCTGAGGAACTTTTTTTCTTTTTTTAAAAAATTTATTTATTTATTCTTATTTTGAACAAATGATGTTTTTTATACATTACTAAAATATTCTTGTTTAAGAGTAAACATAATACCCCCTCCCCCCCCAAAATATAGACCAACATGAGCGATAAAGTAGAGAGAAAAAATTTAAAATGAAAATGAAAAATAATAAAAATAATAATAGTAGGTGTAGCCAAGTGGCACAGTGGACAGAGCACCAGCCCTGGGGCCAGGAGCACCTGAACCCAAATCTGGCCCCAGAGATCCAACAATCACCTGACTGTGTGACCCTGGGTAAGCCACCCCAACCCCATTGCCTTGCAAAAACCAAAAAAAAAGGATCCATAATAAAATAAAATAGTAATAATAATAATAATAATAATGGTGATCAGGTGGCAGACAGAGCACCGGCTTTGGAGCCAGGAGCACTGGGGTCCAAATCCAGCTGAGGAACTTTTAAAGTCTTGAGAAAGTGTCTCTGTAATTCTAAGTCTAAGTTGGAGATTGCAGAGATTAACACAGAGAAAATCTTTTTTCCCAAATCTACAGAAATTGATGACACTGTAAATGGTTAAATCTGTGACTAAAATGTAATTTTCCTATTGTGAATTTCCAAATAATGGTTTGAATATGACAAAAATCTCATGAGTTAACTTCTAGAATTTGCCCTAATAAGGAACGTGTATTCCCCCAGAATTTGGTCTTAAGTACAAAGAGAAATTAGGTTAACATACATGTTTAACAATTCTAAGTTCTGCAGTCAAATGCATATTTGCATAGAGGTGTGGTCCAGATGGAAACTAAGCCCTCCAGAATGAGATCTTTGGACACATTTATAAGAAGCAGACAAAGAATTATAAAATTATTGGAAGCAATCAATAAAATTATGTAATCAAAGGGAAGCTAGGTGGTGCAGTGGATAGAGCACCAGGAGGACCAGAGTTCAAATCCAGCCTCAGATACTTAACTGTGTTTCCTTGGGCAAGTCATTTAACCCTACTGCCTTGGAAAAAATAAAAATTATGTATTCACAAAAGATGTCATATCATATTTTATGGTTTCCTTCGCTGATTCAGGATGTCTGCTTCATGTCAGTACTGTCAGGGATGTCCCATTGAAAAAGGAATACCACCTTCTCAGCTATGTTATAAACTTCCATAAAGCATGGGATTCTCTTCCCCTTTCCAAGATGTGTCTGCCATCCTGTGACTGTGATACAATGTGAGAATTGCCATCTCTACATTGATTTATAATTTTTTTTTGGATTTTTTTTTTTTTGCAAGACAGTGGGGTTAAGTGGCTTGCCCAAGACCACGCAGCTAGGCAATTATTAAGTGTCTGAGGCTGGATTTGAACTCAGGTACTCCTGACTCCAGGACTGGTGCTTTATTCACTGTGCCACCTAGCTGCCCCATACATTGATTTATAATTAAAGAGGGGGAAAAACAAAAATCTTTTACTCTTAAATGTTTTTAATGTGCACCATAAACTTATTTGCATGACTCTCTTTGAACCATTTCAAGGGTGTATCCTCGTTTCTTAGAAACTCATGAACTCCAAAGCAGGGGAATGGGGGATGAAATGTTCAATATTTCCTGGAATTTAAATGGAAAATAGCTGTCTCCAGAAAGGTGAAACTTGCACATTATCCATCCTCAGAGCACCTGGGAGGGAGTGGCTGGAATGCAAAGGCATTGGCTTGGCTCATTAGATGAGGCACTAAAAATGCTATATATAAATGATAGTACTCTATATTGGTTTTGAGTGCAATTTGTATAGAATGTCAAAAATAATTTCCTATGTAAGATAATTTAGAGATGCATTCAATTAAATTGGTGTCTACTTGTAAGTTGCTTCATGTTTTAAATATTGTGCAAATTATCTTTGAAATTTTTTCTCATACTGAGAAATTTGAGAAACAATTGTATAGAAATATTAGAAAACTCTTGACGGTATAAAATTATGAATTGAGCTATTGAATGTAAACACATTTTAAAATTGGTAAATATTTAATGGGGCTTATATTTGCTTTAAGTGGCTAGTGGCTTACTATTGGGAGCCAAGTAGTCCAGACCCCTTCTCTGTGAGGTTCCTTAAGACTTGAACAAGACTTAGATCAGTGACAGTGTGTGAAAAAATTCTCTACCTCCCTTAATTGCTTTTCAAAGTCTTTTTTGAGCTCATCCATAGTCTGAGCCCATTTTCTGTTTCTCTTGGAGGTTTTGGATATGGAAACTTCGATTTTGTTGTCATCTGAGTATGTGTTTTGATCTTCCATGAGACTAAAGTAATTCTCTACGGTCAGATTCTTTTTTCTGTTGTTTACTCATTTCCTCAGCCCAAGACCAATCCACAGCACTTCCAAGGCTTTGGGTTTTTTTGGGGGGGACGTCCCACTGGGACCTTTATTCCTCCAAGATCTTATGCTCTCTCCCCTGTGCTTTGATGTGTAGATTCTCCCCACTTCCCTCTGCCCTGGAGCTGTAAGGAGGGGTTCTGCTTGGCTATCGTAGTATGGAAACCCAAACTACAACCTGGATCTGAGTGTAGGCAAACAGCAGAGTCCTACCTTGAGGGAGAGCAGAGAAATTTCTGCAGTCTTCCCTGACCCCCTTACCATTTCTGCCGGTGTAGACTGGTTTCTCCTGATCCTTGCTGCAGATTCTGTAGCCGGTGCTCCCTCATTCCACACTCATTCTGGTGTAGCAGAATTCTCTCCCTACCCCTTCAAGCTATTCTGAGGCTGTGCTGTGACTGGGACTTTTTCCAACTCTGGGTCTGGTGAAACACACCTTTCCTGTGGAACTTCTAAGTTATCTTGGACTAGGAAAATGTATCACTCAGTCTTTCTGTGGGTTCTGCCCCTCTAAATTTTGGATAGTTATAATTTGTTGGCCTTTGGAGTTTTGGGGGGAAGGAGTTCCCAGGAAATGCTGCCTTCATGCAGTCATCTTGGCTCTGCCCCTCATGAAAAGAATTCTAAAGCTAGATGGTGCAGTGGATAGAGCACCAGCTCTGGAGTCAGGAGGATCCAAGTTAAAATCTGACCTCAGACACTTGTCTCTTACTGTGTGACCTAAGTTCATCTTGATTGCCTCACATCCAGGGTCATATCTCCAGGTATCCTGAATCCTTACCAGGTCACTGGACCCTGATGCTCCAGAGGAGCTGATGACTCCCCCTCACTCAAACCCAATTCACCTACTTGTCCTGGCATCACCTTCCCTGATGTCTTCAAGAGCAAAGTTCCAATAACAAGTCTGAGAAACTAGAACCACAACCAATGTGGTTACTACTCTTAGGATTACTTGTTTTTATCCAATAGATTACTTGGCTATCACTTAAGAAAATGCACTTAAATAGACTGAATTGAAGTTACATCTTTAAGCCAATTCAGTAACAATATACCTTAGATGCAAAGATCACATTTTGCCTTACGGGTTAATATGCAAGATAGATATATGCCAATCTGGAGTATAGGGGCCAGAATTTTTCTGGGAGTTTTGCATCAGCTATCATGTATTCACTGTGTGTATGAAACTTCAGAATGTGATAATTCTGAATTTATAAATGAAATGTTATTTGCTCATTAACCATGTGACAGGAAAAAAATAACCTAGTCCTAAACTGTGATTAGTGCAATTATGCTCTTTGAGGTAAAATTTTGTAGGGTTGTTAATTTTGATACTAAAAGCTGCCAGAAACAATTCAACTATCAAGGCTCCATAGGATTACACAGGATCTGGCAGCATCTACATTAAGGGCTCATAGGGATTGGAATATGATATTCCAGGAGGCAAAAGATCTTGGTTTACAACCAAGAATCAATTACCCAGCAGTCTTTCAGGGGAAAAGATGGACTTTCAATGAAACAGGGGACTTTCAAACTTCCCTATTGAAACCACCAGAGCTGAACAGAAACTTTGATCTCCAAGTCCAGGACTCTGGTGAACCATAGAGGGAGTGGAAGAGAAGGACTAACCATGAGGAACTTAATGACAAACTGTTTGTATTCCTGCATGGGAAGAAGATATGGATAACTCATATGAACTTTCTCATTTATAAGAGCTGTTAGAAGGGGCATAGGGGTGGCTAGGTGACACAGTGGATAGCACACCGGCCCTGGAGTCAGGAGGACCTGAGTTTAAATCTGGCCTCAGACACTTAATAATGACCTAGCTGTGTGGTCTTGGGCAAGCTACTTAACCCCACTGCCTTGCAAAAAAACCTAAAAAAAAAGTATAGACAGGACATAGGAGAGGAATATAATGGTATAATACAGTAAAAAGATGGAGTTAATGGGTGATAAAACAAAGTACTTGGAGAAAGGGAAAGGAGATGAAGGGGCTAAGATATTTCATCTAAGAGTCAAGAAAAAGCTTTTACAATAACAGTAGAATGGGGAAGGTGAGGGGGGGGATGAGTGAGCCTTCATTCTCAACAGAAATGGCTCAGAGAGGAAATAATATACACTCAATAGAAATCTCTTACCCTCGAGAAAAAAGAGAGGGAATGGATGGGATAAGGTGGAATGGGAGGAGAAGAGGGGGAAACAGGTGATAGAAGAAAGGCAAGATCATGGGAAAGTGTACTCAGATACAGCACACTTCTGAACAGGGACAGGGTGAAAGAACAGAATAATGAGAGTGGGGAGGAAGAGAGTGGAGAAAAAACAGCTAGTAATAGCAACTGTGGGAAAAATAGTGAAGCAACTTTTCTGGTGGACTTATGACAAAGAAGGCAACACACCCCAGAGACAGAACCATTGGAATCTAAACACAGACTGAAGTATACTTTTTCTCTCTCTATTCTTGAGGTTTCTTTTTTTTGGGGGGGAGGGGTGTTTATATTTGCTCTCACAAGATTGCAATAATATAAACCCCCCATTTGATATTGTTCTGAGTTGATTTCAAGTATAATTGTCTAAATTGTCACGAGGCCATGTGCTGCCCAAAGGGAGTGCAGTCTGAGAATGCTAAAAGTAGAGATCTGACCCTGGAATAAGTGGGAGGGAATGAGCCTCTTGCCTCAGAATTAACCAGATGGGAAAACTTCCTGTTCAGAAAGAAAATAGTACAATGGGAAACTGAGTCTGGCTTATAATATCCTGTGAATAATGTGGAACTTTGCTATATGCTGCCTGTTAACTACAACTCTTTTCTGGAATCAGAGAACTTATGGGAAAGTCTCAAGACTACCTTTTCGACCTCAGTGTCTCTTGATCCTCTCTCTCCATAAGGAACAAGATACCTTGGGCCCTATATTCTCTTTACTCTGTAGAAACAAAGGTTCTAGGTCCTTGCAAGGACCAGATTTGTTGTCTTCGGGATTTAACTACTCAGTGTGTCTATTCCACCTTATCAAAAGTTAACACTTTCAGGGTCACCAAACTGAACTGCATTCAAGGGCCACAGCATTTTTAAAGCTAGGGATTTTCCAAACCCTAAAGGCTCTTCTTAAGGTAGAAACTCTCACACTTTTTTTCAGATTCAAAGTCAAAATAATCAGTCAAAGGAAGAGCTAATACCAGGACCTCTGATGTCTTGAGGCAAATCTTGTTTTGACCTTTATTCCATAGTGGGTCAAAATAGAAATTTTTAGAATAGTTTTGTTCAAGGAAACAAATCAAGTGTGACAGAGGGCATGATTTTTCCAACTGCAGAGCTAACAGAGTAAGGTAAAAATTCTCCTGAATGTTACTATAGCATGATTTTTCCAAGTGCAGATCGAATAGAGTAAGGTAAAATTCTCCTGAATGTTGCCGTTGCCTAAGCTGGAGACCAGCCCACTTTATTCTGCTGGTCAGGATTATGGGTTATTTTGTTTTTTTTTTGCTGATGTCAGTTATATGGACTGTCCCAGGGAAAATTCCAAACTGGAGCTTGTCTTCCTTGGCAGAGGCCCAGGGCATGGAAACTGAGGTCCACCTTGCAGCCCAATCTCCTGTTTTATCAACTACAATGACGCCGCCTAAGCCTTTCACCCTTGACTTCATGTAAAACAAGGCAGCATCTGCAGCTTCTTGTGGACTCTTTCCTAAAAAACGGTAGAATGGTTATGGAACAATACCTAGTTGTTATTTCAAGAAATATGATAAAAATCAATACATTCTAAGATTTAAAAATTCCTTTTGGAGAGCAGATAACTAACTCCCCAAGGTTATATTTTTCTTCTAAAAAAGAATTGAATTGAATTGGTAAAACTGGGGTCCATTATATTCTTCACTTAATCCTGGACCTTAGAGCCCAGCAGAATCCCCTGAACTCTTCTCTCAAACTATTCATCTTTCTAGGTCTCTGGACAAGGAAACTAAGCATTAGTTTAAAAAACTTTCTCTTTCCAGATCCTTCTAGGTGGGAGCTAGGAGTATAAGGAACCATTCAGAACATCCTCAAGAATCTCCCAAGAGATGCCACAGACAGGTCCGGCAGAATCTTACAAGGAGAGTCAAATCATCAGCATGGATGTCAGTAGATCAGGAGTGAATGGTTTCTCTAACTGAGGAAGCCATGGGCTCTCCACAACACAGCTGAGGATCACCTGCAGCTGATGTGGTTGAAAATGTCTGTATCAGCCTGTGGCTAAGCTGGGATTGAGCTGGTGCTTGGTTCACAGATGGATAGAGACACAGACAATCAGTTCATCAGCCCTAGGCTCTGCACACTAGGCCTTTCCAGCTCTGGAGGGCCCATAAAAGAATTTATACTTCACTGGTCGAACCTTTGAAAACATCCTCCACTCCAAGAAGGTGTCAGATGGAGGTGTCCCTTCAGAGAAAGGACATTCCCCGCCCCCCCGCCCCCGTCATGGCCAACAAGAATCCCCACTAGAGCTGGTTGACCAGCAGCTGTCTGTTCTCTGTCTGAGCCTCTGAGGAGTCCGTTGTTCTTTGGCCCAGCTCAAGCCCTCAAGTCCTTGAAGAGAGCTTCTGGCTAACTGTCCATGTCCTTCAGCCAATTCTCAAATGTCCTGAAGTCCAGGCTCTTCACCAGACTCTCCAATCTGTCTGTGTCCCTAAAATGCAGTGTCCCAACTAAATACTGACCTCTGGATGAGGTCTGGGGAAGGCAAAAGATGGGTCTATGGGGGGAGTCCAGGGTTAGAACTAAATCCTCTGCAGCTCGGAATCCACTAAAGACTCAAATTCTTGTACTTATGAAGTTGATTTTGGAGCCCAAGTACAAGATTTTACATTTTCCTTAATACGTTTCATTTTATCAGACTCAGCCCAGTGAGCATGCTTACCAAGTCTGTTCTGCCACCCTGTAATAACAGACCATGAAAGTAGCAAACAAAGCACATTTTGAATACCTTGCTCCAAGTGGAAGATGACCAGTCTGGCGAGATTCACCTTGATTATGCTCTCTCCATTCCCAGTGGTAGAAACAGCTCCAATCTTATCATCAGCATAGCCCCCGCAACCTGTGCAAAGAAGAAAACCCATATTCTTCCAGGGGAGCCAATGAGTCAGTCAAAGGCACATTACTCTGAGCCACCAAAAACTGGCCAAGGAAAGGGGAGATGGTGGGGGGGGGGGTGCTTGCTGGCCTCATCAGTCAAATAAATAGCTTAAACTAGATGATCTCAAGATCTTTTCAGATTGGACATTATATGGTTTTATTTTAGGGGATTTGGGGAAAATGACTATAATCCCAAAAACCAACTAAAGAAATGAACTTCATTTGTGGGGAGGGTGTCTGTTGTGTGTGAGTGTGTCTACATCATATGTCCAGCTAGGCTTCTGGGGAAGGTGTATGTCCTAAGGTTTTGTGGCTAGCCTAAATCTCAAGTTACCATCCCACCAAAAGGCTCCTTGGGAGGGTCTGTGAGGAAATGATTTGCATCTGTCTGGGTCCTTTTCTCCATTCCAAGAGGGATATTACCAGGAGGCTCCATCGGGAAGTCCAGGGTTAGCTAAGAATAGGCGATGGTTGGCTGTGTTCATAAACACAGACACATGCAAATACATGCATGTCTATACACATGTACATGTTTATACACATTGCGACATATATGGTTACACCTGGACCCCCTGTGTAGCTCCTAATGTCCTGAGCAGGCCAGACCACCCTGGTCAGATTTTTTTTTTTTTTTAAGAAATGAGAGGCTACAGGGGCGGCTAGGTAGCGTAGTGGATAAAGCACCGGCCCTGGAGTCAGGAGTACCTGGGTTCAAATCCGGTCTCAGACACTTAATAATTACTTAGCTGTGTGGCCTTGGGCAAGCCACTTAACCCTGTTTGCCTTGCAAAAACCTAAAAAAAAAAAAAAAGAAATGAGAGGCTACAGGCCATAATTGAAACCTAAGGTTGGAGATGTTCAGTTCTGAGTTGAGACTGCCTTGGAAAAATGGGAACACTTCCCCTCCCTCCTCAAAAACAACAAACCCTCAATCTTCAGAAAGTCATTACCCTGTTCTTTCCTGAAAAAACAGGTTGGTTTAAGAATCAGCCACAAAAGGGAATTGGTGGGGCGGCTAGGTGGCGCAGTGGATAAAGCACCGGCCCTGGAGTCAGGAGTACCTGGGTTCATATCCGGTCTCAGGCACTTAATAATTACATAGTTATGTGGCCTTGGGCAAGCCACTTAACCCCATTTGCCTTGCAAAAACCTAAAAAAAAACACCCCCCAAAAAAGGGAATTGGTTCTACAAAAAACTGAATCATAAATGAAAGATTGGGAAGGGGGGGGTCATCTCCCTCAGAGGTTAAGAAATTTTTACATTTGCAAAACCCTTCATTTATTATTCAAATCCTTTACTGCCTGTACTGCTTCCCAAGGGTAGGAGGGAAATAGGTGTATCTGTTACATTCTCATTCTTTTTTTTTTAGGTTTTTTTTTTTTTTTTGCAAGGCAAACGGGGTTAAGTGGCTTGCCCAAGGCCACACACCTAGGTAATTATTAAGTGTCTGAGACCGGATTTGAACCCAGGTACTCCTGACTCCAGGGCCGGTGCTTTATCCACTGCGCCACCTAGCCGCCCCACATTCTCATTCTTACCAAAAAAAAAAGTTAGTACATTTTTTTTTTAAAGGGAAAAACACAAACCTACTCCCATCCCTGGAGTTAGGTTCACCATACTTTAAAGAAACTTAAAATAACTTAAACCTGAAATATCACTTCCATCATAAAGGGGCATCTTATTTTAAGTAGCAAATTATTCTGACCACTTCTAAGCTTGGTTATATTCCATTTACAACTTCTGATCTCTCTCCATGGAGCAGATCTCTTGGAGTCATGAGAAATTCTTGGCAAGAATGTGAAAATTGACTCAGATGAATTTGGAACTTTGATGGGAAGAAAACAGGTGAGTGGGAGTGCAGGAGAGGTAACACTCATAGGGCCTTACCTACACAGGGCGAGTCCCCAACACGGCCAACCATTTTATTAATGATCCCCCCCGTTGATGTTGCATAAGCGACGTTTCCATTTTTGTCTAGAGCCACAGCACCTACTGTTCCAGTGTTTCTGAAAAAAAAAAAGCAGTAGAGAGGCTTGGACTAAAGCTGGCAGTGCCAACTTTATCAAAGTTCCACTTCTACAAAACTCATTTGTACCCAGGCCAGGAAATGACCCCAGAAGGAGCTGACTGGTGGTTTGTTCTGCAAAAGGCAGACAGAAGAAGCCCCACAGAGGCTGTGTTTTTAACGATTATAATGACCAGCATTGACTAAAGAAATTCCTAACCCTTTACTCCGCTCCTCAAGTAGGGAAAGTTGTGAAATCAGGAGATGGCATACAAAAGCCAATGGAAGGGACCCAAAGCCAAGCTCCTGTGGCTAATTCTATTCTGTGGATCTCTCTTTCCTCTCTCCTCTCCCAGCTTTCATTCATCTTTGTCTTACTCCTCCCTCTCCCTTCTTTGATGCAAAGGTCTCCCAGGAGTCTATTTTAAGAGTCACAGTGTGACCCATTGAAAAGGTTCAGTTAGAAGCAACTGGAAAGCTGGATTTTGAAGCCTTAGGAAACTGAGGCATTCTGGGAGTTTTCTTCTCTTTCCCAGCAGTTGAAGAGAACAACTTTGGAAGTGAAAGAATGTGGGGGTTCCATTTAGAGATAGAAAGAGCAGAATTTGGCTTTCTCAAAAGGCTGGAATGATTCATATGAAGATCAGGAAAGACATGTTGGAGACACTGGCCTCACAGAACTGAACAAGAAGGCTTTAAAATGAAAATTAGAGGGAAGAAAGCTGTTACCATGAAACTGAATGTGAAGCAGGGTAACAGGTATGATCACGAATGAAGAGAAGGAAGTGCCTGGTGATCCGGGAAAAATTTTGACAAATGGATTTGGCAGATGGTGGCCCCAGAGTATACATAGTCCATAGAAATAACTTGTAGAAACATGATGGCAAACGTTTGGGTCAAGTAGAAAGGAGAATATGACATCACTGGGGCAGCATGCTATGGACCATCTGGTCTGATGGAAGATGTAGAATAACAAATTCTAGCTGTCTGGACATTTGCAAAAAGCAGAATTTTGAAGAAATCCCCTCTTTGCTGAGAGTCTACTGATAGTCTTACAACTTAGGAGGTCTGATCATGTCTTCACTTTCCTTTTTTTATTAAAATGTTTTTTATTAAGATATCTTAACAAAATAGCACACCTTTCTCATGGTGGGAGAGAGGGGCATTCACTTTCCTTCTTAAGAAGTGCCACCACTGGGGGCAGTTAGGTGGCCCAGTGGATAGAGCACCAGACCTGAAGTCAGGAGGACCTGAGTTCAAATCAGGCCTCAGACACTTAATATTTCCTTAGCTGTGTGACCTTGAGCAAGTCACTCAACCCCATTGCCTTGCAAACCACTCTTCACTACCACCCAAAAAAGAAGTGCCAGCACTTCCCTCTGGCACTGGATCTGGATCTGGCTGACCTTCCAAGCCTTACCACACATCACTACTCTTCATTTACTCAGTGGTCTGACCAATCTGGCCTATCTGTGTTCCTCATAGAGGACCTTACATCTCCTCCCCTCAGCCTTTGCCTAGGCTGAGCCTCCTGCCTGGAATGTCCTCTCTCCTGGTTCTTAGAATTCTGAACTTTCTGTAGAACCCAATCCCAGCACCCATCTCCACAGGAAGTCAATCCTTATCCCCCAAGCTGCTGGTGCCCTTTCCCCAGAAATGACTCTCTTCCTACTTTAAATGAACACCACACAAGTGAGTCGGACAGTGCAGTTGGGGGAGGACAGAGATAGACTGTCTCCTTCCTCATTGTTCATCGGAAGCTCTCACTGGAGCCAATTGGCTACCTTCCAAAACTGCACAGAACACTTCACCCTGACAGTGGTGAGTTCAGAGACCCCAAAACTTTTTCTGGCTTAAGTACTCAAAATCCCAATCTCCTTGCAATTTACATCCCATGATTTGCATACTTCCCTTCCTGGTTGAACCTTCCAACAGCACCCATTGGGTTCCCCAGGACCCTCTTAAGCTGTGGGGCCTAGAATCAAGCACAAAATTCAGAATATACCAGGTTTCTGCTGATAAGTTTGGGTAGTAGGGGCAAGCCACTTAACCCCATTGCCTTGCAAATAAACAAACAAACAAATAAACAAATAAATAAATGAAACAAATGCACCCAAGATTACAAGAAATGTTGTAAGTTGGGAAACAATTTTTACAGCTAGTGTTTCTGATAAAGGACTCATTTCTAAAATATATGGAGAACTGGGTCAAATTTATAAGAATACAAGTCAACAAGGGCAGCTAGGTGGCACAGTGGATAAAGCACCGGCCCTGGAGTCAGGAGGACCTGGGTTCAAATCTGGTCTCAGACACTTAATAATTACCTAGCTGTGTGGCCTTGGGCAAGTCACTTAACCCCATTGCCTAGCAAAAACCTAAAAAAAAAAAGAATACAAGTCAAACTGGAAAGACTTTGCATGAACTGATGCTGAGCAAAGTGAGTAGAACCAGGAGAACATTGTATATATTACCAGCAACACTCTGTGATGATCAACTATGATGGACAGAGAAATTACCATGAAATCTGAATGCAGACCAAAACATTATTTTCCATTTTAAAAATTTGTTTTATGTTTTTTCCCTCTCATGATTTTTTCCTCCTTTTGTTTTGATTCTTTCATAACATTACTAGTTTGGAAATATGTTTAACATAGTTGTACCTGTATAAACTAGAATAGATTATTCATTGTCAAGGGGAGGGGGGAGGGGAAGGAGGAAGGGAGAAAAATGTGGAACTTAAAAACCTTAATAGAAAAACAAATGTTGCAAACTTTCTTTGCATGTAGTTGGAAAAAATTAATTTTAAAAAAATAAGGCCCAGATTAAACTCTTTTACATAGTTTAAAAACAAACCAAACAAACCCAATGAAGATCTGGGAGGGAAAGGCACTCAGATTTTCTGACCCAAACAGAAACAAGTGCTAGTTATACTTACTCTGAGCCATGAGGACCTAAAGAAGGATCAAGTGAGACTTGGGCTGGGCCCTAATACTGACCAATCAATGAGAGCCATGTCCTTAAAAAAGAAATCTAGCCTAAAATTCCCAAGATAACTTGTGAGACTTCAGCAATCAAAATGTATATTTCTTTGGTAGAGCACCCACAGATAAAGGCATGATTTCCTATAGGGAGAGAGGAGAGGAGGGAGGGAGAGAGGGATGGAGGGGAGAAAAAGAAAGGAAGGACTTGTGTTGCCCAAATGGAACTGGTCAGTTGGGTTCCCAGTGGATAGCTCCAACTACTTAACAATGTCCTTCCTTCTTGAAGAGAATCAGGAACATATAAGGAGACATTAGGTAGGAGGGAAGATTCACAGACTGCCAAGGCCAAGGTCCTTTCCTACTCTGAGGTTCCATGGTCCTCATCATTTAAGCAGTTCAAATTGAAGTCAAGACCCATTATAAAAAATGTCCAAGGGGCGGCTAGGTGGCGTAGTGGATAAAGCACTGACCCTGGAGTCAGGAGAACCTGGGTTCAAATCCAGTCTCAGACACTTAATAATTACCTAGCTGTGTGGCTTTGGGCAAGCCACTTAACCCCATTTGCCTTGCAAAAACCTAAAAAAAAATAAAAAGTCCAGGTCCAGTTCTGATTTGGTTGTATTAAATCCTATTTCAGACAAATGGGTTAATATTCCCTGGGACTCTGAAATTCATTATAGAAAAACTTCAAAGACTGTTCATTTAAACTCTGTGGTGACACACAAGAGTGATGTGAAAGCTTTCTTGTACTATCATTTAAGAAAAGGTCAAGTGGATAAAGAGCCTGGATGGCAATCTGTTTAGAGCAGGTAAATTCTCCTGGAAAACAAATGTTCGCTGCTCCTGAAAAGCATTCCAGGCCATGGAGCCACATGTCTGGCTGGTCATTCTTGTCTTTGGGGGCCTAATACCAATCACTTTGTGCTTCTCCCTAAGAAGGTTTCCTCTAATGGAGGCAGGCTTTATTCCTTAGTTGGGATTGGTGTTTGATGTATATAAATGTAGAAGATACAATACTTTTTAAAGACTGAGGACATCTAAAAGCATTCCAAATGTGCAGTTCAAAGTCACAGGAAATACCTACTTTTCATAATCTGCATCAGCAGGTTTTCGAGCTTTTTCTTTTTTCAGACGCTTCACGTTTCGGTCTGTTATCAGTCTTTCTCCAGGTATAGTTGGAATCCCTAAATTCTTAGCAAAAGCAGCCACACCTTGACCAGTCAGGAATGAGTGGTTTGTCTGATTCAGAAAGGAAAAGAGACTCATTAGACCTCCCGGAACTGTCCCAATTGGGTGGAGGCAACTGCAGCCAGTGTAGAGATGTAGAAAATGTATCTTCTGAATACAGATTCCATTCATTTATTTTTTCTGGTAGCAGCTGAAACTGCTGAGATGGCATAGATTTCCAAAACAGAAAAGGGAGTCGATACCATTCAATATACCACTCTCTTAAGAACATCATCAGTTAATGACTTGGTTGGTCCACCTGGTGCCTAAATGAGGAGGAAAGGGAGTAGCCCAGAGGAAGCTTAAGGTCCCACACATTAAATGCCTTCCTGCTAGTTAAGCAATCCCTTCATTACTACATGTGCCACAGACTGGCACAGACCAGTGACAGACTCTCATTCAACACTGTTTAGACTCATTTCACCTATTTTATAGAACCATGCCAGGAAGCACAGGCTTCTTGTGGCTGTTATAGCTCTTCAGTCTGGAGGATGTCACTGCTAAGTCACAGGGAAAAGATATTCATTATTTAGGTGTACCTTTTCCATAACAAGACGGGCAACTTTAATGGGGTTTGCGATGTTCTTGACTGAAGACACAGCTCCCGAGTTCAGGTTTTTTCCATCCATGATGCTAGCATCCATTTCAACTTGACCATTCTCATTCAAGACAGACCCTTTACCTATAAGAAAAAGCAGGGGGATGGGGACCTCAACTGTCATTTTATGTTCATCAAGTGCCTCCTATGTGTGAAACATCAAGGATACAATTCCTCTCACTCACCCCACAGACACCAGAGAAGTGAACAGAAGGTGAGCAGAGGGGGAGGAAAATGAATGAAGGCTTAACTGAGCTTTGGTAGAAAGGAGATAAAAAAAAAAAAGGACTTGATTCCAATTTGTTGACTTTTGGGGAACCAAGTTTAATTTCAATTTATTCTTAGCTTGAAATGACTGCCAATTAAAATCCAATTTTATGAGAATATTGGACAAAACTAGGTACTGGTTTACATAGTACATGTAGTATAAATATTACTATTGTTTTAAATTTATGCAGGCTAAAATAGTTATCTAAAAAAATCAGGAGATGCAGTTCAGTTGTGATAAATGACCTCATATAATGTAGTAAGAAGGAAAGAGATAGGATTTGAATCCAGGTCCCAGCCTGAGGTTGAGGGCTCTGCTTAGGCCAAAGCCTCATCTGGGCAAAACGAGGGTATATGAGGGATCATCGAAGGCCTGAGGCTGTGGGTCCTTTAGCAGAAAGAGTGAACCACATTGGCCATGACTGAGTGTGGAGGTAAAAATAATCTTCCAAACTCAACAACAAACATGGGTTCTGTTAAGGTGGGATCAGAAACAGGAGCTATTTCCTCATATGAGTTTCAATTGTTAGGAAAAATCAGTAGAGAAGTTAAAAAAAATAAACAAATATTATAAAGTGGATAAGGCCAAGCAAATTTTATGTGTTAAACCATTCAACAAATATTTTCTGAGGGTCTAGTAGGTGTGCTTAGCACTGAGCCGGGTGCTAGGAGGGCCAGGAAAGACAAAAGGATCAAAGTAAGGCAGCATCTTTCTAAAGGTGGATCTGGAGGCAGTGAACCTGGATTGGGAGACAGGATCTGGGTTCCAGTCTTGACTTGATCTCCAATGACCTGTCGCACTTGGGGGTGAGTCACTTTCTGTCTCTGCCCTCAGTTTCCCTGCTTGTAAATGCCAAGACAAGACCAGATGCCCTCTACATTGCTGACAGATCCCACAGAGAAGGACTAAAGAAGGTCAGAGAAGCCAGAGCTCAACCCCTTGAGAGACTGTTCATTATCTCAACAAGACTGAATTGTTGGGTAACAAGCTCTCCTGGGAGGGACAGGGTTTAACTGAATCCGACTGCAGGTGAAAGATCACAATATGACACAATATGACCCAATATACTTTTTGTGTGTGTATGATGGACCCTTTGGGAAGTCTGGTAGAATCTGAGGACCCCTTCTCAAAATGATGTTTTTAAATGTATAAAATAAAAAATATAAAGCATAACAAAGGGGATTAATTCTATTGGAATATAAGCTATCAAAAAAGCTCTAGAGGATATCTAGAATATTCAAAACCAGGAGGTAAATTCACAAATAAGTACCAATATTCAGTTAACAATCTTTCCTAACTGAGTCAATGTCAAGTAGCAACATCAAATAGAAGGGTAGAGTTCCCTAGCTGCCAAGAATTTCACTTCTGTCCCCAATGGTGTGGAGGGGTCAGACGGCAGCTCTTGGTTCTCAACCAGTCTTGGTGTGAGGTCCACCACCTCAAGGCTCTGCCTCTTCTCTCCAACCCCTTTTCCTGTCTTCCACCAGGACCAGAGTTTTCTTTCATCAGTCACTCATAGTTCAGTTAGATGCCCACTATCTATTGCCCCATTATGTGGGAAGATTCTTTACTGGGTGTGCTTCCTTGGCTGACCCAGACTCCCAGGACTAGACATGATAGAGTCATTTTAGAAAAGGACACTGATAGTCTTTTTGAAGTGGCAAAAAATGGGAAATTGAGGGGATGCCCAACATCTGGGGAACGGCTGAACTAATTGTGGTATAAGAATGTCATGGAATACAATTGTTCTGTAAGAACCCATGAGCAGTCAGACTTTAGAGAAGTCTGGAGAGATTTGCAAGAATTGATACTGAGTGAAGAGAGCAGAACCAGAAGCACACTGTTCATACTAACAGCAACATTGGATAATGATCAACTATGGACTTGTTCACTTCAGCAAAACAATAATCAAAGAGAGTTCTAAAAGACTTGTGATAGAAAATACCATCCATATCAAAAAAAAGGAACCATGGAGTTTAAATGCAGACCAAAACTTCCTATCTTCAGTTTTTAAAAGTTGTCTTTTATATTATGTTTTTCTGTTTTTTTTTTCATTTGAATTTGATTCTTCTTTCACAACATGATTAATATGGATATATATGTTTAAAACAGCTATACACATATAACCTATATTAGATTGCTTTCTATCAAGGGGAGAGGAGAGGGAAGGGAGGGAGAACCTTATCAAACATTAATTGGTGAAAACTAGCTTTACATGTAGTTATCTTTTTTTTAAGTTAAAATATCTTTAAAAATAGCTTTAAAATTAAAAAAAGGACACTGATAAACCTGAGAGGCTATCCAGAAAAGGTCCATAAAGGAAGACTCAAGACTCAATCATGCTCCATGTGCATTAGCTAAGAGACTTGGGATTCTATTTTCAAGTAGCAGAAGGACTGGGTCAGGAGGAAGATGGGCTGGATTTGGTGGTTGGCTCTGAGAGGGTAAAAGATGGTGAAACAGGCAGAAGTGAGGTCAGGAGACCCTGACAGGAACACCAAGCCTTGTCGGAGGGCTGCTATGGGAGACAAGGGGCTTTCTCCGTACTTGAGGGTAGATGAGTAAGGATATCAGAGGTAGGATTCTCATCCAGATGAGTTCAGAAGGTGACATGATCAAAACCACGTGGGACAAAGTGGCATGAAGAAAGGATTAGAAAAGAAGAGACAAAGTCTGATTGAAAAGCTAGTCATTGGCACTTGTCCTTAAGACTTGGGGGGGGGACACATCAAGAAAAGCACAGACAAGATAGATGTGATGATGGTGAGAAGGAACAGGTCAAGATTCTAAACATGGGACCATGGTGGGGTTACTGAGAAGGTAGAAAAGATCATCTACTCAGTCTGAACCTCTCAGTCTTATTTACTTCTGCCCCCCCCAACTTACCTGCATTGAATTCGGGGTCATCCTCCAGCAACACCACGGCTACTTCGACAGCGTCAATGGCTGTGCCGCCATCTCTCAGGACGTTGTAACCTGACTGAGCAGCTTTGGTAACACCCTCTCTCACTTTGTCTGAGCGTTCCTTAGAGATGGAGGTAGCTCCTCCATGAACCACAATAACAGGTTCTGAGAACCAAAGAGGATAAAAACCAAGAGCTTTTCAGGACAATGGTCTGTCCAATAGGTCAAACAGGAGGAGTGATCTTCACATGATATTTTTTGTTAAGAGCCATAGATATAAGCATCTGCGGAGTGCTAGGTTCATCCTAAGCACACTTCATAAATGGCATCCCATCTGAATCTCACCTGGGGAGAGAGCTGTCATGATCCCCATTTTACAGGTGAGGGAACTGAGGCAGGTAATGGTGAAGGGACCTGCCCAAGGTCACATAGCTAGAAAGTATCTGAAGATGGATTTGCACTTAGGTCTTCTTGACTTCATATCTAGCTGCCTCACTCTGCCTCTCCCTATCTCTACTGATATGTCTATAACTCTCTTTTCAATTTTTTTTGTTGTTCAATTATATACTTCATGACCCCATTTGAGGTAGAGATCCTGGAGTGGTTTGCTATTTCCTTCTGAAGTTCATTTTACAGATGAGGAAACTGAAGCAAGCCCCTGCTTCAGTTAAGTTAACTGGCCCAAGATCATATATCTGAGGCTGGATTTGAGCCTTCCTAATTCCAGGCTGGAGCTCCATCCACTGAGCTACCTAGCTGCCCTCTACACAATTAATTCAATATAATTAAAAATTACTCTTTCTAATAAGCTTAAGATGCAAGCCAGCTGGATCACCCTCCTGACCTTCTCTTTTCTCTTCTGCAAACTGAGCTCAGTTTAGCTTGTATTTATTTACATATATGTTTCATTCTCATTCTAAACATGAGGAAGTTGATTTACTGGAGTTAGATAGAAAGGCAAACAACAGGAAGGAGGATGAAGAAAGGCCCCTCAATTCCCTAGCCAGGGTTCTTTCCATTGTACCACCCTGCCTCCTCTTAAGGACAGTGACTGGATCCCAGATCTCATCTAGTAAAGTGAAGCTAACCCCTCCACAGAGCACCCTTAGGGCTTCCCAAGGTACTAGAGCAGAGGTGCCAGCAACATGAGGGCCCCCAACCCTCCCAGATTAAGGTATAATTGGGAAGTACTGAACAAAATAAAATGCAGTGATGTATAGAGATAATCTTAATGGGGGTATGGTGGCAGACAACTTTATGGATGGCTCAGGGAACCCCATTTCTAATTAAGTTCAATTGTCCTGGAGCTCTAAGAGATTAAGGGAGCTGCCTTTGAAGGCAGCTTCAAGTCAGCTCCCCAGCTCCTGCCCATACATCCCATAATTGCCCCCTAATAGGGAGACCCAGTGACAGATGACCTGTTTATTCCATAAAGATGAGGCTGGCTTCAGAGAGGGATGGGTTTTTTTTTACTCTAGTACTCTCCCAGACCGTAACCATCCCTCCCCTCCATATATCTGGGAAGAGGAAGGCACCCCTAGCAGTTCCCATCATGTTGGAAAGGTGGCAGGTACTGACCAAAGAAGGAAGAGGTAAAGGAATGAGGATTGTCAGAATTGTCTGAATGAGAGGTGTTGGGAGCCAGGGTCTCTAAGCTGTTTGACACAGTCGCAGCAAGAAGACTCAGCAGTCACACTGCCTGATGGAACAACATTTCCTTCTTCAATATATACAGGGATTCCATGTATACCCATATTTATAGGTCTATTATTGATTGCAAAACTTACTCATCCTAATAGTGGAATGACTATAAAGGAAGGATTTCAGAGAAATTCCTTGAATAAAACAGATTGTGAACTCTGTCCAAATTTAACAGGACTGCCTCTCCCTGAGACATACAAAAGGCTTCAACATTATGAGATCTTTGGAAGACACAGCACTGGGAGTTCCAGGGAGATGTCAGAATATATACAGGGAAACCAGATACAGGATGGGTCAGATAGAATTCCAGGGAAATTAACAGTTTTGCCCCCCTTATCATACACAGGAATATATGATAAAGATGGCGAGAGAATAGTTAGTATAGGTAACCAATATGTGAACTCTAACAGCTTTAGTTTATTGGGAAAGAATAAAAAGTCATAGAAACCGTAGCGTCTACCAACAAGGGCTCAAAGGAAAATTAATTATTGAAGGAGTCAATGGACAGGTGGACAAACATAGCTACCCTCACTATAGGTTGTCAAGGGAGCATATCGAAAACATTACATGTGCGGTGCAAAAACATAGAAGCATGCCATTAAACAAATTATATCAAAGATTATTCTAAGGAAAGTTCTGTTGAATCAATAACTTTACTATGCAGCAGCAAACTAGGCAACAGGCAGGTTGAGGTCATCACGGTCTGAGCAGGGACAAGAAAATTAACGACATGATTGAGAATCACACCTGTAACCACTGCATGATCAGACTCGTAACCATATGAACTATATGATTAATGATGAAAATTGTACACTTTTGTAACCAAGGAAATGATTTTAGTTTGCTTGTTTCATATGATTCTGAAAGTATAAAAATAAATCTAATCAGCTGACAGTCAGTCAACCTGCTCCTGCCTTTACCCACTTGTTGACTCAACTCATTTCGCCGACTCTCTCCCTCCTGTCAGGTTCCAAGGACCCCGCAGAGGCTGGACCCCTGCAGACTGGCTGAGAGGAGCCTGGGACGTCAGTCATCTTGAAGGTGTTTACAGGGCATTGGCTTCCAACTGGGAAAAGAATCACAAAACGTCAGGGCCCCAAATCCAATCCATGAAAGCAGATGTGCCTTCAAAGCGTCCTCTTCCAGAAAATCTCTAGTGAGGAGAAACAGACTCTTTGGGGGCAGGTGACCTTTCATTCTCCTTATTACAGTTTGGGGATGCCAGACTGGAGTCAGGAGGACCCGAGTTCAAATCTGACTTCTGGACACTTTCTAGCTAAGAGACCCTTCATCCTGCTTGTCTTGTTTCCTCATTGGTAAAATGAGCCTCAGAAGGAAATGGATCTCTACCCAGAAAACCCCAAATGGGGTCATGGAGAGTTGGACACAACTAGTGAGGAATCATCTCTCTCTCTCTCTCTTTTTTTTTTTTTTAAAGATTTTTGCAAGGCAATGGGGTTAAGTGGCTTGCCCAAGGCCACATAGCTAGGTTATTATTAAGTGTCTGAGGCCGGATTTGAATTCAGGCACTCCTGACTTCAGGGCTGGTGCTCTATCTACTGTGCCACCCAGCTGCCCCGAGGAATCATCTCTTACTGAACCTAACTCGGACTCCGGGCACTCTCTACCCTTACTCTGGCTCTGCCCTCAGTGGTCAGCCCTTCCACCATCATATCCTCCCCAAGTATCTGTTTCTCTAACTCCTTCAGCCAACCCTCCAGGGCCTGATCTCGCAGCCCCTCACCATGTGGGGCACCCTCCTCTGAATTCTGTCCAAGTCATTCATATTCCTCTTAAAACATGGGCCCAGACTTGTCCCATTGGGACTATTCCCTTCCTCAGTTCTGCATAGCCCACATCTCTTAACACCATCTAAAATTGTATGGTTTTTAGTTGCCATCACATGGTGAACCCCTACTGGCCTGGAAATCCACCACTGCTTGCCTCAGAAGGTTTTCTTCAGGTGAACTACTGAAAATAATTTAGTTATTAGGGAAGCTGCTGGGCCTTCTTAATTTTGTACCTTTCTAATTTTTTAAATCCAAGGTTAAATCTTTTATACTAGATTCTTCTAAAAGTTCCAGCTTGCCAAGACTTCTTTTTGGCCCTCCACATTGGGTTAACCAGATCTCTTGGCTTTGGGCCATCTGAACAAGCATACCCTTTACTTCTGTCTCAGCATTGGCATAGAGACTAAGTATAGCTCTTGGGGAGGGGAGGGCATTCATACAGTTTCAAAACCTCCTAATTCTACTCTGGCTTCCATCTCCTCAATTTGTGCTCAATTGGTTCTGAGAAACTTGGATCAGAAGCGCTCTATTCATATTTTCAACAACTGGAAAATGAGGCTAACCTGATATTTCTTTTATTTCCTGACCTTTTAAGAACAACCTCTTCCTTTTCTAGATAGATGTTCACTAACCATTGCTTTCATAATATGCTCTGGAGTTTGACCAGGTAAAGCAGCCAAGTCCAGTAGCCCAAGGAAACCACTCTTCTTGTGGCTGAAAATTAGAGCATCTGCCAATTTGTTCTTTCATTTTTAAATGAAATTTAAATTTTAAAATAAGGAAACGGAGACCCACAGCTAGGAAGGGACTTACCACTCCAGGGGTCCCTGTGGGCTGCACACTGACTTAAAAAACCACAAATTACCATTATCTGTGTTTTGTTGTATTTTTGTTATCCCTTTCCTAATGACATTTGAATCCAGTTCAAGTTGTCCTGAAAGTCTGCACAATAAGCTTTATTAAGCACCTACTATCCGACCCTCACAGCTAAAGGCCTTGACTGTTACCTGGAAAATAGGGGTTTCTTTCTTATCTTACCATCCCTGTCTTCTCCCTTATTCCAGTTTCTGATAAGGAGGTCGAGCTCTCTGTAGGTTCCTTTTTACAGAGTCTATCCCATCCCCTAGCGTCAGTCCCTTTCTGTAGACTGGCTTCTTCCATTCTATGCGCAAACATGTCCAAACCTCCATCAACTGTAACGGAACCCAACCTCCCAAGCTATGGTCCTTTTCCTAAACTTCTAGAAAAAGCCGTGTCTCCTCAGTGTCTTCACTTCTCTCATACTTCTCTTTCCAAGATTCTCCTTGTCTCTCAGGTCCCGTCCTCTCCTCTCTCTGGCCTTTGGGGGTACCACTTTCCCAGGTTTCCTCCCTAGTCTCTTAGATCATTGTCCATTCTTTGGCTGTCCCCCATGGCTCTGATCTGGGCCCAATCTTCTTCCGTCTCTCTGCGGCCTCCTTGGTGCTGATCTAGATCTCAAACCTGACCCCCTAAACTCCCCATGTTTAAAACGGGGCTCCTTCCCCACCAGAACCCCAGCCCCTTGGGAGCTGCCCAGCCTTCCAGCCTCATACTCTGCAGCTTTCTCCCCTGGCTCTCCCTCTCCCCACAGCTCGTGATCTCTGCCCGAGAAGCTGCGCCCCCATAGCCCCAATCCTGGTTCACCCCCATTACTGCCAAGTCTGCCTGTGAATACCGCTAAAGCCATTCCCCCCGGGGGCAGCACTGGACCCCGGTGCCTGGATCCATCACGAGTCCTGCTCGTCCCGGCCTTCTCATCCCTTTTTGCCCATTAAGGTCCAGCCCAATTGGGATTCTTTTGGCCAGGCAATGGGGTGGAGTGGCTTGCCCAAGGTCACTCAGCGAGGTAACTGCTAAGTGTCCGGTGTCCGGGCCGGGCTCCATCCACTGCCCTGCCCCCGGTGGAATGCTCACGGGTCCTCCCTCACAGCACCATCTCCCGCCCGGAGGCCGGTGCCCGGTGCCCGGTGCCCCCTTCCGGGCTCGGCTCGAGCACCAGCTTCCACCGCTGCAGGAGGCCTCTCCGGCTGATGCCCCCTTTGCCTTTCCGCCTGTTTTGTTCACGTCAGGCCCCGATCCCCTCCTTCCGTCACTGCCCCCCAAGAAGGCGCGAGATGCACTTCTGTATCTGGGGTCGCTGCCCAGTCGGGAAGCATTGTGCACTTACTGTATACGGGAGGAGGGGAGGGGGACAGCATGAGGGTGGGGGGTCGGAGAAGCCCCCGCCCCGCCCCGCCCCGCCCCCAACGGCCCGGCCTCGGCCCCGCGACGTCTCACCTCCGCGGCTCCTCCGGATTGTGAGCGCGGGGGCGGGGCGCGCGCTGACAGCGCTTCTGGCGCCTGCGCACAGCAGAGCTGGCGGCGGCGGGTGATTACGGTAGGGAGGCGCTGCACTCGGGCCCCGCTCGTGACGGTCGGCCTCTTCCGCCCCGATCGCGGCGCCGCGGGGAGGGAATTACGGTAAAGTCCCCCGGCCCCGGGGAAGCCCCGCCCCCCGGGGGGCCCCTGTGGCCCGCTGCGTCACTTCCGCTCCCCGCCGGCGCCCCGCCCCCCCGGCCGGAAGGGAGCGGGCCTGGGCGGCCCCGAGCGCGCACAGCCCCCACCCGGCCCGGGGGAGGGCGCCTCGCGACAGGGAGCTGGCATCGTGCCCAGGCGGCAAGCGCGCCCTTCCGGAGACGTGGTTATTTACCTCATGGGATTCCCGCGGCCTTGTGAGAGTAGCGGAGCCCCAAAGCGGGAGAAACCTCCAGAACAGGGAGACAGACACAGAGAGAGGCGGAGATGTGCCCGCGTGTGCTCAGCCCCCTGCGGCCCTGCTGGGCGGTGCCCACCTCATCCCCAGGCCACCGGGGAACTTGCCTCTCTGCGCCCTGCACGTGCTGTAGTTCCCTCCCTCCGCATCGGCTCTGGTCTCTCTCCTTTCGCCCTGGCCCTAGTCAGAAGTGCGGCCCTCTCCCCCGTCTTCCCTCTCTTCCCTCCCCCATTCCCCCTTATCCCATCCCTTTCTTCTCATTTCCTCACCCTGAGCCATTGCTGAGGAGAATGACGGCTCACTCAATCCCCTCGCCTTCCCCCATTCCGCTCCAATGAAAAAGCTTTTTCCTTGACTCTTATGTGAAATATCTTTAGCTCCTTCTTCCTCTCCTTTCCCTTCCTCCCAGTACTTCCCTTTATCACCCATTGACTCCCTCTTTTTACTATATTATGCCACTATATTCTGTTCCTTCCTGTGCATTGCCTATATGTGCCCCTTCTAACAGCTCTTATAAATGACAAAGTTCGTGTGAGTTATCAGTAGCTTCTTCCCACGCAAGGATACAAGCAGTTCAACATCATCAAGTTCCCTCATAGTTAGTCCTCGTCCACCCCCTCTGTGGTTCACCGGCATCCTGGACTTGGAGATCAAACTTTCTGTTCAACTCTGGTTGTTTCAAAGCTTGAAAGTTCCCTGTTTCATTGAAAGCCCATCTTTTCCCCTGAAAGAGGATCTTCAGTTTTGCTGGGTAGTTGATTCTTGGTTGCATTCCAATCCCTACAAACTCTCAATGTAGATGCTGCCAGATCCTGTGGAATCCTGACTGTAGAGCCTGGTAGCTGAATTGCTTATTTCTGGCAGCTTTTAGAACTTTCTCTTTGACTTGGAAGTTCTGAAAGTTTTTATTTCAAGATCGCTTTCAGGAGGTGATCAGTGAATTCCCTCAATTGCTAGTTCACTCTCCACTTCTAAGATCTCAGGACAATTTTGCTTAAAAAGTGAAATCCAAGCTCTTTTCCTGGTCATGACTTTTAGGTAGCTCAACAATTTTTAAATTCTCTCTTCTGGATCTGTTTTCAAGGTCAGTTGTTTTTTCCAATGAGATATTTCACATTTTCCTCTATTTTTTTTTTTTTTTGCTACAGATTTATTTCTTCCTGATTTCTTGCAACATCACCAGCTTCTTTTAGCTCCATTCTGCATTTGAAGGAGTTATTTTCTACAGAGGGCTTTCCTTTTCCAGCTGACAAATTCTGCTTTTTAAGGCATTCTTCTCATTTGCCTTTTGTGTTGCTTTCTTCATGTGGCCTAAACTGGTTTTTAACATATTATTTTCTTCAGTATTTTTTTTTTATTTCTTTCAATCAAGTTGCTGACTTGGCTTTCATGATTTATCTACATTGCTCTCATTTCTCCTCCCAATTTTTCCTCTACCTCCCTTAATTGATTTTCAAAGTCTTTTTTTTTTGTTTGTTTGGTTTTTTTGTTTTTGTTTTTGCTAGGCAGTGGGGTTAAGTGGCTTGCTCAAGGCTACACAGCTAGGTCATTATTAAGTGTCTGAGGCAGGATTTGAACTCAGGTCCTCCTGACTCCAGGGCCAGTGCTCTATCCACTGCCCCACCTAGCCACCCCTCAAAGTCTTTTTTGAGCTCATCTACAGCCTGAACCCATTTTATATTTCTCTTGGAGGTTTTAGGTCCAGAAGTTTCAACTTTGTCATCATCTGACTATGTCTTTTGATCCTCCATGGGACTAAAGTAATTTTTTTTTTTTTTTTTTAGGATTTTGCAAGGCAAATGGGGTTAAGTGGCTTGCCCAAGGCCACACAGCTAGGTAATTATTAAGTGTCTGAGGTCAGATTTGAATGCAGGTACTCCTGACTCCAGGGCCGGTGCTCTATCCACTGCGTCACCTAGATACCCCCAAAGAAATTTTCTATGGTCAGATTTTTCTTTTTCTGTTGTTTGCTCATTTCCTTAGCCTATGACAGCCCAAACCTGGATCTGAGTGTGGGCAAACAACTGAGTCCCATAGAGAGCAGAGAGACCTCTGCAGTCTCCCTTGAACCCCTTACTGTCTATGTGCTGAGAGCTCTGAATGTGCTGGGTGGCTTTGCAGACTCCACTGTAGGTTCTCACTGCAGGGCTGCTCTAAGATTGAAGCTCCACTCTGTACTCACTCTGGTGCGACCAAAGACTGTGTAGTCTCTTTAACCCAGTAATACCACTATTGGGTCTATTTCCCAAAGTGATCAGATTTTGAACTCAGGACAAGTCTTCTTGATTCCTGCTCCAGTACTTTATGTTCTTTGTCACCTAGCTGCATTTAAAAAATACCACTCGAGGGGCAGCTAGGTGGCAGAGTTGGTAGAGCATTAGCCCTGGCGTCAGAAGGATTTCAGTTCAAATCCAGTCTCAGGCACTTAATACTTATTTAGCTATGTGACCTTGGATGAGTCACTTACCCCCATTACCTTACAAAAACTAAAAAAAAATTATTTGTTATATGAAATAACTCTGGAAAGAGGGAAAGGGAAATCAGAGAGAATTATGTCCCATAAGAAACAAGTTATCAGTAAAAATGTATTTAAAACAAACCCCTCCCCTTTTGTGGACCTGTTTCCTCCTCAGGCTCCCTCTCTGACCAAGGGTTCTTAACCTGACCTCCACTCTCTCAAGGATCTCTAAGCACTCCCCTCCTTCCCCAGATGCAGGATAATTTTGTTTGTTTTGTTTTTTAGGTTTTTGCAAGGCAAATGGGGTTAAGTGGCTTGCCCAAGGCCACACAGCTAGGTCATTATTAAGTGTCTGAGACCGAATTTGAACCTCAGGTACTCCTGACTCCAAGGCTGGTGCTTTATCCACTACGCCACCTAGCTGCCCCAATGCAGGATAATTTTGAAAACCAAAACATTATTTTCATGGTCTGTCCAAAAGTGTTCCGTGAAGAGCTCCCAAATTTTCTCTCTCTAGCTTCCTTTTTTCTCATTCTTCCTTTCTCTAATATCACTTTCATCTCATTTAATGCACTGATCTGACTCTATGCAAATATTATGATATTTGTGCTTAAGGATTCAGCCTTCTTTCCATGAAAATGATTCATGGCTCAACTGAGAAAATATTTGGGTACATTATAAAGTCCTATATATATATATATATATATATATATATATATATATATATATATTAGCCACAGCTATTATTATAACAGAATGGGGCCTCCTACATTTGGCAAAACTGATTGATACAGTGAACTGCAGGTTCCAAATTAGAACATGAGATCTGCCTTTGAATTTTTTTTTGTTTCTTCTTTTCCAATTTGTGTCCAAAATCTTACAAAAAACTTTCTTTAAAAAAATCACATTTTGATGTTGATTTTCAAACCTCCAGGATTCTTCTGGTGTCTCATCCTGATATGGATGTGGGTTCTTGAGGGGTTGGCCAGCAGAAGAGAATTGCCGGCTGATCCTCCCAAGTGTGAGTAGGCGGGGTGATTGTCAACCACAAAGCTACCATTTTGGGACTAGAGAGTTTATTATCATCAGTATTTTTCCCTGAAAGAGCTTCTCAGACAGACTACGGTAGCATAAGCTAACATTTCTATATATTCACTATCTGGTACACAGTAGTCACATAATAAGGAGTAAATAGTTATGGATTGATCTAATACTTTAAAGTTCACCAAGCATTTTACCAGTGTTCTCTTATTTCAGCTTCACCACAACCTTGTGAGGCAAGTGATGTTGGCCTTATGACATCCCTTTTACAGATGAGAAAAGTGAGGTTGAGATACTGCCTTAGATTGCAACAATCATCTCCAAGTCATCTCCCTCCCCCTGCACTTCTCACCTCCTTTTGGCCTTCACTCTGGTCCTCCAGTAACTCTGTCAAACTCAACTTAATTAAGCAATGATCAACAGAGATTCCTTAAAACTAACAAGAACTATTTTCATCTCTCTTTAGTATCAGGGTTTGACCAAGACCACTCAGGTCACACAGAACCCAGATCTCCCTTACGACATGTTTGGCATCTGCCATCTTTATAATGCTGCCTCTCCAAGGCTGTCAGTGAAACCATGGAAGGGGAAGCATTGACTAAGCATTAATTAATGAATTAACCAAGGATTTAAGCTCCCATTAAGGCCAGGCATTGCGAAGAGCACTTTATACAGACCTCATCAAAGGGTTAAGATGAAAAATAGTCATGGTGGTCCTCACATTGAAGAAGTGGACATTTAAGCTTGAAGATGAAATATTTAATAGTTTGTTTGACTTGAGAAGAATAAAATTCCATGAAATGTATCTCAGCCAGTCTGCATGTTTTTCAGTCATTACAGTCTTTCTGGGGCCATTGATCGAAGATGGAATTTCCCAGTTGGCAATGACCTCAATCTTTGCTCCCATTGGGTATGTAACTGGTTTGTTGGCTTTGGTTCTCATGAGGAATCTTGAAGTGATTTTAGCCTGGGAGGCTCCATTTTCTCTGGCTCTTAGTCTCCAGTGACTTATGAATATTTTTATTTTGATGTTTCTTGCCTTGGTTTATTTCTTTCCCATTACTACTCTTAAGTATTCAAGTTCTCCAGTGTTATTTCATGACACTTTTTTAAAACCGTGTTTGTCTTTTTATCTTGGATTCCACCTGAAATTATATCTGGGGAAGGGGAGAAGAGGAAATAAATATTACATACTAGGGTTTTTGATAAATATTATCTCATTCGATCCTCCCCACAGCCCTATGAGATAAATGCTGTTATTAATACCATTTTATAATTGAGGAAATGGAGCCAGAGTGGAGTTCAGTGAATTGTATGCCCAGCTAGAATGTGTCTAAGACTGGATTTGAACTCAGGTCTTCCTGATTCCAAGCCCAGGACCATCTGATACATAGTTCCTTTTTTTTTTTGGAATAACTGCCTTTACCACTAAGGTAAAATATTCTACATATAAAGGATAGTAAGTCAGTAGTGTGAAATTGCCAGGGGTTCTCTGAAGGCTAAGTGGAGGAGAAGAGATTAAGCAGTGGTTAGGAACATGAGATTTTGGGGCAGCTAGGTAGGGCAGCTAGGTGGCGCAGTAGATAGAGAACCAACCCTGGAGTCAGGAGTACCTGAGTTCAAATCGGACCTCAGACACTTAATAATTACCTAGCTGTGTGACCTTGGGCAAGTTACTTAATCCCAGAGAAATTATACTGGAAACAATAAATGGAGCCAGAACCTAGACCTCTGTTCAAGTCAGTCAGTAATCAATAAATGTTTCTTATGTGCCAGATCCTTATACTAGGAAGATGAAAATAATTCTTGTTAGTTTTATGGAGTCTCTGATGATGACTGAACCAATCAGAGACAAAACCAGATCACTGCCTAATTAAGATAAGTTTGACAGAGTTATTGGAGGACAAGAGTGAAGGCCAAAAGGAGGTGAGAAGTTTGACTGAGGAGGGAAGACCTTGTACGAGATGACTATAGTAGTCTAAGTACGGATAGCCCATATCAGACTGGTGGTGATGGGAGCAGAGAGCTGGGGCTGGAAGCTGGACATGTTGGGCAGGGAGAATAAATGAGACTTGGCAACTCATCTCCGAGGGGACACTATGAAGGACTAGTCATAGACAGCTTGAAAGGGATGAAAATGGGAGATTAATGAATATTGCTCTTCTAGATAGAGAACTAGCAGGAGGAGAAAATGTAAGGGGAAAGAGAATCCCATTTGGGAAAGTGGTTTTGGAGAGGCCGGCGTACCATTGAGAAGCACAGGTGGGTCTGGAGCTCAGTGAGACTGTTGACCTGGAGTCAGGAAGACTGCAAAGCAATTCTTACTATATTCACTGACTAGCTGTGACCTTAAGTCACTTAACCTCTCCCTATCTCTGTTTCTACATCTGTAAAATGGGGATAAGAACAGAACCTACCTCATGGGGTAGGAAGTAGTATGAATCAAATGAGATGATATATATACACACACACATATACATATATATTTCCATTTAAAAAAGCTAAGAAAGGTGCTAAACAAGACTTTTAAAAACTAAACATGGGTCAGTGGGCAGACAACCCCATCCATCTCCACTACCCTGAAGGCCAAGGGCAGGAGACCCCACCCAAGAAGGGCTAGAGACTCAGATGGTCATGGTCACTCCTCAGCAGTCAAGGGGGGGACAGATGCTCCCACATCTGTATTGTTCCCATTTAACTTGGGACCTCAGTGGGGCTGACTCAAACTCAGGATTCATCATATTTTTCTCAGCCAAAAAGCTTGGGAAACAAGATATGAAAAAATGATCCCTCTGCAGCTTTAAGTCTTGTTCATTTTTTGCAGGGGGGAGGTAACAGTTCTGGTTAGTTTGATTGCATACATTTTGGATGCATAGCCATCTTAATTAAAAATAAACACACATATCATATAAAAATGAAATAAATTAAAAAATTAAGGTACTAGAACATAAAATGCATGTGTTATATTAGGAAACAGTCTTTGTCAATTACCCACTTTTCCCATGATCCCCTTTCATTTTGGCACCAGTCTGGATTTCTAGACCAATTATCAGACACTGTGAAGAACCTTTTCTCAAGAAAATCTGAATTCCTCTTTCTCTGTTCTCCAACCATGGTTTGAACTTTAATCAAACTACATCACTTTTCATGCACATCCCCAATCTGACCAGCACCATGCTTGCTAGAATGTCCTACCCTTGCACCTTCAGTTTCTCATGGCCAGTCCAGTGGTAATGATCTTTCTGTCACAATTGATCTACTCCTCTCCAATTTATATCGTGATGGATATTGTTGTCATCCAGGTGAGGGTCTTCTACAGTTACCAGTCCCTCATTGAGCTCTCTTAGTACAGAAGTCATAGTCCATGTGACACCTCTCCCCCTCCATAGTCCACACTTCATGCATTTCAGTATACAGGGGAAGTTTCATCAGGATTTATCAAATGGACCAATCTTTTTGGGTTCCTTAGATTGGCTCCTTCAAGATGACTCTTGGTCACCTTCAGGAGGGAAGCTAGGGCCCATTTCTGTGGCAGCTCTGAGATTGCCCAAGCAACATTATACCTGTCCATTTTCCATTGGGTGGACCATTCACTCATTCTCTGAGTGACCATTCACATCACATGACTGAGAAAGGATGTAAAAGAATTGGATCCCTGGGGCTTCAGACATTTATCTGACAATCCTCAGGAAAATAGATTCCTCCCTCTCCCCCATTCATTCTCACAGACTTCAGGGTGCTATCCACCAACTTCATTGACAACTTCATGACTCCCCTTCCAATTCAAGGTCTCAGGCATCAAAGATGAGAAAATAAATACACAGAATTGCTTTGAATATAATATATTGAGAGGAAGATTTGAAACAGGACCTCAAGATCATAATCCTAGGCTGTTTTTCTCACTACATCCTATAGAAATTGGACTCTTGGTTGAAATGAGAACAGGATGCTGAGAAGACTAGTCAACTGGGATATCTGCTCCAATAGCTAGAGGTGAAGATGATATTTCCTTGGAGACAGAAGTTTGAAATTTCTATGTTGTTACAAGAGATCAAATTTTCTGAACCAGAAATTTAATGTGGTCCGGCTGTGACTTAGATAACTGGATCAGTCCAGTTGCTCACACCCCATCTATATCAATCCTTTCTTATATATTATTTTATATAATTAACATATATAGGGATTATTATACTGATCCCTAATTAGAGTGTACACCATACCTAATAGCCAGTGAGTGGGCAGGGATTTGCCTTCAGGAATTCAGCTCCAACATAAGCATGTTTGGAGAAAGGAAGGAGAACATACTAAAGTCTGAATATAAATAACCTGGAACCCTGGAAACCCCAAGCAATTCATCCCTATTGCTGGTGATGGAGAGGGAGGGGGAGGCACCCAGGAGAATCTAAGAAGACATTATAAAGGCAGCAACTTATTTTTTTAGAGACGGGGGAGACCCAGGCCCAGATCCTGACCAGGGAGGAAGGACTGCTGAGCATTCTAATTTAGGAAAGGAAAACAACCTCAGTTATCTCAGTAACCTCAGTATGAGCCATCCTGGCTCACTGGACCAGGGAAGGGAATCCAGGTACTAGTAATGAAGGGATCTGGGAAGGCAGAAGGCTGCATTACCCCAGATGTGGCCATTGGGACTCAATAGGAGAAAAGTAAGCATTAAAACTCTTACCTCAATGTTGGCAAAGCTTTTCCCTACCTCTGCTTCCAGTCTTTTCCAGCACTCTGCAGTTTTTATTGCAGACATTACTACACTTTCCAATTCACTTGCATATTTGGTACTTGCATTCAAGCCCACAAGCAGCAGCTAGAAGACATAAAAAGGAAATACATGAGGGAGGGGGAAAGACTGGGGAGTTTGAGGAAAGTCCTCAACATAATCTCTGACTTAAGCAGAAACAGAGAAAGGGGGGGGCTCTCCTTTCTGAGGATGATGACAGATGGGTGTTCTGTTGAGTGGTTCTTGAAAGGTAGTGTAGAGTAATGGATAGAGCATTGAATGTAGAGTCAAGAAGACCTAGGTTTCAAGCTTTCCTGAGATGTTCATGGGTTAGATGACCCTGGGAAAGTCACTTATCTTTTATGTATCTCAGTTAACTCATTTGTAAAGTGATTCAGATGTCCCCTACAACTCCTTCAAGCTATGAATCTTTGTTCTACCTTGTGAAATTCTCCAAATTCTCTAATGTTTTATAATGCAGTTTTCTCATTTCCCAGAGGAGGTCTTAGTTCAGAAATACAACCCCCCTCTCACTACTTCCCATGCAAGGCCACTCACCTTCATAGTAGCAAGCAGCCAGCATGACCAGTAACAGAAGCAAGTAAAGGTCTCATGGTGGAGATGGTTGGCTCAGGAGGCTCTGGGCTTAAGGAGACTGAGAGTACTTTGGGACTACAGAGTCCACAGGGCTATTTGTGGTCAGCAAGACTGCCCAGTCCTCCCCAAGATTCAGTTAGGTGATATCATAGGAAATCCTGGCCATTCTCCACCTCCACCCCTCACATCTCTATGAAGCTCCTCCCCAGGCCTCCAGGCTGACTTGGATCTTCTCCATGTCCTTTCCATGTCATCCCTTCAAATCCTGAAGTCAGATGGAGTCTCAACTCCCCCCCCCCCCACACACACACATAGCTATGAACTCCAACCCTTTCTCTCTCTTGGTTGTTTATAGGGAGAAGATTTTATCTGGGCTGCCCAACACTTGGGGACCCAAAGGCAGAAGATGCCCTTGTTCCCCAGTAAGTCCAGTGAGAAATTCCAAGGCTAACTAAATTTTGAGTATTTGACAAGGGATATTTACAAAGTCCCCCATCCCATCCAAAGAGACTGTACCCAGTCTCTCTAGGATGGATCATCACATACTCCCGTTCTCCCTCTCTTGACACCATGTGTTAATTTGGGTGGCCATTCTGGCAATTTTTGTTTGATCCTTCCATCCACATTGATGATGGAAGGATCCTGGATTTGGATGACTTTTTTTTTTAGGGGCACAAGGATGGGAACAAAGAAGCATGACCACTGTTGCCAGGAGATTGTCTTAAGAGACAAAGCAATATGATGACTAGAAAGCAGCCCTTGGACCCTGGAGAAACCAGAGTTTGAATTTTAACTATGGTCCTCACCAATTGTGTGACCCTGGACACGTCACTTAAACTTACTGAGCCCCATTTTCCTTATCTGTAAAGTGGAATAATGCTATCCAGAGTACTGACAACCTTGAAGGAAAGAAGCATTTTGCAAATTTAGAAGTTCAATATCCAGACCAGATCTTGTTGTGTTGACTCCTCTGACCCCTTGGGTAGCATCATCAGACACCATTAGGAGCCTGAAGAACTAAGAGTCTGAGGGACTCAATGCCACCACACAGTCTAGTAGGAGAAAGGGCAAGGATTGGAGAATATCATTTCTAGGTTCTCAATATATACTTCCAGAGTCTATCAAGGTTCCAAATCTTCCATCAGCTGGAGTCCAAGTTCAGAGAAGACTAGGTGAGAGAAGTCAGTCCAGTTTCTGATCCACCTTCTCTATTGGAGACTGGGAGAGATGCAACTGTCAGTCAGTCACTCAACAAACACCAAGGACCTTTAATATTCCAAACTGGGTTCCAGACATATGTAAAGGGAAATCAATATAAAGAAGGAGTCAACAAGCAAAATAAATATGTACAAACAAGCTAGAGACAGAATAAATGGAGAATAATTAAGAGAGGTAAGGCACCAGAACTAAGAATTGGGGAAGTCTTCCTCTAGTGCATTTAAAAAAGATATTTCAATTACCCTCTTCTTTTTGTCTCCCTTGCCTTATTTTTGCATCCCATCTTGATCACTTTTCTGTCTCCCAAAACTTCCTCCACCGGAGAAAAAAAAAATGATTTTAAAAAATCCCTTGCGGGGTGGCTAGGTGGTGCAGTGGATAAAAAGCATCTGCCCTGGAGTCAGGAGTACCTGGGTTCAAATCCGGTCTCAGACACTTAGTAATTACCTAGCTGTGTGGCCTTGGGCAAGCCACTTAACCTCATTTGCCTTGCAAAAAACCTAAAAAAAAATCCCTTGCAACAAAAATGCAGAGTTAATGCCTATATTGACCATGTCTAAACATCTTGAGCCTATTATCTCTGGGATGGTAGATAGATAGCATACTTCATCATTAATACAGTATTCAGTTAATAGTCCCAGACTCATATGAGGTACTTAATAATTATCTCCTCTGAATTGTGGTTTGATCAGAATTCTCAAGTCATTCAAGGTTGTTTTTCTTTATAATTTTGTTAAAATTGCATAAATTATTCTCCTGTTTCTATACATTTCACTTATCAATTCATACAAGTCTTCCCAAATTTCCCATTGTCGTTTCATCATTTCTTATGGTGCAATAGCCTTTCACTGCATTCTTATACCATAATTTGTTACACCATTCCTAAATTTTTTTTATACAACAAAAAGAGTAGTTATTTTTGTATACATCAAACCTTTTTTTTTCTTTCTTTGATTTCTTTAGGGTATAAGCCTAGTTATGATCGTAGTATCATTATATTAAATAGCACAGCTCAGTGATTTTTGGGACATGGTTCTAAATTTCTTTCTGGAAAGGCAGAATCAATTTGCATTTCTACCAACAATATATTAGTTTTCCTGTTTTCCTGCAGCCCCTCTAGCAACTGATTTTTATTCTTTTATTTTTTTTTATCTTTGTCAGTTTGATGGGAATGAAGTGAAACCTCAGAGTTGCTTTAATTTGCATTTATCTGTTTATTGGTCATTTGGAGCATTTTTCCATATATTTTTTCATATATATTTTTTGATAGCTTGGATTTCTTCCTTTGAAAAATATCTGTTCTTACCCTTTGGTCATTTATCCACTGGGGAATAACTTTTGTTCTTGTAAATCTGAGCCAGTTCCTTCTATGTCTTATATATTAAATCTTGATGAAAGAACCTTACTATGAAGATTTTTTCCCCAGCTACACGTTCCCTTTCTAATTTTAGTTATATTGCTTTATTTGTGCCAAAACTTAAATTTTATTTAATTCAAAGTATTCATTTTAACTTTTGTGAGTTTGAATCCATGTTTAGTCACTAGTTCTTCCACTAACTATAGACCCTAAAACTCATTTCTTCATTGATTCTCTAAATTATAATGTCACTTTTTAATGTCTAAGCTACCAGGTTGATCTTGATATGCTATGAGAGACATTGGTCAGTATCTAATTTCTGACAGTCACCTCAATTCCCCTTGCTCCTGAAGCCCCTCCCTCCTTAGAGAGTGTGGAGGGTGGACATCAGAGAGTTCTGGCCAGATCCGGCACCATTTAAAGGAAGGGCCTAGGGAATTTCATTTCATTATTTCCCACCTGGGATATAGGAATTCATCTTGCTCCCTTGTACCCTTCCCTATCCAATTTTTATCTTTTTTTAACATATTATTTTCCCTTATTCAGTTGTGAACTCCCTGAGAACTGAACTTGTCCTATGACTTTTTTTTTGGTATCCTCTGGTTCAGTGTCTGCATACAATATAGGCACTTAATACATGTGGATTCTGACTCTTCTAAATGTTAGTTTTTGCCAATAGGGAGTCTTTACCATTGGAAATGAGATTTGAGGTTTTATTGAACATTCTGTTGCTATTATCATATGCTTTTGAATCCAACCTAGATTATCAAAAAGGCTCCCATTCTCTGTTTCCCTTTCTTTCCTTTCTTCTCTTTTTTGTTCCTTATTTTGCCTTCCCTTCTCTAGAATTCCCCCCCTTTTAAACCTCTTTTCCCATTTCCTTTCTTTTTCTCTAACTTTTTTCTCTCAAATAAATGCTAATTAAAATGTATTAGTCAAGATTACTGTATTTGTATTTATGCATTTAATGTAATGTCTATGAAAATAATTCAAGTTTTCTATTGATCTGTTTCATGTTATATTTAGGATAGCTCCTGTCTCCCACTGCATCCAGGGCCATCTCCAGTCATCCCGTTCTATATCTGGCCATTAGACCCACATGACTCTGGAGGAGAAAGTGAGGCTGGTGACTTAGCATAATCCCCTCCCCCCCCAATCCAGTTCCCTTACATGTCACGGCATCACCTTCCTGATGTCACGGTCCTCTTTGAGAATGAAAGACAAACAATGATTACAGCAAGAAGTCTCTTAAGTTACCCTCATTTTAATATAGTTTAAAGCAGTAAAAAAAATCTGAGATATAGTTCATCTAAAAGAAAAAAGTCCCAGCACTCTAGGGAGAAGTGAGAGGGATCAAGCTTTTTGTTTTGTAAAAGCTTCAATGAACTGATAAAAATCACCAGTCTTTTTTATTGTTATTTTATTTTATTTTTCCAATTACATGCAATGGTAGTTTTTCAAGAACC
The DNA here is from genome assembly GCF_037893015.1 of Macrotis lagotis. Lineage (NCBI taxonomy): Eukaryota > Metazoa > Chordata > Mammalia > Peramelemorphia > Peramelidae > Macrotis > Macrotis lagotis. The sequence continues at coordinate 286,275,549 of NC_133660.1, forward strand.
ATGCATTTGCAAACTTACGTTACACATTTTTCTACCTCCTTCCCTTTGGTGACTAACAGTCTAATAAATGTTGTACATGTATATTAGTGTTTAATATATTTAATATATTTACATATCATTCATTTTGTGTAAGAGGAATTAGGACTAAGGGAAAAGAAAGAAAATCATGAGATAGGAAGGAAAAACATAAGAAAAGTTTTTTTTTAAAACATGAACATAGCATACATTCAGATTCTATGGGAGTTTTTGTTTTCTTGTTTTTTTTTTTCTCTGAATGTGAGTGGCATTGTTTATAACAGGTCTCCCAGGGTTGACAATCTCTGTACTGCTGAGGGGAGAATCCCTCATAGTTGGTCAACTCACAATGTCGTTAATTCTCTTAGTTCTGCTCCTTTCACTCAACATCAGTTCATGTAATTCATTCTAAGCTTCTCTAGAATCTGATCATTCATGGTTTGTCATAAAACAATAGTATTCCATAACACTCATACAACATAACTTTAGTTATTCCCTGATTCATGGGTATTCCCTTAATTTCCAATCTTTTGCCAATTCCTCTCTCTGCAAAAATACAAATATTTTTGAACATGTGGGATTTTCCCCACTTTTTATGATTTCTTTTGGATATCGATCTAGTATTGGTATTGTTGGGTCAAAGGGTACGATCAGTTTTATTGTTCTTTGGGCATAGCTCCATATTGTTCTCCAGAATGGTTGGATTAGTTCACAACTCCACCAACAGTGCATTAATGTCTCAGTTTTCCCATATCCTCTCCAACATTGATCGTTTTCCTTTTTTGCCATTGTAGCCAATCTGACAGGAAAACCACCTGTCTTTAGGACCCTCCTGGCTTATATACACAATTCTGTGGCCAGTGAGGTTTCTTATATTCTGTCTGTTGACTCTGCCCTCATGTTCAGTAAAGCTTGTTTGCAGAACAAGGACACAAGTAGGTTTCAGTCCACAGCTCTGGCCTCTTTCCTGGGGATTAGAAGGGGGGGAAAATGAAGTTGAATTATATTTACTATCATTGTAATGGGGTTTCTACAAACTGCTACCACATGTTAGAACAAACATGATTATAAATCCTATTTCTGTCATCCAAAGTCTCTCCACATAACAGGCCAGTGTTAAAGCTTGAGCCAAACCCCATTGGCATCAAAATGTGGTGCTCAGGACAGTTGTGCCACACGAATGAAAATAGCAATCCAGACTTCTCCCAGTCTCCCCTGCCAAAGACTTTCATAGGAAGAGCCCTGAAAAAATCAAATGTTTTGAACATGTTTAAATGTGTTCTTTTAAAGAAGATGTATAACATTGAGAAAGAAAAAAATGGTTTGGGGGAAGAAGTGGGAATTATGAAGAAATTCTAAATAGAGCAGAGTAAGGGTCAGATGATGGAACAGGTAGGAAAGAAAACAGAGGAAAGGGATGTTGAAAACAAGAAGAGGAAGCAGAAAGCAAGGGCTTCTTTGAACACCAGAGCTGAGTCCCAGGTGTTTTTATCTCAGACCTCACTGTCTGAAAGCCTCTACCTTGTTGAACTCTTCCTCTTCCTCATGCTTCTTGCCTAAAACACAGGTGGTCTAAGATCAGTGAAATAAATGTGGATATCTAAAAGAACCTGTAAGAATCAAATCCTTTTGTCCTAAAACTACAAGAAATTTTACTCCATATGACTTTCTCTTTGTCCTATACTTGATCCAAATTATGTAAACTAATCCAGTCCATTTTCAAAAAGCATTTTAGTGACTATGATGTATTTAGTATTGTGTTAGATTGCAAAGGCAAAAAGAATCTAGTCTATACTCCCATGGATTTAGGTTCTATCAGAGGGCACATACATGTTCATTCATAGGCATATGGATATAGTCCATATTCAAAATATAGACAAGGATTGGGGAAGAGGAGACATTAGCAGATGAAGCAATCAGAAAATGCCTCATGTAGAAGGTTATTCTTCATTGAATCTTGAAGGAAATCAGAGATTCTAAGTAGTTTAGGTAAAGAGGGGGTACGTTTCAGGCATGGGGACCAACTAATATATAGTCTCAGAGATGGAGGATAGAATGTCAGAACAGTAAGAGGGCCAATTTGGAGACTGTCGAGTGGATGAAGAGGAATGATGAATAAAAGGCTGGAACTTGTGAAGGGCTTTGAACACCAAACAGAGAGGAGTTTATATTGGATCCAAGAAGGGATGAGTTCTTTTGAACAGACAAGTTTATTGAATAGATGACTTTATATTTGATCCAAGGAGAATTGAGGTTTACTGAGCAGATGAATGTCAGCCCTGTGCTTCAGGAATATCATTCTGGAAGCTATGTGGATGATAATTGGATGGAGGAGAGACTTGTGTCAAAGAGACCACTTGGAAAAGAGGCAATGAGGGCTTGCCCTAATAGGATGTCTGTATGAGGAGGGAGGAGAGGTTAGTTCTAAAAGCAAAAATGGTAAGATTTGGAAACTGACTACATGTGTGGTGTGAAGAAGGGTAAGGACAGAGATATCTATGTACAGATTGTAGAGGGTTTAGATGAAAATGAGAGGGGAGCAAATAAAGATCCTCCAGGTCACAAATTTGCTACTTTACTCTTCCTGTGGGCCCCCAACGCCATTGTCTTAGGAAATTTGTGGCCTTCTCATTCCCCTCTCAACCTCTAAAATAGAGATGGCAGAACAAAAGAGGGTACAGCAATAGAGGATTCATTGATTAGAGGGACATCCCCATTGCTGCCTCCCTCCCCTCAAATCAGACTGGCATGAATGTTCTCAACAATTTTTCAAATGAAAGAATTTCAAGTTATGATGTGAGAGAGACAGACACACAGACAGACAGACAGACAGACACACACACACACACACACACACACACACACACACACACAGAAGGATGGAGGGAGGCTGATGCTTAAACTTCCATCCAGGCCAATGTCCAAAGCCTTTGGAATTGGGTGAGTTCTTTTAGGTCCTCTAGCACTATTTTCATTAGCCTATGGCAACCTCCACATCAAAATGAAATATTAGAGCTATTTTTGTTTTTGTGTTTTTTGCAAGGCAAATGGGGTTAAGTGGCTTGTCCAAGGCCACACAGCTAGGTAATTATTAAGTGTCTGAGACCGGATTTGAACCCAGGTACCCCTGACTCCAAGGCCGGTGATTTATCCACTGTGCCACCTAGCCGCCCCCAGAGCTATTTTAGAAGAGGAAACTTATCAGAAGTAGAATTTAACTTTTATAGCTGATAAGATTATTTTATAGAAATAAACGTAGAAATGAGAAGGAACATTTCTTTTTCATATGTAGTTTCCATCCAGTCAAACTCTTCTTTCCTGCCTATGTTTCTTACTGAAAACACAGGATTATATTTTATAAGGACCTAAGACTAGTGAAATAAAGCCTAAGGGGGAATTAAATCCTTTTGAATGAAAAAGGCTAGAAATATTACCCAAATCTTTTTTGTTGCTCCTCTATAAATGGACAAACTAGGATCCTACTTTAAGTAAAAGAACCCAATCTTCTCAGGAAATCAAACAACACCAACAGTGTGTTGGGCACTGTGCTAGGTGATGGGGAAAAAGAAAAATGAAGTGACCTCTACCCTCCAGAACTTACAGGATAGAGACCTATATAAATATATGTGATATACAAACAAGGTAATTTGGTGGGATGTGGACAGCAACTGAAGGAAGCAGGAACATCTTCATGTATAAAATAGCAGCCATATTTTTCAAGGAATGGAAATGCCAAATGAACAGTTTTTGAGTTGTGAAGTGGTTTTCTCTAGTTTAAGTCATCAAGCATTAGAATTGAAAACAAATTCAGATAGCTGGAAGAGACCTCTCTCAGATGTCATCTTTTCCCACATTTTCTTGAACATTCTTAAGAACCCAAATTCAAGGATTTATACATACACCACAAAATGTGTATTGTTCTATGGAAGCATTATATTAGTACCAAAGGGAAAGTTCCATTGTGAAAGTATATGTTAAGATGTCAGCACCATGGTCAGGGGCAGAAAGAGGACAAACTGTAGAAACTTGGGCAATGCTCTGGTATTTATCTCAGATATTTAGAAATAATGCAATGGGCTCTTTGGTGGTAGTGGGATTGGCCCTTGTCATCACAATTCAAGTTAGTAGACTGGTTCGGGCTTCTACACTTACCAGGCATATAGAGATGCTCTGGGAGGGCAATAGTGTTGTCTGTCATCTCTGTGTTTAATCTAACTGCAGTTAGCAGAACAGTTTGTAGAACCTTGAGATAAAAATGGAAATAGAGACCAATCTGTCTGCTGACCTGCAGTCCTCAAGAATAAAGTTAGGCCTGTAGGCCTAATTTATTCAAGTTCTGTAAATTGACTTTACTGATTATGAAATAGAAACCTTATTGAGTCCAAATGTTGTGTGTAAACTAGAAGGGTCCCAGTGAGAGGTGATTTTATTTACTGAATCCTTACAAGAGCCTCTAAGACAACAGCCCCTCTCCTTGAGGGGGCTGGAGTCATTTCCTTACAGACTTCTTAACTAAGTAAGCCTGTGCTGACCTGAACATTGGACAGGAACCAGGACACATTGGCCTGATATAATTATTGTAAGGGAAATGAGAGCTTCTTTTCTAATCTATTGTTCTCATGATAAGTGACATATCCTCCATCTGATTCATGTTCTGCTTGGCTCTTTTGTAAATATGAAAAAATGTTGCCTTCTCCATTCTTAAAAACTATTACCCACAAAGGGAAAGCCCCACTCCTGCAATGGGAGGCACTTCCATGGCCACTAGCAAAATAATTGAAGAGAGTTTTCTTTTTTGGATGTACTCTTGGGACTGTTCTTTCCTCCCTCATCTATTATGACCCATAAGCATTTTATACTTGACCAGATCTTTTGGAGACCAAGGGCAGCTTAGTGGAGCATGAAGAATCTCAGGGAACAATCACTGTAGATTTGGTCTCTTTCCTGCAATTTGGTGGTGTGCCACTGTCACATGTAACCATGGCTTATCTTTTTAAATGGAAAAACACTGTAGGGTAAACTAGGTGGTGCAGTGTATGTGTGTGTGGGGTGCAAAATAGGAGAGTAGGAGAGACTGATACGCTAGCAGATTCTCATCCAGATCCAGGCTGGAATTCCAGGTCCCCTCGATCACAACCTAGATTATTTTTTTTAAAAGTATTTTTGTTTTTGGAAAAATATTTTATTTTGTACTTAAACACCAAAATGATGGAGTTCCTTAGATAAAAATAAAACAAAAAAAAGATTATCTGCAAAATCATGAATCTATATTATTTGCTTTCTTAAAAGTATACAATGAATTTTGTACAATTACTTTCAAAACTGCCCTGCATGTCTACACTCCCATAAAAACTTCCTACTCCTCTGTGCTTTTTCAGATTGCTGCAATAGCCCTCTTTTTTTCCTCACTGTTGGCTAGCCTTCAGTTCTCAAAAACCTTTCTCCAATTGAAATCTGAAATAAAGAGGAGGAAAAAATGTCTGGTGATGAATAAGGCTAGTCTAGCAGTGTGGGAACTGGAAAAGAAATGGACAAGCCAATCCAGTATGTATGCCAAGAAAACCCGAAATGAGGTCAAAAAGAGTTAGAAACTACTGGAAACAACTAAACAACAACAAAATAGTGAGGAGTATAATCTTATAATCAGATACATTCGCCCTACCTTGTTACCACCATGACCAAAGTTCTGAGTTCTTTTTACAAATGGCAACCTTTCCCTGCATTCTCTTCACTCTGACAAATTATCCCTTATTTTTTTTAACCATAGTATAAACTACATTTATTCATTAAATCCATGCAATATATGCCTGGATCCATATTATATGAGAACTAGCTGAAGGAACTGGCCAGGGAGCAGAGATGACCTGGGAGAACATGATAGTTATCATCTAATACTTTGTTGATTTAAAAAAAGTGTTGGAAAACATGAAAATTAAACATTTGGTTTGCTGTTTGTGCCAATTAAATCCTCCAATGATGCCTCATTGTGGCAGTGAGGAAGTCACACTGGGTTTTTGAAGGCTGTGCCAGAGAAGCACCAACTCTGACATAGCCAACTGAGCTAGCAAGTTATCTAGTTTGGATACCCCTGCAGATGGTATAGATTCTATACCATCTGCAGGGGTATCCAAACTAGATAAGTAAAGCACTCCCCCAGGTGATGTCCTGAATCATCAAAAGTTGGAAATGCTCTAGATTACTAGGAAGAAGAAAATTTCATTAAAAAACAGAAAAATCAAATAATATGTTATATGGATAGATGCATTTACATAGGCAGATTTTAGTTCATATAATCCTTGCATTGCCATTGACCAAGTATATAAAAGCTTCTTTTTTTAGTATTGAGTCATCTTCCATACAATTAGAAATATTTGGCTCTCTTCTCTGTTTTCTGTGGGCACAGACAAGCATGGGATTGTTTGCATAAGTGATTGGGAAGAAAATCAAAGCCAGCGATATTGTTTTCTTTGTTCTCTATCTTTTTTCGTATTTTCTACCATAATACCATTAATTTCACTTTTATCTGCCATTCTACATTCTACCATTCATTTCACTTCTTCATTCATTGATTCTCAGTTATCTTTATATCATATGAGGATTGGTTGAAAGAAATGGGAATGGAGAAGACTCGGGGGAACCTAAGAATTATCTTTAAGGATTTGAAGGGTTCCCAAGTGAATGGGGAATTAGATTTGTTCCCAGAGGACAGAACCCAGAATGATGGAGGTCAGTTACAAAAAGGCAAATTTCTGTTAGATATTTTAATAATAATTGTTATTGTTGCTCAGTCATTTGCAGTCATGTCTGACTCTTCATGACCCCACTAAGTGACTTGCCCAGGGTTACACAGCTAGGTAATTACTAAATGTCTGAGGTCACATTTGAACGCAGGTCCTCCTGATTCTAGGACTGTTGACTCTGCCTCTGTGGCACAGAGGTTATGTAAACTGCAAGCTCATGAACCTGGGCTGATTCCAAGTTAGTGAAGGAAAATAATGAGATTGGATCCAATTCACCTCCTTACTGGTAGACTTCGCCAGCTTCTCCCCAACTGACACCTTCCCCAGCTATTGCAAATCAAATTCTCCTAGTCTCATTGGTACCTGAATAGGATCTTCATTTGCATTATAGGTCTCCAAACTTCTACCCACAAATCAAATTCCAAAGAATTAAGTTAATTTAAAATAAGTAGATGGTCCCCTAAAGTTTATTTCCATGTAGTTTGGCCTAGTGAGGGGAAAAAAAATCAGATGTTTTCAGCCATCTTTTGCACTTAGCTGAAGAAAAAGTCCAAGTTGGATCACTATAGCTTAGAGTTTTCATTGAGTCGGACTTCCCCTATTTGTCCCATCGATGTGTTCATATAAACATGGGTATCAGCCTCAGCAAGAGTTTGACATTAATCTGTAGGATTTATTTAACATGTCCTATTTATCAGGTTCTGTCTCAAGTGCCAGAGATACAGAGACCAACATACTGTAATCCCTACAATAAAGGAACTGATATTCTGTGACACAGGACAACTATATATGAGTAGGTATATACAGACTACATCTTTGTTGTGGCTCAGCGTCTGACTCTTTGAGACCCTGCGGACCCTAACCTGTCAATGCTCCCGAGACTGATTTGCCATTTCCTTCTCCAGTGGATTAAAGCCACCAGAGATGAAGTGACTCATTCAGGACCATATAGCTGGGAAGTAGCTGAGACTTGATTTGAACTCAGGTCTTCCTGACTCCAGGTTCAGGACTGAACCACTGAACCACGCAACAACCCCTTAGATAAGAGGTAGTTTAGGGTAGAAAATAAAAAAAATGGCTTCAAGTATCAGTTTCCCAATAAATATTTCTTGAGCATCTACTATGTCTCAGGTACCATACTCAGCTCTGGTTAAGGCAGTGGGTAAACTGAGTTTGGAGGAAGTTAGAGATTCTATATGGAAAGAAGCTATTCCAGATGTGGGGCATGACTGTTAGAAATGGGGTGGAGATGGGAGATGGAGTGTTATGTGTGAGGAATGTCAGGAAGGTGTGTTTGTCAACTGAAGATTGGGGAAAATGTATAATGAGACCAAAGATACAGTGGGGGCTGATGGAGTTAAAAAGGCAAATAGCAAAGTTGATATCTTTACCCCCAGAGAAAAGGGCAGTCACTGGAACTCGCTGAGCAGAGGAGTAAGAAGGCTAGCCCTACATGCACTTCAGGAAAATCCCTTTAGGTGCTGTGGAATTGGATTGGATTGGAGCTGGGAAGCAGTTTGAGGCAGAAAGACCAGTTAGGACTCTACAAGGGTGAACTTAAGTGATGGGTGGGTAGTATTGTGCATGGTATGCCTGGGAGATCTGAGAAGTGGTGGCACCCTTAAGAGAAATAGGGAAGGGGGCAGCTAGAGCACGCTCAGCCCTGGAGTCAGGAGGACTTGAGTTCAAATTTGGCCTCAGACACTTCATAATTGCCTAAGCTGTGTGACCTTAGGCAAGTCACTCCACCCCATTGCCTTAAATAAAATTTAAAAAAAAGAAAAAAGAGAAATAGGGAAGGTTGGCAGAAAGGTTTCTGGGTGAAGTAGAGAGGTTGGTGAGCTCTGCTCTGGATGTGCTGAGTTTGAGATGGGAAATATATCTAGGAAGCTCAAGAGAGAGACTGGGGATGGATATAGAGATCCCCGAGATCCCAGAGTGTCTGCCCAGAGGTAATAATTAAGCCACTGGGAGCTGATGAGGACCAAGGGAGAGAGTGGGGAGTGGGGAGAGAACAGGGACCCGGACAGAGCTATCAAAGGAGACTGGGAAGAAACTAGTCAAACAGGAGGAGACTGAAGAGAGGGGAGTCTCATTGAAACCCAGAGAAGAGAAGAGAACTGTCAGGAAAGAGAATGAGCAACAGTGGCAAAGACTGCAGAGATATCAAGAAGGGCGAGGACTCAGGAAAGACCATTTTTCTCAAGCAAGAAAGGAAGGGTGACTGTGCAGAGAAGCACTTCAGGGTTAGTGCTGAGGTCAGGAGGCTGAGGAGTAAGTGAAAGGAGAGGGAATGGGTGTCATTTTTTTCTAGGAGTTTGGGGGAGAAAAGGAGGAGAGAAAGAAGATGGCAGTATGAAGGGATTGTTTTGGGAGGGTCTACTGAAGGTTTTGAATGTTAGGGACCATTTTATATATTATCTTTGAAAAAAATATTATTTATTGATTGATTTGTTTTTGCAATGCAATGGAGTTAAGTGACTTGCTCAAGGTTACACACCAGAGTAAGTTTTATGTGTCTGAGGACAAATTTGAACTCAGGTTCTCCTGTCCCCAGGGCCAGTGCTCTATCCACTGCGCCACCCCACTGTCCCTATCTTTTATGTATTTACTTATACACATCTTTTCCTTATTTCTTTACATACAAATTAGTTCCCTTAGTAAGATCTAATTTCCCTGAGGGTAGGGACTATTGAAGCTTTGGCTATACTTCCAGTGCTGGCATGGAGCTGACATAGAGCTAGCACTAAATCGATGCTTACAGATGGATTATTCTATAAAATAGAAGAAGGGCTGTCTCCGCTCCAGTCCATTGGCTAATCAAACTACTTCCCTATTCAATAAGCTTCACTGTTTCCCTATCATGAGCAATGGGAAATCCTGTTTTGCTCTGAAAGCTCTTCCCAACCTAATTCTTTCTCACCTTTCCGGCCTTCTTGGGCCTTACTCCCCTCAATATTCTGTGAGATTCAGTGGCCATGGCTTCTTTTGCCTAGGAGACCCTTATCTCCATCCTCCAAGCATTTTCTTTTATTTTCTTTTCAAGGCAAATGGGGTTAAGTGATTTGCCCAAGGCCACACAGCTAGGTCATTATTAAGTGTCTGAGGTTGGATTTGAACCCAGCTACTCCTGACTCTAGGGCCAGTGCTTTATCCATTGCACCACCTAGCCACCCCCTCCAAGCATTTTCATTGACCATGGCTCATGCTTGCACCTTTCCACCTCCTGACTTCCCTGGCTTCCTTCAAGTCTCATCTAAAGCCCCACTTTCTACAAGAGGCTTTTCCCAGTTCTCCGAAATCTTAGGAACTTCCCTCTGAGATTATCTCTAATTTATCTTGTACACTGCAGCTTTCACGCTATCTCCAACATTAAACTAGGAGCTTCTTGAGGGCAGGGACTGTTTTTTACCTTCCTTTGTTATTCTAACCCTTAACACAGTGTCTGGCACATGAAGATGATTAATAACTGCAAACTGTCATAGGTATGATTGGAGGCAGTAAGAAAAGAAGCAGTAGATGAAGAGAGACTGAAAAATTAGAAAGAAAGGGAGTGGTTGAGGGGACAATCTGATGGAGAAGTTGGGGGGATGAGATAAAAGGCATATGTGGAGGGATTGGCCTCATCATCATCAGAAACTGGGGCAAAGTGAGCGAGATGAGCAGAACCAGAAGAACATTGTCCACCCCTAACATGGGGGTGATGATCAACCTTGATGGACTGGCTCATTCCATCAGTACAATGACCAGGGACATTTTTGGGGCTGTCTGCAATGGAGAATACCGTCTGTATCCAGAGAAAGAATTGTGGAGTTTGACAAAAACCAAAGACTGTTACCTTCAAATTAGGGGAAAAAAGTTATCTTATTATTGTAATTTTGCTATCTCATGCTTTATTTTTCTTCCTTAAGGATTTGATTTCTCTGTCATCACATTCAACTGAGATCGATGTATACCATGGAAACAATGTAAAGACCAAACAGACTGTCTTCTGTGGGGGGTGGGGGGTGGGGGGAAGGAAGTGAGTTTAAGGGAAAAATTGTAAAATTCAAAATAAATAAAATTTTTGATTAAAAAAATTGTTGCAAAGGAGAAGAGAATGGGGGGATATTGTTTTGCTTCAGTCATTTCTGATTCCTGTCACCCCATCTTGGCAAAGATACTGGGGTGATTTGCAGTTTCCTTCTTCAGATCATTTTACAATTGAATCAAATAAGCAAATAAGATTAAATGATTTACCCAGAGTTACACAGCTAATAAGTGGTGAGATCAGATTTTAACTCCTGACGCCAGTCCCAGCGCTCCACCTACTGTGGTACCTAACTGCCCCTGGAAAGGGAGATAACCATGAGATTTTGAGATGAAAGAAAAGGGATAAAGAGAAACATTGATTTTCTTAATAAAATTAATAAAATTTTAGATTAGGTGCTTAGCTGGGAGGGTGGAGAAGGGGTGTCGTTAGAGGTTTAAAGAGAGGAGGTCTGGACCAGCTTTTGTGGGGAGATTATTGTAACAATCTAGGTGGTGGGGCTCTGAATTACGGTGGTAGCTATGTGAGTGGTGAGATATTGGATGGGTGACATTTAAAAGAAGAAATGACAATGAAGCTACTAATTGGACCTGTTGGGTGAAGGAAAGAAAGAACAAGAGCATTTGATGGATTTGAACCTGAAATATTAGAAGAGTTTGCATTGTCCTATTTTCCCTCAGTCACATCTACTATTTTCTACTTTGCCCTGGTCTCTGGTAACTTACTCCCAATGGCATCCTTTGCTCTTTTTTTTTTGCAAGGCAGTGGGGTTAAGTGACTTGCCCAAGGCCACACAGCTAGGTAATTATTAAGTGTCTGAGGTCGGATTTGAACTCAGGTCCTCCTGACTCCAGGGCCAGTGCTCTATCCACTGCGACACCTAGCTGCCCTTTATCCTTTGCTCTTAATTAAGGCTTCTCCATTGACCATGCTCTTTCATGCCTCAGATGGTTCATATGAGGCCTTCTCTTTCCCTGGGTGTGAATGAAATGGGCCATAAGGAAGCACCCAGTGCTTTAAGCATGACTGGTCTATGTGATTTTTTGTAAAATTTCCATTAAGTACCAAGATAACTGGGATGACCTCCCTCCCAGCTCAGGATATCTGAAGAAAATTAGTTTTTAGCAAATCCCTTGGTTAAATAAGACCACCTTTTGGCCAGCCTGTTGTCTTCCTTAAATGAAGAGTTTTGGAAGAGGAGTCTAAATGTCGTCCCCTCCCAAAGACTGCTATTCTCCAGAATAAACATTCCTGGATCCTTCAGAGAGCATGGCCTGGCTGCCCTTCATGGTTGTTTCTCCCTCCTTTAAACACACTCCAGATCGTAAAGATCCCTTTAGATAGGAGGCTCTCAGACCTGGGTGCAGTGCTCTGAGCAGTTTCCAAGAAGGGATAAGGGAAGCAAGACCAACACCTCTGTGTTCTGTTGTCCCTGTCCTTTTGTGGAAGCTGCCTCAGATGGAATGACTGTTCTTGGCAGCTCATGGTGACCTGGTAGCAAACTCCTGCGACCAACTAAGCTCTCACAACAATTAAATCCTACTAGCTTTGCCTTCCTCCAAGTCATACTTCAGTGCCAAGTATCCCTCATCTAGAGTCTTCCTATTTGCTTTTTTCATTTTTAGGGCTTTTTTTTTGTTTTATTTTTGTTTTTGCAAAGCAGTGGGGTTAAGTGACTTGCCCACGGCCACACAGCTAGGTCATTATTAAGTGTCTGAGGCTGGATTTGAACTCAGGTACTCCTGACTCCAGGACTAGTGCTCTATCCATTGTGCCACCTAGCTGCCCCCCCATTTGCTTTTTCTAAACCTTAATCCTCTTTATGATACAATCCTCTTCCAACTTTAAACTTTCTCTCTTCTTGTAACTTCTTGTCCTTTTCTGACTTTTGGCAAAGTGAGCCTTCTCTCTCCATTTGACCAGTCACACCAAGGTCACCTTTTGGTTCCCATGACTTGCACAAGTTGGGGGCTGGTTTGATTTTGTTCTGGAGTAACCCCAAGAAGAGAAGGTTGTATCAAAGAGTAGGTTAGTGTGATGGAGGAAGAAGAGATGCAAAGATGGAACAAAAATGGCTAACAGGGACTTGATATTATGGGTGAAGCAAATAAGACAGCCCTTACCCTCAGGAAGCTTTCATTCTAATATGAAAGACAATAAGGGGAGATAGGAAGGGAGAGAGGATATCTTGATATAAGGACATCTTGAAGTGAGCAAAGCTCATGAAAGGATGACCCAGGTGGGCTAGGGACACACCCATCAGAAGGGTAGAAAGATACTGGATTCCTTCCAAAGACAAATCTTCTGTTGGGTATGTTGGGGATACCTTTTGGGGCAGGAAATGAAACAGATGTCCATAACTTGGCTCCACTTCAGGATTGTACCCCCCTCCTTTGGACACACTCCAGATTGTAAAAATATTGAGAGGAGAGGATACTATCAGAGAAGAGAATTATGGATTTCAGAATGGAGATGGTGAAATAGTGGGGAGTAACACCAGTTACAAATATAGACCCTCCTCTTGGAAACTCAGAATCTAATGGTGAGACAACTATGTACAACTATGTACAACAAAACAACTATGTACAAACCACATGGAGACAGGAGTAATTGGAGGTAACAGAAGGAAGGCACTAGAAATAAGGGGGAGGGTGGGACCTAAGGGGAAAAAAACTTCTTTTCTACAACGTGGAATAGCTAGGACTTGAAGGAAGTCAGGAGGTGGCTATGAGCAAGGAAAGTGACTGTGGGAGAGAGTGAGGCTCTGCCTCACTTAAACCTAGCTCATATGCCAGTGAAGAGAATACCCAGTGATTTCTTTGAAAACAAAGGATGAACAACAATATCCCTAACAGCTAGCACAGAGCCAGGTAGGTGCTGAGTAAATGAGTGCTGTTTTACATAGCACTCCTGACAACTTTTCTTATGTGTTTCTGGATCCTTCTATTTGTTATTTCTCATGGCAGGATAATATCGCTTTATATTCATGTACTTCCATTTGCCCGGCCATAGCCTAATCAAATCATTACTTTGCTTCCATTTTTTTCCTCTTTGTTATAATAAAGAGCAATTATATGAATAACATGGATTTTTATCATTTATCTCCTTGAGATATACCCCCTAAAACTCTAATGCCCCATTGGTGGGTTTGTGAAATGAGCCAACCATGCTGGAACTATGGGCAAAGGGCTAAAAACTGCATGCATTTGACCCAGCAACACCAAGATTAGGTATGTATCCCAAAGAGATCAAAGGAAAGGGAAAAGGACCTGTTTGTATAAAAGTATTTATGGCAGCTCTCTTTGTGGTATCAAAGAATTAGAAATTGAGAGGAGGCCCAATAGCGCCCCTTACCGCCACCTTTAGTTTCTTCCTTCCAGACTCAGCTCAAATTATACCTTCTGCAGGAAGTATTTATCACCCTTCCCAACTGCTGATACTTTCTCCTCTCAAAAAGTCTTCTGATCTCTCTCTCTCTCTCTCTCTCTCTCTCTCTCTCTCTCTCTCTCTGTCTCTTCTCTTTCTCTTTGTCTCTCTGTCTCTATTTCTGTCTTCTGTCTGTCTCTTGTCTCTTTTCACTCTCTCTTTCTCTTTGTCTCTCTGTCTGTCTCTCTCTCTCCTCTCTCTGTCTCTCTCTCTATCTCTATCTGTCTCTGTCTCTCTCTGTCTCTCTGACTTTCTCTGTCTTTCTGTTTCTCTGTCTCTGTATCTCTCTCATTTCATACCTAGTTGCCTCCCCATCAGGACACAGGCTCCTTGAGGGCAGGGATGCTATTTTTGGCCTTCTTTTTATCCCTAGTGCTTAGCATAGTCTCTGGTACATGGGAAAGCAGTTATAGTAATACAAATTGACTGACAAAAAAAGAGATTAGATACGTTATTGAAGCTTTTTTTTTAATATTGTTGTAACCTCCCAGTGAGCCCTTTCTTACGGTAGTGCAAATCACTACATGGTCGAACATGGTCTCAATCTACATTCTTGGAAATGATGAAATCATGTAAAATGTAATGCAAAATTCTGCAAAATACATATAAATCATTCAGTGAAATTCTTATGTGTTTTCCCATTAGACTATATCATCCTTAATCTATGTGAGTAGCCCAGGGCTAGTCCTGTCTCCTTCACTAGAGGGCAGCTGGCTGCTACATTCCATGGACCAGTACACCCAAGATCTCATGAAGAATCTTGATGTGTCTCCAGGCTGGACAGTCTTCATCTATTCTAACTTTCACTATTTTATCCCCTAAGAATTTATTTCTCTTTGAATGCTCATCTCTCAATAACTGTTAGCTGAAATATTGGAATTTCTCGACATGATGACATTTTGAACAAGATAAGTGAAGTTGGATTTTGATAAGGATAAATCAGGAAAAGCAAAAGGATTAGAGAGAGTCACAGTTTCAGAATGAGGAAGTACCGAGTTCAAATCCCACCCAGTCCACTGGCAATAAATTGCAGAGTAAATACCTATCTGTAATTGTAGCAGGGACTTCTTCACTACGACATCCCTATCCTAATCAGTCCAAAAAAATAAAAAGCTGGAGAAGGGCAAAGCAGAAGCTTGGATAAAGTGATCTAAGAATTTGAGAAAGGAGAAATCCCTTCAACAAGGATCACCCAAGGCTTTTCCTGGAGGAAGTGGTCATTGAGTTGAGCAGTAAAGTAGAGGGAGTAGATTCCAAGCAAGGGGACAGTTTTTGTGAATCCATAAGAGGAAAGGGAGTGGAAAAGATGAGGAAGGAATAGCTTGGCATGTCTTGGCTGGAGAGTAAAAGTAAACCGAGTGAAATAAGGTGGGAAAGTTGATTAGAGTCAGATTGTGATGGACAAGATAATGCCACAAGCATTTATTAGATTGTATTAGGCACTTTAGTAAGGGTTGGAGATACAAGTAGAAGGGGAAAAGACAGTCCCTGTGATCAAGAAACACCCTCTGATGGGGGAAACAACCTACACAAAGGAGGCTAAAAAGGTGTGAGGGAGATGAGTCAGCAGCATAGCCAGGAGAGGAATGGAAGTTGGTCCTGCACAGTATCTTCTTCCATTGCTATTTTATGTTGATCTTCCAGGCCCTCAGGACCAATTTAAGGAATTTGTATTTGAACATAGAAGTAATAGGGAGCCCTGCAAGGGTTTGGAGCAGGAGAGTGACATGCCAGATCTGGTCATTGGGATTTTTGTCTTCAAGTCAGTAAAATGATGAGATGTTTTCTAAAGAGAAGCACATTAGCTTCTTCAATCAGCTTATCAAATCCCACATCAGTGAGCTAGAGGAGACTGATCAGTTGCTTTGACCTAATGTAATCAGTTTAGTTGGAGTGGAATTGTCTCTTGGGGCCAAGGCAGGGCTACAGACCTCCCAATCACATAGAGATTATTGGGGTTGGAAGAGGATAATAGCACCTGTTGTAAATGTGTTTCTTCCACCAGTGAAGACCTGGGAATCAATGTGCAGACCCTGCCAGGAAGGAGGGAATTAAGAATTTGATCTTGTTTCCCCTCCACTCACTAGGAGCCTGAAATTTATTTCTGTTCTATTTTTGCAAATAGGCTTTAGTTCTTAGCTCAGAGGCCGAATCAGTCTGGAAAATGTAAAGCCTTTGCGGGAACCTCCTGGAACATCAGTGTTGTGTACAAGCAAGGAACATCCAGTCTATTGACTGAAACCCTTACAGGATGCTCCAAGATAAATAACCACTCTTTACCTTCTCTCCAGGGACCTGGAGGTATTTCTTCACAGGTTAAAACTCAGCCTTCTCATTATATAAGACTCATGGTACCAACAAGAGCATCCTTGGATACGATGGCCTTCCACAGTTATTTTGAGGGAAGTGACAGTTTCTTTTTCTCTCCCACTGACATAATGATAGATCCTTTCCATATGACTCACACGCAAGGCTTCCTCTTCCAAGCTTGGGGAATTATAAAAGTCTGTCTTTAGGGTCCTCTCTTCTCCCATCTTCTGATGGATGATATCACAAATAACCTCAAATGGAAGGAGCCCTTCAATGTGGGTCATTTATATTATTATACAAGATATATGATTTAAGGCGTTTTTCCTCTTTAGATTGTATCCTTGAGATTGGAGTGATGTCCATAGCTTTGTCCTCTGTGGCGAGAAATTATAACAACACATAGTTGGTCAACTGTTAGAAAGACAAGAATGACTTTGAGAGAGTGTGTGGTCTAGTGAATAGTTTTGAACTCAGAATCAGGTCCCAATTCTATCTTGGACACTATGTGTAGTTCTGGGGGATTCACTTAAACTCTCTCAGTTTCCTCCTTATAAAAGGAAGGTGTTGGACTTGACTACTAAAGTCCCTTAGAGCTCCTAATCTATGAGGATATGAAAGAAAGGCACATGAATATACTGTTGTTGGAGCAATGAAATGATCCAGCCATTCTGGAAAGCAATTTGTAACTGTGAGCAAAAAAGGACTAAATTTGTTATTTTTGACTCTCAAATACCATTTCTAATACTATATTCCAAAGAAATCCAAAAAAGAGAAAAATAAAATATCCTTAGCACTTCTTTTCGTGGTGACAGAGAATTGGAAAGTAAGAAGGCATCCATTGGTTAGGAAATTACTGAACAAATTATAGCACATAAAAGTAATGGAATTCTGTGTGTGTAAGAAATGATGAAAAGGACAGTTTTGGAAAAACCTGGGAAGATTTGTAGGAACTGATGCTGTGTGAAGTGAACAGAACCAGGAGAACATTGTATACATTAACACGACATTATATGGTGATCAGCTGTGATAGACTTAGCTCTCTCCTCAGTAATGCAATGATCAAAGACAATTCTAAAGGACTTATTAAAGAAAATACCACCCACATCCAGAGAAATAACTGTGGCATCTAAATGTAGATCAAAGCATTCTATTTGCTGTTTAAAAATGTTTTTCCTTCTCATGGTTTTTCCCTCTTTTGTTCTGATTTGTTCGCATGATTAATATAGGAATATGTTTAACATAGTTATAATGTATAACCTATATCTGATTGCTTGCTGTCAATGGAAAAGGGAAGGAAGAGGCAGCTAGGTGGCACAGTGGATAGAGCACTGGCCCTGGAGTCAGGAGTACCTGAGTTCAAATCCGGTCTCAGACACTTAATAATTACCTAGCTGTGTGGTCTTGGGCAAGTCACTTAACCCCATTTGCCTTGCAAAAAAAAACCCTAAAAAAAAAGAAAGAAAGGGGAAGGAAGGGAGACAGGGAGAAAAATGTGGGACTTAAAATCTTACTGAAAAATGGATGCTGTGGGGCAGCTAGGTGGTGCAGTGGATAAAGCACCAGCCCTGGAGTCAGGAGTACCTGGGTTCAAATCTGGTCTCAGACAATAATTACCTAGCTGTGTGGCCTTGGGCAAGCCACTTAACCCCGTTTGCCTTGCAAACCCCCCCCCCAATGGATGCTGAAAATTATATTTTCATGAAGTTGGAAAAGTAAATAAAATATTTTATATAAAGGAAAAAAGAAAGATAAATAACTTTTAAAGGCTTAGAAACTCTGATCAAAATAATGACTGAATATGATTCCTGAGGACCTATGATAAAGTATTTTGACAGAGAGGTAATGGACTTAGAGTACAGATGGAGACAAGTATTTTTTTGAAAATGGTCAATTAGTTTGGAACTATGCCCAAAGGGTAACAAAAATGTGCATCCCCTTTGATCCAGCAATACCATCACTGGGTCTACACCCTGGAGAGATGATGAAAAAGGGTAAAAACATCACTTGTACAAAAATATTCATAGGAGCCCTGTTTGTTGTGGCAAAGAATTATAAATTAAGTAAATGTCCTTCAGTTGGGGAATGGCTTAGCAAACTGCAGTCTATGTATGTCATGTAACACTGTTGTTCTATTAGAGACCAGGAGGGAAGGGAATTCAGGGAAGCTTGGAACTGCTTGTGTGAACTGATGCTGAGTGAGATGAGCAGAACCAGAAGAACATTGTCCACCCTCACAGCAACACAGGGGCTATGATCAACCTTGACAGACTTGCTCCTTCCTTCAGTGCAACCATCAGGGACAATTTGAGGCTGTTTGCAATGGAGAATACCATCTGTATCCAGGTAAAGAACCGTGGAGTTTCAACAAAGTCCAAGGACTATTTCCTTTAATTTAGGGGGGAAAAAAAACTCTGATATCTTATCGTCTGATCTTGCTATCTCTTATACTTTATGTTTCTTCCTTAAGGTTATGATTTCTCTCTCATCACACTCAATTTGGATCAATGTATACCATGGAAACAATGGTAAAGACTGGCAGATTGCCTTCTGTGGGGGTGGGGGAGGGAAGTAAGATTAGGGGGAAAATTGTAAAACTCAAAATAAATAAAATCTTTAATTAAAAAAAAGAAAATGGTCAATTGGGAATTCCTTTTGCTTAAGGATTTTTTCTGTATTATCTTTTTTCCCCCAAAGTGGTAGTGGAAGTTGGGGGGGGAGGAGATCTTTGTTTATTGAAAAATAAAATAAAATGCATAAAGAATCTATTATCTTCAAATTCATTCTTATCTCCCTTACTATTAAAGTCTTTCCTCTGAGATTATCTACAATTTATCCTGGGTGGAAAGTGCTTGTTGCCAATCTAGATTATCTGTCTGTCCACAAAGGTTGTTTAAATGTTAACTCATAAGGAGATATGAATAAAGACCTTGAATGTCTCTACCCTTCTCCCTTCTTTAAGGATAGCTTTGCTTCTTGCCAGGAGAGGAGTAGGGGGTTTGGAGCCTCTACTCTTCTCAAAGAGAGAATGCCAGACTAGAATTCTATCCATCTGCTCCCTAAATATTGTAAGTGTAGAGAAAGTAATTTTTACTTTTAATTTATTTGCTTAAAATTAATTTGCTCTTGGGGCAGCTGGGTGATGCAATGGATAGAGCACCAACCCTAGAGTCAGGAGTTCAAATCTAACCTCATACATTAATTACCTAGCTGTGTGACCTTGGGCAAGTCACTTAACTCCATAGCCTTGCCAAAACCCCCCTAAAATAATTTAATCTTAATAGACTGCTAGCTCAATATGAGTTAGTGTCATGTGTTAGTATGATGGGGCAGTTAAAAAAAAGAAAGGTGATTAAATCTTGGGGTGCATTGAGAGAGGCCTGTTCTCTGTCCTTGACATCCCTTGTCCAGTGTTGTATTTAATTTGGGTGTCTTGGTTTAAAAGAGATTTTGATAAGCTGAAAAGTCGCAAGAGTAGGACAATAAGAATGGTGAAGATTCTTGAGTCCAGGCATATGATGATGGGTTAAAGGAAGTGGGGTTGTTTATCCTGGAGAAGAAAGGATTAAGGGAAGAGGGGCATGCTAGCTGTGTTCACACATTTGAAGGGCTGACTTGGGAACAGGGATTAGGCCTGTTTTGTTTGGCCCTAGTGGACAGAACTGCAAGCAAATCAAAGTCTAGATATGGCTAGAAAAACTGACTCCCAATCAGAGTCTGTCGGCCCAATAAGCCGTCATTAGAGGTGGTGAGTTCTCTGACCTTGATGGTCTTCAAGCAGGGACTAGAGGGCCACTGGTTAGGTAGGTTGCAGGAAGAATTCCTCTTGGTGGTGTTGGCTGGGGTCCTGCACCTCTCTCCCGTCCCAGAATCTAGCTTTGTCTCTTACCAACTTTGACCACCTGCTCTATTTCTAGACTCTGGTGCCAAACAGAACATGCTCAGTCTTTCACGTGAGAATATCTGAATTGTCTCAAAAGCAGCTAAGGGACACCTAAGTCCAAAATCAGCCTCAGACACTTACTAGTTGTGTCGAGTCACTTAACTGATCTCTGCTGCCTCAGTTTCCTCAACCATAAAAATAAGATTTTATTTGTAGTGTCACAGATCTTTCCATGTAGTAGGCTCTTAATAAATGATTTTTCCCTAATTTTCCTCTCCCTTTCTTCTACCTTCCCTCCCTCTCTTCCTCCCATTCTTCCTTCCTTCCTTTCCTCCTTCCATCTTTTCTTCTTGCCTTCCTTCTTTCCTTCATTTCTCCTTCCTTCCTTCTTTTCTTCCTTTGTTCAGAACAAATCCTGATTTTTCCTAAGAATAATTGCTTTCCCTTTACTCTTGCAACCATGATCCAATTGACATATCTGTTTTCTTTTTCTTTTCTTTTCTTTTTATTTAAGGCAATGAGGTTAAGTGACTTGCCCAAGGTCACACAGCTAGGCAATTATTAAATGTCTGAGGTTGGATTTAAACTCAGGTCCTCCTGACTCTAGGGCTGGTGCTCTATCCATTATACCACCTAGCTGTCACATCTCTTTTTCTTAAGATTCTTCATTCTCCCCCTTTCTATTGGTTTTTTAAGTCTCTTGCTTTTTTTGCCAGAGAGTAAGTGACTTACCCAGGGTCATGCATTGATTGACCACTTACTTATACACAGCCTCACCTCCCCCAAATCCTTCATGACCCCATGTACTAAATTTGACATTTTTGGAAAAAGTTGTCTACACTTCTATTGGACTTGGTCAGCACTTATAATAAAATGTCATGTGAGAATTTGTAGTATTCACCTATGATACTTTCTCATGCATTTAATAAATTATTTCTATGAGTGCAAGAATCAGTTTTTTTCTAAATTTTCTAACTCTCAGGACAAAAGGCCAATGTTCATTGAATGAGATGGATCTTTTATGGACTTCAGTCTTATTCTCAAAACTGCAAGTTTGGTAGGTCATTCAATTGGAGAATTTGAGAAGGAAGACTAAGAAATCTAGATATGACTGCAAGTTTTACTTTGGCCCCCTTCCCCTAGCTTCCCCTGGAACCTGGTCATAACTTATAAACCCATCATCCAGCCCATCCTGAAAAGGTCATGGGTTAGATCCTCTAGGCTTTAGAAAACGAGTGGTATGAGGTAAAAGGCATTCAAATAATCAGGCCCTTTGACCCAGTTTCTTGATCATCACCTTTCATCATATAACCTCAGACACAGCCAGCTAAAAATGAGGACAGACTCAGGAATGAATTGCATTTTTCTTTATTGAGGGGAAAATTTTGAATGCATCCTCTGGCTCACAGGTAACATTTAGGTCTACATTCTACAGTGAGTGGACACAGTTCATTTAGCTCCAGAAAGTTCCTAGGGGATTATAGCTTTTGTAAAGTCTTCCATTTGCTAAAAAATAAAGAGAAATGTGTGAATGCCTCTACCCCAAACTCTTACAAGCCAGGTTACTCTAATCATTCCATAGAAAACCCAAGATTGGAGAGTCAATTTTGATTTGGAGTTCAATTTTTGTATAAGCATGTTCAGGGAAAGGAGGAAAAAAAAGATTTGGCAAAATCCAAGCTCAAATGACAAATTCTTAGAAGTCAGGATAGTCCTTTTCCAATGCTGGAAGCATATTACACTGGTTTCAAACTGGGGAAAAAGAAGACCCAGGCTCAGCCCTGGTCCAGGAAAGAGACTACAGCTCAGAACCAAATCTAAGGCAAAGAGATAAGATCTGGGGATTTAGCTCAGGAAAGGGATCCACTCCACAATGATGGAGAGAAAATGGTCAAACACATCTTTCTCACTTCAGAAGGGAACCTGGCCCATCATATGAATCCAAGGAAAGGGGCTGAATTCAGTTCTCTGATTGGGCCGAAGAATAAGAAGACTGGTCTAGAAATCAGAGATATCTATAGAAATCTGTTGGAAAATAGAACATTTGTACTTTTTTGTTCTGAAGGAAGATGAGGAAGGAAGGAAGATAAGAATGATTGGGCTGGAAAAAATAACGGGTAAGTATGAGCCAAATACAACAATAACATTTGGGGCAAAAGATGTTACCTTGAACTCATTCAGGAAATTAATTTGCTCTTCTCTTAATTGTTTCACGTAGTCTTTTTTGTCCATGATAGTCAGAATATGGCTTAAGATGAACTTTACAAGGAAATCCATGGAAGTAGCTGAAATATATACAAAGAGAAAATATGGCAGTGAGAGGGGCTGCTTTTGGTTATTATATAATTTCTTTTTTTTAGGTTTTTGCAAGGCAAATGGAGTTAAGTGGCTTGCCCAAGGCCACACAGCTAGGTCATTATTAAGTGTCTGAGACCACATTTGAACCCAGGTACCCCTGACTCCAAGGCCAGTGCTTTATCCACTACACCACCTAGCTGCCCCATGGTTATTATATAATTTCTCCTTGTTGGTTTTCAATTTATTCCCCATTCTTGATATAATTCCTGACTAAAGAGTCTCTGGCATAGAGAGCAAACTCAAGAGCAGGGGTGGGCTATTTTATGAGGGGATCTACCTGGCCAGAAAGGGGAATGGACTATATGACCTCTCAGGGAGTCTTCATTCCTTATACTTGGAATTCCTTGAAGTGGTCTACAGCATAAAATACCCTGAGACTTGACCTGAATGATCCAATAGTTTTCCTGGTTCCAGGGGGAGATGAATGAGGAATGTGACCCTCCCCAGGACCGGCCAGGCACTCACCTTCAGAGTAGCAAATCATCAGGCTAGCCAGAAGAAGAAAAACAAGTAACGGTCTCATAATCAGATTGCTAGATTTGGAGGTCCTGGGCTTCAGAAGGCAGGGAGTGCTTTGGGACTTTTGGAGGCCACAGGGATATTTGTGTCTGCCAAGGCTGTCCAGTCCCTCCCCAAGAGTGAGTCATATGATGTTATGATAAAACATTGCATTTCCACTCCCCACCCTTCCATTTTCCCCAAACCCGACCCCTGACATCTCCCAGGAAAATAATCCCCGAGACTCTCAGTTCCCTCAGGGCCTTTGGACTAGATTTGGAATCTCTCCATCTCTTCTTCAGGAGACTTGCTCATTTGAGTGTGTCTCCTCTGTTCGTGAAACCCAGGCTAAGGTCAGTTCAAATCCAAGTTACTTCCTGTACTAGGAGGGATTCTGCAAATTCTTGGGCTTGGAGGTTTGAGGACAAGGAGGTCCTGACAATGGGGGTTTGAGGGATCTGCCCATATGATACTTCAGGTTCCTAAAGGCCCCTAAAACAGAAGAGGCTGAACTAGAGCAAACTAGAAGTCCCTGTATGTCTATTAACTAACTTTAGAGTTCTATCAATTAACAATATACTTTTTTTTTTAGGTTTTTGCAAGGCAAACGGGGTTAAGTGGCTTTCCCAAGGCCACACAGCTAGGTAATTAATTATTTTAGTGTCTGAGACCGGATTTGAACCCAGGTACTCCTGACTCCAGGGCCGGTGCTTTATCCACTGAGCCATCTAGCCGCCCCAACAATATACCTTTGCAGAATGTTATCAGAGACATCTGGATCACCATCCAACAAGGTATTGAAGTTCAATCCCAGTTCCAGAAAAATGCTCTACGCCTTTGTGTCAGAACACCACTAATTTGTCCCCAACTGTATACATTGGGACACTGGTTGTTTCTTTTATCTAAAGGGATTCACCTTACAGGGTCCTGACTCAAATAGTATTCTTGATTGGGTACATTGGCATCAAGGAACAACAAACAACAAAACAAAGTCTAATTTCCACAATGTTCATAAGGATCATAGATTTAAGAGTTGGAAAAGACCCTTTCTAGTTCTAATATAAGGAAATGGAAACTCAGGAAGACTCAATGAATTGATAAGGTCATATAGCTACATGTGCCAGAACTGATATTTGAACCCATACCGTTGATTTCAAAGCCAGTAATCTTTCCATTATCATACTATTATGTCACCTGCTTTGTAGATTTAGAACCCCAGAGAAAAAAAGAACCCCAGAAACAGAATAATTAAGTTATTCAGTCATGCCCCAGAAGTGTAAGGGCAGAGAGTGGATTCCATCAGTCCCTGAGTTCAGAATGTGAACTTTCATGATTCTTTATGGCTTATTAAATTTCACTAAGTTTGAAGAAAACATGGTAAAAGATTCTAATGCAGTTCACAATCCACATTCTGCTATTTGTACCTGAGAAGGAAAGACATAAACATACCCCTTTTTCCGGTGTTTGAATCCATACTGAAACCCTCTTCGCTGTGGACTTATAACATTGGTAATGAAACCTCTCTGAATTGCACTCATCCAATCTGTAAGAAAGAAACAATAACACCTGACTTTAAAAAAATAATTGTTTAACATCATTTGTACAAAAATATTCATAGTAGCCCTGTTTGTGGTGGCAAAAAAATTGGAAATCAAGTAAATGTCCTTCAATTAGGGAAATTGCTTAGCAAACTGTGGTCTATGTATGTCCTGGAAAACTATTGTTCTATCAGAAACCAGGAGGGGGGCAGCTAGGTGGCGCAGTGGATAAAGCACCGGCCCTGGAGTCAGGAGTACCTGGGTTCAAATCCGGCCTCAGACACTTAATAATGACCTAGCTGTGTGGCCTTGGGCAAGCCACTTAACCCCATTTGCCTTGCAAAAAAAAAAGAAACCAGGAGGGATGGGAATTCAGGGAAGCCTGGAGGGATTTGCATGAACTGATGCTGAGTGAGATGAGCAGAACCAGAAAAACACTGTACACCCTAACAGCAACATGGGGGAGATGATCAACCTTGATGGACTCACTCATTCCATCAGTGAAACAATCAGGGACAATTTGGGGCTGTCTGTGATGGAGAATACTGGCTGTATCCAGATCAAGAGCCGTGGAGTTTGAACAAAGTTCAAGGACTCTTCCCTTTAATTTAGAAAAAAAAACCCAGATATTGTCTGATCTTGTTATTTCTTACACTTTTTGTGTCTTCCTTAAGGATCTGATTTCTCTCTCATCACACTCAATTTGGATCAATGTACAACATGGAAACAAATTGCTTTCTGTGCAGGGAGGGAAGTAAGATGGGGGGAGGGGATTGTAAAACTCAAGAAAAAATGAAAAAAGAAAAAAAAGACCATGACATCAGGGAAGTGATGCCATGGCAAGCATGTGAATTGGATTGGAGTGAGGGGATGCTGTGCTAAGTCACTAGCCTCACTTTCTCCTCAAGAACCTTCTGGATCCAGTGGCCAGATATGGATTGGGGTAACAGGAGATGGCCCTGGAGGCAATCAGAGCGAAGTGACTTACCAAAGGTCACACAACTATTAAGTGTCAACTATCTGAAGTCAAATTTGAACTCAGGTCCTCCTGATCAGGGCTTGTGCTTTATCCATTGCATTCACCTAACATAGTAAATAGAGGGTCAGTCATATCCAAAAAGACCTGAGTTCAAGTTATGCTTCTGACACAAATTGACAGAATGACTCTATTTAAGCAATGTATCCCCTTAGGGCAATATGGAGCTCTGAAAGTTGTAGAGAGGGTCGCAACCTGCATTGGTAGAAGTTTCCTCATCTGAGATCCAGGCTCTCTCCCTATTTATGGACCACTGTGACTCTTTTCTATATTTGCTGAATTTTTTCTAGGATAAAGTATAGGTTGTATGGTTGCCCTGAATATTGTTACAAGAGCCATCGTGATCCTTTTGCTGACATTTGTGAAGATCTAAGTACTGGTTCTATTTGGTCTATAACCTGAAATTTCACAAGAGAAATTCCTGGAAGGGAAAATAAGTCAGAGATAAAAAGAGTTGAGCCTTAAGATTGTCCCCCAAGATTCTTGGAAGCCAAGAGGAGAACTTCAGACAAAGATGTCTAGAAAAAAAATTGAGGAGAAAGAGATGGATGGTAGGGAAAGCCAGTGTTTACCTACAGGGAAACAGACTGGGGCTCAATACGGCTAGGTTGCAGCCAATAGTCCAGTTTGGTTGCGATGTTGGGCACGCAAAGGGGTATGATGTGAAATATGGGGGAAAGTAAATGATAGCTGAGGCAGCTAGGTGGCTGGAGCACTGGCCCTGGAGTCAGGAGGATCTGAGTTCAGATCTATCCTCAGACACTTAATAATTACCTTACTGTGTGGCCTTGGGCAAGTCACTTAACCCCATTGCCTTGCAAAAACCAAAGGGGGGAAAAAAAAGAAAGTAGATAATAGAGGACTTGTGAGGTTCTTAAATCAGTGGAATCAAAAAGTATCCACTGAAGGTGTTTTGACCAGGAGAGTGTTTGGGTCAACCCATTAGGGAGATGATGTTCTTCAAGTAAGAAAAATAGAGTGGTTTGTTGCCTCAACATCAGGCCTTAAGATTGAAGGGATTCTCTAGGTCCTTTGCTGAAGTGGGAGTAGCTACTTGCCCCATGGTTTGCACTCTGTGATCCTTTGTTCGGGTTTGGGCACCTTCCACTGATACAGAAGAGATGCTGAGGGTGGTAAGGGAAGGAGAGATGATAGCCACAGATGGGACTGACTGTACTGCATCTGGGGGAGACCTGCAGGAAGCTGTTTGTAGGGGACTCACCCATAAAGAGGTAAGTAGGGTGTGACCTTGCAATTTCTCTCCATGCACTTGGAAATGGCCCAGATTTGGGGAGTTCAAGTTTATTACTGTTCTGGCTAAGTAATCAGGCCTCATTGAACACACACACACAGAGTCAACAGTTGAAATGCTGAGCGCTTATAGAAACCTCTTTGTGTACAAATGCTTCCCCATAATCCGGAGTGTCCTAATTACAGCTGATTCTAATCCATTTACTGAAGACTTAGATACCTCCAAGACACACGAGCTATTGGGGTATTTCCTTAAAAACAGACTAAAGCCTCCTTCCTAGGTCAAGCTGTCCCTACAGCTACTGAAGGCATCACTGGAAAGGTCCAACTAGGTAGGGTTATTCCGAGATGACATCCCTTCATCTGGCAGGTCCACAAGGCTGGCCCCTGGCAAGGGGGAGGTATAGATGATGTGTGCCTTAGTGTCTCTGCTCTGCTCAATTCAACATTTTTTTAACACATTTTAAGGATGAGGCAAAGAACTAGTCCCTTGGAACTATTCTTTGGTGTCTGTTGATGGTTGCACTGCTCTCTTAGGAACTCATATTGGGAATGATATATGGATTGGAGCATGTTACTGTTTCTCCTTTGTGTTTCCTGCTTTATGGAATCAACAGAGTCCAGATCATCTTAGGGACATCCAGATCCCAAAGAGAAGAGAAACAAGATTTTTCTTTATATCTGGCTTCTCATGCTCACACTCAGGAACAGAAAAAAATTCGAGGGGAAAATTCATGCAGCAAAGCTTTGGGATGGCTCATATGTAGGGTATTCCCTGAAAGTGATTAACAGTTTCTTCTAGAAAAGATATTTGATGTAGAAAATATATCAAATATGGAATTGATAGGTATTTCCTTTAGAAAAACAGACAGCTCATAAAGGGTGGATCAAATATCTTGACTATAAAAATATGAATATATTGATTAATGCTGGTCACTCTGTGGCCAGCAAAATGATCTCAATGGGTTCTTCCCCTTGTACCTTTAGGAAAGAAGCTTGGTTCCTGCTCCTCTCTGTTAGACCATCACCCATTTGGACCATTGGGAGTGTGACTCCAATGGAAGGAACCTCAGGGTGCAAGCAGTCTAGAAGTTTGGGCAATGATAGAAACACAGGTTCTTTTCAGAGTCTGACTTTGTTTTTTGAAAACTCAGCCTGTCTCTTCTTCAGAGTTCCTCTCTTCTTCCTGTCCAGGTGGGATGGGCTCTGTCTCTCTTAGAATTAATCCAGGATGGGCGGCTAGGTGGCGCAGTGGATAGAGCACCAGGCCCTGGAGTCAGGAGGACCTGGGTTCAAATCCGACCTCAGACACTTCATAATGACCTAGCTGTGTGGCCTTGGGCAAGCCACTTAACCCCATTGCCTTGAAAAATCTAAAGAAAAAAAAGAATTAATCCAGGAGGGGACTTCCATGAACTGATGCTGGAGAAGATGAGCAGAACCAGAAGCTTATACAACGAACAACGGCATAGGGTGATGGTCAACTACTGTGGACCTCTCATTTCAGCAGAACAATCATCAAAGCCAATTTTAAAAGACTCGGGATGGAAGATAAGCATCCACATCCAGAGAAGGAAGTGTAGAGGTTAAATGAAGACCAACACTTATTAACTCCAGTTTTTAAAAGTTGTCATATGTAGTGGGCCATTTTGTTATCTCTAATGTTTTCTTTCTTCCTTTTAAATATGATTCTTCTCTCGCAATACATTCCATTTTGATGTTTAGCTTGGTTACAAATGTAAGACCCTTATCAGGTTGTCTCCTGCCAGGGGGAGGGGGCAGGAAAGGAGGGAGGGAGGGAGAAAAATTGTAAAACTCAAAGCCTTACCAAAAAAAGATGGATGAAAACTAACATTGTGTGTAGTTGGTAAAATAAATGAAATACTTATTAAAAAATAAAATAAGTATAAAATAAAATTTAAAAATATTTTTAAAAATTAAAAAATAAGTAAAAACAAGAACAAGGGGGTTTTGTAACTTAAAAAAAAAAGAATTAATCCAGGAGGAGAAAGAGTGAGATAGTGGAACGAGTCTGGGATTTGGAGGTTAGAATTTCACTTCTGGCCCTTACAAGCTCTGTGACCCTAGACAAATCTAGGGTTTTTGTCATATCTTTGCTCCATGCTCCATGAAAATAGCTTCTATTTCTGCCATTGTAATTGGGTTCATGGATAGCTGCTTTGATAACTCTCATCAGGGAATCACTCACCAGCACATCTGGTCTCTTCATCCAATGCTGACACCAGATGGTCTCGCATCCAATGGCATCTGCTTCCTTAGAGGACAGGTAGCCCCCTCCTCTTTGGAATGTTTCTCCACCACTTTGGAAAGGGCTTTTGATTATTATTTTTTTTTAGCTCCCAGTGCTCTCCCTTTCGCCTTTGTGCAATATTCTTTCACCTTCAGCAAACTTCCCATCCTAGATTGTCCTCCTCTGACTGAAGAGTCCCTAGCCTGGACTGCCATGTCATGAGGACTTCCATTTATATATATTTATTTGACTTTTCACTCAAATCTCTCTTCGCATTTCCTCACTAACAGCCTTAGCATTATAGGGCACTCCCTTCTTCTGCCCTCCCCTTTATAGGGTGTCTTCTATTAGAATGCTCCTGGAGACCATTGTCTTTTATGTATTTGTCACCCTAGTGCCTAGCTGACAGTGAGGGCTTAATAAATGTTCTGTCTATCCATCCATTCATCTCCAACAACCCTTTATATATCCATCACTATCATCTATCCATTCCTCCACTGATTTATCCATCAATCTTTTATCTATCTCTCATTATCTATTACTCTATCATCTATCAATCTATATACCTATTAATTGATCAGCTCTCATCCAAACTTTCTCTCTCTCTCTCTCTCATCTAGGTAACTAGGTGGTGCAGTGAATAGAGTCAGGAGGATGAGAACTCAAATCCCATCTCAGACACTTGACAAGTACCAGCTGTGTGACCTTGGACAAGTCACTTCCCCCTGACTGCCTTGCATCCAGAACTATCTCCAGTTGTGTTGATTCCTGTCTGGCCACTGGACCCAGATGGTTCTGGAGGACAAAGCGAAGCTGGAGACTTACACAACCCCCCCTCACTCAAATCCAGTTCCTGAGTTTATCATGGTATCACTTCCCTGATGTCAATTTTCTTCTTCCAGAATGGAGGACAAACATCATTTGCTGAACCAATCTTAGTGATAACAAATCTGTAATTCATTAATTCCTGAAAATTCAACCTTGTTTTATGAATGAGGTTTGTGAAAGAGCGGACAATTTCATGGGTTGTGGGTGTAGGATCAAGAAGAAGAAGCTAAACCCCCACAGAAGGTTCCAAGGGCCAGGAGCTGAGGAAACTCAGGGCAATAGGAGGACCAGGCTAAAAAGCATGTGGGTTGGGCTCTCTCTAGTGGGCAGTTGTGATACTGAAGCCATTGGGAAAGTCAGCCCTCGGACAGGGAGAGCCAGTCAAGCCGAGGAAGTCACTTTGTGGGTAAATCAGGCTGCCCAGTCCCTACCCTGGCTTCACCTGCCGATGGATGAGTGAACCCTCTTTGTCTTGATGCAAGTAACCAATGCACAGGTCAACTCCCTTCAACACTTTCCTGGACATGGCATTCCCAATTCAACCCAAATTCTTTGCAGTCCATTGACCACTTTAAATCCACCCGATAGAATTGTCTGTTTTGTGTAAGAATAACACAAGCAACTTTGTCACAAGTTTTGCTGAAGTCCAGGAAGGGATGACAGTGATTCTCAAAAAGCTGGAGGCACCTTATTCCAGAACATCAGAGCAGTGAGGGACTCCAGGGCCAAGAATGCTAGATGTAGAAGAGAGTGGTCATTTGGACCAAGCTACTCTTACAGATGGGATAACTTGAGTCGTATTCTAGGATCAGGTCCATGACTTCTGTCCTGAGAGGAGCAGGAACCAGGAAGGGTTAGCTCTTTATTGGGGTATGATAGACAGACTTATATAGGCATGATCAGGAACAAACTCAGCAAGCTACACATTTATTGAACTATTTCATATACATCTGCTATTTTTAAGTCTCCCAGTATCTGTGGATAACTCAATCAATAATTATTCATTTATGTGGGGCAGGTCTTTCTACCAGTAGGTCGAAGTAGTTACTCATGTTTTCAGAACTGTTGCTCATGCACACACACTGACTGATGTCTGAGGTTTAAATTTTTCTTTAAACTAACTTATCACTATGGATAGAGCAGATGGGGAGCAGTGGATAGACCCCAGGTCAAAAGGACCCGAGCTCAGATTCAACCTAATACATTTATTAGTTGTGCGACCCTGAGCAAGTCACTTCACCCTGTTTGCCTCAGAGTCTTCCATTTATAAAATGAGCTGGAGAAGGAAACAGCAAACTCCTCTAGTATCTTTGCCAAGAAAACCCCAATTGGGCTCATGGAGAGTTGGACAAGACTGTACAAGAGGTTGTGCATGGAATACCAAACACAAATCAGAAAAGAATGGAATGAGAACAAAGAAGGTCCCATATTCCACAAAAACTTTCTGCCTTTTCAGATCAGGATCTTGAAGATTTAATGGCCCAAAGACTCTAGCTTCTGGGATAATCACAATTTGGCAAAAACCGATAGGACCCACATCTTGCACCCTATACCGAGATATCACTAAACGGGGGACAGGATTTAGACATAAAAGGTCATGTCATAAGCCAATTAGGATCATAAAGAATAGTTTATCTATCAGATCTATGGAGAGAATTTATAACCAAATGAGATAATTTTGATTAAACTGAAGTTTTTGCACCAACAAAAACAATGCCACCAAGACAAAGTAAGATGGTTAACAATTTTTTTCAGCCGGTGTTTCTGATAAAGGCCTTATTTCTAAAGCAGAGAACTGAAAGACAAGTCAAAGAGTATAAAGCAGTTTTCAGATGAAGAAATTAAAGCTATCTATAGACATATGAAAAAATGCAAATTAAAACAACCAAGGCACCTCACACCTCTCGATTGGCCAATATTTCAGAAAAGGGAAATGGAAGGGATGTGGTTCAACTGGTATATCACACTACATTGCTGGGAGTGTGAACTGATCCTTTCTGGAGAGCAATCTGGACCAACACCCAAAAGACAGTAGAACTGTGCGTACCCTTTAATCCAGGTCTGTGACCCAGAGGTTAAAAGGGGGAAAAAACAGACAAGTACAAAAACATTTAAAGCAGAACTTTTTGTAATGGCAAAGAACTGGACATCGAAGGGATATTCACTCACCAATTGAGGAATGACTGAACACATCGTGGTATGAGATGTGACATCACATGAACTGCTGCCGAGTGAAGTGAGCAGCACCAGAACACGGTACACATGATAGCAATGTTGTGACCAATTATTCGATTTCCCCCCTTAGCAATACAATGATTCCAAAAGACTTGTGATGAGAAATGCCAACCACACCCAGCCCATGGAGGCTGAATGCAGATCAAAGCATACCATTTGCATGGATTTTTCATTTCTTGTGATTTTTTCCCTTCTGTTGTTTCTTCTTCCACAACAAGCTAATGTGGAAATGTTTACATGATTGCACACATCTAACCTCTATCAGATTGCTTGGGCAGAGGGCCTGAGAGAAAGGGAAGATGAACAAGTCTGCAACACGAAATCTTATACAAAATGAATTTTGAAAACCGTTACACAAAATTGGCAAAAATAAACATTTACCAAAAAATATTTAGAACTATTAAAAAGAATTTAATGGGATCACAGAACCAGAGCTATAAGGGACTTCAGAAGTTCTCTGGTCCGGTCCCCTCATTTTACATATGGGGAAACTGAGTCCAAGAGGTGATATTTAATGTCTCAAGACATAGGCAGCCAGCAGCATCTGGTCTGGTACTTGGCAGATAAAAGCTAGGTGCTATGATGCCCATTTTACAAAAGTGGAGGTTCAGATCAAGAGACTTGCCCAGGGTCACCCAGCTAGTGTGCATCTGCAGCTTGGAGTCCATTAGACTTCCGTTCCAACCCTGCCTCAGCCATGTACTCGTGTAAGTGGCTCTGGGCAGGTCACTTCACTGCTGCCTGCCTTGGTTTCCTCATCTGAAACAAGGGGATCGTGACAGCTCCCACTCCTCCAGGATGTGGTGAGGATACAATGAGACAACCTTTGCCAGCAACATAAAGACTGGAGCTGCTCTAAGTGTTCCTGTCATTGAGGTTGGGGGTATTTACCCCTCCCCTGACAGCACACAGGGCACTGCTAAGTTTAGATGCTGCAGCCAGATGCCGGCTCCTTGGGATCCAGGCTCTCGACAAGATGCAAAGAGGTTCTGCCCATCCCACTGAACCTGGGTGCCCACTTACCCTGTGGCCAATTCTAGGCCCCTCAGACATACACACAGCCCAGCTTGGGCCAGAGGAGCCTTAGACCATAGGATAGGGAGAGCAGAGTTGGGAGGGGTCTTAGGACACAGATCAGAAAGGCAGAGTTGGACAGAGGCGGTGGTCTCACCCCATGTCCCAGCCAGGCCAGACTTCAGAGCTCCTGGATTGAGTCCCAAGCCCTTTCCCGACAGCAAGAAGTCCACATCACACCCCAGGGAATACATTTTATTAATCTACCCTTAAAACCTCCGACGGCTGCCTGGAGCTAGCCATCTTGCATTTCAGGACAGGAGGGGGGCTGCTGGCTTGGCCAGGTGGGCACTGTTGAGCCTCGCTCTTCCTCGAGCTCACCCACAGCTACTCAGGGTCTCAGTCTCTGCTGCCCCAAGGCCCAGCTCCCCCTGCGGCCAGGCAGCCCTGGTTCCAGAAAGGCCTTTGGCTCCAAGCTCACCTTTTGTTTGCCTACACTAAAAAAAAAAAACAAAACACCTCATTCTTAAAGAAAACATATACAGTCACTTTGAATCCATAGGACAGCCAAGGGGGTTGCCCTACCCCCTACTTAGGTCTTCTTCAGGCCATAGGGCAGGCCCACAAAGGGCCTGGACCCTGGAAGTGGCGGGGAATGCCAGACAGCAGAGCTGGTGCGCTTGTGGTAACGCGGTTTACTCTTGTTGAAAATGTCCTCAAGCCTCGGACTGAGGATGGTCCCGAAGAGCTGGTCGATGTCAGGTGGTTGGTAGTACTGGCGGATGACGGCCTGGCTGAGCTGTGTCCCTAGGGCAGGAGAGTCAGGGGTGACATCAGAACGGGGGGTCCCAAGGAAATGCCACCCATGTCCTGATGACTCCCCCTCAAGGCCACTCCAATCCTTCCCGTCTTTCCTCAAGCCTCCTACCACCCCGTCCCAACCACCCTCCCAGCTGACTCAGCTCCTCCTCCTCTGCCTCCTCTTCCCAAACTTCCCAGGTGCCTCAATCTCAGCCCTTTCTGTCTCCTCCAGGGGCAGCCTCCCCTCCCAACTTCCTGGCTGCATCTCTCCTCCCCTTTCCTCTGCTAAACCTTTAAAAATCTGGACTTACTGCCCTACCCTCTGCCTTCAGCTCTTGGAACCTGGCTTCCAAACTCAACATTCTACCACTGACTGTCCCCAGTGATCTCCTAATGGTCATCCTTCTGATGGCAGCCCTAGGCCCCTTCCTCAATTCTGGTCCTTCTCTGCTTCTTTTGAGGTGTCCAGACCAGGCCCAAAGCCCATAGGGGAACCCCAGGGCTAGATCCTGGGCCCCCTTCTTACTCTCTTTTTCCTCTGGTGACCCCATCAGTCACCCCCAAGCCTCTCCTCTCATCTCCATCCCCCTTGCTCTGTTATCTGGCTCTTCACTCCATTTCCACCTTCTCTGACCCCTGCCTTGAGTCTTGCCCCACTCCCACCCACCAAGCCTAGGGCGCTCTAGATCAGCCTTGCAAGAAAGCCCAAGCTTCATCATCTGCCCCTGCTGGCCTTTCTGGACTGGTCAGACCCTACAGGCCATTCCAATGGATAAGATGGCGATAACTGTTTAAGAGGTGGGCTCCATATTTACCATTGGCCCAAGAAGGAATCGGCTTTCGGGGCTGGGTCTCATCATCTGTGGAGTCGTCACTATTCAGATCCATCCCGTAGTTGTCTGGATTGATTTTAGGGCCTGCCTTGGGGCCCTGGGGAGTCATTTCATAAGAGTTGCAAACTGGAGACTGAAGAAGAAAGGAGACTCGATCTGTTCCTAGCTCTGGGTTGCCAGCGATGATGCAGTCCAAGCCCTCTCCCCACCCCAACCCGACTAAGGCGGTGGACTGAGACCCAGACTCCGCCTCTCTGGGCTGGGTTTCTTTTTTTTTTTTTGCAAGGCAATGGGGTTAAGTGTTTTGCCCAAGGCCACACAGCTAGGTAATTATTAAGTGTCTGAGGCCGGATTTGAACTCAGGTACTCCTGACTCCAGGGCCGGTGCTCTACCCACTGTGCCACCTAGCTGCCCTGAGCTGGGTTCAGTAAAAGGTGAACCTTTCACTCTGCCTCTAACACAAGGTTGAGGAGAGGAGGTCAGGGTCCTGTGCCTGGCAGAGCCCGAAGGCTCCTCTCCTCCCAAGGTCAGGGGTCAGCATTAACTCCTCATGGACCATGAGCCTGATTTCTGAGGACAGTGAGGGAAGAGGAAGAGGTCTCCTCTCCATTTGTTAGCTCAACCCCTCTGAGGGGTGGTCTGCTGACAATGTCAGTAAATAGAAACCAGGGGTCTGTCCTGCTGCTGCTCGCACAGGACCAAGGCTTTCCCTCTGCCCTGGATGCTCCTTCTCCTCTGAGGTCACAGAATGGGGGGGAGGTTCAGAGTTTGAGAGCTGGCAGGGACCTTGAGTCCCTCCACCCATCCATTTTGGGGTCCAGAGAAGCTAAGAGGTCACCCAATGACTGCTCCCCATTGACTGCTGAACCCTAACCTGGCATTCAGAGTTGTATTAGCCCCCCCACACTGGTCTCATCCATTTCGACATCTCCTGGTGCAGAGCCTGCCAGCTCATCAAGAGGAATTTTCAATTGCCACTCTGCAAGGGGGAAGGTGTGGCAAGACAGCCACACCGGGGGAAGGACCCAGTGTGGGTCAGCTGAATGATGTGGCCCCTGAGGAAGCCAGGGGCGAATGCCCCGGAGAGGCAGATGGACTGCTTACAAATATGAGAAGGTGCTGGGGCTTGGCCGAGCATTGCTCCGAGACATGGAGTCAGGAGAGAAGCCCAAGGTAACACCTGGGGTCTGTCTCTACCTCCATCAGGGTGGGGAGCAGGAGAGGTCACAAGAGGTTGGCAGAACCAGGGACAATGGGGGAACCTTCATAGAGAGCTGTCCAAAAAATGCAATCCACCGGCTTAGCAAGCAATGGGCTCCCTGTCCAAACATAAGCTGAATGACCACTCGTCCTGAGCATTGGAAAAGGACCCAGGGTGGGCTTGGATCCCATCTCTCTATGCTCTGGGCGGGTCGTATGGCCTTGCCGGCTAAGAGGGGCAGGCAGTGGAGCTCACCTGCACGTCCACTGTCACATTCAAGAATTTGTTACTGGCTGTGGGGGCAGCCAAGGTGGCCCCCTTGGCCTTCTTCTGCTCCTCCTGCAGTTTCTTCTCCTGCTCCTCCTGCAGTTTCTTTCGTTCTTGCTCTTGGCGCTGACGCTCCTCCTGGGGCCAACACAGCATGTGTGGGTGAGCCCTGAACACCCCCTACCCCACCCCTGAGGTCCAGTCCAGCTCCCGCCCGGCACCTCACCCGCTTCCCGGCACCTTACCCGCTTCCTCTTCTCCTCCAGCTCCCTCTGCAATCGCTCCTTCTGAAGCCGCAGGGCTTTCTCCTTCTCCTGGCGTTCCCTAAAAACCAAGTGCCAGTCACCAGCAGGAAGGGGGTCCAGAGGGCTAAGCTGACCCCACCCCTGCAGCCACTTGGGCCACCATCCCCTGGGCTTCACACACACTCCTCTACATGCTGGCAGCAACAGATCAAGGAAATGTAAAGGGGAGGAGCCCCCCCATCAGGAAGGAAGTCCCCCGAGGGCAGGGCTAAAAGCTCAACGATCTGAACTCTGCTTCCAAGGATGTCCCCAACCCTCCTCCTGCCAGGAGGAAAGGGGGATGCAGGCCTCTCTCTAGCACCGAGCTCCCCCCAGAAGACCCCTCCCCAGGCCTCAAGCAGTGTTTGACCTCAGGAGACAGTTTTGAAACCAAATGACATGGTCAAAATAAGAGAAGCATAAATACACATGTGGGCACCTGGGGGCCATTCCCTATCTGGACCACACCAGGAATTTCACTGGAGAGGATCCTGGCATGGGAACTGCCCCATCCAATGTAGGTGGGATCCTATGTTATATGAAGTCAGTCGAAGGAGCCCCCTTTGCCACATCCCCCTCCGTTCCCTAGAGCCTCTGTCTCCACCTCTGACAGTTCAGCTCTATAGCTGCTGCCCCTCCCAGAATGCTGTGGGGTCTCCTCAAGGAACCAAAGGATCAGGCACAGACTGGAGGGCCTTTAAGAGCAGAGAGGACTTTCAACTATTCCTGATGAAAAGCCAGAGTGAGGGGAAACTTTGAAATGCGGACACAGAAACCTAGAAGGATGAGAACCCTGTGTGAAGGGCACCAAGGTCTCTGCCAGCTGGGCAGTCAGACCCCTCAGCCCCGGCAAGGTCAGGACTAAGGGGCACACAGGATCAATCCTCATTCCAATAAATGACTCAAGTGAGAAGTGGAGGGGCAGTGGCCAGGACCAGCCTCATCCTACTCCAGGGCCCGGGCAACACAAGATCTTATGCCCATGTGGAGTGTTGCCAGCTAAGGACACAGTGACCTGCCCAATCTCCTGGAGGACCTGGGGGGGGGGGGGTGGCAGGGCAGAGAGAAGGTTAATTAGAGCAGGGTGGTCTCGGCACAGAGCAGAAAAGCGAGTGAGCGAATGTGGCTGGAGAACCCAAGGGGACATCTGAAGCAAGGACCAGGACCCCAAATTGGTGAAAAGACAGAAACTTCACCTTCCCTGGCCCTGATCTGCAGCTGGAGCAGGTGAAAGTGGAGAGGCCCAACCACAAGAGGGAGCTGGAAGCTCCTCACATGTGGCAGATGCATCTCTACCAAAGAGGAAACACTGACTGAGCGCAGGAGGCAAGAAACAACCAGGTTGGGGCAGCTAGGTGGTACAGTGGATAGAGCAGTGGCCCTGGAGTCAGGAGGACCTGAGTTCAAATCTGACCTCAGACACTTAGTAATTACCTAGCTGTGTGGCCTTGGGCAAGCCACTTAACCCCATTGCCTTGCAAACAACAAAAAACAAACCAAGAAATGACCAGGATTCAAGGACCAGGTTGAGGAAAGTGGTGCCCCTGGGGGCTGGGGCAGCAGGTGAGGAGCCCATCTGTCTGAGACAGGATACATAAATAGAACCCGGCCCTTGCTGGAGCTTGAATCCTGCTGCCAATAGTGGCAACCTGTGTTCTGAGCACCAAGGTGCCTGAACCTTGGTTTCCTTATCTGCCAATGCACCCTCTGAAAAGTGCCAAGAGACCATAAAGAGATTGGTTGAGCTGCCTGTGCCAGGGAGAGCAGACCAAGATGTGCCAGTCACCCCAGGAAGGCACTGTGCCAAGTGGGAGAGAGCGGGATCCTCACTCACCTGTCAAAAGCTGAGGATGGCAGCCTGATGGGGGGAAGATGGGGGGCAAGACCCAGGACAGGGAAGAGTGAAGCTGAATAGGGTCTGTCTGGGGCACAGATTCTCTGATCCCCTCCGCCCCCCACGGCAAGCACTATTCCCACATGGCTGCCCAAAGACCCCCCCCCAGAAGAAGCTGAGTCTTGGAGGGGGAAAGAGAGTGAATGATGGAGGCCTGGGGCTCCCTGCACCTCAGAGCAGACCCCTGCCCCCACTGCCCAAGCAAAGCTCCTACTCACAGACACACACACACACACTCATATGAGACACAAAGACACATACTCATGTAGTGAGTGTACAGTATCTACGGACACACACCCCCGCCTCACCGCTCAGCCTGCAGCCTCTCCTGCTCCCGCTTCTTCTCCATCTCCCTCTCCAGGGCCAGCTGCTGCTCCCGCTGCTTCTGCTGCTCCACAATCCTGCGCGCCTCAGCCATCTTGCGCAGACGCTCCTGTTCCTCCTCCTTCTTCTTCTGCAGCTGCTCCTGGTACCTGCGCTCTTCTTCTTCCTGGAGGCAGGACGGAAGGGGTGCCAGTCAGGGGGTGGGCAGGCTAGAGCACTGTTGGGGTCTTGCCGTCTGAGGAGCAGCCAGAGGGCTGGTCTGGATCCGGACCTGGCAGGCCTCTCAGCCTCAGATCCCCCTCTGTAAAATGAGAGGCTGCCCTCAATGGCCCTTCCATCTCAAAACTGTCCTTGCTGAATCCCAAAGGGGACAGGCAAGCTGCCCACATGTTTGACTGCCAGGCCAAAGAGCCCTTGGGCTCAGCCCCCACCCAGAAAGCCACAGCCAGGGAGAGAGAACGTGCACCCCAGAAGGAGGCCTCCTCTTCCTGGTACCCAAGGCAGGGGGTCTTTCTCCCTGGTCCCCCCCCCCAATACCAAGAAGGAATGAGGATGACAACAATAGTTGCTTGGCTCAAGTTCTCTACCTTTTCCTCGCTAACCATTCTGGGCTCAACAGCGGCTAGGCCCCACGGCCAGCCCCCCTCACCTGCTGGAGCCTCTTCTGCCTCTTTGCTTCCTCTTCCTGCTTCCGCCTCCACTCAGCCTCCTCCAGCTTCTTAGCTGCTGCCTTCCGGGCCTTTTCCTCTGCTAGTCGTTCCTCCTTTGCCTGTGAGGACCCCCACCCAAGCTGGCTGGGTCACCTCAGGTCAGGGCTTGGGCCCACTCATTCTGACCAGGGATCCCTCCCCAACTCCCAGGACCAGAGGCCACCACTGACCTTCTCATTCTTCTCCAGCTGAGCCAGCTTCTGTTCAATGCGCTTCTTCTTTTCTACCTCTAATTGCTCTGCCCGCTCGCGGGCCTGCAGGACCTTTCGGAGGCGCTCTTCTCGTTTCCTGGGAGGCACGAGGAGGAATGACCGTGTCAGCGGACTTGTTGAGCTTCCCCATCCTCTTCCTCCTCCCGCCCCCTCTAGGGGTGCCCCCCCAGAGGCCGGGGTGATGGAGGCGGGTAGAGGCCAAACACTCACATCTTCACCTCCTCCAGGCGCCGCCGCTTGTCCTCGTCCACCTTCTGCTTTCTCAGCAGCTCAGCCTCCTCCTTCTTCTTCAGGTTCTCCAGCCGCTGCCGCTCTTTCTCCTGAAGACATAAGAGCTGGCCAGGTGAGGCAGAGGTGTGGATGTTTCCCCCTCCCTAGGGTCAGCCCCAGCTGCCTTTCCATGTGCTGGAATGAACATCACCGACACAGACACGTGTGGCCCATGCTCCCATCAGTGGATGCCCCACCTCCTGCCAGCATGGCCTCAGACCACTGCCTCCCCGCTTGTCATCTGTAACATGGGCTCCTTGTCCTTTACCTATATCCCCCCCGCAGCGGTTGTACAGAAACCATTCTGGGACATCTACAGACCACCACTTCTCCAGGCAGAAAGCCCTCTTTAGGAAATGACAACCCCCCAGGTGATGGCGGGTTGGGCTCGGCCTCAGGCCACCAGAAGCACCTGAGCTCAGGAGAGGAGCTTGCCATTGCCCTCCCAGCTCGACTGTGCCAACTGGCGGGTTTGGGGTACAATTGATTAACTGAGTCTGTCCTTCAATCTTGAAGAGGACCAGGACATCGAGGATGTCCTGCCATGACAAGCAGGTGAACTGGATGGAGTGCGGGGGCTGTGCTAAGTCCCTGGCCTCAGTTTCTCCTCCAGAGCATCTAGGTCCATGGCCAGACATAGCCTAGAGGCAGTGGAGATCTTGGTCTTTTAAGGCCAGGTCTTTCCAGGTCACAGTTTGATGGAGACCCCCCCCCCCAATCCAGTGACGAGGTTAGGGGAGAGAGAGATGAGGAAGAGGCCAAGAATGACCACTGCCAAGAAAAAACTAAGCTGGGGGCGTGGCCCTCAGGGATTCTCCGCAGTAAAGCTCTTTAGAAAGAGAAGCAGTGGAGCAGCTAGGTGGTGCAGTGGATAGAGCACCAGCCCTGGAGTCAGGAGGACCTAAGTTCAAATCCTGTCTCAGACACATAATAATGACCTAGCTGTGTGGCCTTGGGCAAGCCACTTCACCCTACGCAAAAACAAAAAACCCCAAAAACAAAAACAAAAAACCCCAAAAACAACCCCCCCTAAAAAAACAGCAGCAAGGGACCTCTTGTACACAGTCTCAAAAAAATATGCATCTGGGAGGGGAAGAGCCTTGGGATTTTTGGCAGAGAGGAAGCATTTTAGGGATGATCGATAAAACAATTTCCTTTAAAATTCAGATTTGGCCAGTTCTCATCAAATCGAATTTCTCAAACCCCCTTCAAATATATAAACCAAAAGGCTTTTCTGAAAGGATTCGACACTGGACTGCTCTAGGCTGTGGCTCCTGACA
This sequence comes from Macrotis lagotis, assembly GCF_037893015.1. NCBI lineage: Eukaryota > Metazoa > Chordata > Mammalia > Peramelemorphia > Peramelidae > Macrotis > Macrotis lagotis. The sequence continues at coordinate 286,317,036 of NC_133660.1, forward strand.
GCTCATTTAAATGACAGACTTGGGGGGAGGCACAAAAGAGGCGGGTGTCCCATCTGTACCAATGACGTCTGGGTCCCAGTCTCAGCAAGCTGCTCAAGCCTCTACAATGACCGTGACCTGCCTGTGAGGGGTGAAGGGTCTTCCCTGGGAGGCCAAGGCCTTCAGATGCAGAGGGAGACCCTCGGCCACAAGACCTGGCTCCCCTCTCCTCTGGGCCTGAAGCTCACTGGGCTGTTATGGGGACAAAGGGCCAGGACATCCCCCTGATTCCATTGCTCCCCTCCCTCCAGGCTTCTTCATGTTCTCCCAAACACTCCAAGGCAGACCTGGCTCTCTTTCCTGGACATGAGTGATGACCCTGAACTTTCTCAAGGAGACCCTGATTTCAGCCCTCCGATACCAAGCTCCCAGTACCCCGGGGAAGGCATGGCCGCAGTGTAACCCCCAGCACAAAGTTAGGGAGGCAGCTGGACCACCCGCCTACTTCCTAGGCTACTTTCCTGACTCCCAGAGGTTGATGACAATCACTGGACCATTCTCTGCCCGAGACTCAGGTCAGCTAGATTTCTAAAACCAGGTTTCCTTTTCCTTCCCTCTGCCCCTTTGGTCCCCTCCCCCCCATCTCATGGAGCCAGAGAGCGTATTCAAAGGCTGAACTACAAGTGGGGGGGTCTGATCTCTTTCATCTTGGAGACTCTGGGAATCAGGAAGTTTCCTTTGAAAATAGTCTTTCCTGCTAATGACACTAGGTCAGTTCTACCATCAAGTGGGGGGGGGGGGCACTGTCAGCCCCCACTGAGCCACAGGCTGGAGGTCAATTTGTTTCTTTCTTGGCAAAAGCCTAGGATTGGGGCCTGGAGATCCAGGGGGGTCGGGAGTGTGTCGTGGGGGCTGACAGTGCAAAGGGTGTGTCCCCGTCGACTGCTCTGCTGGGCCTGCACGGACTGACTGGGGTCCCTGAAGAGCACCTCGACCTCTTGGGACCCCTTCCCCCAGGGAGTTAATCTGCTGGCACAGACCCAAAGTTAGTGTGTGAACAAGTGATGCTAGCAGGTCAGGAAGCGTGGTCCACTAGGAGGGTGAGGTTGCATGGCTACGGTACTAAGATGGGGGTGGGGGTGACTATGGTACTAAAATGGGAGGGATGGGTGGGCTACTTACGACAAAACTGCCCTGTGTAAAGGAGACAAGAGGAAAACCTGCATTAACTCCTCCATCTCCTCCTCCCCAGCTATAAGTGACCCCTCCCTGAGGCCTCTGGCTGCCCTGACCAAGGGTTGGTCCCTGGAGGGCTGATCCAGGGCAGGGTCCACCTGCCTCCCTGACCTCCGCCCCCACTCCAAGCTAAGCAGAGTCCCTCACACTGTTGTTCAATTAAGCCAATTTCCTCCGTTCTTCACCTGGGCCTGAGAGTCAGGCTTGCCCACCCTCACTGGCGCCCATCCCAGCCTCCACTCCGACCCCAACCCTGACCTTGGCATCCATGTGGTGTGGCGTGTTGCGCTTGATGAAAGACTTCATCACGCTGCGGCCCGCCGAGGTTGGCGTCATGAGCATCTGGTTCTTCTGCACCGTATGCAGGAAGGTCCGTAAGGGCCGTACCACCTGCCGAGGGAGATCCAAGGGTGAGGGCTGCAGGTGGAGGTGGCGGTAGGTGTGGGGAACAGAGCGCCTCCCTGCCTTACCTTGCTGGGTGGGCAGACGGGGGAAGGAGTCTTGTTTCTGGGAGGGGTGAGCGTCTCCGCATCCACATGGTCCCCGTTCTCATCCAGCTCATTGACCGCCTGCTTGTAGCTCCTCTTCCGCCTGCGAGGAGCAGAAGCAGAGCCCATGGGCGCCCCTCATTCTCAGGCCCTGCCAAGGGAGGAGGCTCTGGCTTCCTCCCCACTGCTTTCCACACCTTGTGGGGCCTCTAGCTCTGGGCTCAGCCCAGGGACAAAGCAGAATGGCTTTGGCCTGCCCTCATGGGGCTCATGACCATCTTCCCAGCTCTACCCCCTCGATGGGCTCACATTCCACCCAGGAGAGAACATGAAGCTAAGTCAGGAAACCACTGAGCATGGGGGGCTCACTCAGTGACTCCCCTTGGCCACCCCCAGTCTCAGGAAGGGAGTGCCTCCAATCAGCCATTTTACTGATAAGGAAACCAAAGCCCAGAAGTCAACACCACCACTGTCCTTGCCCCAGCCCCACTCAGCAGAGATTTTGGATGGGCAAGACCCTGTGTCTGTCAGATCGGGCCAGGCAGGGCTAAGAGATCCGGGATCTCAGCCTGACTGGGATACCTGCTGGAGCTTTAGGGTTTGGGGTGCCCTCGGGTTCCCTGTCTCCTACCTGACACTCTGAGGCGGTTCCTTAGGCTCTTCCATCTGCTCCACCTTGATCTCTGAGGAGGGAAGGGGACAAATGAGGCCGGCCTCACTCAGGGCCTCTCCTGCCCTCTTCAGATCCTTGCCACAGATTAGGACACAAAGGAAGCTGACACGGAGATGGCCAAGGAAGAAACAGGTCCAAGGAGATGAATGGCCCAAGGATCCACCCGCAGGACCCCATGAGACAGGGAGCAGTCACCCTCTGGAGCCAAGGCATAGACAAACCTCCCAGTCAGTGAGGCGGCCAGCCTGGGCTGACCACAGGGCTGCTCCGTCCTCAGGGGCCATTCCCCATTTCCTCCCAAGGCAGAGCTCCCTTAAACACCATTCCACCCTCCTAACCCAGTTGCAGCACCCCTAGTGGTCACCTCCCGCTCAGATCCAACCCACACCTTCCTTGGCCTAGGGATCTTTCCTCATCTGCCCCCAATGCTGTAGTGACAACCTGGAGCTTCCCCTGGGCGGGGCCCATGGAGCCTGGCAGTCAGTTGCTCAGCCCAGGCTGCCAGCCCGTCCCCAGTGTTGGGGTTAGCATTGCCATCCTCCTCCTCCTCCACTTCCCCCCCTTGCCCTCCTGATATCACAATTGCCAAAACTAAGCTTTTCCCAAGGGGCCTGAGACACCACTGGGTTTCTCCTGCCCTGTCAGCAGGTCTCCCCATGATGAGCTCCTCGTGGTTGAGCCTGGAGGACAGCCTCTCAGGAGTAGCTGTTCTGATGACCCTCACTTTAGAAATGAGGACTGGGGGTGGGGGTTGACAAGGCAGCAGGGACACATCCTGGGTCCCCGGCACAGAGGCTGCCAAGAATCCCTGGGCTGGAACTCCGGGCATTTTGGCCTCCTGCCCCAGAGAAAGCCTCACCATCATTGCCATCCACTTGGCTCCCAGACTCTGGCTGGGCCCTCGGGGTGCTGATGGCGATCTTGTTGGCATTCCGAGGGCGCAGGGTCCTCCTGGTGCCCTCTGGCACCTGTGGGCAAGTGCAGAGTGTTGGGCTTCATCCTGGCCCGGTCCTCCTCCCTGCTCTGGGACAGCCCCAGAGCAGGTGGCCAGAGGCCCCTCCAACCCGAGGACCAGTCCCTCTCCCTGGAGCCCCACTTACCTCCTGCTTGGCTTCGGGCACACTCTCCATCTCTTTCTCTGAGCTAAAAGGAAAGAGAGAAAGCTTGGAGAATGACAGCCTGACCCCCAAACACCAGGGTGGGGGAAGAACCCTGCAGGGCTGGTGCTTCTGCCCCCCTACCCCTGAAGCTCCATGGTCTCCACCCATCTCTGGGCCTAGGAAAAACTGGCAGCAGGCAGGGGGCAACTTCAAGGAGAGGTGGGAATAGGGGACAAGGCACCATTTGGAGGGGAGTGGCAGGAAAGTATCTCTGAAAAGAGGGTGCAAAGCCAGAGGGCGCCAAGCTTTCAAGGACAAACAGGAGGCAGGAAGCCTTGGGAGCCTGGGAGTGAGAGATCAGGTGGCTTGAAGGAGAACAATGAGGAGGCCAATGAGGATGCCGGGCAGAGAAGAGCAGCACCCTGCCTCTGGCAGGGTGACCTGTCCACCCCCCCCAGCCCAGGGGGGCCCCCATCCACTACTAGTGGCCCTCCCTGCTGGGCACACAATCCCATGAACTGGGGGGTAGGGAGATGAAATGCAATGATCTAGGAACCAGGAGACCCTAGTCCTCAGCCTAGCCTCCAACCACAATCCTTGAGGGGTGCAGAGTATCCCAGTCTGCTTGTGCCCCACCCTTGATCTAACCCAAGCCAGACCCTGCCCAGTAGGCCAGTCAGACGCTTTCCCACTGTGACCTCCGACAAATCTGGAGGTTTGGCTATGAGAGGTATCCCTGGGCCTCCCTCAAGGACCCCAGAATAAGGACCAGGTGACTCTGGGGCACGAGGGAAGCTGTCCTCTTGGGGAGGCTTCCAGGGCCTGAGGCAAAGGGGTCTAAGCATCCTGCCCCCACCCCGGCCCCCTCAGCTCCACAGAACTGCAGATTGCTAATTAAGCATCCATGGGGTGGTCAGAACCATAGAGAGGGGTCCCGATTCAGCAGAGAGTGCCAGATGGGGAAGTGACCAGAGGCAATCCCCAATGCCCACTCTTGCAGGCTGTGGTGGAAAAGCCAGGGAACACGCAGTGGCTCGAGCCAGTCTGGCCTGCGTTCCGGCTTCTTCTTGAAGGGTCTGGAAGCTTTGGAGATCTTGGTTTCTAGCCCTGGATGTCAGGAGGAGGAAGAGGAGGAGGGACAGGTCAGGGATAAAGGGGTCTCACCTGGATTTCTGGGGCACTTCTATGTCCAGGAGCTTCTCCAGGTAGCTGTGGCCTGAAAGGAAGAATCAACGACAGAGTGGGCAGTCAGGAGGACAGTGTCCCAGGAGGATGAGACTTGGGAGAAAAACTGGGGTTCAAATCCCCCACCTGACTGGCAGACCCTTCATCCTAGTGAGATCAGTGTCTGGTGACTCCTGGGTCTTTGACCCAAGAAAGGGAGAAATCGAGGCACAGGTCCTTCTGGGCCTCTCCATCCTCTGCTGCCACATCAACCTAAGGCTGCAGGGCATGGCCCAGGCTGGGGTGAGAGGAGGCCCTGCCTGGTTCATCCCACCTGAAGTGAAAGGTCTCCTACCAGCTTGGGCAAGGAAGAGCCAGAGTGGGGGAAGCAGGGAACTTTTCAAGCCCATCGTTCCCTGAATTGTGGTATCTGACCAAACTCCCCTGCCATGAAGCAATGAGGAGAGCCAGACGAGGGGGTCCCTGGGTGAGAGCTTCCCCAAACCTCTCTCCCTGCCTCCCCTTAGAATCACTGAGTCAGGACACAGCTAGGCCTGCCAGTTCATCCAGTCTAGCCTTCCCATGTTAGAAAGGGGAAAGCCCCCACTGGAGAAGTGGCCCATCCAGACCTCCTTCCCCTTTATCTGGCTCAGCTCCCAAAATCCAGAATCCTAAAGGGCACTGATTGGCCTGATGCCCCACCTCCTCCCCAAGCCCAGTCAAAGCCTCCTTGACCACAAAGATGCTTTTCTTGGGACCCTGAGCTTTTGCCAAGGGTTGGCTTCAACTTAAGTTACTCTGCAGGGACCATACTTCCCTTGCTTCTCCCCTCCTCACTTCAAGCCCAGGTTCTAGAACACTTGGGATTTGGATGTCCCCAGGACTACTCACGGCTGGAAGGGAGTGTCAGAATGGCCAGAATGAGTTCCTGGAGTCAGGAAGACTCATTTTTTGCATTCAAATCCAGCCTCAGACTCTTGGGAGCTGTGTGACCCTGGGCAAGTCCCTGAACCCTGCCTGCCTCAGTTTTCTCATCTGTAAAATGATCTGGAGAAAGAAACCAAACTATGCCGGTACCTCTACTAAGAAAACCCCAAGGGGGCTTCTCAATACTAAACCTAACCTGGCCAGCCCAGGCAGGTCGTTCAGGGAAGGCTCCAGGGCTCTGCCAGCCCTTTGTTCTTCCCTGTAGGCTGTGGCCCCAGACCACTGACCAGCCCATGCCCTCTGGAATCCAGTAGGGGAGGGGGCCCCACAGCCCTCCGCCCAAGAAGCCCATCAATGGCTTGATCGGACAGATGCCACTATGTCACAGATGGGCAAATGGGTCCAAGACAGGCGGCTCTGCCCAGAGGTCACCAGCAGCTAAGGTCTCCTGGGTTGGGGCTCCCCCAGGTCCCCCGGACACGAGCTCGTCCAGGTCCCCTAGACGAGGGTAGAGACCAGGAGCCAGAGGCAACTCCAATCCCTCCTACAGCCCTCGTCCTTCATTAAAGAGGGGTCTCAGACAAGTCCCCCGATTTCTAGATCGTTCCACCTTCCTCGATTCTGGAATTTCTTCCCAGGGCGGACATCCTAGGACCCTCCCCCTCCCATCATAGCCACACAAGGCAGAGGAGGGCAGATGGCCTGAGAGAGACAAAGGGGCCAAGCTCTAGGTCCCAGGAAATGCTGCCCAACTTACAGATGATGCGGCCAGGGGCTGCAGGCTCCTGGGGCAGTTTCCTGGAGGACCTTCGAGAAGAGCTGAACCTCTTGGGGACCATGGAATACTTATGAATCAAGGAGATCCTGTGAGCCTTGCTGGATTTGCGCACCAGGCTCCGACGCACCGATCGCCGGTCACGGCGGGAGCCCGTTGGGGTCCGGGGGCTTTCCGGCATGTCCCCAGCCTCCGGCTGTGTTCCTGAAGTAGAGGGTGTCCCATCTGACTCAGACATTGTGGGCACCTCATCTTCAGGAGCCGCCGGCCGGGCTATTTGCAGCTTGGTCACAGACCGGGCCAGCCCCACGGAGGCCCCAGATGTCGGCTCGGGGAGGCTTTCCGCTGGCTCGTTGGGCATCACTTTGTCTTCGCAGCCCAAACTTATGACAAAGGAGAGGTTCTGGTTGGCCATCCTGGCCTGGTTGGCTGCCAGCCACTTCTTGGCACTCCGTTGCTCATTGACACTGATCTCCACGAAGGGCAGGAGTCCATCCCCCAGTGGCAGGTTGGTGGGCTCTTTAGTGAGCACTGTGGGGGACTCTGGGGGTGAGGCGGCAGTTGCCGCCTGGGTGCGAGTCACCCGGGGGATTGAGCCATTCTCGGCTGCCACCAGGACCAGCCTTTCCAGCTTGTCTTTGCTCCGAAGCAGCCGACGGCTCTGCTGGCTGCTTCTGTGGCTAGCACGTCGGGACAACCTATGTGAGAGGAGAAGTTGAGGCAGGTGCTGAGATTGGAGCCAAGCTAAGTAGGTCTGTCAGCCTACCACGGCATCAGGCTTCGAGAAAGGCAAAGGTGGAATCCCTGCCCTCAATGAGCTGGGAGCAGAGAGAATGCTAGACTTGGAGCCAGGAAGGCCCAAGTTCGAATGCCATCTCAGATGCTTGGCAGCTGGGCGACCCTGGACAAGTCACTGTACCAGCTTGCTCAATTTCCTCATCTGTAAAATGAGGGTTTTGGAATCAAGGGCCTCCAAAACCCCTGGTTCAAATCCATGGTCCTAGACCCCTGAGGGCACCTGCCCAACCCCAGCTTCTGCTCTGCCCCCCCCACACACACACACTCACTCGCAGAGCTGAGCGCTCTACATCATTACAAGGCCACGACTGGAAAGGCCTTCTGCACCAGCCAACAAGGCTGACCCAGTGAAAGGGCTGGGGTCCGCTGTCCTGCCTGGCCTGCTTGGCCCCAGGGTCCAGCATCTACCTACCTTTTCCTGGTCGGGGGCATGTTCTCATCCTGGATGGAAGAAAACCGTTTCTTCTTCCGGTGGTTCCTCTGAGATGGAGTCTTGGGCATCAGCTCAGGCTCCACACTGAAGTCACTGAGGGGCAGAAGAGAAAGGAGGAGCGGCATGGCTCTGGCAGCTGCTCCAACAGGCGGCACCACCTGGGCCTGCCTGGCCCTCTGGGCCATCCTTGCCCAGAGGTGTTGCTGGGCCCCACCCCATCTCCACAGCATTCAGAGAAGATGAGACCTGGACCCCAGCGGGGCCCCCCAAGAGGCCCAGAGAGGTCATCGATTGCCTCAAGCTCTGAGGAGGCTTGATGGGATTGGGGACCCATTCTCCCCCCGCCCCAGATGCAGGCTCAGAGAGGGCAGCAAAGTGGCCTGGGAGTCAGGGAGCCCTGAGGTAACCCCATAAGAAGGGGATCATCTCAGTGCCTGTCCCAGGGCTAGAGCTCACAATAGTCAAGCACTCTGCCAACCTTGCACTTTGGCACAGCAGGTTCTATGCCATGCCAAGGCTGGAAAGTTCATTTAGCCTTTATCCTTAGGTTCCCCAAGGTGGCCCAGTTCAGGCAGCCTCTTTCCCTGCCGCTTTAGCTCTGGCAACAGATCCAGGATCCCTACTACCCACACTGCTTCAGATCTCATGTTTACAATTACAGCAGAATGAGAGGATCAGCCCAGAGGAGCCCCACTCAGCCTCCAGCCATCCAGCTGCAGAGATCACCCCTCCTCACTCACCACACCAGGTGACAGGTACTAACTCAAGGACATGGAGGCAGAGCCCCGAGGATGGGGGCTGGAGGTGGTGGGGAGGGAGAAGCTAGAGCATGAGAAGAGACTGAGAAGAGGAAGGGAGCAAGGAATTGGTGAATCTTAGTATTGGAGAGGCCAGGACGCCCGATTGCAAATGGCCACTAGGATACATGGAAGAGGCCGTGAGCTTAATGATCAGCACTGCCCGGGGGAGGCCAACATCTGAAGCTGGGGCAGGGGGGGGACCCAGCTCTGTGCACATCCCTAGGAATTCTAGAGCCGTTCCACAGAGAAGGAAGCATCTTCTTCTCTGAGTTTTGAACAAAGCCTGCATGAGAAGAGGAGAGGAAAGGGGGAAGGGAAGAAGGAAAAAGGGAAGGAAGGAGAGAAGAAGAAAGGGAGAAAGGAAAGAGGGAAGAAGGGAGGGAGAAAGAAGGGAGAGAGGGAAGGAAGGGAAAAGTAAAGAAAGAAGAAGGGAGGGAGGAAGAAGAAGGTAGGAGGGAAAGAAGGAGAAAAGGAAGGGAGGAGGGGAAGAAGGGAAGAAGGAAAAAAGAAGAGGGAAGAAGGAAGAGAAAGGGAGGGAAGGAAGGAAGGAAAGGAGAAAGGAAAGAAAGAAGGAAGGAAAGAAAGAAGAAGGGAGGAAGGAAAGAGGGAAGGAGAGAGGAAGGAAGAAGGGAGGGAGGGAAAGAAGAAAAAGGGAAAAAGAAAGGAAGCAAAGAAAAAAACAGCAGAGAAGGAAAGAGAAAAGTAAAAGTCAATAAATAAAAGAGAGAGGACGGGAGAGAAAGAAGAGGAGAAAACCCCCCCAAACTGGCAGAACTTGGACAGGTAGAGAATGAAGCACAAACCGATTTCTCAGGTGCTTTGCCTCTGCCTGGATGGGACAAAGGCTTCCCTAAGGCTCCGGCCTTGGAACTGTTTTTGTCTACGATCCTTCAAGTTCAGTGTCCTGGACCCCCAGTCCTTTGTCACCACAAAGGGCATCACATGGGCCCCTTTGCCCAGATTTACCTGGAGAACATCTTCAGGGCTTCCTCCTTAATCTCCTGCAGCCACACCATGTCCTTGTTGTCCACATTGCAAATAAAATCCATCAGTTTGGTGCTGCAGACCTCCAGGATGCTTGCAGAGCCCATGGTGGGGGTCCCCATGGTTCCACCTACACACCAGAGCAGAAGGGAAGGCAATCACTATAATGTTCAGGGTTTTAAACGCAGATCACCTGCTAGGGAAGCCAGTCTGAGCAGCTTCTGGCAATGCTCAGAGAAGGGGAAGGGCCCCCAGGCTCAGTCATTAAGGTCTTCCACCCTGAACCCACTACTCATTGGCAGTTGCCTGGGATGCCAAGAAATCCTGGCATCCCCAAAAGCAGAGACCACCATGCCTTGCTTGATGTGGGTGCTTGCTGATATTGAGATCAAATCCCTCAGTGAATTTCCCTTTTTCCACTCCAAGTAGGAAGTCTGCTTCTCGGCTTGGGCCATACTATCTTCCCCCCACCCTCCCTGTAGACCAGAAATCTCACTCAGAAAGGTGGAATGTATGTCAGGGACCAAACCACTGGTTATGAAATCATTCTAGGAAGGAGGTGCCCATCAGTCACCCTAGCCTGCTAACCTCTCCCTGTAGGTTATCTCCCCCAAAGACAGGCACCAGCTCTGCTAGCTTGGGTTCGCAGGGTTAAACCCAGAAGTTGGCCCAGAGAAAGCACTCCCTCCCTCCCTATTTGTCATCCCTAATTGTTAAGCTGTTCGGTTTGTGTCTGGGTGGGAAGTGGGAAGGTCAGCCACCCAGGACCCAGGAAGATGCCTGGCAGGGAGAAGCCACTTAATCGGAGGCCTGGTGATTGACTGAATGACCACAAGAGCCAGTGAACTGCATCTGGGATCCCAGAAGCTCTGATTGAGGCTCAGGGGGCAGACCTCAGCTCTCCCTCATAGAGGGGCCAGAAATCACTGGCAGCTGAGGGCCCTTCTAGCCCTGACCCAGGAACTCTAGGGATGAATAGCCCTGCTCACTAAGGCAGGTGGGGGTCAGACACCATTCTTCTCCCTCACCTGCTTAAGCCCCCAAAAGGCAGCTTTGTTCAGCAAGGAGTGACTTGGGAACTCAGGCAGCCCCACCTTGGGGAGGGCCTTGGAGTGTCGGGAGGTCATTTCAGCTGCTGTCCAGCCCATCCAGAATCCCCAGGAACTCAACATTCTCATTTCTGCTGAAAAGCAGCAGCCAGCCTTCCTTCCTTCCTTCCTCCCTCCCTTCCACCAGTTAAGGTCAAAATGCCCCCTCTTCATTCTAATTGATCCTTTCCATTCAGCATCCTGAGGGGGACACAGGTCCTGCTGATCCATCCCCCAAGGCCATCACCAACCCACCCAGAGCAAAGCAACCAAGAGGGTGAAGGTAGATGCCGCTGCTCAGATTCTTCCCTGGTGACTCACAGCACCACAAGCCCCAACTGGAGGAGGTCAGGTCTCCCCAGTGAAAGGAGCCTTCAATTCCAGAGGTAAGGGGCAGCTGGACAGAGGGACACAGTCAGGTCCACACACACAATGGATCTGGATCTCAGGCCCATTACTGTTACTAATAACAACTTCAAGGTTTGCAAAGCCCTTTACACATGTCATCTCATTTGATCCTCACAGAAACTCTGGGAGAGAGGGGCTTTTATTGTCCCCTCTTGACAGCTGAGGGACTGAGGCAGACTGGGAGAAGTGACTTGCCTAGGGTCACACAACTGGTAAGTGTCTAAACTGAGGTCCTGTTTACTCCAGGACCAAAGCCCTATCCACGGTGCCACCAGCTGAGAGCATGGCATTGGGCCCCCCCCAAAGGAGACAGCACCAACATGGGAACCCCACTCTCCCCCAACTGAGGGCCACAAACACTTTGATGGCTGTTGTGGAAGGTCAGTTGTGCATCGGATGAGGGGCCAATGGTAGAGGCCCAAAGGGACACAGAAGATAAACACTCCAACTCTTGCCCTTCCAGAGCTTGGGGAGTCTACTGGGGAGCTGCCTCACACACATGTCAGTGTAACACAAGAGTATAAGGAGCCAGGCCAAGCAATTCAGGGAGACTGAAGGGGCAGATTTCTCTCAGCTTTGGGGTTCTCTCATCAAACCGGGCCTCTTCAGGGACCCCAGGACAACAAATGTCCAAGTGTCTTCCAGGGACAGAAAAATAAGACAACAACCCCCAAACACTGCTGGCCTCCTTCAGGGATCCAAACCCAGTCAGACACCGGCTGCTCCCCCTCACCCCAGACCCCAACACATCCTGGCACCACTCATGCTCACCAATGGGCCTGTGGCCACACGAGGGATGCCTTATTATCCCTTGTGCTCCCAGGCCCCATTTTTTGGCCATTTCTTGGCCACTTAGAGCCAACAAGGAACTTTCTAACCAACTGTCCTGTTAGGACTCAGGTGAACTGTTGGGAGTTCCAGAATTCTGTGGGAGTTGGTGAGAGAAGGACCGGTAGGGGAGAGCCGCAGGAGAGATAGATGGCATCATGATGGCAAGCCATGAAGGGCTGGCCATGAAGAGAGGGCCTTGGAGCTGGAAGACCAGGGCATTGATCTGACCCGTTCTAACACTGACTACTCATGAACCCAGGCAAGTCACCTGCCTCTCCTTAGGCCTATAAGATGGGGGGGGGGGGGTGTACCCTTCTGCTCTAACAACACTCAGATCCTCACTCCTCTTTCCTCAGATGGAGGAGACTGTCCCCAAAAGCCAACATGGCTTTCCCCTCTTAGGCTCCCAAATGATTTTAGAAGTATCAGTCTGGGACTGAGTCCGACCAAAGTGATTGATGTTAGTCCTTCACATTCTCGGAGAAGACACGACCGTAATGTCAGGGAGGTGATGCCATGGCAAGCTGGTGAACTGGATTTCGGTGGGGGGGTGCAGGGGAGGGCTGGGCTGTCCGCAGCCTCTCTTTCTCTTCCAGTCATCTGGGTCCAGCGGCCAGCTATGGATCGGGACGACCGGAGGTGGCTGTGGATGCAGGGGAGACCTTGGCCTTCTTAAGTTAAGGTTATGCCCAGATCCCAATTGAGATGATGCCCAGCCGGTGGTTAAGGGTAGGTAAGAGGGAGGAGGCCAAGTGTGACCACTTCTGAGATAAATTATTTAGACTGGGAGGACGAGACCCTCAGGGTCTTAAGAAGGCTCTTAAAGGGGGGGGGAAGCAAAGAGCCTCTTCTGTCTGGAACCACAGAGAGCTGCATCTGGAAGGGCAAGAGCCTCGGGATTTCTGCCCAAAGCAGAAAAATCTGCTTTGCATTCACTCTCAACCAGTAAGAGCCCCCAGTGACCAAGTGGGCTTAGCCTGAGCCCTGCTGTTGGCAGCGGAGAAGAGCCAGAGGTCTGGGGCCTCTGACAGAAGGGATGCCCCTTGCAGAGTTAGTCTCAACCATCCTGGCAAATCTGGACTCAAATTCTTTGAAATCCCCGCTCTAGAGAAGGGGAAGGGCGGCCTGGCAGTGAGGGTTGGCCCCGGGGGCACGGAGCCGGCTCATCGGAAGCCACCACGGCTCTGATCCCCATCTGCAGGGGGCGATGGGGGGCCGGCCCGTGACTCCCAGGAGGAGGGGGGAGGGAGCCCCCCACCCCGTGAGGGCAGAAGCCTGAGGCCAGGCCCAGGCCCAGGCGGGTTTCTGCAGCGTCTGCCAGGAAGCAGGGCTGGTGGGGCCCGGCCGCGGGGTGGGTCTGGGGTCTGCTCCGCTTTAACCTAGCGGGCTCTCGGTGGGTGGGTGAGGGGGAAGGAAGAAATGCGTGGGAGACCCTCCCCTGGAGCTCCCCTCGGCTTGGGGCGCATCTCTCCCCGGCCCCCAAACCAAAACGGGCCACGCCAGGGGGCCCCGCTTCCGAGCCAGCCCGCCTGCACGCTTGGGCCGGGGGTCCCCTGGGCTCCCCGCCAGTGTAGATGCTGAAGAGGGAGCTGCCCCCGGGGGCCTGCGCTCCCCCAGCCCCAGCCCTGCAGCGGGAGCCCCCAGTGAAGAGGGGCGGGCGGGCCCGCAGGCCCCCGGGGGCCCCAGCGCTGTCAGGCAGGGCGGGGCCACGTTTGGGGGCGCGGGCCCCGCCTCAGGCTCCCCGCAGCGCGCGGGCTGTCACGGGGGGAGGGGACGCGGCCGCAGCCTCACCTGGCTCGTCTCACCTGGCTCGTTCCGGCCCGGCCCCGCGTCCCGAGTCCCGCGGCGTCTCCCCCGCGGGCTCCGCAGCCGCGGCCGGTGAAGCGCGGGTGAAAGCGACGATTTTCAAACCAGCAGACGCGGCCAATCATGGGAGAGACGGGGGCGGGCCGCCGCCGAGAAGCCGGCCAGTAGTGGCGCGGCGGGCTCCCTCTCGAGCGTCTATTGGCCGACGCGGCTGGCAATCCGAGCTCGGCGGAGGCGGGGCCCTCGCAAAAGCCGCTGGCTTCCGCTTTGAGCGGGCGGGGGCGGCGGCCCGGAAGACTACGAGTCCCGGCGTGGGAGCGGAGCCGGACTTTTGTTTACTTTCCTGCCCTTCATTCATTCGTTCGGTTCTCTGGTCTAGTTCATTGAAAGAATCCTCCCCGGGGCCTGGGACCCGGATGAGTAAAGCGTGGGGCCCTCGAGCCGGCCCAAGGCAAGGCGGGGGGGGGGGGGGGGGGGGCAGAAGGGGGGTCGGCGAGGAAGGAAAAGGAACAGACCGGTGGGCGAGCATGGGCCGCCCAAGGCCGGGGCCCAGAGGAGGCCTGACCCAGGGACTGGACACTAGAAGCACTGGGGCTGAGGCTAGGGCACTAAGTGGGGGGGGGCTCATCAAGCTCATCTAAAGGTAGTGAAATGAGGGCCGGCTGGGTTCAAAACCGGCCTCAGACACTTAATAATGACCTAGCTGTGTGGCCTTGGGCAAGCCACTCAACCCCATTTGCCTTGTAAAAAAAACCTAAAAAAAAAAGGTAGTGAAATGGGCACAAATCCTCAGCATTTATCTCTATATACCTATTGCCAATAAAGTCCAGCATGGAGAGAAATCCATGCAAAGCAACTGCAGAGGGCCGGGCCTCCTGGCCTAGGAATACAATGAGGTTAGGCTGAGCCAAAGACAATTCTACCCAAATCAAATCACTTCACAAATTATGGAGCTAGGAAAAAAAAAACGGTAAAATTCCCTGGAGCAACCAAAGGGCAGGAATATCAAGGGAACTGATAGAAACACAGAGGAAGTTGGTCTAGTTGTACCAGATCTAAAACTATATTACAGTCCAGAGATACATGGCTTGGTAATCTGTTTGACGAATTCTGGAACAAAAACTCCTCACTCAACTGCTGGGAAAACAGTATTACAAAAGCTAGACCTAGACCTGCACCTCACACCCAGTACGAAAATAAGGTGAAAACTGGGGACAGGATTTAGGCATAAAGTAATAGCAGAGATAAGAGAACAAGAAATACTCTTAGATCTATGGAAAGGGGAGAAATTTGTGATCAAACAAGGGATAGAGAACAAATTATAAAAAAATGGATGATTTTGACTATTAAATCGGCACAAAACCAATGCAGCCAAGTTTAGAAGGTATGCAGAAAGCTGGGGAAAAAAACTTTCACATCTTGTGTTTCTAATAAAGGAGTCATTCCTGAAATAGAGAATGCAATCAAATTTATATCATTCCCCAATTGATAGTCAAAGGCTATAAAGAGGAAATCAGATTGGCTAAGATGACAGAAAAGGAAAATGATCAATGAGAGAAAGTGGAAAAATTGGGAGATTAACTCCACTGTTGAGTGAACTGATCTAGCCATTCTGGAGAACAATTGAACTGTGCCTAAAGAGCAATAAAACTGATCATACACTTTGATCCAGCAATCATATACTAGGCCTATATCCCAAATCATAAACAGGAAAAGTCTCATGTTCAAAAATAGTCACTTTTTGTGGTGACAAAAATTGAGGGGATGAGGCAGCTAGGTGGCACAGTGGATACAGCACCAGCCCTGGAGACAGGAGTTCAAATCCAACCTCAGACATTTAATAATTACCTAGCTGTGTGACCCTGGGCAAGCCACTTAACCCCATTTGCCTCGAGAACCCCCCCCAATTTTTTTTTCTTTTGTTCTCAAAAGACCATGACATCAGGGGGGTGATGCCTTGACAAGCACATGAATTGAATTTGAGGGGGAGCTGTGCTAAGTCCTCAGCCTCACTTTCAGAGCCATTTGGATCCAGTCACTGTTCAGATATGGATTGGACAAATTGGAGGTGGCCCTGGATGCAAGTGACTTGCCCAAGGTCACACAGAGTCGAGTGCCTTAAGGTCACATTTGAACTCCCATCCACCTGACTTCAAAGCCAGTGCTCTATCCACTACAGAATCACTGAAAAAATGTAAGGGTGGTCTCGAGGGACCAGGTCTCAAACTATTGTAAATCAGCAATTATCAAAACCAATTCTAACAGGGGTCCTGGAGCAGTGGGTGAATAGAATGTATTAGGTACACAATGCACAGTAGCAAATGACTATAGTAATCTGGTATTTGATATTCAAATAAAGACCTAGATTTTGGGGACCCCAATTCACTATTTGACAAAAATTGCAGGAAAAAAGTTTGACAGAAATTAGGTAAAGGTCAACATCCCAGTTTACCTAGATGAGGTTAAAATGGATATGTGTTAGACATAAGGGTGTTACCATTAGCAAATTAGAGAAACATGGACTAGTATGACTGTCAGATCTATGGATAAGGGAAGAATTTATAACCAAATACAAGGGAGCATTATGGGATGTAAAATGGATAATTATTACATTAAAGAGCTTTTAAACAAAACCAATCTGGCCAAGATTAGAAGGAAAGGAGAAAGATGAAAACAATTTTTATGTGTGATATAAGCCTCATTTCTCAAATATAGAGAGCTGAATCAAATCTAAAAAGAATAGAAGTCAAAAGATACATGGTCAAAAGACCTGAACTGGCAGTTTACAGATGAAGAAATTAAAGCTATCTATATGCATATAAAAATTAACTGACTTCATTACAAAAATGCAAATTTGGGGCAGCTAGGTGGCACAGTAAATAGAGCACTGGCCCTGGAGTCAGGAGGACCTGAGTTTAAATCTGACCTCAGACACTTAATAATTACCTAGTGTGACCTTGGGCAAGTCATTTGACCCCATTGCTTTGCAAAAACCTAAAGAAAAAAATGCCAATTAAAACGAACTCTGAACTACTTCACAGCTCTCAAATTGACTACTATGACAAAAGGAAAATGACCTAATGAAAGGAATGTGGGAAAACTGGGACACTAATGCATTGTTGGTGAAGTTGTGAACCTATCCAATTATGAACTATGCCCAAAGGGCAATGAATGTGTGCATACTCTGACTCAGCAATACCACTTGTGGGTCTGTATCCCAAAGAGATTTTTATAAAAAAGGAAAATGAAAGGGAACTATATGCACAAAAATATAGTAAGTAGCTCTTTCTGTGGTGGCAAAGAATAGAAAACTGAGGGAATGCTCATCAATTGGGGAGTGGCTAGACCATTTGTGGTATATGGTTGTGATGGTTTATTACTGGGAAATGAGAAGATGCTCTTAGAAAAATCTGGAAAGGTGAACTGTTGCAAAAGTAAAATAAGCTGAACCAAGAGATTATATATAGCAATGGCAATATTATATGATGATCATCTGTGAATAACTTACCTATTCTCAGCAATACAATGATCCAAGACAAGGACTCATGATGAAAAATGCTACCTACAAAGAAACAACTGATGAATCTGCATGAAGATAACCCCATACCATCTCATTTTTCTTGGGGGCTTTTTCCCTTTTTTTTTTCTTGCACATGTAAATGCACATGAGTGCACATGTATAAGCCTCTATCAGATTGCTTGCCTTCTGGATGAGAGGGGGAGGGGAGGAAGAGATGATTTGGAATTCAAATTTTTTTAAAAAGTTTATTTTTCCTCAAATGTAAAAAAATGTAACATTCATTTTTAAAACTCAGTTCCAAATTCTCTTACCACCTTTCATTGAGAAAGGCAATTCAATATAAATTATATATGGATAGTAATGCCAAACATTTCCAAATTAGTTGATGCTTAGCCTGCCTTCTCAAAGGCCACAACATCTGGGAGGTGCTGCCATGACCAGCAGGTGAATTGGATTGGAGTGAGGGGGCTAAGTCACCAGTCTCACTTTCTCCTCCAGAATCACCTGGGTCTGGTGGCCAGATATGGATCAGGACAACTGGAGATGACCGTGGATTCGAGGCAGTCAGGGTTAAGTGACTTGCCCAAGGTCACAGAGCTAGTAGTGTCAGGTGTCTGAGGCTGGATTTGAACTCCTGTCCTCCTGTCTCCAAGGCCAGTGCTCTGTGTCATCTAGCTATCCTCCATAGTAGTTATACTTTGAAAGATAAAGAAAAGATAAAGAAAAAGTATGCTTCAACAGGTATTCCAACACCATTTCTTGCTCAGGGGATGAAGAGCATTTTTAATCATTAGTCCTTCAGTGTTCTCTTGGGTCATTGCTGAGAAGTCATTCACAAGGTTATCATCCAGGAATTTTGCTTTGCATTAGCTCGTGTCTTGTTTTTCTGAGAGCATTCTTCTCATTTCTTATAACAAGATGGTATTCCATTATCACGCTCCACAATTTTTCAGCCCAACTGTTGGGAATCCCCTCAATTTCCAATTTGTCACTAGAAAAGAGCAGCTATAAGTATTTTTGTACATGTAGGTTCTTTTCCTTTTTTGTGTTTTGTGTGGTTTTGTTTTGGGTTATTTTGGTCTCTTTTGGAATATAGACAATGGTATTGCTCAGGCAATGAGGATGTATGGCTTAATAGCTCTTTGAGTATAGTTCCACATTGCTATGCAGAAGGGTTGAATCCCTTCACAACTCCACCAACAATCCATTTCTCTCCCCTCTCCAACATTTGTTACTACTTCTATTAGCAAATCTAATAGGTATGAGGTAGCACCTCAGAATTATTTTAATGTTTTTAATATTTTGACATATTTTACTTAACCTGAAAACTGTATCTCTTGATCATTTATCAGTTGGACAGTGGCTTTTAATTTTACAAATCTGAATAAATTCTGTTTGCGAAATGAGGCCTTTTATAAGAGAAACGTGCTTCAAAAACTTTTTTCAGTCTTATATACTTTTTCCTCCATCCTATGTTCATTCTATTCTTTCACCTTGTTCCCCCCCAAACATGTTTTGCTTCTTCCAATCTTCCCCTTCCCCAATCTGCCCTGTCTTCTATCAACTCTCTCCCCACCCCCCACCCCCTTTTTAAATTCCCTTTCCCTCCAATTTTCCTTTAGTGTAAGATTTCTATTGGGCAGCAGTGGATAGAGCCCTGGTCTTGGAGTCAGGAGGGCGGGACTTCGAATCCCACCTCAGACACCGGACTCTTTCCTGTGTGACCCTGATTGCCTTGCATCTCCAGTTGTCCTGATCCATATCTGGTCATTGAACTTAGAAGACTCTGGAGGAGAAAGTGAGGCTGGAGATTTAGCACAGCGCCCCCTCAAAACCAATTCATGTGCTTGTCATGGCATCACCTCCCCATTAGATTTCTATACTCAATTGAGTGTGCATGTCATTGCCCCTGAGTCAATTCTGATCAGAGTAGGGTTTTCTCTCTCCCTCTCACCTCCCCTTTCTTCCCCCCCCAGAGTAAAAGGATTTTTCCTGCCTCTTTTATTGGACATAATCTCCATTCTATCTGCCCCTTTCCTTCTCTCCCAGGGTAGTCTTCTCTCGCCCCTTTTATTGTTTCAGACATCCCTCAACATTGGCCGCACTCCTGTGCTGTCTTTGTATACTCCTGTCTTAATAAAGTTCTGAGGCACCAAGATCGTCTTTCCCTGCAGGAAACATTTTATTTAAATATGAAAGATAAAAAATTTGTGATTTTTTCCTTAAATATGGAAAATGGAAAAATAATCATGAGCAAACATGTCGGGAAGTGGCTGTGGTTCCTGCGGCCTCTTCGGTCCCCTTCCGACCACGGGCAAATCCCTTGGTTTCTAGGGGCCGTACGTGGCAGAGGAGTCGCTGCCCAAAGCAACCAGACGCAGGCTGATCCCTCACTGCGTCTTTGGGGAGGCGGGGGGCCGCCAGCCTGGGACGGGCACCGGAGAGCCGGGCACCGGAGAGCCGGGCGGGAGTGGCTTCTGGGGAAAGCCTAGGCCCGGCGGGTGCTGGGGTGGTGGGCCCGCCCCTAACCCCCGAGGGTCCCCGAGCCCCGCGGCGGGCCCTCGGTCCGGGTGGGCCGGAGCCGGCTCCGGGGGCGCGGCGGGGGTCGCGCCGTGAGCCCGGCCCGGCCTCTTCCGGTGTCCCCGGTGCCTACACCGCGCCTGGCTGTAGACAGCAGGCGTTAATGAGTGCTTGTTCGCTGAGGGGCCGAGGCTGGAGCGGCCGGAACAGGGTCACCGGGCAGCGGGCCTACATTCGAACCGGGCCCAGCGCGGGTCTCCGGCCGGCCGCCCCTCTCTAGCCTGCCCGCGCGACTTCCGGCCGCACTGGCGCCCTCTTCCGGCACGCCCTCCAGACTTCCGCTCGCGGCCGCTAGAGACCTGTAGGCGGCGGAGGGACTTCTGGGCTTTAAAAGGCGGCGCAGGCGCAGACGGCCCCGACGCCATCTTGGCCCCTCCGTCCTCTCCGGCACCGGGCGCGTCTAACAGCGCGGAGCGCTAGGCCGGAGCTCGGCTCCCCCAGCCCCTGCGGGCCTCAGTTTCCCTGTGACATGCGCTCAGCCCCCTTGGAATCCCGGGCGGCCTTGGACCTCCCCTTCCGGTTACAGCCGGGGAAACTGAGGCCCGAGGCGAGCCAACATGCGACCGCGGCAGTCTGAAGAAAGGCCATTGGGCGCTGCGTGATGACGTCAGGACCAGGGCCCGCCCGCGCGGCCCCCGGCGGCAAACCCAGGCCCTCGGGCCTCCAGCCCCTCCCCCACCCGAGGCTGAGCCCGGACGCGCCACCTCCCCCCGCCTGCTGCCAAGTGAGGGAGGGCAGGGCCCACCCAGAGCAGCCCCGTGTGAGCGTGAGGAGTCGGGCACGACCGAACAGCGGACACCGACGGAAAGGCCTGCCGAGGGAACAGGACTCGGGGGTGGTTACGGCGGGCTCAGCCGCTGGCATCACCTTCCCTTGGCAAGGCACAGGGCTCTCCTTGACCACAGCCCTCGGGGAGCGGTGGCAGCGATGGAGAAACCGAGGCCCGGAGGAGCCGGCAGGCATTGGAGCACGTCCGCCGGGCCCCCAACTTCACTATGTTTACACCAAACTAGAGTATTTGAAGTCAGCGCCCACAGTGCTGGGGGCTTACATCTGGGGCTTTTGTTTTTGCAAGACAGTGGGGTTGTGACTTGCCCAAGGGCACCCAGCTACCCAATTAAGTGATTTTAATCCAGGTCTTCTGAGTCCGGGACTAGCTGCCTCTATGAACACTATTTTGGGGGAGTGGTTAGATGTCTCACCCGGTGCCCCTCTTTCAGGTGAGAACATGGCTGAACCTTTGGCCTGGCTTTTGGCTTCCCCTCCTGGCAGGAATTAAAGTCTCCCTTGGAGAAGGATGGATGAGGAAGAGGAGTGCAGGAGATGCCTAATCTACCTCCCTTCAAGCCACGTCCAGACAGAGCCATGTAGTCACATGAAACTTCCGTGGTCACCACATAGCACACACCACCCCCTTGTGTCACAGATGAGGAAGCTGAGGCTGGCAAGGGTTAAATTTTAGGCCTAACAACTAGTAAATGTTGGATTGCGAGAAATAGGTCTCTAGTTACTCTCTCCCCTAGACTAGCTTAATCCATGCTCTAGGTGCTTAGATGTAATCAAAAACGATCTCATATTCAACTCTTGAAGCCTTTCCTGGAGGCAGATGGGTGGCACAGGGATGAGAGCTCTGGACCTAGAGTCAGGAGTTCAAATCCAGACTTAGATACTTGCTTCTTGTTTGCCTCAGTTTCTTCAACTATAAAATAAGGAAAACAAAAGCACTTCCCTCCCAGGGTTTTTGAGGGAATCAAATGAGATGATTTTTGTAAAATGCTTTGTAAACCTTAAGCATGATCTGAATTCTAGTCATTATTATCAAGGAATTTTAATTATATGGGGATGAGTTGACTGTCTACTGACTGATCCTTCTCCATTGTGGTGGTCTTTTATGCACAGGAAGTAGATCATTCCCCATCAAGCCTGGAATTGACTCCTTCTTCTCTTCTCTATGAAAATTGTTATCTTTCTTCAGGGCCCTGCTCCATTCTACCTTCTCTGGGAAGGAAAGGCCTTCCATCTCACCAGCTGATCACCAATCAATTAATTGAATTTCTCATGGTGCTTTTCCCAATTTCTCCTTTGCCCCTCGCCCATTCTGCTTTAGATCACATTTACTTTTCTATGTCCCTAATGCCACATCTACCATTAGATTGTGGGCTCTTTGAGGATATAGTCATGAATCTTAATTTGTAGTGAAACTTTAATACACATTTGTGGGATTGAATTGAATTTCCTTAAAATGGAAAATTCAGCCAGTAGGATTTCTTTGATTGGGCACATCAATCAATCAATTCTTTATGCCAGGGCTCAAAGAAAGGGCAGAATGCCCTAGTAAAGAGAGAACTGGCCAAGAAGCCAGAAGGATCAGGGTCTAATTGCCTCAGGCATCTATGGCTATGACCCAAGGCAAATCACTTTCTGTTCTCTGGCATCTAAGACCAAGACTTGCAGGGAAGGAGGTGACCTAAGCTGTGCCAGATCCTGAGCATATGTCAACAAAAATGAAATCACCCATCTTCAAAGAGTATCTTAATCTGTCCATCAGGAAAGTGCCTATAGATGGATGTGTTTCTATAGTGTAATTTGGGGAAAAGGGGAAAGGCTTCATGTAAGAGGTGGCTGTTGAGCTGAGCCTTGAGAGATTCTAAGTGAGGGTACTACCCAGGAGCCTGATTCCTTAGCTGGGTTTCTTGCCCTTGGATATCCAGGTGTCCCTAATGGTCTCACTGGTATGATTACTATTTTTGACAATTTCCACCAGGGGGCAGTAGGGTTTCACAGTAGGGTTTCCTTCCATGGTGAGGCGAGCAGTCTCACAAAGACATCTTTTGTCCATTGGTGGCACCTCCCTTCTCATAGTTGGTGAGTTGGTGAGTGACCTGGTCCAGCCCTTTCTCGTGCCCTAAATGCTGGGCTGCTCTAGGGCAAAGCCATAGGAAGACAGCCAGTGCAGACATGTTCCCATGCAGAACTGGATGGGATTTTATTTTTTTATTTTTGTATTTATTTTTTTTTAGTTTTTTGCAAGGCAAACGGGGTTAAGAGGCTTGCCCAAGGCCACACAGCTAGGTCATTATTAAGTGTCTGAGACCGTATTTGAACCCAGGTACTCCTGACTCCAGGGCCAGTGCTTTATCCACTGCGCCACCTGGCTGCTCCCTAGATGGAATTTTAGAGGGTGTTTGGACCAAGACACCCTCTCATTTTGCAAAGGAGGAATAGGAGGTTATTAACAGTGATGTGACTTGATCAAGGGCACACAGTCACTAAGTGACCTAGTCAGGATTCAAGTGCAGATCCAGTTCCTATCCATCATTTGCCTTAACTCAGATTTAGATAATTCTGTGAAATGGAAATAGAATAAGAGTGAGAGAGAGAGAGAGAGAGAGAGAGAAATAGTGCTTGAAAATTGACTCCCTGGGGCAGCCAGGTGGCGCAGTGGATAAAGCACCGGCCCTGGAGTCAGGAGTACCTGGGTTCAAATCCGGTCTCAGACACTTAATAATGACCTAGCTGTGTGGCCTTGGGCAAGCCACTTAACCCCATTTGCCTTGCAAAAAACCTAAAAAAAAAAAAAAGAAAGAAAATAAAAAAAGAAAATTGACTCCCTAAGTGGGCTGATTCTATCACATCAAAAACTTGAAAACTCAGATCAAGGAGCACAGAAAATAGTGGCATCTTGGGTGGCAGGTACTAGGCTTGGGGTGAGGAACATGACCTCAGACACTAGCTACGTGATCCTGGCCAAATCATTTCATTTCTGTCTAAGTTTCTTTATAAAATTGAACTAATAATGGTTCTTACCTGCCAGAATCACTGTGAGGATCAAATGAGATTATGTAAAATGTAAAAATACTTTTCAAACCTTAAAGGGCTCTAATTCTTTGTTATTGTTATGATCACAAATTAAATCCTTCCCAGGGTTGATGACTATTATAAGGATAGATTGATAGGCTAATTGGAGGAGAAGGGACTTTAGAGATGGGGAAACTATGGCATAGGGTCAAAAGTATGATTTAAGATTATACTTGAAAGAGGTCTTAAAGTCCAGCCCAAGTCACCTATCTTACAGATGAAGAACCTATAACCCAGAGATATTTAATAATTTGCCTGAAGTCACAGAGGTGTTGAGTGACATGTGGGAACTGAGCCCATTTCCTCTAATCTGGATCTGTTTGCCATATTAACAGCTTCTGTTCCTGGATCCTCCTGCTGTTCATCTAGAAAGGTTGAGTGGTGGGAGAATCTTCAGATCTGAAGAGAGTGACCCATAGGCTGGGCCAATGAAGAATGTCCTGGGATAATTTTGTAAGTCACATAATGAGGATCTCTAATTAGGAGCCGGCACTCATGCCCAAAACACTCTTGCTGAACAGGTCTAGGAGAAAGGAAAGAGACTGAAATCAGGAGACCAAGTTAGAAAGAGGTAGGTGGGCAGGTCCTCGTCAGAGCTTCATCAGATTTATGTGCTGAGGGTAAAGGAATAAGCCCATTTCCAAGCTGGGCCTCCCTGCTTGTTGTGAACCAAAGGATGCAGAATATGATGGTCAGCTCTCTTAGCAGAGTTCCAGAATGAGGCAGTTAAATTCCTAGAGACTTAGAGGCTATTTTTAAGTGTAGGAATGTGTATTCTAGCTTTGGAGCTTGCAGAGGTTCCAGGCCATTTTTTCCCCAAGCTGCTTATTTTACAGAAGAGAAAACTGCATATCTGAGATGATGGATAACCTGGGATGGGAGCTCACCACTTAAGACTTACTGGCTTTTAAGGAATCACCTCATGCTGTCCCATAAAAGGAGGTGGCATCCAGGGAATCAGTAGAGGGAGAAGCTGTTGGTTTCCCCAGCATTGTGCTTTGGAATAAATGTCTCTCTTCTTTTGAAAAATTTTCCTGCATTTCCTGAGTGCTCTTTTTCTCCCCATAACTGTCTCTGTGGTCAAGTCATTGCAGAGAAGGAGTTACAGGAAGGGATGGAGTGGCAGCATTTGCTAAGAAGATTATAATGATGGAAATTATGTCAAATGAGGAAGTAAGGCCTAGAGGAGGTATCTCTGTGACTTTCCCAAGGTCACAGCGCAGGGACTCAATCGTAGGTCCTCTGACTCTAAATCCTGGACCCTTTCCATTGAACCACACTGCCTCCTTTTCTCAACAGTTAAGTGAGAAAATTTCCATCTCATTTCTTGTAGAGACTCCTAGATTTGGGGCTGAAAGGAACCTTGGAGGTGACCAAGTTCAACCAGTCCCCTTATTTTACATAGGTCATTGTTTTTCATTCTTGAAGAGAATCAAAATGATACTGCATGTCCAACTGTGGCTGCTCAATCAGTACAAGCTTGGGATGCTCTACAACAGGTCGGGCACAAATAGTCTATGTGAACACCTCGGGTGGGTTCTCTAAACTTGCTCATCTCATGTTTCTTTAGAGCTGGGCCTTGCTCATAGAGCCCAGCATCCTCTTTGAGGCTAGGCAGTCCTGTGTCAGGGTCTCCCATGTTGCATAATCAGTTCTAAAGTTGAGAGACCCTGAGAGTATCTTTGAATTGCTTTTACACTATGTTAGCACTGGCCCTGTTTGAGTTTTCCATAAAATAGTCTTTTTGGCAAGCATCCACTTAGCATTCAAACAACGTCACCAGTCCATTGCACTCTCTGTAGCAGACTTTGGATGCTTGGCAGTTTACCTTGAGAAAGGAGCTCGTCGGGGCGGCTAGGTGGCACAGCAAAAAGAGCACTGGCCCTGGAGTCAGGAGTACCTGAGTTCAAATCCGGCCTCAGACACTTAATAATCACCTAGCTGTGTGGCCTTGGGCAAGCCACTTAACCCCTATTGCCTTGTAAAAACCTGAAGAAAAAATTCAATCAAGAGAAAGGAGCTCAGTGTCTGCTACCTTCTCTTGCTAGGTGACCTTCAGAATCTTCCCAAGGCAATTCAAATGGAAGTGATTCAGTTTCCTGCTAAATCCCAGGATGAAGAGTCTGTTTCTTACCCTAGAGGAAAAGAGGAGGATTTTGAATTGGGAAATGACATCATCAGATCTGGGTTTTAGACTGATTGTTTTGGCAGGTGTGTGAAGGATGATTTGGAGGCAGAGAGGCCAGTTAGGCCATGGCAGGGGTCCAGATAATAGATGAGATGCTAGAAAACCCATAACCCCACAAAGATCAAAAGTACAGAGTTAGGGCTCCTCTCTGTCTGCAAGATTAGACCTGTTGCATTCCAGTTATGATAGAATTCTGTAGATATATTCACAGGAAAAATCTATCTTTGGATAACTGATATGGATGTCCTGAAAGGGTTTAAGACAGACACATCTGAAGAACTTTCAAACATGAGATCGAAGAGGCTGTACCAGAAACCAGAACCAGGACACCTATTGGACTGAGCTGGGGGTGAGACTATAGTTCCCACAATTCTGTTATGGCTGAGGCTCCAATCAGGAGGGTGAGCCTCGAGTCCCTCAGTCCCTGAGTGTCTGTACATGGTGGGGGTGGGGTATGGATAAGGCTCAGGACAGTCACACAGGAGAACACAAGAGCCACTCCAGCCAGAAACACTGGCTAGTTACTGTGAGAAACACCGTCTATCCCAAAAGCACAAAAAGGCTCAGACATCTGGGTCGGATAGCAGTCTCTTCCTTGTGCTCATGCTTAAACATTGAGGGATCTTTCTCATCCAATAGAAGGAATTCCTCCTGGGATCTTGCCTCAATATCTTTCCGTAAATTCAGCCATTTCATGTCTACTTCTTGAGTAGAAACTTTCAAAGTGAGAACCGGGGTTTTCAGATAAATCTCTTGGAGTGAAAAGTAACCTGCAAACATAGACATCAAGCTCTTTTCTGAACAAAGCCAGCATCTATCGGGGGGAGCCGAATGTCCCTTTCTGGCCAATAGCCAAAGGGACCAATATTTTAGTTAGCTGGCCAGTTGTCCACATGAGAAATTGAATATATCTGCTCACTTGCTTCTGTCTTCTGCAGCAATAACAATCCAGTTTCTTTGAATTGTGAAATGTTAGCCAAAGTTGCAACATGTATGATAACAATGACCAGGACATAACTGGAAAAAAGAATCCTCTCATTGTACATAGTCAGAAACTCATGTAGGAAAACCATCATCTAGGTATAGCTCTGATCCAAAAATTCTGTACAACCAGAGACATCTGGACCACTGTGGGTTTCTCATATTTGTCCACCCAGTCTCCAGGACCAGAAAAGAGACTGCTGCCACCAACCCATAGACAGTGGACAAGAGCAGATTGTTTCCACAAAGCTGAAGCAGAAACACAGACACTTCAAGATGCCATACCCAAATTCCTCAGATGGGCAGGAGCAAGGCAGAGAAGGATCCTAAAGAGCCACTATCCTTTCTGGAGTGGGCACAGTGTCTTCTTTTGGCATCATCTGTACTTAATGATTTTTGATGTTTGATTATTAATTGGTCCACATTCAGAGAAAGAATTATGGAGTTTGAATACAGAGCAAAGCATACTATTTTTCCTTTTGTTATTTCTTCCTCATGGTTTTGCCTTTTCTGATTTTTCTTTCACAGCATGACTAATATGGAAATATGTTTAATACCATTGTGCATGTATAAATTAGATTACTTGTTACCTTAGGGAGGGGTTGGGGAAAGTGGGTGGGAGAAAACTTTACAAAATTGAAAGTTAAATACTATCCTTAGGGGTGGCTCGGTGGCACAGTGGATAGAACACTGGCCCTGGAGTCAGGAGTACCTGAGTTCAAATCTGGCCTCAGACACTTTATAATTACCTAGCTGTGTGGCCTTGGCAAGCCACTTAACCCCATTGCCTTACAAAAAAAACAAACAAACCCCTAAAATCAAAAATTAAAAAAACTATCTTTACATGTAATTGGAAATAAATGAATAAATACAGATTAATCGTTAATTAGAATGATAGGAACTGAAGAAAATATTAATGCTTGCACAAAAACACACCAGCAAATGAAAAACATAACCCTTGTTCCCCATTCACTTTTCTTCCCAGAAAGTGCTATCACTGAAGTAGAAGTTAGGAAGCTACAGACTCATCCAGGACTGCTTGGGCAGGCATGAGGGATAATTGCCAGGCAACATCCTATGGGCTAAAATTCTATAATAGAGTCAGCCTGGGAGTCATGGGAAACTCAAGTGGGAGCAAGGAGAAACTGTTCTGATGAGGAGGAAAAGGAACTGTCTAAAGAAACTGCTAGATGCTCAGGGACCTCATTCACTGACTTGGAGTTTACTCTGTTTTCAGTTTAAATTTTTTAAAAAGTTGAAATTTAAACACCATAAAAAAGACACCTTTCCATATAAAAGTTATCTGTGAAACTATGTATCTTTAAAGAATATAATCAATTTAATATGTTATTTTCAAAGATGCCCTGTGTTTTCTCTTGGTCTTCCTTCTAGTCTATTTATTTAAAAAGCTTTTTCAGTGATCTTTTCTTTTGTGCAACATTATCACTAAGCACATCCCCACAATGTCCTACCAAAATAAAAATACAGTTTTTGTAACAAATAAGCATAGTCATGAAAAAAAAACCTCATACCATAACCAGCTCTCATCTGCCCTTGAGGTTTTGACCTTGCTATTCTAAGTTCTCACCATACTCTATCTCTCTCCAAAGACTCCAACTTTATTCTCTGTCAATGAGCATTCTTCTCCTATCTCATTTCTATCATTTGTCACTTCTTGACATCTTAGGACATTCTGTTCCTCTATGACTGACGGTATTTTACCACAGAGAAATTACAATTCAGTCTTGTAGATCCCTCCAACCAAGTCAACAGGCATTTACTGAGTCTTTATTAAGCCTTGTGCTAAGTGCTGAGGTTACCAAGACTTGCAAACATTAATGTGAATATGGTTCTTCAGAGTCAGTCAGCCAAGATTGGATGGCAGTCTCCCCATGTGCCAGACTCTATTCCAAATATTGGGGAATATCGTACTCATGGAGTTTATAGTTTGTTTTGTTGGAGGAAGAGGCTACAGATATATCTTGATATATATGAAATTGAATGGGGGGGGTGGGGTGGCTAGGTGGTGTAATGGATAAAGCACAGGCCTTGGAGTCAGGAGTACCTGGGTTCAAACCCAGTCTCAGACACTTAATAATGACCTAGCTGTGTGGCCTTGGGCAAGCCACGTAACCTCATTGCCTTGCAAAAACCTTAAAAAAAAACAATTGAATGGGATATAGTCCACAGTTGGCTTTATGTACAAGTAGTCCATGTAGATGGATCCTAGTGGATGGGTAATAAAATAGAAGAAAATTGAACAGAGCAGCAAAGGTTAGGAGGAGCTTGCACAGACAACTTTCACCTTCCCTGCTAGTCATTGCTTTCTAGGCTCATTGAGACTTTCCCTGTTGACCCAGGGCAGATGAGAGTGGCATCTTTAGCTGAGGAGTAGCCCTGGGAGAGTTTGGGAGGGTGGCCTCTGACATGAGAACCTTCTTGTTTCCGAACAAAATTAACTTACAGAAACCTGGAAAAAGACCAAGACTGAGAACAGGGAAGTCTTTGAGCTCATCTTACCTTGCCATGGACAGATTTTCTCATCTTATTTTCCAGGCGGGAAGGTGAGCTGATGTCTGGATCCCAGGCTACGGTTTTCCTCTGTTAACGTATTCCCAGACATTCAAAAACTTTCTGCATGTCCTGCCAAGGAGCCTATAGTTCAAAGGTGTAGGCTTTGAAAGGCCCTCTACGCTTGGGAGATAATTCCTTTGAGGCCATCTTGCCTTGGCAGAATCTAGACTGCTTGCTCCCCTCTTTCTTGTCTGTCCGTCTGTCTCTCCATTTCTGATTAAAGGGTGGCCAGTGATTGAAGGGGGAGAAAATGAAGTTGTTGGAGGTGGATGGGAAGCTATCAGAGCTGGACAACCAGCATCAACCAATAAGTCAAGCATTGACTCTAAACACAAGAACACAGAATATTGGCCCATTAATAGGGTCACAAATCTTCCCAATCCAATCCAATCCAATCATCCAATCCAGTGCAATCCAATCAACTGTTATTAAGCACCCACTCTAGGTCAGATCAAGCCCATTTTTAAGCACGGGGAATACAATTAATAAAAAGAAAAACAGTCCCTGACCTCAAGGAGTTTGCATTCTAATGAGGGGTGAGATGGGGAGATAGTACACAAAAGGAGGCAGGAAAGGGAGAGGGAGACCACAGGATATCTGATGCAGAGGCCTCTTATTCCATGGAATTGAAGCCTAGTAGAAGAGAAATGCAGAGTGGAGACACAATTCTCAGGGGTTTGTGCCTCTCAAATGGCCTGGTCATTGTCAGGAAATTGGCCATGGGCTCCATGGTCTTAGGAAGCTGCTTATGAACCTTTTTCTTTTGTGATTCTACCATAGAAATGTTCAGCTTCTGTAGGACAACAGATTCACAAAGATTCTCACAAGTGAAGAATTTTTTTTGCAATTGTTCAGTTGTTTGTTCATGTCTGAATCTTTATAACCTTCTGGATGAACTGTCCTGTGGGGTTTTCTTGGCAAAGATAATGGAATCGTTTGCCATTTCCTTCTCTAGTTTCAGGCAAGGTTCAAGTGAGTTGCCCAGGGTCACACAGCTAGTAAGAAAAGAGAGGCCTTCGTTATTAATATAGCTAAATATCAATTTTCTATTAAGCATTATCAATTGTTTACATTCTTCTGAGTGAGAAAGGACAACGCCTACAAATACAAAATTCTGAGAAGCAAATATAGCCTTATCCACATAATGAGGAGGATCATAGAGATTCTAAAAATGGAGAAAATAAAATATTTATTAAGTGATTACCATGTACCAGGCTCCTATGTAGGACATTGAGGATGCAAATAGATAGTTCCTGCCCTCAAGGAGCTTAGATTCTAAAGGGGCATGATGGCTTCTAAGGGATGGGAGTGGGGCTGCGTGTGATGAATCCATCTCTGGCTTCTTAAAACTCAAGAAGGTGCCAGGGAGAAGTTTAATTCTGCAGTGAGATATGGGGTGGAACTGATGGCCCAGATGAAGGCAGCAAGATACAACGATGCGATGAAATGAAGGACCCCTTGTGTGTCTGCCACGGTCTCCTCAGTACCCCTTCACCCTGGCCTCCTTAACCTTTAGGCTTGACCTTAGAACCAGAAGACCTGATTCCATTATGGCTTTGTTCCTTGCTAGCCAGGGGACCTCAGGGGAGTCACTCTCCTGATCTATGCCTCTGTTTCCTCATTTGTCAAAGGAGAGGATTGTATCAGCATGGCTCCTGGGATCCCTCCCAGCTCTAGATCTTGGATCCTCCAAACTGAGGTCACTTCCTTCCATGTGCTTTCTCTTTCTGGTTCTCATGGCAAGATAGCACCACATCACCTCCTCTCCCTGCTCTCCACATATAGGACCAGAAGGAGGACTCAATTGATCCTCCATCAGATGCTCCCTCTGCCCTCTCCTCTTCTCCCAATATGGATCTCCAGGTCACTCCTCCTGCCTAATCCCTCATCTCATCATCTCCTTCTTGCTGCTTCTGACCTCTGCCTCCATGGAGGTCTCTCACCTCCATCCCAGACATCTAGGTGGAAAGATCAGCTGGTGGGTTGGAGTCAAGAAGACCTGAGTTCAAATTCAGCCTTGTATCCTTATTAGCTGTGTGACCCAGAGTGAGTCACATAACTTGTTTCTTCTTCCTTCTAACTCCCAAGGTTCTACATTGATGAACACTGTTCTTAGTGACTCTCAAGAGTTCCCCAAGAATCCTTCAAAGAGCCCTCCCTGCCCATAAACAAAGGTTCATTCCTTCTCCTCTCAAAGGTTGCTGGTATCCCAGTTCAGTCCAATGATTGGGTGAGGCAAGGTTCGGGTGACTGCCTTTCCCTCTCATGCCTGGGCACATCATCAGTACCATCTTCTCTCAGGGTGACACATCTAGTAAATGAGGGCACATTTGAACTCAAGTCTGCCTGATTCCAGGATCAGTGCTCCAGCTGCTACTCCATAATTATACAGTAGGGGTGGCATGGTGGGACAGCAGTTTGTCTGAAAAAGGTATAAGCTTCTCAGGGGACCACAGGCTCAATCTAAATCATCAGTGAGATGTGATGGCCTATAAATGCTCATGTGATATTGGGTTTAAGAAAGGTCTGGCATTCAACTGGGTGGGGACAATCTATGGTGCCTTGGATCACCATTTACTTGGCTCTGAGTGCTATAGTTTAAAAAGGATTCCAAGAATGGAGTGAGTCCCGAGACAACAAATATTTCTTAAGCGTCTATGAGTCTGATGCTGTATACCTGACTGCTAAATCATGGACATAAAGAAAAACAGAAGATGGTCCCTGTACTGAAGGAGACCCCAGTCTTGGGGGTAGACAATCTGCAACTTTCAGAGGTGGGTGGTTTGAGATTATGAAACAAGGGAAGGCACTAGAATGAAGACAGGGTGGAGTGGCTTCCTATAGAAGGTAGGATTTTAGTTGACACTTAAAGGGAGCCAGGGAAGTCAATGGATGGAGAGAAAAGATAGCATTCCAGGCCTGGGGGATAGACAAGAGAGCATGGAACATCCAGAAGGCCAGAGTGCCTGTGGACCAGTGAAGTGTAAGCCAGCTGGTGAGCCAAAAAGGGGGAGGTGAGGAAGGGCTAGGAAGGTCAAATTGCATTTTGGATCTGCTCCTGGAGAAAATTGGAAGTCACTGGAGTTTTTTGAGTAGGGGTGATATGATCTGATGTGAGCTTTAGGGAAAATCTTTCCGCAGTTGAGTGGCAGAATGCCCGCCAGGATGGCTGCCGGGTGAGGAAGGACCTTGAGTCCATGTCAAGTGAAAAATGATTGAATGAGCTGGGGAGGTTTAACCTGAAAAGGAAAAGTCTGGGTGGGAGGGTGGAGAGAGACGAGATCTGTGTTTGTGTCTGCAAAACTGATTCTTGTGTTTTTTTTTTTTTAGGTTTTTTTGGTAAAGTAAACGGGGTTAAGTGGCTTGCCCAAGGCCACACAGCTAGGTCATTATTAAGTGTCTGAGATGGGATTTGAACCCAGGTCCTCCTGACTCCAGGGCCGGTGCTTTATCCACTGTGCCACCTAGCTGCCCTTGATCCTTGTGTTTTAAAGAATTAGGAACAATGGGGAGAAACTGCAAAGATGCCAATTTGGATTCAGGGTTAGCAAATGTTTCCCAGGGCTCAGCAGCACCCAGAAAGGCAGTGTAGAGCTTCTCAGCAGAGAAGGAAACAATCAGGAGTAGCTGACATTCTAATGGGAGAGAGAAGAACTCTATTTAAACTTCTCTCTCTCTCCTGTTTTCCTCTTCCTTCCTTCTCTTTCTTTTCCTTCACTTTCTGTTTCTCATGTCTCTGTCTCTCCTCTCTCCCTTTTCTTTCCTTTCTCTCTGCATTCTCTTTCTCCCTTCTCTCTCTCTTCTCTTTTCCTCTCCCTTCCTTCTCTCTTTCTTTTCCTTCACTTTCTCTTTATCACTCTGTCTCTCTGTCATGTCTCTGTCTCTCCTCTCTCCCTTCTCTCTCTTTGTCATCTCTTTTTCTCCCTTCTCTCTGTCTCTCTTCTTGTTTTCTCTCTCCCTTCTCCTTTTTCCTTCACTTTCCCATTATTACTCTGTCTCTCTCTTGTCTCTCTATCTCTCCTCTCCCTTTTCTCTCCCTCTTTCTCACTTCTCTAGCTCTCTTCTTTTTCTCTCTTCCTTCTCCCTTTTCCTTTGCTTCCCCTCTGTTTCTCCTCTCTCCCTCCTCTCCCTCTCTCTCTCTCCTCTTTTCCTCTCCCTCCCTTCTCTCTTTCTTTTCCTTCACTTTCTCTTTATCACTGTCTCTGCTCTCTCTTCTTTCTCTCTTTTTATTTTCTCCCCTTATCTTTCTTTTCCTTTTCTCTATTTCTCTCTCTCTCCCTTTTCCTTCCCTCTGTGTCTTTCCTCTCTCTTCTCTCTCTCTTTTCCTTCTTTATCTTCCGTCTTACCTTCTCTTTGTTCTCAGTCTATCCTTTCTCCCTTCCTTCTCTTTCTTCCTTCTCTCTCTCTGTGTCTCTCTCCCTATCTCTGTTTCACACACATAGCATAAATATATGAATAAGTATATTGTTATTAACTGCATCGAGTTTATGTATACATGTATATTTATGCATATAACAAAAGAGTTAAATTACAAGGCGGTTTGGAAGGGAGGGTGCAGGGCTGAAGAGGCACTTCATGCACAAGATGGTGTCTGAGCTGCATCTTAAAGGAAGATAGGAGGAGGTGGGGGGTCCCTGGCAACCCTGGGGTGAACTGTCTTGTTGCTATGGTCTCGGCAGCTCACAATCATTCTCAAGAAGCCATTTGCCACCCTCCAGGCACTCTTGGCCAGCATCATTCTTATCATTTTCAGACAGATTCCTCCTCTTTGTGTTGCCGCCATATTAGCCTGGCTTTCTCCCTTGCTGCTTTGTGAGGAACCCTAGGGCAAGACACGGCATGCTGCTCTAGATGCGAATAGCAAGCGACTCACATCTGTTAGAAAACCTGCAAACGGCCTTTGTTCTTCCCAACAGTCGCTTTGACCAAGAAGCAAAGCAATGCCCAAAAGAGACTAGAATGGAAATACTTTCCCAACAAGGATCTGCATCATTTTAAAAATCTAAGACCTTCACTTAGTGGGAATCGGTCAGAGGCCAAAGAACAGTTTCCAAGCTGATGGGACGGGTCCATACCAAGGGTTTGGAGGTCCTCTCCATAGCGCCAGCCTTCTGGGATGGCGCCATGTTGGGGCCCCTGGACTCCCACACGGTGGCGCTGGAGCACAACGGGTCGGCTCCCAAGGGCCATGACACGTGGAAACTGTATTGATTGACGGAGGCCACGCTCCTCTCCGCTCTGCCGCCATCACTGCCACCTCCTCCTCCTCCTCCACCACCTCCCATGCCCAGGGAAATGACTGCGGCAATGGTGCCAGTGTCGGAATCAGGGAAGGCTCTGCCAGCAGCCATCTTGGCCAAGGACCTTGCTTTTAGCTCCAATGATCAAAGCTGCCTGAGATGGCGCAGGCCCTCCCCGACCCTTCCCAGGTGGCATGGGACTGATCGGCTCCTCAGAATCACTGGGTTGTTGAAGGAGTCAGAGACACGGTTTAAAGCACTTTGAATGTTATTATTTTATTATCATTATTAGGAAACTGAGGCAAAGCCTCCTGTCTATCACATTTGTATATAAGCAGCAGAGGGTGAGATTTGAACCCTAGTTCTCCAGTTCTCCTACTACTGTCTCCTTTTTTATCTGACAAAGGACTCTGAAAATGGCACCTATCAGAATTTCTAAATTAACTTATAAGATAGGAAGAGCTGTTTTGGCAGGGTTCCAAAAGTCGCAAGAAATAAACAGACTGAGTAGATACGGAGGTGCCAAAGTCAGGGATCAGGCAAGTGGGGGTAGGTGGCGGACCAGGAGAGGTGTTCCATTTTCAGTCCTGAGCTGATAAAGCCCTATTCCCTGGGGTTCAAGGCTCAGAGGACGGATTTAATTTTTCAGTCTCTAGATTTCAGAAGGGAAGACTCTCAGCTGCTTTGGAGGAGGGTGGAGACAAAGGGCTCGCTCTGTCAGAAGCCTCCCAGCTCACTGGCTTCTTCCGTAAAGAGACCCCAGCCTCCATTTTGAATGGAGAAGCCAGACTGCTCAGCCCTGCTTGGGTTGGTGGTTTTGATTTCTAAATATGTATCTTATTAATTAATCTGGCTTTTATCTATTTTTAAAAATCTAGTTGACTTAAGCAGGATCGATAGCCCAGTATTAACAGCACTTGCAGATTCTCAATCACCATCTTCCTCTAAGTCCTTCATAAAATAGCAGGGGAAAAAACCAGACTAATATGGAGGCAACACGAAGGGGACGAATCTGTTTGTGAAAATTTTAAGAATGATGCCAGCTATGAGGGAACCTAGGGGCTGGAACCCTCCCTAGCTGTGTGATCCTCTGCAAAGCACAGAACTACTCTGAGCCTCAGTTTCTCCATCTTTCAAATGCAGATAATAGGGGCAGCTAGGTGGTACAGTGGATAGAGCCCTGGCCCTGGAGTCAGGAGTCCCTGGGTTCAAATGCAGCCTCAGATACTTCATAATGACCTAGCTGTGTGGCCTTGGGCAAGCCACTTCACCCCGTTTGCCTTGCAAAATAAAAACAAACCTAAAGTGGTTTGCAGATCTCATGCATGCTCCAAGGTGTCCCCAAAGCCCAGGGGCAAATTTGAACTTCAGTAGCTTGATTATTATTATTATTATTATTTTCATCATTATATCACAGAACAGTATGTCAGCTTCCTTCAAGCTTCCTTCAAGAGTTTTACAAAGTAATAGGGGAGAAAAGCCAACCCGAGATGCCAAGAATCGACCATTTTTATTAAAAGCACCTCGGAGAGAGGTGTGGTTCAGCTATTGTGTTGCTGGAATAGCTTCTCTGTTACATGCAGTTCCCAGAAAGGCTAATATCTGCCAGGGCTCCCAAGCTTTTCTTTTCAAATCCAACATCGTCCAGGCAGAACTGACAGTAGTCAACAAAGAAAATAGCCTCCTTCCTGCTCGAGTGGAATCTCCCATTGGAATTGGTGCGGTAATAGTGAAGATTCCTAAGGTCTTTTTCTGGTTGAAAAGTCTAGGTTTCTGCCTATCAAAGAGGGGGACAGCAGTTGGGTGGGTGGAGGGCAATGAGAGATGATCGTTGGCCTGGCATAGGTTACTATGAGCTGGCCACCATGCTGGGGACAGAAAGACAAAAAAAGGTAGTAGCCCTTACCCCAAGGAGATTTCATTTTCCTGGGGAGGCAGCAAGCCAGTGTATATGAGATAATATACAAGACAAGTTATTTGGGGGGGGGGTGCACTCACAAATGGAGCAATAAGGAAAGATGATGGAAATAGTGGAGACAGAGAATAAGCTGAGTTTTGAAAGGAGTCAGGAGTCCAAGAGGTGGAGGCCAGGAAAAGCAACACTTATCCCAGAGACAATAGAGACCCACAACCGAGAGGAGGCAAGATGGTGGGTCAGTGCCAGGTCACAGAGCTGGAAACACAAAGGAAGATAAGACGCTCTCTGTCCTCCTAGAGACCTAGTCTAATGGAGGAGACAGCCTGTGAATAACTGTACAAACCAGCTCCATACAAGATAACATGGGAATAATCAACAGAAGGAAGATGTTGAGATTGGTGGGGAATGGGAAGGGGGATTTTAGCAGGGACTTGAAGGAAGCCCAGAAGCTGAGAGGTGGAGGTCATGTATCGGACGAGCTGCGTTTAGGAAAATCCTTTGGAAAACCTGCAGGAAAGATTACTTGGAGGGAGCCTAAGCTGGGGGTTTTTGCAGTGAATGGTCTAGTAAGAGATGATGGAGCCTGGACCTAAGTTAGCTTTGGTATGAGGAGAAGAAGGATGAATGGGAGGGTTACTGAGGAGGAAGAATGGGGAGATTTGATAACTAATCTCATCTAGAGGTAAGTGGTTAAGAATTGCCAAAGAATTTGGGGTTCAAAGTTGGCCCCCTCCACAGATATAGGAAAATCAGGAGGGTGGGATGAGGGGGAAAGAGAATGGAGAAGTGGATTCAAATTCTGCTTCAGATAAATTCTTGGGGTTGGAGGGGGTGGAGGTGGGGCAAATCTTTTAACTCCTCGGTTTCCAGGCAATCTCTAAACATAAATTGCAATTGAGGTACCAATCTGCAATGGTGGAGACAATTCTACATGAGGGGTTCCCCGGGTCACTGATCCAGACTCACCCTAGACCACACACCAAGAAACACCATCTCTAAGGACTCCAAAAAGGCCCTCTAAGAGCTCTTGTTGAGATCAACTTCAGTTTTAATGGGAAAATTTCATCAGTGACTATAAAAGACACTCCCAAAGGATTATCTTATTATGTTAAAGCTTAATGTTTGGGCGGAGGGTGAGTGGGAAATTAGAGAAAGGCAATTGAATTCTCACTGATTTTCCAGCTACTCAGATCGGTCCTGTCTTGTTATCTACCTAACAAATTCAACCCATCTTCAGGAAGGTTTGTCTTGACTTCCTCAAGGTGCCTCCTTGCAGGATTATACTATTTTTTTCAACCTGGGTTCCTCCAAGTTAATAATGTATCCTTGCATTGTGGAACATCTTTTTCTAATTAAATTGATGTTCTTCTGCCTCCTTTTTCACACAGGTCATTGACTGACCAACATGGTGTTTCTTCAGTCTTGGTCCTCCCCAGCTGGCCCCTGGACAATCTGACCATCCTCCTGGCAGAACATCAAGTCCACCTTCAAATAAATTGTTGATTTTTTTTGGTTTCCCCTTGTAAGGTTTAGTGGTAGTTCTGGCACAGAATGGAAAAGGAACTATGATCTCATGAGCCAAGCCATAAATGACTTGTATTTCCAAATGGTCACTTCATCCCCCAAACTCTCTGGGTCTCAGTTTCTTCCTCTGTAAATAAGGGGGTTCGACTAAGATAGCCCTTCCAGCTCTAGAGTGATCTAGGCTCCTAAGATCTGTCCTCTTGGCTGTTCATGGCTAAGAAGACCCTCTCTTCCTTCTTGATATATACCTCCCATGTATTGCCCTTCTACCTCATTATTATTATGGCTGAGTTTGGAGAAGGCCCAGCACCTATTCCCAGTGTTGCTTGTGAACTGGGTGGGTTCTAGGTTGGAAGTAAACTTCTAATAGCAATAATGTGCATATGGCAGAGGTCTATGGGATTATAATTAGAGTTAATTTTGTTGTTGGTGTTATTTGTCCTTCATTCCGGAAGAAGACCCTGACATCAGGGAGGTGATGCCATAACTTGCATGTGAATTGGTTTTGTGTGAGGGGTGCTGTGCTAAAATGTGCAGGGTTGAGCTTGATTTCTAAAGTCCCTTCCAGCTCTCAAGTCATAATTCTTGTGTCAGCACGGGATAGGTCCTTTGGGGGGATTTGTGGAGAAAACAACTGAATGAGAACTGTGCAAGACTGGATATGACGGAGGGAGCAACATGAATGTGGATAAGGTCACAGCCATGGAAGCTCTTTCAGGCCTCCTGGAATTAGCTGGCATCAGGGCGGGCAGGAACAAAAATGTTGGAAGTTGGGGCACATCAGCTAGGGGTCAGCTCAGGACCAAGGCTTTGGAATGGTGATCCCTCTGAGGCTGAGACACACATCAGCACCAACTAGTTCAGTTCACCAACTACAGTAGTGCACAGTTGTGTTTTCTTTGGCATCATGATGGATCTGGATTATCCTCTGCTTGAATCTTGTTGACTCTCTTATTTATAGAAATATCGAATCACCTAGATCATGGGGAGGTGGGGTTGGGGAGAGGGGGGCAAAGCAAGCATCAGTGACAACTCTAGAAAGAAGCTGGCTGTTTGGATCAGCCTTGGATGAAGTTGGATATTGATTGGTTCTCTCTCTATGGTATTTCTCCCTCTGCCAAATTAAGATGAGAGATTTTAAACTAGAAAGAGCCTTAGAATCCATGAAATCCAATCTCATTTTATGATGAGAAAAAGATGAGGTCCAGAAAGGTTAAGCTAGTGAGGGTCTGGGGGGTAGAATCTGAACCTAGCTCTTTCTAATTCTTCCAGTGCCCCATCCCCTAGGAGGAGTGACCTCTCCTCCTGCTCAGTTAACTTCAGGGATTCCCCATTGCCTCTCAGATACAGGCCAAGGTCCTTCTCCTGGCACTCAGGACCTCAGTTTAGCCCTCAACTCACCCCCTTTTCTAGATTTATTTTTCATTTCCTAAACAGATCCTGAAGGCTGGTCTATTGAAGAGACTGTTTCATTTCTATACCTCCTATCTTAAGCATTTCTGCCCAAGTCTTGTTGAGGCCTAGAACCTCTTTTCTCTCAAGTATCCAACCCCCCCCCCCCTTCTTCAAGACTTTTCTCAAGTCCTGCCTCCTTTCTAAAGCCTCCCCTTACCACACCGGGGTCTTCCCTTCTCTGACCTCCTACAGAACTTATTATACCATTCATTCTCTATATGTAGTTCATATACCCTTCCCTGTCAGAATGTCAGCTCCTTGAGGGCAGGGACAAGGTTTTTGGCATTTCTTTGTAAATTAATATATTAACAAATTCCTCTTGATTGATTGAATTTTCTTCTGCTGCCTGCAAATTAGCTAATTTTCCCCTATTTTCCAAACTCTTTGGTAAGTGTCTTAGGGGTGGAGTTTTTGGTGTTGATTTTTTTTTGTTTGTTTTTGCAAGGCAATGGGATTAAATGACTGGCCCAAGGTCACTTAGCTAGGTAATTATCAAATGTCTGAGCCTATTTTGAACTCAGGTGCTTCTGACTCCAGGTGATACTCTAGCCACTTTGCCCCCTTGATTTTTTTTTTTTAGGTTTTTGCAAAGCAAATGGGGTTAAGTGGCTTGCCCAAGGCCACACAGCTAGGCAATTATTAAGTGTCTGAGACTGGATTTGAACCCAGGTACTCCTGACTCCAAGGCCGGTGCTTTATCCACTTCGCCACCTAGCCACCCCAACCCCCTTGATTTTCACTAAATACTTATTCACTGACTGAATAGAACAACTCTATAGCTGCCTTTTGGGTGAGACATTCAAATTCCTCTTTCTCCACTACCATGTCCACTGGACTTTGAGCTTGAGGAAGGGTTAGTTGGCTTCTGGGCAGAGGTGCTCTACTTAATGTAGTGAGCTGAGTCTATGGAAACCAGAGCCATTTTGGTTAATCCTGTTGGACTGTAACTAGGCCTCCCCTGGAAGAGAGGGGAGCAGGATGGGGTGGGCAGGATCGAAGCTGGGATGGGGAGGAGTCAGCAGGGGAGGAGTCAGCAGGGGGGTCCTATTATAGCTAATTATCCTCCAAGTTAAGACCTGCTCTGATGAGAAGGCAGCATTCAACCATCAGCTCGAGAGAGGCCAATTAGTTCCGTTCTCACAAAACCTGGGGCAATGAGAGTAAAGAGCATGAGTGTGGGCCCAGACTCTGATATATTGATCCACTCGTAAAGCTATAATCCTGGGGAGAGCAAGAGGGGGTGGAGGGATGGAAGGTGCTCCTGTAAATTGGATGGTGATAGATTTTCAGGCAAGGATAATCTGGGGTGCGTGTCCAGAGGACACCAAAGGGGGGATGTCAGGGAAGGTTAATTAATTGGCTCTGCACCTGGCCCTAGTGGGTGGGCTTACTGTCCTTCTCCTCCCTTGGGGGAACAAAGAACATGGTAGTCCTGCTAATGGTGTTGAAATTTAGTGATCTCATTAGTCACCAGCATAAGGAGTGAGAGAATTCAGGATAAAACCAAACAAGATTGTGCCGATGAGATGTCTACTATACTATATTTAAAAAGCATTGTGTTTAAAGGACTCTCGTTACCCAGGTAATATTTCTTAGATTATCTAAGAGAGACAATGTGGCATAGAGGATGGGAGTCTGGCCTTGGAATTCAAATCCTACCTTTATTGTACCCTGACTGTGTAATCCTAGTTAAATCATTTAATGTCTCCCCAAACAGTTCTTTAAATTATATGACAGGGGCAGCTAGGTGGTGCAGTGGATAGAGCACTGGCCCTGGAGTCGGGAGGACCTGAGTTCAAATCCGAAATCAGACACTTAATAATCACCTAGCCGTGTGGCCTTGGGCAAGCCACTTAACCCCATTGCCTTGCAAAGACCTAAAAAATATTATATGACAGCTTTGACCACAGATGAGTTGTTAATAATGATAAAGACAAAATGTATATAATACATTAATAATAATAATAAATGTTGCCCTTAAGATCTTGGCTCCCCACAAAAATACAATGACTTATATGTTGCTATCCCCATTTTATAGAAAAGAATCCTATGAAATTGATGCTCTAATCATCCTCATGTTGCAGAATTAGATTGAGATTTAGAGTTATGTGGATTATACAGGATATACAGCAAGTCCAAATGGCAGAAGCTGGTAAATATAGGAGGCTCAGTCTGAACCCTGAGTTGTCCTGCTTCCTGATCTAGCACTCCTTCCTGTATACCAGGCTGCCTCTGCTTTGGGGAAGGGAACATTCACATTTTATAAAATGACCAGGTCTGGGGCAAAAAAAAAAATATGGATATTTATCTATTTTATAGTTATCTATTAAATATCTCTTCCTTCTTTTTCCCTTCCTTCCTTTCTTTCTTAGTTTCTTTCTCTCTTTCCTTCTTTCTCTTTTTTATCTTTTTTTTCCTTCTTTTCATCCTTCCTTCCCTCCCCCTTTCTCTCTCTTCCTTCCTTCCTTCCTTCCTTCCTACCTCCTTTTCTTCCTCTTTCTCCCATTCTCTTTTCTTTCTTTTTTATTCCTTCTCTCCTTTCCTGACTTCCTTTTCTCCCTTCCTTTCCTAGGTCTCCACACGCTCTCATTCCCTCTCCTTCAAAGGTCTGCTCTCCATCGCAGTGGAGTGAGGACCACTGCCTCCCAGCTGCCATTGTCCGGGGCCCCCAGCCCATCCTCAATTCGATAATCCTAATGCTCTGCTACCGGTCGGGGAGGGGAGGAATTGCATTGGCTGGGAGATGGGCCCCCTGGGTCTTTGGCAGAGCTCAATTAGGAAAAGGCTGCCTGCATCCCGAGCTAAGCCTCAGCATCCTGGCTGCTCTGTAGATTGCTACCTTAAGAAAACCGACCCCTCTCAAATGGCCTCCACTAAGCCATCTCCATCTCCTCCCTCCACCCCCCCCACTCACTCCTGCTAGTGAAAAAGCATGGAACTGCATGCTAAGGACCTTTCACATCATCCATCCCCCCACTTTTTCTTCTCTTTCTAAATTAGGGCCACTCCGGCATCCATCTGAATGAGCTGGGCTCTCTCTGTGAAATCGAAGAGCTTTTAGTTTTATTTATTTCTTTTTTTGGTGAGCTTTTTCTTTTGTTCTTATTACAAGCATATAATAATAATTGGTGAAACATCAAATACAGGCTTCACTATCCTAAAATAAAAACAGTAAGCAATGTTCCCCAAGATTTATAGACAAAAACTAGCCACCAAAAATACCAAAATTACCCAGTTACAGCAAGCATAAAAAATGTAAACTTTCAAATGAAATTACTGAAAAATATCTACAGTTTCATTTCTCTAGACTGCAGTCATTTTAGGTCTTTCTTTTGCCACACAATGATATTAAGGGCTTAATGACTATA
Organism: Macrotis lagotis; assembly: GCF_037893015.1. NCBI lineage: Eukaryota > Metazoa > Chordata > Mammalia > Peramelemorphia > Peramelidae > Macrotis > Macrotis lagotis. The sequence continues at coordinate 286,359,732 of NC_133660.1, forward strand.
ACATCTATTGTCCTCTCACTCTAAATCTGTCTCATCTTGAGAAATTGCTTTCCTTATGTCCAGTTAAAACTTACTGAAATACTCCTTTACACTAATGCTTTACATACATGTGAAGCTAAATTCAAATATTAGCCCATTCTTCTAACATAAGCTGGTACATGAAGGAATTCAATGTAATGAAAGAACGAATAAAATGTAATTTCCCACCACTTTTTTCTGCCTTAATCTTTTGAGAGATGAGAATTTACCAGAACAAACTAAAATTCCAAACCAATCTGATGCCCAATTAGTAATTTGTTTAGTGCTTTTTAAACTTCATATTTAGTAAATAGAATAGAAAAAAATTAAATATATAAATACCTAAGCAAAATTTGGATAATACCTTATTAATCTTGACTCCCAATTTCTTTTAAATCAAAGCAAAGAAACACTTTAGTTATGTTAAGGTCACACCTGTGAGGTGGTGGAACTATTTAGTTACCTGAGGAAATGCAGAAATGTGGATTTTTTTTTCCTGAAAAAACTTATTACTCTCTGTAATAAATTTCTTTTAAAATCTATGGATGGTAGGTAAGCTACCTCTAAAGCTCCTAGCACCATCATCCTCCAGTCTGAGATTTCACATGGTCCCATATCCTTAGAGGTTGTAATGTTGTGGATGCCATTGTGGAACCGATAAGACAAATATTCTCGGCTTAGATAGTATGCAAAGATACCAGATGGAACAATGGCCCAAAGCAATGGCAGACTTGTAACCAGTCTTGCAGTGCTATCCATACTTCACCAAAAGGGTTCTTGCCCAATCATTTATTTTTAAACATTGCTACAGGTAATTCCTTCACACCTGCAAGTGATCACATGGAAGAGTTTTTAAATGAAGAACCAGAAGGTATCTTCTCTCCCCCTCCCACCCATTTCAGATCCAAATTTGCTTGCCTCCACACAAGTGATGGATGAGGCGGACTTCAGCTCTAGCAAAGGGAAAAGGAGCAAGCCCGGAATCTGAGATCCACCCATGCAGAAGAGATTTCTTAAAAGGATGCTTTGTCCAGTAGCCTAGATCTTAGGAGGCTAGGGGCAGAGGAGGGGGTCTTGGGGTGGCTGGGACCAAAATGACTTCCCAGCTTTCCCTATTTGTGCAGAACTTGGAGGAAGGGGGATGGGGAAGACCTCCATAGACTAGCCTAAGTGGTGTGTGCCTTTTCATATTTTCTGGTAAAATCAATTGATTTGTATTCCCTAGTGGGAAAGGCTGACTCTCAATTACAACATCCTTTAAGACAGACAAATCCTCACACAAATCACAAAAAAGCCACAAACCAGACAGTAGGAAATGGACTGTGGCTTTCAGATTCTCGGGGTCCTTACAACACTTCCCCTTCTCTCTCTCCCAGAATGGGGACTTTATTTCAGCACACATTCATTAGGATCTGTACCAGGGTCCGCCGGGTTGGTACCAATGCCCATTGGCTTGGTGATTTCAGAGGTCCAAAGGAAGTGGTTCCCAACATTCTGTGTTCTTTGAACATTAACAACAACAAAAGGGTAGTGAATTCTTAGGCTAATTTAATACACTCCTCATAATATTATTAAGTGTTTACTTTTGCCCCCCAAATCCTGGACTGTTTTTACCTGCTTCTTCTCTTGGAGCCCAAATCTAATTGTAACATCACTGGGTATTTGTTTACAGCTTAAGGCACCATTAAAGGATTTTTAATGCAAACCCCTTAGACCATCAGTATTCCTGGCTGAGGACATTTCTAAGTGCAATTGGACCCTTCTGTGCAATTTATAGTCTTAAGAACTCTGAGGGGGTGCCCAGAGGTCACCCAACAAGTGTGTTATTGGGGTGCAAGATTTCAAGGTCACTTCTCTATCTACTGGTCTCTCAAGATGAGAGTAGAAAAGCAAAAATGAAAAAATTTCTCTTCTTGGAGGGTTTACATTTTTATTGGTGGAACTTTATTGGAGGGACAGAGAAATAAATATAGTGGGGAGGGGAGGAAGGAGGGGAGCAGGCACAGCCAGGGAAAGCAAGGGAAATCTTATGGGGGTTGTGATCTGATTGATTCTATACATCACAAGAAGAAGAAAAAAACAGAAAGAAGGAAGAGTGTTCTGGTCCAATCTCCTCCTCTCCTTAGACCAGAACACTCTTCCTTTTTTTTCTGATTTGTAGGGTAGGAGCCACTGGACAATTAGGAGGAGAATGAGGAAAATGGCATTACTGAAACCAGGGGAGAGGGGTGGGTAACAATATAAAAGCAACAAAGATGAGAACTAAGAGTAAGTCACTGAAATAGAGCAGTTACAAGATTCTTTTTTATTTGATATTTTCTTTTTTCCAATTACATGTTATGAAAGTCTTTCCAACATTCATCCACATGCACATGCATATTTTTATAAGTTACATAATTTCTTTCCACCCTTCCTTCCCACTCCCCTCCTTCAGCGGCAAACAGTCAGGTGAATATAATATATTTGTGTTTGACATATTTACAGATTACTCATTTTTGGTCTGAGGATTTAGGATGAGGGGGAAGAAAACCATGAGATAAGAAAGAAATACATAAGAGAAATTTTTAAAAAATGAATGTAGTGTTCATTTAGGTTCTAAAGGATTTTTTTTTTTGCTTATCTTCCTCTGGATGGGGATAGCATTGTTCATAGTCGGTCTCCTAGGCTTCTCCTAGTTCTCTGAACTGCTGAGAGGAGTTGCATCCATCAAGGCTGATCAACTCACAATATTGTTGTTAGTGTGTACATTGTTCTCTTGCTTCTGCTCCCTTCATTCAGTTCATAATTCATCCCAAGCTTCTCTAGAGTCCAACCATTCATAGTTTCTTATAGAACAATAGTACTCCATAATATTCATATACCATTACTTGCTTAGCCATTCCCTGATTGATGGGTATTCCCTTGATTTCGAATTCTTTGCCACCACAACAGTCACAAAACTGTTATTCTTTTTTTTTTTTTTTTTTTAGATTTTTGCAAGGCAAATGGGGTTAAGTGGCTTGCCCAAGGCCACATAGCTAGGTAATTATTAAGTGTCTGAGACCATATTTGAACCCAGGTACTCCTGACTCCAGGGCCGGTGCTTTATCCACTAAGCCACCTAGCCGCCCCCAAAACTGTTATTCTTTAGAGAAATTTCAGTCAACTGCTGGTATTGGATGAGTGAAGGCAATGGGGGTTGCAAAATGAGTCTATTTGAATAAATGAAAATGATGAACACAGATGGTTTTTAAGTGAGAGTTAATGTTAAAGTGGAGGAGAGCTAGAGAATGCTACCCAGGACCGTGGAAGGATCAAGGATGGTGGTTGACCTGAGCAGGTTTCTAGGCAACCAAGGAAGAACAGATAAGAATGGATTGAAAGGATAAAAGATTGTCCCAGTTTTGTTTTATTTTGTTTCATTTTTCAAAAGAAGTAGAGTTACAGATTGTTAGCTCTATTATCTAAGATTACACAACTAGCTAGTGACAGAACTGAAGCAACCCAGATTACCTGACTACTCAGAGGTCTTTCCATCAGCCAACAAGGGACACAGTCGATAGAACTCTGGGCCTGGAATCAGGCAGACCTGAGTTCAAATCCAACCTTAGATTACCCTGGGCAAGTCCTTTAATCCAGTTTGCCTCAGTTTTTAACATCTGTTAAATGATAATAATAGAACCTACCTCCTAAGGCTGTTGTGAAAAATCTTGTGACTTAGATTTATAAAGAACGTTGAAAATCCTAAAGTATTTTATGTATATTTACATAAACAAGATAAGGACAGAAGTCTGCCAGTCCAAGTTCAGTATTAAATAGGGCGGTACTGCCTCTAGCCCCTTTAGCCAGAAAGTTGGGTCACAATTCCTAGGCTTGCTTGCTCCTCCTGCCTTGGAAGCTGGCCATTTGGTCTGGGCTTGGGCCCACATTGGGAGCATCCACCGAGTTGCCTAGAAAAATGTAATCTCCATGCTGGTTTTATTTGTTCTTAAAAGTACGTTACTGCTCACCTGACCCCTTAGGACTTTGCCCTCACTTCCAATTTGGATTCTATTTCCCTGAGTACAAGCAGTGTGAATTCCTTGAAGGCAGGAACTTTGTGTCTTATATCTTTGTACCTCGGTGTCTGGGACACATCAAGGGAATATAACTTATATTTGATAAAAGAAGAAATGAGTAGAATTGGCTACCAAATGCAAATAAGACTAAAGTCGACCCCTTTGTATAACCCAGTAGACCTAAAGAACAGGAACAATGCTACGTCCTCAGAGCCTGATCATGGACCATTCATTTATTCATTCATTCAACAATCACTTATTAAGTGCCTACCATTTCCAAGGACTTGGGATACTGAAGCAGTCTACCTTTTTTGAATGAATAAGCAGAAGCATCAAACTTGTTTTAATGTAGGACAAGATTGTAGATTTAGAATGTTTGTGCCTTGGCTGACCATTTTTCTCAAACTGTGTTGAACCACAGGCCAAATTTTGGTTTAAACAAGTAGCTTTCAGGCAGATAAGAAGACCTGAGTTCAAATTCTTCCATAGACACTCAGGAGCTGTGTGATGTTGGGCAAGTCCCTTCACCTTGATGGCCAGTTTCCTCATCTGTGAAATGAGGTGGAGGAGGAAATAGCAAATCACTCCAGTATCTTTGCCAAGAAAACCCCAAATAGGTTCACAAAGAGTTGGATACCACTGAACATAAAAGAGGTTTTGACATTTTAAAGTCATGAATGTTTATTTACTTTTTATCGATAGTTCTGAATTCAGTGCTGCCAATAGACGTTAGCATGGTATAAGATGTGGCCTATCCAATGGTTTCTTGCAGAATAAATGTGACTTTTATTCTTATAATGTTGGCTTGAGGCTATAAGAAATCAGAGTAGTAGGTAAAACTGGGTGTGTTGGAAAATATTAGTGAAATGTGAGATCCCTTTAGGGCAGGAATGGTATCCTGGATATGGTGGTAGCTCCCAGAGCAGTGATGGGGGGAAGTAGTTTCTTCTAGCCTGTGACATTTCCAAAGGTCTGACCATCCAGACAGATGACCTGCCTTAGTGCCCCAGAGTACCAAGAGCATCGATTCTCTGAGTAGTATAAACACAGGATCCCTGAAAGTCCGAACTGACGGGGTTTAATCATCAGCTAAACTACACATGAAACTGTTATTTCGCCATGAACTTGTAAATCATTAAACTCTGGTGAAGCCCAATCTTGGGGAAAGAAGTATGAGAAAGCATCCAGATTCCAAATTCCAACCAGTTTTTAAAAACCAAAGCTATAGACTCTTCATCCATGGCCTCGTTATTTCTATTACAGCTGTTTCCCTTTAGAACAACATCTTTTTTCTGGATCCCTCCAACAGCTGGGAAATATTTTGTAAACAAAACCCTTCTTCTTTTTCAAACATCCCAGTTATTTGCCACACACCTCCCACATCAAACCCTTCCTGTAAGGAAGCAAAACAACTGAGCACAAGTCACCAACGAAACAAGCTGGACTAATAACATTGACTATGGCTGACACCTACGATCTTCTGCCTCCCTCTCCCAAGGAGGAACGTGGGTTCCGTTTTCTTTTCTCTGGAACTAGGAGTCTTCCTTCTAGCTCATGCTGGTTGTTTTCATTTCATTTACTGACGTCATGATGTTTCATGCTTCCTCTGTGTCAGTTCATCCAAATTTTTCTCTGTTTTTCTGAATTCCTCATGTTTGTTAGCAGCTTAGTTGCATTCTAAGAATAGTCATAAAAACAGTAATTACATTCACACACAGCTATTTTGTTTAGTCATTCCCCAATCGATGGGGTTGGGGCAAGAGTCAGGACAATCTACTTGCCCAGAGGGGGACCTGGGGTTCCAGAAGGCCACTGGAGATAACAGGGACAAGAATCAGAGAGGGTGGGCGAGCAAAGAAGGGTTGTAGTCTGCAATGGTGGAGTGACTTGGCAGAGCCATTTAAGTACGGGCTACTGCTAAGAGGGTAGCTGGGATTTAGCTCAGCTCTGCTTCCTAACCTCAAACAAAGAATCCTGGAGCCTCGCCCAAGCCTTCAGAGACAGAGACAAGAGAGACAGAGAGACAGTCAGAGATGCCTCTGGACATCTGGGTAGTCCAGGACAATACCAAGCCAAACAGAGCCTAGGCTGACCTCGGACTAACTACCAAAAATCAAATTAGTCAGAGATCATCTGGTTACCCTAGTCTTTTTTTCTTTCCCCTAACTCTGGGCATGCTCTAAGGATGGAGCTACATTGACTAGGAGCCCTTACCCGTGTGTCCTATCTCCCAGGTGGGTGCCTCACACCTTGACCGGGCTTTCCTAGAAGACAATGTAATGTTCATGTGAGTTTAACAGTTCCAGGGAGCTCTCCTAAAAGAAGAAACTAAGAGAAAAAAGAACCTCCAAGAAGGTGGGACAAGGAGAAAATTCAAGGAGAAATAGAGGTCTCCTGGTAGGGAACAGAAAATGGGCTTTTGTTAGGAGACCAATTACTTGGTATCTCAGTGTTGCTGGAAGACAGATCTCAACATATAAGAAATGAAGGGTGTCCCTCCTGCCTGTCTTAGGGACAGCAATCTAGAGAACTTCATCTGTTTAAAGGGCCACCTTTTTCTCAGGTGTCTCTAATGGAATCCTTTGGATTCCTCCAGAGTTGATTACATTCTTTGGGGTTTGGGGGCCTCCCAGAAGGCGCTAAAATTCTTCCAAAGGCTACACCATAGGAGCATTCTTGTGGAGATTTTGTGAAATTATCTTTTCTCCCTTCAGGCCACTGACCCTGCCCCCTTCCCAAACTTTGGGTGGGTGGGACAGCCTGAAGAGAGCAAGGTGGGGGGACCAGGTAAAGAAACCAGGGGTATGGTACTGGAAGGAAGGGATAGTCATCCTCTTCCCTACCTTCCCCCATTGCTTCTGAATGAGAAAAGTCAAGAGGGCCCAAGTTGACATAAGAAATGAAAAAGGAGCAGATAGAGTCAGAAGGGGGGGGGGTGGCATGTGACTATGATTGAAGCTTGCAAAGGAAGTCAAAAGGAAAGTGACATTCTTCTTGCTTTGGAGGATCTAAACACCACCACCACTATCATCTTCATTAACATTGTTTGCAGAACCTGTTCAGGCCAAAAAATGGGAGGGTGGTAGTGGAATTTACCCTGAAGAAACCCAGAGATAAGGTCTAAGTTGGATTCCTTGGAAGACACAGATGAGATATCTTTCCCTGGAAGCTTTAGAGCTATGGAAGGGTGGGGTAAGGACTGGTATTAGATCTGCTTTAGAGGGTGGAATTGGGAGATGTCTTTGGGATTTTGAAAAAGAAAGAACCTGGCATTTTGAACAGAAAGTTGCTTTCTGAATCTGGAAGACCTGGGTTCAAGTCCCATCTCTGATGACCATAGAGGGTCTCTGAACCACTGTCCATGTCCTCTCTGCCCCAGGCATCTCTGAGACTTTGCAAGTTGGAGAAAGTGCCTCCCTGTGAGTTTCTTCACTTGGGAGGTTCCAATGCCAATGGAATCACAGACCAGTCTCTATGCAATTATAATGAAGGGGTTCCTTTAGGCATAATTTGAGGAATATACCAGGCGATCTTGGGGTTCAAAGTAAGCTTAGGTTAGTCATATAAGAAAATCTGATTATCTCAATGGCAGGTTCTACTCTGGGAATTGGGGCAGTAAGGCAGAGAATAATTGGTAGGGAAAACAGAGAAGACTGTCTTGGTGGGGAAGTAATTGGACTGAGTCAGGGAGAGGTCTGGGTAGGGCAATGATGGTCACCCCATTGAAGGGATGGTAACCCTCCCTCTCTGACCTCTTCTCTGTCTCCTTCACTAGGTTTTCCTCCAGATCATGCCCTCTAACCAAAAGGAACCCTCATGGCTCTGTTTTGGGTCATCTCTTCTCCTTGGTGATCTCATCAGCTCTCGTGGATTTAATTATCCTTTTGCTAAGAATTTTCAGCTAGGATTCACATAACTTGTCTCCTGCTCTCCTGACCTCCATCTGCCTATCAGACATCTCAGTCTGAATGTTCAATAGACATCTTAAACTCAACATGTTCAAAACAGAATTCATTAGCTGCCCCTCCATACACACATACACACACACACACACTCCCAGTCCTCAGGATTCACAACCCCAGAATCAGCCTGGACTCCTCACTATCCCTCACCCCCATTATTCAATCTGTTGCCAAGGCCTGTGATTTCACCTTGTCAACATTTCTCCCATGCACCCTCTTCCCTCCTTGGACCCCTGACCCCACTCTGGTACCAGCCCTCATCACCTCCTACCTAGACTATTTCAATAGCCTATGCACATGGTGTATGTGGGGGAGGTGAGCCAAGGTGGGAGGGGTCTGCTTGCCCTCCATCCTCCATTCACCCAATAAAGTAATTTTCCTCAAACCCAACTCTGACCATGTCACCCCCTACTCAATAAGCTCTGGGAACAAATTTGTTCTGTTTGGGATTCAAAACTCTTATACTTTAGTCCCCTTCCAACTTCCCGGTCTCCTCACACCTTACTTCCCCCACATACTCTCTGATTCAGGACCACGGGCCTCCTAGCTGTTCCAAGAACAAGACACCTCATCCGTGGGCTCCAGATGTTCTCTGCCTGCCCCCCAGGCCTGAAACACTCTCTTCTCATCCTCCTGTCTTCCATTATGTCCCAGCTTAAATTCTACCTCTAGAAGATTGGAATCTAAGTTCCAACGCCTCCCTTTTGTTGTCATCTCCTAATTACCCTTGCTTTCTATATGCTTATTAAAGAGTCTACGGGCAGGGTCTGTCTTCTGCTTCTTTTTCTTAGCCTGGCGGGCAGCCCTGGTGCAGATCTCAAGAAAGGTTTGTTGATTGTTCGAAGAGAAGAGTTTTGGCAGTGTAGGTAAATGAGGAAAGACAGTAATGGGGGAGGTGGGCAGAGAAGGAAAAGACGGTATTCACCACTTGGGACTAGGTTTCCTAAGCATTCTTAGGACCCAGTTGACAGATTTTAGAGGAGGATTCAATGGCTTGCCCCTGGTGATGGAGCTATCAAGGGTGTGAGCCAGAATTGGAATGAGGGTCTCACCTTCATCCTTCTATTCTGTCATTGTCTCCCTGGAGCTGACTCAGTTGATGGAAGCAAGGAGGAGCCCAGTGTCCAGGTTGGACACAAACAGGACAGGGAGCAAGGGTTGATGTGTCACTGATGATATCTGTGGTTGGGAAATGTGGGTCACAGATGACCTGCTAGTCATTTCTTCAATAGTAGGTGACACCCACTCCAGGTGATGTAGTAGAGATTTTCTTTGGACCTAAGGGCTATAGCTTGGCTATTTGGGGGGCGGGTCTTGACCCCTGGTAATGCCAGTGCTCTATTCCCTTTCAGGATAGGGGGCTTTTCTTTGTGGAGGTAGAGCCATGAAAAATATACACCAAAAAACCTTGAATTAGGCAAAGTCCTAGATTTGGTGGAGTCAGCTAGGCTTAAGTTCAAATTCACCTTAAATAATTGCTAACTTGTAACTCTGCTCTAGAGACTCAACTTCTCCCTGCCTCAGTTTCCTCATCTGTAAATGAGAAGACTAGACTTTGGAGGCTTCTAAGGTTTTCTCTGGCTCCAACTCTACGGTCCTTGAAAAGAGGAGCCAGGAGCCCTGGATTTCCACCCTGATGCCGCTATAGTTACAAGTCACCGCCCCATTGGGGACTTTATCAAGTTCCTTGGGTTGAAGGAGAGGGGAAGGTTGTATTAAATGAGCTCCAAAGCTGCCTCCAGCTCTGGCTCATTTTGCCCGGGTCTGAAGATGCCAGATGCTATCTGAACCAGTCTGGCCAGAACAGAAGCCTTCTGGGGTGAGAAAATAAAGTCAATGATCCGCCCCTCCCAGCCTTTCTTAATTCTGGGCTATGCTTTTTCCTTTAAGGGATCCTTTATCTACAAAAAAGATGATCCAGGAGAGAGAAGGGAGCCATGGTGAACCCAGGCCAAGAGCTTGGGATACAAAAGGAGGGAAGGAAAAGAATCCCTTGGCCTCAAATTGCTTCCAGAGGAAGTCTCATCCCACATAAAACTTTCTCCCATATCCTAGACCTGGATGTGCTTTCAGAAGTCACTGAGTCATAATAGGACAGCTGGGTAGCACAATGGATAGAGCACTGGCCCTGGAGTCAGGAGTACCTGGGTTCAAATCTGGCCTCAGACACTTAATAATTACCTAGCTGTGTGGCCTTGGGCAAGTCACTTAACCCCATTGCCTTGCAAAAATCTAAAAAAGAAAAAAAATGAAACCGTTTTTGTTCTCAAGAAAGCCAAAGGCTAGGAGGGTCAACATATAGACATGAGAGACACATACATATATGCATATATGTATGTATATGAAGACACATATTTGAAGTAAATCCTAGGTCATGGGATATTATAGGTCATTACAGAGAGTATTTATATAGGAAAAGTGCTTTATAAACTTGTAATCCTCCCATTTTAGAGGGAAGGAAATTGAGGCCATCTAATGCCGGCAGTCACACAGCTAGCGCTCATGGCTGGATTGGAATTTGGATCTGATGCTCTATAAATGTCCACGCCTCCGTCTCTTTATCTGTAAAATGAGGATAATACCCAGGACCATTTTATAGGGTTCTTGTGAGGATCAAACATTATCTTTAAAGCGGTTGCTAATCTTAAATATATCAATGCTTTCTATTATTACTATTTTCCAAAGATCTCATTGAATTTTACCGACATCTGCCAGACACAACGGGCAGAGGCCAGGCACTGTTAGTGAAGCAGGGAGGTGAATCCAAGCCTCCAGTAATCCCCAAGCATCTTCTAGGGGATCAAACGGGGGGGGGGGGGGGGCTGAGGTTTAGTCACCCAAGGCTAGGATACAAGATAGGTCTCTAGTTCCTTGATAAAACCAAGGCAGGGCGGGAAAATGGGGTGCTGCATCTCCTGGGGGAGGCCCCTTGTTAAAGTGACTGGGGATCCTAGCCCCTTGGCCTTTCCCAATCCTGGGGCTCTCTGGGCTTTCTGGGCTCCTTAACAAAGTGGGAGATGGCCTCTCCTTAGGGAGAGGTTTGGGCGTTGCCCCTAATTGACTGAGCAGCTGCTTAGAAAGAAAATGTAAATCGATGGTAAATCTGCAGTGTGGCTTCGTTGCCAAGGAAACAGAATCCGAGCTGTGGCTTGTGAGGCGGCTGCAGTGGCAGCAGCCCCCGCCTCACAATTGGAAGGCTGCCCATGGCAACCATTATGCAGGTGAGCTGATGTGTGAGAGGCTGCAAGGACCAAATAAATACCTGTGTCCTTGGATAGCTCAGAGTGTCTCTTCTTTGTTGTTTGCTTTGGGGGGAATTTTTTTTCTGCATGTGGGGTGGGGGCTGGGGGAAGGGGAGTGTTTTTTTTTTAAGAGTTGAAAAAAACCTAGTCTGAGCCCTTCATTTTACATATGGGGAGTCCCAAAGAAAAGGGGTGACATGCTGAGTCACACACCCAACTACTGACAGACGTTGGATTCAGAGGGGAGCTCAGTTTCCTCATCTGTAAAATGAGAAGTTTGGCTTAGCTGACCTCCCAGGTCCCATTTAGCTCTGAATCTAGGAGCCCAAGCAGTTAGTACACTGGTTAGACCCTCTTCAACCTCATTTCCTCAATCTCCCTTCTATAGAAGCTACACCCTAGAGTTTTTCAAAGCTCTCGAGTTGAGACAGAATTTGTCTCAGTCCAGGGCCCTCTGGGAAAAACATCCACCAGTGCCACAATATAGTCACCCAGTAATAAGATTTGTGCTCCTAGAGATGGTGCCTACTGGGCTTGCCCAGTAGTGATGGCGGCAGGAAGGAAAACATAGAAGGATTAGGATATTGTCAGTATTGAAGAGAAAGATCTCAAATTCCTTGATGGTTTCTCCATTCACCTCCCATCTCTAACAAGCTTCTTGTTTCAGCTTAAAAACTAAAGAGCTGAGTTCTTCCCAGCTTCCCTTCTATGATTCTGTGGGCTGAGGAATGGAAAGATGCTAAGGGCCCTCTCTCTGGAGAGCTCACATATGGTGAACAGTCTGGACCCTCCTGTTTCTGCCATTGCTTGAATGGAATTTTCATTCTATGAAATGACTTTCATTCAAAAGTTTTTGGTTGTCCCTCTGTCTGAAAGTTAGCCTCTAGATCCAAGATTCATTCTTTTATTTGTTTTAGAGAGGAATGGGTAGGGAAGGTGTTTGAAGTATTCAGTGACCAAGGCACCTGGTAGGGGACTTCAGGGACCATAAAGTCCAAGCCCCTCACTTTACAGATGAGACAGCTGAGATTCAAAGAAGCCACAGGGCTTGGATGATGTGAACCAGTTATCATTAGGCTCTGAGTATGTACACTACTCTATGATTTGAGGGGTGAATTAAAAGACAGAGCTAGAAGGGACCTCAGAAGAAATCCAGTCCAACTACCTCATCTACAGTGGAGGAAACTAAGTCTCCAAGAGGTCAAATAACCTAGCCAAGGTCACACAACTAGTAAGTAGCAGAAGTGAGAGTCAAGAACCAATGTTCTTGCTTTCTGTTATCAGTTTTTTAGAAATTGAGATTGTTCAATATTTCTTGGTAGTTTAATCATTGAACAAGTGTCTTTAGAGCAGTCAATGAAGTGAATGTGCCTGTGTGTGTGTGTGTGTGTGTGTGTGTGTGTGTGTGTGTGTGTGTGTGTTGGGGGATGGTAATAGACGACTTTTCACCTCATAAAACTCAGACATAGTCTAGTTGGGGAGACAAGGTTAGTTTAATTCACAAGAAAGCAATTAAAGACCAATTATAGGTTGAACTGTGTGGGACTGACTCTAAGCCATATGGGAGTTCAGAAAAGGAAAACAACCGTGTTTACCCAAATAAACCTAAAAAAAATGTTTTATTGAAATCTTTGGTTTTTTACAAATAAATTCTCAGTTTTGAATACACCTTTCCTCCTATCTGCCACTCTGCCATCGCATTTTTCTTTTACATAAAAAAATTAGCTAACTATAAACAGCAGATCCAATGGCACTGTCAGAAGGACGAGGCAAGGGCTTCTATTCTCATTGATCCCTAGCCAGGGCTGTGCTGGAGCCAGCTCTAACCAGCTCCATTGTTAACGGTTTCAGTGAACTTTCACACCTCCAGTTGGCAAAGGTTATACACTGGAATTCAACTGATCATTCTGTGCATTGTCTCTAGATATAAGAAAGTAATGGAGAAAATGTTCCTGATGAGGATTGAATTTAAAAGTGTGCCATATGGACATTTCCCCCCAGGGAGGCATTTATAGGTACACTCCTGCTCCTACCTCTCTACCAAAATGAGGGAGATATGTTTCATAATCTAGCCTCCTCAGGAAGTTTCTTTGGGACTCCTGGGATTCTTCTGCACTTGAAAGATTTAGAATTTCTGAAGTGTGGACAAAGAACCCTCCTCTCTTAAACTGAGTTCCCTAAAAGTTTCCAGGGTGGAAACACTCCTAAGGAAGCCTTAGAGTGGTTCTTTGACAATACCCACCAAGAGTAGTCCATCCTTGAGTCTATGACTGAGATCTCTCCATCTTGGAAGGACAGTTAACATTCCAGGGGCATCATGTCCAATACTAATAGTCCTTGGGAGATCTCAGAGGAGAACATCAGGGGAGAAAGCCCTTCCACAGGGTTGTTGACTTGATCCAGAAATCTTTTCATTTTGAGCAGGGCTATGGGGGCTTCCTCCCAGATCTTTGGCATCAACCCCAGGTGTAAGTAAAATGTCAAAGGATTAATGGTGGCAGGAAGATGAGGTCTGCTCAGAAGGTCCATGTGCTCCTCTACTTTTCAGAAGGGAGGCAATTCTACCACTTTTTATTCTGCCTGCATCTCATTGCCTATTGATCTGGGGCTGCAAAAGCACTGGACAGGTATAAATAAAAACATCTCTTCTCTAGAGCACATTAGGCTTTAGAAGCACTTCTCTTAGACCCATCCGATAGGGTAGGGAGTTGTGTTATTAGCCCCTCTAGAAGAGGGTAGGACATCAGAGATTGTTTAATCCAAACCCCCACCCCATTTCACATGAGGAAACCGAACCGGAGAGAAATGAAGCAACTTTTTAAAGGTCTCACAAGTAGTGAGCCTCAGAGGTGGGGTGAATTTGGATCTTGGTGCTCCGCCAGCACTGCCACTTAGCAGAGCGCCTAATATAGAGTAAATGAATAATAAGGGCCTGTTGCTTGCTATTGACTTATTGATCCTAGCTGTTGGACCCTCTGAAGGCCTGAAAGAAAAAATCTATTCCCCTTTCCATCTTTTGAATCAACTCTCATGCCACCCCAATCTCTTCCCCCAACACTGAAATCTCTTCTCCAGACTAAATACTCCTAATTCCTCCAGATCCTTTGTCCATATGACTCCCAGCTTATGAGTGGACCCTCCCCCCAAATGAAACGGCCAGATCATCACTGGCCTGTTCTTTAGCATCGGCCTTAGCCACTGGGAAACTTAATCAGGAAAATGGAAAATTGCATATGACTGTTTCACATCTGGACATGATATCCCAACCCTGCTCTGGTTGTCCACGAGAGCCTCCTGGGACCCCAACTCCCCTTCTCTGGACACTATCCTTCTGTTCACAAAATCCAAGGTCATGTTAGCTTTCTTGGCAGCCACGATACTCTTGACTCATACTAAGCTTGCTGCCAGCTAAACCCATCAATCTTTGACATATGCATTGCTTTTAAATGAAACCTCTTCCATCCTACATTTGGACAAAGCCCCCACTGTACCCGGCTACATCAGTGTGTTTCTATACAGCTCCCCTTTTGCTTCTTCATCTGGAATCATTTGTGATGGCCTCCTTCATTCCCCCATTGATTTGTGGGTCCTTGACCATGGGATCCAGTTGATGGCTTCTCAGTCTTTAGAATTCTCTCTTCATGAGGATGGGAGTCGATGCCAGATTGTTCACCTCTCCCTGTCCTTGACTGTCTGTACTCTAAGATGGCATGGTCCCTTTCTCTAGAGGTTCCCAACTCTTTCCATTTCAGCTTCATTGATCAGAATTCATTCTTGAGGAAAGGCTCTCCTCTTTGTTCACTGTCCTCTCCTGTGAGATTCTAAAACTGCATTTCAGAAAGAAGATCCCCTGGACCAGATAGACCTTTCATTACATATCCCCGTCCAAGGACCAAAGGAAGGAATTTTTTAAATTCCATTTCTAGGTCCAAAAAAGCAACTTCTTTCCTTAATGTAAATATCTAGCTCCTCCTCCTCCTCACGGAAGTTGGATCCATGACAGCTTTGCTTCCGTACTCAAACAGTCTCCTTCAGGGGTCAGAAGAACATAAGAATCCCATGTAGCTTTGAGGAGAGGGAAGACTCTCCACTGTGTACAGACCCCTACTTTTGGGGAGATTAAAAAATGCAACTTAAACTCAATCTTTTCCTTGATACACTAAGCAGGGGCTTATACTCCAGGGCAGATTTGGACAACCCAAAGTCCATTCCTGTAGCATTATTACATTTTATTTTTATACTCATTGGTAATATGGGATACATTATAGTCATAAATAACTGTTAAATTCCATTTGTGTCCCTTGACAAGTTTGTGATGGGCCATGTGCCCAGAAGAGCTAAAAGGTTGGATATCCATGCTCTGGCAAGTTCAGCAGAATAATGAGACATATTTCAGGGATTTCCATTCTATTCCATCCAAGAACCATTAAATAAGATCTCACCCTCCACCAGGCATTGTCCTGGGTTGCAGGGCATAGCCAGAGGGTTACACCACAGTCGCCTTAAAGTAGAAGGTGTGGGGAGGAAAGTATATCATGATATTAAAATAAGTACAAGGGAGAAGAATAGAAATGGTAAATTGGGAGGTGGGAATCTCTTCTTGGCAATGGAAATTTTGGAACCAGAAATACAGAGAAAAAGAGGGCAAAGGCTTGGAGGAGAGACAGGGGAGGGGAAATCTGGAAAAGGGGAAATTTAAGTAGAGAAGTAGGGTAGCAG
This sequence comes from Macrotis lagotis, assembly GCF_037893015.1. Lineage (NCBI taxonomy): Eukaryota > Metazoa > Chordata > Mammalia > Peramelemorphia > Peramelidae > Macrotis > Macrotis lagotis. The sequence continues at coordinate 286,375,710 of NC_133660.1, forward strand.
GGGTGGTAATTGTATAATTTCTTGTTTAGCTGAAATCTCCCATATTTCTTTTTTTTAAATATATATATGTATATATATATTTAAATTTTTTATTTATTTAAGGCAATGGGGTTAAGTGACTTGCCCAAAGTCACACAGTGAGGTCACTCCTAAGTGACTGCACTCAGGTCCTCCCGACTCCCAGGCTGGTGCCCTATCCACTGCACCATCTAGCTGCCCCTTCCCATATTTCTTTAGTTCTGGGGAAGAGTTAGAGTACAGACACCCTAATGGATGCCATTGCCAAGCTCTTTACCTGCGCTCAGTGAAACAGGATTTTGAAGCATAAGAGAGTATAAGCTCCTTGAGGGCAGGATCTTTTTGGGTCTTTGAATTCCGTACCCTTAACAGGACTTGGCAAACAGTAAGTGCTTGAAAATGGTTGGTTAATAGATTGTGTGGTTAGATAGAGTTGAAAATGAGGAAGGCAGGATGGCCGAGGAGTTGGAGGCTTTTAGGTGTGACTGGAATAAGCCACATGTGGACAGGATACAATTATGAGTGCTGTATGGTAGGTCTGTATCACTATAGGGAATTCTACTGTTCCCACCTGTCTGATACCTGTCTTTTTATTTCAGGACTTTTGAGAGGCCCTCATTGATTACTAAATAAAATGTAAACTCTGCATTTAAGGTCCTCAATAATTGTTCTTTGAACTCTTATCATATCTTATACTGTTCACCAAGTCCCAAATGGGGCTCCTTCTCAATCCCTATTCTTTCCTTGCTCTTTTCCCTGGCCTCAATCCTGATGGCCCCTTCTCCCACGAGCCTCTCCTGACTTTTCATTGCCCTGCTCCTCCTCTTCCATGCCTCCTCTGCCCCCCCCCACCTTTGGATTTTTCCAATCTCTTGTCCTGGCCTTTTCCTCTGTGCCCATCCTTGAAGCAAAGCCATTTGTGAACATGTTTCTTTTCCCCATTGGATCAAATGGGATCCACCCCTGTATTCTGACATCAGGTTGTGCTTAGCAAAAATTCTGTCAATGCCCATTGGAACTGATTAAATCAAACTGAGAGTTATTATCTATTGTTGTCTGAGTCGCCATGACCCCATCTGGGGTTTTCTTGGCAGAAATACTGGAGTGGTTTGCCATTTCCTTCTTCAGTTCAATTTCCAGGTGAGGAAACTGAGGCAAATAAAGTGATGTGACTTGCACATAGCTAGTGTCTGAGGCTGGATTTGAACTGATGAAGATGAGTTTTCCTGACTTCAGCCTGGTACTCTATCCTCTGTGCCACCCAAATATCTGCCTTCAAACAGGACTGAATCTGCCACTTAATCAGCATTAATTTAGTCAATACTTATTGGAATGCCTTATTTAATACAAACTTCTTTGGGTGATGAGAATTAAGACTATCAGATTATCTGATTTGGGGTCTAACCCTAACATGGTATCCCATATTGGACTTGGAGTTCATTTCCCAAGACCAGTCAGCATTCTCCCACTATCTTTTCACCAAGCTCCAGCTCTCTCCTGAATTGAAGGTCTTCCCCCTGTGACCTGGCTGATGGATGAGCATCCCACCTTATCCTTCCCTCTTCTTCATGTTCTGTCCAGCTCCATGCCATTGTTGCCCCCTCCTTGCCCCAATCCCCTAACACAAATACTCCTGGGTTCTGCCTCTTAGAACAATTACCAAATCAACACTTTTCCTCTTAGTAAGGTCACCTCCAACCCTGACCCTGTGACTCTAATCAATCACTATTCTTTCTGACTTCCTTCTCCAAGATCCTTCTCCTTAGTCACCATGCCCTTTAGATGTGTTAGACCATAAGCTTCTTGAGGATAAAGACTGTCTTCTTTGTTAATATTTGTATCTCCAGCCCTTAACAGAGCATCTGGCACACAGTAAAGACCTTAATAAATGCTTTTTTATTCATTTATTGCATGCCTACTGTTTGTTCTGTGCTATAGGGGCTACAAGATTGTTTTTGTCTGCCAGAAAATTTAGGGCAGGGTTTCTTGGCCTTTTTGTATCCTGGACCCCATGTAATCTAATGCAGCCCATGCCAGCTCATCATCATCTTCCGTATCCATCCCCTCCTTCCCATTCACTTCTCTGTCCCCTGAATGGGCTCCTTGCTTTTAGTCTAGCCCTTCTCCAATCAGTGATCCACAGAAGGGAATAGTCCTAAAACACAGGTCAGGACATGTCAATCCCCATTTATAACTTCCCTTTCTAGGTCAATTTTATAGTTCCCCCCACTCCCTACACTGTGTTCTAGGTAAGCTTGCCAACTTTGGCTCTACATGATATTCCATCTCCTTTGCTCTCTTGTCTGAATATCTGGTCTCCAAGAGGTGCTTCCGCCACATTGTGAGCAATGTTTGTGCATCAGCTGCCCCCTAGACCAAGGAAGCTCCTTTGCCTTGAGTCTGCTTCACATCTTCACTCAAGCCTCACCTTCTACAAGCACCCTTTCCAGACTTCCTCCAGGTGTTCAGGTTTCCCCTTCCACATCTCACCTCAGCGACCTAATAACTGTGGCAAATCATATGGGGGGGGGCCTTAGTTTCCCTTTCTATAAAAGGAGTTTTGGTCAGGATATACATCTCCCAGTATTTGTCCCTCCCTTGTCTTAGCATTCATTCTCTGGGTTCAAGGTCATGAATCCACATGACTTGAGCGTCCTTGGACATCCTGCCAGTGGAACTTGACCGAGGAAAGAGCATTGGGTCTGGTTGGCTGTCTGTGGCCTTAGTTCTGTTTGCCAGATCACAGAATTAACCAGATAGCTGCCATCACCTTTGGGGCACCCCATCAGTGCTAACCCAGATTTTCTCAACCTCAGGTCAGATACTGGCCAGTGGAAACTAGTCTCCTGACTTCCCTTATCTCCTGGCCTTGTCCTCAGTAGTAAATCAGTGTGTCAACAGGGGAAGTTTCTGGATCCTTCATTTCACTTTGCTCATAAACAATATGGTGTAAATGTTTCTTGGATATCAGATATATACAGACAAGAGAGCAGAGTGAATAACATTTGTACTTTCTGTTGTTGGGAAAGGAACAAAGAGTTTACCTTTAACTGAATCCCTTGTGTTTCTTTTTTGGGGGAGGGAATCAGGAAGAAGTTAACATTAAGGGGGGTATAAAATGTCTATTTGTGGGGGAAAATAACTTTGGCTCTTACTTGTCCTCTGTTACACATTGGGAAACTGAGTCCTTGCCCAAGGTCAGAGAAGAAGTGTATGAGTCAAGTTTGAAATCCAGGTCCCCTACCTCCAAAGCCAGTGCTTTACCCCCACTTCATATCCTATGCAGAGCTTGGGGGGTGTGCATGGGGGGGGGAATCTTTGATATATGATCATTGATTTTTTTTTAAACTTCATTAGGGATAGTTAGGTGTTGCAGTGGCTAAAGCACCAGCCCTTGAATCAGGAGGACCTGAGTTCAAATGTGGCCTCAGACACTTCATAATTACCTAGCTGTGTGGCCTTGGGTAAGTCACTTAACCCCATTGCCTTGCAAAAACAAAACAAAACAAAAAACTTCAATAAAAACTTTAATAAGCGCTTCTTCCAGGGACTCTGGTTAGAGTCGCTATACCTGCCAGAGAAAATGGATTGCTGTAGTGGAGGTTGTCCATCAACCATCAGAGGTAACATTTCTCAAAGCTACCCCATGAAGTAGATAAATTTGCAGAGGATAAAAGTTAAGTCCCTGCTTGCAAATGGAAGAGATGGAATACAAACTATGTGATCACAAAAAAAATATGTAAGATAAATTAGAGGTGACTTCAGGAGGGAAGACCCTCACATGGAGGAGGCTTCTTGGAGAAGCAAGAATTTTAGCTAACACATGAAAGGAGCCCAGGAAACCAGGAGCTATAGGCAGGAGGACAAGTCAACAAATGTATTTGGAGCAAGAGGATGAAGGATCTTGTTCAAAGATGAGCAAGGTGGCCATTGCTAATAAGTAAGGTAGCCAGTCCACTTTGTTGAAGTCTATGAGATTGGGATTTAGGATTGAAGGAATAGAGAAAGTTAATGAAAAATGAGGTTTTTATAAAATGGGGTTAGGTTAATAAATAAAAGAATTTCTATATTTGTAGAGATTTATGAACTAATATCAGAATATTCCCCTTGATTGCTTTGGCTCCAAGTTAGAGAGAATTAATTACTCACCAACTATATACATTTATTAAGTTCTTAACCAGACCCTATCCTAAGTGATTAACAGACCAAATAGCAGACTGAGGAATGGGGGTGGAAGTGAGTGGTTAATATGTTTATCCCATGGAACACCTATAATTCCATCCCTTAGGCCAATTGCGATACTCTCACATCCCATAAGATTGCTTCATAGGGTGTAACTAGAAACCCTGGGGAACACAGGCATAGTTGAATTAATAAAAGCTTTAATCTATTTCTTAGTCTCTGGTTCTTTCAAAGCCACCCCCCCCATAAAATACTGTTTGCAGCAGTCCCAAGTGACCTAAATGTTCCAAACACAATCTAGATGATTATAGATGGACCTAAACAGTGAGAACTCCATCAGTGATGAGCACCAAACCCACAAACCTGTCCAAGCATGGCCCCAAAGAAAGCCAGAACTAAAGGTCTCTTCCTGGACTCTGAAACTTGACTAGATACCAATCAAAAGATTTACAGTTGTGGGAGAGGAAGAATCTCATCTTTCCAAGAGAATGTTATAGGATCTAGGACTCTAGGAATTTCCTCCCTACAAGAAGCTCCTTTTGATAGCAAATATGGCAGACATATTTTTCCCTTAAGAAACTGTCCCAATTGAAGTTGATTTTTTTTAAATTTGGGGATCAAGTGACTTGCCCAGGGTTGCACAACTAGTAGGTGTCTGACACTGGATTTAAATTCAGGTTCTCCTGCCAGTTGGAGGTTCAAGATGCCCTGGTGAAGACTTTCCCTTTCTTGCAGGAGACAGCTAGGGAAGAACTTGGAAATGCATGGAGATACATACAGATAAGTTTTGTGTCTTTTCTTGACCCTGAAGCCAGGTTCTACGCATTACTGTGCAGGGTGATCAGTAATTGCATCATTGCTACTTTCAAGGACTCTTTTCTTGAGTACCAACCTGCCTGGGACATGGGAACAAATGGAACGAACCAGCAGATGATTTCTTCCTTCTGTGATTTCTGAGCTAAGATGAGAAAAATCTCAAGTCTTGCAATCTGCACCTTCTTATTTAGCCCAGTCACACATGCAAGGACAGGTACACCCTTAATCTCCCACTCTAACCCCCTCACCAAGAGTTCTTCTCCAGAGCTCAGTAATACCATATCCTTTCAGTCCTTCTCTTGCATCACCCCTCCAAACCAATTCTTCATCCTTCCCACAATCTCTAGCCCCTCTAACATCCCTGCCCTTAGCACTTTTCCTGGCCATCCCTGTTGCCCTGACTTCCCTTCAAAATCATGACCTCTTAGCCATTTCAACAAGATCCCTAACCCTTGAATCCCTTGAATCCCAAGCAAAGAAGGCTGATGTTACTGCTCAATCCTTTCCAAATTCCAATTCAGATATTGCTTCCATCATCAGCCTTCTTTGCTTGTACTCTCACCTGCTGCTGAGAAAAGTCACCTGGAAAAAGCCACACACCCAATCAACACCGTCACATGATCTCCAATGGATATACCAAACCTTCTCTCCTCACCTTTGCCACCTATTCCCTCTCAATGGTGGTCCTGGCCTTATATTTCATTGAAGAAAATAGAAATCATATTTCCCAGTTCCAGCATTATCCCTGACCCCCTTATTCTCTTTCTTTGTTCCAGTAGATAAAGCAGCTTTTCTTCCTGCCAGTGCCAACCCTCTCTAATTGTTTGTTTGCTTTCTTTCAATCTCTTGCCATCACTCCTTGCCCTCCTCCCTACTTTTTGACCTTTCCCTATCGACTGGCTCCTTCTCTGCTGGCAACAAATATGTGTAGTTTTTCCCTCTTCTTAAAAAAATCTTTACTTGACTCTACCATCCCCTCTCCTCCCATCACAGCCAAGATTTATGGTCATTGCCATCACTTTCTTACTTCCCATTTTCTTTTCAACCTTTTGTAGTCTGCCTTCTGCCATAATACTAAACTGAAACTTCTTTCTTTGAGGTCACCAAAGATTGTTAAATCCAATGGATTTTTTTCAGTCCTCATCCAACCTTCTTGAGTTCTACTCTTGGATACTGTTGACCAGACCTTCTTTCTGGATAAGACCCTCTTTCTGGATAGTCACAGGATTACAAACTTTGAGACCTTGGTGGCCATCTAGGCTAACCCATATCTAAAAGCAATCTTCACCATTTCTCATGCAACAAGCAGTCATTCAGTAGTTACCTGAAGACCTCTAGGAGGGAGTCTTCAGGAGGGGACCCACCTCCCTATGTAGCCCACTCTGTGACTGTGATAATCTCTCTTTGCTGGGTTTCCATGATACTATTCTCTCTTGTTGTCTTCCCATGCCTGTTTTATTCTCCTTCTATTACTCATTCATGTCCTACCCCCTCTTGCATGGATAGACCTGAGGTTTTGTCCTGCCCTGTCCCTCATTACCTTATCCCACATCTAATGGATTGCTAAATTTGGGTGATTCGGTATCTCCCACACCTCCTTCCAAAGGTCTTTTCTGATTCTTCCAATTATTAGTGAGCCGTACCAAATTGCTATATATTTATCTTTCAGATGTCCAAGATTTACTTAAATATGAACATTTCTCTCCCATGTCAGTTTCTCAAGATCAAGGCCATTCTCACCTTGGTATCTGGAAACTAAGGTTGAAAGGGGTGAGGAGAAGAGCCTGATATCCAACAGGTGTTTAAGTCATGTTCTTGTGGATTTGTGGTTGACTATTCATTTCAATGTTGAAAAGTACAAAACTAACTAAATATAGTGAGTATATATATATATATATATATATATAGTCTGCTATTGTACCTTTTTAAATGGCTCTCTAACAAGAAGAGTAAAGACAGGGAGGGGCAGGGAGAAAATTGTAGAACTCCAAATCTTACAAATGAATGTTGAAAACTATTTTTACATGTAATTAGAAATAATATCATTTTTTTTTTAGAAGAAAGGAAAGACATCCTTTAGGCCAGTCATGACACTCTTTGTTTGAACACAATGGGGCCAGGGGAGTGGGGTTTGGAAAGACTCTGGATTGCTTACCATGGACTCTTTTGCCCCCAACTACTCAAAGGCCTTTTCTTAAGTCTCCCCCCAGATCTCCCTGCTGGAAGCTGAAAGCCTCCCAAGCCTTTGTATAGGTTAGAAAGAGGGCACTGGAGCTTGAGAAGAAACCTTCTAAGACCCAGGGAAGAAAGGTCTCATCTCTGTCCCAGAGGTCCTGACAGGTGGGGGGGGGGTAGGAAGGGGAAAATTGGAGACCAACGCAGACAAGGCATTAGGGAGGCTCACAGAAAGTGAATTCCTTATGTTGAAATCCTGGCAGGCAACACCAGAGGACGGTGGTTGGAAGGGGCCCCACTGCCTCTCATTCCGTCTTACTTCCTTGAGGTTTGGAAAGATTTTCCATGGAGTCAATTGTTCAAATGCTTACGCAAACCAAAGTATTACTTGGGATACAGTAGGGGTGACCAGGCTGTGGACCCTAGACCAAAGCCCCAATATAGAATGAGTCCCTTAATTAAAGAGTGAGCCCCCATTTCTAGAAGGTTCATTGACAGCTAGGTAAGTGGGAGAATGGAATACTCAAGATAGGGCCCCCGAGGAGCGATGAGGTGAGATGATAGGAGACATAGTCCCTTAAGGAAAAGGGAAGATTTCTCCTAAAATCTAGGTTCCAACCATATCCTAATGACTCCAGGTTCCTGTTGATCAAACTAGCAAACCTTATAGTACTTAGAAACTGATCAGCCTGAAACTAGAGATTTCTACAAGTATAAACCTCCCCCCCCTTGGCTGAACCAGTTCCCATCAATCCTGACCTTGACCCTCACTCTCACTGTGGCTGCCATAATTCTGAGGAAGCCCCCCCCCCCTTCTCCTCCAAGAAAGACTGGTTAGATCCAGTGTTCTCTTTTATCTCACACAGGAGTGGGTGCCCCTGAAGAGGAAGTAGCTGAATAAAAGTTGAATTCACACTTCTTCCAAACAGTTCCTTTGTCCCTTGGTGTGCTATTGGCACCAGACACAGTGGTCTCCTCTCCTGTTGCCCAGCAGGGAATTGGCCAGGGGGCTGCATTTCATGCAAAGGGCTTTGTTCCTTTCCATCTTGGCTGAGTTCAAAAATGAAGCAAGACTATCTTACCTGGGGTTAGGGAAAGCAATCTTGGCCTTCCTTGGCCATTGAGAAATGTTCCAGGATTTCCATTCTGAAGCAATCCTAGCCAAAGATTTCCCCATCTCCTTTCTGATCTCACCAACTGACTGGAGGAGGGTGTCCTAGAAATGGGCTTCTCCCTATTTCCCCTTTCAGCTGAGAAGTTAGCTTGGGTTGCCCTTGGCCGCCAAAAAGGAGGATGCTTTCGTCTAGAGTCTGTGGGCCAGCAGAGTTGTGGGGCTGAATGAATTAAAGAAGCCAGCATTTAGACAGCTCTGGAAAGTTGGCAAAGTCTTTTCTATTCACTGTTGCCTTTGCGCTTCAAAACAAATTTGGGGGGACGGCTAGGTGGTGCAGTGGATAGAGCACCAGCCCTGGAGTCAGGAGGACCTGAGTTCAAATCTGACCTCAGACACTTAATAATTACCTAGCCGTGTGGCCTTGGACAAGCCACTTAACCCCATTTGCCTTGCAAAAACCTAAAAAAAAAACCAAACCAAATTTGGGAGATAGGGTGTTGTTATTACTATTTTGATTCTGAAGATAGAGAAACTGAGACTGAGAGGAGATGAAGTTATTTATCCAGGGTCACACAGCTAGTGTCTGATGTACAATTTAAAACCCCAATTTTCTTGGCTCCCATTTCTTGGACTTTCTCTGTCAGACCATTCCCACTCCCATCCCCTCCAACTTGAGTCCTCTCTCCCCTATGCCAGTGAGGTATAGCCTAGGCCCTTGGACTAGCCCTTACTAGACACTGACTAGGGACCATTTCCTCACTTAGACATCTTTTCACCAAATGAGTTGAGCCGGCTCAGACCCTGTGAGCAGTGATTGTGTTTGGAATCTCCTAGGGAAAAGAGATCATTTGGGTCCATCTTTGACCTGGTGACCTCAGCAACCAGAACAAAGCCTGGCAAACTGTAAGAGCTCAATATATGCTTATTCATTTGATTGGTTGATAGATTGCATGGCTTTACTTGCCATGGAAATGTGGCCTTTTGCAAACTGGATGTAAGCAGAATCCTTCTGGTAAATCACAGCTAACAACCAAGAAAGATTTCCACATTAAAAGTCACCCCTTTTAGGGAGGGGGTGACAAAGACTTGAATGACCCACACCTGGCCTTCCAGGGATTTTTTCATCCTAATGTACAAGCAATATATAGTGCTTGTGTATGTATAAACACAGATTCAATACACCCAAGAGGACCTGGGGGAGGGTCCTGGCCTGGCTGTCTGAAAACCTTCCCTTTCCAAGTGAGCACTGGTCCTGAGCGAACTCATTGGAGATCATCTGCTGAGCTCTCTGCTCTACAAGATGGGTTTCCAAGAGGCTCAGGGAAGGACCATGGCGTCCATAGGAAAAGAACGTTGCCCCTCTCTGGGCCTCAGAGTCTCCTGTATAAAGCCGAGGACTAGGCCAGAAGATCTCGGGGTGCCTTCCAGCTCCCACACGTCATGATTCACTCGCTCTCCATCTGGAAGGTTGCTCTGGAGAGGCAGGGACCAGACAGCCGCCATCCTTCATTTTCTTCTGTAGCTATGGAATGTACAGCTCCACTGCTGGTTCTCCAGGGACCTTCAAATGTTTTTTCCAGTTGAAATCCACCTTTTACTTTTTTTTAAAAAATACGTAGGGAGAGGTATGGAAATCTGTGGCTGAGGCAAGCTGGCCTTTTTACTTTGTGGAACTCCAAAGTCCCATGGACATATGTGGTTTTATAGTGAAGAGGAAGGGGAACTGACATTCATAGGGTCTAGAACAAGGCCTTTGTCTTACAGATGGGGAAACTGAGACTCGTGAGTGAGGCAGGATTTGAACTCAACTTCTTTGACTTTCAGACCAATGCCTTTTCATCTGTGAGATATTTGTCTCTTCCATGTGGAGGCATATGCCCTCCCCTGGCACCCAATCTGCCAAAGAGTTACCACTCCCTACCTTGGCCTATGTACTGCTGAGAGATGCTGTAGGGCAAGCTTCTTGTGGAGGAGATAGAAGCTCATGTGCCTACTTAGGTACTGCCAGGCAGGTGGCAGGTTGGAGGGGGGGATGCCAACATTCATACTGGCATTACTGGCCCTCGGCTACTGGCTCCACTCCCTGGACTCATGACATACAGGGCCTCCGGGGACCTTCTTGCTATTGTATCTTCAGGGAATCTTTTCCATGCCATTTAGAACCTTCAGACAGAATCTGTTAGGTTGCCAGCTCCAAGCCTGGGCACAATGGAAGATCTTTCAAAAACAGAAGCCAGAGGCAAGTTCACTTGTGCCAAAGATTCAGAGAAATAGTACTAGGCCAAATTGGATCTGACAGATCTTGTCCTGGCTTCCTCTGCATTGGTGATGGATAGATAGGTGGATAGAGAGAGGGAGAGGGAGAAGGAGTGACAGAGACAAAGAGATAGATAGATAGATAGATAGATAGATAGATAGATAGATAGATAGATAGATAGATAGATGAGAGAGAGAGAGAGAGAGAGAGAGAGAGAGAGAGAGATAGTGCTTGAAAATTGAGCTGGAATACACTTCTTGGCACCTGCCAAGTATTTTCTCCAGGTGAAACATCACAATGTGGTTGGGAATTTACATTCCTGCACCATCCCAATGATTCTCCAGTTCATCATCTATAAGCCATAAGCCTGGATGCAGTCCTCCAAATGGGAGATACTGATACCTCTCTATTCTTGGTATTCAAACCCTGATCTCCTAGCTACTCCACATATTATACTACTGTGTCTCATGTCTGTCAATCCTGTCACAGGGATTATGAAGCACCTACTGGGAAGAAACAGGAGGAAAAAAAAGACCAGAGTGCCTGTCCTCCAATCTAAGAATACATGGACAGATAGCAGCCAAGTCCTGCCAAGACCTGCTGCCTATCATGGAACTATAATAGATCACTTTCAAAGGGACCCCTGCCTTTGAGAAGTGGTAAGGGCATATTTTCACACAAGACACTTACCTCCCTGCTCATCCCCTAAATGTCCCATTATCCCAGGATTTACTCTGAGAACGGTCGAGGCCACAAATCCCTAACCTTAGCTCTTTCAAAACCAGGACTATAACCATCTTTTTTGATGGTCATAAACACAATCAGTAGGGCTTTGGGACAGTGGAGAGAGCCAGTTCTCCTGGGGACTAAGAACAGTTGGTGGGGTCACAAACCCCTAACCTTAGCTCTCTTTCAGAACCAGGACCTCAGTTGCTTTTGTGATAGTCTAGACACAGTTGGTAGAGGTTTGGGACAGTGGAAAGTGTCATCGGTTCTTGGAGTCAGAGGTTCAAATCATAGCTCTTTAATTATTCCTTATGTTTCCTTATCAAGTTTCTTTCCCTCTCTTAGCCTTGGTTTCCTGACCTGTAAATTGAGGGAACTGGACTCAGTCTCCAAGTTCCCTTTCCACCATCAGCCTTGTGGTCTTGAATACGTGGGTTCTGTTCTTGGGACAGGTAGCCTCAGCTAAGGCACACATTAGAATGGGCTCTTTGTAGCTTGTGTTTATGGTCAGAAATGTTTTCCTAGGAGGGCTCTGTTTGTTCAGAGTCATGCTGTCTGGGATTTTCCCCTTGGCTTTCCCGTGTGTGTCCAGGATAGTGGACGGGTCTGAGTGGCGCCAACCCGCCCACTCTCATATGACAGGCAGGGACCTGCCTCATTGGGCAGGTCAGTGCTGACCTCAGGACCTCTGATGGGGCAATCAGCCCATCAACAGACACCCGACTTCCTCCCAAGTTCCGCCAGTGGTGGACACCCTATTGCGAGATGGGTGATGATTCTCTGCTTCCCATACATAGTCCCACAAGAGCTGTTGCTTCATGTGATGTTAAGATGACCTAGTTTGGGATGAAAACATGCTTCTCTCCTCGTGTCCTCACCCCCTATAGTAAACTCTGTTGAATGACCTCTAGAACAGAACTCTTGTTTCCACCTTAGACTCCGAGTCCTGCTTCAATCTGGGCTCAATCCCTCCCTCCTATGGGGCCTCATTTTTCTTATCTCTAAATTGAAAAGATTGAATAAGAGTAAGGGAAGGAAGGCCAACTAGCTTGGCAAAGATTATCTTATTTGATCTTCACAAAATCCTTGTGAGGTTAGGGGCATTATTATTTCCATTTTACAGATGAAGAAACTGAGGCCAAGAAAGAAGTGATTTATCCAGGGTCACACAACTCGAGTGTCTGGAACTAGATTCGACTTTGGGTTCCTCAAGTATATATCTTCACTTCTCACTTTCACTAAATGTCGATGGTAAAGGGTTTTTTTTTTTTTAAGTATCTAAAACCAAAATACGCTAGCTTCATCATTCTAGAGTTTGGAAGGAATGTATAGGCTATGGAACCTAGTCCCTCATAAGGGAAACTGAGGCCCAGGAAAGTTAAATGACTCATCCAAAGTCACACAGGAAGGAAACATTGAAGGGGAAATTTGAATCCGAGGCTCTATGTCCAATAAGCTGCCTCTCTCTCTGACTTGAGGATGATGATAATGTAGCAGAGGAAACATTAGGCAGAGAAAAATATTATGCTATTGCATAAGTCGTCTGTTCCCTCTGTGCTGACCACGTCCAGTGGCTACTCTAGTCCTTCCTGTATTGGCTGTGAACTAACAAGATGTCAAGTGGTTAATCTATTTCTTTCTTTGGTGCCATTTAATGTGTCTGACATCCATCCCAGTGTTCTCCAGACAGAAGCCACTTGGAACAGCACATCAAAACCATCCTATCAAAGAGTGATGCTGGGCACCCATCGGCCTATCAAAGTGGGGCCCTCAAAAAGCTATCTCACCAAAGGGAGATGTTCAGATATATATATATATTATATATATATATATATATATATATATATATATATATATATATACACATCCACTGAGGTTCCTTAACTCCTCTCCAGAATAAACAACATACCATGTCCCTCTTTAAAAATCCTTATTCCCATTAGAAAAAAATATTTTTTGTGAAAGATTTTATTTTGAGTTTTATAATTTTTCCCCTAATCTTGCTTCCCTCCCCCCATCCTCTCACAGAAGGCAATTTGCCAGTCTTTATATTGTTTCCATGGTCTACATTGATCTAAATTGAATGTGATGAGACAGAAATCATATCCTTAAAGAAAAAATAAAATATAAGAGATAGCAAGATTACATAATAAGATAATTTTTTTTTTAATTAAAGGTAATAGTCTTTGGCCTTTGTTTAAACCTCATAATTCTTTCTCTGGATCCAGATGGTATTCTCCATCGCAGACAGCCCCAAATTGTCCCTGGTTGTTGCACTGATGGAATGAGCAAGTCCATCAAGGTTGATCATTGCCCCCATGTTGTTGTTAGGGTGTACAGTGTTTTTCTGGCTCTGCTCATCTCACTCAGCATCAGTTCATGCAAATCCCTCCAGGCTTCCCTGAATTCCCATCCCTCCTGGTTTCTAATAGAATAACAGTGTTCCATGACATACATATACCACAGTTTGCTAAGCCATTCCCCAATTGAAGGACATTCACGTAATAGAAAAAAATATTTAAAAAATCCTTATTCCCCCCTCTTAGCCTTGCTAAATTTCCCTAAGTAATCTAGTCCATATTTCTGCCAAACTTCTTTACTAGTTTAACTGCAGTATTATGTAATAAATTTTTTTATATCTCTAATACTTCCAAGTCAAGATTTGTGAATCTATTCACTTTTGTTGAAGTCTGGATCACCAGCATCAAATTCCACATTATCTACTTTAGGGAATAGGGTGAAGACCAAATGAGTTATAAATAGAAAGGGTTTCTTAACTAGAAAGCTACATGTGATTGTCCTGGGATGTCTTATAGACTCTAAAACTGAGAGACAAGACTTGAAGCCAGGTCCCTCCGAGTCACTTCATCTCATGTCAAAATTGGAGTTAAATGAGACATAGACTCTTTACCAAATTAATAATGAAGACCAGAGTCCAATAAGTCTGGGGGAGGGGGAAAGGGAGGGTTGACTCCTAGATGTCCTTTCCAGACATTTTATTATCTCCATGGTTTACTGAAAGACCCTTTCCCTCCAGATCCTACAAACTCTTCCTCCAAATTCCCTTGCACAAAAATCTGGTATTCCCTTGTTAGCATTTGTAAATTCCTAGAGACTATGGCCTCTTCTGTCTGAACCCTTTGCCTTTGACAGGACTCCTTGCAGGTGAACAATAACTTTGATGTTGTGCATGATGCCATTTCCCCAGGCCCCTCCATTTTTGGTCTTGTGTGTGCCTCATCTCTCCTGGTTCCTGACACAGGGTAGGTACTTAATAAAGGTGAGATGATTAAAGGATTCACAGACCATCCACCTCACCCCCATCATGAGAACTTGGGTTCCAATCTCAGATCTGCCATTTTCCCCCCCCATCTGTACTTCTCTGGGTCTTAGATTCTTCTTCTGCTGAATAAGGGGATTATATGAGATTGTTTTTTAGATTCCCTTCTAGCTTTCTGCCTATGCCCCCATGATCCCAGGGCTATGGGGGAGTTAAAGCATAGCTTATAGCTTTCCCTCTCCCTACCCACCCCCCTCACCAAAATTAGGATTCTTGACCAACCTTGGGAAAGTCACCCTCCCCTCCCTGGGGATCTTAGTTCCTTCATGTGTAAAATAAGTCCCTTTTAACTCTAAAGCTATAAGGTTCTCCAAAGACCTGGAGAGCTCTCAAGCCGGTGATTAGATGAAAAACCCATGGTTGCTGTGACAACCAGGCTGTTTGGAAGCACTGCTTTTGTCCAGATCTGCCTGGAATAACTCCTTTTGTCATTTCTAGTGAATCCAGATGTTTCTTTTGAACCCTGGAGCTACAGTTTAGAGTTCCAAAGGGGCAGGATTCTTCTCGGAGAGAGAAAACCATTGTCTGCTTTAAGGTACAATGGAAAGAGCCTTGGGTTTGGAGATAATCTTCACTCCATTAGCCTTGGGCAAGGTTTTTGGGCCTCCGGAGTCTGAGTTTCCTTTTCTGTAAAGCATTGTAAGGCCTTGGCTCCTAATGTCCTTTCCACCTCTGGGTCTGGTATCCTTGGGAGATGTCCGACTGTTATGTTTCTCTTCTGTTCCATCCCTGGTCTTTGCTGTTGTTGTCAGGCTGTGGATCACAATCAATAAACATTTATTGAGTTCCTACTGTTTGTCAGGCTCTGTGATAAGTACTGAGGATTGAAAGGAAGGTAAAAGATGGTCCCTGTCCTGGAGGTGTTCCCAATCCAACTCTGGATGTGTACAAATGAAATGGAGGCAGGAGAGCATGGGGGGCAATCACTGAGGGAAGGTTAAGGTGGTGGCAGGTTCTGGGGTACAGGGAGAATGGAGGGAAGATTATGGAGACTGAGATCCCTGTTTAGTCCATAGTCACTGGCTACTTGAGTTTGGTTCTGCCTATGAGAAATCATTATTCAGACTCAGGAAAGCATGGGTGGAAATAAAACAAAAACTTATTAAAAGAGGTTACAACATGTAGGAAGGGAGAGGGAGAGAGAGAGGGAGAGAGGGAGAGAGGGAGAGAGGGAGAGAGGGAGAGAGGGAGAGAGGGAGAGAGGGAGAGAGGGAGAGAGAGAGAGAGAGAGAGAGAGAGAGAGAGAGAGAGAGAGAGAGAGAGAAAAGAACAGCCAGGCAGTCTTGACCAGACCAACAAGTCAGAGAAGACTGCAGCCCTGAGCATAAGTCCAACCCAGATTTTTATGTCTTGCCTCTCATCCAGAGGGCAAAAGGTGGACTCCCTTTCTTTTACTGGATCTGGAATTAGATAGAAGGTGAAGCCTAAAGGAGATCCAGATACAAAGTTTATATTAAACAGTCTCCACCCAATTTGACAAGATTGGCAGCCTTTAAGATCACAAATTTTGTTTCTGCCACAATCATAATTCTCTATATCTTTTCCATGGTAGTCAATTTACATCTCCACCCAATTTCTGTATTCACAATTCTCTTCATCTTTCCCCTGCATCAAGCCCACCTCTCCTCCTCCTTGGGTCTTCTGATGTTTACATTAGAAGAAAGAACACCCTAGAAGGAAAATGCCTTTGCCAAAGTAGACTGGCTTGGTACCTCAGTCTTTGAGAGTGGCTGAGCAATGACAAGGAGTCACACACTAGTAGGTATCAACAAATCCTTACTGAGCTAACAGACATTAAGCATCTCCTCCTTCATCCACATGGGGAGTCATACATACCCTTACACATGGGTATCTGTCTAAAGAAAGATAAATTTTGATTGTTTACACTTCACAAAATATCTTTGGGGACTAGATATTTTTCTTCTCTATTCTATTATTATGTTTTGCGTTTTTTTTAACTGAAACAAATAACTTTTTTGTCTCATGTATTTTTTATCTTTGATTTCTCTAAAATATAGCTTTGAAAAACCAGATTTTGATATTGGGATTCAAATGGAGTAACTTGTTTATGCTTTTAAACCCAAATCACTCTGGCTCTCATTAACTGGCCAATAGTAGGTCCCAGTCCAAGTCTCATTTGCTCATAGTTTGGGTTTTGATGGCTGAGAATGAGTGTAAATAGCAATTATTTCTGTTCTGGTCAGAAACTCGGAGGGTCTTCCCCTTTCTGATGGATTTTTTTGGGGAGGTCAATCTAGGTCATCTTTCACCTCCATTCTTTCTTAAAATACTGAATTGAGTAGTCTAACTACTCAACTGAATTGAGACCTAGGAAAGACCTTATGAGCTTAAAAAGACCAAGATGTCCCATCACAGCCTGGGTCATTACCACTCTTGCAGAGTTTGCCATAGAGCACAGCCCTGGAGTTAGGAAGACCTGAGTTCAAATTTTGCATTAGGCACTTGATACTTACTAGTTGTACGACCTTGGACAAATCACTTTACCCTGATTGCCTTGAATCCAGAGCCATCTCCAGTCATCCTGATTCATATATGGCCTTTGGACCCAGATGGGTCAGGAGGAGAATGTGAAGCTGGTGACTTATCACAGCACTCCCTCACTCAAATCCAATTCTCTTGCTTGCATGGAATCACCTCCCTGATGTCATGGTCATCTTTTAGAAAAAAGGACAAACATCATCATCATCATCATCATCATCATCATCATCATCATCATGTCTTGTCACTGAATTTAGATTATTCTGGAGGAGAGAATGGGGCTGATGGCCAAGTACAGCCCTACCTCACTCAAATCCAATTCTCTTGCAGGTTAAGACATCACCCTCCTGATGTCATTGGTCTTCTCCAAGAATAAAGAATGATCTTTCACACCAGGGTGATTATAGAAATATGTTAAATGTGATTGAACATGTATAACCTCTATCAGATTGCTTGCTGTCTTGCAGAGGGGGAGGGAGGGAGAAAAATGTGGAGCTCAAAATCTTACAAAAAATGAAGTTGAAGACTATCTTTGTATGCAATTGGGGAAAAAGTAAAGATTAAAAAATAAAATAAAAAGGATGAAGGGTGAACAACCAGACCCCGTACTACAAGTTAGCAAAGGCGGGCCTTGACCCTGGACCTTCCCAACTAGAAGGCTCTCCATTACCAAACTAGGACACTTTCTTCCTTCATCAGCATTTCTACATCTTTTCCAATGGGTGGTAACTGAGCATAAGACCTCTAGCTGGAAAGGGTCCAATGGATCCTTAGTCCACCCCCCTTGTCTGCCAGATGGCAGAGAACTCCCCCGGAGTCACACAGGTTTTAAGGGACAGAGTCAGGATTTGGCCCTTCTTTTTCTGGTCCAAAAATACAAGGCACAGTTGGCGATAACTTATTGCACTTATAAGTCCCCGATGGATGCCTTGAATTCTAAGAGTGAGATTATTTTGCTCACCCTGAGTTTCAGACAAAGCTTTTTTTTCTATCCTCATCCTTTATACATTGGCACGGTTTCTATGGCAACCCTCTCTCAACCTCGGTGTCCTATTTCCCAGCCATTTTAATGCAGTAGAGTTTACCATAGTGACATTTCGGGGGCGTGCTCAGATTCTGTGATGGAGTGAACTCAGAATAATCGGGTGGCTCAACCAGCTCCCCAACATATTATGTGAAGGGCAAAGAGAAGGGACCACGGAAATAGTAGCTTTTATTCTTGTGAATCATAACCAGACCTATGATTTCTCTGGTCTAAAGAGATTCCCCACTGAGGAACGTCCTCTCCCAGAATAGGTCAGCACCTGTTCTGTGCCTTAGGCAGCTGCCTGGGGTCCTTAGGGAGCAAGTGACTTGTCCAGTCGTGTCTCACTATTGGCCTTATGCACTAAAGTCCTATTCTGAACACATTATTATGCTATAGGGTGTCCCTGGGCTCCCCCAAAGTCTCTCAGGTCTTTCCAGCTAGTGAGTGGGACCAACCTCAAAGCATTTCCAGTGTGGAACAGCTGGCCAGAATGTGTTCCCTAACTGCTCTCCAAGGGCCAATGCAGCGAAGTTTGGAGAGATTCATCACCACCTCAGTCCCCCATGACAGCTCTTGAAGGACACCTCCTAAGAGGGACAGACCTCTCCTGAGGAGAGGGCCCCCCACCCCGATCAGATCCATAGATCCTGCATGTGTGGGGAAATGAATCTTTCCTCCTCATACATTCAGAGCCTGGGTAGCCCAGGGATTCAGAATCTAGTCTAGAGCGTCCAATCAAAGCCTCGTGCTAGAGTAGGGAAATGGGACCCACATTCTTGTTTTCTCTTCACCCCCACCTTCATCTGTTCAGCAAAGAAGGGCCAGCCCTGCTCGAAGCAGCTGCATAAAAACAAGGTCCTCCCTCTACTGCCTTCCTCTTTTCCCCAGGGAGGGGATAGGGGCACATTGCTTGTCAGTAAACCTGCAGGGAGTAGTTCTCTCGGGGGCTCAAGATGTCAGAGCTCTCTCAGATGCTCTCCCTCCCCCCCTCCTTGAGGGCCTTTGCATCTCCCCTCCAGGAGTCCAAATCCACCACATTCACCTCAGATCTGCATCAGCTTCCTTCCTCAAGCTACTTTTCTACTGAGCTTTCTCCTCCTCTCTCCCTTCTTCCCTCCCCCTTTCTCTCTCTCCCTTTCCCTTCCTCTCTCCATCCTTCCATCTCTTTTCTTCCCTCCCTATCCCTCCTTGTCTTTCTCTCTCATTCTCTCTCTCTCTCTCTCTCTCTCTCTCTCTCTCTCTCTCTCTCTCTCTCTCTCATCTCTCTCTCTCTCTCTCTCCTCTCTGTCTCTCTGTCTCTCTCCCTCTTTCTCTTTCTCTCTGCCCCCCCCCCCCTTTAGGATGGAAGGGAAGAAGGTTGTGAAGGGCTGGCTGACCTAATTGACTCCTCTGCTGACTGGAGGGGGTAGGCGAGAGGAAGGAGGCCTCCTGACCATCATGGGCTGAGGAAGTATGGGAGCTTCTCCTTTTAGGACAAGGAGGACAAGGTCAAGGGTGGCCCCAGGCTGGGGAACCACCAAAGATGGCTTTGAACTTGGAGACTCATTCTTTTATTTAGACACGTGAGAGAGCAGCCACAGAGGGTGGCACCTTCTGAAATCATAAAATGTTCCATTTGGAAGGAATCTTAGAACTCCACGTCAGAACTGGGTGGGGGCCTTAGGACAGAGAATGTAAGAGCTGGGAAGGGACTTTAGAACCTAGAATGCCAGGGCTGGGAGGAAACTGAGTCTCAGAGAAGTGGTTCCTCATCTACAATTGTCATTCCTCCTCTTTACTTTTTATATGTATGGAATCAAATTCTGATTTGATTTGATCTCACTTGGTATCCTAGTCCCCTAATATCCAACCTAGGACATCCTCATCATAACCTTTTTATGGCCCTTTCACATGTCCAAAACAGTTTAAATGGTCTCATTTTATCCTCACAACAACCTTGAGAGGGAGGTTCTACTATTATTCCCATTTTACAGATGAGGAAATGAGGCTGACAGAGGTAAAGTGACTGGATTTGAACTTAGGCCCTGCTGCTTCCTAACTGTGCAGCCTTTACCCAGGATCCCCAGAGCTTTCAACCCACCAGACAGATCCCTTTTCTGGTCTGGATAGAAGGGACCCACCTCCTTTTCCATTCCCATATTTCCTGGAGTAGAGGATAACAGAGGGTCCCTCCTCATGGAATGGGAGCTTCCTGAGGGCAGGGACTGTTTCTGCAACTCTCAGGACAGTGTCTGACTTATCAAAGATGGTGAAAATCATGGCTCTAACCCCCTTATTTTACATGTCAGTCCATGGAGACCCCAAAAACAAAAAACAACTTCAAGGGTCCAAGAAACCCAATAAGCAGCTCTGTGCCTAAGTGGGAAATGACCTGGGGAGTGATAATGGCTCAGTGGCAATGTTAGGGGGTGGCAACTTCTTTTATTTCATCGTGAAATGAAACCAAAAAATTAGAAGTGGTTGGTGCTGAGTGCTCTGGGGGAAGAGCTGGGGGAGAGGAGGGGGTCTTGGAGCCAAGGTATAGCCTTGGACAGAGAAGAGAATTCAGTGTCTAGGAGAGAAGGGAGGGCGGAAGCCAGACCAGCTCATTTGGCAGGGAGCAGGAGCTGGTGGTATGACTGAAGGACCACCCCTGCAAGCCCTCCCTTCCCCTTCCCTCAAACCATCCCCATCATTTCCTGCTTGGGTGCCTGGAAATCCCTACATTAACGGATAATTTCTTGAGATTGCTTTCCCTGTGAAACATGTGAATATCCCATTTCTGAGCCATTATCATCCATTAGCTATGATCATCCCCCAAACCCCTCTGTTTGGTGGGGGGTGTCTTTCTAATAACTTAACTCTTATGTTCAGGTCTTCCTCTCTAGTCTGGCACCCCTTTCCTTTTTTGGAATATTTTCTTGTTAAAAAATAGCCATCTCCAATGGGAGACAATGGAAATGGTGCTGAACTCAGAAGCTTGGGACTTGAGTTCAAATTCCACCTCTGCCATTTAACTTTGGACCTGTTTCCTCATTCCTGTGGACCTGGGGGAGTCCTCAGAATCTTGAACAAGAGTCCTCCCTTCTACATAAAAGAGCCTTTCTCTGCACCCACCCTAGCTTCTTAGGTGCTTGACATAATGATGGATACATACTGGGCCCCAAGAAGAAAGGCTTGGTATAAGACACACCAAGTCATCTTCAACATGACCATCAATATATCACCCATATTGACTCTATCTCAAAGACCCTAACCACTCAGTTCTTGAACCTACTTATCTCCCATGAGTTTCTCCTCCACCCCGCCTCAGAAAGAATATCTGTTGATCTTGCCATCACCCACAAATGTATCACCCTCAGGTTCAAGAATTGTCAGATCCCTTTATTTCACAATCTGTTAGCTTTTCACTTCTCCCCCTGCCCTACCCTTCAGTCATCCCATGATCTCCAACCATTGACCCCTCAATCCTCTCTCCCAGGCCATCTCCCCTGCATTAACCACTCTCTTCTCTTCTCCTCATCTTTTCTCCTTGAGGAGACAATTCAACATATATCATATCACTGAATATGCTCAGTTGAAACTGAGCCTTAGCCCACTCACACATTCACCACATTCACTCCTATATACTTGGTAGGTGAAGGTAAAGGTGAATAAAATCACACAATCATCTAACTGGCCCACTATTAATTGATGTTATATAACCTTAACTGGACCCTCACCACTGCTATGCTACTCACTATTTCCTCTCATCAGCTTGTCCTCCCACCTTCCACAGAGACTCTCCCAAACTTTTTCATCCTTCCTCTAACCTCCCATAGCTTCCCCTTAGCCCACTCTCTGAGCTGAGAACCTTGATTCATATTTTACAGGGAAAACTGAGACCATTTGCTGTGGACTTTCTCTCTTCTCTTCTTCCTGATCTCTTATCCTACCTGCTTTCTGTCACCATCTCCTCCTTCAACCCTGTCTTTCATAATGAAGTGGTCGTACTCCTGACCAACGCTCTACCTACACTAATGATCCCATTCTATCCCTAACTCTTTCAACACATCACCCCTCTGTCATCTCCATCTCTCTCTCCCTGATAGTTCATTCCCTACAAACATGCCCATGTCTCTCCCATCCCGAGAGAACCCCTTAGTCAGTCCTTCCACTTCTATCCTAGTCCTCTTTTTCTCTTTGTGAAGAGCTATCTACAAGAGGCGCTGCACCTCTTCTCCTCTCTCTCCCTACTTGACTATAAGGTCCAGGAGGACAAGGGTTGGGCTTTGTTCTACTTTATCACTCCCATAGCATCTTGCGTAAAGCCTGGTATAGAATAGATGACGTTCAATGAATGACTTTATGAGAGCATAGCATGGTCTCTAAGTAGGCCCTGGGGTGGTACTGAATCTAGGGTCCCCCCAACACACCAGTGGGCCCCCCACCTCTGTTCTAGATGGTTTATAGAACCAGCTCATCCAAGCAGTTGGGTGAAGTTCAGGGAGGGGTGAGGAATACAGAGTTAGGCCTGAGTTCAGTGTCAGAAGAATTGAGCAACACCCCAAAGGAGAAGGCACTTTTTCAAAAGTTGGGAAAAACCAGTTTGGTTCTGTACTAAAAATACTTCCCCCACCCATTGCATCCAAGCTTTTCTCTGGGCTCCCCCTCCTTTTCCCTGGGCTTTCCCTGGGACCATCAGATACCTTCCAGCTGGTACTAGAAACAGAAAATTGTCTTGACGGGACCTAGAAATAATTAACGGTTCAAGGGTGTTGTCAGAGCTGTCAAGCTAGGAAGAGTTAATGATGCATGAGTTAGAAGGCTGATGGTATGGGAAGTGGTCATCACAGCCTTGACAGCAATGATGGCAGAGGACCAAGGGAGAGTAGAGGTCTGCCTCTCCATCAACACAACAAGGTGGTCCCAGACAGCAACTTGAGGATGAAAAGGAATAGCTGCACCAAAATGGAACCTTTCGAATGGAACTTACTGTCTCCATCACTCCGTGAGAAACCAGAGGTTTTTCTAACTGGGCTCTAGAACTCCTTTGTAACCTGTGGTCCCAGAGAAGAGATCTCCTTCCTAGGAGTACCCTCAACTTACCTTCCAAGTATTTCAAAAGAATAACACTCCAGGAATCACTGGCCCTGGAGCTGAAAGGGATCTTAGGGAAACAACTGGGAAAAATGGGGCCATATTGGTATATGGCAAACTTAAAGTGCTCCATAAATACTGGATGTTGTTATTATTATCAGTCTAACCCCTTCCTTTACAAGAAAAAAAAATGGAGTCCAGGGGAAAGAGCTTGCTCAGGATCCCCTACAGAATAAGTAGCAGAGCTGGATTTGAACCCAGGTCCTCTGACCAGGGCTTTGAGGAGCATAAGGAGATGCCACTTCCTGCCAATCTACAGAGTTTACTTTGTATTATGAATCAGAGCCAGGCCTAAAGCAGATCCACATGGATTCTGCCTCTCCTTCTCTACATCCTTACCAAGTGGCCAGTACCAGTCAGTCTGTGAATCAGTCAGTAAATATTTATTAAATATTCTGGTGACAGATGCCAGGCTAAGCATTTGGGATACCAAGAAAGGCAAATAGAGTCCCTGCCCTCAAGGAACTTGCCTTCTAACAGGGGAAGACATCCCAAAAGGGTGATGTATTGGAGGTAGGAAAGACAAGACTTGATAACAGATTGTTGATATGAATGAGTTTGAGGGAAGAGAGGAGGACGCCATTGAGGTTTCCAGTCTAGATGACTGGAAAGATGATGGTGCCTATAACAATAATAAATTTGGAAGAGGGGGAGCCCTTGGAAAGAAAGATTGTGAGCTTTGTTTTGGACATGTTGAGTTTGAGATGGAACATGTCAATGGGAAATGGCAAACCACTCCAGTATCTTTGCCAAGAAATTCCTAAATTGGGTAACAGTGTCAGACAGACAAGACTAAAAAAGACCAGAAAACAACTGAACAACACAGAACACGAATTCTAGATGTCCAAAAGGCAGTTAGTAATGCATGACTGGGCAACAGAAATCTGAGAATCATCTTCACAAAGATGCTAATTGAACCCATGGGAGCTGGTGAGATCATCAAGATCATCAGACTGAACAGAGGGAGGTGACAATATAAAGGGCCAACACAGAGCCTTAGGGGACACTCATGTCTTGAATGCAGAATCAACAGAAGGAGGGTCAGACTGGTAAGAGGAGAAACAATAGAAAAGTATCACAAAAGTCTGCCCATAGGCAGTCTTTGATAAATGAATGAATAAATAAACAAATAAATGAAGGAAAGAAAATGGTTGAATTGGACTTTAAAGCATTACACAAATAACAGCTACTGTTTATTACAAGTCTACAAGAACCCAAGGGTCTGAGGGACACCCTTAAGTGGACCCTTTGTGATTCTCTGTCCTTTCCAGCTCTTCCGAGTATTCATTTTGACTTTGTTTCACCAGATCAGTGGATGCCCAACGATGGGCCAGTTAAGGAAAGATGGCATCTACCTTGGTAGCAAACCAGTCTGTTGACCAGAGATACATCCCAAAGGAGCAGTTAGCCCCCCCCCCCAAGGATAGCATTCTTCCTTTGACACTGAGGGTCTCAGAAACAAGAAATTGGAGGACTGAGAGAAAGACTGTATGTCTTTCTGGGCCTCAGGAATTATGTGTTCCCAGTCTGACTGTGACTCATTCAGGGATCTGGGGCAATGTTGGCCCCTTCTTGGGCCTCCAGCTTCACATCTGGAAAATAAGCCCTCCCAGGGAGGTGCTGCCTGGAGAGGGATCGTGTGTACAGATGGATGAAGAAGCTGTTCCATCAAGGAAGGGATTATTCTGATGTAGCCCTTGGATGGCTGCCTCCTTTAGGAAAATTGGAAAGGAATCCATTTCCAGCACAGTCTGCAGGGCCCCTCAGCAAATATTGCTTGATCCTGATGTGGGGCGTTCCTGGGAAGACTCCAACAGTAGTTGGGGAACATGCTGTTCAGGGATGCAACCCTCAAAGCCACCACAGGCAAAGCTACCTGCTGGACCTGAGAATGGGCTTACCGGGCAGAGACTCCCAGGAAATGGTCCCTTCTGCAGACTTCAGTCCAGGGCTAGTCTGGGTTCCAGGGTTGGAGCTATGGTCTCAGGAACTATCCTCTGGAGGAGGCAGAGAAAGAAGAGAGTTTGTTGAGCTGGTACCAATGGAAACTCAACAGCCACAGTTTGGAAGCTAGAGGCGCAGCTTTGAATTTCCTCCTTGCCTTCCTCTTCCCTCCCTCCTACCCATGGTTGAGGATGACTTGGGCCCAGAAGCTCTGAGTAGAATGGGTCAAAGGGAGCAGGGATTTGGAGGTAGTTTGGGAGTATCCCAAACCTTATGGCAAGCCTGTACACAACCCCCACACACACATACAAACACACACACAGCTCTTGAGTTGGACAGGACCTCAATGGTCATCTCATCTGACCTTCAACATGTTACAATTACAGAAACTGAGACCCAGGTAGATGAAATATGACTTGTTCAGGGTCACCCAGTAATTTGAACCCAGGTCTTCTGTCCCCAAAGCCAATGCCCTTTCTATCACACCATTCACACTTAAGGTAAAGGAGGCAGCCATCCAAGGGCTACATCAGAATAATCCCTTTCTTGATGGAAAGCCCCCATGGGACAGGTCCTCCTTGAACATGTTAAAGGCAAAGCATCAATTTCTGTTGAATCAAGGGGACATTATCTGCCCAAAGGGAGATGGAGTGAGTAGGGAGTTCAGAGGAGCTGAGCCTTGCCAATTAGCTGGGTACCCTTGGCCCTAGTCTGGGCCCTTTCTGCCCCTCCCCCTTATAGTGTGACTTTCAGTCATTCCCTGTCTCTGGGCTCCATTTGTCAAATGAAGGGGTTGGGTTAGTTCTCAAGCCTGGGCTGGTCCTCATTTTATGCTGTTCTTTGTTCAGAGAAATATGTAGTCTGATTAAAAAGGGCTTATGGGGAGAGAGATTAAGATTTAGGGCAAAGAATATTGGATTCTCAGTTTGGGAAGGGACCCCAAAGTGCATTTAGCTGCTCCCTCCCCTACCTCAGTGGAGAGTCTGCTCTGAGACATTCCCAGTAAATGGTTGTCCGGTCTTGGCCCGCCACCCTCCAGAAGCCTTTTGGGGTGGCCCTTCTTAGGTCCTCCATGAACTCCCCACAATCCCAGGAAGAAGGATTAGTGGGCCTGGTTTGGACCCACCTCTTAGGAAGGAGTTGAGGGGAAAGTTGGTCATGAGGACAATGCCAGGATAATGCCAGGAATGACAGCTTTGTAGCCAGATTCCTAGGTCTGCGTGTGGTGAGGAAACAGAAAAACAAATAGGGTTTTTGTGTCCTTCCTCCTTCCCTGGCTGACTGCACAGAAAATGGCTGAAGAGCTAGGTCTTCTGGAAAGAGCCTGGACCTCACTTTAAATCAGCCCCTTAGTACTTGGGGCACCATGGGCCAGTTCCTTCTCCTCTCTGGGCCTCAGTTTCCTCATTTGTAAAATTACCACACTGATCCCTCAGATGATCATGAAAGTTCCTCTTCCAGTTTGAAGTCTCATGACTTATGACTTAAGACTCTAGTTTCTAAGTTACTCTCCCCCATATTTGTGTATTCCTGGGGGCCCTTACACTCTGTTCTCATTCCCAGTTAAGCAATGCTTATAAAGCAAGTGATGGGAAAAAAGGGGAAGGACTTTGGGCTGGGCTGGTTTCTCTGAACCAAGAACAAAATCAGGGATTTTTTAAAAAATCAAGCAATTTTGATCTTCCTGGTACTCTTCTTAGGCCATCTGGCTTGGGATTCCTTTTGTTTGTTAGGGGGTTCACTCTTCCTTGGACTTTCCTCAACCAAGGAATTCTCTCCTTCCCTAGGCCAGGAGTTTTTTCCCCTCTTTCTTTTGGTCAAAGACTCCAGTCCCTGGCCAAAGTCTCCTTCCTTGATCAAAGATTCCTTTCTCTGGCCAAAGATTCTTTCCTTTGGTCAAAGTCTTCTTCCCCTGGTAAAATATTTCTTGCCCTGGTCAGGATCCTTCCTATGGTGCTCTTGAACCTGATAATGGTTAGCAATGGCACCTCACTAGCTTTGCTTTTCACCATTCCCATGATTCAAACACAGGGACTCATAGGAAGCAGAGTTGGTGCTGGAGGAGTTCTCTTTGGGTAGATGCTCCCCTTGAATTTGCGGCCTCTGAACCATTCATAGAATGTAAAAAAGATAGATCTTCAATGTATACCATGGAACCAATGTAAACACTAACAGAATGCCTTCTGTGGGGGGTGGAGGAGGGAAGCAAGAATGGGGGAAAAATTGTAAAACTCAAAATAAATAAAGTCTCTCTTTAAAAAAATATAAAAAAGTTAGATCTTTTTTATCTAAGAGTCTCTGTAACTAAAAGGGGAGAGTTCAGAGAAGGTAGGTAATCCTAGGGGTTCTCAGAGGTTGAGTCAGCCCAGGTGATCCCCAAATGAAAAAACTACCATGTCTCTGTTGTCTGGAACACCAGCACTTAGAACAATGGCTGGCCAGTTGAATAAACTTGTTGGGTGATTGAAAAAGTGAGTGAATAAATAGAATAAATGGAAATGTTGGGCCCTTCTGAGGAAGAGCATTGGGCTTCCTGAGCCAATCAATCCATGAGTCTTTGCTGAGCACTGGTTCTCTGCCCAGTCCCTTGCCAGGTGCTGCACAGGAGAGACAGAAGACATGTGGCTTATAATTGAGTGGAGAGATAAGAACCCTGTGGGTACTAATTGTGGGTCAACCCAAGACAGCATTAAGAACATGAAGGAGATGGATGGTTGGGTTGATGTGGATGGAGTCGGACACTTGTGGAAGGCTCCCAAAGGAGAGATTTGAACTGGGCTTTGGAGGCTGGCGAGGGATTCCCAAGGGGTTGAGAGAGCAGGAGGGCCTCAGAATGAGGAGAGTGAGGGAGGGCCTGAGACCCAGGCCTGGGAGAATGGGCACTGGATAGCAGCAGCTCCAAGCCGCCAGGTCTTTCCTGCTTCCACATCCTAAGTTTTATCTTGTGAGCATGTGCTGGTAGACCAACCATTTTCCTCTTGTCTTAGTTCCCTTGTGTCTAGCTCTTTTTTTTGAAGGAGTTGGTGGTGAAGGAAAGAGGAACTGGCCCTGCTGGAGGGAGTGGACCAAGTGGGGAGCTTCCTTCACCAAAGCAGGTGAGCAGCCTATTGCAGTTTACATTGGTGGGAATGCAGAGAGACAGAAAAGCAACGGGACTTGTCCAGTCACACAGCCAAAAGTGAGACTGGAACCTAGGTTTCCCTGAATCTATGGCCAACTTTCTATTGACCCTCTAGGACCGTTGTCTGATTGGCACAATCCAGCATTATTATTCAGGACAAAGATTCTTTGGAATGGGATTGGTTTTCATTCTTAGGATAATAATGATATTGAGTCATTCCCTGACAGTATCCATGGCCAATATCTTTATCTTCCACCATGCCACAGAGAGATGTGAGCTCATCTGCTCCAGGTGAGTATGTAGTCAGAGCTACCAGAGACCTTAGAACATGGAATGTCAGAGCTGGGAGTTACCCTTAGAACATGGAATGTCAGAGGTACAAGGACCCTGAGAACATGGAATGTCAGAGGCACAAGGATCCTTAGAACATGGAATGTCAAAGTTGCGAAGGCCCTTAGAACAAAACATACTACATTTTGAAGCGAGATGGGCTCTTCTACAATAGAAAATGAATCAATAAATCACAAGTCTATTGTGATGGAAAATACCATCCACATTCAAAGAACAATGGAGTCTGAATGCAGACCAAAGCACACTAATTCCCTCTCTAATGTTCTGCAGTTATGGGTATGTGAAAAATGACAATGCTAGTGCCCTGCCCTCAAGAGGAAATGAGACTGTGGAAGAAGGGACTCTGGCCAGGGTGGGCTACTGGGAATCATTATCATTTCACTTTTAAAATTTGTTTTGTCTTTTCTTTCTCCTGGTTCTTCCCTTTTGCTCTGATTCTTCTTTCACAACATGACTAATATGGAGCCCTGGGTAAGTAGCATCATTGGGCCTGCATTATTCACGGCACATAGCCTGCTGTCTTGGGGAGGTGGGAGAAGAATTTTACAAAAAGGAATGTTGAAAACTATCTTTTTGTGTAATTGGAAAAGCAACACCACCACCAATGGCTTACATAAATCACAAGTCTCTATTAAATCGGTTCTGTTATGTCAAATCCAATGCTGGTGATAGAAAAAGAACAATGAATCAGCCCTTGCCTTCAAGGGGGTTACATTCTATTATGGATAAATGACCTGTCCATACATATGTCTGATGACAGATTTGGGAGATAACGTAGAACCTAGACTTCAGACCCCAGCAGGACCTTAGGATATGGACTTGGTAAATCATTACCTCCAAAGCTTTTTATTTAACACAGGAGCACCTGAAGGCCAGAGGGATGGGTCCAAGGCAGTTCAGTTGGGGGGGGGGGGTAGGTCTATACCTCAGCTTTCCTGACTGGTGGCTGTTCTTCCCCCAGAGCCTCCAGATTATTGTTGCTCAGGATTCTTGGGCAGAATTAATCAAAAGAGAATCCAGCCCAGAGGTGATCTGTCTCCGACCTAGACGCTGGTCAGACTATAGTGAGCACTTTGTTTGGTTCTGGGCCCCATGTTTTAAGAGGATTGCACAGAATGGTTCCAAGCCTTGTACTGTTATATATGCTACCTCTGGAGAAGGAATTTAAGTCACTGGGCTATTTTGGGTTCCAGGGATTCATTTTGTTTTGTTTTTTTAAAACTTTGCCCTGAAAAGAGGAAGGAAAGGCTTCTGGCAGATGGCAGGGGTTATTCAGGGAACAGGGGACAGACTCTGCTCTTGAAATGTCCACCTTGGAAGGTCAGCCTTGCTTGAGATCTCTGCCCATGCGCCTGCACAGGCAGTAAGGGTGGGCATTGGCCAACCAGCTGACGGGGGATTAGAGGGACGGGAAAGGGATGGGCAAAATTCATCTCAAGGCAATAGCTCCCTGACCCTTACTCCACTCAGCTCTGGCTGGCCAGCCTGTGCTAGAGTGACCTGAATAATTTATAATGTCACTCCAAAGAGAAACCCAGCCTCCCACCCTTTCAGAAACTTAAAACTGGCATCCTTGGGGCCAGAAAGAAGTGCCCTATTCCCTTGGAGAAGAATGAGGGTAAAAGTTGAGCTGCCTGGGCAGGAATGAATTTCCTCAGGCCAGGGAGAGGACAGGCAGTGACTTAGTTTCCCTAACTGGTCAATATTAAATATTCCTAGAAGGAGGAAACCTTCTGGTTTATCTAAGTTTCTCCCAGTTCATGTCTCCTTGTCTAGAATCCACTGTGGCTCTTGCCATGTTTTTTCCACATGGTTTCACTCAATATTAGCCCCCCAGGGTAACTGGATAAAGAGCCAGCCTTTGAAACCAGGAAAATGTGGGTTCAAGTCCTCCCCTGGTTCTCTTTCCAAACTTTTGTTATCTCAGGAAAATGTTGAGCCCTCACACCAGATGTCCAAGTGACTCGACCCTTCTCTTCTCTCCCCCTTCCCTCCACATTCACTCTTCAGACCTTTCAGAGCTCACAAGGATGTAGTCGTCACCAACACTTCCTTACTGAAGAGTAGGAAAAGAGAGACCCAATCGGGACAGAAGCCACGCCAGCCTGGGTCCCCGGGGGGAAGCCATCCTGCAGGGTTTCTCTCCATCATATACATGCCAATGCTCATTAATAATGCTAACTACAATGACGACGATAAATGGTTAGCATTTTAAGGGTGGCAGAACACTTTCCAAACATCATTTCATTTGATTCTCACAACTACCCTGGGAGGCAGGGCTATTATCATCCTCCCTTTACAGATGGAGAAACTGAGGCACGGAAGGTCAGACAGTTAAGTGTCTGAGGTTAGATTTGAATCGAGTCCAGGCTCAGTACTGCTTTGGTCTTGTCCCTGGCATCTCTTCTTCAGAATCTTTGCCTTCTTCCAAGGTGTAGCTTCCTCCTTAAAGCCCTTCACCCATTTCTCAGGGCCCTCACCTGTTACCTGTTAACATGCTCTACTCAAAGGGTAGAATATAAGTTCCTCTGGGGCTGGGGCTGGCTGCCTGTTAGTTTTTGGGTGCTGAATGGTGTGACTCGGGTGTGCCCTCATTAGTGTTTATTAATAGCTTCTTAATAACTATTTTTTTTTTGTTTTTTGATTTTTGCAAGGCAAATGGGGTTAAGTGACTTGCCCAAGGCCACACAGCTAGGTAATTACTAAGTGTCTGAGACCGGATTTGAACCCAGGTACTCCTGACTCCAAGGCTGGTGCTTTATCCACTACGCCACCTAGCCGCCCCTTAATAACTATTTATTAAACAATTCCCATTCTGTGGGACATTTCATGAGGCAATAGTGAGGCAAAGCCTCTAAGAGAAGAGGGCTGGGGAAAGCCAGGTCAACAAGATTGCCTCTCACAGTGGCCCAGTAGAGAGTCCTGCACCCCTCTCCAGGGCAGGCTGGCATGGGCAGTGAGTGCTGGCATGGGTGGAAAGCTTCAAGGATGGCAATGGCCCTTGTATGGGCTAACTCAGCTCAGGATGCTGCTTATTGTGTGGCCAGGAAGGGTTGTTTGATTAGCAGTGGACGTGGAACTGGGTGAAGTAGAAAGACCTCTATTGAATAGCTACCTGGTCAACCTCTTTCTCTTTGATTAGGTTGGAGGGGGATGGAGGGTTGTAAGCTTGGTGTGGGTAGGTGGGAGAGACGGGGAGAGAATGGGGGGGGGGAGACAGAGAGAGAGGGAAAGAAAGATAGAAGGAGTGGAGGAAGGAAAGGGAGGAGAGAGAAAAAGAAGGAAGGAGGGAAAGAAAGAGAGGGAAGGTGAGCAAGAGAAGAGAGGGAGAGGAGGAGGGAAAGAGAGGGAAGGAAGGAAGAAGAGGAAAGGAAGGAGAAATTGGGGGGGAGAGAGGGGGGAGAGAGAGAGAGAGAGAGAGAGAGAGAGAGAGAGAGAGAGAGAGAAGGAGAACAGAAAGAGAGGAAGAGAAAAGAGAAGGAAGGAGAAGGGAGGGAGAGAGAGGAAGAGAAGGAAAGAGAGAGGTGGGAGGCCTGGGGCCTTTATTTCCCCACTGAGACCCCACCTGGTGTGGCTTCTGTCCTTGTGTCTCTCTTTTTCTGCTCTTAGGTAAAGAAGTGATGGAGATGACCACATCCTTGTGAGCTCTGAAACATCTGAGGAGTGAGCTGCCAGAGGTCCAACCCGACTCTGCCAGCACAGCTCTGACCCACCTACTTGACCCAGTTGGATGGGCCCAGTGGCTGCTGTGGCCTGCAATGAGGCTGTGGACGAGGCCCCTCCCCCACCCCCACCCCCTTCAGTTTCTTCAATGGTCAGATCTAGGGGGTTGGACTAGATGGGTCTGCTTGGACCCCTGAGTTCTGAGGGGCCAATGAGGGGCCCATGTGATATAATGGACAGAACAGTGCTTTGGGAGTCACAAGACCCCCTGTCTTTGTTCACTTTCTGTTGGGGTTTCTATGGACAAGGCCCCCTCCCCACCCACCCCAACCCCTTCAGTTTCCTCAATGGTCAGATCTAGGGGGTTGGACTAGATGGGTCTGGTGTCCAACCGTTATAAATGGATCATCCTACAGTATTATTTTTATCGGGCTTCGCCCAGTTTTATCTTGCCGTTAACTTTGCCAGTCAGACTGGGGGGGCAGAGACCAGGGTGCTCCAGGAGCTGGCAGGGTGGCTCTCTTTCAGATGCTATCTTGGATATGTAAAAAATGACAATGCTAGTGCCCTGCCCTCCAGAGGAAGCAAGACTGTGGGAGATGGGACTCTGGCCAGGGTGGGCTAAGCTCCCTTGTAGTTTTGGATTCTAGGTTTCTGGGGCTCATCTGACTCCTGTCTGACCAGAGCGGAGAGAGTTAATGTCAGCCTCCAGATGGCTGGAAGGCCCCTGCTGCCAAGTGTTCTCCCTCCCGCTTGTGGTGTGTGGTGGTCTGTCTCCCGTTGGACCCCACCAGCTGCTGCTCCAGGGGCCCAGGCACGGGGTGGAGGCAGGATGCCCAGGGGCCTGCAGGGTTCCTATTTATAGTACGTGGATGTGGAGGGTGAACTACCTCTATATACAGCGAAAAGGAGGCAACCAGGGGGCTACTCTGACCCCACTCCTGGAAGCCCCCATGGAGGCCCCAGGCAGACTGCCAACTCTCCTGGAGGCCCCATCAGTCAACTGGGCATCCTAGGCTGTGCTCTGCCTGGCTCTAGGGCTGCTGTAAAGGATAAAGAGAAATAAAGAGCTCTGAGGAGGGCAAAGGACCTGATAACTGAAGAGCCAGTTCCTACAGGGGGACACACTTAGGAGGTGCCACTTCCTGGAAGAGAAAGAAGACATTGCAAGAAAGTGGTAACTCCCCCAAACCACCATGGAGAACCCAATGGGGGCAGGGAGATGGGAAGGCTGAGTGAGGGGAGGCTGGGGGCCTGGGCTCCTCTCTTCTGGACTGTAGTGGTATAGAAAAGCATTCGAGTCAATGGTCTTTGGGGATCCTCCCAGTTCTGTCATTCTGTGTCCTATAGGTCCTCTTAGCTCTGACATTTCATGTTGCAAGGTCACTCCTGGCTCAGACATTTTTTTAATTTATTTTTTGAACTACATGTAATGGTAGTTTTCAACAATCATTTTTTTCTGCATGGCTTTGAGTTTCACATTTTTCCCCCCTCCCTCTCTTCCCTTCCCCCTCTCCAATCTAATATAGAGAATACACATATGATCATACTAAACACTGATCCATAATAATCATATAATGAAAACAGAATCAAATCAAAATGAAAGAAGAAGCATTAGAGAGCGGAAAAAAGCATAAAAATATAGGACAACTTTTATTTATTTATTTATTTTTTAGGTTTTTGCAAGGCAATGGGGTTAAGTGGCTTGCCCAAGGCCACACAGCTAGGTCATTATTAAGTATCTGAAGTTGGATTTGAACTCAGGTCCTCCTGACTCCAGGGCTGGTGCTCTATCCACTGCACCACCTAGCTGTCCCAAGACTTTTTTTTTTTAGATTTTTTGCAAGGCAATGGGGTTAAGTGGCTTGCCCAAGGCCATACGGCTAGGTCATTATTAAGTGTCTGAGACTGGATTTGAACCCAGGTACTCCTGACTCCAGGGCCGGTGCTCTATCCACTGCACCACCTAGCTGCCCCAAGACAACTTTTAAAAATTGAAGATAGTAATCTCTGGTCTACATTTAAACTCCACAGTTACTTCTTTGGATGTGTACGGTAGTTCCTAGTCTTTTAGAATTGTCTTTGATAATTGGGCTGCTGAGATAAACATCATCATCATTGATCATCACCTATTGTTGCTGTCAGTGTGTAGTGTTCTGATTCTTCTCACTTCACTCGGCATCTGTTCATACAAGTCTTTCTAGTCTTTTCTGAAATCCCATCCCTCATGATTTCTTACAGAAAAAGAGAATTCTATCACATTCATGTACCACAACTTGTTCAGCCATTCCCCAATTCTTGAAACTGCTTAGACTTGCATTCCCTTCATCTTTTCTATCAAATGGCTACTCTCAATGGTTTCCTCTGTTCTCACTAAAACATCCCCTTGCCTCCCCAAGAAGGATGGCTTTTGGATGATATATTCTAGGTAGGGGCTCTCAGGTGCTCCAAGTTTCATTAGCATGAAGAGAGTCCTGGAGTTGAATTTGGGGTTTCCCCACTCAAATAACAACCTGGTAAGCCTAAGGTTAAGCTGTGCCACCAGGGCAGCCAGAGTCAAGGGAAGGTTCTATTCCATGGTTTCAAGGATGGCTTCTGAGAAGAATCCCCTTTTGCTTTAGTAGCTTCCCAGTAAGCAACAAGATAGAGACCTACCTCATGTCATATTCTCATTATGTCACAAA
Organism: Macrotis lagotis; assembly: GCF_037893015.1. NCBI lineage: Eukaryota > Metazoa > Chordata > Mammalia > Peramelemorphia > Peramelidae > Macrotis > Macrotis lagotis. Next base: position 286,410,745 of record NC_133660.1, read on the forward strand.
TATTAAATTCAAAAGAGTGTGCTAATGGGTGGAATTCCAGGCCTTATGAGATGGTGGGGAAAGATTTCTCTTTCTTGGGGTGTTTGGTGTTATCTTTCCAGTCATACTAGAAAGACCTTTGACCCCGTGGTCTACCACCGTTCATCCATGCCACAAATATTCAGTAAACTCTTTAGAGGAAGCAGAATGATGCAACCTATTTATTGGATTTTATTTCCCCAATTGTTGAGAAAAGAATCATCTGTGGGTGAGACCCTGCTCCAACCAAGGACAACTTCGAAAGGCCAGGTCTAGGGAACGAGGCTAATCCCCAAGGGGTGGAGTTTCTGAGCCAGCCCTGTTTCTGTGATGAATCACCTGGGCCAGGAAGTTCATTCTTTTGTTTAACCTGCCTCCATCCTAAAAATACTTTATTTTCTTTATAGACACAGGTTGAAGAAGAGCAAGCACACCGCCAAAAATGAGTAAGCTTGCGGGCTTTGCTCCAGACTAGGAGACACCCTGAGGCCAGGGCTCAGTGACCAGGAAGGATGACTAAGCTTGACTCGAGAAACTTAGTTGACTCATGGGTTTCTGGGGGGATTGAAGATGTGACCTCAGAGCTGGGCCTGTCTCTCCAGCACAACTCTCAAGATTTCATTGCTGCTTCCTCCCAGGAGCCCTTTCGACTGGCTAACCCATGACAAAAGTTCCTCTCGATTCTTACAACCACAGGTCTTTAGGATGAGGCTCTACTGTGTGGGAGTCAATGGTGTCCACAGGATTTTCCATCCATCCCCTTCTCTCCACTCACATAGCCACCCTCATTTAGGTTGAGTTCAGCTCTTGCCTAGAATGCCATACATTTGCCTCCTAATTTGTCTTTTGCTTCCATTTTCCTTGGCCACATAGGGGCCAAAGCCGTTTCCCAAAAGCCTCAGGAGGGACCATGCCACTCACCTCTTATCTGAATGGGCTCTTCTGGGGTACGGTTTACATGCTCTTCTTAGCTTGGCCTTTGAGGCCCACTCTAACACGGATCCAGAAGGAAGGTGATGGGGTAGAGTAGAAAGGAATCTGTCTCTTGGAGTCAGAAAACCAGGGTCAAATCTTATCCCCAAATCGGAAATCACTCAACAAAAACAACAATCCATAAACTTTTGATGTGTCACGTAACTTCCCTGGGTCTAGGCTGGACTATAGCACGGATGATACACGGGAGACAGGAAGCTTTGGGGGCAAATGCAGCCTCTGACCATTGACTGGCTGTACCTCCCGCTGCCTCAGTTTCCTCTACTGTAAAATGAGGATAGTAGCAGCACCTATCTCCACTGTTTGTAATATTTGTGAAACTGTTAACTCAGTACTGCTAAATAAATGCTGGTTCTGGCTATTATTATATATCATAATATAATAATTTAATAGAAGAATATTCGGATGTAATAATTATATCACAACTACATTAATCCTATAGCTATATTATGATATTATGATTATTATCTTATTGTTACTATGTTTCCTTTCAGCTCTAGTGCTGAACCTGGACTCTCGCTGTTCCCTAGACTTGCCTTGTCAGCTGCCACATCTGGCAAGTTGCAACTGTGACTGCCTCTGACAACTTCCCTCTTCTTCCCCACCTGCCTCAGTCCTTTCCTTCTGCCCAGGCTCAGCTCAGGAGCCCCCTCCTCCATGGAACTGCCCCTCTCCCCTCTTGGCTTTTTTCCCTGAGATGCTTTCTCTCTTCACTTCTAGCTCCCCCTGGAATCCTTTCCCAGCATCCCCAGGACCAAGAGTTTGAGATCATCTCTCATAGAGAGACCAAGTTGTTTGCACTGGTCACCCCCATTAGGATGGAAGCCTCTTGAGGGCAGTGACAGTTTTGGCCTCTTTTTAACCCTAGTTCTTAGGGTTTCCTGGCACAAGGGGCACTCTTAACAACTTCTGCCCTACCCTTTCAGCTATGTGACCCTACCCTTTCTGAAGTTCTCAGGTTTCCCTAATCTTTCCTATACTCTTCTCTCATTCTTCTGTATTTGAGGGGAAGCATCCAGAGAATGGCAGCCAAGATGGTAAAGAACTTTCTCAAGTTTATACCACAGACTGAAGGGACCTGGGAAACATCCTGGAGAAAAGATGGATTCTGGTGGAACAGGAATGAGGCTTGTTCTAACCTGTCTCCCTGAAGGCAGACCCTGGAGCAATATGGGGGGGTAGGGTCACACAGAGTCAGGCTTCCAGAACTGGGGAGCTGTCCCTATGGGTAACCTTTCCCCTCTTTGGGGGGGGAGGTCTTCAGGCAAAGGCTGGGTGATCTCACATTTAATGCTTTGGGGCAGGCATTCTTACTTAGGTATAGGGTGGACAAGCTGGTTCTGAGTTCCTTTCCATTCAGAAATCTGGTAATTCTGTGATGCAGACAATGTATTTGGAGTCCTTAGAGCAATAGATAAGAATGTCACAGATATGGTTTGTATCGAGGTATTTGTCAAAGTCCCCCCTGCTATTCTGGCAGAAAAGATGGGGAGATGTGGTCCACAAGAAGACACAGTTGGGTGCATTCAGAGATGGATGAATGGTTGACACAAAGAACAATCACCCCCAAGACCCCATTGGTGGGTCAGTGTTAACTTGGAGTGTCCCAAGGATCCAAACTTGACCTGGTACTGTTCAGCCTCAACTTCTTCATTTGTAAAATGAAGGGAATGGCATAGGTGACCTCCAGAGTCTCTTCTAGCCCCAATTCTTTGATCTTTTCATTTTCATTCTCTTCTCTCATTCTTTCCATCAGTCAGGTGCTCAAAGGAGCCCAGCTTTCTCCTTTCTAGCTGATGACCTGCTTCTGATCATCTTTGCCCCTTTTAGACACCCCCTTCCCCAAACTTCCTCCATTTTGTCCAGGTTCTTGGTGGAGTCACCTGGACCTCAGCCCTTACAAAGTCTCCTTCCTCATTCCAACTCCGCCCTTAACCCCTGGCCTCCAAGTTCCTCAGCCTTCTCACCTCCCAGGTCATGTGTCTCCAGTCAGCCTCCAGCACACCCAGGAACACCCATACTTTAGGTCCCCAGACCTAATTTGCCCTAGACACTGGAACTATTCTGGTTTCCTTATCCGTCAATGAGAATAATAATGCCATCATTCTTACCTCACGGGGTGTTGTGAGATTGAAATGTGACAATGGCTGTAAAGTGCCTTATAAATGTATGTTATTGATCATTGCGTGTTTCATGAATTACTTAATGTGCTCGAAGCACCTATTCTATGTCCTCCTCAGAGTAGAAGTCAGTGAGTTCTGGGATCTAAGTCATCCTCCCCTTCCAGATAGCTGATGCTAGAGCTAGAAATTAAACATGACTGAGTGCTCACCTCACTTCTCCTGCTTCTGTTCTTCCTTCTCCTATTTCTCCATAAACAATCCTCCACCCACTGTCTCTGGCTTAGCCTAAGGGAAGGAGAAATACTGTGGGCACCATCTTAGAACCTGAGGGTGCAGAGTTCTGAGGAAACACCCAGGAATATGGGGACAAAGCCCTGTCTGTGGTAGGCAGGTGAGTATGGAGGGGAATTAAAGGGAACCTCTTTGAGGGCAGAAGCCATGTGATCTCTTTTCTTTTATTTTTTAATCTCAGTTTCTTCAGCATGGCTCCAGGAAATAGAAGAGACTGTTCCAGTCCCAGATTGACTCATGCTGACCCGGTGGTTCAGGCTTGGGAATGCAACACAAGGAGATAACCCTAGACCACCAAGTGGCCAACAAAAGCTTTACCTAAAGGCTGCTCAGCCTTTGTCAGGTGTACCCCCCCCCCCCACTCCCACTTCTCCACTGGAATTTTAAAGTCTGGTGACCAGAAGCTTTGGCCACAGTAGGATACTTAGACCCATGAAGTCTACAGGGAGGCTTCATTGCCTAGCCTGGGTGAGGTAGATCTTGTGCCTATCGTAGACCATCACCTTCCCAGCAAGCCTCACTCCAGGCCAGGGGGTGTTTTTATATAGAGTCTGCAAGGGCTAGCCAGTGGACAGAGATGCCTTAAGAAGGCTTCCTGTGGGATATCAGAACCTCTGGGGACTCTGAGAAGAGATGGATAAGGAATGAACTACATCCACACTGATGAAAACAGATCCATGAAGGTCTGGATCCTCAGCACCAGAGCTGGTGATCAGAACACCCCCCATGGACTGACACACCCAGGAGGGGCCCACTGTTGCCTCAGCTCCTCTTCCTGTCTTCCTAAGTCCCCCCCCCCCACCCCAGGCCCATCTTTTTCTCCTTTCTCTGCCCCAGGTTTACTCTCTGAGGGCTGTCAGCTAAGCCCTGCTAAAGTATTAAGCTATGATTAAAAGAGGGGAGGCTTAAGACACTGTAGTGAAGAGAAAGGAAGATGGAATTTGTAATCAGAAGAAACAGGTTTCCATCACTATTTCTGCTCCCAGGGATCTGACTTTGAGAAAAATCATATCTCTGGCTTTCGTTTTTTATATGTAAAAGAAGGGGATTGGAAGGGAGGATCTGAAAGCAACTTTTCAGGTCTGAATCCCAAGCAAGACCCTCCCTAGTGTGGGGGTGGGGGGACAGGGGTGAGGGGGAACCACCCGATGCTTGGTCCTCTGCCCCTGAGTGAGGGCACTTCAGGAAGTAGCTGGAGTGGGGAGGGGGAGGCTGATAGCCATTTTGTGAGAACTGGAAAGGCCTGGCCCAGCTGTCAGATGGGAAGTGAGGATTAGGGGAAGGGACAAAGGTTGAGAGGGGGCAGATGTAGTTCTTGGCCAAATTTCCAAATGTGCTTTCACTTCTCTTTTGGGGTGATGCTGGTCAGCTTCTTCCTGATTCTGTAACTGGAACACTTCGTAGTTTATCATAAGGGTCCAGAACTTGGGAGTGGGGGGGTACACCTGACAAATAATGAGAACTGATTACCCTTCACCTCCCTGTCCAGAACTGAGATGGTCCGAGGGGGACAACATCTGGGGGACCCCTGGCAGTGTCATGCAGCAGACTCACTGTGGGTGGGTAGGTGTGTGTGTTGGGGATAGACAAGCAACTTCTTTTGTCTGTTATTGAGCTCAGTTTAGGTTTGAATGGCTGGGTCTGGAGACCTCTAAGCCCTTCCCCCGGAACCATGGCAACAGAAAACACAGGGGAACAGCCCAGCCAAGAGGGAGAAAGTTGCCCAGGTAACCAGGATCCTGGCTGGTTGGAGCTAGGTCTCCAACCCTGTCAACCAAGCTAAGCCCTTACCAGCCTACCCCACCCCCAATCCAGCAAATACCCTGCTGCCCACCCCAGGTCTCCAACCTGGAAAGCTCTCCCTCTTCAACCCTGCTCTTAGCTTCTTAGACTCCCTGAGAGTTAGTTAGATCCCACCTGCAGAACATCTTTCCCAGCCCCCATCCCATCCCCCCATCCCAATTGCTGGAGCCTTCCCTTAAATATGACCCTCATTCTTCTGGACATGTGTCTTGAATGTGTATTTATGTATTGATGTTGTTTCTCCACCCCCACCCCCCCTTTAGGAGGTAAGTACCTTGAGGACAGGGACCTCCCCAAAGGTGTCTTCCAGGCCCCAATTGAACCAGCAAGTCAGGTCTCTCCTTAAGAGTTCTAGGAAGAATCATAAGGGGTTGGGTTTTTCTGGGCTTCCACCAGGGGCTCCTGAGCCACTTCCCCCCATCCCCCAAACCAGGGAGGGTTTTGCTTGGGATTCAGCACTGGAAAGCCCCTTTTTTCTTATCCTTCCCCTTTCCCTCTGATTGTTTCTCAAACAATAGGTTCCACCTCCAGCCTCTGGCCTTTCTTTTGGTCTGATCTCATGATTTCCCCTGACTTCTCCATCAAGCCTCTGGCCATTTTTGCTGGCTGTTCCCAAGGTTCCCCCTGATTTTTCCTCCATCCCACCTCTGCTCATTCTTGTTGGCTGTCTCCCTGCCTCCTCTTCCCCTCGGCTTCCCCGACTTCTTCTCCTCCAACTAGCCTCTGGCTGTCCCCCAGGCTCCCCATGACTTCTCCTGACTTCCTTCAAGTCTCAACTAAAACTCTATGCTCTACAGGAAGCCTTTCCTAATCCCCTCTTAATCTTAATGCCTTCCAGTGGTTGATTATTTCCAATGTAGTCTGAAATTGTTTGTTTGCATGTAGTTGTTTGCAGGTTGTCCCCTCCAGTTGACTGGGAGCTCTTTGAGGGCAGATCTTTTTACCTTTGTATCCCCAGCTCTTTGCACAGGGCTTGCCTCCAAGCTTAATAAATACTGACTGAAAGCTTCCCAACATTTTTTAGCTAATTAACTGCTCCCCCAAGTCTTACCAGAAACAATATTCACTCATCACCACCAAGAGGTCCCATCTCTCTCCTTGGCAGATCCACTAGGTCTCTAAGAAGAGTCGACTTTGAGTGGTGGCTCCAGATTAGTGCCCATCTGCAGGGGAGGGTAGTGGCTGTTCAGACCCTGCAAGTTCTTTTCTTTCTGGGTGTAGTGGAGAACCAATTGACTAATTTCTACCTCACTCAGGTAGGTGGGCTTCTTGTTAGGGTCTCTTGGGCCTGATGAGCCCCAGTCTCTGTAACTGCTGCCACAGTCTCCAAGGTTGAGTGGTTAAAGGGACCTAGAACGACTCTGAAGGTTCTCTGGGTCTTGCTGGTCACCTGGCATCCCCTTTGATGAATTTCATCGGTCTCCTGGATACCTCAATCTCAGGACATTCTTTCCTAAGATGAGGTCTGAAGAAACCCAGCAAGATCATGGCTGCTCAAGGAGACAAGGCACTTGGCCTGGCCTTCCCTTTTCTTACCTTGAGCCTTCTAGCTCGTCCCCTTCAAAAGTGCTAGGGAAAGGATAGTGGGCCAGAACCTCCTAGGTTGTGCTCATTATCCTCTTTGAAAGTGCTCTGACAACTGTTCACTGAGCCAAGAGGAAACCTTTGGAGAGTAGTAGAGGAAATATGAGGCAGAGAAAAATGGTCTATATTATCAGGTTCAATAATTAATCTATTTCTCTCTGTGCAGCCTTTAACTCTGACTCCCATCCTATTGTTCCAAGCTATTTTACAGAAACTATTTGAAACCTGCTCATGAGACATCTTATAGAAACCTTTTGAAATCACTGAATTGACACCTCAGGACATGTGCAGTCTATGTGTTATCTGCTCCTTAATCCTTCCCTGGCATCCCGCTGACTCCTCCCTTACCTTTATGACCCCAAGCCTTTTCTCCCCTGTTGGCTGCTACTTATACTCTAGGATCAGCCCAGTTGTAATTACCTTGCAACTGTCCTTAATTTTCCACACTATGGATCAGTCCTATTGTAATGACCTTGCAATCATCTTTAATTATTCTATCGGCCTCTAAGCTTTTGCAAAATTTCCTTAAGAAATCTGGCCTGTATTACTGCTCAGTTTCCTTGTTATTTTAATATCCATAGTAATGCAAAAAAGAAACTTCTTTTCTGGATCAAGAGTGAGTCTTTAAATTCATTCATATTCTCCTGAACCCCTGAAGCTTTTTAGCCAGCAGCAAGAGGATGACTATTTGTGTTCTTAGGTATGGGGGAGAAACTCTCCATTTCACAAGGCTTCCTCCCTGCTTCCCCCACCCCCCCCACCAGATGCACCTGGTCTTATAAACTCCTAGGTAGGGCATAGTGTCCATGCTCTAAGAACTGGACCTTCACTGGTTGGCTCCCCAGTACTTTTGTATCCCAAGCATTTAGCCACTGGCAAACAAGAAGAGCTTAATAATTGTTTATGAACTGATTTCAACTTTTCCTCTTTGGACTTTCCTCTGACTTTCCTCTGCAGCATCCTCCCTCCTCCTCCTCCTCCTTACAGGCTAGATTCCTCCCATTCCTTTCAAACAGAACCTCCTTCTAGTAAGCGCTTTCTAGAAGTCCAGCCTTCTCCCCATCCCCAGTAAGGAGTTTTTAAAGATATTTACTCCTTGAGACCAAAATTTTGCAATTAAAATAGCCCAACCCCAGTCAGACTGAGATACAGCTAAATGTTGGGGGTCCCAGAGAGGGCATCTGCCCTGCAACAATTTAGATCCACTATGTGTCCCTGGACTAGTCATTTCACCTCTCTTAAACTCAGTTTCCTCAACTTTAAAAGGGGAGTATTAAAAGTATAGTAATTATATATCACAGGGCAATTGTGTGGATCAGATGAAAGGGATTAGTAAACAGGGATTAACAGGCATTGTAAACACATAGAGACATGATGAAAAACACAAGTAAGGGACTTGCATTCTAATGAAGCAACTAGTATATGATATAGGATATATAGAACAAATCATATAAAGGCTTTGCAAATCTTAGATCTTTATAATAAGGTGCATCATAACTATTATAATTAAGGCAAAGATCAATACAGAACTTTCCAGATTTTAATGATGAATAAAGGACAATAAAAGAACAAAAAAAGGTAGATAAAGACCAATATTCTCTAAACTTGAGTCTTCCTAAGGTCAAGCCTAGTAGTGGATGATTGAAAAGAAGTATAACATTTTAACAATATGTGTGTGTGTGATACCTAGTAAAAGTAAAGTCTTTGGGGCAACAATATTTTTTTCTAGTCAAATAATCTTTTATTTTTTAGGTTTTTGTAAGGCAATAGGGTTAAGTGACTTGCCCAAGGCCATACGGCTAGATCATTATTAAGTGTCTGAGGCTGGATTTGAACTCAGGTCCTCCTGACCCCAGGGCTGGCGCTTTATCCACTATGCCACCTAGCCACCTCTCAAGTAATCTTGTATTTTAAAAAAATTATATATATTTTTCAAGTTGTAAAAGTTTACCAACTTAGTCTTCAGAATCCCCCAGCCCCACTGAAAACCAAAGTAAAACAAAATCCCTGTTAAAAACATAATTATTCAGTTCTATAGTGACTTTGTCCAAACATGTATTTGTCTCATTCTGTCCTCTGAGTGGTTTGCTTCTCTATCAGAAATTGGGAAGCATGTCACATTCCTGGTGTTCTGGAACTGCCACTGGTCTTGATGCTGATAACAGCCCCTAATTCTTTCAGAACTGTGTATCTTTACTATTGTTATCATCATATGAATCATTCTTATTCTGTTTGTTTCCTTCTTTATCAGTTCAAACAAATCTTCCCAGACTTTCTAAAACTGCTTCCCTTCATTATATTTTACAGTTTGATGGCAGCTTCTCATTAGTTGAATTCTATTTGACTTCTTCAGCTCTAGATTTGGGCTGTAATCTTACTGGGAGTTTTCTTTTGGGCAGTTGTTTCCAGGTGGTGGCCTGTAGATCCCTCCTATTAGCCAACCAACCTTCAGCACAAATTAGATTCTTGTAGTTAACAGTTCTTAACTCTTGTCCCTGGGAAAACTACCCGGTCTCAGAAGAGTGATTTCAGAGAATTAAAGGGATCTGATTTTTTTCCCCCATTTAAGTTCTTGTATTCCCTGGAGTCCAAAGCCCTTGATAACTTGACTCTCCTATCTTCCCAATTTTCTTGCACCCTATTCCCCAACATGTCCTCTAAGATTCAATGACACTGGTTTCGACCTATTCCGCCAATAAAACCCTCCTTCTCTCAGCTTTCTCTTAGACTATCCTTCCCCAGGCCTAGAAGGCTCTCTCTCCTTCACTCTGACCACTGACCCGTCTGTCTGGTTTCCTTTAAATCCCAACTAAAACCCCACCTCTTATAGGAAGCCTCTCAAGTCCAGTGCCTTTTCTCTGTTAATTATTTTTCATTTACATTTTGTTGTTGAATTGTTTCATCATGTCCTACTCTTCCTGACCTATCTTGGTGGCATATTCCCTCTTAAGAGTTAATATTCTTAGTGAAGTCCTTTTGGGGTTAAACATTATTAAAACAATGACAAACTATGACTCAGACTATTCTTAGAAGAAAGAGAGAGAGAGAGAGAGAGAGACCTTGCATTCCAAGCCAGACACCCTCCCGATTCTGTTAGTGGGGGAATAGTGGACTATTTCTAAAGAGACCTTGCATTTTAGTTAACTATTTGATGATAAAACTATCTTAACTGGGAGAACAGGAGACTGTTCCCATGAGAAAAACCTTGCAAACCAACGAAGCTCGTAAGACTCCTCTTGTTTGATGATAAGTAGACTGTTACTTCAGTAAGATAGTGATAATCCTGAAGGTTATTCTCACCATCTGGATGGGGAGGTCATATTTTATGAAAGCCTTTCATTCTTTTCTTTGTTGCTGGGGTAGATTTTCACAAGTAGAATGTAACTCTGAAGATTAACCAATGAGTCGACAGAGAATGATGAAAGGGAGGAGGGGATCGCATTAGGCCCTATAATCTTACTTGACTGTCAATACAGGGCAGCTCTTTGATCTTCACTACCTTTGTGAGACTTGGAGTGGGCCCTTTTCTTGAGAAAAGTCAAAATAAACTTTTTTTTTTTGCTCAGAGGAGTCTCTATATTTTTTTAAGTGGATTTTTATCCCACATGGGAGTGGGGGGGGTGGTTTCTTTGGCAAAGATGCTAGAATTACTAGAATGGTTTGCTATTTCCATCTTCAGCTCATTTTAGAGATGAGGAAACTGAGGCAAACGGGGTGAAATCACTTGCCCAATATCAAACAGCTAATAAATATCTGGGGTCTGGTTTCAACTCAAGTCTTCCTAACTCTAGAACCAGTGTTCTATTCACTGGACCAGTTGTAGCATGTGCAGCAGCTACACCCTAGTAAACCTGACTTGCCAGATGGGCTACCCCAGGTTGAAGGTAATCAAAGGATCTCAGACCCTTTAGTGAGTTGGAGTGGGGTCAGTATCAATCCCAAGGAGAATGGGAGGATGGGAACAATTTGTTTCAAAGGCCATGGAAGGAACTGAAGCAGACTCTGGAGTGCTTAAAGCTTGGTCAAACATTGAAGACCCCATGCATCCCAAGACATCACCATGCATCTTTTTTTTAATTTTTTTAAAATTTTTTTTTTTGCAAGGCAAATGGGGTTAAGTGGCTTGCCCAAGACCACACAGCTAGGTAATTATTAAGTGTCTGAGAGCAGATTTAAACTCAGTGCTCTATCCACTATGCCACCTAGCCACCCCCTATCACCTAGCTGCCCCTCCCCATCACCAGTCATCTTGACTTTTGTCTTGCTCCTGGACTTCAATGATCCTGGAAGAAAAAGTGAGGCTGACATCTTTGTGCCACTTAAATCCAATCTGTATGTAAGTTCAGACATCACCCTGTGACGTCCTGGGTCCTCTTCTAAAACAAAGACCAAACAACATCAATATCAACAATATTTCCTCATTTCTTTATGACACATAGATGGTGCTTGTTTTATTGACTGACCGGCCAAGTCACTTCCATTCTCTGGTTTGTTTCCTCATCTTTAATATGAAGGTGTTGGGCAAGATGACTTCTAAGCTTGCTTCCGGCACTGAATCTGTAATCCCTGTCTGCTATCCTCTCCTCCCCCTCCTCCAAATCTGGAATCCTGGGATAAATGAGTCTGTGAAGCTCTGAGATGTGACTGTCTAGTGGACTTTGTCTACCTTAAATTTTATCAGTCATTTTTCCTGATGAGGAACATGAAGGGGGGTGTTTTCCCCAAAATCCACTGGGAAAGAGGGAGTGTTTGTTTCCATTGAAAATCTGAAAAGTCAAGAAATTTCATCTCTCAGACATACTCCAGTTAATAACTAGTTCAACACCTATTATCTTAGCACTGGTAGAAATTATCTGTTATTATTTGACTACGAAGTGCCATAATAAGAGGGGTCATGGGGCCATTTCAAAAACCTGCTCATTCTGAAGCCCACAGGTGCCAGCCTTTCTGCTCTTGAATCTAAGTCTCAGAAGGTCATCTAGCTCTCTCTCTGTAAGCTCCATTCACCATGGACACCAACTTTCTCTGTATCCTTCCTGGGATCCATATCTTCCTTTTTTATACCTCCCAGGAGCCAGGTATGAGCTCAATGAAGTTCTGGAAAATTTGAGAACATACTTGGGTCACCAGATTTAAAGAAAAGACCTGTACTCTTAGGAAAAAAACAAATACCCCCCCCCCAAAAACCAATATATCCAATAGCTGGAGAGAAGGCACATTAATTAAGGTAAGCTGGGGAATCTCGTTTCCCAAGTGGGCCCATATGAAAATAACCTTGGCTTTGAGGTACTTTATAAATGTATCCACTCAAATTCATGAGCCCCCACCAGGATTTTTATTTATTCAAGTCAACCAGAAGGTACATTTAGTGCAAATAAAAAAGCCTAAGGTCTAACTATATCATTCCTCTGCTCAAGAAGTTCCAAAGGCTCCCTCTTACCTCCAGGATAAAATATGAACCCCTTTGCTTGTCATTTGAACCTCATGACCATCTGACTCCAGACTACCTTTCCATGATGCTCCTGGTCAACTTGTTGTCATGGTTCTAGAGTTAGAGGATCTCGGTTCAAATCATACCTCTGATACTTGTTATCTGTGTGACCTTGAGTAAGTCAGCCTCCCTGGGCTTCAGTTTCCACATCTGTCAAATGGTTAGTTTGGACTAGATGACCTCTGTGGTCCCTTCTAACTATAAGACCAGTATCCCATGATAGAAAGCATTCCATCTTCCCTGCCATGCTTGGAATACTCCCTTGGAATACTTCACCTCAGAAAATAGATGCCCTCTGTTCCTAGTACCCCATGTATCTTAAACGGATTGGTTTTGACTTCGTTTGCTCTATGTTTTTCTTGTTGTTCAGTCCCTTTCTCCATCTTCAGTAGAATGTAAGCTCTCTGCAGGCAGGAATTGCTTTGTTTTCATCTTTGGGACTCTAGTGTCTGGCACAGGGTAGCTAGTTATTAAAAACTTAGTGAATGAATGGATGCACACATCTGGGCCAAGCCCCTCCTTTTACTCATGAAGAAGACCCAGAAGTCTAGTGGTATGTGACTTATCCAAAGCCACACAAATAGAGAATGTCAGAGTTAGGATCCGAATCAGTTTTGATGATTCTAAATCAAGTCTTCCAGGCTCCCTTTTCTGTTAGTGTGTTGTTCATTGTTTATAAGACACAATGAGAGGGGCAGTGGGGTGTGATGAAACCCATGCAAGATGTAGTGGGTTCGAATCCCCACCTTGGCTACTTATTACCTGGAGCAAATTCTTTCTCTCTTTAGACATCAGTCTCCTCTTTGTAAAATGGGGTTGCCCTGGATGGGGTCCAAACCTCTGGCTGCTCATCAGGAGGCTTAGAAAGTAGGGCTGATGCAACCAGGATTGGGGGGTGGCCCTGCCATGCTCCTCCCACACTTCCTCACCCTCATCTCACCCTCTGCTCTCCCTAGTGCCTCTGACCCAAGCTGTCAAACAAGGCCACCTCGTGACTCCTCACACACAACGGGAGGGATACAGCTCCAGCCTTTCATCACACCTCTATGTAGGGCTGGTTCTCAAACCTATGACCTGGATCTGTCCCAGATTGCAGCTCAAGTAAGTGAACATTTACTAATCACCTACTAAGCACCCTGGACTGCCACACAGTAGGTACTTGATGAAAGATGATTGATTGATGTGCCAAACACCCTGAAGAAGTTTGGATTCTACTGCAGTCCTACAAAATACTCAGGAATCCAATGGCCTTTCAGGACTTCCTCCCTCATCATTTTTTTTTTTTTTTGTAAAAGATGAAGAGACTGGAGTCCAGAGTGTCAATCCCAGCTGGGTCTTGATTCAGGTCTAACCTGCCCTGTTCCAACTCCTTTCCCCACCTTCAGGGGAATGGTAAAGCCCCCAGGCATTCCCAGAAAGTCTCAGGCTTGCCCCCAGAGGGAGTGCCTTGGCTTAGCCTCAGTTAGCCTAAAAGCCTCAGCTTCCCACAGTGGGGACTTCTGTCACCAGACAAATTCCTGACAAGTCTCTTTCTTGGGGTCAGAGGTACCAGTTAGAACTGGAAAGGATCATGGGGGGGCCATTGAGTCCAACCCCTTCATTTTACAGATGAGAACACTGAGACCAGAGAGACTAAGGGATCTGTCCATTGTCACATACATCTTGACAGAAGAGGCCAGGGCCTCTAGTCTCCAAATTGGCACTCATTCCACTTCTTCACACTCTTTCCTAGCTCACCTCCAGAAGAGAGGTCTTCTTGACCCAGTTCTTGAAACTTTTTCTTCCAATAGGACTCGAGAGAAGCCAGTCTTAATTTCTAGTGAAACAGCTAAAGCAGGGTGGTCCTGGAAAGGGGAAAGAGAGAGAAGGTTTAGGAGAATGGGGACAATGAAGGACCATGTGGTTAAACAGGTTGGAGAAGAACCAAGAAAGAATAGGAAAATGGAAATCAAAAGGGAAGAATACTTCTAGATGTGGAGGCTGGGCAACAATGGCAGACAGGCCCATTGGAAGTTGCTGGAGACCTACTGGAGGAGAGATTTGGCTCAAGGTCAGATACCAGGAGAAAGGGGATGAGGGGGGCAGTTAGGTGGTGTAGTGGATACAGTACTGACCCTGGAGTCAGGAGGATCTGAGTTCAAATCTGAACTTAGACACTTAATAATGGCCTAGCTGTGTGACCTTGGGCAAGTCACTTAACCCCATTGCCTTGCTAAAACCAAAAAAAAGGAAGAAAGAAAGAAAGAAAGAAAGAAAGAAAGAAAGAAAGAAAGAAAGAAAGAAAGAAAGAAAGAAAGAAAAAGAAAGAAAGGGGATAAGGAAGGAGTGGCCCATGACCCATGAGGCAGTTAGGTAACAGATGTGGATGACCCTTTCTGGAAGGTGATCAATGATTGGGAAGAATGCAGAATTATTAACCTTGGGTCCATGGACCCCTTGGATTTCAGAGAAACTGTAGATTTGAATGGGAAAGAGAATCACATCTTTTATTTTCACAAGTCTCTTATTGAAATGTAGCATTTTCTTCAATTATGAATTAAAAGCAAAACCTCACTCTGAATAGGTTTCACATGAGATGACGCCAAGGAGTCCAAATCACTCCTAACCTACAGGGGGAGGCTTGGCCAAGGGGAGCCTTCACAGGATAGTGCAGATCTGGCCATCTGTGTAAGAGAAAGAAAGAAATGATCTCCTTTATATACCCATTGTGTGAACTGCAGAACACTCAGCAAGCATCAATTTATTATTTTAAATATTTTATTTTTCTTATTACATGCAGTGATAGTTTCCAACAATTAACTTTTTGCAAGGTTTGGAGTTTCATATTTTTCTCCTTCTTTCCCTTCCCCCTAGAAAACAATCTAATATAGATAACATGTATAATTATATAATATAGTACATAATTATATGCATTATATAATTATGTAGTCCCCATATTAATCATGTCTTGAAAGAAGAATCAAATTGAAATGGGAAAAAATTAGAGAAAGAAAAATAATACTCAAGCCAACTTTTAAAAATTGAAGACAGTAAGGTCTGGTCTGCATTTAGACTCTGGTTTTTCCTCTGGATGTGGATGGGGTGTTCCATCACGTCTTGTAGAATTGTCTTTGATCACTGAACTGCTGAAATGAACAAGTCCATCATAGCTGAGTGGAATATTCCCTCTTAAGAGTTAATATTCCAGGGGCGGCTAGGTGGCACAGTGGATAAAGCACTGGTCTTGGAGTCAGTAGTACCTGAGTTCAAGTCCGGCCTCAGACATGTAATAATTCCCTAGCTGTGTGGCCTTGGGCAAGCAAGCAAAAAAAAAAAAAAGAATTAATATTCCCAGTGAAGTTCTCTCAGGGTTAAAAATCATTAAAACAAAGATGGACTATTACCCTTAGACGATTCTTAGGAGAGGGAGAGAGGCCGTGCATTCTCAGTCAGACACCCTCCCACTTCTGCTAGGGAGTGAAACAGTGGACTATATCCAGAAAGACCTTGCATTGATTTTGTTAGGGAGGCAAATAGTGGAATACTTCCAGAGAAGAGACCTTACAGACTTAGTTAGCCTCCTGTTTGATAATGGACTGGGAGAACAGTAGCCTGGCTTCTTTTGTTTGCTAAGCTCAAGCTAGTAGAGTTCCTTAGAAGACCTTGTATACTCAGACATAAATTCATTTACCAGAAGGTCATTAGAAATCTTCTTCTGATGCCCTTGCCATCTGGATGGTGAGGTAATACCTTATGAAAATCTTTTTTTCCTTCTCTTTGTTACTGGGTAGATTTTTCACATAAAGATTGTAACTCTGAAAACCTTAACTAATCAGGTTGGGAGAGAGGGGGTTGGGGGGGAAATCACTCTAGGCCATATAATCTTGCTTGACTGTCACCTCGGGGGCAGCTCCTTGAACTTCACTACCTTTGTGAGACTTGGAGTGAGCCCTTTCTTGAGAAAAGCCAAAATAAACTTTCCTTTTTGCTCAGAGGAGCCTGTCTATTTTTTTTTAGTGGATTCTTATCCCACACATAGCTGACCATCATGCAACATTTCTGTTAATGTGTACAATGTTCTTCAGAAAGCATTTATTAAGTGCCTTCTAGATACCATGGAGAAAATTCTGGTTCTGACACTTATTAGGCTTTGTGACTTTGGGCCAATCTCTAGTCTTTCTGAAGGGAAAGAGAAGGGAACAGGGATTTATTAAAGCCCCTACTATGTGGCAGCCCTACGGCAAGTACTTTTTACAATATTATCTTGTTTGATCCTTACTACAATCCTGGAATGTAGGTGTTCTTTATCATACCCATTTTCCAGTTGAAGAAACTGAGGCAGGGAGGTGGTTAGGTGACTTGCTCAGGGCTACACAGGCAAAATTTGAAATCAGGTCTTCCTGAGCTCTATGGTCAACCTACTTGTTGCTGAATCTCTGTTTCCTAATCTGTAAGATGGAAAGAAGAATTTTACTGACATTCCCAAACATTTGTACAGCTTTTTAATTTTTTGTTTTATTCTGACCTTAACTAATACCAAATAGACAAGTATCTTCATATACAAACAGGAAAAGGGGATCAGACCTGAGTGTCTGCTAGGTACAGCCTGCCTCTAATAAATGCAACATGTAACTTTCAAAACTATCCAACTTGTTTGAGTCTCCTTCTGTTCTCTTTGTATTTAAAAATAAAATGTTTCAGTAACTTCCTTCTTTTGTTTATTTGCTTCTTTCTCTGGGAAGTATTCCCCCTCACCCCCTCTTCCTGAGTCTATATTTTTTCAAGTTTTCAGATGAAGTAGGACATTTTAATTTCAGAGCTTGAAAATAATAAAGCATGTATATATTTACTCATACATAAATGAGACCTTGGTCTAAGCCACTGTATAATCTCAAAGAAGCAGGAAGTTGAGACATTTTAAAAAAATGCCCAAGGGTTCTTTATTAGAAGCAAACCATAAGTGTGTTAAATTATCTTGCACCCTGAACATCATAAACTGTAAAGCTGACTGTTTTATGTTGCTGGCGTCATTTTTTAACTCTTAAATCCCAACAATAGTTGAACATTGCAACAAAAACAATAGGATGTGGAGTGTATTAAGAGGAGAGTGGTCCTTTATACAGGAGAGTGGTCCTTTATACATTCTCTATCACATGTGGAAGCTGGCATGGCATTGAAAAGCCTTCACTGTCAAAGTGTTGGTCCTGAAGCCAGGAGGTCCTGAGTTCAAATTGGACTTCAGACACTTACTAGCTGAGTGACCTTTGGCAAGTCACTTAACCTCAATTGCCTTCCATTCAGGGCCATCGCTAGTGGTCCTGATTCATATCTGGTCACTGGACCCAGATGATTCTGGAGGAGAAAGTGAGGCTAGTGGCTTAGCACAGCCCCTCCCCCAACCTTGTGGGAACACAGGCAAGCCACAACACAACCTCACTCAAAGCCAGTTCATGTGCTTGTCATGGCATCACCTCCTGGATGTCGTGGTCTTCTTCAAAACTGAATAACAAACATCATCAATCGGGTCTCATTGGGAGGCTTGGCTGATCCACCATCTGGGCTGGCATGGAATCCTCATAAGCTTCTCCATTGTAATGGTGGCTTCTTTCTTGAAATCAGCCAAAGTCCACCAGCTCTACCTAGTCTCTTTTACTTCCTTCAGTGTCTCTCCTTTACTTATTTCCCTCAGTCTCCTTTACTTCCTTCAGTCTTTTTTACTTCCTTCAGCCTCTCTCCTTTACTTTCTCAATCTCTCTCCTTTACTTCCTTCAGCCTCTCCTTTATTTCCTCAGTCTCTCTCCTTTACTTCCTTCAGCTTCCTTTACTTTCTTCAGCCTCTCCTTTACTTCCTTCAGCCTCTCCTTTACTTCCTTCAGCCTCTCTCCTTTACTTCCTTCAGCCTCTCCTTTACTTCCTTCAGCCTCTCTCCTTTACTTCCTCAGTCTCTCTCCTTTACTTCCTCAGTCTCTCTCCTTTACTTCCTTCAGCCTCTCTCCTTTACTTATTTCCTTCAGCTTCCTTTACTTCTTTCAGTCTTTACTTCCTTTCTTCCAGGCAGAAGCTTTTTCAACAGAGCTTAGTGGAAGAAAGAAGGTCAATCCCTGGGAAGTCTACCTAAATTCAATGAGTAGGTGATTCTTTTTTGTATTTTGGTGATAAATTGGCACGCTTTCTCCACACATTTGATATCTCCTTGTTTGGTGATCTGACCAGGAGAGACATAAGGCCTAGAGTTCTATTGTCAAGAGTTGATCTTAGCTTCCAAGACCATACATCACTTCAACTTACAAGACATCCTTCACCCATGGAAAGATCCTCACCTTGTAGTGTAAACATGACATTGTCCTTCTGACTCAAAACAGCATCTCCAGCGCCCCCAGTCACCTTCCTGAGGAAGGTGAAATGGTCATCTTTCATGTCTTTGTTATGAACTGCCACAATCTTTTTCTCTCCAACAATTTTCCTTCTCTATGCTCTTGCCATTCCATTCAAATGGACTGAATTTGCAATTCAGGTGCTATCTGATGAATTCTTCTTTGCTTTCTAATATCAGAGCCATTGGAACAGCCTTCTTACCACCCTGTCCTTTGCACTGTCCCAAATTACATTTGTATGCAAAGCCAGTTTTTTGTTTTTACAATTTTTATAAATTTTAATTGATATTTCCTGTATCTTATGGCCCCATGTTATCCCATGCTTCACTCCCCATCCCAGAGGGACCATCCTGCTACCAAAGGAAGATTTCTTGTTGCATCCACCATTATATACATTCCCCAAGGTCACTCACTGACCACAGGATTTTGCAGGCAGCCTGTGGTCTCCTCCAGAAAATGTAAAGGAGCCACCAGAATTGCCTTCATTGATGTCTTTCTTTGCATCAGAAAAAGTACTTGAGAAATCTGTCTGCCCTTTTCTTCTTCCTTGAGAATCTTATCTGGGTGGCATCTCAAAATCTTTCCTGGAAGGCATCAGCGCAAGTGGTTGTCTATCCTCTGGGGAGTGGGGTTCTCTTCGAGGAGGAAGAACAACCTCACCCTGTGAGCTCTTTGGGGAACAGATGGGGAAGGGCTCCCCCAAGGACCAGCTGAGAGTTGGGGAGGCAGCAGAGAATAGGGCAGGGGCCAGCTCTTGTACAGGACTGGCTGCTTCTCCTGGAATTTTCTGGAAAAGGCCTTCCCAGTCTGGCACACCTAAGAGTGGTCCAGAAAGGGGAGTGGGGGAGGTGGTTACCATGAAGATTAAGAAGTATGAGTTTGAAGGAACTTAGAGATTTGTTTTTCTAAGTTTAATTGATGGGTTTTTTTTTTGTCAGTCACTTGCAGATATACCTACTCATCTATCCCCAGCCTTCCCTAGTTAACAAGACTACAGTTAAGCAAACCGACCTGCATAGTGATGGTATTGGATGGGGTATGCAACATTCCATCCCTGTAGCCCTCCACTTCCCCAAGGGGGAAGTGCATTCTCTTAGTTCTCAGGAACAGATTAGTTCTAATTATATAATTTCCTCCTTTGTTTTGTTTTTTTCTCATCTCATTTTACTGAGGAAGAAGCTGATATCTCAGCTAATAACAAAGCCTGTGTTCTAGATCCAACCTGTGTGATGTCTTGGGAGCTACTGGAGCTGAACACTTGACCAGAAGATCACACAGGCCTTGGGGGTGGTCAAAGGAAGGGACAGCAAGGCCCAGGGGAAAGAGACTGGACTGGGAGTCAGAGGGCCCAGGTTCAAATCCTGGATCTCCCTCCACCAGAGGTCACCCCCTTGAACTCCTCAGTGCAGTGCTTTGACCTTCTGGCTGGTCCTCCAAGACCCTCCAGCTCTGCCTCTCTGAGTTCCAAGACTCAATTTCCCCATTTCCCACTCCTGGCTTCCTTCAGGCTGCAGCTGCAATGCCCCCAGCCTTTCCCTCATCAATCTTGCACCTTCCCTCTCTTAATTATTTCCCATTTAGACTGAATATAGCTTGTTTCTACAGAGTTGTCTTAGACTGTAAGCTCCTTGAAGGCAGGGGTTCAGATTGCCCACCTACCCTGCCAGGAACATCATAGGCCCTTAATGTTTACTGACTACCTATATGATCCTGGACCAGTCACCTCACCCCTACAGGCCTCCAGATTACCAACCAACTCATTCACACACTGACACACCCACCCATACCCAATCATACATGCACACTCATACAGACGCTTACACACACACACTCACATATTCACATACTCATACACATACATACACACACAGTTGGTCTGCTTAAATGAGGTAATAAGGACCTCTTTATCATTGCTGCTACTGACTGGAATCTGGGGCTCCTGGGTAGGTGGATATCCTTGTTGAAACCTCATTTACGGACTCCTTTAGCTTGAGTTAATCTTCCTTTTTTAAACTCCAGAGCTTTTTCTACTTCCAGTTCCAAATGAGTGGGTCTAGAACCCACACTTCTGTAGAGTGGGACCAGGAAAGGGCTAAAGATGTGGAAAGCCTGGTCCTCCTTGGGGTCCTGGGATGGGGGTGCTATCAGAGCCAGAGTTGAGAAGACCTGAGTTGAGGTCCTGGCAGGTCATCTCACCTGTACGTGCCTCAGTTTCCTTCTCTGTGGAAACACTGTGGTCCCCTTCCATCTTTCTCTAGGACCGCACAGACTGTCCCTCACCAACATGCTCTGTCTCCGGGGAAGAATCCCTCAGTTCTGGGTCAGCTATGTGACTGAGTTTTGTGCCAAACTCAAGGACTGAAAGGAAAAGGTCCCTTCCTCCACAGAACTTCCTTCTTTATCTGCTGGGAGAAAGGAATCTTAAAAGCCAGAAATCCCTCTCTTTCCTCCTTCCCTTTCTTCCTTTCCCCCTTCTTCCCTTCCTTCCTTCCTCCTTTTCTTCCTCCCTCCCTCCCTTCTTTTCCTCTCTCCTTTCCTTCCTTTTTCTTCCTTCTTCCCTTCCTCTCTCTCTGCTTTTCTCTCCCGCCTCTCTTCTTAAGCTGCCCCCTCTGATGGGGTCCCCATGGCCTCACACCTGGTGCAGGAGGGCCTTGCCTGCCTCAAGTCTCCCCCTCCTCCATCCAACCTCCAATCAGCCCCATCACAGTGATTTCCTAGTCATCCAAACGGGCTTCCTGAGCTCCAGAGTGAGTCCTTGGAGACCTTCTGGTGCAATGCTCTCACTTTACAGGGGAGAACAGAGGCCCAGCTGGGGCAGGATCTGGGGGAGGCTGCCTTTGGTTTCCAGTTGACATTTTCCCCAGGCAGCTCAAGGCTGTTCTGAGTGACCTTGGACCAATCTGCCCTCCTCCCTTTGGGACCGGGGAGAGTACATCTTGAGGCTGTGGTCCCCTGGAAGCAGACCTTGAGGCCCCTCCCCCCAGGCCTATCCTCCCCCTCCAGCCCCAAAGGATCCCCTGGGCCCCTGCATACTCTTCCGAGCAGCTTCCTCTACCACCCCCCAGGCCATCGGCTGCACCCCAGCATGGTCTCTGATACCCCTACTGAGCCTTGGGGTAGGAGAGGTGGCCCCAAGGCATCTCAGAGGGACCTGGAATTTCCCAAATTTGGCAAGCTGGGGACAGAGGCTGAGGCGGGGAGCAGAGCAAGGTTGCCTCTAGCAGGCTCTTGTTGGCAGCCGAAGCGCTCCCCCAAGGCAAGGGACCAGGCTGATGTCATCTGATGTAACCTGGATGCTTCTCCCCTCCCCCACCCTTGGCTCCAGGATTAATTAATAAAGACTGAAGAAATAAGGACTGAATTCAATTTAGGGAGTCCTGGAGCGTCTTCTCCCTCCTCTTTGCTGAACCCCAAGAGGACTTGCTCTGGGAACGACTGACCCTCAGAGAGGGCTTGGCCACCCTTGGGGGCCCTGAGAGGAGGTCTCAAGCCCTCGGGCTCTGCCAGCTTCCAGCTCTGGCACCCTCCCTCGAAGCGCCTCGCCAGCTCCCACAGTCGGCCCCGGGCGTTCCAAGGGGCCTCCCAGCTCCTACAGTTCAGGCCTGGCCCAGCTCGGTCCTTCCAGGTTCTGGGCCCTGCCCCTATAGGATGCTGGGGGGGGGTTCCCTTAACCTCGGTTGCATGGTAGACCCCCTCTCAGAATAATGTTTGTCCAAGCCTAACATAAACTACAGAGGGTTACCATGGAAACAGCTCTACTGCAATCATTATTAAGAGATTTCTTCGAAAGCCCCTGAGCCCCTCGGAGGCCCCCAACTGGGCCATTCTAGTCCCAGGGTCCCTCTCAGCTCTGCCCTTCCATATTCTGGGTCTTTGCAGCCCTGAGAGCCTCTGAATGGTGGTGGAAGCAGGCTGGGGAGGGGTCCCCCAGCCAAAATCGGTGGGGGAGGGGCTCTGCCCCCCAAGCCCCCTGGGCGGGCAGCCCCTCGGGGTGCTCCCTGAGCCTCCCCCACCATTCCTTCTATTGTCCTTTCATGACTAGAGTCCTTCACTCCCCTCCCCCCACCATGACAAAGCAAGTTTTCAGATGAGCCGGAGTCCAGGAAATGTGCAGAGTCACGGTGGGACAGCAGGACAGCCCCCCCCCCCCCACCGCTTGCCCGGAAACCGGCCCCAGCCCCCCACCCGGGGCCTCTGGGCCAGGGAACCCCCTCCTGGCTCCCTCCCTCCCTCCCTGGTAACCGAGAAAACAGTGCCAGGGAGCCAGGGGCCGAGAGGCCCTTCCAGCAGCTGCCGCCGCACCACCACTGCCACCGCACCACCACTGCCACCCTGCAGGCCGGCAGGTTCCCACACACACCACACACGCTCCCTTACATGCTGCACACCCGCCACGCCACCACAGCACTGCACACACATGCACACACTCACACACAGGCACACACCACACCTCTCACACACACCTCACACTCACACACACAATACACACACATGCACACACCACACCTCACACACACACACATGCACATACCACACCTCACACACTCTCACACGCACACACTTGCACACACATTGCTTCTTCAGGGTGCCCAGTCCCCAGTCAAGCCACACAAGCCAGCAATCAGCGTGGATAGTCCTTTGGGGCTCAGGAGCCTCTGGGTTCTGACATGTCAAGTTCTAGTGTCTTCCAATTCCGTTCTAAGTTCCCTTAGAGCCCAGAGACCTCGGGTGGCAGGTTCTACTGTCCCTTCCAGCTCAGACAGGTCACACTCTAGGTTCTAACTCTGCTTTCACCCCAGTCTGGGTTCTAAGGTCTCTTCCAGCTCAGACAGGTCACATTCTAGGTTCCAACACTGCTTGTACTTCAGTCAGTCTAGGTTCTAAAGTCTCCGCTCAGACATTTTAGTTAAACTCTGAGAAGAGCCTCCCAGGTCACTAGGCAGACCCCCTCTCCCCCACTGTCTGAACAGGAATGACTCCCCTCCACATCCCCCCTCCCATCTGAGAATTCACAAATCGCCCCCAACAAGGCCGAGCTGAGGCCCGTGACAAGATCCTCTATTTCACAGACCAGGGAACGGAAACTCAAGACACTCGCCGTGGCCATGGGACAAGTGTGGGAGGCAGCCTCTGGACCTGAGCCTCCGGCCGTCATGCCCAGTGCTCTTTCTGCTTGCCACACCGCTCATGGCTGGATGACCCCTGTCCTTGACAACTGGTGGTCTAGATAGGTCAGAGGGTGTAGAACACGTCCGATCTCCCCCTCTGCCTCCCCAAGGCTCCTCTCCCGTTCTACCCTCCTGTACAGTCCCATGCCTCAGTCCCTGGAGGTTCTCTACCACGTCCAGCCCCTTCCCCCCCTTGGGTCAGGACCATACAATCTGGAGTCCCATCATCCACGAGCGCTTCTCCTGGCCAAGACGCCACCTTCCTAGTCTCATCTTGTTCACCGGCCTTCTCTACAGACATCACGCGTGGGATGCAATCCAACCCCTCCTTTTACAGATGAGAAAACAGGTTCCAAGGAGTTAAACCACTGGGCCCAGGCCACAAAACATCAGGGGCAGATATGAACCAAAGTCTGACTCCAAGACCTATTTTCTTGCCTCTACTGACTGACTGCAGCCCTCAGAGAAGGTCCTAGCTATCTCAGTGATCCCTGACAGAGTAGCCACCATGGCCCGGGACAAATGAATCAAGGCTTTGCCCGTGAGCTGATCTGATCCAGTGTCTGGTGCACGCTAACCCAATGTCCAGTATACAGGAGGCGCTTAATGCTGATGGTCTGAGTGATCTCGGACATTTTAAAATTCATTAATTAGGATTCCAACACATGCCCCACCCCAGCCCCAATTTTACTGAACTGTAGATTTAATTTTTTTCCCTATTCAAGCCTCTAGACAGCCCCCATCCCTCGTGTCTCCCTGGTGTCTCTGGGTGGGCACCTGTAGTCCCCAGGTGAAGAAGTCCCCCTTCTAGAGAGTCCGGAGGTTTCTGGGGATATTGGAGCATTTCATTTGGCCTTGGGACCTGGATCCTTGGTCTTAGGAAGGGATCATGTTCCTTGTTTTCTAGCTGCAGCTGCCCCTACAGCTCACGTGACTGAATCTGAGCAAAGACTCTTTCTTCCAGGGAGAGCCTGGTGAAAGACCAGATTTCCTCCATTTTCTTGGTTGCCTAACTCATTACACAAAAGATTTTCTTAGGAAATCAGGTGGCTTGGCTTGACCTCCCTCCCACCAAAAAAAAAAGTTTCTGGGATGAAATGGGAGAAGGTAATTCAGGTCCTGCAGGAGCCAGTGACATCAGCAAGACCCACCTGGGGCTGTGGAGCCCGCCCTCCGGCCTGGAAGAGAGAAGAAGGGCGCCATATCTGCTTGCAGCAGCCTAGGGAGGGTCCCCGGGCCCCAGGGGGGATCCGAGGCCATACCATGCTGGCTCTTTGGGGTTATCTCTCCGTCCAACTGTCTCTCAACCCCTCTGGCTTCTTGCTTCTAAGAGATAGGGGACTATAATGGTGCCTTGGTGTGGGAAGCGTGGGAAAGGGGGGGAAGCTCAGGACCCCAGGGTGCCATCCTGGTTCTGCCATGAACTTGGGGACCGGCCAGTTCCCCATCGTCTGGAGAGGGAGCTGATGTGGATAGAGAAGCAGGAGGGGCTGCAGGGAGGTGACTCTTGTTTGCCAACCCTATTAGAAAGACCCCAAACAACGTGGGGTCCCAAGTTTCTGCTTTGGCAAACAGTTCAACGACCTCCCCCGGGCTGCAGCGGTCTTCTGTTCTTAAAAATGTGCCCATTGGCAGGGCCTCTGGGCATCAGGGCATGTGTGAGGGTCTGCCAGGCACGGTGGGGGGTGACGGGACCAGCCGGGCCTGTGCCCTCCTGGGCTGGCGTGCCCATAGGACCCTGGGGGGCGGCTTGGGGCCCCCCAGGCCGCAGGCCCGGGCTTCGCAGCTGAGGGCCCGCACGGAACCCTGGCGCCCGGTCCTCGGAGAGGACCCTGGCCCGGCCGGCCCCCCGGGGCTGGGGGCTTCTCGCCCCGCCCTTTCCTTCACTGTGTTTGTTTCTTTTCCCCGGGGCGGGGGCGGGGGCGGGGGGTGACTTTGGCCTTTCCTATGGGGAGGGGATCTTCCCGGGAGCGGCTGAGCCGGGGACCCCTCCCCTCCCCCCCCGGACTGGGGGCGACACCGGGCGCCCCCCGCGCGGGGGCCGCGGCAGCCCCCAGACAGAGCCGCCTCCCCTCTCCCTTTGTCTCGTGTCGTGGGTGCCGTTAGTGCCCCCGGGGACAGAAACGGGGTGCCGGCTTCTCCCCGACCCCCCATCGGGAACCTCATTTCCGGGGGGGGGGCCCAAGGGGAGGGAAAGGCCCGTCTGGGGCGTCCTTCTCGGGCCTCAGTTTCCCTGTCTGTAAAGTGGGGCCCGGGGGGGGTGCCGAACCCCCCTCCCCCTTTCTCGCTCCCCGCCGCGCCCCCAAAACGGGGGAGAGAAAGCCATCTTGGACAAAAGGGGCGCCGCCCCCCCCCCCCCGGGCCTAATGGCGGCCTGGGTGTGGGCGGGGGGCGGGGCCGGGAGCGGCGGGAGCCCGCGGCCCCCCCCCCGGGCGCCCAGCGCGCAGGCGCGGCGGCGGGGGCGGGCGGGTCCCGTGACGGGCGGCCCGCCCCCCCCGGCGGGCTCCGCGCGGCCATTGGCGGCCCGGCGGGCTCGGGGCGGGGCCGGCGGCGCGGGGCGGGGCCCGGGCGGCTATAAGAGGCGGGCGCGGGCGGCCCGGCGGCGCCAGAAGCGCAGGGAGGGGAGTCGCTGAGGTTTCCTGCTTCAACAGTGCTTGAACGGACCGGCCGGAGCCGCCCTTAGCCACCTGCCCACCTTCACCTCCACTCCCCGACACTTCTGCCGTCCTCCCGCCCGAGCAGCCGCCGCCCGCTCAGCCGCCCCCGCCGCCGCCGCCGCCGCCATGACCGCCGCGTCTCCCTCTCAGGTGCGCCAGAGCTACGTAGCACCGAGACTCGGAGGCCGCCACCAACCGCCAGATCCTGGAGCTCTACGCCTCCTACGTGTACCTGAGCATGGTGAGCGCGGGCGGGGCCGGGCGGGCGGGCGGCGGGCGGGCGCCTCCCCTCCCCCCGGCCGCGCCGGCGCAGTGGCGCCGCTGAGCCCCCCTGTCCCCCCAGTCCTACTACTTCGACCGCGACGACGTGGCTCTGAGGAACTCGGCCAAGTGCTTCCTGCGCCAGTCCCGGAGGAGCGCGAGCTCGCCGAGAAGCCGCTGAAGCTGCAGAACCAGCGCGGCGGCCGCATCTTCCTGCAGGACATCAAGGTGGGGGCGGGGCCGGGCGGGGGGGGGGGCGTGACCCCCGCGCCGCGCCGCGCGCTGACCCCTGCCGCCCCCCCAGAAACCGGACCGCGACGACTGGGAGAGCGGGCTGAACGCCATGGAGTGCGCGCTGCACTTGGAAAAAAGCGTCAATCAGTCTCTACTGGAACTGCACAAGCTGGCAGCTGACAAGAGCGACCCCCACGTGAGTAGCCGCGCCCGGCCCCGCCCCGCCGCGCCCCGGCCCCGGCCCCGCCCCGCCCCGCCCCGCCGCCTGACCCCCGCCTCTCTCCCGCAGCTATGTGATTTCATCGAGACCCACTACCTGGACGAACAGGTCAAGTCCATCAAGCAGCTGGGTGATCACGTAACCAGCCTGCCCAAGATGGGGGCCCTCGATTCTGGCATGGCGGAATATCTTTTTCACAAGCACACCCTTGGAGACAGCGACCACGAGAGCTAAGCCACCCCGGCTCCCCCCACACCCGGGAACCGAGGGCCAGACTCCTGCTGTCTTTCAGTGCATGCATATTTTGGTTATCTGACCTTTTCATAATCTGTACCAAAAAACGACCACCATTTACATCCCAATAAAGTGACTTGGTACTGATGAGAGGCCTGTGTGCGCCGCTTTATTTGTGAGCAAGCCTTGCGGTAGGCTGGGGTGGAGGGGGGAGATGAGCCCACGGGATGCAAGGGGGCTCCTTTGGAACCACAGGGGTGATCGCCTGGTGGGGCGGAAGGAAAAGCCCCCACATAAAGCCAGCCCGAGCAAGGGCTGCAGTAGCCTTAGATTCAAGTCTAGACTCCCGGGGACCAGGCCAGTTTAGTGGGGCCTCCCCACTCTGCTCCAGGCCATGGGCCCTTCGTAAACACCCTAGTAGGACCCCCCTTTTTGTTTTAAAGAACGAAAACAAGCAGAACTAGGAGTATTGGGACCAGGGTCTCATGGAGCGGTGTTCCTCTGCCCCAGCCGTCTCCAAGCTTGAATATAGCCACCCTGAATGGAGGAAGCGTACCACTGGGAGGGCTTCTGGGCAGGGAAGAGGCCAGAGTTGGGTGGACTTGCAGACATGACCTCAGGGGAGCAGAGGAAACAGGCTTCCAGCTTGTTCCACCCAGTCTCCTTGCTGCTCCGGGGTCCGGACTGGGGGCCTCTGCCGCTGCCTTCTGGTACTGGGGTTCATAACTGCCCTATAGGCTAAGAATTTTGGACAAACCCTATACGCAGCCCAGGAGTGTGGTGTGTCCTGAGCACCCCCAAATGCCATAAGTGATCTAAAGCTGCTGATGGCACTAGTTCGAGTACAGAGCTAAGGCTGCATCTTTGGGACCAGTTTTCTACCCCCAACTCCCTCAAAGCCCACCCAAAGTAGACTGCAAAGTGAATCTGGAAGTGGGAAGGCCTAGCTCCCGACTCTACATAGCCCTTTGGTTTCTCCTTTTATCTGGGTTGCAGAGCTGGAGGGTTCAAGACATTGGGAGTCTGCGGTGTCTGAAGGAAGCAGCTGACTGCTGGGAGGGGGACCAGGCTGCCTGGGGGTGGCAGGTGACTGTCCTGGACAATGCTCCAGCTGTTGGAGAGAAAGAATGAGAAAGAAGCAGGCCGCGTGCCCCCTACCCCAGCTGGTCCTGGGCTGCCCCTTTATAGTGAGCACAGCGAACCGAACCAAGACTTCAGGCAGGATGGCAGCTTTTCTTCCTCCCTGTCTCTTTCTTCCTTCCTTCCTTCCTTCCTTCCTTCCTTCCTTCCTTCCTTCCTTCCTTCCTTCCTTCTTCCTTCCTTCCTTCCTTCCCTCCTCCCTTTCTCTTTTTTCCTTTTCTCACTCCCTTACCTTTCTTTCCATTTCTTTAGTCATGATGTCCTTTTCCTTCCTTTTCTTTCTTTTGTCCTTTTTCTTTTTTCTTCCTCTTTTTCTCTTCCTTTCTCTTTGTTCTTTTTTTTTCCATTTTCTCTTTCTTCTGTCTTTTACTTTCTCCCTCCCTCTCTTTCTTTTTTTCTTTCCCTATTCTTCCTCCTCTCTCTTTTTCCTTCATTTCTTTTTTATTTCTTCCTTTCTTTATCCTCTGGCTGGCACTGAGGAAAGCCCTCTGCTGGATGACCAGCTTCTGCAGCCTAGTTCTACCTGGGCATGGATGGATCTCTAAGGGAATGGAAAGGGCTGCCTAAGGATGGAATTAAGAGGGGGGTGGGCTGCTGGCTATTTGAACCTGCCCCCCTGTCTTGAATCAGAAAAGGCCCTTCTTTCCAGGATGGTTTCCATTCGCCCCATCAAGTCTCCCTCTGCCAGGGAGTTGCCTGAGTCTTTGGGGGAAGGATTCTCAGCAGCTATCCTTGTCTCTGGGCTGCAATCACTTACGCTCCCCAGATCCTTTGGAGACCCTGCTGATTCCATGGAGATCTGGCCAGGGGTGCTGGATCCGTCCTCCTCTGAGCCTGGCATAGCAACTTTGCTGTACCTGTCTTGAGAGAGCAGTGGAGGGGCCAGAGGGGTTGTGGTGGGCAGAGGAGTGTCGTCTCTCCTTGGCTGCCCACTGGGGCTGTCCGCTGCGGCAGGGAGCGAATCTGGACGGAGAGCAGCTGGGTTCTCCAGAGTCAGCCAGGGCTGCCAGGGGCTTCTGGGTGTCCTAAAGCCATCTAGCTTCTCCCCATCAGGGGCTGCATCCTGTAATAGGAAGTTGGGGCTCTCTAGAGCCAGGGCTTGGGCCTCAGGGGTCCCCAGAGCACCAGGTTCCTCCTTTTTCCGGGGCAGATGGTCCTCCAGGGGAGCCACCAAGGAGGAGTCAGGGGCTTTGCCTTTCTCTGTGGGCCAGATGAAACTTTCCCTCATGCTGGAAGTCACAGAGTTTTGACTCGTGCCCATGTCACTGGCCTGCGACAGGCAGAAATGGGCACAGTTATCCTTGGAGAAGGAGGAGCTGTTCTGGACGGTGGAGGGAGCAACCCCTCTTCTTCCAGGTGGGCGCCTCAGTGGGAAAACCAGAGGGAAGGAAGTGATGGGCGTCTGGGGGGCACTGTAGAAGCCCGGCCTCTCATAGAGGGGGCTGGAAATGAAGGCGTCCAGCTCCCATAGCTTAGAGTCTTCACTCTCCCACTGGTCCTTCAAGTTGGCACCAACCTGAGAAGAAGCATCGCCCCTCAAGGCCCAGGCATTATGGGAGCTCCCGGGCTTGCCTACGTCTTGGTACAGGTAATCCCTTCTCCGGAGCAGGTTCATTCTGGAGGATGACCTACTGAAGCTGGGGGGCTGCACCCCCAGCAGGCGACTGAAGGGACCCATGAACGCACTGGAATGGTTGGCTTCCTCATTCTCTCTAATTTGTTCCAGGGGCTGAAATTCCATCTCTTCTTTCTGCATGCTGGGAAGAGGGAACATACCCCGCTCCTTAGCCTGAGTCAGAACCCACTCCTCAAAGTCAGAACTTGTCTGTCTCCCCAGAAGAGTGATACATGCTTCTTAGACTTTTATGATCATTTATAATTTACAATAACTCCATCGTGGCAGAATTTACAAAGCACTTCCATATTCATTATCTCTGTTGATCCTTAACCATCCCATTCATACAGTTGATGGATGAGGAACCTGGGACCAATGGAAATCTAACTAGGAAGTGGAAGAGGTTGGGGCCTTGGGGGCTTGAAGCATGGTGGTCTAATGGGAGAGCACCAGATGGTCCCAGGGCCTCCTGGAGTCTACCTCAGTTGCTTTGGCTGCTTTGGCCAATACAATTTGTGTGGCCTTGGGCAAGTCGCTTCACCTCTGCCTGTCCAAAAGACCCGATGTGCCACATCATAAAGGTCATATTGACGTGTGTGTGTGTGTGTGTGTGTGTGTGTGTGTGTGTGTGTGTGTGTGTAAGACAGATGGGGGGGAGATAAACACCAATAGGCATTATAGTGGCTTTCTCCTTTGATAAGGTATCTGCATCCCCTTCTAGCTCTCAATTCTACGACTTTAAGGCACTTGCAGCTCTAAATCTCATTATTTTCTGAATTTGCAAAAGGCATTTCAGATATTGGGGTATCAGAAGGGGGAACTCACCTACCCTCCTTTCTGGTGCTTCTGAAATCATACCACTAGGGGGCCCCCGACCCCCAGGCATCCATCCTCCATCCACAATGGCGGACATTGGCCAATGTTCTGCCTCGAAAATTCCACCCTTCTGTATGTGATGGATGCAACAAGAGATGGGGTGACTCAAGCCTTCCCCAAAGCAATGATTCAAGGAAATGGGGACTGGTAGAGGTAAGAGCCCCAGGTTTAGAAATCAGAGGATTTGGGCTGAAATTCCAATTCTATGACTTCCTTCCCATGATGGGACCGCAGACCAGTCATCTTTCTTCTCTGGGCCTCAGGGCCCTTCCTTCAACTGGACCAGATAACCCTAAAGTCTCTCCCAGGTCTCTATCTATGATGCAGTCATCTGTGATTGTAACAGGAAACCAGATTAAGATGGAGAAGGGCTTCATTTCCAGAGCCTGCCAGGGTGGGGGGAGTCAGATCCCGGGTATCAGACTGGACAGAGTCTTAGAGAATGTTTAGTTCAACTCTTTATTTTCTGCTCTGAATTTCTTCTCATAATGCTGTTACTGCAGCGCCATATTGTTCCATGTGACTGTGGGTCAAGACTGCAGTCATTTTCAATGGTTAGGTTTGGTGTTTAGTATTATTCTGGGTACTTGTGGGGATGTCCAAAAGACCAGATGTGCCACATCGTAAAGGTCATATTGATGTTTATGTATGTGTGTGTGTGTGTGTGTGTGTGTGTGTGAGAGAGAGAGAGAGAGAGAGAGAGAGAGAGAGAGAGAGAGAGAGAGAGAGAGAGAGAAGCATCTTATAGAGAGGAAGGGTCAGCCATGACCTGCCCGGGCTCATTCTCTCTGATGCTAGAGTGATGGCTTGTGTTCTCTGCTCCAAGAAGTTTCATCAGATCAATCTACCTGCTTAGAAATCATTTCTCTCCAAGCCTCATGAGATTTTACTGCAGATGAAGGAGGCCTTGGAGCCCACCCACTCTCCTCTCCAGCTTCTCACCACTGAGAGGGGGGAGATGGGGAAGGGTGGAGGGCTATCCCAGGGTAGGGGGCTCACCTGATGTTGAAGGTAGAGCCCAGGAAGGGGGCCCGCTTGGACTCGGCCGCTGCGGCTGTATATGGTGGGTGCGGATCTGGGTCGTTCCAGTACATGTCCTTTTCCAGGACTGGCAGATCTTGGTGCATCTCATCCACAGCCAGAAGAGATACCTATGGGTGGGGAGGGGGAGAAGTAGAAAGAAAGAGGAAAGGGATTGAACTGGGACCCCAGATTGTCCTCAGGAAATGTGGTTCTCGGGTTAGATCCCACCCTCCTTTTCTTCCCCACAATCTGAAATTCTATGACAGTGAATGAAGTTGATGCAGGAAAGGCAGGCTGTGATGGGGAAAGTCAACTTCATCAAATGCTTTAGGCAGGTTGGGCTACTCTCTCCTGCCCCTCAACCCCCATCTTGTCTTCTCTGCACCCGCCTTTGCCATCCTTTAAGCACCCAACTCAAATTGTTAGCCCCTCCAGCAGGGCTTTCCTCATTGGCCCATCAGACATACTCTCAAATTTCTCACATGGGTCTCTTCTCCTTCATTAAAACCTCTATTATGGACTATGTTACAACCATCTCTTCTGAGCTTGCTAGATTATAAGCTTCCTGGGGGCAGGCCACCAGCCCCTAGAAGAACATGTAGCACTCTCTGTTGGAAGCCCAGGGCTTGGTTCACCGCAGCTTGTTTATATTTACTGAGTAGTAAATGAATGAGTGGCCTGTTGATGAACAAGGATGTCCAAGGGAGAAGAGGACTACCTCTTCTTCCTGGAAGGATCGATAGGAGTTCAGTTATGCAAATATTGGCTATAGATGAGCTTCAAGTTTTTGGTTTTGTTTTTTTAATCCAAATATGTATTTTTTAATAATTCAAACCTGCCTGATTCTTAGCACAGTGACAGGAGAGTGAGTGACCAACTGTTAGTTGACTTGCTTGGGTCCACCCTTGACTTCTGCCCTTGACATCTTACTCAATAGAATCCACTGGCTCCCTAGTAAATGCTTAATATGTGTTTTTAAAAGGAGCTAGGTAGAATCTTAGAGCTCTTTACTTGGAGTCAGGAGGACCTGAGTCCAAATCCTATCTCAGACACTTAATAATTACCTAGCTAGGTGACCTTGGGCAGCCACTTAACCCCATTGCCTTGCCAAAAAAAAAAAAAAAGAAAGAAAAGAAAAGAAATGCTAGCTAGGGGCGGCTAGGTGGCACAGTGAATAGAGCACTGGCCTTGGAGTCAGGAGTACCTGGGTTCAAATGTGGCCTCAGACACTTAATAATTCCCTAGCTGTGTGGCCTTGGGCAAGCCACTTAACCCCATTGCCTTGAAAAAAAAATCTAAGAAAAAAAGAAGTTATTCTTATTGGGGGGCGGCTAGGTGGCGTAGTGGATAAAGCACCAGCCTTGGAATCAGGAGTACCTGGGTTCAAATCTGGTCTCAGACACTTAATAATTACCTAGCTGTGTGGCCTTGGGCAAGCCACTTAACCCCATTTGCTTTGCCAAAAACCTAAAAAAAAAATGCTAGCTAGCTATTTTTAGCTGACTGGTTACATGAACTTGTTATGGAGAGCAGATAAGTGAATGCATCTGAGAACATTTTTAGAAAATAGAAGTTAGTGACTGGGGGGGAATTTTTGTAATCTGCATTGGTGTCTGTAAGTTTCTGAGGGGCAAGGACAATGTCCTAGCTAAGCCCACCAACCAGCACAAGTTTTACCCATTGCAGGTATTTAATAAAAGTTTTTTCCTGGGTTTTTTTTCCTGCCTAAAATAGGGCAGGGCCCACCACCCCATTCAGGACCAACTGACTTTGATCTTCCTGTACCTGTAAATTCCGATCAAGCAGCCAGTTGGTCTCAAAGTCATCATCATCTTCTCCAAAAGGGTTAATGAGCTGTTCAGCCACCTGATACAGATAGAGGGGAAAGCTAGCTCCAACTGCCTTTGGAAAAATCATTACCTTAACCTTGAGAATCACTATTGATTGGTGACACACTCAGATCTCCAGGAAAGCTGCCGCCATGTCCCCAATGTCAGACGGTCACACAGACCCTGCCTGGCTGCAGCCAATCCAGAGGACACAGTTGGATGGGCTGTTCATTGTCTCCTTCCTCTGTCCAACCTCCTCCAAAGGTCTGATTTTGGTGCTTATCCCCCAGCACCCCCAGTCCAGGATCACACATCAGCCCAGATCCTTTCTGCCTCCTTATCCCCTTCTGAGCCCCAGGCCAAGTTGAACATCTTAGAATAGAAAACCTCAACGATAAGAGGGGCCTCAGAACAAAAAATGTTCAGTGATGATCCGTTGTGATGGCCTTGCTCATCTCAGCAGTACAATCATCAAAGACAATTCTAAAGGCCTTGTGATGGAAACTACCATCCAGATCTGGAGAAGAAACTATGACTGAATTCAGACCAAAGCTTACTATTTTCAATTTTAAAAATTTATTTTATGTTTATGCTTATGGTAATTTCCCTCTTGTGGTTTTTCCTTTTTGATTTGATTCTTCTTTCACAATTAATATGGAATTATGTTTAACATAGTTATATGTGTATAACCCATATTTGGCTGTTCTCTGTTAGGGTAGGAGGAGGGAAGGGAGGAAGGAAAAAATATGAAACTCAAAACCTAATAGAAATGGTTTTGAAAACCATGCTTGAAGTGGGAAAAATAAAGGAATGCATGAATTAAGAAAATAAAGTTTTAAAAAAGGAAAAATGTCAGAACTTTAGAATGTGGAACTTTAGAGTTAGAAGAAATCTTAGAACTTGGAACCGAGAGCATTATATCTGAGAGGAGTCTTAGAACAGAGAGCTTCATCACTGGGAAGGACCTTGGAACAGAGAATTTCAGATCTGAGAGGATCCTGGCTTTAAAAATAGAGATTATCAAGGAGCAGT
The DNA here is from genome assembly GCF_037893015.1 of Macrotis lagotis. Lineage (NCBI taxonomy): Eukaryota > Metazoa > Chordata > Mammalia > Peramelemorphia > Peramelidae > Macrotis > Macrotis lagotis. Next base: position 286,445,690 of record NC_133660.1, read on the forward strand.
TGGGTGGCTCACTGGCCAGAACAACCAGAACTGGAATCAGGAGGACTGTGTGATCCTGGGCAAGTCACTTAACCCTGATTACCTCCCCATCCCCCCCCCCAAAAAAAGGAATGTCAGAGTCTAGAGCATATCTCACTGAATATCAGGGCTGGGAGGGAGCTTAGAACATAGAACATAGAATGACTGAAATGGCTTAGACACTTCCAAGTCTAATCCAATCACTTTTTAGGAAAGCATATAAGACTGGAATGTTCTGTGGTGGGTGTCATTTGACCTCAGTTCATCCCATCTCTTCACTCTCCTTAGATCACCCTCCCCCACTGTCTGCTCCCTTAGCTCCTGGCCACTGGCACAGCTGGACGACATCCTTTGGCACAGGACTGCCCCGAGGCTCACCTTTAACCAGCCAGCATAGAAGAAGAATTGGAGAAGAGTGAAGACAGGCACGAACAGGTCTAGCTCGTGGCCGGGGTAGGATTTGGCTGGATCCAGAAACTGCCGCCCTATCAGACAGGCCAGAAAGAAGCTATAGACGGCGACGGTGACCACCTGGGTTGTAAGTGGAGAGGCCATGAGTGACATCCCACCCTGGATAGGGGGCAAGAGACAGAGTGGAGCAGATAACCCAGCTCCTTCCCTCCCCTGCCCGCTTCTAAGACAGGTAGAGACATCGGAGGAGACAGGTAGAGACATCGGAGGATGGCTGTATCACCCCATTGTGGCAGCTTCTCCACCAGCCAAACCTGCAATGGAACTAGACCAAAGAGCCATGAAATCTCAACATCTTGAGATCGTGGGGCTCTAGACCTTAAAATTGAAAGGAACCTTCGAAGCTGACTAGATCAGAGCTCCTCCCTGAGCAGAGACCCTGGCTCTCCTCAGCTCCCTTCTCAGTTTCCCCATTTCAGTTGGGTTCTGGGATTCTCTCCTTCTGAGCGAGCTAGAACATAGAATGTCAGATCTGGAAGGAACCTCAGAACCTAAGATGTGGTAGAATCTGGCCAAGTTTGATCCCTTCCAGGCCAGAGACCAGATTCTTTCAGAGGAAATAGAATCCTAATGTAGCCACAAGACAGAACTCTGAGGATCCTCACCTGGTCCAGATCCTGCCTGGACAAGAATGTACCTATAGACATTAGATAGACAAGTAGACCCAAGTTAGGGAGGCCCAAGTTCAAATTCTGTTTCGGATGTTTGATAGTGGGGTGGCCTTGGGTATATGCCTGCAAAATGGTCCCTAAAACAGCCTCCCAGGTTTGTTGTGAGGCTCACATGAAACAATATGTTCATAAGCTCCAGAAGCAATGACTCCCAATACCTCAGCATGCCTGGCTTGGGGTTATCCAGCATCCACCTGAAGACCAGGCATGGGGAGCTCATGAAGCCAAGTTCACTTTTAGGTACTTCTCATCATTAGGAAGTTTCTCTCCTCATATGAACCTGTCTCCGTGTACCTTCCCAAGTAGGGAATGTTTAGGACACATATGACAGATGCAGCTAATGTCTCAGATCACAGAACTCTTGGTCTAGAAGGGTATCTTTTTTCCCAGAGACTCCGCCATGGGCCATGAACTTCAATATTTTTACACTGTACTGCAATATAATTGCTTTCCATTGTGATCCTGTTTATTTTATTTTTATGCCCTCAAAAACAGGAGTCTGTTGGTTTCACCAGACCACCTGGCCAAACTGGCTAGTACAACTTAAAGTCCCTGGACAAGAGGAAGTCTGAATCCTTCAGTGGTGACATCTCTGCTAGAGTGGAGGGCAGAGCTTCTCTGCCCCTCTCAGTCCCTTCAGAATCCTGTATCATCCTATCCCTCCTCCGGATCTGATTTGCTTACCTGTGTGTAGACTAGAGGCACACTGATCCAGTCATAGCCATAGAGCGCTCCACACTGAGAACGTAAGGTGTTCAGTTCCTAGAGAAAAGCCAAGGGGAACAGGGAGGGGACAGTCATCTGTGAACCTTCTTCAACCCTTACTACAACTCAGTGCTCTTGCTTGGGAATGGGCTATCTCTTGTGGCAAAGAGAGAGATGATAAGTGGAGAGTGAGAAGGGGTGAGTCTTGATGCTTGCAAGATCTCAGAGTTAAAAATGATCCTAGAACATAGAACATCAGAGCCTAATCTAACCTTTCTCATTTTATAGTCAGGGAAACTGAGTCCATGGGAGGAAGTGACTTGTCCAAGGTCAGAGAAATTGTAACACTTGTATTTTGAGATTTTTTTTTGTATAGTTTCTTTCCTCTTCCTTGTGCCTCTAGACAAGTTATTTCAAAGTCTTTAAGCCTCAGTTTCTCAGAATGGTAAAGTCAAGATAAGATCATTGGACCACCCATTTCATAGACTTGTGAGTAAAGTGTTGGCAAACAGTCAAGGAAAAAGAAAATGAGAGCTGTTATCTGTTGCCACAGACTGGCCCCTGAGATGGGTGTGCCATGCTGGGCCACTGTCCCAGGGTGCCTTGGTGGTGCTACGAGAAGGCTTAAGGAGTCACCAGTATATAGGGAAAAAGTCCAGCCCAAGGTGTTCTTCATGGTGCTGAACCCCATAAATATTATTCTGCTTCTTATACCCATTGGCCACTCACAGGATGACCCCCGATCCTCTTCTATTCTCTCCCCTTCCCCTCATCCCCAAGCCCCAAGGACACGCAAGCTCACATTTAGGATACCCTGGAGAACCACGCTGTCCCTGATCTGGCCTTCCCTTCTGGCTTGGGCAGCCAGGTTGGCAAACCACACACACGGAACCCAGAATTTGTTGTGGGGAGAATTGAGGCTCTCAAATCGTTTGTGCTCCTCAGGGGTCATGAGGCCTAAGAACAACAGGAAAGAGAGTATCAGGGATGGGCAGGTAGGAAGGGATAGAAAGAGGGACCCACAGAAGGAACAGAGATACAGAAATGATGGTAAAATAATCCAGCTCCACCCAGGACTAGCTGAATAGGTCAACTAGGATCAACTCTTCGTCTTCATAGTTCCTCTCTGAGTTGACTTGGAGAAGAGTTCCAGATTTGGAGCCAGAAGTTGTGGTTCAGTCATTTCAGGTATACCTGGTTCTTTGTGACTCCATTTTGGGATTTTCTTGGGATTTACTGGAGTGGTTTACTCTTCCCTCCTTCCCTCCTTCCTTCCCTCCTTCTCCTCTCCTCTCCTCTCCTCTCCTCTCCTCTCCTCTCCTCTCCTCTCCTCTCCTCTCCTCTCCTCTCCTCTCCTCTCCTCTCCTCTCCTCTCCTCTCCTCGCCTCGCCTCGCCTCGCCTCGCCTCGCCTCGCCTCGCCTCGCCTCCCCTCCCCTCCCCTCCCCTCCCCTCCCCTCTCTTTTCATTCTTTTCTTTTCTCTTTTCTTCCTTCCTTTCTTTCTTCCTTCCTTCCTTCCCTTCCTTCCTTCCTTCCTTCCTTCCTTCCTTCCTTCCTTCCTTTCCTTCCTTCCTTCCTTCCTTCTTTCTTTCTTTCTTTCTTTCTTCTTTCTTTCTTTCTTTCTTTCTTTCTTTCTTTCTTTCTTTCTTTCAGTTTTTGCAAGGCAATGGGTTAAGTGACTTGCCTAAGTTCATACAGCTAGGTAATTATTAAGTGTCTGAGGCTGAATTTGAAATTACGTCCTCTAGAACATTCCTTTCTCTAGTTCATTTTACATATGAGGAAACTGAGACAAATAGAATCAAATGACTTTCTTAGGGTCACATAGCTAGTAAGGATTTTAATAAGCTGGATTTGAACTTAGAAAGATGAGTCTTCCTCACTTCAGGCTGCCTTGAGTCAGGAGACCAGGGTTCAAATCCTTGTCCTATCATTTTCTTACCTAAGTGACCTTGGGCCTCATCTATAAAATGAAGGGGCTAGCTAGATAGCTGCTGAGGTTGTTATACTAAATCTCTAAATCTCAATGGTACTAGTTATGGTTATACTTCCTACTGGGCGGTTAGGAGGAAAGTCTTTTGTACAACTTCAAGAGTCCCCCAAACAGGAAGCGTTTTTATTGTGATTGTTATTGTGAGGCAGTGTGGTTTGTAGAGTAGGTAGAGTTTCCACTTTAAAATCAGAAAGACCAAAGTTCAAGTCCCTGAACCTCTCAGTACCTTGGGCAGTTCTCTAAAATGATAAATTACAAAGCAGGGAGCCATGTCTTGGGGATGGATGTTGCCTAACCAGTGTTACAAGCACAGGCTATTCCTGGCCTAAATGTAGCCACATTGTACTAGTTGGACTTCCCAGAGTTGGGGTGAAGCTGCTGCTCCCTCAATGACTCTCAGACCCTGAGGAGGAAGCCTAATGCTAGATGACATTTATCTGAGTTCACTTTTTGTTTTGTTTGACTTTTTGCCCATCCCCAGACCCAGAGATTGGACTCAGGGAGGCTGCCAGCATAGCTGTGGTGGTGGTAGGGTTCCTACAAAGAATACGGCCTGGATGTTGAATGAGGAAACTTTGCTTCTCATCCTGTCTTTGCAGTAAAGTGACTTTGGGCAAGTCATGCTTCCTTTCTGTGAAGAGGGTTGAACAGAGTGCTAGATCTCTGAGGTCTTCCCTGCTGAGTCAAAATCCCACGGAATCTACAGTCAAGGCGCCACCACCAACTGGCTTGGAGACTTTGGGTAAGTCTCTGGGTCTCTCTTATGGAGAGCTGGGTGCCCCTTGGGACTTGTTGACTTCTTCTGTGTCCAGTCAGGAAGTCTGATTGAACAACAAGATGGTGTAATGGATAGATCAATGTGCCTGGAGTCAGGAAGAGCTGAGTTCAAATCTAGCCTCAGACACTTATTAGCTATCATCCTGGCAAGTTCTTTACCCTCTTTCTGCCTCAGCTTCCTCATCTGTAAAATAAAGCTAATGTTCTGCTTCCTAGGGTTATTGTGAGAATGAAATGAGATATTTATAAAATACTTGTTATTAAATGTTATTATGATTATTATAGAGATGGGGCAAGGCCCAGGCCTGGGCTGTGAGGACCAGAGGTGGTTGTCCAATCCCTCAAGGAGCTGGTGTATCCCAATTCTCCCTTCCTGTTAGCCCTGCCCACCTACCAGCCTGCACCAAATGTTGGGTGCTGGGGAAGCGCTTATAGACAGCAGTGCTGACTGAGCGGAGGATCAGGACACTGCACAGATGGGCATAACGCATCAGGGTGCGACGAAGCAGCCGGCCTTGCTCCTCTTCGCCTTCCACATTGGCTGAGACCAGGTTCATGAGTCGATCGGGCCAGGGGATGCTCTGGTACTGGCTCCACCAGCGGGACACAACCAGGGTCACATAGAAACCTGGGCCAGGGAACAGATAAAGGAGAAGAAATTGAACTCCCTCTGTCATTCAGTCCAACAAAGATTTATTTAGTCTTTACTGTGAATGAGATAGTATTCTGGGCAGCTAGATGAACAGAAGATAGAACACTGGCCTTGGAGTCAGGAAAACAGGAGTTCAAATTCAGCCTCAGACACTTACTTGCTGTGTGACCTTGGGCAAGTCCCTTAACCCTGATTGCTTTGCTTCCAGGGCCATCTCTAATCATCCTGATTCATATCTGATCACTGGTCTCAGATGGCTCTGGAGGAAAAACTGAAGCTGGTGACTTAGCACTGTTTCCCCTCACTCAACTCCAATGCATGTGCTTATTATGACATCACCTCCCTGATCTCATGGTCTTCTTCAAAATGAAGGACAAACATTGTTATTTTCCCTGATATCATGGTCTTCTTCAAGAATGGAGGATAAACTAGCAGTGTGACCTTGGGCAAGTCACTTCACCCTGAGAGCCTCGCATCCAGGGCCATCTCCAGTCATCCTGATTCCCATCCGGCCACCGGATCCAGATGGCTCTGGAGGAGAAAGTGAGGCTGGTGACTTAGCACAGCCCCCCCCCCCCCCCGAACCAATTCATATGCTTGTCATGACATCATATCCCTGATATTGTGGCCTTCTTTAGGAAAGAAGGGCAAAACATTGTTCTGGGCTTTAGACCTAGGAAGGTGAAGAATGAGTCAAGGAGTTCACAGTCCATTGGGAGACCCTCAACACACATAAATAGAATCGTGATCAATTTAGAGAATCAATCCCAGTTAGTTAATGACAATGGGGTTTTGGAAAAGGCTTTAGGCAGAAGGAGTGCCTGAATTCTGTCTAAAGGTAGGGAGAGAGAGACAGAATGAAGTTTGAGGGCCTACCAAAACAAAGCTATAGAGATGACAGAGGGAGTGCTGTATAAGGAACGGAGAGGAAGCCAGGGTGCCAATATCAAATATTGTTGGAGGGGAAAAGTTTCCTGTGAGGTTGGAAAACTAGGTTGGAGTCAAATTATAAGTTTAAAGTAAAATCAAATGGGCCTCAGACACTTCATAATGACCTAGCTGTGTGGCCTTGGGCAAGTCACTTAACTCCATTTGCCTTGCAAAAAACCCAACCAACCAACCAAACAAAAAAGTGAAATCAAATGGAAGTATTTATTTGTACCTGTTCACAGAGACAATAGGAAACTACTGATGTGGGGGGGGGGGGCATGATGGGGGCAGGCATAATTAGATGGATCCTTAAGGGAAATCACTTTGGCAACTCTGGGAAGGGTAGATTGGAGTGGGGTGAGGCTGGAGGCAAAGAATCTGATTAGGAGACTCTATTCACAGTGAGAAGTAATGAGAACCTGAACCACAATGGCAGCCACATGAAGTCAATGAGGGAGGTAGATGTGAGAGTTATAGAGCCAGGAAGGACAATGTTGGTGAAAGATTGGAGTAATTCAGGATAATATTGCGATGAAGAACCTAAGAGCCTGGAAGAATGACTGTGGCTTCAGCAGGAGGTCAGCCCGGGGATATCCCTAGGGTTGGGAACCTGAGACTGGAATACCCTGTGGAATGGAAGGAGGGAAGGAGCCAGGGATGGGAAGGGGCAGGGGACCCTGGGGTCAATCCTCTAGGACCCAGAGTATTATAAATCTCTAGCATTCAGAGCTAGAGGGATGTTTTTCAGATCATGACTTTGAACAGATAAGGAAACTAAGGTTCACAAAGGAGAAATCACTTGCCCAAGGTGAGTTGAAGGTAGAGCCAGGATTCAAACACATGTGTTCTGACTCCAAAATCATGCTCTTTTCACTCAAGGCCAGGAATTAGTGACTATCAATCTCTTTGGATTTTGACCCTAGAGGTGGGAATAGGGATTAAATGCCAGGTTATATCTCAAGATTCTTTTGCTGTCATCTTCACGTACCCTATAATCTTAAGAGAAATGGAGCCAGTACTCTGTCTCAGATTCCTCCTTTATAATGAGAAAAATCAGTCTTATATCAATACCCAAAGGATTAGGGGAGTGTGAATAATAACATATCCCCCCCAGGGCTAAGGGGATCCTGGAAGGTTCATTTTGCTGCTCAGTCCTATAGGTTCTAGTACCTCCAAAAGATCCTTTTCTTTAAACTGCTCAGAAAAAGAGATTTCGCCCCCTACCCCTACAACCTGACTAACCATAGTCCTCCTAGCTACACTTTTAGCCTATTCCCTATTTCAATCACTCAACAAGGATCTATTGAACTTCTTTTATGTGTCACATAGTGTGCTAGTCAAAATGAAACTGTCTCTATTTGCTTTCAAGGAATAATAGTCTAATAGGGGAAAAACAAAAAGTCATTGTAGAATTCAATATAATTCAACAATGATATATGGACCTGGAGATAGGGGGAAAAAAAGGCAAAATTGCTCCTGCCTTCAGGGAACTTATAATTTACTGGGAGAACAAGAAGATATAGATAAGTAAATATAACTTTATTTGAAGGTGAAGAATCAGGAAAATCTGGGTGGTGAAGTAGAGAAAACTCTGGGCTTGGAGTTAGGAAAATCTGACACTTAATAGCTGTGGAATGGTCACTCAAACCTGTTTGCCTCAGTTTCCTCAACTATAAAAAAGGACTAATAGCATCTTTCAGGACTGTTGGGGAATCTCGAGACAATATTTGTAAAAAGCACCTGGTCCATTGTAGACACTATATAATGTTTATTCCCTTCCTTTAATATCACATAAGACTGAGGTGAGAGCTACAGGTTCAGTGGATTCCAGGGCCCAGGTTTTGCAAAAGCATGGAGAAGGTAAGTTATCAAGCCAGTTTGGTTGGAATGTAGAATGGATGTAAGAGACTAACACGAAGAATGTCTGGAGAGGTTAGGTGGGCGTCATTTTGGAATGAGCTTTAAATGCCCAGAAGATGAAGAGCTATATTTTGTCCTGGGACAATAGGGAACCCCTGATGATTTCAGAGAAGGGTGTGACATGATCAGAACTGTGTTTTAGGAAATTTTTTGGTGGCTATGTGGGGAATAGATTGAAGATAGGGATGTCTAGAAGTAGAAAACTTAAGTTTTTTGTTAGACTAGCTGCTCAGGATGTGTTCGGTTCCTGCCTGCTAGCCTATCCTTCCCCAGGCGAATGTTGAAGGGTGGGAGACAAGGATGGAAAGTTCTCCAAGTTCTCCAAGATCTCCTAGATCTCCATTTATTTACCAGAATAAAGTGCTTAAATATCCTCCCCAGTCCCTGGTCCACTCCCACTCCTTTGGCACTCTTCAATCAACCAGTAAAATAGTGTTCCAGTGCTCAAGGACACCAGGTAATGAAAGTTTTCAGTATTCCCACACACAACAGTCCCTTACAGAAAACCAGTTTGGATGCTATTCTAGGGGTTCAGAAGAGAGGCATTGAGAGCCTGAACCCATGTGAGCAGGAAGAAGAAGACAGAGCAACAGAAACGTTCTTCTTGTCCTTCATTCTCCTTTTCAAAGAGGAACAATGATATCACAAGGGAGATTGGACAAGCCTTGGCAGATGAGTAGGGACCAAGCAGAGGTGTGAGAGAGAGAGGAAAGTTGAGAATGGCTTCAAGGACCCTTTCTAGATTATATGGAAGTTCAGAGAAAGGAGAGTGTTCAAGATGGGAGGGAAAGAAGAGAATTCATTCTGTTTTTCAGTATGTGGAATTTGAGGTGCTGATGGGACAGCCAAGTGGAGTTGTTTGACATGCAACTGAGGTGAAATTGGAATACAAGAAAGGAGGAATGATTTTGGGAGTGCTATGTAGAAAAAAAGAATAATTAAACCCATGGAAGTTGAAATCACCAATAAAAAGTATATAAAACAAGGGTTTTTTTCCTCTTTATTTAAGGCAATGGGATTTGAGTGACTTGTCCAAGGTCACACAGCTAGACATTAAGTTTCTGAGGTCAGATTTGAGCTCAGGTCCTCTTGACTCCAGGGTAGGTGCTCTATCCACTGCCCCAAAAGAAGGGTTTTTAAGTTGGAGTCTGCAGACCTCCACAAGAGACCTGTGAATAGATTTCAAGGGGTTCCTGAGCATAGGTGAGAATCCTTTATTTTCACTAATTTTAACTGAAATCTGATATTTCTTTCAATTAAAAAATTAAAAATACTATTCCCCCGTGAATGGATTCATAGGCTTAACCAGTCTAACAAAGTGCCAGAACCTCTGGTAGTAATGAGAAGAGGACAGGGTTTGGAATGGAAACTTGGGGAACACTCCCAAGTGAGTGGGTGTGGTGTGGCTACAGAGGAGGAGCTGGTGGAAAGGGAGGAGATCCAAGCAGGAGCACTTTCAATTCAGGTTGGGAGGAGAGAAGGTACAGGAGGAAGGGGGGGGTAGACTATGTGAGGAGGTGCAGAAAGAACAACTCCAATCAGGTTCAGGGTTTGGAAATCAGATTCCAAAGGGTTGAGAAGTGAATGGACGATGAGGAAGTAGAGACAAGTGTGAGATAATTCCTTCTAGGAGTTTGGCTGTAATCTAGAGGATGCTAGTTGGAGGGCAGAGAAGGGTTTTCTGAAGCTAATGTACAAAGCACCTGGGCTGGGCTCTCTCCAATAGAAGAAGCTAGCAAGTTTTTTGGAGAGATCTTGGAGCTTGTGTAGACTGGTTCTGGTTGGCTAAGCATGTATAGCCTGCAGAAGCATTTAAAAAGGTCTGTCACCTCCAGCTGTTTCTTTGTTTTTTTCTTCCTCTTTTGACCTCACTGGGGTCTCCTTAGCTCTGGTCTGGTGACAGACCATGCCAACCTTGGAAGTTCTGAAAGGTAGGGAGGATGGACTATGGAAAGCCAGGCTGGGTTTTGCAGTTGGTGAATCACTGCAAAAGGTAAACTTTGGGATGGCCATTGAGACCACAGCCTGCACTAGATGAGGCTTGGGTTCATCTAACAGTTGTATCACATTTAAACGTGAACTAGGTAAAACCAACACCATGTTGGAATTACATTTGGAGTCTTGTCCTCCAGAGAGAGGGATGATTTTCGGGAGAGGTGTTGAGGAAATATTAGTATGTTTGTTCTGAATGAATCTTGGGAGAAACTGACCCTCTGTCAAAGCTTCTGATATTAGGAGGTTAAAGAGAACCTAGCTAGTTACAGGCCTCCAAAAATGGGGGCTCCTAGAATGGACAGCTGTAGAGAGAGCATCCCTATGACTCCCAAAAGGAACCATAGAGCTTGTAGAGTTCAATGGCTCTGCCTGACCCTCCAGAGGGACCATAGGAGAATGGAGCAGGACCTGGGCCTGCTGGTAGATAAATGGAAAGGAGGCACTGGATGAGGAAGAATGGAAGATTGGTTGAGGGACAAAGTGATGAAGGGGCATGCTCCAGGAGGTCAAGGGCAGAAGGAGCCAAATAGAGGAGAATAGGGTGGGTATGAGAGAGCAGGAAGAGAGATGACTTAGGACTGAACACAACTCTGGAGTCAGAGGTGCTAGATTCATGTCCTATTGGTGGCACTGGTCTCAGTTTCCTCATAGTTGTCCTCTGAGACCCATCTAACTTTACCTGTAGGATCCTACGCAGATTATTAGTATTGTGTAGAAACCAGAAATAGTTGTTTATCACGATCTGAATGAATTTGGAGCACACTCTCTTCTCCCCCTGACTTGCTTGCTTTCTGCCATGCTCCTTTCCCCTCATTTCTTCTCCTGATAGACAGGACAGACAGGCACCAACAAGACAAGCAGCAGACAGGTGGGATGGACAGGTGGATAGAGACAGATGGACACATGGACACATGGATGGAAAAACAGATACAGACACATCACACAAACGGATGGACGGATGAACAGACAAACACAGACAGAGGGATGAACAGACAGATGAGCAGACACACAGACATATTACACAAATAGAACACATGGACAGACAGACAGACACATCACACAGACAAATGGATGGACAGACACATCACACAGACAGACAGACACACAGACACCCCCTCCTATGGGCATTTCTCCTGAGTGTGGCTCATAAGCCCCAAGACCTGCCCTGCCAGCATCAAGGTTCCACGCATGTGGCCCATTAGTGGCCCCTGTCTGGGGGCAGGGTGGGAGAAGCCTTCAGGACTTACCCAGCACAAAGGACACAGGGATGAGCTGAGCATACTTGTCACAGTACAGGGCCAGCTTCTCAAATAGCAGCCTCTGGTTCTCACTGAGGATCAATCTGAGAAAAATCAAGATGGGAGGAGGTCGCAAGGAACACAACAATGGGAATGAGCCGAGTTGGCTTTTCTAAGGTTGCTAGAGCAGACAGGGTACTAGAAAATCAGGAGGATATGGGTTTGAATCCTGCCTCAGGTCCTAGCTGTCTAACCCTGGCCAAGTTGGTTAATCAACTAGCATTTCTTAAGGATTGACTGGTGCCACCCGGTGCTGAGCATTGAAGGGAGTCCCTGTTCTCAGGGTGCTTACAGTCGAACGGAGAAAACAACATGCAAGCAAATTGTAAACATCGAACTGGAGATGATCTACAGAGAGGGGATCAGACCAGGCTTCATGTGACTCGAACAATGCTGACTCACAGATAACGTCCACCAAAAATGGCCACAAAAGCAAGTCAACTTCCTTCCTCTTCCCTGAGCTAGAGAAGTTGGCAGATCCCTCCCAGCTCTGAAGTTCCAAGGCTCCTTCTCAGCCAGCTCCCCCAGGGTTGGCCTAGAAGACTCCTTCCAGCTCTGGCATTCCAGATCCTAGATTCTGAGACTTCTCCATGACTTGACATTCTGTGTTCTAAAATCCTTTCCGGTTCCGAGATTCTTTATCTTCAGATCCCTTCTAGCCATGACCTATAATCAAAGGTTCCTTCCAGTTCTGATGTTCAATGTTCTAAGATTTCTTCTAGTTGACAGTCTAGGTTCTAGGTTCTATGCGTTCTCATGCTCTGACATTCTATATTGTGATCTAAAATCCTTTCCAGTTCTGAGATTCTTTATTTTCAGTTCCTTACTTGCCTTGACTTTCCAGAATCAAAGATTCCTTCCAGTTCAAATGTTCTATATCCTAAGATTTCTTCTAGTTTAATTCTAGGTTCTTCCAGCTGCAGCATTCTCCATCCTTGGTCTTAAAATTTCTCTCCCAACTCTGACCTTCCCTTTGATGTCTCCCCTCCTTTTGACTCACCTGTAAATCATGCTAATGGTGAAGTAGCAGAGAATGAAGATGGAGAATTCACAGTAGAGGAGTTTGTAGATGCTTCCTCGCCACTGGAGCAGAAGTCTGGAGAAGGTGCCCAAGTGAACGTTGGCCACCCGATTGGTGTAGGTGACAGTCATGCTCCTGGAATGAGGGGAAGCCAAGGGTGGGTCACAGGTAGCAGCAGCAGGAGGGGTCAGAGAAATGGAACAGGGGACAGGATGACCAGGAATGGATCACAATGTTTCTCAACAGATGAGTGACTTTTGGGGGGGAGGGGCTCCCTAAAAACTAGGGGAATGAAGACTGGGCCTTGTTAAGATGGGAGCCCTGAGGCTGGCAGATCCCGGGCTTCCCATAACATTTTCCTACTCTATCTGAAGACCCTTCCACTCCTAAAGTAGGGATTTTTCCTGATCTCTGTCTCTGTATCTCTTGCCCTGACATAGGTTCCAGTCTTTCTAAAGCTTATCAGATCAGATGAGTTCAAGGGTATGGGGGCTAGACGTGTCACTTCACCGATGTGTTCATGTATGTAATATGCATATAGCTTGTTAGGGGTCCACATATCTTGACTAGTTAAACCCTACAGTGTCCTCATAGCTCCCAAGACACTCCTTCATTCCCAAGAAACAACCCCTACCTTCTTCCCCCCCATACTCACAGGTGTGATGTCCACGCAGTACCAGCGCCTTAGGAATGTTTGGTGGCTCAGAGTCCTGATCAGCTCCCCAGGAACCAACTGCAATTGCCCCCCCCCAACCCTTCATTCCCACTCCCCTCTTTTGGGGGAGGGGGCTGAGTCTTGACCAAACCCAAGCTGAGCCAGCCCTGGTCACTTGATTCCCTAATCCCTTTTCCTTCCACAAAGGAGCCTGTTGTCTCTGCCCCTCTGTCTAATCTTCCAGTGAAAGCCTGCTTGGTTCCCTCCTCCTTCCTCACCACCCCTTCCCCTAGGACCAAGGGGGGGACCCTTCTAATTCTTTCCTGTTCACCTCCTGCCCACGTGGCCAGAGTGATGCCCCACACACTTTAATCAGGGTAGGATGGCTCAGTGCCAGGAGTCATCTCCTTTCATTTTCCTTGCTTTCTTCCAGTGTAGGGGAGGAAGAAGAAAAGGGGACAGGAGGAAATTAAGAAGGCAGTCTGTGTGTGTGTGTGTGTGTGTGTGTGTGTGTGTGTAGGGGGTGGTGGGTGTAACCAGGAGGACTCATTAAAACTTGAAATCCAGGCCTTGGTTGTGTTCTTTCTCAAGAATAATTCTCTCAGTGAATATATCAACCAGGAAAAGTGGACAAGATGGAGGAATGAATGAATGAATGAATGAATGATAATTTACTAAGCATTTTCTATGAGCTAAGCATAAGAGAAAAAGGAGGAAGAAGAGAGGGAGAAGGAAGAGGGAAAAGAGGAGAAAGAAGAGGAAGAAATGGAAGCAGAGGAGAAGGAAGAGGATGCAGGGAAGCTAATAATTGCCATTGGTCTGGCTTGATATGGGCAGGCTGCTACCATACGTTGCAACAGAAATCACCATCTCTGAAGACACTGATTCAAATCTCACCTCTGATACTTACTACCTCTTTGACATTGGACAAATTGTTGAACTTCCATAGGACTCGGGTTCCTCAGTTTTAAAATGAGGAGATGGCTAGATGGCCTCTGAGGAGCCTCTTCCATATCTTTTTTGAATCTCTGATTCTGCCACTTTCATCCAAACAGTCCCTGAAAGTCTCAGAGGACCCCGCCCCCCAGACCTGCTGGCTGTGGATGAGATGCCCCAAGACCAGCTAGTTTTGACATGCTCTGGAACAGCCCAGATCCCCACTTACCATTCCTCCGTGGTTGCCATTGCTGAATCCAAGTGGGCTTCCTTCCTCCTCAGAAACTCAATATTTCTATTGACCTTTTTGCAGTAATAAAATAGTAGGAGGTCTATTACTAGTGAGGCACAGGACCTGGGCCTGCTCCTCCAGCCCCTATTCATTCTGACCTGTTGGGTCCCCAAAAGGTCATGCATTATATCTTCCTTCAGATTTCTAGAGGACCTTGATGTCCTGAGAAGTGGTTTTCTATAGCTGTGAAGCCCCCATCAGTGTATGACCTTCCCAGTTGTATCAGAGTGATATCAATTAGGCAACCAAACTTAATTAGCTTCTTGTGCAATCTTTCATTGTTATTATTAATTATTACTATCATTATCATCATCATACTATGTTATGGAAATGCTTGTTTTATGTCATAAATTAAAAATAAAATCATAAAAATTTTAGAAGACCAACAAAAGGGTATTTGTTAAGTTACTTGAGAGAGAACAATTGGTATAAACCATCTCCTCAAACTGAAGGAATATTCTCCCACAACAACAACCCTCTTATACCAGTATTGTCTTCTCTGCTCTGGGTTTGTTCTTCCTCCCTCCTAAGGCTCTGAGAGGTTGTGGGCCTTCCAGAAGGCACAATTAGAGAGGCACAGCACCTGTCTAGACCTGGGTTTTTATTTTTATTAATTTTTTTCAAGGCAAATGGGGTTAAATGGCTTGCCCAAGGCCACACAGCTAGGGAATTATTAAGTGTCTGAGGTTGGATTTGAACTTGGGTACTCCTGACTCCAGGGCCAGTGCTCTGTCCACTGCATCACCTAGCCACCCCGGTTTGTTTTTTTTTTTTAAGAAAAATGTTATTTATTTTGGGTTTTACAACCCCCCCCCCATTCTTGCTTCCCTCCCCCCACCTTCTCACAGAAGGCAGTTTGTCAGTCTTCACATTGTTTCTACAGTATGTGTTGATCCCAGTTGAATATGATGAGGGAGAAATCATATCCTTAAGGAAGAAAAATAAAGTATAAGAGATCGCAAAATTACATAAGATCATGGGTTTTTTCCCCCTAAATTGAAGATAATAATCTTTGGTCTTTGTTCAAACTCCACAATTCTTTCTCTGGATATGAATGGTATTCTCCATCGCAGATAGCTAGACCTGGGTTTTTATAGCATGATTAGACTCAGAAGGGGTTTAGGAATTTATGTTGCCTTTCTTGTGTTGCCCAAAGTTTGTGGGCAAGGACTTATTTCTGGATTGTGACTTTGAGCCCTTCCTCTTCCTCTTTAGTCACCAATCATATTGGGGGCCCATAGTAGAGTGATGGAGCAAGGCTTGGCCAGGGGTTGGAGATAAACTTTACCCAGGAATCTCAGTTCTCTGCTCAGTTCCCCAAAGTCAACCTTCAGTAGTTCACGTCTTCCTCTTCTGATTTCTTTAGAAATCTGGTTTCTCTTCCTCCTACTCTGAGCTTACATCCGGTCCAGCTGGTGGGTCTGTTCTCAAAGATCTTTGACAAAGCAGGGGAGTTGGCCTCTCTCTCTGTTTGCTATTCCAGGCTTGATGAGAAATGAAAAAGAGCAGGCAGATCTGTTCAGAAAAAGCAGCCTCATCTTCCTGGACTAACAATTGATGGAGAGGTGTAAAATAGTCACAGGTTCCACTGCATCACTCAAATTTCAACATGAGACATGTTTTTTTGGATGGGGCCAAGAATATATTTTGCTTCACTATTCAGTTATTATAAAAGTTTTGTTTTTCTTTTTTTAATGGTGAGGGGGATGGCATGGGGGAGGGAGAGAAAATTGAATTTTGCTCATGGAAAAAAATTTTTAAAAATCTCATAATAAATTCCATAGCATCACTCAAATCTCAAAATGAGACAGAATTTTTTTTTGGACAAGGGAATTTATTTTGTTTCCCTAGTCATAGTTATTGCAATAATTTTACTTTTTTTTTAAATGGTGAGGGTATATAGTTTGAGGTGGGGAGAGAAAGTTGATTTTTGCTCATAGAAAAAAATTAACTAAAAAAAAGTCTCAGGATAAATTCCACAGCATCGCTCAGATCTCAAAATGAAACATTTTTGGGGGGCAGGGGAATTTATTTTGCTTCACCATTCATAGTTATTACAAGAATTCCTTTTTTCATTTTTAATGGTAAGGTGGTATGATATGGGGACCAAAGTTGATTTTCGGTCATAAAAAAATTAATTTGAAAAAGTCTCAGAATGTCAGAGTTGGAAGGGGCCTCAAAGACCACATCAATAGGTTTACAAAGCCTATTTACACACATTATTTTATTTGTTTACAATAACTATGTAAAGTAGGTTTCTGTTTAACAAATGAAAAAACTGAGACTCAGGAAGATTATTAAGAAACTTGCCCCTTGTCATTAGAAAGTATCTGAGGTTCAATTTGTATCAGATCTGCCTGACCCTGAGTCCAATAGTCTTTTTATTATTCCATATTACCTTTCATCTTCATCTGGTCTTATATCTGGATGGGAATCCTCTCCAAAACAACCTAGGCAAGAGATCATCTAAGTACCTGGCCTTAGGTGGAGCCCAATGCTTCTCATATTTTTGGCAAGCTCTGGTAGGTGTCTAAATCTATTTTTCTGTCACCATTTCTGGTTTCCCTTTTTAGGACCAAATGAGGGTCCAGTGGAGTCAGAAAGACCTAAGTTCAAATCCAGTCTCAGACACTTGTTAATTGTGCGACCCTGAGTAAGTCACTTAAACACCAGTTTCCTCATCTGTAAAATGAGAATGATCACACCAACCTCCTAATGTTGTTGTGAGGTTATAGTAAGATAGTGTTTACACAGAACTTTGATAAGTGCCGATCATTGTTTATTATTAAGCCAAACAAAGTCTCATCTTTTTCTATTGGCAGGTTCTCCCAGTATTTAAAAAAACTCTCAAACTCCACCTCTCCACTCTCCCCCAAACTCCAAGTTTCTATTTCTCCCTGCCAATTGTTTATTGGTTTAACAGCATAAAAAATGCTAACTCTAAAGTTTTCCTTCAATAGGAGATTTCCCATACAGAGGTTAAATTGGAAGGTTATAACCATGGGAGATAATTCTGGTCAATCATCCACTGATCATCCATCTAAGGAAGGCAAAAGGTGATGGCTGGTGTACTTCATGGAGACCCATTAGAGAGGAATTTCTCAAAAATGGTAAAATTCTCCATATGTCTATCTTGCATATATATATATATATATATATATATATATATATACATATATATGAAATCCAATCTTTTTTCAGTTTATGTTTTATCTTATTTTTCCAATAAGAAAGTTTTTCATCATTCATCCACATGCATATACATATTTGTAAGCTACATAATTTCCTCCCACCCTCCCTTCCCACCTCCCCTCCCCTCAGTGGAAAATATTGCGCATAAATTTTTGTGTTTAACATGTTTACAGATTGTTGGTTTTGGTATGAGGAATTAGGATTAAAGGAAAAGAAAGAAAACCACGAGATAGGGAAGAACTAGATTAGATAAATTTTAAAAAAGTGAGCGTAGTGTTATTCAGATTCTGTAAGTTTTGTTTGGTTTGGTTTGGTTTTTCTTCCTTTGGATGGGGATAGCATTGTCTATAGCTGGGCACCTAGGGTCGTTCTAGCTCTCAGAACTGCTGAGAGGAGCTGCATCCATCAAGATTGATCATTTCACAATGTTGTTGTTAATGTTTACATTGTTCTCTTGATTTTCCTCCCTTCTCTCGGCATCTGTTCCTGTAATTCTTTCCATGCTTCTCTAGAATCCGATCATTCATGGTTTCTTATAGAACAATAGTATTCCATGATATTCATAGTTTTTTCAAATATTCCACAATTGATGGACATCCCTTCATTTTCTAATTCTTTGCTACTACAAAAAGAGCTGCTAAGAATATTTTGGAACATGTGATACTTTCCCCGTTTTTTAGTATTTCTTCTGGATCTTTGCATATATTTATTTGTGTTGCTTTCTCCATTAAATTTTAAACTTTTTGAAGGCAGGGAATGTCTTTTGCCTCATTTTGTATCTCCAATCCTTAACCCAGTAGCACATAGTAGGCCCTTATGTTTAATGGATGAATGAATGAATGAATCCCCCGTTAGATGAGATTCAGCTGATAGCATTAAACTTTAGAACGCTCTTCATTAAAAACCATGGTCATTTAAAAGGGTTCAGCTTAACTATGCAAACTGAAAAAACCAAAGAGGATGAAAAATACCTGTTGCTAGATGAGTAGCCCATTGAACAGCTCAAAGTCTGTTAAATGCATTCTTCTTAGACTTGAATTACTTATAGGCAGGATAAATAAATAGGACAAAGAACTGATCAGATGGGGAAAAAAAGCAGTCTGGATCACTGTTGATAATCCTGTAGAATTTTCAACGGTCCTAAGCTGCTCTTTGCTTTAAAGAACTGAATTTTCAAGGCTAATATGCTCCTGTTCCTCTACAAAGTCTTACTCTGATGTCTCATCAAAACATGAAGCGGACCTTGTATTCTCAAAATTAAATGCAATTTTTCTATCTGGTTCCACCTTGATATAAAGGTTTGATTACTGAGTATTCTCTAGGCTATGAATTCTCAAATACCACACATTTAGAAGAAACTATAATAAGGGCTAATATTTGATAGCATCTTAAGGTTTTTAAGGGCACTCTCATTGATCTCATTCGATTCTGCCAACAATCCTGTGAGATGTATTACAATTATCCCCATTTTACAGATGACGAGACTGAATGAGGCATAGGGCCTAATCCTGTAAGGGACTGCTGTGCGTGGGAGCACTGTAAACTTTCATCACCTTGAACACCGGAGCACTGTTTTCTTGGTTGATTGTAGAGTGCCGTGGGAGTGGACCAGGGACTGGTAACCTAGGACTATGTTATAGTCCTGTTAGACTGGCTGCTCAGGAAGTGTTAGATTCCTGCTGGCTAGCTTAGCCTTACCCAAGTGGGAGACAAGGATGGGGTGGGAGACAAGGAGGACAGGTTCTCCTTAAAGTTCTAATTCTCCAAGGAGGATATTTAAGCGCTTGTATTCTGGTAAACAAACGGAGATCTTGGAGACCTTGGGGAACCAGGTTGAACAAGACGTGCGGTGTGAATGGAGTGCAATATTATCACTGTAAGAAAAGCTAACTCTAGGAGATTCTGAGTAGTATGGGAATCTTTCAGCAACCAATGAAGAATGAAGTGAGTAGAATCAGGAAAGCAAAGCATTATAATTTCAATAATGGAAGTGAAAAGATTAATGAAACAAAGCATAATGAACATCATTGTAATGGGTCTATTGTTGATCCTGGAGAAGAAACGAAGAAATGCACTTCTCTCTTTTGATTGAAGAGGTGGAAGACTATGGGTGTAGAATGTTGAATACATCATCAGATGTGGTTAACTGTTTTTCTTTGTTATAAAGAAAAGCTCATTTGGTTATAGGTATGTGGTTTGGGAAGGAGGTGCAGCTGGAATTGCTTGGGTGATTAAAACAAAAATATAGGAATGAGGATGGGTATAAGAATTCATTCATATGTGTACCTTCTAGATAAGAGAACTCTCCTAATGCAACTTGCATTCCCTTTACATATGATCATTCTAGAGAGTTGTTTGAGGCATTAATAGGTTTAATAACTTGCCCAGGGTAACATGGGTCATATGCATCAGGGGAAGGATAGCAGGAATAAAAAGCATCACTAAAGTTTTAAATTAAAAACAAATCACTTGGTGGGTTTAAGTTGAGGTGAGTATATTTCCAATGTTCTTTGCAGACAAGGTCATGTGAGATATATAGGATGTTTAGAGAGGAATAGCACCTCTGGTGTGAGGGCTGCTCATGCAACTTTGGAATCCATCTGTCACCCAGTTTTGCCTGTGACTCCAAGAAACCATAGCATGCATAGTGGCCACCCCAGTCAACTGTCTCAGCAGTTGGGTTAAACCAGTTTAAAAGTCACCAATGTATCTCAAACCCATTGGTAAATCAGAGAAGTGTCTATCCCAAGCATATGAAGACTGCTCCCAGTGGAATGGGCAGATGAGAAGGATTTGTTCCAAAGGCCTCAAGGGCAACTGAAGCAGGCACTGTGGAGATCTTAGAACTTAGTCAGACATTGAAGACACCAAGATCATCCACTGCATCCTGGATCATCATCAATTGTCCTGACTTTTGTTCTGCCAATGGATTTAAATGATTCTAGATAGAGAGAAGGTGGCTGATGACTTTGGCTCTGCTTCTCTTAAATCTAATTTATATGCAAGTCAAGACATCATTCTCAGATGTCATTGGTCTTCTGAAATGAAGGACGAGCAACAACAAAACTTGTTAACAAAATCTCTCCACAAAAGCTCAACACTACAAAAGTTGATTTTGTATCTACTATGAGAGGCAGCATGTCAATAAAAGGTCATCTGTAAGCCAGGAAGACTTGGGTTCAAGTCCTAACTCTGAGAAGTAATGCCTATGTGATTCTGGATAAATCCCCTACTCTCTCTTGTGCTCCAAAAGTTGCAGAAGAGGAACCAACCTGCATCAGTGGAGGGAATTCCCTCACTTAGGAGTTCCTTATACCAATGACATCACAAATTCCTTAATCTTTAACCTTAGTCTCCTCCAAATGCACAGGATTCTATTATCTTATATGACAATGGTGGACCACTGGGAGACTATGAGATTGACTGCAAACCCAAGGTTGTACTGAGAACCACAGAATCTTAGATCTTAAGGAACATAGGCATAGAGCCTTTACTAGAGAGAAGAGGACTGAGATGGGTTTCTATATGGTTTATGTGCACACCCCTCCCTTTGCTGGCTTTCACACTCCTTCAGTGACCCCCAGGCTCCTCATCCTGGCCTTCATTGACATTGGAAAGAGGCCAACACAGGCTAAATCTCTTTTTCTTTTAACAACATATAGAGATAAAGCACTGAACCAGGCTGTTTTTATGAGGGGTGTTCTACAACGGGACTGGGGGGGAGGGGGTGACCATTGGTAGAGATCCCTGGACTTGACTGATAAGTCATTACATTCTGATAAACTGTTTTTCCTTTCCTTCTTACTCTTGGTGATAAGATTAAACTCTCTCAGAGAATGGAAGGATGTTGGGGAAATGGATGTGATGTGAAAATGAAAGCTTTCGATAACATATTCCTCAAATATTAAAAACACACAAAAAATAAAACAAATCAAAATAGAAACACATATTTCAGGAAATGTGCATACTGGCAAAAAAGAAAAAAGAAAGGAAGGAAGCAAGAAAATAAGGATGGAAAAGAAGAAAGGAGGAATAGAGAAAGGAAGAAGGGAAGGAAGAAAGAAAAAAGGGAGGAACAAAGGGAGAAAAGGAGGCAAGGAAGGAAAGAAAGAAAGGAAGATGGAAGAGAAAAGAAGAGAAGGAGGAGAGGAGAGGAGGGAAGAAAGACAGAAGGAACCTTGGGATCACTCAGCTCTATCCTCAAAGTGTTTGCTTTCAAAAGCCAACCTCTCTCAGCTAGAAGGATCCTCTGAGGTCAAGTTCAACCTTCTCATTTTATAAATGAGGGAGTTTGAGATGACTTCTGGGGCCCTTCCTACTCTAAACTGATGACTCCACAAATGGATTGAACTGCAGTTAGGAAATGGTACATTGCCTTCAAAGACCAAAGACTTGCCCCTGAAACAAAGGACCATTTTAATCACTAATCAGAGTCAAACCAGGGCAGAGCAACAGGGTTTGTCCTAGGGCATCAGAAAACACCTGCAGGATCAAAAGAAATCTGCCGATCTTAAAGCGTTTCTAAGTTCTCTCAGTAGAGTATCTCCCTTCCCACAGTATCCCGAGGCTTGGGGAGCTTGGGAGCTCTATGCTCCCAATTCTCTCCTTCAGGGTTGCAAGACAGGAGGGGAACTTGGAGAGGATTCTGGGCTGCAGGTTCCTGCCTCTCCCAGAGTGACCACTGGAGGGGGCTCTCCTGCTGGCCCCTGACCTTTCCTTTTTTTTTTTTTCTGAGAAAAAGGTCTGGACTCTTTAGACATTTTAGGATAGGTCAGCAAAAGGAAGTGACTGTCGTTCTTCTTACAGCCTCTTGGATGGGTGGCAGAAAGAACTCAAGATATAACATCAGGGACTAGGAGGGAGTGTCAAGAAAGTTACTTCTATGCCTTCCCCAATCCCTCTTTTTCTGAGGAGGGGTTGGGCACCCACATCATGGCAGAGCATATCAATTTTTTTCAATGGATTGATTGGTTTTTGCTAAATTTTTCCTTTAGAAACAATTCTTTGTATAAGGTATAGCTTTGTCTGAGAGAAGGAAGGAAGGGGAGAGATGTAGGGAGAAAATCCAGGTAGTATAAAAAAATCAATTTTTAAAAAAATTCTTTTCTTTGGGTTTCAGTTTCCCCATCAATAAATTGGGGAAGAATTCTATCTGGGGTGTGATAGTTGAAGAGCACTTCTCTTAGAGAGACTGGAGCTTATGTTCTGGGTCTGAACCTTATTTTCCATGCAACTTTGGGTGGACCTCCCCCCCCCCACCAGTGGCACACATCTCAGGCTTCCCAGTTTGTAAAATGGAGATAACTTGCTATAATCACTTTGCTAATATTTTATTTAGAAATTTTGCATCAATATTCATGAGGAAAATTGGTCTATAATTTTCTTTCTCTGTCTCGACTCTGGTTTAGGTATCAGCACTAGATTAGTGTGTCATAGAAGGAATCTGGCAGAACTCCTTTCTCATCTATTTTTTCCCAAATAGTTTCTATAGAATTGGAATTAATTATTCTATAAATGTTTGATTGTATTCCCTTGTGAATCCATTTGACCCTGAAGATTTTTTTCTTAGGGAGTTCATTGATGACTTATTCAATTTCTTTTTCTGAAATGGGGTTATTTATTTAGTTAGTTTTTTAGTTTTTACAAGGCAATGGGGTTAAGTGGCTCGCACAAGGCCACACAGCTAGGTCATTATTAAGTGTCTGAGGCCGGATTTGAACTCAGGTATTCCACTGCACCACCTAGCTGCCCCCCTGAAATGGGGTTATTTAGATATTTAATTTCCTCTTCTGTTAATCTGGGTAATTTCTATTTTTGCAAATATTCATCCATTTCACTTAGATTATCAAATTTATTGGCATACAGTTGGGCAAAATAGTTCCGAATTATTGCTTTAATTTCCTTTTCCCTTCCCTCCCCCCTTGTCTGAAAGAGAGCAATATAATATAGGCTATACAACTATGTTAAGCATATTTGCATATTAATCATGTTGTGAAAGAAGAGTTAAATCAAAAAGGGAAAAAACATTAGAGGAAAAAAACATAATTTTAAATAACTTTTAAAAATTGATGATAGTAAGCTTTGATTTGTATTTAAACTCCACCGTTCCTTCTCTGGATATGGATATTTTCCATATTTTACAAGTCCTTTAGAATTTTTTGATTATTGTACTACAGAGATGAGCAAGTCCATCATAGTTGATCATCGCTCAATATTACTATTAATATGAACAATGCTCTTTTGGTTCTGTTCACTTCACTCAGCATCAGTTCATGCAAGTCTTTCCAGGTTTTTCTGAAGTCCCATCCCTCATGATAATACATAAATATACCACAATTTGTTCAGCTATTCCTTTCTTTTCTTTCTTTCCTTTCCTTTCTTATCCCCCCCCCCTTTTTTTAGGTTTCTTTTTTGCAAGGCAATGGGATTAAATGATTTGCCCAAGGTCACACAGGTAGGGAATCCCCTCAATTTCCAATTCTTCATCACTACAAAAAGGGTTGCTATAAATATTTTTGTACATGTGGATTTTTTACCTTTTTTTTAATGTCTTTGGGATATAGACCTAGTAGTGATGTTGCTGGATCACAGGGTGTGCACATTTTTATTGCCCTTTGGGAAGAATTTCAAATTGTTCTCCAGAAAGGTTGGATCAGTTCACAACTCCACCCACAATGCACTAGAGTCCCAGTTTTTCCTCATTCCTTCCAATAATGATCATTTTCCTTTTTTTAGTCATAGTGGACAATCTGATAGGCATGAAGTGGTATCAGGTGTTTTAATTTTCATTTCTCTAATCAATAATGTTTGAGCATTTCCTCCTCATTGATGGTGAATTCACCTTTTTTCATTTTTGATACTGATCTTTTATTTTTAAATCAAATTAACCAAAGGTTTATTTTATTTTTTCATGAAACCAACTCTTAGTTTTATTAGTTCAATAGTTTTCTTACTTTCAATTTTATCAATGTCTCCTTTGATTTTCAGAATTCCTAGTTTGATATTTAATTAAGTAATTTTAATTTATTCTTTCTCTGGCCTTTTTAGTTGCATACCCAATTCATTGATCTCTTCTTTCTCCATTTTATTCATGCAAGCTTTAGAGATATAAAGTTTCCCCTAATAATTGCTTTGACTGTATCCCACAGTTTTTAGTATATTGTCTCCCTACTGCCATTGCTCTTGAATGAAATTATTTCTATGATTTGTTTGATTCATTCATTCTTTAAAATTAAGTTAGTTTCCAATTAATTTTAGTTCTATCTCTCCATGGCACTTTATTACACATGATGATCTAAAAATGATTCATTTAACATTACTGCCTTTTGACATTTGTGAGGTTTGTAATGTCCTAATTAATATATGGCCAATTTTTATGTAGGTGCCACGTGCTGCAGAGAAAAAGGTATATTCCTTTTAATCCCCATTTAATTTTCTCCAGAGATCTATCATATCTAGTATTTTCCTAGTATTCGATTCACCTCCTTAACTTCCTTCTTGTTTATTTTGTGGTTAGATTTATTTAATTTTAAGAGAGGGAGGTTGAGATCCCCCCACCAGTATTGTTTTTCTATGTCTTCCTATAACTTAGTTTCTCACCTAAGAACGTAGATGCTATACCCCTTAGTGCATATATGTTTAGTATTGAAATTATTTCACTTTCTAGAGGACCTTTTAAGAAAATGGTTTCCTTTCTTATTACCCCCCCCCCCCATTTTTGTTAGGTTTCTTTTTTTTGCAAGGCAATGGGATTAAGTGATTTGCCCAAGATCACACAGGTAGGTAATTATTAAATATCTGAGGTTGGATTTGAACTCAGGTCCTCCTGACTCTATCTACTATGCCACCTAGCTGTCCCATCTTATCCCTTGTAATAAGAACTATTTTTGCTTTTGCCTTGTCTGAGCTAAAGTTTAGGATCCTTGATTTTTTTTCACTTCAGTTAAAGCATAATATATTGTGCTCCAGTGTTTTGCCTTTATTTGCCTGCATGTATCTCTCTGCCTCAGATGAGTTTTTGTAAAAACATATTGTAGGATTCTGTTTTTTAATCCACTCTGCTTTCTGATTCCATTTTATAGGAGAGTTCATTCCTTTTACATTCACAGTTAAAATCACTCTTCATTCTATTTCCCCTCCATTTGTACTTTTCTTTCTCCTTTTTATCTGTCCCTCTCATCGCTAGTAATTTTGCTTCTGAATATTTTCTCCCTCTATCTGACCCTTCTATCAGCTCCCCTCCCCTTTCTTTCCCCTTTCCCCTTTTACTTTCACCCTCCATCCTTCCTTTCCTCTTCTAATGCCTGAAGAGTAAGATAAGTTTCTAAACCGAAATGAGTGTATATTGTTCTCTCTTTGAGTCAAATCTGATAAGAGTAAGATTCAAACAATTCTCATCCCCTCCTTTCTTTCCCTCTACTGTAATAGGTCATTTGGGCTTCTTCATGTGATGTAATTTACTCCATTCTACCCTCCCTTCCTCCCAGGTCCTTTTTAAAATGTATTAATTTTTTAAAATGATTCCATCAAATCAATTTATGTCCACACCTTTGGTCTCTGCATTCTCCCTCTAATAGAGTTACAATTCTCAAGAATTATGAGATCTTCCTCCCATCTAGTAGTTTCTTTCCTTTCTCCCTTTTTATCTTTTTATGCACCTCTTGAATCTCCTCTTTGAAGATCAAATTTTCTGTTCATCTCTGATTTTTTTCATAAGGAAATTTTGAAGTCACCTATTTTGTTAAATATCCATCTTTTCCCCTTAAAAAGTATGCCCATTTTTGCTGGGTAGTTGATTCTTGGTCGTAATCCATCTTCTTTGCCTTCTGGGAAGTCAAACTGCAGGTCTTTTGATCCTTTAACGTTGATGCTCCAGGTCCTGTGTAATCCTGACTGTGGCTCCTTGGTATTTGATTTACCTCTTTTTTGGCCCCAATCCCAACACTTTCCAAATTGAGATTTTCTATCTGATATATTTCTGGCATTTTGCTACAATATTTCTTGGTGCTTTCAATGACTATTTTGCTTGATTCTCATATATCAGAGAAGTTTTCCTTGATGATTTCTTGAGAGATTTTGTCCAGACTCTTTTTATGTAGTCTAATAATTCTTAAATTATCTTTCCAAGAAATCTTTCCCATGTCAGTTGTTTTTCAATGAGATATTTTACATTTTCTTCTATTTTTTCCTTTTTTTTAAAATTTTGCTTGACTTATTCTTGTCCCTTAGAATCATTAGCCTCGAGAGGCTAGGTGGAGTAGTGGATAGAGCACTGGCCCTGGAGTCAGGAGTACCTGAGTTCAAATCCGGTCTCAGACACTTACTAATTTCCTAGCTGTGTGGCCTTGGGCAAGCCACTTAACCCGATTGCCTTGCAAAAACTAAAAACAAAAAACAAAAAAAAGAATCATTAGCCTCCATGCACCCTAACCTTTTCTTCAAGGAATTATTTTCTTCATTTAACTTTTTGCATCTCCTTTTCCATTTGATCAAGTTTATTTTTTAAAGGAGCTGATATTTTTGTTTTCATTTGCTTTTTCATTTACCCATTTGTAGTTTTTCAGGATTTGTTTTCTTCTGTCAATTTTTCTGCTTCCTTTTGCAAGATGTTAAATTTATCCTTTCCCAATTTTTTTTTTTTTTTAGTTTTTGCTAGGCAATGGGGTTAAGTGGCTTGCCCAAGGCCACACAGTTAGGTAATTATTAAGTGTCTGAGGCCGGATTTGAATTTAGGTACTCCTGACTCCAGGGCCAGAGTTCTATCCACTGTGCCACCTAGCAGCCCCACCCTTTCCCAATTTTTCTACTTGCTTTTAAAAATTCTTTTTGAGTCTTTTGGGGCTGAGATCTATTCATATACTCCTCTGTAGCTTGACACATAGTGCTTTTTCTGCCATCCTCTTTGGAGATGGTGTTTTGCCTGTCCTTATGTTGAAGTAACTTTTTATAGGTCTTACTTTTCTCTGACCTATCTTACTCATTTTGATTTTTGTTAATGGGCACTGTCCCAAGGTCCTTGTGTTAGGAGAGGGGCCTGCTTGCAGACTTTCAGTGTTGAGAACCCTAGAGACCTACTCATTGACCTGGGACCATCCGCATTGGGAACTCCAGGGGCTTGCTTACTGGGTTGGACTTTCCAGGTTGGGAATGCCAAAGGTTTGCTGTCTGGACTGGGCCATCCACTTTGCATGCTGGTTTTCTGTTCCTTGCCCTAGGTACACTTATATTCCACCTGAGACAGACTTGTGGGAAAATGATCCCCTCTATTTTGTGGGTACTGTTGCTATAAAATCCATTTAGGGAACTTGATTAAAATGTTGTTTCTGAAGGAACCCTGGGAGAGCTTAAGAAAGTTCCTGGCTTCTCTCTGCCATCTTGACTCCTGTGAGTTCTTAACAGTAAATATTATTAGTTACATTGAGTCTAATATTTTATTTTACAGTATATTGTAAATAATCTATGATCTCATTAGCTTAGGCATTCACTTCATTTATATTGCCCCTAACCCTTCTGATTTAGCAGACAGTTTTTGAGGGTAGTAAGTTGTACCTGAAAAATCTCACTGGCCACCTTGGAGGAGAAATAACTAATAGTATAATAGTATTAAAGTAACTAAATATATGTTTTGGTAAATATATAAAATACAAAAAATAATATACATTTAATATATTAAATGTTTTTTGTTGGGAGCCAGGGTCTCTAAGCTGCTTGACATAGTTGTGGCAAGAAGACTCAAGGCAGTCACACTGCCTGATGGAACAACATTTCCTCCTTCAATATATATAGGGATTCCATGTATACACATATTTATAGGTCTATTATTGATTGCAATACTTACTCACCCTAATACTGGAATGACTATAAAGGAAGGATTTCAGAAAAATTCCTTGAATAAAACAGATTGTAAACTGTCCAAATTTAACAGGACTGCCTCCCCCCTGAGGCATACAAAAGGCTTCAACATTATGAAATCTCTGGAAAACCCAACACTGGGAATTCCAAGGAGATGTCAGAATATATACAGGGAAAACAGATACAAGATGGGTCAGAGAATTCCAGGGAAATTAACAGTTTTGCCCCCCTTACCATACACAGAAATATATGAAAAAGATGGTGAAAGACTAGTTAGTATAGGTGACTGATATGTGAACTCTAACAGCCTTAGTTTCGTGGGAAAGAATTAAAAAAGTCATGGAAACCGTGGTTTCTACCAACAAGGTCTGAAAAGAAAATTGGTTATTGTAAGAGTTAACGGATGGGTGGACAAGCATAACGACTCTCACTATAAATTGTTAAGGGAGTGTATCAAAGAACGTTACTTACACAGAAAATATAAAAAAAAAACCTTTCCATTAAATGAATTACTTAATTAATAACTTAAAATGAATTAATAGTTTTATTATGCAGCAACAAACTAGGTAGCAGACAGGTTGAGGTCATCATGACCTGAGCAGGGATAAAAATTAACTACATGATCAAACTTGTAACCACTACATGATCAAACTTGCAATCATATGAACTATATGATTGATAATGAAAATTGTAAACTTTTGTAACCAAGGAAATGATCTTAGCTTGCTTGCTTGATGCACACACGATTCTGAGACTATAAAAATAAATCTGAGCAGCTGACAGTCAGTCAACCTGCTCCTGCCTTTAACCCCTGTGTTGACTCAACTCATTTCCCCAACTCTATCCCTCCTGTCAGGTTCCAAGGACCCCATGGAGGCTGGACCCCCGCAGTTTTTATAAATAAAAATCAATATATTTGTAATCACATGTCTAGGGAACTTCCATTGCGAAAATTCTCTTTGTCAACACAGAAGGACAACTCATGTGGGATTCATAGTCCTAGGGAGTGGCCCTAGGGGGAGACTGACCCAGATAGAGGCTAAGGGACTTGTCCAAGATCAACAAACTACCAGATGGTCACAGATTTAGAAAAATCTTAAAGGATATGTAGACCAATGTCTTCAGTCTAAAGATGAGCCCACATAGGGCTATCTCTGCAAGACATTGGTTACAGATCATAAGGGGGTGAGAACCCAGAGCCTGTGATCCCAGATCCAGCATACTTTTGGATTGGTCTTCCTAACTCCAAGGCTAACTATCTTTGGAAGAACTGAAAATTAGGTGGTTAATGTCATTATTATTATTATTATTATTTAGATGATGATAAAATCATGCAGGAAGATGGGAGAGACCCTTGGGGTCTCCTCCTTTATCCCTCAGACCAGCCTGGTGGACTCCATCTGTGCACCATGAAGTAGACACCATCCCTGCAGCCAGCCCAGGGGAGGGGCCCGGACGAGAGAGAACTGGACCTGTCTTGTGCTGCCATTTCCTCAGGCCCCATGGATACTGCTCAGTTGAGCAGCCCTCGGAACACTGACATCATCCTATACTTGGGGTAACCACAGCAACAGGGGTGCATCACAGAGGTCTCCCAACTGCTCCCAGAGGTCCCTGAACAGCCAACCCAAGGGCTACCTTCATCAGTAGGCTTAGAGCAGGACTCCCTGGTGGAGGTGGGCAGAGGAGGGAGGGGCCCTGGGGGTTGGCTGACAAGGCCTCCACTCAGAGAAGACCCCCCCAGGGCCTAAGAGAGAGGCACAGAGGGTGGCTGGCTACCTGAAGACCTGAGGGCCCCCTCTGCTTACCCTACCTCAGGAGTTGTCCATCCCCTTACCCACCAGTTGAGGGTGAAAGCTGCTGGAAAGGAAGAGACACACCTATTTAGGAGTGGCTTCAGAAGAGATGAGGGACCCTTGGACCTGGGTTCAGACCTCCTGAGTTTCTAAGGAGTCATTATATCTGGAGGCCTGGTCTAAAGGGTCAGCAGCTAGACCATTTCCACCCCAATACACCATCCCACTGCTATTACCATGGGGAAGCAGTGAGAGAAACTGAGGCCATCATCACCTACTGAGCACAGGGAGCCCTGAGCAGAAAGCCGGGAGAAATCCCTGGAGTCTCTTCCTTCACCCTTTCTTAAAACCAGCCTGGTGGACTCCATCTGCGCAGCATGAAGTAGACTCCGTCCCTGCAGCCAGCCTGGGGAGGGGCCTCTCCTAGAGAAAACTGGACCTGTCTTGTGCTGCCATCTCCTCAGGCCCCATGGATACTGCTCAGTTGAGGCCTGCATGGTGAGTGCCTCACCCATCCCCTAAGCCTAGGGTCTCAGAAGCCAGTCAGCTCAGTGAGGCCTTCTTCACTGGACCATAGATTAGAACTGGAAGGGAACTTAGAGGCTATTGAGTCTATCCCCCTTACTTTACAGATGAGGAAACTGAGGATCAAGGACAGGAAATGTTATGCCAAGGATGGGAATAAATGAGAGCGACAGGATTTGAACCCAGGTCTTTTCTTTGGCCCATACCACCTTGCCTCCCTTCTTTTCTAAGGCCTGTCTGGTGGACAGGAGGCTCTGCCCCTAACTAGGTGTGATGATGAGAGTCCATTTTTTAATAATGATTTTCTCACTACTCTCCTACTAGGAGGTTGGGAGTCCAAGGTTTTCTTTTGTTTTATTGAAGTGGGACATTTCTAGAATGTCTTTTCTCTAGTTCAACTAAGCAACTCATCTGCAACTCACTGTCTTGCCCGGGGCCCCAAGAGCTTGAATGAGTTGCCCAAAGATTAGAACCCAGATCTTCCCAACTTCAAGAGGCTGGCTCTACCAGGCAGCTTCTCAGGGCAAAGGTTATTACGCTCATTTGGTAGAAAGATCCTTTTCAATAACAGTTTTGTGTTCAATCAGCATTTATTATGCATTTATTGTGTTCAAAGCCTTGGGAATGGGGAAAAATTTTAGGGAAAAACTCTTTCTCAGGAAGTTTTCAAATAATACTGGGCTATGTCAGCAATATAATCTCTATAATCCCCAGTAGCACTTGATAGAATCTAGAAACATCCCCATCCATTGGCTCTTCATCCTTTCCATATCCTGGGTTCCTTGGCAAGTGGCCTGGTTAAGATGCCATTGGACCCTTGCTCAAAGTTATGTTTTCAAATAATTTAAGGAAATGATAAATTTTAGTTAGAGTCTGTGTTTCACAAAGACCCCTTGAACTTGATTCCTGTAACTTGGGGTCCCCAGGTTAAAACCCTTAATCTAGTCCAACTCCCTTAATCTATAGAAGAGAAAACTGGAACTCAGAGAGGAGGGAACTTGCCTGAGGTCACCCAGTTAATGACAAAATGATGCAACTAGAACAGAAGTGTACTAGAGTTCCATGTGACACCTACCATGGGGTGCTATAGAGGGATAGATTTTTACTAGCTGGGAGGATCAAGGAGCTTCTTGGTGGAAGTGACTTTTGAGCCATATTCTTGAAAGGCAGTCACCTGGAAGACTGGTCAGCTTGGTCCTCAAGGGCAGAGCAAGGAACAAATGAGGAAATTTTCTGGGAAACAAATTTAGATACTAAGGAAGGTGAAAGTGGAGGGGGGCAGAGGAATTTCATGATTGGGCAGCTTCCTTTTGGGACAGGATTACCAGGCTCATAGCTGGGGGAATCTTGAGGCTATAATTATTTTTTTTCTTTTTGCAAGGCAATGGGGTTAAGTGGCTTGCCCAAGGCCACACAGCTAGGTCATTAAGTGTCTGAGGCCGGATTTGAACTCAGGACTTCCTGACTCCAGGGCCAGTGCTCTATCCATTGCACCACCTAGCTTCCCCTTAGGGCTATAATTTATATTTGGATTTTAGCAAGTTTATGATAAAGTATATAGCATACTGAGAGATGGAGATTAGGTCAAATTGTTTCAGAACTGGTTGGATGACTGAACTCAAGATTCCATGCTGTGGTGGAGATCTCTTAGCCCCAGGGACATAAAATCTCTTTTATCCAGGCTAGATTTGAATGAAGACCTAGATGGCCTGCTCATCCTATGCCAGTGACACAAAATGGGGAAGGTTGAAGGGACTGATGAACAGTCAGGCTCCAAAAGGACTAGACAGGCCAGAGAATTGGACTGATTCGAGTAAGATGATGCAACTATAACAGAAGTGTAGTAGTGTTCTATGGGAGACCTACCCTGGGGTGCTAAAGAGGGATAGATTTTTACTAGCGATAATTGTAAAATCTTGTAATTGATTGCTAAAAAATCAACTTCAGAAGCGTAAGATTGGTGGGGAGACTGGTTTGCCAATGGCTTGGAAAAGGATCTGGGGATTTCAGTGTACCACAAGCTGAGGATGAGTCAGTAGTCAGCAATGTTCCCGCCATTTGGAGCCGCCTTATGAGAGACGCATCTTCTGGTTCTAGGGAGGTGATTAGTTCCATGGTTCTCTGCTTTTATTTGATTTCATTCCAAAACCCAAGTTTAAGGAGGAGACTAACTAGAGGGGGTTCAGAGGAGGGTAACTGAATGGGAATCTGTTGGAGGAGCTGGGGATGTTTAGTCTGAAAAAGACACGCCTCGGCAAGAGAACGGGTCATGAAAACTGACTTCAAATATTTGAAATATTTGTCCCAGACCCAGAGCCAGGAACAATGAGTGAAAATTGCAGAGAAGAATATTTGGACTTCATGCTAATAACAACGACAAAATAATAGCTAATATTTATATAGTATTTTGTTCCAAGTCTAATGTAAATTGTAAAACCTAAATACTTAACAAATATTATCTCTTTTGATCCTTACGACATTCCTGAGAGGCAGGTGCTAGGATCATTTCTGTTTTACAGTTGAGAAAACTGAGGCAAACTGAGGTTAAGTGACAGGGCCAAGCAAGGTCACACAGGAAGTATAGGAGGCTGGATTTGAACCCAGGTCTTCCTGACTCCAGATCCAGAAAAACTTTCTAACAATTAGCTGTCTTAAAGTAGAAAGGCTGCTGTGGTGGATGATTCGAGTAGAGGCTGGATGGCCAGTGGATGGATATGCTATAACAGGAATTCCTTTTGTGTGTGGATTGGACCGCATGCTCACCAGGGTCCCTCCCAACTGTCAAATCCTGGAATTCTGGAACAGGGGAGCTCACAGGGATGGGAATATTTGTTTGGTTTTATCTGTTGCTTGGACATTTCAAACTGGCTCTCCCACAGACATCCTTTATAAAAAATTGAGCAATTGAGGTTAAGTGACTTGCCCAGAGTCATACAGCCAGTAAGTGTCTGAAGTGGAATTAGAATCCAAGTCCTTTGACTCCAACCCATAGACATCTTAACTCCAACACATCTCGAAGAGCTCATTGTTTGCCCCAGCTCTCCAACCTGCCTGCCACTGGACTTCGCGTCTCTGTCAAAGACATCACCACCCCCTGGTCACCTAGGCTCCTGAACTCAATGGAATCTGTCACTCTCGGGATTTCAGATCTTGTTTCTACCTCCTTGTCCTCCCATCGAACCCCTTCACTTCCTTGTAGCTTCTCATTTTGATCTCCCTATCTTCAGACCCTCGGTCCGGTCCGCTCCTGTCCAATCTCCATGCAGGTATTAAAGTGACAATCCTAAAGGACACATGTCATCATGTTGCTGCTCTCCCTCAATAATAAACAGCCATGGCTCCCTTTTATTTGCAGGAACAAATAGAAGTCACTTGGTTTGACTTTTAAAAACCCCCTCACAATCTGGTTTTGATCTTATTATCATGGGAGTACAGAGACTGTCTTTATAGTCAGAAGACATCTTAGATATAATCTGTTCCTCCCCCTTATTTCTCAGATAAAGAACAGAGATGTAGACAGGTGACATGCCTTGCCCCCAGGCTGATCAGGTGGAAGGCAGGGAGGCTGAATTTAGCCCCAGGTCCTCCAATTCCCAGGTCAGTGCCCTTTTTATTATTATTTATTATCCCTTTCCCGCTTCTTTGATCTGCTTTTCTGCTAGAACCCTCTCCCTCAGAACAGCCTTGCCTTTTGTTATCTTTGCTGTCTCTCCCAGTTAATGGTTGTCCTTCCATCTTGAAGAGGACCCTGACATCAGGGAGCTGATTCCGTAATAAGCAAGAGAATTGGATTTGGGTGAGGGGGACTGGGCTAAGTTTCTCAGTTTCTCCTCTGGAGTCATCTGGGTCCAGTGGCCAGATATGGTCATGGCACCAGGAGATGACCCTGGATGTGAGGCAGTCAGGGTCGTGATTGAATGTAAGCTGTTTGAGGGCAGGACTGTTTTATTCTTGTTCCCTACTCCCAGTGTCTGACCTGCAGTAACCACTGGGAGTTTGTTGAGGGATGGTTGTGTAAATGTGGAACGGAGAATTGATGCTACAGAAGCTTGGTCCTTCCCAAAGGGCACAGTGTCAGATACTGGTGAAAAACTGGTTGACTTGGACTGTTGGGGTGCCTATAAAGACTGGCTGGACCTATGAGGAAAAGGGTTAAGAGCAATGTGAGGGAAGGGAAGGATATAAGTGTTAGTATATTAGTATATGCTGGGCCCTGTCCTAAGAGATTTACAAATATTCTCATTTGATCTTCACATCAGTCCTAGGAGGTAAGTATAGTATTATCCCCATTTTAGAGATGGAGAAATTTAGGCAAACAGAAGTTAAGTGTCACTGCCAGGAAGCATCTGAGGTCAGATTTGAACTCGGGGCTTCCTGATTCCAGGCCCAACGCACTCAATCCACTGTAGTGCCACTGAGCTTCTCCAACTAGGGATAATGTGAACACTTCCTGGAAAGATCCTGAGGAGCATCAGAGCTCAGACTTTAGCTGGGGCCCAGATAGATGCTTGGGATTCAATTAAACTATTTCCCTTCCATCCTTCAACTTCCAATGAATAAAACCCCCAAACAAAAAACCCTCTTGTAAGAAATATGCAGCTAAACAAGTTCCCAACTTGACCACTGTCCTGGCCTCCCTGTGTCCATCACTCCTCTCTGAGAGGCCGGCAGCCTATTTCATCCTGTGACCTCCAGAATTATGGTTAGTCTTTGGTGCAATCATAAATCCTGAATCTTGCAACACTGATTGTCTATAAAGTCGGGTGCTTGGGGCGGCTAGGTGGCACAGTGGATAGAGCACCGGCCCTGGAGTCAGGAGTACCTGGGTTCAAATCCGGCCTCAGACACTTAATAGTTACCTAGCTGTGTGGCCTTGGACAAGTCACTTAACCCCATTGCCTTGCCAAATAAATTAAAAATAAAAAAATAAAGTCTGGGTGCTATTGGATAAATTGTTCTCTGGGGTCTTCTCACTTCTCTCTGCACCAGTTCATAGAAATCTTCCCAGGTTTCTCTGAAACCATCTCCTTTACTATTTTTTTTACAGCACCATGCTATTCTAATCACAATCATTTACCATAATTTGTTTAGCTATTCTACAATTGGGGAGAAGTACCCTGAACGTTTCAGGTTCTTTGCTACCATAAAAAGGAGTTATTATAAATATACATAACTTTGAATCCCCTCATTTCCCAGAAAGATGAAAGTAAGGTCAAGGGAGATTATTTGACTTAATTGTGCAGGTTTAAGTATCAGTGATAGGATTTGAACCTAGATCTTCTGGAGAACATTTTTGAACCCCCAAGTTTTGGTCCCAGTTTTTTTTTTTTTTTAGGTTTTTGCAAGGCAAATGGGGTTAATTGGTTTGCCCAAGGCCACACAGCTAGGTAACTATTAAGTGTCTGAGGCCGGATTTGAACCCAGGTACTCCTGACTCCAGGGCCGGTGCTCTATCCACTGTGCCACCTAGCCACCCCTGGTCCCAGTCTTAGAGAGGCCAGTGGCATAGCCTCATTTGGAGGAGTTATAGACACAATGACAGGGTGGGAGCCATAACAGGGACCCCAGAAATCTTTTAGTCCACCCTCATTTTCTAGATGAAGAAACTGAAATGACTTGCCCAAAGTCACTAAACCCCAGTTTTCCAAGAGCTGTTAGGAGTTTCTGAACTCTAGTTCTCTGATAGGGAGGGGCAGATTTCTCATATTCTTTCCTGCTATCACAGGAGCATCCCTGGGAAGTGCCAGACTTGGGGTCACCTCCCCACAACCCCAAGTTCTAGAGTTCTGGGATCAAAACTTTTAAAGGGAGAAAAGCTCTTGTGCAGCACTAGCCTCAGGGAGAGAAACTGGAAAGGGCAAAAGGTGTCCTCAGAAGTCCTCCCTTTGCCCTCTCTATCCCTATGAGTTTGGGGCAGTGCAGGCCCAATGGAAAGGGGTTATTCCAACTCACCTTCCAGTGAGTCCAAGCTCAGAGGAGCATCATGAGGCTGGAGGTCTAGATAACATTCCTGGACTGAAAGGAACCATCTAAACGGGGTCAGATAACCTTAGCTTGTTTCCCTTGTGAGAGGAGTCTAGAACCCGGGGTAGTGAACCTTGGAGGACTGTAGCAGAATCAAGAGAATAGAATTAACCCCTTTGTGGGACTCTGTTAGTCCTTTATATTATTGAAGTTTTTTGTGGGGGGAATAAAGACTTCCCTCTACCCCAAATATTCAAGCTATAATATGAGGTCACTGGGCTAGATGATTGCATCTGAATTCTATAATTTAACAAAAGGTCAGGGTCCAAGGACCCAGAAAGGAGAGTTTGGGAGGCTTGGGACCTGGAGGCTGCTTTAGAAAGATTATTTACTTGCTGGGGTGGGGATGCTCCCTTCTCCTTTCCTCTTCCTTCTGGCGTTGGGACATCTGACTCTTGGTGGATTCTGGGTGGGTTACTGACCTGTTTGTTTGAAGGTGGTTGGGATGACCTGGGCTTGTTCAGGGCTCAGTGTCTTCCCACAGGAACCGAAGACAGACATCAGTCCACCCCTTCCAAACTGGATAAATGCCCGACTATAAGGTGTCCCCGAAGGCCAGGGAGGGGAAAATGTCCTGGGGAGCTGGCTCCTCCACCTGGCTCTGGGAGAGCCAGGGGCCCTTCCCTAGCCAGGTCTGGATCATCAGTGGGGTACCCTGAGGGCATTGAGCACACAGCCCTAGATGGGCAGATCACCATGAGAGCCTATGGGATCTAGGAATAGACTTGAGAGACCCTCGTGTCCACAGCAGAGGAGGAAAGTCAGGACTAAGTAGGAAAAGGTTTTGACTACTGAGGACACACCAAGGGTCAATAGCAAAGCCAGGAACTTAAATGGTCACTGTTTCTGCTGCTGGCTCAATAGATAGTCAGGAGGACCTGAGTTCAAATCTAGCCTCAGATACTTGTTAGTTTTGTGACTATGGGCAAGTCACTTCACCTCAGTTCCTTCATCTATAAAATGGGAATCATCAAAGCACCTATCTCCCAAAGCTCTTGTGAGGATCAAATGAGTTAATATTTGTAAAATACTTAGCCATATTACATTGCATGGCACAAAGAAAGTAACTTATAAGTAAGTGTTAGCTATGATTTATTGTGATAATGGTGATGGTGGTGGTGGTGATGATGGTGATTGTGATGGTGATGGTGGTGATGGTGATGGTGGTGATGGTGGTGATGGTGGTGATGGTGGTGATGGTGATGGTGGTGGTGGTGGTGGTGATGGTGGTGATGGTGATGGTGGTGATGGTGGTGGTGGTGGTGATGGTGGTGATGGTGGTGATGGTGGTGATGGTGGTGGTGATGGTAGCGATGATGATGATGATGGTGATGGTATTGATGATGATAATGATGGTTTGAACTCCAATTCCATGGAATCTTAAGATTTGAAACTAGAACAGCTCACAGTGGTCAAAATGCTTATAAACAAACAAAAGAAAAGCGTCCAGCAAAACAATTTAATGATGAAACAACCTTTCCTGCTAAGAAAATATAGCGTCCTGCTGCCATAGTCCCCTACTCCTTGACCAAGAAGGAACAAAGTTTGTTTTCTTCTGGCTCTTGTCCAGAACTAAGCCGTTCTTTAAAAACAGCCTGCTCAGGTTCATACCCTTCTCCATGTTCTTTCATTTATATTATTGGAGCTATGTTGTTGGTCATTCTCTTGGATTTGCTTCTGCCAGGCTTGTCTGACTTCATACATTCTTTTCTTCCTATTTGTCACCTCGAAGGGTCCTTCAGGGACTACAATTTTTTCAGCTAGCTCCCAATCGATGGGCACTCATTCAATTTTCAGATTTTTGCTCCCTCAAAGGTCCTACTCTGAATAATTAGGTGTCCATGGGAGCCAGAGGGGTGGGTGGAGTGGGCTTTCTTTCTCTGGCCTCTCCACAGTATCCTCTGGGAGGTGAGATCACTAGGGCCAAGGGCTGGAATGTTTTAGTATCCGGCCTTCATTTATCTGATGACATCACCCAGCTGGAGGACCCCTCCTAGATGTCATCCCCCCGTTGCAAAGCCCCATCCAGTCCAAGCTCTGTTACTATAGTAAAGAATGATTCTAGCTCTGAAATAAAATAAACTATTGGGAGGTACCCATGAAACCCAGTGGGGACAGGAGGTCCAGATTGCTGTGGGAGGGGTTACTCCTTGAGAAGGGCCAAGATGATGAACCAGGCCAAGGCACACCAGCACTGACCCTTTCAGCCTATCCCTTTTGTCATAGCATCTTGGGATAGGTCATCCTGCTTAGCCCAAGCTGAGGGATCATGACCATGATCCTATAGATCCCCTGTAAACTCAGTTCATCAGTCATTCAGGGAAGACAGAGTATTCAATGGATTGAGACCTGGGTCCAGTACAAAGCTTCCCCTTCCTCTGGTGGGGCTCTCAGGGCCATGCCCCACCTCTAGGACCACATCTTCAGTCCTGCCCACCCGCAGGAGGACAGAAGGTGCTGGCCCTTGGGCCTTCCAGGGTCCTGGGCACTTTCCCTCCAGTCCCATCTCTGTTGTGGGGCTCTACTGGCCTCCTTTTTGAAATCTGAGCTCACAGATCCCGGAAACCCCTGGGAGAATTCTTACTGAAAAACATTCCAAGCAGTTGTTCAAACATTCCACACAGCTGGCTGCAGGGAGGGGGTGGCAGGGCTGGAATTTCAGAGGCCTTTGGTTTCTTTCCATTTCCAGGGAAATACATTTCCCAGGAGAGGCCTGGGCGTGGGGAGGTCCCTGGCTGCAATGCCCCCCATCCCCACCCCCTGCCTCTGACCTGCCCTTGGGATGGATGGCAGGGCTTGGCTGGCTCAAGATGAGCTTGGCCCTTCACTCCCTCTCCACTGTCCCAGAGATGCCCCAAGTCCTTTCTGGTCCTGGGCAGGTGCCCCAGTTTAGGCGGCCACTGCCTTCTACTTGCAGCGAGGGCAGAATGCCAAATCAGGGGCCGTGTCTGCAGGCGAGCCAGGCTGGAGGCCCCATGAACTGTCCCCTCGTGACTGAGATTGTTGCGTAAGTGGTGAGGCGGGTCTAGAATGAGAGAGAGAGACAGACAGAGAGAGAGAGAGAGAGAGAGAGAGAGAGAGTGCCAGGAGCAGCTGGGTACAGGGGTGAGGACCCTGGGCTGGGGGCAGAGGCCTGCCTGTAATCCTAGTCCCATCATCAAACTGTGGGGTGACTTTGGGCCAATGACTGCTCCTCTGGGCCTCAGTTTACCCATCTATAAAACGAAGGGGTTGGACTTGGGCTGCTCATTCAGCGTTCTGGCCCCTAACATTTTTTGTTCCCAGGTTCTGTGTAACCCCAATATTCTTCAGCCCCAACTCTGCCATTCTACTATGTTCTTAAGTCCCTTCTGGCTTGGACAGCTCTCACACGTCACAAGCTCCTGTGGTCTCTGACTTCTAAGCTGAGCATCCCAAAGGCCTTCTCAGCTCTGTTTCCTAAGACAAGGTCCAGTTCCAACATTCTTTGATTCAAATGTCCAACCAAGACTGAGTTTTGGGTTGTGCTCATGTGAGGGGAAGGTCCAGCAAGTCCAATCAAGTTCCCAGGGGTCACAAGTGCGTTCGGTAAAGTCTTATTTCATCTGCCTGAGGTGAGGGAAGGGCCATGAAGAATGAAAGGTTTTGATCCAATCTCTAGCCTGCAGGCTGCCCTCCAGACCCCCAGGTCCCTTTTCTCCCTGCATCTCCCACGTGACCGGTTCTGGGGGAACCCACTGTCAGTTCCCTCTCCCTTCCAATGCAGGACATCCTGTTCTTGGTTCACCATTTCCAGGTGGGACTGAATGCTGACCATCAAGGAAGGTGAAGACAGGCCTGCGGTTTAGTAATGAGGTTAGCTATCAAGAGAAAACAGGAAGGGAGAGATAAGGGCTTGCTGGGAAATTTATTGGGCTAGCCCAGCTGCAGGAAAGCATCCAGCTCCTCCTCCTCCTCCTCTTCCTCTTCCTCTTCCTCTTCCTCCTCATTTCCCACCACCTTCTCCTCCTCAACCAGTCCTTTATCCCAAGTTTAAGCAAAGCAACAGAGCGACCCCCCCCCCCCCCCAGCCCAGGGAATCAGCCCTGGAGGCTTCTTCCTGATGGAGCCTGCTGCTAATGTCTCTTCCTGAAGACTCAATCAATGAACAAGCATTTATTTTTATTTCTTTTCTTTTTCCTTTTTTTTTTTTTTTTGCAAGGCAATGGCTTGCCCAGAATCACACAGCTACTAAGTATTAAGTGTCTGAGGCTAGATTTGAACTCAATCCTCCTTACTCCAGGGCTGGTGCTCTATCCACTGTGCCACCCAGCTGCCCCTCCCACAAGCATTTATTAACCTACTCTGTGCCAAATAGCAAAGAGAAAATGAAACCATTTATGCTTATCATTTTATAAAATTTTTATTTAAGGCAATGGGGTTAAATGACTTGCCCAAGATTACACAGCTAGGCAATTAGTAAGTGTCTGAGGCTAGATTTGAACTCAGGTCCTCTTAGCAGTCACTTAGCTCCCCCCCTTGCCCATCATTTTTGCTTAATCGTGGAGATAAAATTGCATCCAGGATAGAGAGAGGGGTAAAGTCTGGACCAGTCTTCTCTTATGCATACTATTATTTAAAGTTCAGTTTTATTTTATTTTTAGTTTCAAATTATCTTCCTCTCTTCCATCTTCTCCCTTACCCATCAAGAGGGCAAGAATAAGAAAACCCATACAGGCAAAACAACTTTCTACATTCACTATGTTTGGGGTGGGGGGAAAGGAAAGGGAGAAAAAATGAAGATTCAGTCTACTTGTGAGGCCACCAGTGTCCCCTCTGGGGCTGGATGGCATGTTTCATCATGAGGCCTTTGAAACTGTGGTGGGTTGCATCCCCCAGAGTTTTGTTTGTTCATCTTTACAGTCTTGTTCTGTCCGGGACAGCGGTTCTCATGGTTGGGATCACTTTCCTCTCTATCCGTTCAGACACATTTTCAGGGTCAGTCTTCGCGACCTCTTTACAAAAGGTATATCATGGCACAGTGGGGAGAGTGTGGATTGGTACAGGCTGCCGTTTTCTATTGCTCTAGCCTGGGTGGTTTTCCCGACATAGGTCTCTCCTTCAGTCCATCCTCTACTCTACTGCTGGGGGGAAATCTTCCTAGAGTCCAAGTCCAACCATGTTACCCCACCCTTCTCAATAAATTCCAATGGTTCTCTATCACCCTAAAGATCTGATATAGAATACTCTGTTTAGTACTGAAAACCATTCCAAACTTGCTCCCTCCTACTTTTCCAGACGCCTTTCTCATCTCCAGACCCTGGGCATTTGATCTGGCTCTGTTCTCTGCCAGGCATGCCCTCCCTCCTACTTTGCCTCCTGGCCTCCTTCAAACCCCAGCTTAAAATCCCACCTTTCACAGGAAGCCTTTTCCAATCTTCACCTGCGCATACTTTGTTTACAACTGTTTTCTTGTGCTCTTGTCCCATTAGATTGGGAGCAACTTGAGGGCAGGAATTGCCTTTCCCCTCTCTTTTTAATCCCAGTACTTGGCGCACAACACTTGTTGGCTATCTGACTGAAGTAGGAAGACCTGGGCTCAAGTCCCATCTCAGGTGTAGGATCTAGCTGGTGTAGTAGCCAGGTGCCTCAGGTTGAGGATCAGAGGTCCTGGGTCCTGGGTCCTGATTCTGTCACTTAGCCACTTACATGACCTCAGGCAAGTCACTTCCTCTCTCTGTTCCTCAGTTTCCTCGTGTGTAAAAAGAGAGGATTGGACTAGCTGGCCTGGGATCTCTGGCAGCTCAAGATGGGTGATACATGCATAAGGACTGGTCTGGTCAGAGAATCTAGCTCTGGAGCTGGAGGGCTTGCTAGCATTTAACCAATGCTTGGTGTTATTTTTAATTTTTTTTCCAATGAGCAAGAATTTATTTTCTCTTTCCTTCCCCCTTGGAAAAAGAAAATCCTTGCAACCAATCAGCATAGTGAAGCAAAACAAATTCTCACGTTAGTGAGACTTATGATGAAAAAGTCTATCCATGATGAATTGTGAGTACAAACTGATAATTTTCTCACTTTTTTCTTTTTTTGGTGAATGGCTAATATGAAAATAGGTTTTGGTGATTTCACATGCGTAATATATTGTTTAACCTTCTAGGTGGGGAGGGCTTGAGGAAGGGAGAAAATTTAAAAATTTAGAAAGGACATGATAACTAATAAAATTATTAATGGAGTAAAAAGTAGGTCCAATGAGGGGAATGTCAATGAAGGGTGGCTATCAGTGGCAGACGTAGATCTCTTTGAGAGAAGTTACTTTTGAGGGGTAAGTTAGATGGTTCTTCAATTTCACCATCACTCTTTAAGACCTAAAATATTGGACAGAAAAGGTTGAACAAGGTGAGGTGGGGTCAGCATCATGACTGGTCTTTCTCAATGCTCTGATCTCTTCTCAGAGTGGCTGCTGATGGTTTCATTATTGTCTCTTCCTCCTCCCCACATCCATCAACAAATTTATAAACTCTGCCAACCTCTTCCCTTCATGACTTTGTGCAGGGCTGACCCCCATGGCTGCGAAGCCTCAAGGCTCAGCTCAGATTCTTCTTCCTGATTCTTCTAGTTGCTAGGGTGCAGCACTAGCTAGATTGGTTTTATATGGATCCTGCTTTTACTCCTCAGCGAATAGATTATATCTCTCTAGTCCAGGAGGTTCGTAAACTCATTTGTGTCTTGGATTCCTTCTCTGAATGAGGTTTATAAAATGCATCTGTAAGGATGAATTTGAAACTACCTTGATTATGTGAGAAAAGTATTTTATTGAATCAAACAATTGGGACTGGGAATGGGACCAGGCTTCAATAGTCACTCTCCCTAAGTAATATGTAGAAAAGAGAAGACATCTCAGAATTGGGGAGAAAGACATACTACTTTTCGCTCCTTCTGATTCTTC
The DNA here is from genome assembly GCF_037893015.1 of Macrotis lagotis. Taxonomy (NCBI): domain Eukaryota; kingdom Metazoa; phylum Chordata; class Mammalia; order Peramelemorphia; family Peramelidae; genus Macrotis; species Macrotis lagotis. The sequence continues at coordinate 286,489,318 of NC_133660.1, forward strand.
TTTCACAATAGGACTAATATGGAAATATGTTTAACATGGGCGTATATGTGTAACCTATATCAGATTACTCTCATGGGAAGGGGGAGAGGAAAGGGAGGTAGAAAAATGTGGAACTCAAAAAATTTACAAAAAGAAGAATATCTTTGCATGTATTGGGAAAAAAAATAAAGTACCATTTAGGTGAAAAAGAAAAATGAATTGGAGGAAGGAGATTCTGAGTCAAAATTGTGCCAGATTAGGAAGATATGCAGGAGAGTCATTAGTTTTACATGTATCTCAGAAAGGAGGAGTCCTAATAGGGGCTGAGTGAAATCCCAGGCAAAAGGCAGGTCTTTCCCTAACAGTGCCTCTCCATCCAGAGTCACTGTTATATAACGCATGGTTTCTTCACCTGAATGTTTCCATGATTGTTGCCTCACCCACAAAGAAGCCAATGGTTAGCCAGAGAAAGATAGAACTGTTCAGTCAGCAAGAGAACCTAACCTCAGTCAATGTGTTAGGAATTTTCCTAACTGGGGGCTCAGAGCTATTGTGACAGTCATAATTGTTTGTTTACGGTAAGCTCCCTAAAGTCAGGAGAGAAATTTAATATGCTGTGGGGGTCATCTCTTTGCCTCTTCCACTTAAAATGAGCAAATCGCTATTAAAACAAAAAAGATTTCGGGGCAGCTAGGCGGTGCAGTGGATAGAACACGGGCCCTGGAGTCTGGAGTACCTGTGTTCAAATCAGAGCTCAGACACTTAATAAGTACCTAGCTGTGTGGCCTTGGGCAAGCCACTTAACCCCATTGCTTTGCAAAAACAAAAAAAACCTAAAAAAAAAAAAGATGTCACAAATATATGCTGTATACCGAAATATATTTAACAAAAACCAAAAAAACCCCAAAACTTCACAAAATCCTGAATAAGAATCCACGCCCTAGGGCAGCTAAGTGGTACCATGGATGGACTACCCATCCTGGAGTCAGGAGGACCCGAGTTCAAATTTGATCTCAGATACTTAATAATCACCTAGCTGTAAGACTTTGGGCAAGTCACTTAAAAAAAAAAAAGAATCCATGCCCTAGAATGTGATGCAGGACTATTGCATTCCCAAGACTTTTTGTTGATGACACACAGTAGGTGCCTAACAAATGCTCATTGATTTTTGTTGCATTGGGGTTAGGTGTTAGAGTACCAGAGACAAATATTGTGTACTTTGTGCTTTTCTGGGGCTAGACTCTTCCTCTTAGGGAAATTCCCTTACCTAAGGGAGGCCTCCCAGTGCCCTTGGGGAGATCTGGCTGATAGTGGTGATTGGCAGAGTGCCCATCTCTCTTTTGATGGGGCTCCTGCACTCATCCCCTTCTCTTTCTCTCTGTCTCTCTAACCTCTTTCTCCAGATGAGATTCTGCCTAGAACTCCTGGACCCTGGGAGTTAATTATTATGGGGTTTATAGAGATAAAAGGCTTAACTCAAGGAGACGCCTCCCCTCCACAAGCTGCTCCTTGGAGATAGCAAAGGTTAGAGGCTCTCGTCCCAAGGGAGATGAAACAGATAGACGTGTTCAGTTCTGTTTTGTCTGCCTCTGGGACACTCCTGCTGACTCCTCCGGCAACCACCAAAAAGCCGACCTTTGGGAGAGGGTCTTGGGAGCAAGGTTTACCTTCTCCCAATGGAGTTCCCAGAGGATTGCCACCGGTGCCCAGCCAGGGCTGCTGCCCCGGGAACCTGCCCACTGCTCTTTGCTGTGAGCACTGGGACAGTCCACTATGTCCCAAGGCTGGATGTGGGAGCAGAGAAGATATTGGGAGTCTCCCTGGACCCTGTCCCAAGGCTGGATCCAGCCCTGGAGGACCCTGACCAGATGGACAGGTAAACATTTGGGGGGAGTGGACATGTCGCTTTGCCAATAAACCTGTTCTGGATTAGCTGTGCCAAGTAAGTATTGGGGGTACAGAGAAAGGGTAAAGGTCAATCCCTGCCCCCATGGAGCTCCCAGTCTGATGGGGAGATGGCATGAGACCTATTGTTGAAACAGGCTGTGTCCAGAACCAATAAGACCTGCAGAAGGAAGGCATTTAAATGAAGAGGGGCTTGTGGGGGGCTTGCCCTCCCCCAGCAGGGCAAGCAGGTCGGGAAGGAAGGGTGGCTTTGGGTAGAGAGGGAGGGCTAGAGAGTCGAGTGAGGAGAGGAAGGAAGGAAAATAAAGAGAAGACCTCTGGTTTTTATGTTGAAAATATGCCTTCCCCTTCTGGCTAAACTGGGCCCTTCTCAGGCCCCAAACCTGCCCTCCAGCCTCCAGGGCCTTTCTCATGCTTGTGTCCCAGTCCCGAGGCAGTGGGGTGCAATGGGGAGAACGCTGGGGTTTTTTTAAGACTAAATTTTACTTATTTAGACTAAATTTTTGACTTATAGACCAAGTCTTCCTTTCCTCAACTATCAAAATGAAGGGGAGGGACTTGAAAACCTTCCCTTCAAATCCTAAAGCTAGAAAGATGCTTCCTCCTATTTTCCTGTCAAATGTCAACCATCCATCTGACCCAGAGGCGGCTCATCCAGAGAACCCTCCCCCATAGCTCCGGGGTTGGAATTTATCTTTTCCTTCAGATCTCATTTTGGAGATGAGCTCTGACCCTCCCCCTCTCAGGGACTCGTAAGAAGAGGTCCGCATTCTAGTCACTTGCCCCCATTCGTGTTCCAGCCCCCAGTAGAGATCTGTGCTTCCAGAAACATGTGTAGAATGACTAGATGAGTCCAAGAGGACAGGAGAGAAAGTCCCCCTGGCTGGGTGCTCTGGCCAAAGGTCATTCCTGCTGCCCCCCGCCCCCAAGATCCAGGATGGATCATTGCTGATGTCAGCTCCTACTTCATCACTCTTCCCAACTCACCGAAGGGCTTCCTTCCAACAACTGAGCTCTGTGGTCCCAAGGTCATTATCTCCACTTTGCAGATGAGGAAGCTGAGACTTAGAGGTGACATGACTTGCCCGATGTCACACAGCTAGTAAGCTTGAACCCAGAGCCCTGATGCCGGCCCTGGTCCTCTCATCACTTAATGGATAGGGAAGAGGAGGATGGCAGACGATGACTGGCATGCTATTTCCTCCCTTTTGTCTCTGGCTCCATAGCTGGAAAGGAAGCTGGTTAGTGGAATAGCAGGCCCTGTGGCCAGTTGGTCTGTGATTTTTCTGGCAGGATCTGTTTCCTCCTTTGTGAAAGACTAGAAAGGTCTGAGCGGTCCCCTTGGTGATGCTGTCTCTCCCCTCAAACCATGTCGCCCGCGCTTTAAAAACACCAACTGCTGCCTGGCACTTCTGGAACAAAAACCCAAACCCCAATCTGGCATTTCTAATGTTTGCTGTCTGGCTCCCCTTTACACCTTTCTGGTAAGAAAATTGTATATTCTTCCCCTTGTCAAACATTCTTGATAGCTGTTCCTGCCCGCAACCCTACATCTACCCCCTCCATCTCTCGCCAGTTTTCTCTTACCATCATCTCTTAGCATCCAAAGCCCAGAGCAGGGACTATCTTCTCCTCCTGTTATTCATGCATCCTCCCTTTTGAAATTTATATTTATGGGGCAGCTAGGTGGCACAGAAGATAGAGTCAGGAAGACTTCAGTTCAAATCTGGTCTCAGACACTTAATATTTGCCTATCTGTGTGAACATGGGCAAGTCACTTAACTCCATTGCCTTAAATAAATTTTTTTAAAAATTATATTTATTTACTTGGGTACCAGTGGTCACCATTCTCACTCCCACTGCCAAACTCCTGAGGTCAAGGATGGTTTTATTTTTGTCTTCTTAGCTTCAGTCTGGGGCACACAATAAAATTAAATGTTTACTGAATTGAAATGGGCAAGCTTTCTCTTGTTGGCATCCAAAGCCACTCCATCCTCAACAGATGCCCCGCCTGAAATATTTTTCATCTTTTCCCAGCCTAGAGTAGTTGTTGTGTTTTTGCATCCCCTTCATTACCCAGTATTTTCCTCCTAGAAAGCCAGCCCTTCTAACATTAGGAGAATTAAGGAAGGGGGGGGGGGAAGAAGCAGTTAAAAAAATTGTCCCCATAGTCCCCCACTTCTCTAAAGAAATGTATTTGCCTTCTCTAGCTTTTGGAGGCCAAGCTTGGCCATGATCATTTCCCAAAATTCAGCTTCCATAGTACTTCCATACTACTTTCCATTTCCTTCACTGCCATCATTACATACATTTGTTTTCCTGATTCTATTTACTTATGCAAAGGTCATATGCTTCTTATACATTTCTCTGTGTTATATTCATTTCTCAGGGCACAATAATAATTCTATTATCTTAATATACTCACAGCTATTCCTTCCACATTGTTAGGGGGTAGGGGCATGGGGTTCCCATCATCTGGAAAATTTGAATAAAATATTTGGTCTCTGTACCAGAAACTTTAACTTTTTAATTATTATTTTTTTCTGCAAGGCAAATGGGGTTAAGTGGCTTGCCCAAGGCCACACAGCTAGGTAATTATTAAGTGTCTGAGGCCAGGTTTGAACTCAGGTATTCCTGACTCCAGGGTCAGTGCTCTATCCACTGCACCACCTAGCCACCCCCTACTTATTTTAATTAAAAAAAAGAAATTGTGTGGGGGGTAGCAATGGATCAGTGGATAGAGCATGAGCCTTGGAGACAGAAAGACCTGAGTTCAAATTTGATGTCAGATAACTTGTTACCTTGCTGTGAGATCTTGGGAAGTTACTTAACCCCACTGGTTTGAAAAAAAAAAGAAAATAAAAAAGGAATTATGCCCATTTATTGTATTAAAAGATAAATTATGTTGATATTATACAATGTTATACATATATTTTATGCATTTCTGAATTTCTAAGCTTTTTCTATGTCATCTGTTGGCCTGCAGCTCCTGCAACCCCCATCCCCAGATTCTCATTTAATTTCTTATTTGGACCCGTGATAGACTGAAATCTTGATGGAGAAAGTTGCTATGTGAAAAGGGATCACTGTGGTTAATATTGGCAAAAGTAGTTAGTTTTTATTTTATAAATTATTTTATTATATAAATACTAATAAACCTTTAAATATTATAAAAGTATTATAAATAAATACTAAACATATAAATAAAAACAAATGCTAATAAACCTTTAAATATTATAAAAGTATTATAAATGAATAGTAAACATTATATAAATAGATTATGTAAATACTAAACATTCTATAAATACTTTAAACATTATATACATGAAATATTTATTATTACTATTGATAAAATCTTGTGTAAAACCCTGAGCATAGTAGCCCTTCACCTAGTAGGTGCTTTCAAATTAATGCCAGCATTCACTTCCCTTTCCCTTCATGCCCATTGCCATGGGGCATCTCCTTTTTTCTTTCTTTGTTTCTGGGGCTTACAAAAAGTGTTACTATAAATAGTTTGCTAAATATTGGACTTTCTCTTTTTGACAGTCTAATAGTTGGGACCTCTGAATTAAATGGTATGGACAATTTGGACCCATTTTTTAAAAATGTCCCAGCGATTCCACTTTAAATGCTTTTTAATTTAAATTTAATACTTTTTATTTATATCAATAACATGAATTGAAATACTTTAAACATATAAAGCAATTGACATCTTTTTTTTAATTTTAACTTTCATTTGTTTATTTATTTATTTTTAGGCTTTTGCAAGGCAATGGGGTTAAGTGGCTTGCCCAAGGCCACACAGCTAGGCCATTATTAAGTGTCTGAGGCTGGATTTGAACTCAGGTCCTCCTGACTCCAGGGCTGGTGCTGTAATCCACTGTGCCACCTAGCTGCCCCCGACATCTTTTTTTTAAAGAATTATTTATTTTTCCAACTACATGCAAGGAGAGTTTTCAACAATTGTTTTTACCCCCTTTTTTGTTAATATTTTCTTTATCCAGATACATGTTATGAACGTTTTCCACCATTCATCCATATATGCACATGCATATTTTAAAGTTACATATTTTCCTTTCACTTACCCTTCCCACTCCCTCCCCTCAGTGGCAAATATTATACATAAAGATTTGTGTTAAACATGTTCACAGATTGGTTATTTTTAGTATGAGAAATTAGGATTAAGGGAAAGAAAATAAGAAATTTTTAAAAAGAGAATGTAGTGTTTATTAGATTCTGAAGGGTTTTGTGTTTTGTTTCTCTTCCTCTGAATGGGGATAGCATTGTCCTTAGCCAGTCTAATAGACGGTCAGACTTTTTAGTTTTGTATTTTTCTCCCCCCCCCCCCTTTTTCCTCCTTTCCCTCCCCCCTCCCCCAGGAAACAATCGAATGTAGGCTGTACATGTATGACTAGGTTAAACATTTATCCATATTAATTAGGTTATGAAAGAAAAATCAAAAAGCAAAAACCAGGAGAGGGGGAAAAACCCATAATGATAAAACAATTTTAAAATTGAAGATATAGGCATTAACCTGCCTTCAGATCCCATAGCTCCTTCTCTGGATGTGGATGGTATTTTCATCACAATTTAGAATTGTCTTGGATTATTGCATTACTGAGATGAGCAAGGCCGTCACACAATGTTGCTGTTGGCCATACCTACTATTTTTTACATCAGCTACGCTTCCTGCTGTGTCCCTCCTCCTATCCTTTCCAAAAGAGTCAGCCTTTACAGTCAACAATTAAAAAGCGGAAGGAAGAAAAGTTTGCCCAAACTTAATTACCCAACCACAAAGGGCTAACATGATATGCAGTGTTCCTCACCAGTGGTCCCCCTCCTCTGCAAAGAATGGGGAATTATCTTTTCCATCTCTCTTGGGACCAGGCTTGGTTATTAGAATTTCTCCATATTCAGTTTTAATTGTTTTGTTGCTCTTGTCTTCCCTTTTCGCCTGTGTCACTTGGTACCAGTTCATTCAAGTTTCTGTGCCTCTCAATGAGTCACTTATAACATTTGCCTCAGTTTCCTCTACTGTAAAATAGGCATAATGGCAGCACCTACCTCACAGGGTTGTTGTGAAAGTTATTGCTATGAAAACTAGAGTCTGGTATACAGTAGGCACGATATAAATGCGCATTCCCTTTCCCTCTTTAAATAGTCATCTTTTTTATGGCACATCATTAATTTCATGACATTTATGTAGCGTTCTGTAGCCGCCTGTATTTATTTGTGTCCCATCATGTTCTAGGTGTTATGATGAAGGGTTGGGGGTTTGGAGGGATGGCCCAGCTGTTTTGGGGAGTGTGAGGTTGGGAACTCTGCCAGGGGAGAATCCACCAGAGGAGCTGGGATGTTTAGCCAGGAAAAAGCAAGCCAAGTCAAAGATGTCTTCCAATATTTGAAGACTGCAGAGAAACAGATTTAGACTCCGTGGGAACAAAAGGTTCTTAAGAATGCAAGTCATCCCAGTGTGGAGTGGCTCTCCTCAGGTGCTGCCACTCCTCCCCTGAGCTCTTCAAGCAGAGGCTGGGGGAACATCTGCTGGGGATCTTGGAGAAGATCATTCCTACTAGATACTCCTGGCATCCCACCCTACCCACCTTTGTGATGTTTGATCACTAATAATGCTGTGAGGATCACTCACAGAATAGTGCAAAAGGGATATCGCTGATAATGCTGTGAGAATCACTCACAGAATAGTGCAAAAGGGATATCGCTAATAATGCTGTGAGGATCACTCACAGAATAGTGCAAAAGGGATATGCTAATAATGCTGTGAGGATCACTCACAGAATAGTGCACAAGGGATATCGCTAATAATGCTGTGAGGATCAAATGAGAAAACATCGGTAAAACATGTAGCTTGGAGTCTAGGGCACAGCAGGGCTCCGGGCAGCTAGGTGGCACAGTGGATGGAGCACAGGCCTTGGAGTCAGGAGCCAGCTCCAGTTGTCCTGCTTCCTATCTGGCCGCTGGACCCGGGTGACCCCAGAGGAGAAACTCGGGCTGGAGACTTGGACATTGACGCGCCGCCGGTGCTGGCATCCCCTGCCCAATGTGGGGGTCTTCTTCCAGAAGGAAGCTCCACCATCCTCCGCGGGCCTCCCAGAAATTCTTCATGCTTTCCCTTCCTTTCCTCTCAAATAGGAAGTGCACTTTGAGCTTGTGCCGAGAAGGAACGAAGGACTCCGGGGCTCGGAGGAGAGCAGGCTGGCCCGGGGCGGCGGTTAAGGAGGGAGCCTCGAAGGCCAGGATCAGAGAGGACACTCGATGTGCGGGTCACTGTGGCCTCGGGCGAGGGACAAAGGGACAATCATTCTTCCTTTAGGAGGCTCAGTCCGGCCGGGAGGGAGGCCCAGGTCGGTGTGTTCCGTGAGACCAGGCCGGCAGTCCGCACCCGCCTGATGTCTCTTAGGGAGTTTGGGGTGGTCGCGGGCAACCCGCCTTTTAGAAATGAGTCTCCGGCCATGTCTGGACTAGGGCGTCCGCCCCGAGTCACCCCTAAGCCGCCGCCGCGGAGGAGGCCGACCCCAGGGAGAGCCCCGAGTCCCGGGGTGGACCATTCCCGGGGAGGCCGGGGGCTTTGGGGCAGCGGCCTGACGCGAGTGTGGCCAAGGCCAAGAGGCAGCCCAGAGCAGCCCGGGAGGGGCCGTAGACCAGTCACTGCCCTCCGCAGGGCCCCCCCAGCCCCAGCCCAGTGACCCCCGTTTGCCCATCGCCCCGGCCTCCTGCAGCTCGGACTCTCCGAGGAAAGACTTGTGGGAAATGCGGCATCTCTGTGCGGGTGGGGGATGGGCTGCGGGGGCCGGCGGGCCCGGCCGGGGGGCGGCGGGAGAAGGATGCGGGCCGGGCTCCAGCCCGAGACCGGCCTCCACGCGGGGGGCGGGGGCGCGCGTGTCCTGCAAGCGGAGCTCCCGCCCTCCCCCGCCCGAGGTCACGTGGCCCTCCCCAGTCCGGGCCGCCGCTGCGGGCGAGCGGGGCCCAGAGGAGCGGAGCTGCGGGGCGGCCCCGCGTGGGCGTCAGCGTGTCAGCGCCTGTCAGTCAGTGTCAGTGTCAGTGTCAGCGTCAGTGTCAGTGTCAGTGTCAGTGTCCGCGTCAGTGTCAGCGTCCGCGTCCGCGTCCGCGTCCGCCGCGGGGCCCCGGCGCATCCCGGGCCCCGAGGGGCGGGGAGCGCGGGGGGCAGGGATGCGGCGCCGCCGGGGAAACTGAGGAGCCGGACCGGGGCCGCGGCCCAGGAGGGCGCCAGCATGTGGAAAGGGTAGGTCCGCGCCCCTCGGACAAGTTTGCTTTGTGTGGGCCGCCCTCCCGGCCCCCCTCTTCCTTTTCCCCTTCGGGGACGCAAGGAGGGGCAGAAGCCAGACTGGCCGAGCTGCAACTTGGAGGGCTCCCCCGGCCGATTGACAAACGGGGAAACAGAGGCAGGGCAAAGCTTCAGGGCGGAGTCAGCCCCCGCCCCCGGGGCGCCCCACTGGCTGACCCCTGCCCCCCTCCCGCCGCCCCCCCCAAGGCCAGGGGCTAGGGAAAGTCAGAAACTTTCACATTCGGACCGCTGAGCTTCAGCCGAGGGTGAGATATCCGGGAAGGTCAGAGGTCCTCCCCGGCTCTGGCTTTGTGACCCCCAACTAGTCACCCCCCTCTGTGAGCGCCCCACTTGCTGAGCCAGCGGTGAGGCTGGGGCTTCCTCAGGGCCAGAGGTCGCCTTGCTCCTCACGAGGTGGGAGGGAGGACAGAGGAGGGGGACCAGGTGGTCCTGGCCAAGAGGGCCCAGCTCTGTGGTGGCCAAACCCGACCACACGTGTGAGTAGGGGCGGAGGGGGGCAAGGGGAAAAGGAGACAGGCTAGAGCCAGGACCTGTCCTTTCAGCTCTGGGGGAGCACCTGAGCCACCCATCAGCAGGCTGGCTGGCATTGGCCAGGGGCCGCCAAGGGTGCCTGACTCTCAGCACCCATGTTGGCAATCCAAGTCAAGTCCCTAAATAATTGCTGAGCCTCGATGATCCAAACTGACACCAAAGACAGTCCCTGCCCTCAAGGAGCTGATTGTCTCCCTGGGGCCCAAAAGGACATAAAGAGAGCTATTTGCAGGACAAATGGGAAATGATGAAAAGGAGGAAGCCACTAGAATTAAAGAGCGGTGAGGGCTGAGATTTCAGTCCAGGTTTTTGGGACTCCTAATCCAGCTGCCTTTCTTTAAATGATAATAGGGCAGCTAGGTGCATAGAGCACTGGCCCTGAGTTCAAATCCTATCTCAGACACTTAATTCCCTAGCTGTGTGACCTTGGGCAAATCACTTAACCCCATTGCCTTAAACAAATTTTTTTTTTAAAAATTTAAAAATGATAATAATAAGCTTTGTATATAGAAGTTTGATGGATGGTATTGTAGATGGAGTGTTGACCCAGGATCAGGAAGACCTAAGTTCAAATTTGACCTCAGTCACTTAATTGTATGACTCTGGGAGGGTTGCTTAACTGCTTTGACTCGGTTTCCTCAACTGTGAAAAGGGAATCATCCTAGCAGATTCATTGTGTGAGAGTCAGAATTAGATAATTGCTTATTCTCCTCCTTTCCCTTCCCACTTAAAAGTTTGCATTTCATTCCTGCCACGATCCTCTATTATTGTCCCCATTCCACAGATAAGTAAACTGAGGCCTCCCTACAGTTTATTAGGCACTGTGTCTTCAAGAACCAGGGGTTCAAAGAAAGGCAAAAACAGTCCCTGCCCCCCGGAGCCACCCGCCTAAGGTGGGGGGGGGGATTGACATGTAAACAGTTATCTATCCATCAAGCTACAAGATAACTTGGGGGGTCACCTCAGAGGCAAGGCACAGAAGTGGGAGAGAACCAGGAAAGGCTCTGTTTGCCCCCCTGCCCCCAACCCAACCCAAACTGGGAAAAAAAAGACAAGGTCCTCACAAAAAAAATTCTACAATGGAGCAAAACTAATCCCATCCTTGGCCATGGGGCAAAAAAATGGCATCTCAGTCTTGGGGTCAATCAGCTCTGACCACTGGTGGGGTCCACCCTTCTTCCTCAGGCCTCTGGAACTGTGGCTCATTCAAAGCTATTAGTTTTAGATAATGTTATCGGACTATTGTATATCTGCTTCTACTCACTTCACTCGACCTCCTTTCTCACGGGTCTGGGAAGAGATTTAGCACACTGGAAGTCCAAGTCAGGGGACCCTAGGTCGTCGGACCAAGAGAGTCAGTTGAGAGCCTGGCGCGTCACAACTAGGAAGGGTCTTAGATCGTAGAGCTCCCTGGAGGGGCCTGCCCAGCCTTCTGAGGAAGGGAGCCGATGCCGAGCAAGGCAGCTGGCAGCAGGTCCTAGGGCTGGTCTGGGTTGCCTCTGTGTGTGTGTGTGTGTGTGTGTGTGTGTGTGTGTGTGTGTGTGTGTGTGTCGATGTATGTGTGAGTGGGTATGTGTGTGCATGAATGTGAGATTGTGTGTATAAGAATATGTGTGCATGTGTGAGTGAGTGTGCCAGTGTGCATGTGCATGTGTGAGTGTGTATGTGTGTGCATGTGCATGAATGTGAGAATGTGAGTGTGTGTGAGAGTGAGTGGGTGGAAGTGTGCCAATGTGTGGAAGTGTGAGTGTGTGGCATGTAAGTGAGAATATGTGTGTGTATGAACATGAGAGTGAGTGTGAGATGTGTGCATGTGTGTGTGTGTGACAGAGTGCAAGTGTATGTAAGTGTGTGCAAGTGTGAGAGTATGTGGTGTGTGAATGAGAATGTGTGAGTGACCAGGTGGAGGTCGGGTCCAGGCTCTCAACACTGCCCTCTGACCCTGGACCAGCTGACCGTAAAGCCAGGCCAGGGCAGGCTCCCTGACCGCTGAGGCCGGGTGCCCCCTGTATTCAAAGTTGGGGATGGGCTGACTGTGTCAAGGCTCCAGAGGCCTCTCCAGAGTGGAGCCAGGCAGTCTGGAGGAGCCTCTTCCTCACTACCCCCCTGGGAACCCCACTTCCTCCATTATCTGTTCTCAGAGCATCCCTGATAGAACACCAGAGGAGCGAGGGGGGGTAGATTTCAGAAGGAGACAGTTTATTCATCTGGACTTTGGGAACCCCACCCCATGCCCCCCAATATACACATGCACATCCTGTTTTTAATTTTGACCTGGGAGGGGCTGGCCTTCAGAAATCCAACTTTGTGGCAGATAAGGGCAATAAGATCATTTACCCAAGTAAAATTGGTTTCAGGTCAGACACCCCCAGCCAGCCCCACTTCCTGAGCCAAAGGAGACTTGAGGGGTGGCTCTCCTCGGAGCCATTCCCCTGGGTGGGGGCCTGGCTTCTCCCCATCCTTTCTGGCCCCAGACTGTGTTGCAACCCCTCAGTGCTGAGGAGGGGGAGGAAGGGAAGGGGGCCCCAGGGATGGGTGGGTTGTGTATTGACTTACTGTCTTGGAGGGACAGGGTTTGACTCTACCCCCAGTGACTTGCCAGCCAGGGGACCAGGGCAAGCCCCTCAGGTTCTCTGGGTCTCGAGTGAGGCCCCGTCGGACTCAGAATCTAGATACTGTGGGAAAAGGAGATTCAGAAGCCAAGGGAGCCGTCTTGTTTCAGTCCTTCAGAAGTCCGTAGGGGGCTTTCTGGGTAGACAGAATGGTTTGCCACTTCTTCTCCAGCTCGTTTGACAGGTGAAGAAACTGTGGCAAACAGTGGAGTGACTTGGCCAGGGTCACCCAGCTAGAGAGTGTCAAACTCGAGCCTTCCTCCTCCGGGGCTAGAGCTCAGGGTGCTGTGGCACCCATCATGGGCCTGAAGAGTCTGTGATTGATCAGTGTCTGCCCTCCAGCTTCACAGGCACAGGAGAGATTTGAAAGGGAAGCCTTGGTTGGGGGCCAGGCCTTCAGAAGGGTTTCCTTCCTGTGGGAGGGGGCTTGCCAAGGGACAGGACAGAGGAAGGAGACTTTCCAGGAATGAGTGACATCCTGAGCAGGGGCTAGGAGGCCATTCCCCCAGGGACCAAGCGGCGGACAGTTGGGCTGAATGCTCAGGGAGGGGGAGGCCGGTAACTCTGCTACCTCCAAGGGGCGAGATTTGGGCATTGTCCTAGAGGTGGGGGGCAACCCTCAGGCCAGGGAGCATGCTCCAAAGAGAAATGTGGCCAGTTGGAAGTCTGGAGAAGGGAAAGGCCGGGGGACCAACCACCTCCTGGAACAGAACCGGAGAGGTGTGAGGAAGAACTGGGGGGCCCTGGGCTTTGTTGATCCTCTGCTAGGTGCCAGTCCTTGCTCTAAGAGCTAAGATACAAGGAAGAGAGAAAACAAAGCCCAAACCCTTAAGACCCTCACAGACTAATGGGGGGGGGCATGTTATGAGGCATTGGAAGCCAAACTGAGTTTGGGTGAGGGCTTTCTCCAGGGGGCCAGTCATTCTTCTGGGTGGCAGGGGGATAGACAGGATGGGCCCCTACTGCCAGAGGATTCTTTGGCATAAGAAAAACTATAGAGGGGTCCCCTGTTCTGAGTAGTCCCTCATTTGACTGAGGGAAAGCCAGGGGCTTGCCTCTGGAGCTGCGGGAGAAATGGGAGCGTGTCTGCACGTGTGATGGTAGGAACTCACCATGGCGGTCTTGGATGTGTCGGATATAGGGAAAGTGGGAAGCCTTGGATTCTGGAATCCTGGACCCTGGACATGTCCTAGGGCTACAGCAGAGCTGGAGTGGGGGTCTCTCCAGATCATCTCAATCAAGCCCCCATTTCAGAGGGGAGACTGTGGTCCCAGATGAGGTAAGGGACTCACCCAGGGAGATAAAAACAGTAAAGAGTCTGGATTATTAAGCGTGTGGATGCTGGATGAATGAAGAGACATCTCTTGGATAACTCCCACCCTCTTCCTTTGAGGCCCTCTTCTTGCTAGGTTTTTGGGTCACCAAACCGTCGATCAATCGTCACCTTCCATGTACACTGTCTATATATCTTAGAGATACCGATTTATGGGCCTGTCGGGTCTCATTACAATGGGATCTTCTAGAAGACGGGGTGGGGTGGGGCTTTGTTTTTGACTCTCCTTACAAACTCTGGGCTGAATACCATTCTGGCACATACATACATACATACATACACACCCAAAGCTGGCCCTTCTGGGCCCAGATCTGCCAACGCTGGGGAAGCTGGACCCCAGTTTCCTCATCTGTAAAACAAGGAGATCGAACCAGTTTGTGTCTGAGGTCTGCTCTAAATCTGTGAGCCTGCTCTCCTAATGGGAGGAAGACAAGGGAGATGGATGACTGGCTGAATGAAAAACGTCTTTAGTAAATGAGCCCTTAATAGTGTGAAAATGCCGGACTGAGTAAGCTTAGGCAACACAGAGAGAGCAGATCCTTCCTCCCTCCAAGGACTTACCGTCTCTTAGAGGGGACCACATGGAGACGAGCAAGGGGGATTCTGGAGGCAGCTTATCCTGGAGACCAGCCTCTGAGAGAGCTCTTTGGGATTCCTGATTTTATCCCCCATAGATCGATTATAAGCTAACACATAGTGTCTTGCATTCCGTAGATGTTTAATGTTTGTTGTAGAACGAGCTCCTTCCATAGCTTTTGGTACCAAGTAAGTGTCTGGCAAACTCTTGCTCCAAAACATGGGGCTCATTGTATATCCATGATGCATAGCATACAGTAGGTGCTTAGTGGTTGAACTGATTCTGAATGGATGTTGGATCTGAACTCTGAATTTAGTGTTGAAGTGATTCTGAATGGAAGAGCAGAAGACATGGAGTGGGCAAAACCCCTTCATGCCTCAGTGTCCCCATTGGGTCAATGGAGAATGTTCTTTTCAGTCTGAGCCAATAAGCATTTATTAAGTGCCTGCTGTGTGTGTGAGATCCAGGTCTCTACTTTAACCCCCAAGTTGTTCATATGAAGGTCCAAGGAGAGCCTACTTTCCCCATGGCCTTGATGGTGCCTCCCAGGAGTGGGGAGAGTACCAGGGTTATGGTTGGTGCCAGGAGAACTCAATGCCACCTCCCACCTCAGAGACCACAAGTACTTGAGTCTGAGCCTAAGATTTTTTCTCTGTAAAATGAGAGGGCCGTGGGTTAAATGGTCTCTAAACTCCACCCCAGGTTTGGTGTTCTAAGGCCTTTCCTAACCCTGATGCTCCCTGTTCTAAGGACCTTACCCCCCACCCCGATAGTCCATGTGTTCTGTGATCAGAGGCTGGTCCCCCCGGCTCTGATTCTCAGTGCCCCCAAGGTCGTGTGCATTTTTTCCTCAGGAGCCTCTGGGAGCTGAGTGTCTGTCTGTCCTGCAGGGCTGTAGGGGCAGGGGAGGTCACAGCTCCCAGGTCAGTCTGGGCCTGTGGTCTCCTGAGGTGGGGGCAGCTCATTACACTTTTTTAAAAGTTTTTGCAAGGCAATGGGGTTAAGTGGCTTGCTGAAGGCCACACAGCTAGGTCATTATTAAGTGTCTGGAAGCCGGATTTGAACCCAGGTCCTCCTGACTCCAAGGCCGGTGCTTTATCCACTACGCCACCTAGTCGCCTCTCATTACACTTATAAATGGGGGGAGGAGCATGTCCTCTGTGGACTCTGAGCCCCACCCCACCATCCTCCCCAGGACATAGGGGCAAAATCCGACCTTGGACAGATGCCCATGATAAAGATGGCCCTTCAAGAGGACAAAGCACTGGCCTCAGCGCAGGGAGGGTGAACTTGAAGAAAGAGAGCCAGGGTTTGGAAACTGGAAAGTTCCTCAGAAGCCCTCATTTTACATATGGGGAAACTGAGGCCCAGGGGAAGGAGATTGATCTGTTGAAGAATTCACCTAGGATCACCAGTCTAGAAGGAACCTTGGGGGCCATAGATAGACTAAGACCCAAGGCAGTGGGGAGTGACTTGACCGGAGTTACATAGCAAGTAGGATTTGAACCCAGGTCTTCTTCCCTTGAAGCTGCTACTCAGGTCTCCTTGCAGGTCCCTCGGGTGCCCTGTCTGCTACTTCCCGGCAGTCCTGACCTGTAAGGTCACCGATTTGTGCCGCCAGGACATGAGAGGTTACCGTGTTGACGTGTCACATAGCTTTAGTGAAGGCCCGGCCAGTGAAGTGGACATTTCCAGGGTGGGCCCAGTGGGACAGGTGGACAGACACAAGGCTAGGAAGGAACCCCAGAGGCGGGTCTGCAATGTCTCTGTTACCCTGGGGCCTTCTCCTTGGCATTTGGCTTTCTTGAATTTTTCACACCAACAAGGAGAGCCTGGCATCCTTCACCAAGTAGGGTGGGCAGAGCGGCCAAGCTGCTGGAGCACACTTTTTTTCCCTGGCCCAGGCCCATTTCCTGAGGAAGTGAACCAACAAGGCCTTTTCCTGAATAAACTGCCTGTGGGGCTCTTGAGACCCGGCTTGGATTCTTGTCAGCCTCCCCGCCCCCCTCTGACCCAGAGATGCTGACCCTCTCCTCCTGGACATCTGGCACCCCGGGCCCTTCCCAGCTCCTTGCCCAAGCCCCAGGGACAGAACAAACCCTTTAAGGAGGAGGCCATGGGTCACGAGCCACGGGCCACGGCCATGGACCATGGAGAGTGGCATCATTTGTGGGGTCCCACGGGCCGAAGCTCTGACCAATGGGTGGAAGTCTGAGCAGCAGATTGGAGCCTCAGATAAGGCAGGGCTCTCTAGCCGGTGGAGCTGCCTGGCAATGGAGCTGCTGCCTCTGGGGGTTCCCCGACTAAGAGGGGCTTGGGCAATAATGAATTATGAGCAGCCACTGTCCTGGGTGAAGGGAGCTCCCCTTTGAGCTGAAACCCAACCTGAAAGGTTCCTGGGCCAACTCACTCGTTTCATAGGAAATGAAGGAAAATCAGACCTGGGGGATGGGGGCAGGGTGGGGAGGGTGAGTTAGGGGAGATTGCAACCTGGCCTTCTTGTCTTTGGCTTTATTTTGGAGAGGGTGATTTCAGAGAAAGAAACCTGGTGGTTGTGTCCCCCCTTTTTTGTTCCCTTTTCCTTTACTGGCTTCCCAAGGGTAGAGTCACTGGACCTGTGTGACCCTGGGCAAGTCATCGCCCCCTCCCTGGGCTCAGGGAGGATCTCCAAGGCCCTTCCAACCCTAGATCTGGATGTGGTACCTTGGTGAGGTCTCCATTAAGCTCCTAGGCGTGCTCCAGCCTTGGCCATCCCTCCCTCTGGGTGGCATCATCTTCTGAGACTGTTAGTTGGAGGTGGACTTGGGCCGGGCTGGTCGTCTGGTGGCTCTCCAGCCACTCCAAACATTTGGGAGACAGCAAGGATGGGGGAGGGAGTCAGTGGAGCAGATAACCCCGGGCCACCCCATGAGTTCAAACCCATGACCACTTTTTCCTGCTCTCATCGATCAGTGCCCCTTGGGCCCCCAACCTTTGAGGGCCACTGGAGTGGGCTGATGTCCCAGGTCTGGCCTCAGCAGCTCAGGCTTCAAAACCCACATCAGTTGTGGGGGCCGAGTGATCTTAGGCTGCCCAGGCTCTCTAGGAACGAAAGAATGAGTGAACGAATGAACAAACAAACGAATGAATGAATGAATGAACGAACAGAGCAGTTTCTGACCTGACCAGGTCCTGGCTTCTGCGGGGGGGGGGGGGGGGGGGGGATGGTTTGAGAGAAGTGCCCCAGGAGCAGAGGGGTCTCTGAGAAGGAAGATGGGTATATATGGTGACTGTTGGCTGCTCCCCATTTTCCAAGGTCTGCCTTCCTCTCCCTGGCACTAACCAATCGTGTGACTAGGGAACAGCTTAGATCCTTTTCCCTCATTTTCCCCATCTTTGAGGGACACCCCAGTGATTTGGGGAGGGGGCCCTGGGTCTGGAGTTGGCCTTTGACCCTTACTGGGGTGCTCCTATTGCTAAAACCTCTCATTTCTTTTTTTTAATCTACCCTTCTCCCCCAATTGAACAACAGCCCCCAGAGCCCCAGAATGAAACCCTCATCTTAAACCCACAGTGTCTCTAAATTCTCAGTCGGCTCTTTTGGGAGAGGAATCAAACCCATGTTTCTGGCCAAGGGTGATTCAGCAGGACAAGCTCCCACCCCCTTAACACTTTCCCTGAGTCGTCTCACAGCTCTCCCCCACCCCAGTATCCTTGAGCTGCCCACATTGGTATTCTAACAAGAAGAGAAACTGAGGTCTGGGGGGGAGGAAAAGGCAGAAGCTAGAGCAAGAGCTGGGAGAGGGTCTCCCTGCTTTGTTGAAGCCTTTTCCCTCTACCCTGGGGGGCCTCCTCAGCCTGGGCCCCTTCCCTTCCCGGGCACACTCGGAATCTGTTGTGGAGAACAGCCATCCTCCCTTCCCTCCTTCCGGAAACCCTCTGCTGACGCGGCATGTTCTTGTGGGATGACTCCCCTTCTAGCTGGCCCCCACCCACTTTTCCATTTCCTCCCTCCCTAATCACATGCTTCATTCCTCCTGGGCCTGCTCCGGACTCTTCCTTCCCTCCCTCTCCTCTGGAGTCCCAGTCTGCAATTTCTCAGTCACCCCCTTTCTGGGTGGCAGTATGGTTCAGTGGAGAGAGCCCCTCTTTCCCTCGGTTTCCTCATCTGTCAGATAGGGATGATAGCTTGTGAGATAATAGAGATAAAGCCCAGGTGGGCACAAGGTCATTGATAAGGAGCTGGAGAGGCCAAGCCCCTGGCTCCCAGGAAGAGCCTGGGAGTTCAGGGTCTGGCTCTGGGACAGAGGTCAGTGACTGAGTCCCTGATGTTGGACTGGCCCAGTGTGGGGACAAAAGCAAGGAGCCCGGCTCATAGGGAGCTTGCATTCTAATGGGGAAGAGCACCGCTGACCCATAAAGACCCTCTCATTAGGCATGATCAGCTGGGGCTCCTAAGCAGGCTCTAGAAGGATCCAGGGGTTCCAGGAAGTAGAGATGAGGAGAGAGAACATTCCCGACCTGGGGAGCAGTGGGGGGGGGGGAGGGAGAAGAGAGGAAGGACCTGATTTACAGGGGTCTGTGCTCTCCTGGGGCCCAGTAGACCCCTTTCATTCAGAGGAAGCTGAGAAGGCCTCACCAGAGCCTTCACCTGGAGGAGACTTGGTGGGGGGGGGGATGGTGAGAGCACAGGTCAGAGCAGGTGAAGGAGAGGAGGAGGGTGGCAGGCAATGAGATTGCACTGGGGGGCAGATGTAGAGAATGCCAAGGGGAGTTTACATTTGATTCAGGAGGTGATGTGGGAGACTGGCTCCAAGCTCTTCCTCTGGCTTCTGCCTCCCGCATGAGCCTCAGTTTCCTTTCTTGTAAGAATACTGCTGTGGGTAGCTCAGGGATACTGGGGGACAATGAACTCTGAGAGGACCCAGGGAAAGTGTTAAGGGGGTGGGAGCTTCTCCTGCTGAATCACCCTTGGCCAGAAAGATGGACTCAGTTCCCCTCCCAAAAGGGCTGACCAAGAATTTGGAGACAATGGGAAGTCTTGGAGTAAGACTGGGCCAAGACAAAGGAAAGAATCTCTGATGTAGCTTCAGGAGAGATGGGGATTCGAGATGGAAACCCAGATAAAACTGCCCCATCCCTCCCCCAATATACTTAGGCAACATATAGACTCCTCTCAGGGGAACCGAACCCAGAACCCAGCTCTGTGGGGACAAGAACCCAGCTTCGTGGGCTCAGAGGATTTGGGAGGAAGGAGTTTTGTAAACTTCAAGCATGAATCTTATGATAAAAACCCAAACAGGACCCCAGGCTGGTGGCTCAAGTGAATAAATGCTGAGGGAGGGGGTGGGCTGGAGGCCAGAGAACCAGGGAGGCTGTTGCTACCCTGGCCCAGGCAGGAGGGATCCAGGGCCTGAGTGAGGGTGATGTCACTGGAATGTGGAAGAGGGGCTGAATGCAAGAGGTGGGGGAGAGTTGGCTTTAGAAGTGGGCCCTTTGGAAGAGTTGGAGGAGTCCAGGGGGAAGGGGGATCCTGCTTTCTATAGGTTTTTGCAAGGCAATGGGGTTAAGTGGCTTGTCCAAGGTCACATAACTAGGTCATTATTAAGTGTCTGAGGTCTGATTTGAACTTGGGTACTCCTGTCTCCAAGGTCGGTGCTCTATTCACTGTGCCACCTAGCTGCCCTGGGGTCCTGCTTTCTTGACCCAGACTCTGTCTCTGTCTGTCTATCTGTCTGTCTCTTACTTTCTCTCTGTCTCTGTCTGTCTGTCTGTCTGTCTGTCTGTCTCTCTCTCTTTGTATGTTCTCCCTTTCCCAACTTGGGTGTGTTGTGGGGCAGCCCTGGACTGTGGCAGGAAAACCTCCTTCCCTATCCTCACTCCCTTGTGGGAAGGGAAGCCTCGGGGTCCCCAGGCTGATGGGCAGAGATCGGCTGTAGGTGTATGTCATCAGGGTCCCTGTCACCCCCTCTTCTACGAGGGTGATGCTAGAAGGAAAAGAGGAAGGCAGAGATTTAGAGTCATAGAACTAGAAAGACCTTAGATGCCAAACCTCTCATTTTATAGATGAGGAAACTGAGTTCAATGAGATCAAATGATTTGTCCATGGTCACTTATGTGGGAAAGAAAAGAGGCAAGACTGAAATCCAGGACCTCTGGCTCCCAAATCCAGTGTCTGGATGTCATTTTTTTTAATGTTCATGCATCCTATGACCTGGCAGGGTAGATGGAAAGGGCCAGAGGCCCTGGGGATACCAAGAAGGGATGGGGGTGGGGAGGAGAGAAGACATGATTCAGAAAATTTAGTCAATGTACTGAAAAAGTCGTCATATGCGATATTCCATACTCAGAGTCTCCCACCTCTGCAAAGAATCATGGGTGGTCACATTTTCAGTCTTTCCTTTGGGTCTAAGTTCATTACAAACTTATAGTGTTCAGTGTTGATTATTTTGTTGCCCCTTCCCCCCATTTATATTGCTATGGTCATTTATGTATATCATTTCCATGCTTCTTCCTTTTATTTTGAATCAGTCAGTGGAAGTCTTCTCTTTTCATGTTTCTCTGTGCCCTACTATTTCTTGTTTTTTATGGTAACCTAACATTTCTTGTGTCTCTGCAGTTTGACCATTCCCTAGTTAATAGCTATCAGCTTAATTTACCACTATAAAAAGTGAATGAATATTCTAGGCATGTGGGTCTATCTTTTAATCCATACTGTAGACGTACTTTCTTTGTATAATTCTGAATCGTTGTCTAGAATAAATTCACAACTCCACCCACCATGAACTGCTGTGCTCAGCATAATTCTTTTTTTTTTTTTGTCATTTTTGTCAATTTGTTGGGTGTGAGGTGAAACCCTCAGGCTTGTTTTGATTTGCATTTTCCTTATTAGTCATAGTTAATAGTTTGCACTGAAAACTCTCTGTTGGAGAATGGTTTTTGATTTTATATATTTCTGTTGGTTGTCCTGCTTATAGCCTGGACATCTCTTCCTTTCCTACCTTAGTTGCATTAATTTTGTTCATTCCAAACTTTTCATTTTCATGTAACCAAATTGATCTTGTTTATCTCTTGGAATTGACCCCTTCTTTGGTTAAGAACCCCTCACCACTGCTGTGAAAAACACCATCTGGTGGTCTTCTAAATTTGCTATGGTACAAACCTTAATATTCAGATCACTCGTCCCTTTGGTCTCTATTGTGTCACAGACTTGAGTCTAATTTCTGCCATATTGCTTTTCAGTTTTCCTAGAAAATTTGTTCAGAAAAAAAAAGAGAAGAGAAGAGTGCCTTTCCAGCTAAAAACCTAGGGTTGCATCAACCACCTTCCCCTTTTTCTGCAACTATACGTGTCTTTTGCCCAATTCTATTTTTTGCTTCTTTCCCTTCTTCCTAGGCCCCTATCTGTGCCAGGGGATATTTTCTAGAATTTAATCACCAAGGAAATAGTCACCCATAGAACCTGCTAGATGGTATAGGGAAAAGAATACTAGCCCTGATGTCAGAGGATCTCAGTTCAAATCTTGCCCATGATGTGACTCCTGGGCAAGCCTCTTCCTCTCCTGGAGCCCCAGGGTTCCATCTGTAAATGAGGCTGCAGAGGGCCCTGTGCCAGGGGGCCAGAGAGGCAGGAAAGTCTCCAGTCGAGTTTCCCAGGACCCGGGTTTGAGCCACAGCTCGGCTGTTTAGTGATCTCTGCCATTGAGTCTAGGGGGACGCCTCTCCTGGGTGGGGGGTGAAAGCAGCCCCCATCCCCACTGGCCCAACAGCTCTGGGAGGCTGGTGTCCCCTGCACTGAGCTCATCTCGTGGATGATGGGCCCTTTCTCCCCGAGGCCACTTGGGGAGCTGAGAGCTGGCCAGCCCAGTTGATCCACCCAGATTCCTGGGTAATTGCTCCCTTTGGAAATGACCCGGCTGGAAAGACCTTAGAAGACCTTTAGGCCCAGGGACGCAGGCTCATGCTCTCTCCTCCCCTCCCCCTCTCTCCTCCCCTCCCCCTCTATTTCCTTCCCTCTCACTTTCTCTCTCTCTCTCTCTCTCTCTCTCTCTATCTATCTCGCTCTCTCTGTCTGTATGTCTCTGTCTCTCTGTCTGTCTCTGTCTCTGCATGTCTCTGTGTCTCTTGTCTCTCTTTCTGTCTCAATCTGTCTGTCTGTTTCTCTGTCTCTGTCTCTCTCTGTCTCTGTCTGTATGTCTCTCTGTCTCTGTCTGTCTCTCTGTCTTTGTCTCTCTCTGTCTCTCTCTTTTTCTCTCTCTCCTTTCCTCTCCCCCCTCCCCCCCTTTTTAGTTTTATTCATCATTTCCTTCAACTTTCTCACTTTACAGAAGAGGAAACTTGAGTGAGGCAGGGACTTGGCCAAGGTCACACAACAAGTCCGTGGGTCTATAGTCACATCTTCCCTTGACTCCACTTCTGTCCACCCACCCCCAGCCTCTCCCTGCCCAAAGGAGGGGTTTCTATGATGGGCGCCCCAACCCCCAGTCTGTCTCGCTGGGCAGAAGCTGTGGGAGGCTCCTTCCCCCCTCCCCCCAGAGGTCCACAGATGCCGCACCTCGGATGGGGCAGATAACCCAGCCCTGGCAGCCTGCCCCAGCCGCCCCTTATCAGCAGGTCCAGGAGCTGGACCCCGGTGCCTCCCCCCCAGTCCCTAGGCCTTCTCTCCGTGGGGTCCAGCCCTGCTGGAGAATGGGCGGAAGGCCGCTGGCTCAGGAGCCGGGAGCTTCTCCAGTTTCGCTGAGTGAGCAAGTCTGCTGCTGCCTAGGCCCCAAAGCGCCAGGTTTCCCCAGACGCTGGGGCTGCCCTCCCCCCACTTCCTCCCCCAGGCAGCCTGCAGGAGGGGAGCAGGAGGGACCAAGGAGGGGGCATCCAAGCCCAGCAGGAGGCATGAACAGAGGCTGTCCCTTTGCCCCCAGAGAAGGAAAAGGAGCCTGTTGGCCAGGGAAGGCCCCTGGGAGCCTGTGTACAGGGGTGTTGTGGACTGGGAGTCAGGAGATCTGGCTTCAAATGTCAAGAACTCCCCCGTGACCTCAGGAAGGTCACTCTAATTCTTTGTGCCTCAGTTTCCCCATCTGTGACAGGAAGGAGGTTGGTCCAGGTGGGTTTAAACCCCGGATCCTTGTGAGCAAACCATTTCCCAGTATGGCCCATGGCCGGGGTCTCCCCAGAGTCAAGGGTCTCAGGGGGACTTTGAAGCTGGCGACCAGGCTTTGGCAAGGTTGGTGGGTGTGGAGGGGAGATGACGATGCTTTAGAACTGTGGGGTTCTGGTCCCCTCCTCTGCCTTCCCTGCACCCCAAGAGTCTAAAGGATTCGACCAGGTGGGCATTAAAGCTCCTCCCAGCTCTGCTATCTGGGTGACTGGAGGAAGAATGCCAATCTGGTGTCAGACACCTATTCGCTGTGGGAGCTTGGACAAGTCCCTTCATTGGGTTTGCCTCAGTGTCCCTGTCTGTAAAATGAATTGGAGAAGGAAATGGCCAACAAGACAGTGGAAGACAATGGGGAATGGGGTTGCAGAGAGTCAGGCAGGTCTGCCCCACCTGATGACAAGAAGGCTGACGCAGCGGGATGCGACGGGCCCCTGCCTCGCGTCTGGTCTTCTCTGTGAACCCTTCTGCCCTTCCCGAGCCCCCCCCCCCCACTGTACTATCCACTTGGCACGTGGTCATCTTCCTCACGTGGCCTTCTCTGACTGGGTCATGCGCACAAATATACCTTGTCTGCTTCAAGAGACTGGAGCCTCAGCCCAAGCTTCTCAGAACTCTTGGCTCCCTGGTATCTGGCTCTCAAGGAATACTGAAGAGGACAGGGAAGGCCAGAACTAGGGGGACCTTGGAACATGGGGTTCAAGGCTGGGAGAGACCTTGGGACAGGAAATATTAGAACCAGGGGGATCTTAGAACATGGGGGGGTCAGGGCTGGGAGGGACCCTAGAACAGGGAAGGTCAGAAGTGGGATAAGTTAGTGAACAGAAGACCTAGAATACCAAAGATGGAAAGGACTGGTTGAAACCATCCATCTCCTCTCTCCTTTTACAAGGAGGAAACTGGCTTCTAGGGAAGAAAAAGGGAGCAGACCAGGGTCCCACAGAGTTAGTGGGGGGCAGGATTCGCCCCCAGGGCCTGCACTTTCCTAAGGCAGCTGCCCTCCCTGGGTGCCCGGCTTCTCGCTGATCCCTGTGTTTCTCCTGCAGTCAACCCCAACCAGAAGAAGGGGGGCAACCATCCCCTGTGACAAGCTCCTGGAAAACCCCAACCTCCTGCAAAGGAAGGAGGGACTCCCAGCCGCTGGAGCCTCCCTGCGGGGAGGGCGGCCGAGGCGAGGAGGCCCACCCAGCCAACCCGCTGGACGTCTCCCGCCTGCGCAGCTCCTCGGTGGAGATCCGGGAGAAAGGCTCCGAGTTCCTGAAGGAAGAGCTTCGGAAGGCTCAGAAGGTGGGGGGTCCTAGGTGCAGGTCAGGGCCCGCTGGGGGCGCAGACACACCCGGGAGGGGGGCTCGGGTCAGGCCTAGCCTGGTGCCTCTGGTTAGACAACACGTATGTGCCAGACCCACCCGCCCCAGCCCCTGCCCCCAGGGAGCTTCTGGACCAAGGTGGAGACAACACGCCACCATCTGGACCAGCCAAGATGGAGCGCAGGATGAACTGGAGAAGGCCAAAGAGTCCAGTGAAACCCTGGGACCCTTCCCATGGAGATGCTTAATGCGCAATACTTAGCGTGTTCAGGGAAGCCTATCATGTGGGGATGGAGCTATCGGTAGTCACAGCCCCAGATGTAGAGTATGATCTGTTCACTGGCCAGGTGCTGCTCTCCCCATAGAAGATCTGGTGGTCCTTGGGGTGGGCACAGAGACAAAAAGCGTCACCTTCACAAATTGTATGAATGTCATCAGAAAGGAATATGGAGGTGACTAAGAGGATGCTGACCCTGGACAAGTCACTTAACCTTTGTCAGCCTCGGTTTCCTCACATGTGAAATGGGATTCCCATAGCGGTTGCCTCATGATGGGGGCGGGGGGAAATCCAGGAAGATAATACCATACATCCAAAGCTCCTGACACTGATGCTGGCTCTCACTAGTGGGACCATAACCTGGAGCCCAGACTCAGATGGAATGGCTCTGATCCCAGCCCCAGCCCCAAACAAGAGTTCCCCCTTCCTTCCCCCAAACAGTGGTCAGTCGTCCATCCTCTGCTCAAGGACTCCAGGGAGCGGAACCCCCCCCCACAACCTGCCAAGGTCAACCCCTTGGGACCACTCTCCCTGTGAGAGAATCCTCACTTCCCCCATCCTCCACCACCTAAATCTAGCCCCAGCCCAAGGCCGAGCAGAACCACCTGCTGGCCCCTCTCCTGAGGACCTAGGGTCTGATAGGAGAATGGGTGCGTTCAAAGGAGCCCCCGTCTCAAGTCTTGGGTGGCTTTGTCCTGGCGGTGTAGGTAGAGGCTAGAGTAGTGCTGCTGTCCCGGTGGGTTCCGTGGCCTTGGACTAGTCTGGGGGGGGGGGGGGTTCAAGGGGCCTGATGCATTGGAGAGAGCAGGATCATGGCCTGGCCCAGGGATCCCTGTGATGGGAAGGGGTGGTCTGCCCCAGGCTCCCCACGCCTCTGGTCTCCTCAGGAGCTGAAGCTGAAGGATGAGGAGTGTGAGAGGTTGTCCAAGGTCCGGGAGCAACTGGAGCGGGAATTGGAGGAGCTGACCGCCAGTCTGTTTGAGGTAAGTCCGGAGGCGCCCCGGCTGGGGGCAGTCTCCGGCCTTGGAGCATGCAGATGGTCCCGGGATTGGGCCTGTACATCCCTACAGTTTGGGGGGGGACCCAGCAGATCAGGGTGGGTGGAACCAGGAAAGAGCCCCGAGCTTGGAAGGAAATTAGTGATTCTAAGAGGAAAAGGAAATCTGGGCTAGAGAGGCAGCCTGGAGGTGGGAGGATCCCTGAGGAGGGGGAGGGGGAGCCGGGTGGACCGGACTGAGGAGTGGATGAAGGCAGGAGGACACAAGGTGGGGGAGGAGGGGCTGAAGACAGAAACGGGCAAGCGTCAAACTCTGCCTCAGTTTTCTCAACTGTCAAATGGGGAAAACAGTAATCCCCCCACCCAAGCATGGTGGTCCTGCTTCATGTCGACGCTGAATGGAGTCTTGGTGGGTGCGTTCTAGAGGGAATTCCTAGTTGCGCCAGGCGCTCAGACTGGGAGCCCCGTGGTATAGCCAACTGACCTGGATGTGCGGTTGGAGGTCCTGGGTTCAAATCCAAGCTCTGCTGCTTAATGGCTAAGCCACCTTGGATGAGGGGGCTGACCTTCCTCTCTGAGCCTCAGTCTACTCTGTAATATGTGGGGCCAGGACAGAGGGGCTGGACTTCATCCATTCCCCTCAGTGGCCGTGCCTGCCCAGAGACAGGCGGTCTTGGGTAGGGTGGCCTTTTCCTGAGCAGCCCAGAGTCGGGGGGCCACCTGGGCCACAGAGGGAAAGTTGGCGCAGGGCCTCTGGGGTCCCCCATGGCCATCCTTCCCTTTTCAGGAAGCCCACAAGATGGTCAGAGAGGCCAACACGAAACAGGCAGCATCAGAAAAGCAGCTGATGGAGGCCCGAGGGAAGGTGAGGTACCCTCCCCTGCCCCTTTACCCACCCCCCAAGACATTCTCCATCCATTCGGCAGGCCCCTGCCCCATGTGGTTGTGATGGGGAGAGAGCCACTCCCCACCGGGCCTTGGTTTCCTTACTTGTCCAGTGGGGGGTGGGAACAGGGGTGGGAACAGGGACCCTGAGCCCCCACGTTCTATGTTCTAAGATCCTTTCCCGGGACTTCCCTTCTGTGGGTCGCCATCCCCCACCATCTTCAGCTGCTCACTACGTAAACACTATGGGTCTGTCCTCCTCGTGTGACCCCGGACAAGTCACTTCTCTGCAGAATGTCTTGTCTGCCTTGGGACGGGGTGCACGGGGAAGGCCAGCTTGGTCACTGACCTTTGTTCCCCTGGTCAGATCGACATGCTGCAAGCGGAAGTCACGGCTCTGAAGGCCCTGGTGATCACATCCACGCCATCCTCGCCCAACCGTGAGTTACACCCCCAGCTCCTGAGCCCATCCAAGGCCGTCTTCCGGAAGGGACACGCTCGCAACAAAAGCTCCGGCAGCAGTCTCTGCCCAGCCGTCTGCCCGGCCACCGGACGCAGCATCTCCTTTGAGCCCGTCGGTCATGAGTGCAAAGAGGTGGGGGCAGGCGGGGAGTGGGCTGTGGAGGTCAGATTGTACCCTTGCCTGGGTAGATGCTGCCCCCGAGCCCCTTTCCAGGGCTTTGGATACACCAGTGGGTAGAGGGACCAGGAGGTGAGGGCCATGTGGATGGCACGGGCACCTCTGCCCTGGAGCCGGGAAAGTCCGAGGAAGTGGGTCTGGATCCTGACTCCACCATTTGCTTTCCATGTGATCTTGGGCAAAAATGCAGAGGCCACACTAGGCCTCCCCATCCAATCACTTTAGGGGGTGTGGGGGACCTGGGAAGCCCTCCAGTCTGATTGCACTGACTCCTACATCTTAGCCCAGAGGGGGAGGGACTGGCCTAGTTCACATGGGTGAAAGGAGCAGAGCTGGGACCCAGACCCCTGATCCCCAATCCAGCCCACTTTCCAGAGTGCCATGTACAGGGAAGTAAGATGACTTCCCAGGAGAAGTCATTGGATGTATAGGATTGAGCCCCAGGGTCCCTGAGCATCCATGCGGCCCTCAGCAGCGACAAGCGATGCTTGGACTTTGGCATGGTGGCCATTAAGGCGGCTCGGCACCCTCCCCACTGGGGATCCCTGAAAAGCCACCCATTGCAGTCCATTGCAGCCCACGGCAGCAGGGGCAGGGGCCAGTCATGGGGCAGCTTCCCCAGACAGGCCCGCCCATCCTGGTCCACCGTGACCTCCACCTTGGCCATCTCCAGCCGTCACCTGACACCCAATGGGGGGATCCATTTACCTTCAAGCGCCTCTTCCCAGAAAAACAGTCCCAGAAACAGACTGAGAGGTGGACGGGTGGCACAACCCAATGCACTTATTACAAATGCCTAAGACACATGTATTCAGCTCCTACTGTATGCCAAGTCCTAAGGACACCAAGATGGAAGTAAACTTATGCCTGCCCTTGAGGGGCTTCTGCTCTGCTCCAGGGGATAGACAGAGCTCGAGGAAGCAGACGAAAGTCCAGGGAGGCCCAGCCTCCAGCTGAGGATACTGGACCCCGGATCTTTGTCTGGTCACCTAGCTAGTTAAATGTCTCTAGGTGCACCCCCAAACTCAGAGCTCCTTCCATGATGTGGAGACCCTAGGTTGGATCTCGCTCTGGGGGGCTTGAGCAGGGCCTCTGGGTGGACAGGCCCTCAGGTCTGATGGGTTCCCTTCCAGCTCTGACATTCCAGGCCACCGTGGGCAGATGTGGGAGAGGTGGGCAATGGGTTCCTGAGGAAAAGCAGGTTGAAGGAGGGAAGGGTCCCCTCTGTGGGCCGGCGAGCCACTGACCCCCCATTGTTCTCTCTGTCCCTGCCTTTTCCTGCTCCCCCCTCTGCTTCTGTCAGCCTGAGGTGCCCACCCTCCTCTCCTTACTCCTCTGTATCGTCCCTGGGAAAGCCATCCACATCACTTATGAGCCGGGCTGGCAGACCCTGGCCTCGGAGTCTCCTTCCTTCTCCTCCTCCTCCTCCTCCTCTTCCTCCTCCTCCTTCTCCTCCTCTTGGCAGGTAACAGCCCCAGGGAGGGAGGGCTCCTCGGGGACAGCTCTTTCCAGCCAACCCTAGTTGGGATTCCCCCATGTCCTCACTCCCAGCATGTTGGGGACATTCTCTCTGTTCCCCTCCTCGGGGGCAGCTGGAGGGGCAGGTGGGCCTCCTGGGCAGATCAAAGGATGGGGTGTCCCCTGGCATCGACCTCGACTCTCTCTCTCTCTCTGGGTCCTGGGTGCTCACTGCCCTACAGCTGAGAGGCTCCCCAGTGGTGCAACATGGTTTTTCTTCTTTTGACCTTTGGGATCATTTCTGATGACCAGGAGAGGCCCGAGGTGCCCTTGGGTCTGGAGCCGCAGTTTATAGTGGGTTTATAGTCTGGCAGTGGAAGCTGGGAGATGCAGTCTCTTCCTGGTCCCCTGGGAGGTGGGGGTAGAATGGAGGACCCTCTTCACAGGGATGGCGCTGCCAGCTTGTTGTTGGAGGGCTATGAGGCAGCCCCCCGCCCAGTCTTGTTTGAGCCCCATTAAGCCTCCTCCTGCTCCAGGTGGGTCCCCGGCTCAGCCCTGGCCAGAGAAAGTCAGAGTGATGCCTGGGCCCCACCTGCCGGGTCTCTCTCAGCCAGCCCATCTTGGCCCCCTTCAGGTGGACACCATCCTGTTTGCTGAGTTCCAGGCCTGGAAGGAGGCCCCCACGCTGGACAAGAGTTGCCCGTTCCTGGACAGAATCTACCGGGAGGATGTGGTCCCTTGCTTGAACTTCACCAAGCAAGAGGTGAATGGGGGGGGCCTTGGTTGGGGTGAGGGGGAGAGGGGGTGCTCTCCCCACCTCCCCGTGGCCCCCACTGACCGCTGGTCCTGGGCTTTGCTGCAGCTTTCAGAGCTGGTTCGGGCAGCTGTGGAGGAAAACACCCTGACCATCGAGCCCGTGGCCTCTCAGGCCCTCCCTGTGGTGAAGGTGTCTGCAATCGAGTGTGGTGGGCCCAAGTAAGATGGCCCCCCAGCTGCCCCCTCCCCCACCTGCTGAACCCTCCTCCTCCTTCCTGGTCCTCGAGAAGAGGGGGCCAGGGCCAGTCATTTGTGCCAGATCCCTAAGTCAGTGGGGGCTGAGGATTAGCCCAGTCTGGGGTCCCAGGAGACTTAGGCCCACAGTCTATGTTGATGTTCTCTTCTCCTACGGGCACCGAGTTGGCAGGGAAAAACCAGAGAGAGAGAGAGAGAGAGAGAGAGGAGAACTGGGAAGCCAGGGCTGGGAGAAGCCCCCGAGGCTGGCCACCCCAACCCTCATTTAGAAACACAGGTTGGCCCCAGGGAGTATTGGACAAAATCAGGATTTGAATCCAGGTCTTTGGACTTCAAATCTGTCATTCTCCCTCAGTTGCACTTTCAGGACCTGGTTGGGGTGTGTGTGTGTGTGTGTGTGTGTGTGTGTGTGTGTGTGTGTGTGTGTGTGTGTCTGTCTGTCTCTCTGTGTGTGTGTGTGTGTGTGTGTGTGTGTGTCTGTCTGTCTGTCTCTGTGTGTCTGTGTGTGTGTGTGTGTGTGTTGAGGTTTCTGCTCCCGGAGCCCCCTCTTCTGAGACGTGGAGCCTTGGTGCTTTGGGCCCGGCCTGGGTTTCTGTTTCTCTCCACCTGCTGCTTGGGGTTGCAGGGTCTGTGGCAGCCACAGAAGACCAGAGGAGGAAGGGACCTGGAGTCTCAGGGTCTCAGTTCAGAGCCTGGGGCCCCAGTAGGGCCAGAGGAGGGGAGTGACTTACCCAAGGTCATTCAGCCAGCAGCCCCTGAGCGCCAGGTCCCCCTGCCTCAGCCTCTGAGGTTCCCAACTCCCTGCCCAGGGTCAGGCCACCTGTTGGCTTCCAGACCTTCCCTCACCCAGCCCTGACTCAGTTTCCTTTTTCTCCCTTTCTCTTTCCCACAGTGGCTTCCGGGCCCAGATCATGACGTAAGTGATGCGGAGCCGCCCCAAACACAATCCCCATAACACTTGACTAACACGGGGCCTGTTTGTGGCTCCCCTCTGGTCCAACATCCATTCCTTTATGCAACAAGCATTTATTAAATGCCTACTGCATGCTTGCCATTGGTGCTACAATGGCAAGTGAGCCCCTGACCTCAAGGGGCAGAGATCTGACTTTCACAAAGAGGAATCCTGGGGACCAGGCCCTGGAGATGTGTAGACAACCCTCAGCGAGTTTATAGATTAGCCAAGGGAGATGAAGGGGGCCTTGACACAGGGTGATTTGGGGGGAGCCACAAGCAGTGGGGGATGGGCCTTGAGTTAAGCTTTAAAGGAGCCTGGGGAGTTCTTTTTTTTTTAGGTTTTTTTTTGCAAGGCAAATGGGGTTAAGTGGCTTGCCCAAGGCCACACAGCTAGGTAATGATTAAGTGTCTGAGACTGGATTTGAACCCAGGTACTCCTGACTCTAGGGCCGGTGCTTTATCCACTGCGCCACCTAGTGGCCCTCAGAGCCTGGGGATTTCAAAAAGCAGGAGGGGAGAGCATCACTGGTGTGAAGAGCGGCTAATGCAAAGACAAGGAGGTGGGAGATGGATACGCTCAGTCTCTCTAAATAACAAAATAATGTAGGGGTGGGGGAGCTTTCATAATTGTAGGGCCGTGTGTTGGGGTTCCCATGTGCTAAGTTGTGAAGGGGGAGGAAGATGTGAGAAGGGACCTGCAGGGATGACTTGAACCCGGTTTCTCCAAACTCCCAAGTGCAGAGGCTTTGGTTATTAGGCCCTGCTGACATGTCAGTATGAAATCTTGGGGGTTCTAAGAATGTTGTTTGACAAAATGTTAATAATCACTTTTATACTAATTTTATATTTGGGACTAAGAGGTGTGTGTGTGTGTGGGGGCTTTCCTAGGATCATATATTTGAGCAAGAAGGACGAAAGACCCTTAGTGGGGCAGCTAGGTGGCGCAGTGGATAGAGCACCAGCCTTGGAGTCAGAAGTACCTGGGTTCAAACCCAGTCTCAGACACTTAATAATTACCCAGCTGTGTGGCCTTGGGCAAGCCACTTAACCCCATTGCCTTCCGAAAACCTTAAAAAAAAAAAAGGACCCTCAGGGATCATCAGATCAACTCCTTCATTGTATGGATGAGGAAACTGAGATCAGAGAGTTTAAAGGACTTGCCCAGGGTCACACAGTTAGTATTTGAGGCAAAATTTGACTTGTGATCAGAGGGAGCCCGGAACGGAATGGGGCCACCTTGCTGGCTGCCAAGAAGCTGCCTGGTTTCATGGGCAGAAGATTTACCAAAAAATAAAAATAAAAAACGAAGGCACTTTTGTCCAGGTCTTAGACGACAAAGATAACTTCGGACTTAGGGGAGTGAAGCGGGTGGGCTGTCCTCAAGAAGACTGAAATCTAATAGGGGAAGTAAAGCACTCAGGATGACATAGCGCTAAGGGAAAGTTCCCATGCGATTTTTGCGGAGGGAGGATTCTGGGAATGATTTTTGAAGAAGGGGGTGCCTGCAGGCCCCCTCCCCCCAATCCATGATAGAGGCAGAGGAGGTGGTTGTCTGTGTACGGGAGAGGCTGAAGGCATCATTAGCCCATCAGGTGTCAGCATCAACATGGTGGGGAGCCCCTGGGAGCAGGAGCCCACCGGGTTTCCCGAGGTGGTGGTGAGGGAGCTGACCAGGCTGGTGAGGAAGCAGATCCAAGGTCTTAGAATGAGCATGTCTAGCCATGAGATGAGGAAACTCAGTCTTTTTTCTGGTTGTGTGTGTGGGGGGGGTATCTCTTTCTGAGGGTGGGTCTAGAGGGGACCCTCAGACAGAGGGTCTCTGTCTCCTCTCTCTCTCTTTCTCTCTCTCTAGACAGATAGATAGATAGATAGATAGATAGATACATAGATATAGAGATACATAGATACATAGATACATAGATACATAGATACATAGATACATAGATATAGATAGCTGGACAGAGGCTGAGGAGATCTCAGGCTGAGGAGAGAGTGGGGATGTTCTGAGGGGGGAGGTCTGGATTCCCAAACTGGCTTCCTGGATGCCCAGGCTAGGGTGTCCATGTGCCTGTAAGAGTGAGTGGGCATCTCCAGGCCGAAGCGGGTGCAGAGGCCCAGAGGGAGGGCTCAGGGCTCTGCTGCACTCTCTCTCTCTCTCTCTCTCTCTCTCTCCACTCATCCAAGCTAACACCCTCCTCCTGATGCCTGTCCCTCCCTGCCCCAAGTTTCCCCCAGTTTGGTAGCAGATCTGCAGGGGCAGCGCCTCCGCTGCCCCATCTCCATGGGACCGCCGTCCTGACCAGAGCCTCCCAGGTGGAAGCTGCTCTCAGCCAGCTTTTTCTCTCCCTCTCCTGCCCCGGTTCTGCTCTCGGCCCTGGGCCGCCCTCCCTGATGTCTCTCTGCCTTCTCTCCCCCCAGGAAGTGCGCCCTCAGCGGCTTGTCTCGGACTTGCCGACACCGCATCAGGTTGGGAGATTCTGAGCATTATTACTACATCTCTCCATCCTGCAGGGCCAGAGTAAGTCCTCTGGCTCCCGGGCCCCTGGGCTGCCCCCAGTGGGGCTGCTGTCACAGGCCAGGCTTGGGATGCTGGAGCCAGGATAGACTGGGAGGGAGCGGAGCACCGAAGCTCTCACCTGGGGGTGGGGGAGGCTCCATCTAGATTTCCTCGGGGGGGGGGCGTCATGGAGACCCAGAGAGACCCTTGTCCAGGGTCACGTGGCCCAGGCCCAGAGGCCACTCTTCCTGGCTCCTGGCTCCGAACCTCTGCAGCTAGTGACATATAAAATGGATCTGTGCATGTGTGTAGGTGTGTGTTCTAGTCATACACATGCACAGAGTAGATTGAGGGAGATAGGGGTGTGTGTGTGTGTGTGCAGAGAGGGAGGTGTTGATAGGCGGATAGGTGGATAGACAGGTATATAGATATATAGACAGATGTATACATAGATTGATTTATAGATAGGTAGGTAGATGGGTGAATAGATATAGAGAGATGGATAGAGATGGGTGGATGGATATATATTGTGTGTGTGTGTGTGTGTGTGTGTGTGTGTGTGTGTGTGTGAGAATCTAGACGTGTATCTATATACACACATCAGTGGGGACCTCGGGGAGGAGCCGTGGGGAGACCTCCCCAGTGGCGAGGAGCCCACCTAGGCCTGGGTCTTCATTGGGCAGAAGGACAGATGGCAGGCCCTTGGGCCAGGAGACAGCCCACAGGGTGGGAGTGGGAGGGCATGCTCCCCCAGGATCCCCCACCCCTCCCCCTCCTGTCTCCCCCAGATCACGGCCGTGTGTAACTTCTTCACCTACATTCGCTACATCCAGCAGGGCTTGGTGCGGCAGGATGGTGAGTGGGGGATGGGGCAGGTGGTCAGGGGTTGCCCCCGGTGGCTGGCGCAGGGCAGGCTGAACGCTTGTGTCCCACTATTAGTCCCAGTCAATTCCTGTCTTTGCCCCCCTCTTCCCCAGCAGTGCTTTTATTTTACAGATGAGGAAACTGAGGCCCAGAGCGGGCTTCTGGTTTAAGTGCTGGCACAGATGGGCTGAGATTGCATCTGTGATCTGGCCCTCCACTCCCTAACTGCTAGCTAATCTCCTCCTCACCTTCATCATGCAGTCCCACACAGAAGGGCCTTGACCGAGGGCACACAGGTAGCAAGTAGAAGAGACAGGATTTGAACCTGGGTCACTTATCTGGAAAACAGCAAACCAGGCCTGGCTCCCAATGGTCTCTCTGTCCCCCAGTGACACCCAGGCACTTGCATTCAGCTTCTTAGGGTCTCAGTTGGCCCACCCATAAAATGGGAGCCGTGACCCTGCATGCCTCCAGGGAGGTTTGGTTCCATCCACCCAACAGAAAGGGCCAACTCTTTGTAGGCAGGAAGAGAACACTGTCGTGATGACTTGGGTTCAAGTCCTGTTATTTACACCTGCCCAGCAGGTGCCCATCTGCCCTGGAAGAGGGCATTTCCTAAGTGGGCATCACCCCCAGAAATGCTGGCTCAGGTCCGAGGGCACTCATTCTGCCTTGGTACTGGTGCCATCCTTGGTGCTGGGAACACCCAAGTCAACCAAAGGCTTCCCTGGCGTGGAAACATGACTGCGAGCCAAGGGTTACAAAGTGGGGGTGCTCGGCAGGATTCTGTGAGGGGGGGATGCAGAAGAGGGAGGAGCATTCCTGGCTGCAAAGATGAAGAGTCCTAGGGAGGAGAGGGAGACCACAAGCCAAGGCCTGCCTTGGGAGTAGGGGTGGCTTGATGGGGAACATGCCAGGACCCAAAGCCTTCCTTATGCACCTCAGAATCATCCAGGCAAGGGGAGACCTTGGACAGTGCCTCATTTAGTCTCATTTTACATGGGAAGAAACTGAGGCTCAGGGAATCAAGAATTCCCAACTTGGCTGCCAGCTCAGCTCTGTGCCAGACTGTCTAGGAAACAGAAAGGTATGAGGTACAGACCCTGACCCCCCAGAGGCAGAGTTTGGGGGCCAAGATTTATACAAAAAAAAGCGATGCCAGCTCCCCTGAGGAGTGTCCTGTAGAGAAAAGACTTCTGGCCTTGAAGTGAGGAGGACCTGAATTCAGACCCCACCTCTGCCCTGCACCAGCTCTGTAACCCTGGGCCATCCACTGACCGCTCTGTGCCTCAGCTTTCTCATCAGTAAGATGGAGATGGAGAGGCAGCAAGAGACTGATCTCAGAATCTTGCTTCCAACTCCTCCTTTCTGGAAGTCCCCTCTGGGAAACCACCTATAAAACCAGAAGTTGCCAAGGTGCCCCCCTGCTTTGGCCTTTTTGGGGGTGCTCCCTTAGTAAAGGAAAGCACAAGAAAAATGGCAACTTTGGGGCAGCCAGGTGGCACAGTGGAGTCAGGAGGACCTGAGTTCAAATGTGATCTCAGATAGTTAATGATTGCTTAACTGTGTGACCTTGGGTAAGTCATTTAATGGTCCAAAAACACATACAAAAATGTCAACTTTAATACTTGCTATAGGATTAAATGAGATGAGTGATAAAAGTAGTGCTTTTGGATGTGAACATGACCCAGAAATATCAGCTGTGATTATAATTATAATACTATATAATCATTAGCACACAGATTGCATCGTCTTGTCCCATTCCCGCTCAGAAGCTCCAGGGTCTCCTGGATGTCTACTCTCCTGAGACTAGTGTTCGAGGTCCTCCAAACTCTACTCTCACACATGAAGCCTCCCCTTCAGTGACACCAGAGTCCTCTCTTGCCTCTGTACTCAATGAGGGCCTTTCCCATCTCTTGGCCCTTGCTCATGCTGCCCCCCCCACCCCACCCAGGACCTTCCAGGCTCCTCCATCCTCCAGGACCTCTGGGCTCAAGCCCTATCAAGTCCAGGAAATTTCTGATCGAAGTCTTAGACCCCAAAGCAGAACCCCAAGAGCCAAGTGGCTCTGGTGATGCTGCTCTCTCCGAGCAGATGGAAATTGGACATGTCTGTGGCCTGTAGGCCTTCCCCTAGTGCCTCACATAGCAGGCACTCAATCAAGAAGGTTAGAATTCATCTGCAGCTTTCAGAAAGGGCTTGCGACAGACAGGTTAATGAGAAAGGTTCTGGGGACACACAAATTTAAAATGATTTTAAATCATAGCATCAAATAAAGCTGAAAGGAACCTCAGAGAAATCATCTGGTCCAGCTCTCCCATTTTACAGATTGGGGAAGTCAGGCCCAAATAAAATCAGCAAACATTAAGTGGCTAATAAATGCAAGGGAGAGAGGCAAGTCAAATGCTCTAAGATTTAGTGAATAGTTTAGTGAATAAAAGGTCAATCTTGATAGTGGGAGGAATTAAATTCAAGCCACCCCTTGGACTCATGCTATCCGGGTCTTAGTCTCTAAGACTTCTCAGTCTGCATGATAGAAGGGGTTTTCCACACCAGGAATTTCTTATAATTATGAAGCCATAACTCTGGACACCCATGTTCTTACCAGGGCTTGGTCCTAGGGGATGCCATGCCTCCATGATTCCATGATGCCCAAAGAGTCCCTGCCTTCAGAGGGCTGCCATTTCACCAGGTGTGGGGGGGGACCATTGGGAAGTGTGATATATAATCAGAAAAAGACTCTTATTCAGACTTTGCTATGGATATTCAGAGAACATGGCGCCAAGCACAGTCGAGTAAATACTAATCTGAGAGTCTTCTGATGGAATCCACTCTCTGGAAACTAAATGGATGTCAGAGATCAACCTCTTCATTTTACAGAAGAGAAACCCTACAAGCAGAATTTGAACCCAAGTCTTCTGACTCGAGAGCCAGAGCCTCTTGTGTTGAATCTACTTGAACTGGGTCTTCATCTCTCTGGGCCACTGTTTTCCCATCTATAAGGGAGGTGGGGGATACTCTAAGCCTAATCCTGGCCCCCTGTTGCTCTGAATTAGGTTCCTGGAGATACTGGTGAAATGACTCAAATTCTAAAGAATGACCCTGGGTGGCTCAGTTTCCTCATCCCATGGAGCTGACCATTGCGCCCCCTCATGGGTCTTGGATGGAAGATGTCTTCAGTTATAGGCCTCAGTCATAGGCCTTAGCATTTTGTGCTGTTACATCTGTCCTGACCGTCTTGGGAGGAGAGATTTTTTGGGGGGAGGGGAGAGGACAGGGTTGGGAAAGGTGCTTTGGGTCTGACTCAGTCTCTTCTTTCTGTCTTCCAGTGGAATTGATCTTCTGGGAGATCATGAGGCTCCGGAAGGAGATGTCTCTGGCCAAGTTGGGCTTCTACCCGAATGAGGTTTAGCACCAAAGCTGAGGTCACAGCTCCAGGGAGACGGATGGACACGAAGTTACGAGAGAGGCCCACTGGGCTGGGGGCTGCTCTGATTGAGGCGAAGGACAGGATGGATGGGTCTCTGTCCTCTGAAAGTTTTACCACAGAGGGCCGCCACCGGCAAGGAGACCCTGGAGAAAACCCTGCATAGAGGAGGGGCTGCAGAGAGGAGCCCATGCCTTCAGGCTGGATCTCAGGCACCAAGGCCCAGGCTCCAGGAGGGGCCGCTTCCTGAGCTCCTCGGCTGCCTCCACCAACCGATGCAGTGAATTGTCCAAAAGAAGAAAAAACAATATTGTCACCAAGAACAAAGCCTGCAGGCTCTTGTGGCCCGTGGGGAGGTGGGGGGCTGGAGGGCATCTCTAGTCTTTCGTGTCCAGACCCCTGGCCCTCCTCCACAACCAACCAGCCCCCCCACCAAAGGTAAAAGTCAGGGAGGGGGTCTTCTGTACGAGCTCAGGAAAACAGACATCAAGGCCCCTGTTATTTGCCCATCCCCCCATTCCCTCGCTCCCCTCCCCCATTCCACACACATCACCATGACATGTCTTTGGGCCAGAATCGACAAGGAGCATCCTTAGCCTGTGGGGCGCAGCGCCCCCTTGTGGCGAGCCTTTGTTCTCTCCTGGCCCTGTTAACCCCCAAACTCAACTTGGTGTCTCTGGGAAACTTCCAACACTCACCATGGACTGGGGAGCTCAGCTTGGGAAGGAAGCAGGACTGTGGCCTTTCCCCAGGCTCATGTTTGGCCCTCCTCCTCCCCGCTTCATCCCCTTGCCCGCCCCAACACCCCTGGGCTCTGGGCTGCTCCCCAGCTCAGACCTGGGCAAGGGGCATCACGTGGAAATGTTGGACAAAGGATGACCGGCCCCTGGTGCGAGTGGCCGCCCCACCTCAGCAGTGGTGAGGACGAGGGGGGTGTCGCCTCCCCCCCCCCCGTGAGTGTGTTGCTGGCCCTTGGCATCTCTCTCACACACATATGTCCATAGGGCTTTAGGGGCATCCCAGATCTCAGCCAGAAAGACTTGGCAGCCAAGGGTTAATAACCACCCCTGCACCCCCCAGAGAGCTGTGCTCCTTCCCGGCTACCATGGGGCACGTCCCAAGCTGGAATGCCATCCCCCGTCTCTGCTGCTCCCTGAAGCACGGTCCTTCCGAACTCAGAATTACAGGCGCCATTGGGCAGGCTTGTTGGACAAAGCTGTGGGGGGAGGGGAAGGGAAGGAGACCTTTCCCATAAGCCGATGCCAATGATTTTCCTTTAAATAGGATACTTCTGAGAAATTTAAAGGGGCTTGGCACCCATCAGAGTTGAGATCAGCTGGAAGGCTTGGGGGGTAGTTTAGTGAGGTTTATTATGGAGGCCAGGACCACTTGCTTCCCCTAAACGGCCCCATTGGTAAATGAATGCTCCCGGCAGGCCCACACCCTTGACCTGGGTAATGGGATCGCACCCTGGGCCTTCCCACCCCCTCTTCTACCACCTCCAGCCAGCCGAGAGGCACGGTGGCCACCTGTTCTGACCAGAAATGGGTTTCCTGTATAATCTCTCAGCGTCAGTACCATCTCCTATTCCTGTAATCCCCTGCCCCCCCCCCCCCCCATGGCAGCTGGGCCCATATAGCTTGAGTTTCCCACCTGTCTCAGTCTATTCAGGGGGCCCTGCCAACCTAGGAGGATGCACGGAATGGGGGAGGGAGGCCCCCATTTCCAGCTCCTGGACTGTTCTTCCTTAGGTCCCAGGGGTGGGGAGCTCTGTTCTCCATTATAATGGGTGCTTTCTTAGATCTGGAAGGGCTAGGGATTTACAAAGGTGCCTGTCCCCCTAACTGGGTGGGAGATTTAGGGGGGTGGGCTGGGCAGGCAGGGAGCATTGGTGGGGGGAGTCTTGTGGTGGTGCCTGGAGGGAGGGAGTGACTATAGTCTGGGGGTCCTTTGAAGGATTCATCCCTAAGGGGCCTCCCTCTACCCACCTGGCCCTCGTGATCTAAGGCTGCTCTGGATACAGACCGCCTGCTGGCTCACTTCTAGTTTCCTTTTTTAATGAAATGTAACAGAATCTCTATTTAATAAAGGAAGGATTTATTGGTAAAGACTGAGGAGTTTCTTGCAGACATCTTGAGAACCAAAGAAGAAATTGTATCCTCTTCATTCTCCCTTGGATGAAGGATTGGACTAAGAACTGGACCAAAGCCCAGGCCATTTTCCAGACCTCTCTGGCAGAATCAGGAGGTCTGCCTAGGACCCACAGTATGGAGGATCCAGGGAAGGAACATTAGACTTCATAGCCAGGGGTCTCTATCAGTTCTATGACCTTGGCTAAGTTACTTATCTGGCCCACAGATTCCTCATCTTTAAAAGGTGAGGATTGGACCAGATGGTCCCCAAGGGTCACCTTCTGTTCTGATTGACCTGAACTCTTTTATTTTTATTTTTAATTTTTGCAAGGCAATGGAGTTAAGTGGCTTGCCCAAGGCACACAGCTAGGTAATTAAGTGTCTGAGGCCGGATTTGAACTCAGGGACTCCTGACTCCAGGGCTGGTGCTCTATCCACTGTGCCACCTAGCGCCCCCCCCCCCCACGACCTGCAGTCTTAATGCTCC
The DNA here is from genome assembly GCF_037893015.1 of Macrotis lagotis. Classification (NCBI taxonomy): domain Eukaryota; kingdom Metazoa; phylum Chordata; class Mammalia; order Peramelemorphia; family Peramelidae; genus Macrotis; species Macrotis lagotis. The sequence goes on from NC_133660.1 coordinate 286,529,641, forward strand.
ATCTCTCCAGTCCCTTTCCTCTGATCTGAATTCGATCACCACACATGGCAACCTATCAAGAAGCAGCAGGAAGATTGTTAAGGATGGTGGCTTTTCAGACTTTAACAAGGTGGTAACACTTGTATGCCTTTCCTTTGGCCCCATCTCCCACTGACACACTGTGTGACCTTGAATAAATCTCTATCCCTCCCTAGGCTCTTTGCTCAACAATAAAATGATTTGGATTTGAAGGCCTCAGAGGGCCAAGAGCCAACTCAAAAAACATTCACCACCCACTGTATAGCCGGGCACTGATCAAAGGCAAAACCCTTATCTGCCTTTACCCACCTGTTATCCTTTACCTTGTCCAACAAGGGTCATCAACAAAAATCTGATTTCTGACATATTTCTATGGTTTGAAGCGAATCAGATGGAGATGGGAAGACCTAGGTCCAAATCTTGTGTCTGAGACGAATTGTGTGAACCTGGTCTCATCAATGAGCTGCTCTGAACCTAAATTTTCTTAATTTATATGATAAATATGACACTACCCCTTCTTCAGGTGCTTTTGAGGATCCAATAACTAATATAAAGGGTTTTTCCAAAGTCAAAGCACTGCAGAAATGTAAGCTTACTCTTTTATGAGAAATAGAACATCTAGAACATGACAGACAACTGGCCTTGGAGCCACTTGGGGTTTCCTGATCCTGGCCAAGTAACTTACCCTCTTGGTGGTTGAAGTAATTAAGAAGATTCTAAGTTGGAAAGTTCCAGCTAGAATTGCAGGATGTTATCTCACCCAGAAATTCCCGATATCAATGATACTATAGGTTCAGTTCCTTTTCCTGTCTCCCAATATTAGTATTATTTCCTGTTTTCTCATTGAGGTTAGACTGAACCAAAACAGCTGCCTTGAGAAGACTTGGTGGCCAAGCAATCTCTGGAACCCCAGCTCTCCCACCAATGTACCTGCTTTCAAAGCTAAGGCTATCATCCTCATCCTCCCTGAATCTAGTCCCCAATAAGAGAACATAGGCTTGGGGCAGCTAGGTGGTCCAGTGGAGAGAACACCAGCCCTGGAGTCAGAGGGTCCTGAGTTCAAATATGGCCTCAGACAGTTACTTAGCTGTGTGATCTTTATTTTTTTTGAGTTTTACAACTTTTCCCCTAATTTTGCAAAATCATATCCTAAAGGAAAAAATGAGATTAGCTGTGTGATCTTGAGCAAGTCACAAACCCATTGCCTTGCAGAGAGAGAGAGAGAGAGAGAGAGAGAGAGAGAGAGAGAGAGAGAGAGAGAGAACGAACATGGGCTTTAGGGAAAAAAGAGACCCCAGACTTAAAGTCAAGCAACAAGTAGTTTTTTTCCTCCATTGACTTCAATTTCTTTGACTCTAAAATGAAGTATTTGACCTATATAGTTTCTGAGGTCCTTTTTCTCTCTGATCCTATGACCCCATATGTTTGCTTTAGATTCATCTGTCATCTGTCAAGGTGTGACAAAAAGATACATCGGTGGGGGCTCAGAGTTCTGAATTTGGATAAGTGATCCAATTGGGTTTCTGAATTCAAATGTCAGTTTATTTTTATAGCAAGCATTTATTAGATGCCTCCAGTATGCCAAAAAGTGGTGACACAAATACAGTCCCTGTCCTCAAGGAGCTTACATTCTCTAGAGGGCTATAACACATAGTGAAGAGTGGTGGCCAGGGAAGGATGTTTTGATCTGATGAATCAGAGATTGTGGTATCCTCACTGTGGCAGTAGGGCAAGGATGATGCAGGAAAAAGAATTCAGGTCTTGCTAAGGGATTCTGCCCCCTTCTTCTGGAAAAGAAAGGATTTAAGCTTATCAGATGCCAAGGGAACCAGTTCCGCAAGGCAGTTAAAGTTTCTGAAAGAATTCTCTGCTTAGCTCAAAGATCACTGTAAGGAAATTACTATGACATCTTTCACAATGGCAACTTCTTTGTTGTGGGTTTTCCCATAGGTCCACTGACTCAGATGGCAACCCCCCTGTCATTTTTTTTATATCATCCTCATGAATTGTGACCAAAAAGTTTACTATCCTGCAATAGCATTTAGCTAGGCTGGTTCTCAGAAAACCCAGGTGTGCAGCTCACCAACAGTCCTATGATGTCATCCTCTGGAGGCCTGAGTTCAAATTCTGGTTCTGATACCTGCTGGCTGTGTGATAGCAGGTGAGCCAGACTTCCCTCCCTGAATTTCAGTTCCCTCATTTGTAAGATGGCCATCATCATAATCTTTCCATGGTCCATTGACCAGGGTCTCTGTGAGGAAAGCTCTCTGTAAACCAATGAACTACAGAATCATGTGCTGCTTACAGCTGTTTGGATGTCAATTGGACAGTCTCTTGAGGACTTAGGCCTGATATGAATGCCAGCCACCTGATGCTTCAAGACTTTTAATCTCAGCTGATAGGCCCCCCTCTTCCACTGCCATGGAACCCATGTTCATGGTCGGGTAGACAAGGCTCTTGTGAGCTATCATGACACCTAAATTCCCATGCCCTTTAGTTTAATTGTTTATCATCTGTGTCCAACTCTTTGTCATTCCATTTGGAGTTTTCTTGGCAGAGATATTGAAGTGGTTTGACATTTCCTTCTCCAGCTCAATTTACAAATGAGGAAACTGAGGTTAAACCATGTTAAGTGACATAGTGTCTGAGGTTGGATTTGAATTTACAAAGAAGTTTTCCTGGCCCTGAGCCCAGGACACTATCCATTAATTTCCCAAAGACCTCAATCAATGAACTTCTCAGAAGTTAGCTAGGTTAGTTCTCAGATGGATGATAGAACCTACTCCAGGAGGCCTGGTAGGATCTGGATTTCAAAGAGCTGCAGAGTATATGTGAATATTACCCCCCCTCCCCCAAGTCTTTTCTCCAGGTTCCTTCTGGTGATCTATGTATGGAATAATTAAGGAGACCTTCCCTTATCCTCATTGTTTTCCTCTCAATGCTGTCCAATGTCCTCCTTAAATGTAACACCGAGAACAGAACCCATTTCTCTCTCTTTTTTCACAATTTTCCCCTCAATCCTATCCCCCCCCCCAGAAGGCAATGTCAGTCTCTACATTGTTTCCATGGTGTACATTGATCCAAATTGAATGTGATGACAGAAAAAATCAGATCCTTCAGGAAGAAACATAAAGTATAAGAGATAACAAGATCAGACAATAAGATAGCAGGTTTCCCCCCCCCTAAGTTAAAGGAAATAGTCCTTGGACTTTGTTCAAACTCCATGGCTCTTTATCTGGATACGGATGATATTCTCCATCACAGAGCCCCCAAATTGTCCAATTGTTGCCCTGATGGAATGAGCGAGTCCATCAAGGTGGATCATCAGCCCCATGTTGCTGTTGGGGTGTACAGTGGTTTTGGGGTTCTGCTCATCTCACTCAGCATCAGTTCATGCAAATCCCTCCAGGCTTCTCTGAATTCCCATCCCTCCTGGTTTCTAATAGAACAATAGTGTTCCATGACATACATAGACCACAGTTTGCTAAGCCATCCCCCAATTGAAGGACATTTACTTGATTTACAATTCTTTGCCACCACAAACAGGGCTGCTAGGAATATTTTTGTACAAGTGATGTTTTCCCCCCTTTTCCTCATCTCTTCAGGGTATAGACCCAGTAGTGGTACTGCTGGATCAAAGGGGAAGCACATTTTTGTTGCCCTTTGGGCGTACAGAACCCATTTCTCTTGATCTAACTAGGACAGATTACAGAGCCTATCACCTCCCTAGTTGAGGATATGAATCCTCTCAGTGAATAGAGCATTGGATGTAGAGTCAGGAAGACCTGAGTTCAAATCTTAATTCAGATAATTAGGCTGTTGTGACCCTAAGTCATTTAACCTTTCTGGGCTCAGTCTCCACAACTGTTAAATGGAAATGATGATACTAATAGCAGTGTGGTTGTGAGGGTAAAATGGAATAATGCAGGTAAAGTGCATTGTAAACCCTGAGGCACCGTGCAATTATCCTAGTCAGAATAACTAATGATACTTAACATTTATATAATTGAAGGGCTTGTAAATGCATTATCTTATATCTATAGCAATTATGTTATGATTTATGTAACCTCAGTTCACATTAGCTTTTCCAGCTGCCAATACCAGGTCACACTGAGCTTACAATCCCTGATGGCCCTCCCATCTTCTTTCAGATGCACTATTGCCTATTTTCCCTTCTTCCATTGCATACTCATGAAACTGAGGACAAGTGTGTGAATTTATATTCGTAGCTACCCCAGATTTAAAGCACTCGAACTAATAACTCCTAAGTCTTGATAGATAAATAGATTTTTACTGAACCAACCAGAAAGGACATGGTCTGGAAAAAAAAAAAGACTTCAAACCCACCAGCTAGTTAAGTGATAAGTTGCTTCTAAAGTTGGTGTTCTACAATGAGGAACCACATTGCCATTGGGAAGAATAAATGCCCTATAGAAAGAAACAGGCAATCCATGAGGCCAGGCAGGGATATCTGTGACCAGAGAAACTCACCTTCTCCACACTGTGGAGGTTCCGTCATTGATGGATATCAGCTCTTTGCTTGGATGTTCCTTTATCTGATCATAATCTTTTCTCATTCCCTCTTTCCTTCTGCCTTATGACCCTTAACCCTCTTCTTCATCTTCACTATGACTTCCAATTCCTTTGACCCTCAGGTCTTTAGCAGATCATCACTCCATATACTGACTAGATTCTTCTTCCATCCCTATCCTGACCCCTTAGTGGATTAGTCAAACCCTACACTACCTTCTACCCTCCTATCTAGATTCCCCATCCTAGGGACAAGCACATGGAGCCAAACTCCAACTCTGGATTAGTCCTGCCATCTGCCTCCATTACTTGTAATCACAAAAATCACATTGATTGGGTCCACTTTAAATTTATGTTTTATAATCTCAACTGGGCCCTCACTGTGGCAAGGCAATCATCAAACTGCCCTCTCTGTTGTTATCCACAGTGCTTGTTCGAAACTTCCTCATTTCTCCTCAAGTTTCCCAAGGAATTCCTTTCCCCTTCCCTTTCAACTGAGGAACATCGATGAAAAAAAAATGAGTAAGTACCCTGTTTAGCACTTAAAGTCTTTGTTACCTGCCCTCCTCTTACCTCTGGTTTTCTTGCACTTTACTCCTCTCTACCTACTCAGTGATCCAGACATCAGTCTCCTTGCTGTTCCTAGCATGTGACATTCTAACTGCAGTCTTTTCTTTTCTCTTTTTTTAAATTTATTTTTTCAAATTATATGTAAAGCTAATCTCAACATTTTTTTTTTAGGATTTTGCAAGGCAAATGGGATTAAGTGGCTTGTCCAAGGCCACACAGCTAGGTCATTATTAAGTGTCTGAGGCCGGATTTGAACTCAGGGACTCCTGACTCCAGGGGTGGTGCTCTATCATCCACTGCCCCACCTAGCCGCCCCTCAGCATTCATTTTTGTAAAATTTTTCCCCTCTTACTCGTTCCTCCCCTCCCTCCCAAGACAGCAAGTAATCTGATATAGGTTATACATGCTCAATCATGCTATACATATTTCCATTTTAATCAGGTTGTGAAAGAATCAGAACAAAAGGGAAAAATCATAGGAAAGAAAAAAAAACAATTTTAAAAAGTAAAAATGGTATGTTTTGATCTGCATTCAGACTCCATAGTTCTGTCTCTGCATGTGGATGACATTTTCCATTGTAGACCTTTTAGAGTCCTTGATCACTGGGAGTTAAATTGATCATAGTTGGTCAGCACTACAATGTGGCTATTACCATTATAATGTCCTCCTGGTTCTGCTCATTTCACTTTGCATTAGTCCATGGAAGTCTTTCCAGCTTTTTCTGAAATTCTTCTGTTCATCATTTCTTATAGCACAATAGTATTCTGTGACATTCATATACCATAACTTGTTCAGCCATTCCCCAATTGATGGATTTCCCCTCAATTTCCAATTCTTTGCCACCACAAAAAGAGTTGAATAGTTTCATCCATGTTGGTCTTTTCCCTTTTCTTGTGATCTCTTTGGGATACAGAGCCTTTTCAATGACTATCTCTCATACCTGGAAGATTCTCCCTCCTCTCCTTTACCTCTTAATTTATCTTCTTCAAAGACTCAATTCAAATCCCACTTTTGGTAAGAGCCCTTTCCTGGTCTCCTTAATTGCTAATGTCTTTCCCTTTGAGATTTCCTCTCATTTTCTCTTCATGTTTCTTGTTTGACTCTAGCTAAGTCTGTGTCTGTCTCCTCCATTAAAATGTGAATCTATCTATCTATCTATCTATCTATCTATCTATCTATCTATCTATCATCTATCTATCTATCTATCTATCATCTATCTATCTGTCTATCTATCATCTATCTATCTATCATCTATCTATCTATCTGTCATCTATCTATCCATCATCTACCTATCTATCTTATCATCCATCTATCATCTATCTATCTATCATCTATCCATCATCTATCTATCTATCATCTATCTATCTATCTATCTATCAATCATCTATCTATCATCCATCTAGCTTTCTAGCTCTTTAGCTCTCAAGACACATACACAGGTATCTAAATATATACAGACACATACACACACATATATGTTTATATATATTTGCCTTTTTATCTACAATACTTTGTATAGTGCCTAAGACAGAGCAAACGTTTAATAAAAGCTTCTACATTGTGTTGGCTTTGTTAGAATATATCTCTGTTGGTCTCTAGCTGAAGTGTTCTCTGAGCTAATTCTGCTAACATACTCTGGGGTTTAATGGTTAAAAAAGACTTCCCTTACCAGAGAAGACAAATTCTTTTTAGCTGAAAAAGCTAAAGCATAAACTCTAGTTAATTGGCTCAGTGGATAGAGCACTAGTCCTGGACTCAGGAAGACCTGAGTTCAAATCCAACCTCAGACAGTCACTAGTTGTGTTACCTTAGGCAAGTCATTTACTCCATTTGCCTCAGTTTCCTCATCTGTAAAATAAGCTGGAGAAGAAAATGGTAAGTATTTTTGCCAAGAAAATCCCAAATGGGATCCCATAGAGTCAGACAAGATTGAACAATAACAAAGATACCAGTGGAGTAATGGGCTTTCTCTCATCATGGGGTGGAATCAGCTTCCTTGCCAGTGGGGCATCTCTGACAGCAACTTTGTGTCACTTTTCCTGAATTTTCTATGTAATAGCTACTCTCCAGGTGAACCTCATCTCCAGTTCTTCAGAGATGCCTTGTGGCCACTCAGCATCCCTGAAGAAATGTTATTGCTAAGAATTTAGGGAGAAGTGACTCAGGAGCATTTAAAGAAAGATTACTCAACCAACCCATCGTCTACCTGCTGACCAGCGAGCCCAGCTCAGTGACCACCCATAGTATCTGTCTAAGGGAGATGTACTGAGAGATGAAATCCGCGAGTTAGCCATCCAACTGATATTCATAACAGTAAAGATGTTGTTTGTCCTTCATTCTCAAAGAAGATCATCAGGGAGGTGATGCCATGACCTGTTGGTGAATTGGATTTGGGTGAGGGGGTCTGTGCTAAGTCTCCAGCCTCGTTTTCTCCTCCAGAGTCATCTGAGTCCATTGGCCCAATAGGAATCAGCATGACTGGAGACAGCCCTGGAAAGGCAGCTAGGTGATGCAGTGGATAGCATACTGGCCTTGGAGTCAGGAGGATGGGAGTTGGAATCTGGTCTCAGTCACTTGCCTCTTACTAGGTCACTTAACCCTGATTGCCTTGCATCCATCCCGTAACAGTAAGTGGAGGGGGAGGGAAGAGAGTATTTCTAAGTACAAGTTTTCATTTGATATTATAGAAATTTACTGGTCTTACAAATATGATAGAAATCTGGTCTTATTGCTGATAATGATAGCTTAATTAAATTTATAATTTATAATTTAATTAATGTTTTAAAGTTTGGAAAATGTCTTGTCCACAGACTCAGTTGATTGAATTACATGTCACAGTCGGAACGTAAGAATTCTTCACTCACTTCATTTTTCCCAAGTGGATCGTTAGGCCAAACTTGTGAATGGGAGTGGCTCGCCTTTCAGGGATCTAATGGTGTGAATAGGACTCCAGGCCCAAGCATCTGAGGGATCCAACTATCTCCATTTTGATGTTACCCTGAACATCTTCCATGAGTCTGGTACTATCCCAGTCTCCAAAGATCTCAACAGGAGAGAAAGTCCAGCTAAATCTAAGGAGACGAAACTTGAGAGAGAGAAATACGCAGGGAGGTTGTCACTGACAGTGGGACAAGGTCCAGAAATTTTGCGGTTGGCAGGTACATGCAATAAAGACAAGAATGGGCGATGAAGGTTCTAAGAATCAGTCTAAGGACAGGCTAATCTCTAGTCTTTTTGCTCTTGTCCTCGGGTTTATTTTCCACGTCAACCACGAAGAAGGACTGAGAGGAGCTTTGCTATCTCAGCCCCAGATATTCTCCGCCGTGGTTTTCCTGCCTGGGGTTCTTGAAATGATCCGAGAGCATAAGGACAGACGAGAGGGGTTTTCTGACCCTAAGTAAATAAGTGGCTGGGTTGGAGGAGCAGAGTAGTTATCCTTCTCCGAAGGGTGCTTTCTTTGCTGGCTGTCTAATTGGAGCTCATTTTGGTGGCTGTGGTTGGGGAGTTGTGTCTGACTCTCGGTGACCCCCTTTGGTTTTTGGCCAAAGAAATGGAATGGTTTTCCATTTCTTCTTTTACAGATATGGATACTGAGGGTGAAGTGACTTGTCCAGGATCACACAGTTAATGAATATCTGAGGTCAGATTTGAACTCACGAAGATGAGTCTTTCTGATACCAGATCTGGCTCCCTGGCACTGCCCCTAAAAACTAATGTGCATGTCAGGGTATAGATACTCAGCTATTCTGTCCTTCCCTCTTTGAAATTCTAGTCTAAAGTGGTCCCTTCCTTTCAAGGACATCATTCCTTATTGATGTGAAACAGATCCAGGATATAAGTTCCCCCTTGTGGGTTCCTCTATCTTTTGAAGAATGAAATAATCATTAAGGAGAATCAGAAAACTCTTCTGTTCCCAACTACAGCTGAAGGGAGGAGGGTTTATGACCTTGGAGTTTGGAAGGTCTGGAAGGGGGCCTTAGCATGTTCAGGTATGTGGTCAGTGCAGGACCGATGTCCTGTGGGGGGTGGGGAATGACCTTGAGGAACCCAGCTTCCCCAGGGGTAGTTGAGATGAGGATTCCTCCACTGCCTTTGGATGTGAACGTGGCAGGGTGGATGCTATGTAGAAATGGAGCTAAATTGAGCTCCAACTGTCCCCAGAGACTGAGGTGGCATAGCAGAGGGTATCCCCGCCCACCTAAGGTCCTGGAGGAAATAGTTTAGTTTGTTCTTGCTATAGCTTCAAAGGAAGTATTCCATTGTGAAATCTGGCAGATAGATAAATATGGGGTGCTAGACTTGGGACCCTAAGATCCAAAGTAGTTGGACCAACACAGCTGGTAGAGACTCTGGCTGATTATGGCGGAGAAGATACACCCCCCAAATCCCTCAGAGTACTCTAGAACCCTGAGGAACCTAGACATACTACTGGATTCGTGGATAGTGAGCCAAGGCATTTTCTCTACAAAGAGTATATACATTCTTTTTTTTTTCCTTGTAAGGCAGCGGGGTTAAGTGGCTTGCCCAAGGCCATACAGCTAGGTAATTATTAAATGTCTGAGGCCAGATTTGAACTCAGGTACTCCTGACTATGCACCCCCCCCCAAGTCTCAGTGACAGCCAGGCAGACAAAGTGGGTTCCTGGCATGAAGAATGCTCATTTACCTGGCTTCTCAGCCAGATTTTACATTCACATGTAGACATTTGATGTCATGGAAATCACACCCTCCCCTTCCAAGTGGATGTAAACACTGAAGAAGTGAAGCCGAGGTTGTTGTGTCAAAGTGTTGATGTGTCAACCCCAGTGAGCCCTTGGCACGGGACCAGCAAATTTCTGATTGAGTCAGAAGGGAACTAAAGGGATTGATTGAGCAAACACCAGCCAGATTTTGGGGTGTGTTCACTAGCTAAGGCCTGGGGAGTTGGGGGGGGTGTCTCAGCTCAAAAGTGCTCTGTGGAAGAGATTCCTGAAGAGATCTCTCTCTCTCTCTGTCTATCTCCCTCTGCCCCTCCCGTCTCTCTCTCTCTCTTCTGTCTTTCTCTCTCCCTCTCTCTCCCCAATCTGTCTATCTCTCATGACTCTCTGTCTCTCTCTATCTCTCTCTCCCCATCTCCCCCCCCCCCCCCCCAATTCGTCAGGGAGATAGTCACCATTCAGCAGTTCCAGAGTTCAAGGCATAACTGAGGGAGAAAACACATAGTCTAGGAGAGGCATTCACTGGAGGGAAGGAACAGCTTCAAGGACTGAACCTGGAGAAGAGGGCTGCCTATGGAATCAAGAGAGAAGGCTCCAAGACCCTTGAAAGTCAGACTTCAGAGAGGGGACTCTGTGGAACCTCATGCCTAGAGGAGAGCCTCATGAACCCTCTACAAAGATAGAAAAGGCTTCCAGGCCCTCCAGGAACAGAAGTTATGAGCTGCTCTTGTTCTCTGTGCAATCCCACATATAGGCCTCACTTCCATCATGTTTTAAATTTAAACCCATCCTTTTCCCAGACAGTCTGTGAGAGAGCATGCTCTTCAGGCTTATAGGGGAGCTGTTCAAAAGCCCTCATTTTACTATATCATTGCAGTAAATACCTTTACTTTGCAGCAGTTTAGTCTACTGGCATACTGTTAAAGAAAACATACTGGTGGGAGCTCATGAGATACAGGGCTAGGAGTGCAGACCCATAGGCTTCACCTCACACCTCAAGGCAGCATCTGCTCTCAAGGAGCCACCTACAAGTACCAGTTAGGGGAATAACCCAGAGGTGGAATTATAACCCTTTGTTTCCCTCTTTGTAAATTGAAGATTTAAGGTCCCTTCAAGTACTGACATGCTCTATTCTAGGATCCCTTGGAGCTCTGGTATTCTCGGTTCTAAGGTATCACTCAACTGATATTCCAGGTGCTCTCTCCTTAAGAGCCTTTGGGATCCAAACATCTGTGATTCCAGGGCCTCTGGAAGAGGAGATGACAGGACAGGAGAAGCATTATTCCAGTATCACCCTATGAACTCCCCCAGAATGGATGGGGGTGAGATGAATTAACACTCTCCATTCTCAGGCTCCCAACCATTGGTGCCTGAAGAATCTGGGCCTGGCTGCTCCTCCTCCCCCTCTTTCCAGCTGGCCATAAAGATGAGCCAATCTTAGGCCTCAGGTGACAGCAAGGGCTGCCAGAGGCCCCACCTCTCAGCACCTGAGAAGTTAAATATTGACCTTTCAAATTCCAAGTGCAAGGGAGTGACCCCCCCACACTGGGGCCAGGATGATAAGGGAGGAAGAAAATAGGACTCTTCAGGTTCACTGCCAACACCCTGACTGGAGGCTCCGTGGGGCCCAAGGATTTACTAACTGTGACTTTGGGCAAGTCATTTCCCCCTTGGGGACTCAGGTTTCTTAGCCTGTAAAGCAAGAAGGCTAGATTGGGTAATCTCTAGAGCCATGACCTTGCAATCAATCTGTGCTGCCATCTTAAACTGGGAGTGGGGAAAGGGGAGCCTGAAAGCTCATAGAATCCTACAGCCAAAGCTAGGGTGTGAGGGACCTCTTTTAAGGACGACAGACTTTGTAGTGTGAGAGGGAATGTCAGGGAGCATCTGTTCCATACCTCTCATTTTACAAGTGAGGAAACTGAGGCCTGGAAAGAGATAGTAACTGGCCCAAGGCTACATAAGCAGCAAATCGCAAAGCAGGGATTCCAACCCAATACAGGGTCTGCTCTGCAGTGGCGCCAGGCTGCTTCCTTCCATTCCTCTGCAGGCAAATGGCTGCTGCCCCACCCAGGGGCATTTGGTAAGATGCCACCTGCCTTGCATTCTTCTCTCCTAGGGAGATAGAGAGAGCCAAAGAGAGCCAGAGAGTGGTGTATACACTCCAGTGGCCAGCACACTCATACACACACTCTCACACTCAGTCTCACACACAGTCACACACACACACACACACACACACACAAACACACAACCTCACACTCTCACAAACACACATGTACACACTGACATATTTACTTCCTGTCTTCCAGAATCAGGGTACACTTGGAACTTTGGCATGACCCATAAAGATGTTGCCAACCCCTGCTCTAATCTCTGTGGAGGAGAAAATAAACAAACCCATAAGCTTCCTTCTGTCTTTCGCCCCCACCCCCACCCCCAGCAGTTCCCTAGCCCAGGGCGCTGGCCATACTAAGACATTACCTTATAAATCCTTGCTGACTGACAGCACCCAGTCTTGGCCTTAGACTGCATTCCAAGAAGGGGCCAGGGTGGCAGGTGCTCAGACAAAGAACCTCCTTTTGACTGGCACACACCTCCTTCCTTCTTGTCCCTGCCTCTGACCCCCAGTACTGCAGAGGGAGACAACCAGGGTCGGTGTTCCCCAAATTTGATGCTTGGCTGGGGAGAAGCAAGAGGGCCAGGCACCTCACCAGTTTGTCCTTCCCTCTGCCATCCCTATTCCAGAAAGAAGCACTAATGAGTAATTATTGAGTGTGTGTGTGTGTGTGTGTGTGTGTGAGCACGCGCATGCGCACGTTTGGGAGGTGTGGGGACCTTGTGCCTATGGACTCCTTTGATCTCCCAACCAGTCCCATGGATGTCTTCCCAGACAATCTGGGGAACCCCACAAACCCTTTCTCAGATAGCCTGGGAAACCCCATGGACCCCATATCAGATTTTTTTTTTTCTGAAGAAAAATTTGAAGGAAATGGCCCATTTCACTCAGAGGTTTAGGTCCATAGAGAAGCACTATCTCAGTTGGGGCAAATGGGGTGTCCCTCATTGCCCGTCTCCTGGCCACCAGCCTGGAGACAAGAAACTGAGAGGGACTATTTCTCACTTCCTCCTCCTGGTTTTTCTGTCAGGGCTGTCACGTCTCCAGTAAAAGGTGACACAGAAGTGATTGGCAGGGGCCTTCTCTCGGAGGGTGCCAGCTCCAGAGGGAGACTCCCCTTTCGGGCCCCTTCCCCTGCCCCCCCCTTGGGGGAACCTGGCTTCCATCCAGCCCTGATGGAGTCACTGCCCACAACAGCTGTGTCTGGGAAGGGGAGGGAGATGAGGCCAGAAGGGGGGGGGTGGCCGAGGACCCCAGAGCTAGACCCAGAAATGAGACTCAGAGGGGCTCTGACTTACCCAAGGTCACCTCGCTCATCAAGAGAAGGAAAGACTAGCACCCAGATCTTGATCCTGGGGCCGGGGGCTGTTCTGATTCCAGGAATCTCCCCAGCAGACACCTTCCAAACTGAGGGGGTCTTCCCTCAGGCACAGCTCAGTGTCCCCTCGGAGAGAGGACAGCTGTCTTGGGTCTCCATCCCACCTCTGATGCTGGCTGTTGCGTGACCTTGGAGGAGTCACTTGAGATGGAAGGAAACCAGTAAGGAGAGGTAAAGGTCCTGAGTCCTAATTCGGGCTCTAATGCCTCCTCTCTGGGAGACAGGTAAAAAAGGGAGGCCTGAGCTGGCTGTCTCCCAAGGTGCCCCACCAGCTCTGAATGCGGAGCCAGCAATCACTATGCCCTCCCATGGACTTCTTCCATTTGGGGCATCGCCTCCCTTCTCTGGGACTCCCCCCCCCCCCAATGAGGGGCTTTAGCTAACCTGCCTCCAAAGAGGCTTTCCGGTTCAGAAGAAAAGATCCCTGTGCTTGGCTGGCCCCTCTGAAGTCCTTTCCCTCTAGATGTCCGGGTCTCTCCGAACCTCAGTTTTCTCCTCCGTAAAATGGGCCCGTGGAGCCGTAGCCAAAGCGCTGTGTGAACGGCGGCCTCTCCTCTCCTCCCAGCTCCGGTCCCTGCCGAGCCGCCTGGCCTAAGTCCCCCCCGGCCCTCGTTTCTCATGAGCCACGACTCGGCCGGGTGTGAAGGGCTGGAAGCCGCTCGGCGAACACTAGCGCCTCTGCCCCAGCCGTGGGGCGGAGGGGGAAACTGAGGCGCAGCCGCTTGTCCTGGCTCTGCAGCCTGCCTCTCCCATCCCCATCCCCACCCTGCTCCTGCTCTGCTCTGACTGGAAGTCGGGGCTGAGTTCAAGTCCTGCGCCGCCGGGGGCGCGGGCAGCCCGAGGGTGGGCAGCGGGGGCGCCGGGCCCGGCGCCCCGCTTCGGGGCAAGCCCTCCGGGGCCCCGAGGCCAGCCAATGGCAGGTTCCCGGGCCTGTTGACACAGGCCTCGGATTGGTGCCAGCTGCTCCGCTGCCGGTGGCTGTGAAAGGGCCGGAGAGGATGACGAGGGGAGGATGTGGAGGAGAGGGAGGGGGCGAGGCTGAGCCCGGCTGTCAATGGGTTTATAAGGCAGGGAAAAGTTGGTCGAGGCTGAGAGCGCCTCTGGGAAGGGGCAGGCCCAGGCCAGGGGGCCGCGGAGCCGGGCCAGAAGCCGGGACCGCCCGGGAAGGGGGCGGCGGAGCGCGGGGGCCGGCGCGGCGCGGCCAGAGGGGCCATGGGGGCGCCGGCGGAGGCCGGGGAGGGCAGCGGCGCGCCCGAGACCCCCGTGCCCACCTACGGCTGGCAGGAGATCCGGAAGCACAGCCTGCCCACCGACAAGTGGGTGGTGATAGAGCGGAAGGTGTATGACATCAGCCGGTGGGCCGATCGGCACCCCGGGGGCAGCCGCCTCATCAGCCACCATGCGGGAGAGGACGCCACGGTACGCAGACCCCCACCCCGTCCCCTCCCGGGCGCCCAGCTCGGCCGTCCCGGAGCTCGCCCCGCAGGGGGGCCCCGCGGCCCCTCCCGATACCTGCGGCGATGCCCCGGGCCGGAGGCGGCCGGCGCCCGGGTGCTCTGCAGGGGCCCTGGGCACCCCGAAGCCCGAGGAGGGCGGAGGGAGGGAGCAGCGGCAAGGGAAGCCTCCCGACGGAGGCCTGGGGCTCCCGTGACCCCCGCATTAGCAGAGCCTGGAGGACTAAGATGGCCTGCCTGGCCCCCAAGTCCCAGGGTCTGCCTGGGCCACATGTTGGGAGCGGCCCGTGATTTTCCAGGCATGGCAGGAGGGGTCCAGGTGAGGCCAATGGAGCAGAGCTGACAGGACAACCCCGTGAGGGTCTGCCTCCTGGAATCCTCCCTTTTCAAATGAGTAAACTGAGTCCGAGAGGGGGCAACGGAGCCCCGCTGACTTTCTCACCCCCAGGCTCGCCCCATCTACGCAGAGAGAGCCGCTCTTCAGGAGCACCACCCCAGAGCCGCACAAGGGAGTACGCGTCCAGGGTGGCGTTGGAACCCAAGCCTTCCCGAGTTGCCTTGGCTAATCCTGCTGGCTGCCCTCCGGGGGTCATTTCTGGCCAGGTCCCCCTCCCTGGGACCCCTGCCTTGTTCCAGGGTAGGGAGGCAGGGGTCAAGCTTAGCTTCCAGAAGTAGGCGGCGAACATGCACGGGCAGGATGGCAAGGGGGCAGGGCCCCACGGTCTGGCCTCCAGGAGACTGCTCAGACAGTCATGCCGGGCAGCAGCCCCGGGTGTGAGTGAGTCACTGTTCTCCCCATGCCGGACAGCATGTGCCAGGCCCTTTGCCAGGGGGTGGGGTTTTTGGAAGAGCAGCTCCCTCTGTATAGACAGGGTGGGGATGGGGGTGAGGAAGTCAGTGGGGCTCCTACTGCCCCGTCAATGAATAGGGAAGCGTGCCCACAGCCATGTCAGGGTTCCGTTACAGTCCGTTAGAAAACATCCTTCACCCCCCCCCATCCTGGGCATTGCATGGGGCAAGGACTATGGAGCCCCAGAATGCCAGGCTTCAGAGGCTTCTTTCTTGGAGGCCACCAGGGACCGAGAGCTCACTATCTCCCAAGCAGCCTGGCTTTTAGTCAGCTCTAATAGGGAAGGATCATTGTTATCTCCATTTCATAAATGAGCAAACAGGGCCAGAGAAAGTTCATGTCCTCTGTCACAGAGCTGGGATTTGAACTCAGATCTTAGGGCTCCAGGTTCAGCCACCTATTTGTCCGTCCCAGAGAAGCAAGAAAATCCAGTTAACATTCTGAAGAAAGTGAGGTGTTGGGTGATTCCTGCCTCTCTCTCTCTCTCTCTGTCTCTCTCTCCCCCCCCCCCCCCCCCCCCCCCCCCCCCCCCCGCCCTCTCTCTGGCTCTGCCTGAACTCCAGCAGGCTGTCAGTCAGAATCCCCTTAAAAGCATTGATTGACAAGGCTTGAGGGGCAGCCTCTCCTGGGTCATTTTGGAACTCAAGGGTCCTTCGGTAGCCAAAGAAATGAATCTCTAATGATGGAAGACACTAGGATGTCAGTCTCTGGAGTCCCCCTCCGTGTGTAGATAGCCACCTTCTCTGCTTGCCTTGCTGTTCACCCACTTCCCCCCGTTCCTTTCTCCAGGCTTAGATTAGAAACAGGCCTGGCTGGCCCTCTAAGGCTTCTGAGGGAAGTTCTGTCCCCTGAGAGCCCAGGGCCTAGTCCAGAAAGAGCAGTAACTGGGAGGCTGTTCGTGGGAAGCTTGAACTCCAGCCTAGCAGTGGAAAGCAGTCTCTGGCCAGCTCTCCTGGAGAAACGAGGGCTGGGAACATGAAGCAACAGTTGTCCATGGGCCAAGTGGGAATGAATGTGTGTGTGTCTAAAGGAGGCCATGCCAACCTCCTCCCCTCCCCCATCCAAATCCTCTCTTTTAAGAGCAGCTTCGCCAGGAAGCCCCCCCCGATTGACAGTCCTACAGTGGTCCCACTTCTCAGAATTCCATATTTTCTTGTCTGAACCACTCAATTCAACTGTGCCATATGAGAACTGGGAGGGACCAAAGAAACCCTCTAGGCCACCCACCCTGGTCACACCCTGAGAGTGGCGGAGCCCGTGGTTCATCTGATTAGAGGCTAAGAACTACAAGGGTCTTTAGAGATCTTGGAGGCCATTTTACAGATGGGTAAACCGAGGCCCATAGAGATGAAGGAACTTGTTCCAGACCACACAGGTGATAAGTAGCTTAGAACTCTCTTTGTTTCTGGGTTCACTACAGGGAAAGACCCTCCTTATCCTGTTGCTATGTGTGTCTGGAAGCATTGTTAGGGCATTGGGGTGGGAGGAGAGAGAGAGGAATTGTTTGGTCTGAGTTGGATTCCCTGGGGAGTTGGGCCTTCAGCTGCTGCCTTTGGTCCTGTTGCCTCCCCAGGAAAGTACTTTCTATGGAAGTGGGGCCGGGGAGGGGGGGTTGTTGTATTATTATTAGCCTGCTCTCTCTCCATCTCACCCAGCCTTGTAGGAGTTCCCACATTCCAGTGGCCAAAGTCTTTCCGCTCCAGACTCCTCCTGGCAGGACATTCCTCTGTTTCTTTTAAGTGAGGTCATAGGTTGGGCATCCTAGGAGATAGGCCTGAGCTGCTCATGGCCAGCCTCATGGAAGGGAGCCCACCCTGGTTGTACCTAAATCAACTGTCATTGGTCATTTGGTCAAAAAAGCACCAATTAAATGCTTTTTATTTGTCAGACTATAAATGGGGTGGGGTGGGGAGGTGGTAGACCACAAAAGAAGGTCAGAGTCATTCCTGCCCTCCAAAGGATTAGCATCTAAAGGGGAGACAATATATGAATCACGGAACATGTCCAAGAATGTGCTCAGAGGAAACAGAGGTTATTCACAGAAATAGTGGAGGGGGGGGGGGCACTGGGACAGTGTCCTCTAGAAGGCCAGGCTTGAAGGAGGTCAGGGAAGCTCAGAGGTGGAGGTGAGGTAGAGGAGTAGATAGGTAGAGGAAGAGACTCGGTGGTGAGAGCTGATTGTTATATTTTCTTCTCTTTGGAGGCAATCGAGGTTAAGGGACTTGCCCAAGGTCACACAGCAAGTAAGTGGCAAGTATCTGAAGCCACATTTGAACTCAGGTCCTCCTGACTCCAGTGCTCTATCCACTGCACCACCTAGCTGCCCCCAATTGTTATATTTTCATTGTGAGCATTTGCATGCCAGAGGTCAGCAGATGCTACAAATCAGGACTTCCCTGGTTGTTTTATGAATTGTCTAGACTTAGGAAAATGATGGAGAAAATATTTGTAATTATGGATTAAAGTTCTCAGTATGTCATAGGCACATTTCCCTGCCAGGAGTTGGTTGTTAAACATTTATCAGCACACCCTTGGTGCCATTTATGGGGGAAGACAGGGCAATGCAGCCCCTGAGAGCTTAGGGCTCAGTCAGGAACCTGGAGCCTCTGTCCCAGGAAGCCTAAACCATGTCTGCATAAAGATCAGAACCTTACAGTGACCTTAGAATAGAGGTCCTTAGAACACAGAATAGTCTTAACACATAGAACAGTGGAATATAGAATGTCAGAGTGTGAAGAGATCTTAGAACACAGAATGTAAAATATTAGTGTTCAAAGGCACCTAAGAATGTTAAAGGTTGAAAGGAAGCTCCAAACATTAAAAGTCAAAAATAGAACGGTCCTTAGAACACAGACTGTAGAACATAAACTCTGAAAGGGACTGTAGAGTTTGAAGGGACCTTAGAACACAGAGTGTTAGAACATTAGTTCTGAAAGGGACCTTAGAATACAGAATGTTAGAACTTTAAGAGATCTTAGAACATAGAATGTAGAACATTAGTGTTGAAAGAGACTAGAACCTGGATTTCAGAGGGACCCTAGAACATTGACTATAGATCATTCATTCTGAAAGGGACCATAAAATGCAGAATGGTAAAACCTGAAGGGATCTTAGACTATAGAATGTAGCACATTAGTGCTGAAAGAGATCTTAGAACCCGGATGTCAGAGGGTCCTTTGGATAAGGGACTTTAGAAAACAGAATGTTACTTTACTGTTGGCTGCTGAGGGGAGGGGGATAGGAAGGAAGGGTAGAAGGAAATCATGTAACTTAAAAATATGCATATGCATCTGGATGAATGTTGAAAAACTTTCATAATACATATTTGGAAAAATGAAATATCAGCTAAAAAAAGAAAACAGAATGGTAGAGCTTGAAGGAATCTTAGAACACACAATATAGGATATTAGTGTTGAAAGAAATCTTAGAACCTGGATGTCAGAGGGTCCTAGAACACTGACTAGAGACCATTCGTTCTGAAAGGGACCACAGAATGCCGAATGGTAGAGCTTGAAGGGATCTTAGACTATAGAATGTAGAACATTGACTCTGAAGGGGGCCTTAGAACATGGGGTGTTAGGGCTAAACATAGAGTGTAGCATGTTAGTACCAAAAGAGAATTTAGAACCTGAATGTCAGGGCTGGAAGGAGGCAGAATATAGACTATCTGAACCAATCAGGACGTTAGAACATAAAGCACTGGAGCCAGAAGGAGCCTTAGAACTGAGGCCTCTGTTCTAGAGTCGCTCTGAGTGGGCTAGACGTCTCCACCCAACCCTACAGCTTGTAGGAGGATGTCAACCCAGAAAGCAGACGGCTTTCATAGAATCAGGGAGCATTGTAGAGAGTGTTGTTGCTTCCTTGGAAAACATGTCCAAGCCCTGGCACCCTGTCTTCCCCCCCTCTGTGACTGGGAATTCAAATGTCCCATTCCATCCTCAATCCTCCTCTGACCCCATGGCCAGAGTTGGGTCCTCCTGCTGAGCTCCATAGGCTTCTGAGATCTGTAGTACCCACGAGAACCCGAGGCCAACTCATGGTGTTGCTCACACCCAGGTTTCTTCTATCTATAACTGTAGAGGGAAGTTGAGACAAAGCCTTTGGGGAGACTGGAAGATGGTTCCTCCTCCAAGGTGGTTGTTGGGAGGGGTTGACCTTCCATGCCACCTCAGCTAACCATAGTGTGATCAAACGTGAGGACAGCAGGCTGGGTTATTTACCATATGTTGCCAAACCCAGCTCGCTCCCCACCCTCCTCTCCTCAAAAGGTTCCTCTGTTCTGTACATGGGAGCCCACGATTTTGATGCCGAGGGCGAGCTGGTAGAAAGAAGGTGGACTGACTGTCTGAGATACCTTAGGACTAAAGTGGACTGGCTGGGTGGGCAGGGTGCCCCCATGAGTGTAGCACCCAGTTGTCTGTTCCCCTCTAGCATCTGACCTGGCTCTCATTCTTGCTTTTCCATAACCCCAGCCTCTGCCTCTCTGCCCTTCTTTCATCAGCTCATCTCCTACTGGCCTGTTTCTTCAGTTCACCAACAAGGCCTTGGTGATCCATCCTAGCCTGGAGCCCATCCAAAGGGCTTCTCAGCCCCAGCAGGGTTAGGAATGTTCTGGGTTCTTTAGAAACTTTTCTTAGGCAACTAGCTTATATAGACATTTTTAAAAAATCAGGCATATTTGTATTTTTTCTTTTGTTTTTGTTTTTACATCAGAATCATCTGTGGAGAGTCAGGGTAACACTGTGGAGAAAGATAAAACTCTTGGAACCAGGAAGATGGGTTCAAGTCCTACTCTCCCAGTGTGTGTGACCGTGGGCAAGTGACTTTACTTCTCCATTTCCCAAACAACTCTCTTGAACTCTTAAGTTACAGATCAGGTTCAGTTCTGCGAGGCTGAGAGCAATCCTTCATTTCTGCCCTAATTCCCCCCTGTGATAAATTCCCAGCCCCCACTTCAAAATCAAAGCAAAAACACTTGTCCAAAAGGAACTCTCCTATGTCAAAAAGAAAATTATTTAGGCAAAAACAATCAACACAGTGATGGCACCTAACAGTGCATGCAACATTCTGCCCTGGTAATCCCCCACTTCTCTTCTGAGAGGAAATAAACTTTTGTGGGTCATTCCTGGTTTTTCCACATGTATCCAGAATTTAACTTTAGAGATCCTTTCATTCCAGTTCAATAAATATTGATTCCAAAGTGCCCACCTATTACATGCAAAAGCCCTGCTCAGGAAAATGGGAGTAAGAGATGAAGGATAACCAAGCTGTGCCCCTACCCTCAAGGAGCGAACTGGGTTTGGGAATAATTCAGGTGCCAGCTAGAATACAAGTGATCATCAAATTGTGGTGGAAATCCTCCTGGATTGGGGAGTGAGGAGGCTTGCCAGCTTGGCCAATGCTCCTTGACCTGGACAAGTCACTGACTCCTCTGGCCCTCAAGTTTCCTATTCGTAAGATGAAGAGTTTGGACCAGATGGTCTCTGAGGTTCCTTCCAATTCCTATGATCTTTCCACTTAGCCTGAATGCCAGTTAGGAATTACTGAA
Source organism: Macrotis lagotis (assembly GCF_037893015.1). Lineage (NCBI taxonomy): Eukaryota > Metazoa > Chordata > Mammalia > Peramelemorphia > Peramelidae > Macrotis > Macrotis lagotis. The sequence continues at coordinate 286,550,804 of NC_133660.1, forward strand.
GGCACCTTGCCCTCACTACACTGAGAACTAGGGGTAATATTGCACAGAAAAAGGAGACACAGAGAGCTCCATGGCATTGAGGTATCTTATTTATAATCACTAAGCCATCAGAGTGTAAGATCTTTGAGGGCAGGAATTCACTTTTGTCTTGTGCCTTTGTCTCAGTTTTTCATTGTTGTTGTTCAGTTGCTTCAAACTCTGTGGCCTTGTTTGGATGTCTCACAGAAGAGATACTAGAGTGGTTTGCCATTTCCCTCTACAGTTCCTTTTACAGATGAAGAAACAGAGGCAAACAGGGTTAAGTGACTTGCTTAGGGTCGCACAGCTAGTAAATGTCTGAGGTTGGATCTGTACTCAGGGCTTCCTGTCTCCAAGTCTGGGACTCTTTATCTACTGCACCACCTGACTGCCCCAGCACCCAGTACCTTACACTAAAGAAATGCGCATTGATGGCTTGCTTACATTAATATTGGGTGTTAGCCTTTATGGAAAGATACAAAGGTGGGTTGACTGTCTCGTGGAGAAAGATGCCATTTGTGGATAGAGATCTTAGATGTCATAAATAGATATGACCTGAGATCTGATCTGAGATCTGATCTGACCCATGTTGGGCACCGCCCACAGCCTAAGTAGGCCAGGACACTCAGGTTGGACAGCCTCCCCACCAGTCTCTAAGAAGGATATTGGGCTAGAATCTATCCGTCTGCCTTGTTTTAAATATTTCATATGGAAGGGCCTAAGGAATTGAAAAGTTGCTTCCCTAAACTCTCTCAAGGGGAAAGATGACTATTAGCTTACACTCTCCTGCTTATCTCCTTCCTACCACAAAGGCTAGCAAGCAAACCCATTTATCCAAGTGAGACAGTAAATAGAAGTGGGGGAAGCTATTCAGATTGATAATGGACCACAGCAAACTCCTTAGAAAAGAGGTCATTGTCACTGGAGAGAGAGGTAAAATGATTCAGCTGGAACCAGGAGAGAGGGAATGTGCTTTCCAAGGGCAGATTTAGGCTTGGCCTCCCTGGAGTTGCAAGCACTGGAAATGGGGGGACAGGATGGAGGCTGGCATCTCCGTCCATATCTATGGCCCCCAGGCTCCAGTCTGACATTCAAGTTTGCGATTTGTCTCCCCCTAGTGGTCCTCTTTCAGAGTGTCTTCCACCTCTCCCTGAGACTGACCGCAGCCTCTTCAGTGTTCTCTTAGTCAATCAGGAGTCGTCCCATCTTCTGCAGGTAGCAGCTAGGTGGTACCGAGCACTGGCCTTAGCGAGTTCACTCACTAGCTGTGTGACCTGGACAAGTCACTTCACCCTGCCTGCCTCCCATCCAGGGCCATCTCCAGCCATCCTTATCCACGTCTGGCCGCTGGAGCCCGATGATCTGGAGGAGAAAGTGAGGCTGGGGGCGTAGCACAGCCCCCTCCCACTCAAATCCAATTCGTGTGCTTGTCATAGCATCACTTCCCTGTTGTGGTGGTCTTCTTTGAGAATGAAAGGCAAGTATTCATTCTCTATTTCAGCCACCGCACAGAGCCCTCCCTCCACCCAGTTTGCCCAAAGAGGAAGAGAGTATGTCATGATCAAGGGAGTTTGCATCCCACTGCCCTCCTAGGTCTTCAGAGCCCTCACCAGTCTCCCGCTCATCACTTGACTCCTAGCCTAACATTTCTTCCCCTCCCCCATTTAGTATTTTAGTTTTCCTGTTACATGCAAAACCAATTGCTCACATTCATTTTTTCAACTTGGAGTCCCAAACTCTCTCCCTTCCTCCCTCCTCTACCCCACCTCATTGAGAAGGTGAGCAATTGGAAGTACGTTATGCTTTGTTTGGACTAATGTTTCTCATCCACAGATCTAGTCACGCCGTGGCTCTGCTCAACACTCTTCCTTGGCTCCCTATTAGCTAGTGAAGAGAATTCAGATTCTCCTTCAACTCTTCAAGGCCCTCCATAAAATGGTGCTACCCAGTCCTCACTTTTTTTTTGCAAGGTAATGGGGTTAAGTGACTTGCCCAAGGCCGCACAGCTAGGTAATTACTGTTTAAGGTCACATTTGAACTCAGGTCCTCCTGACTCCAAGGCTGGTGCGCTATACACTATACCCCCAGCCTTCAATTTTAACACTTTTTACCTCTATCAATGCTTCGGGTCACAGTGACTGATACACAGCAGGTGCTCCATAAATGCTTGTTGGCTTGGCTACTGTAGATATATGCAGCCATCTCCCACCTCCACACTTGGCTCATCCTGTTCTCAATGCCTTCCCCTTATTTGCCTGTTGAATTCTTCCCTATCCTATAAAGTTTGACTCCAATGCTTCCTCCTCCCTGAAGTTCTCCTGATTACACCCCAATTCTGGGCTCCCCCCCTCAGCCCCAAATGTGCTCTTCGTTTTGCATCTCTTCGATGACCATCTTTTTCAATTTCCTTACCTACAAGATGACATTAGATTGGACTTTTGGGGGATCTCATTGGCCGTTCCTTCACAAAAGCACCTTGCCCTTCCCAGGATGCTTGAAGCCCTCCTGAGTGCTTTTCTCCCAAGTGTGCCATGAGGGAAATAAAAGTTTAATTCTCTTCTTTTTCAGAGAGCTGAGATTGCTAACTGCCCAGGGAGTTAGCCTTAGGGCCAGGGGGTCAGTCCCACACCCCACACCCCGAGGCCAGGTCTCCCTCCATTTGGCCTATTTATCCCAGTCAAATTCCTTTGCTGAACCCCATGTTCTTCCTCTGTAAAGGGGGATTGCTAAGGCTTGTGCCCCCTTATTTCACAGACTAGCAAAGAAAGCATCTTAAAATGTTCTTACCTATTCTTAGAAGAACCATTGTAAGGATAACTATGTGGCGGGAGCTAGAGCGTTAGGAAGACCAGGGGCTAATTATCTACTGGTCAAGTGGTCCAAGGTCCTTTCTGTGGGTCCAGGAAATCTCAAAGACAAGAAGGGAGGGAGTGATGTCACAGATCTGGTCCGAAAAATCCATCATCATGGCTGGCATCTATAATGCATCAACATTTACAAAGCCATTTGTGAGCATTATCTCATCTAATGCTCATCTGATGTCTCGGCCCTCTGAGACAGAGGTGCCCGTTTCATAGATGAGGAACCTGAGGCTGAAACACTTCAAGAGATTTGTCCAGGGTCACAGGGGTTGTCAGAGAGGGACAGTAGAGGGAGAGGGGCATCTTCCTGAATTTTCTCCATCTCTCCTCTTATGACACCTCCCCATGCCTGCCTCTCTGCTCATACCGTGAATAGCAGCAGGCCCCCTCCCCATACCTTGCTGAGGTATCCAGGGAGACGGGAAGTGCCTCTGAGGGAATAGGAAACATGATTCATCCCCCGTTGGGATGCGGCCAGATGGGGAGGAGGCCGGTAGTGACCTCACCCCCCAAGCACAGGATAGAAATAGAAATCTGTAGGGTGGTGTGAGTGTGTGTGTGGTGTGTGCATATGTGTGTCTGTGTATGGTATGTGTGTGGTGTGTGTGTGTGTGCGTGTGTGTGGTCGCCAGATTGGATCTCACAAGCTCTCACAGGGTCTGTGTGCTTTGTTTCATGCCCGCCAGCCTTCCCTCAGTCCTCTCCCATGACAGGCAGGGCTGAAGCCATAGTTCTTCCCGATCTTAGGAGCAGATACCAGGAGCTTGATGGGATCTCCGAGAGACTACCTAGCCCAAACACGTCCCCTCCCCCATCTCACAAATAAGGAGACAGAAAAGGGAAGGGTGTAACCTATGGTCAAGCAGGAAGTAATAGAGGCAAGATTCGAACTCAGTGCTTAGCATAGGGTCTGACACTTTCATTGAGTGATGGACTAACAAATCCAAATGCTCTGACTCCAGAGCCAGGGGCTCTCCATAGTTTGGTCCTGATGAGGAGGAAGACCTGAGGGCCCAGGCTTCCTCCTTCAGGTGGAGTTCATTTCCATGGAAGTAAGAAAGTAGCCTGGTCCCTGGCACTCAGCCAGGCCCTTTGGGTTTCAAGTTAAAAGGGGCCTTGATCCAATGGAGGCCCAAAGAGAAGTGACTTTTTGGGGGTCTTTTTGGGAGATAATCAAAGTTGTGACTTGTCCAGGGCCACACAGCTAGGTCCTCCTGATTCCAGGGTCAGGGCTCTAACCATTGCACCACCTAGCTGCCCTGAAAAGTGACTTTGTTAAAGGTCATTCAGTAAAGACATGGGCAGCCAGTATGGACAGTCTGGTGCTTACCTTAAGGTGCCAGGTATGTGTGTGAGGGAGGCAGTCTGGAGACCCTCCCTCCCAATATCTTGGCCCTTAATTACCTGCTACCTCATCACATCACCCAGCCCCTCTCCCAGGGTCCCATGACCACCATGCCCCTCTCGGAGGCCCAATTTCCTCCACAAATTCTAGGAAAAGGGAATTCTCTAGAATAGCAGGCTAAAGTGGGATCTGGAGACCTTTCAGGGATACTCAAGTCAAACCTTTTTTATAAGAGTTATAATAATACTGTATTAGAATAACATTTGGTATTGTATGTGACATATCATTTATTGTCTTATGAAAATAGTCTATAAAATGTTATATAGTATATGCTTCAGTGTTGTCTAATATGGTAAATAGGGGAAAAGGACTCCTGAGGAAAAGAACTCAATAACATCTAAGAGTTTAAAGGTATCTTGAGGGGGCAGCTAGGTGGCACAGTGGATAGAGCACCAGCCCTGGGGTCAGGAGGATCAGAGTTCAAATCCGGCCTCAGACACTTAATTACTTAGCTGTGTGACCTTGGGCAAGCCACTTAACCCCATTGCCTTGCCAAAAAAAAGGTATTTTGAGACCAAAAAAAGTATGAGAATCATTACTTCATAGCATTCTCCCCCTACCCACTTCCTTTCCTGTTTCATTCATTCATTCATGCAGTCATTCAGTATCAGATGATCGATGGATATTTAAAGGGGAAATGATGATCACAAAAATTCAGGATGATTCCATCAAGAAGAGACCACCACAGACTAAGCTCATTCCCTTTTTTTTTTCAGGTCAATCTAGGGAATGCTCCAGGGGACATCTAGTAGGCTAAAATTTCAGGAAAGCATTTGACAAAGTCTCCATGCCAGTCTTCTGGCGGGGGGGCGGGGGGGATACTGGAGATAGGATAGTTAGGTGTCCTCAGAACTGGTTCAATGACCAGACCCAAGGAAGAGTCACCAATGGGTCAATGGCAGCCTATAGGGAAGTCTCCAGTGGTGTGCTCTAGGGATCTACTCTATGCTGTTTAATATTTCTTTTAAGGTTTTTACAAGGCAGTGGGGTTAAGTGGCTTGCCCAAGGCCACACGGCTAGGTCATTATTGAGTGTCTGAGGTCGGATTTGAACTCAGGTTCTCCTGACTCCAGGGCTGGTGCTCTGTCCACTGTGCCACCTAGCTGCCCCTGTTTAATAGCTTTTATCATGGATTTGGATGGCCTTCTGACCAGATCTGTCCATCACACAAATCTGAGAAGGTCAGCTAGGTTAGGGTCAAAAACTGTAAAGATATTCATAGGCTACAATGAAGGGTCAAATATAATCATATATATATATATATATATATATATATATATATATATATATATATATATATATATATATACACATACATATTTTCCTTTATGTGGATTCAGAAAATCAGCTTCCTGAAAACTCAGTGAAAGAGGGGCGGCTAGGTGGCACAGTGGACAGAGCACCAGCCTTGGAGTCAGGAGGACCTGGGTTCAAATCCGACCTCAGACACTCAATAATGACCTAGCCGTGTGGCCTTGGGCAAGCCACTTAACCCCATTGCCTTGAAAAATCTAAAAAAAAAAAAACTCAGTGAAAGAGCAAGGATGGAACCCATTCAGTCTGGCCAACGTCCTTGGTGGAGAGAGGTCAGGAATGTTGTAAAATATATGCTGCCAATGTATATTTTTATCTGATGTTTGTGGCATCTTTTGTTTTTGCATCACCTTCATCTCCAAATACGACCTTCCTCTCCCCTTGCAATGAGCTGTGCCTTATTAAAAAAGATTTTAAAAGAAAAGGAAAAACAAACAGCTGGCCCAAACCAACCAATACATCCACAGTGACTAACAGTATTTATGAGTCCCCCACTTCTACGGAGGAGGGGGGCATTTTCTCACCTCTTCTCCAAGATCAAGCTTAGTCATTACAATTATAGATGAAGTGCTTATAAAAGTGGCTGATGTAATGACAGGTAACATGAATTAAACTTGTTTGAACAAAAAAGGTTTTTTATTAGTAGAAATCAGTTTCCTGAATGTAAATGGGGGGAAGGTGTCAGACAATAACTTGTCTTAAAAAGATCTGGGAGAGGGGTGAGTAGGTGGCACACCGGCCCTGGAGTCAGGAGTACCTGGGTTCAAATCCGGCCTCAGACGCTTAATAATGACCTAGCTGTGTGGCCTTGGGCAAGCCACTTAACCCCATTGCCTTGCAAAAACTAAAAAAAAAAAAAAAAGATCTGGGAGCTCTATATGAGTTAATGGGGTGATGGGGGAGCCAAAGTACTCATACTTTCCCAGAATGCATTAAGAAAAGTAATGAGGAGGGAGACAGTAATCTTACTGAACTCTAGCTTGGGGAGGATTGACTTCAGCTGAAGATGTCCTATTTTAGGAAGGATAGTGATGAGCTAGGAGCTATCCAGAAGAGAGTAGTCAAGATGGTGGTGGGCTTGGAGCCCTGGTCTGAAGGATCGACAGGTAGTTGGCCTAGAGAAGAAAAGATGGAGATTGGAGGGGCTGGAGAGCAGCAGAGCTTTCCTTGAGGATTTGAAGAGCTGTCTATGATGGGGAAGGGAGATTCAATTAGATTAGTTCTCTAGGAGGGACAGATGCAGGAAGGAACATTTCAGTTGAAGCATCTTTCTGTTTTTACCTCATCTTCATTTGCCGAATATGACCCTCCTTTCCTCTTGCAATGAGCTATGCCTTATTAAAAAGATTTTTTTTTTAGATTTTTGCAAGGTAAATGGGGTTAAGTGGCTTGCCCAAAGCCACACAGCTAGGTCATTATTAAGCGTCTGAGACCGGATTTGAACCCAGGTACTCCTGACTCCAGGGCCGGTGCTTTATCCACTGCGCCACCTAGCCGCCCCAGTTAAAAAGATTTTAAAAGAAAATGAAAAACAAACAATTGTCTCAAACCAATTGTGCTGGCTGATTTACTGTAGGGAAAGAGAATGGGCTGCCTCTGGAAGTGTGTTGGGAGAAGGAAGGATGACTCTATTATAGAGGGGCCTTCAGGACTCCCATGCAGGATGGTGTGTCTAGAGAAATGATGCCTATGCAGAGACAACTTAGACCAGAGGAGCTTCCTAGTCCTTTCCTGGTTGGAGATTCCGGATAATTTGGAGTGGAGCTATCACTGTCCCATTCAGAGGAAAAGGGCCTCCAAAAATCCAGAGAGATTTGCTGAAAAAGTTGTCCATGATAGCTAATTCGATTTTCAAAGGGAAGTAATGGGGAGGGTTGACAATAGCATGTCAATAATTTATGTTTACACTTTTGCTTTATGGTCATCTATCATTAAATTAAATGCTTACTACATTCTAAAGACTGGGGATGAAAAGAAAGGCAAAAGCCACTCCCTTGCCCTCTAAGAAATCATAATCTAATCGGGGAGGTATGCAAAAGCAACCAGTTTAAATGATGATAAAGCTTCACATTCTGAGTTTGTTGTAAAGCAGGGTTCACCTGCACTGCTCTGGTCCTTATTCCTGCCTCAGGTTTCAGAACTGGTGACCCAGGTTGGCTGCCAAGAAAATGGAGAAGAATCAGGACTGGGACAGGCCTGTTGGGCTAGGGCAGCAATGGCAGACGTCCTGTTGACCTCTCCCTTTGGTTCTCTATGACCATCCATGCAATTCTTCTCCCCACCCAGGATGCTTTCCACGCCTTTCACCAGGACCTGAGTTTTGTGAGGAAGTTCTTGAAGCCTCTGCTGATTGGGGAGCTGGCCCCTGGAGAGCCCAGCCAGGACAGACAGCAAAATGTGAGTTAAGATCTCCTCCCACAGGGCAGGAGGCACCCCAACAGACAATCAAGTGTTAACCAATCTCAGAGTCTGACTTTATCCCTCCATGGCCCAGATAGCTTCCATAGCTTCCCATTACATTGTGGGATCTTGGGGAAACCTGAGAGATTGCCCAGTCAGGCTGTCTCATTTAACAGATGGGAAACTAAGGCCCCGGGCCATATGGGAAGGGAGCCGCCCAAGAGGCTTCAAGGACCAGTCCAGTCCATGTTCTTTACTTTTGCCATTCCACATTGGCTGCCTTAGATGGGAATAAGGGTCTCCTAGACAGTCTCAGTCCTGAAGGATGGAGTGAGATGCTGAATGGGACAGAGCTTCTAGAAAAGCCCTCGGTGAATCACACTCACCGAATGTTCATTGAATAGACTAACGGATGAATGAGAAGTCCTCTATAGATGAATGGCCCCTGTTTGTTTAATTGCTTCTTTGCTGACGTCCTCTGGACCATTCTCAGCACTTCTTCAGATGGTGAGGTGGAAACAGTACTGGATTTGGAAGATTCTCCTGGAGGCCTCAGTTTTCTCATCCATAAAATGGGACATTTGTGTGTAGACATGATCTTGGGATTTCTGGCATCTCTGAGGTTATCCAATCTCTCCCTGAAGTAGGAGTCCCCTTTACAAGAAGGCCACAAGGTGGCTGGTTACACTCTAGAGATCCCTTTCACTCCATAGAAAAAAAGCTCATGGGAGATGAGAGAGCATCCAGAGGTCCCCAAATATCTTTAGGGTGCTATAGTTATCTTCTTCCTTCTTGGTCAGGAAGTTGTGTTGGGTCCCCAAGTAAGGACTGGGGAGGAGACTCAGGACCCTGATTTAGCTTTGGGACAGACTCACCCCTCCCCTCTCCCCATCAGGAGCAGTTGATTGAGGATTTCCGAGTCCTGCGCAGGACTGCAGAGGACCTGAAGCTGTTTGAGGCCGACACAGAGTTCTTCTCCCTAATCTTGGGTCACATCCTGCTTATGGAGGGGCTGGCCTGGCTGGTGATCTACCTTCTGGGCACTGGCTGGGCACCTACCATCCTCGCTGCTGTAGTGCTGGCTGTCTCCCAGGTGAGCGACCCCGAGGGGTCACAGAACATGGGAATCTGCTTGGACCTCAAATCGGCTGTCAGGCATCCTTGATAATTGAGATATGATTGCAGGAAAGCAGCCCGCCATTTTGTATGACAGATTGGACGGGGATCCTGAAAATATTCAGTTTTGCCGAATGTTGGTTAATCCAAAAAAGAAATAACCATATGGTGTTCACGGGGACGGGGGCTATGACTGGATGGCCATCCCAGAGTAGACCCTTCTGCATCCCTTATTCCCTTGTCTTTATCTTTTGCCTTAAGTGAGGTTTCTTCTGTCTGGCGTTGCCTTGAAGACCCCCCACCTTGAATTCACACTATGGTCTCCAGGGGTTCCTCCCTCTTCTTCCTCTTCCTGGTGTAATCAGATTTCCAGATTGTGAAGTGGAAAAAGAGGAGGGAATGAAAAGAAGGGTGAGCAAACCCTTTTATTGCCACCCGGGCCCAGAGGTCTCACCCACCTCTTACCAAGGCAAAATCAGATCAAGACAAATCTGGTCCTGAAATGTCTTCAATGGCTCCTGATGGTGAAAGAACAAGCCTAAACTATTTGTCTGGCATTCAAGGCCCTGAGCAATCACAAAAGGGTAGTTACTTACTTGTCCAACCTACTTATCTTATCCTTTCCCTGTTTGAAGACCCAGGGCAGCTGGGAAGAGGATTTGCCTGGGAATCAGGAAGACCTGAATTCAAATCCTACCTCTAATACTGACCCTGGGCAAGTCATTTCTCTGGGCCTCAGTTGGCTTCTTTGTAAAATAAAGATGCTGGCCTAGATGAGCCCTGAGGTGCCCTATCCCTCTAGAAGACGAGAGTTATGACCTCTTACTTCTGTGGTCCTTCCCTGCATGCTGGTAACTGAGTTGTTATTTCATAGCCCACAATTATAAAGGAATTTATAAAGTTTTGCAGTTTCTGTTAACTCCCTTGAGCCTCATAACAAATTTGTGAGGTCAGGGCTATTATTGTCCCAATTTACAAATGAGGAAACTGAGGCCAAGAGCCCCAGAATCTCCCAGTTGCCAGTGTGTGTGGCAATGCCAGTCTTTCTTTTCTTTTTAAGATTTGAAATATTCATTTTTCTCCATCATTTATTTTCACCATTCTGTTCATCCCCAGGAGTGATCCTACCCCCCTACATAACTAAAAAACCCTTTGCTTCCATTTGAGGCAAATATCTTTTAAAAATTGGAATTGGTTGATAAATAAACTTTGTACTCCTTTTAGTCTCCTTAGTTATCTCCTTTTTTTCCTTCACTAGACCTTAATATCTCCTCTTTTACTGGACCATTTGGAGCCTTGGGCATTGCCATTTGACCTGTCATTGCAGGGTTTTTTGCAAGTCAATGGGGTTAAATAACTTAATGCAGGTCTTTCTGACTCTATCCACTAGGCAACTCTACCTGTAATATGCAGGTCTTTTTTTTTTTTTCTCCTTGGGTTAACCTCCATCCCTTCCTTGAAGGCTTAGCTTGGGTGCCGCCACCCTGATTGCCCAGCCAAAGTGATCTGTCCCTCCTCAGATCTCTCTAGAGCCCTTTGTCTGGGTCTTCCCTTCATCCTCATCATTCTCTACCTCGTCTCCTACATAGGTGTCTCTGTGCCACCTCCCATTTCCTCCCTGTTGGGTCTGTTTGCCTCAACTTGCACAGGCCTCACACCCAAGAGCTTAACAAGGCTTTGCCAGTTGCCTCTCTTGCATCTCTCCCCAGGCTCAGTGCTGGTGTCTGCAGCATGACCTCGGACATGTCTCTGTCTTCAAGAAGTCCAGGTGGAACCATGTGGCCCAGCAGTTTGTGATGGGACAGCTGAAGGTAAGGGCTGGGACTGGGAGAGGGGAGTCGAGGTCACCTATTCCTCTTTCCCCCAGGAAAATCAGAGTACCCATCCTTTGGAGCTTGGGGAGATGACCAGGCAGAGGGTAAAGGTGCCCCACTTCGACTTTAGGAAGCCTTGTTTGGTGCCCGCTAATTCATTCTATTAACTTGGGTGAAAAATGAAGTGGAGGAGAGATTGGGTCTGGATGTAACCATTCAGGGGATGACCTAAGCTCCTCTCCATATCTAGCAGTAAATGTTCCAAGGTCCCTCCAACTCGTCCTTTGTTCTCAGGGCCTTCCTGACTCTGGCCATGTTCTAAGGTCTTCCAGATCCTACATTCTATGTTCTTTGTTCCCAAGTCCTTCCTCACTCCGGCATCCCATGTTCTAAGAACGCTTCTATTTCTAACTCTCCGTTCTAGGGTCCCTCCCAGCTCTAACATTCTGCCCTATGGTCCCTCCTAGCTCTGACATATGACAATTCCATAATTAAACACCAAGGGTTCATCTGTGCTGGAGGCAGAATCGCCACTAAAGGAGTCTGTTCCTAGTTGGGCAATGGAAGAGGAAGAGGAGGACAAGAGCCCCAGACCCTTGGACATCCTGACTGGGTCTCATGAGGATGGCCCCGGCTTGCTTGGGGAGGGTGTCCAACCATGAGCTCACTTGACGGTCCTGTCTGGGTGTTTTGGAGCCTGTGATCAGATGGGGGCCCTCGGGTCCCAGCTCCTTCCTTTCCACCCCCGCTCTACAGCCTCCTCTCATTCCACAGGGTTTCTCAGCCCACTGGTGGAACTTCCGTCACTTTCAGCACCACGCCAAGCCTAACGTCTTCCACAAGGACCCAGACGTGACGGTGGCCCCTGTTTTTCTCCTGGGAGAGTCGTCAGTGGAGGTATTGGCAGAGCACCCCATGCCATCAGGGAGGCCCTCCAGCCTCTGGAGGGAGAGGGAGGAGGTGACCAGAGCTCAGACTCTGTGGTCCTCATGACTCCTCCAAGCCAGTTCAGGGAGGAGGGGGACCCCCTTTGCTTTGTTCACCAACTGGAGACTCAACTCAGGAGAGACACAGGTTTAGGGTTGGGGAGAGAGATTCTCTAGCGGATCCAAGGGGCTTCATTCTGTTCCATCCCCTACCTGCCCTACTGCCCAGGCCTCCTCATCTTGGTCATAGACCCGCCTCCCTAACCCCAGTCATGGACAGGGCTCCAGTCCTAACCATGCTCAGCACCCCTGACCCAGAGCACAGGCGAGACACAGGATCAGAAGGTCCCTGTCCAGGAGGACACATGAAGGTGCAATGGGAACAATGCTATCCCTGCTGGGAGAAAACTAAGTCAGGAGGTGGGTCCTGCTAATCTACTTGTAAAGAAAGAATGTGACGTGTATGAATGGGGACAGGCAGCCCCTCGCATCTGGCCACCATAGGACCAAAGCAGCTGTCACTGGGGGATTTTACCATCTAAGACTCACAGGAAAAGCTTCCCACATTTCCAGGTCATTCTTCCCTGCTAACCCAGCTCTTCCCTTTCCTCCAGTATGGCAAGAAGAAGCGGCGGTACCTCCCCTACAACCACCAACACCAGTATTTCTTCCTAAGTGAGTACTCCATTTCCCTGGGACTCCTACACCCACCTGGCTATCTGCCTTCCTGGGACCTTAGGACCTGGGGCTAGATGGGGCCTTGAACAAAGGAATGGGTGCCCTAGTCTCACTGGGTTTGCTGATGATCCCAGACTGAAAAGGAGAGTTAAGACTCCGGATGAGAGAGTCACTATCTAAAACTGGGGGGAGAGGGAGGGGAGGGAAGGAAACACACCTACCATGTACAGTGTGCTTTCCAAAAGTGATCTCATCGGATCCTTGCAACAGCTCTGGGAGGTAAGTGCTATTGTTCTTTTACGATTTTGCATTTTACAGTTGAGAAAACGGAGGCAGGCAGAGATGAAGCAATTGGCTCAGGGTCATATAGCTAGTCAGTACCTGAAGCCAGACTTGAACTCGGCTTTTCTGGACTCCAGGTCCAGAGCATCATACAGTCAAGCTTCAATCTAAACACAGGGCACTGTGTCAACTTGGACACAAGAAAACAGCTTTGCAAGTATAAGATAGGGAAGAATGCTTATCCAGCAGTCGTTCTGAAAAAGATCTGAGGGTTTCAGTGGGTCACAAGCTCAATCTGAGTCAGAGTGAGTTGGAGCAGCCAAGAAAGTTCATGGGCTAATCTGAGCTGCATTCTCTCCTGTCCTCTCCTGTCCTCTCCTGTCCTCTCCTCCCCTCCCCTCTCTGTTTTCCTCTCTCTGTGTCCCCCAACCCCTCCACCAATGCGCCTTCTCTGTCTCCTTTACCAAACCCTCCTCCAAATCACACTAGAAGGGCCCTGCCTCAGAGTTCAGTGCAGTACTCTTCTCTCTTCTCTCTGTCTATGCTTCACTTGGGAATCTTAGCAGCTCCCATGAATTTATCTTTTCTGTGGGGATGATTCAAATCTACGTTTTCTGCCCCAAACTCTCTGCTGACCTCCAAACTCACCTCTCCAACAGCAAATGAATGTCCAGAAGACATCTTAAACTCAACAAGTCCAAAACAGAAGCCATTATCTTTCCCCCCAAACCCTCCCTCTTAACATAAGGGTGCTCCATCCTCCCAGTCCACCCCCAGGCTCATGACCTAGGATTCATTCTTGCCTCCTTACATTAGCTCACCCCCCTATATTTGCTCTTTGACTTTATCTTTGCAATAGCTCTCCAATATTTCCCCTTCTCTCCTTTGACTGTGCCCCATCCTGGTTCAGATGTCACCCCTCACCCCTGGACTATTGCAAAGACTGCTTAGGAGAGGTGTTACCTGCCTCCAGTCTCTCCCCACTCCACTCAGTCACCGAACATGGCTGTTCTGATCACATTATCCCTTACTTAGGAAACTCCAGTGACTCCCTATCATCTCCAGGATCAAATAAAAAGTATTCTGTGTGGCATTCAAAGCCCTAGATAACCCAGTCCACTCCTCCCTTGCCAGGCTTCTTAAGCCTTACCCTTACCATGTACTTTTCAATCCAGTGGCATCAGACTCCTGGCTGTTCTTTTTTTTTTTTTTTTAATGTTTTTGCAAGGCAATGGGGCTAAAGTGGCTTGCCCAAAGCCACACAGCCAGGTCATTATGAAGTGTCTGAGGTCGGGTTTGAACTCAGGTCCTCCTGACTCCAGGGCCAGTGCTCTATCCACTGCACCACTTAGCCACCCGTGACTGTTCTTCTAACAAGTCACTCTGGGCTTCTAGAAATTTCTTCTCCCTCTTACACCCTATGCCTGGAAGGCTCTCCCTCCTTATCTCTGCCTCCTGAGCTCCCTGACTTCTTGATGGTTTTTTTTGGGGGTGGGGTTGCAAAGCAATGGGGTTAAGGGACTTGCCCAAGCTCACACAGCTAAGTAATCATTAAGTGTCTGAGGTCGGATTTGAACTCAGGTCTTCCTGACTCCAAGGCCAGTGCTCTATCCACTGCACCACCTAGCTTCCCTGCCCTGACTTCTGTTAAGACCCAACTCAAACCTCATCTTCTAGAGGAAGCTTTCCTCAATCCCTCTTACTCCTAATACTTTCCTCTCTGAATTATTTCCTATGCTGCCAACAGTCTTTCTCTAGAGCCCATCATTTTCTGCATGTTGTCTCCTCCATTGGACTTTTACACTCTTTTTGTAACCCCAGCAAGTAGCACAGGAGTTTAAGACATAGAAGGGGCTTAAGAAATTGTTGACTGAGAAGAGAAGGCTAGGGGCCTGAAGAGAAGGGGGAAGGGGCCTGAAAGGATGTCACATGAGAAGAATTAGGTTTGTCCTGCTTGGCCCTAGAAAGCAGAACTAGGAGCAGCATCAGTAGGTGACACCAGCTCATCCAGGATGTCATGGAGCCTAGGGATTCCTGAAGTGTGGGGGCTGCTCCAAGTCCTGCCGACTCTCCAGTGATGGGATTCTCTGGTGGTTCAGTCTCTGAGCATGGTTCAAAGGAAGACACCAGGTCCAACAAGGGCTATAGAGTTAACCAAGGCCACTCCTGTTGTAGTGCAGAGCAGAGATTCGAACCCATGTCCTCTCAAAAGCTGAAATTGCATTCAGAGACCTGGCTCTGCCATTATTGTTGGCCTTGGGTGAAGCATTTCCCTTTTTTGGACTTCTGTTTCCCCACCCAGCAAATAACAGCAGCCTGCACTTCAATAGCTACTCAGAGCCTCACGAGACTTGTCATTCCACCCATCTTAGAGAGGGCGAAAGAGGCTCTGAGTGTCGCAGTGATTTGCCCAAGGATGCAGAGCTTGGGAGCTTTCAGAGTAAGATCCAGATCCAGACCTTCTGGAACCTGAGTCTAGAACATGACATTTGAAAGAAAGGGCAAGGCTCAATGAGATCTCTTGGGGTTCTTTGTTCTATGTTCCGGCTACCTTTAATGAATCCTTTTCTGCCTTCCCCAAAAGGGGAACTCAGTCTATCTTTCCTCTAATAACCCTTCCAGTTCTCCCTGGGCCTCAGTTTCCTTGTTTGTAAAATGTGGCTGTTGGACTGAATGCTTTTGAAGGTCCCTTGGAGCTCTGAATCTCCACCCCAACTCAGCTAACGTATCTCTGGAGTGGGGCTGGGGGCCCTCCCCCTGACAGTCTCTGTTCTTCCTTCACAGTTGGGCCACCCCTCCTCACGCTGGTGAATTTTGAGGTGGAGAACCTGGCCTATATGCTAGTGTGCATGAGGTGGACGGTGAGTTATGGGCCAGGGGTGGTCCTGGGGGAAGATGGTGAGGGAGGAGGCAGAGATGGGGCTGTGTGTGTGTGTGTGTGTGTCTGTGCATGTGTGTGTGTGTGTGTGTGTGTGTGTGTGTGTGTGTGTCTGTGCATGTGTGTGTGTGTGTGAGTGTGACACAGAGACTGAGAGTCAGAGACAGAGACAGAGACACAGAGAGAGACAGAGATGAAGAGACAGGCAGAGGATGCTCCAGGAAATGAGGGAGAAGACGGGTGAGACCAAGCAAGCCCTGGGAGCTGCTCCCCACTCACCCCTTCTGTTGCTGGTGCCCGTTCCAGACTCGTCTCTCTGAGTGGGAGGAAAGCAGGAGAGGAGGAAGGGGGGTGTCAGGATGGGGGCAGAGGAGGGGGAAGGGCAGGAGGGGGGAGGGGAGGCAGGAGAGGATGGGGAGGACTAAGGTCCCGCTGGCTCCCCCTCTCCCTAGGACCTGCTGTGGGCCATGAGCTTTTATGTCCGCTTCTTCACGTCCTACGCCCCCTTCTACGGCCTCTCAGGCACCCTGCTCCTCTTTGCTTCAGTCAGGTACGTCCTCAGGATACGAAGCTCCAAAGCCGGGCCTGCCCTCAGAGGGCTCCCCACCTGCTGGGGAGCCAGGGTGCCCTAAGTGTTACCTGTGGGGAAACTAGAGCACACATGGGAAGTGATCCCAGAAAGCCTGGGGGGGGGGGGGTTGCCGACCAGTTAGGATTCTCCCCAAGGTGGGATCCAAGCAGGAGCAGCAGCACAGACATGGGGGGAGGACGGGACAGGCTGGGCAGAGGCGCAGTCAGAGAGGGGGCATCATAGTCTAGGGACACAACAAAAAGCCAGGGTGGATGGATCTTAGAGAGGAGAAAGGGGAGAAAGACCGGAAAGGCAGAAAGAGTCCTAATTGCCCACAGAAGACTTTGAACCTAGAGGAACTGGGGAGCCCCAAGAAGTTACTGAGCAGGAGAAGGACATGATCACATATGTGAGTGAGGAAAATCTTTTGGCAGGTCCCAGGGCCCCAGAAGCCAACATTTCACACCCCTCTGGTCCTGCCTTGCTTGCCCAGCTGCCCCTAGATCTATCTTGATGCCACCTTCCCAAACCCCAGCTTTCCGTTTTCTCCTAATGGCAAAGACAGCTGCCATTTCTAAAGGTTTACAAAGCTCTTCTCTCCCCCACTTCTGCACCCCATCCCCAACTCATCCTGTGAGGCAGATAGTTCAGGTACTCCTGGCCCCATTTTACAGATGAAGAAACTGAAGTTTAATGGGAGCAAGTACTAAGTGACAGAGTTGGGATTGCAACCTACTTCTCTGGGCTCCCAATCCACCAGTGTTCCTTCTCCTGCAATCCAAAGATCATGAAACCTGGAGCCTGGGGACCTGGATTCCAATTTTGTTTCTGAAGCCTACTTTCTGAGTGACCTTGGGCAAGTCACTCAACTTCGGGAGTGGATTTGGCGGCTTCAGTGGCTCCTCCCAGCTCACCATCTGTGATCCTCCAAATTAGAGCCAGAAGTGAGCTGAGTGGTCATTGGGACCCCAATGCCCTCATTCTGTGGATGGTCCCAAGCTCCATAAATGCTAGTGGACTTGGCAGGACTTGAATGCCCTGCTTCTTGCTCCATGTTGTCCTGCCAGGCAGCATCCTCATCCATAGCCCCTTAGGGCTATCTTCCCTTAGAGCTGAAAGCCTTTGGACCCCAATGTCTTTGGCAACAGAACTTCTGCCAGTGGGCACTGCTCTCTGCTGCCCCCTACCTTCCTTACTTGGTCTGACTCTCCAAGGACACCCCCGACCAGGGCTTTCCCTGGCAAATGATTTTGGCAAAGCAGTGCCCATTTCCCTTCTTCTCCAGGGTCTTGGAGAGTCACTGGTTTGTGTGGGTCACTCAGATGAATCACATTCCCAAGGAAATTGGCAGCGAGAAACACAGAGATTGGATCAGCGCCCAGGTGAGAACTTGGGGCTGAGATCAGAGTGATGCAAAGGGAAGACTGGGACGTGGGAGAGCAGTCAGGAGGGTGTGAGTGACTCTGGGAGGCCTCTATGTCCTGGGGACACCTTCAAGACAGAAAGTCCCCTCAAAGATGGGGCCCCTGGCTGCATCTAGAAGCTGTATAGAAGGGTTTGAGAGCCCAGGGGCTGGGGGGGGGATCTCCCATGGCATGCCCCTTCTCATTCACATTTCTGTGGTACTTGGGCCCTTACAAATGTGAAGAGGCTTTTGTTAAATCTAGAATTTTTATTAAAACTGGTTCTTTATTGAAGGTAACACTATTGTAAGCCTTGCAAAGATGGATAGACAGGTAGGGAGGTAGGTAGATATAGATATAAATGATGGATGGATGGATGGATGGATGGATGGATGGATGGATGGATGGATGGATGGGACAGACAAAAACAGATGGCTAGATAGAGACATAAAGATAGATGATAGAAATGTAGAGATAGAAATAGATAAAAAGATAGAGCTAGATAGTAGATGGATAGTAAGATGGAGACAGCTAGAGAGATAGGAAGAGGGAGATAGATATAAATGATAGCTATTAGATGAATAGAGATAGAAATAGAAAAAAGATAAGTCAAAAGAAAGAAATAGGAAGACAGATGAATAGGTAGAAAGATAGATATAGATAGAAAGATGGATATTGATAGATGGATAGCTAGGTAGGTAGATACAGATGGATGATAAATGGCTAGATGAATACAGATAGAGCTAGAAAGAAAGAGAGGTAGAGACAGAAATAAGGCTATAGATATAGAGATAATAGATAGACAGACAGACAGACAGACAGGCAGACACACAGACAGGCAGATAGACAGACAGCTAGATATAGATGATGAATGGAAGGAAGGATGGCTAGATGGCTAGATATGTATCTACACAACACACATATATAATATGCATATGTAATATATGTATATATATATATATATGTTTATATTATGACTTGGCCAGGGTCACCCAGCTAATAATTTAGTTCTAATATAAATGGATACCCCCAGGCTATTCCCTATATGGCTGGCCTCCCTGATTCTAGGTCCAGAGCCCCATTCACTGCGCCACCTAGTGGCCTTCACAAACCACTTTCCTCTCAACTATAAGGTAGTGAAAGCATTACTGTCCCAATTTTACAGATAAGGAAACTAAGGCCAAGAGAGGGGAGGTCACTTAGACGGGAAGAAAGGGACAGGGCCTGCCCCTGGAACCCAGACCCCAAGCCTCCCAGTCCAGGGCTTGCCTTGTCCTGCACAACAATGCCCCCATTGGGGCGGTGCCCTGGGGGCTAGGAGAGCCCCTGTCTGACCTTGCCACCCTGGGCACTCCCCACAGCTGGAAGCCACCTGTAATGTGAAGCAATCCCTCTTTAATGACTGGTTCAGCGGCCATCTCAACTTCCAGATTGAGCACCAGTGAGTCAGGGTGTGACTTGGGAAGGGTTTGGGGTGGTCTGGAACTGGAGTTGGTGCAAATGATTTTTTTTAAAAAAGTGATGGATCTGGAGTCTGGACCCTTGGGTTCAAATCATTCCTGTTACTTTCCACTTGCTGTGTTCCAGGAGTAGGGTGCAAGACTGAAGGGGAAATGAAGGCAGGTGGGTTGGGGTCCCAGGGTCCAAGCTTTAGTGGTGGAAGGCACCCGGTGGCCATCGAGGCCAGCCTCCTCATTTTACAGCTGAAGAAACTGAGGCCCAGGGAAGTTCCCCAGATAGTGACCTTCTGGGCCCGAGATGCTTGGGACCCCTGCCCTGTGATCTCCCTCAAGTCCACCTCTTCCCTCCTGGTTTTCCCAGCCTCTTTCCCACCATGCCTCGGCACAATTATCACAAGATCGCCCCCTTGGTGAAGTCGCTCTGTGTCAAACATGGGCTCAACTACGAGGTGAAGCCTTTTCTGAAAGCACTGATGGACATTGTTGGGTAAGATGCCTACTGTGTGCAGAGCCCTCGGCAGCTGGGGAGTTTACATGAGCCTGGGAACCTGCCTTCAAGATGCTTAGGGTCTAGGTGTCCTCCACTGGCCTTCTTAGTCCTGGCTTTGTGGGGTGCCCTGACATTTGCATCTGAAGTGCTGTCATAGGGGTGGGGTTCTAGACTTGTTCTTTAACCCCCAGAATAGAATTGGGACATAGGCTGGGGGTCTGAGAGGGCTCTCTGACTCAGAGCCAACTCGAAATGGCAAGAGCTGCCCCATAAAGATGCAGAGAAGCCCAGAGGATCATCAGTCCACTGCCCTACTGGCCATTTCTGACCAGCTTTTCCCAAAGGCTCTGGGGAAGGCGAGGTCTCCAGGCATGGGCCCCCCCTGCCATCACTCTCTGCTGGTAAAAATGACCCTTCCCCTTCCGCAGATCCCTGAAGAAGTCTGGAGATGCTTGGCTGGAGGCTTACCTCCATGAGTGAAGGTGCCTCGCTGGAGGGAGTCCAGGGCAACTTTACCATCTTGTGCCCTAGAAGGTGGGCATTCTGCCCCATCTGCACAGTGTGGGCCAAGTCTGAACCCCTTGAGTCGCCCCAACTCTCAGCCTTACACTCTGGCTGATTTTGGGGGGAGCTGGAGAAGGAGGTGAGTCCTTTGAGGATGGCAGGCATCTTTACAGAGCTCAGCCCTGGGCCAGCACAACATCTTCTCTGGGGCCTCCAGAGCCCTGGGCCCACCTGGGCCCACCTTGCTGGTCCTGAAGCTCCAGGCCCCGCCTGGAGAGAGCCCAGGGGACTCACCTGGGGGATGGGGGCTCAGGGCCAGCCCCTGCTGCAGAGGAGGAGACTCCAGGCTTCCTTCCTGGACCTGTTCTCCACCTGCGATTCCTTCTGGGCTCCAGTTCCTGCCTGGTTTGTGTGCACTATAGGTCCTTG
This sequence comes from Macrotis lagotis, assembly GCF_037893015.1. Classification (NCBI taxonomy): domain Eukaryota; kingdom Metazoa; phylum Chordata; class Mammalia; order Peramelemorphia; family Peramelidae; genus Macrotis; species Macrotis lagotis. Next base: position 286,571,353 of record NC_133660.1, read on the forward strand.
ATTAAAAACACACCAACAACCAGGACCCAGCTTTGGTCACTTGTGCTTTGAGTGAGTCTGCTCTGGCCTCAGTTTCCCTATCTGTAAAGTAGGAGAGCTCTGGCTACAGAGTCAGAAAGTGTGTGTGTATGTGTGTGTGTGTGAAGACTTGTTTCCCTTCCCCCATCCACCCCTGGCTACTTTCCCTCTGCTATTCTACATGTTAAAGGATCATAGGTTTAGAGGAAGAAGAAATTTCATAAATCTCATTTTACAACTGAAGAAACTGAGGTTCAATTTGTTCAAAATCACTCAGGAAGTAAGAGTAAGAGGTAGGATTAGATTTCAGGTCTCTGACTGCTGTGCCAGGCCTATTCTAAAACCTGGGCATGGGCAGAGAGGCTGGGATAGGTCTTGCCCATCCTCCTGGATTCAGAGAAGACTGGAAAGTGGGACCTGAGGCTGGCACAGCATCCTCTGGGCACAAGGGTGGGCATGGATTCCTCTTCTGTGGTCTCTGAAGTCCAAGTTGGTCCTTTCTTCCCTATTTGTTTTAGGGGTCCCCTGAGGTTATCAGCTGGCCGGGCTCGGGGTCCTCCTCTCCCAAGGCCCAGGCACTTGGGGAGTTTGAAAAGATCCTCAAAGTCCATAGAAAGTGAATCGCCAATGTGGGGTTCTCAGGCACTGGGACTGGAGCGGGCAGGGTTGAGTGGAGGCCAACCTGATGCTATCAGAACCCGCAGATCGGTGACCACCTTTTTGGACCAAGGCCTAGACTAGAGCATCATGGCTGCTGGACCCTGGCCACTGCTCTGATAACAGCCAGCCACTGGGTCTGACACTGGACGTCTCTAGAGGGAGACAGAGAGACGTAGGAAGAGACAGCTCAGAGAGACAAAGCAACTCCCCTGAACATCCCCACTCTGACCCTTTGCCCAGGCTGTGCCCTCCCATCTCCACCAAACCCCTCGCTTCCTTCAAGGCTCAATGTATGGGCCACATGTTACAAGAAGTCTGACCTGCTGCCCCCACTTCTTGGACCCCCTCCCTATTACTCTGTATTCCTTTACCTGTGCAGGCGCTGGTTCCTGCCGATTCTAGAATGGAAGGTCCTTGAGGATAGGGCCTGTTTTCATATTTTTACTTTGTGTTTCTGGGACCCTTTCTGGTGTATTTTGGGTGTCTGCTGAATAAATGAATGGATGGACGGATGGATGGATGGAAGGACTGAAGAAATAACAGATGGACTGACAGATGAAAAGAAGGAAGGATGGGTTGATGGAAGGAAGGAAGGAAGGAATAGAGAATAGACAGAGGCACAAATTACAGGAAGGGCCCTGAACCAAGCAGAACAGAAAATCGAGTCAACTGATAGTAAATAAGAATGGGAGAGAGAATGGGAGCTTGTAAGGATGAAGAAGACTTTCTGGAAGCTGAAAGGGGGAGAGGAAACCAGCTCCTTGGGGAGAGATGATTGGTCAAGTTACTATGGTTGGTTTCCCAAGCTTTTATCAAACACCTCCCCAACCCATGCTGGATAATGGTGACACAAAGATTGCCCACACACTGTTGGGAGAGAACCCCCCACACTTAGACACATGTGTATAAAATGAATAAAAAGAGAAGACAAAGTAGGAGCAGTTGTAGTCGTCAGGTGGACGGGTCCATCAGGAAGCTGGAGTGGACAGCTCCTCATGTTGGACTCATCCCCAGAGAGGGCCAAGGCCCCTGGCACCAGAGCCCAGGGAGCTATGCCCAGCCTTCCTCTTCCTCTTCCCCACACCTGACAGCCACCCCCATGAACTGGCTGAGTGCCCAAGAATACACCTGGCTGGAGGACATGCCGTCCTCTGATCTACCTGCCCTTCTCTCTCCAGTTTTCCTGGTCCTGAGGTCTCTGAGGACCGAGGACTGGGGTGCCTCTTGGAAGTCACTAGCACATGGAAGCCTTGCCCCCTTACCCACCTGTGAGCCCCTCTAGAGGAGGGTTCTAGGGCAGATGCTGCCTCTAGCTATCACCCAAATCAAACCACATCTTTTGATTTCCTCATCTGGAAAATCCATGGGGTTGGACTAGATGGGAAACGTCCAACATTCCCTATTCTAGGTTCTCTCCAGGCTCTTCCCAGCTCTGACAGTCCCTTATTCTAAGGCCCCTCCCAGTTCTAATAATCATCTTCGAAGGTCCATCCCAGCTCTGACAGTCCCTGTTCTAAGGTCTGATCCAGCTGGGTTCTGGGTTCTAAGGTTCCTCTGTGTTCTGGCACTCTAGTTTGGCATGACATTGGAGTCAAAGGTGAGAAACTTTTTCTTTTAGCCCATGTAGAACATGGCTCAGAGTGATAGGTATTTCATGGACCCCTAGCAGGGGAAGGGACCGCAAATGTGGCCTGGTTCGAGCCCTTTGTGGACTGTCTGCTGCCATTCCTGGGGCCCATGTCCTGCCAGGCTGTTAGATAGCTGGGGAGCGGTGGACCCCCCAAGTCTGACAACTGGGAGTAGTATTCCCATGCCTGTACTTGAACTTTTTTTTTTAGATTTTGTAAGGCAATGGGGTTAAGCGGCTTGCCCAAGGCCACACGGCTAGGTCATTATTAAGTGTCTGAGGCCAGATTTGAACCCAGGTCCTCCTGACTCCAAGGCCGGTGCTCTAACCACTGCACCACCTAGCCGCCCCGTACTTGAACCTTTAAACCCAGAACCAAGTGAGGCCCTGCCCCCCCCCACAGGCAAGAGAACCCTTTGGGGGCCTTGGCAATAATAGCCAAGAATCTTAGGTGCCTCCCTCTTGGGGGTGCTGATTGAGGCCCTAAGTTCATGTAGGAGAGCCCTAAGCAGGCAAGGAGGCAGCAAGGTGAAGGCATGGGCCTGGGGGCCAGAGCAGGGCCCCTCCCTTACAAGGGGCTGGGAGGGAGTTTTCAATGGTAACACCTGCCTGAGGACGGGGTGGGGTGGGGGTGGTAGGGTGCGGGCAGCCCGGAAGGAGAGGCTCCCAGAACAGGGGTGGGCGAGCACCAGAAACAAAGACTTGACATCACTCAGTCCAAGCTCGTCCAAGTGACTTGTCCAAGGTCCTAGGCAGGCAGAGTCGGCAGGCCCTGGCCCATCTCTGCTTCCCAAGCCAGGGACGAGGCGCCCAGGGCATCCCTGAGGGAGCCCCCGGCCGACCACCACCTCCCACCCGAGCCAGGTCATTTCAGGCCACTCTGCCCTCCCTCTTGTGGGCTTGGAGCACCCCCAGGCCGTGGCTCAGGCGTGGCCTACTTCCCAGAGGTTACATACCACCACCAGACCTGGGTTTAACACAAAAGGTCGATTTTTATTGAGTAACAAGAACACTAGAACAAAACGGGCCTTTTATTCAGTTCCAAAACATGGAGGAGGGGAGTGGAAAGCCATAAAAACTGCTTGTTCCCGAAGAATTTCGCCTCCATGGAGGCAAAGGGGGCAAGTGGCCCAAGGATGGGGGGCAGGAAAGGTCCCTTTACACGTAAGGAACATTCAGTTTACAACTACCACCGGGCAGGAAGGGCCCCCAGTAGACTGGCTAGGAGACAGGAGTGAGCTCCCACCCTTCGCCCCCCCCAGGTCAGCCGGACACCCCCGACCCCAGGCTGTGACCCCATGGACCTAAAAACTTCATTTCCACAGGAAGAACCAATTTGTTAGTAGGTTACAGTCATAGCCTCGGAGGGCAGAGATGGCAGGCCCTTCTCCCTTCCATCGCCCTGGGCTCCTGTTGGACCATCAGTTTCTTTGTCCTTTCTCCTTCCCTCCCCTTCTCAGACCTGTCCTCCTCCAACACAAACTCCTTTCCTCACTTTCTCCTTCCCAATCACTTCTCTGGGTCTGTCCCCTCATCTTCTAAACGTCCAGGTCACTGAGGTCTCTCCTGTAATCAGATGACCCACCTCTGACCAGTCAGACTCAGGCCTCACTTCCACGTTACCATGTCCAACCAGCCTGCCCCCACCCCCCAGCAGGCTGCGTCATTGGCAGGGGGTGGCGGGGACAGAGGGCCTGGAATAAGGCAGCCCTGGAGGATTTTTCTGGGAGACCCAAAGATCCCTCTATTGACAACAGCATACATTCTAATCCAGTTAAGACTTCTAAAGGGAATGCTACGGAGGGCGAATACTTCTAAGCATCATACCACACCTCTAGAATTGGGGGGGGGGTGTCACAGGGATGTGACCAGCTTAAATCTACTTCTTTCCCTCCATCTGTTCAGATAACTAAGGGGGAAGTCAAAGCACCCCAGTAGATAGGTTTGTGGGTCTCACACATCCTGCTCTAGGGGTAGCAAATGGAATTGGACATTTCTAAAGCAGAGGGGACATCTGCCACAGGATGGATAAAATCCTGTTCAGTGCAAGGAGGGGAAGAACTGGGAACCCCTCAGTCTCATCTCCCTTCTCTCCTGAAGCTTTTTAATAGGGTAAGGGTTGGTTGCTCCCCTGAGGTGCTCTCTCCATCTCAATAGTCGCTTTTTACCCTTTGAGGGACTTCCTCAAAGACTACAGCTAGAAACCATCCATCTCTACCTCCCAAACCTTTATCTTCCCTCTGAGACCCACTACTGGTCCCAGGATCAAAGGTGCCCTTTCCTGAGGCTTCTTTGAGCCACCCAGTTTAACACCAAATATAACAAGATTTCTCCTAGGACCAAGATGATGGTGACGGGGCTCTTCCTCAGTTGTGAACTGGAAAGGACAGACACGCCAAGGTTGGGGGGGACAACGATTGATAGATCACGCTGGTGCTTGTAGAAAAGGGAGAGCCTGGATACTGGACATGAGAAATCCAGTCCAATCCCTTCATTTAACAGAGGGGAAACTGAGGCCTGTGATGGGGGCAAAGTCTATACATGACCCTAGATATCCAAGGATGGGCAAAGGGAGACTCTAACCACTACCTCCTCCCCCAGTACGGGATCAGAGGGATTGTTTGCACTCTGGACTCCCCCCCTATAAAGTAGCCCCTCCCAGCATCTGGGTCAAAAAAGGAGAGCGTGGAGAATTTCCTCCCCAAATCTTAAGGCCACTGTGATACGTGACTGAGAGAAGCAGCTTGAGGCCAAAGGTTGTTCCTCCAAAGGCAGCTTGGTTGAGTTGAAATAGCAATGGATTTGGGGTCAGATAACCCTGCTGCACTCTTCATGACCTGTGTGATCTCAGGCAAGTCTTTCTGAGCCTCAGTTTCCCCACCTGTAAAAGCTGAGCTTGGACTCTCAGTAAGGTCTCCCCCCCCTTGTTCTCTTTCTAAATCTGTTCCTACAGGCAGGCATGAGAGTGGGGGCAGGGGAATCCTCACTTCAGGGTTGGGACACTGGTGTGGAGGTAGGAGAGCCTCCAGGGACCTTCAGAGGTGGGGGCAGGGGGCGGCTGAACAGCTACCTCAGCTGTCCATTAGATTCTGGGCATTCTCTGGCCCCCAGGATAATCTCCAAAGGCAAGTCCTAGGGCCTGATGACCTGGGGTGGGGGATACAGGGTGGGAAGTCGGGAGAGTTTAGACTTTTGGACCAGCTCTATCGGGAGGAGACAGCTAGTGATACTCTCAGGAGGAAAGGGGCAGCAGGCGTTTCTAATGGGAGGCCAGGCTGAGTTGGTCACAAGTTCAGAGGGTTCACAGAGGGAACCTTGGGGCTCCATCCAGCCCAATCTCTTCATTTGACAGAAGAAAATGAAACGTAAAGAGCTTTCTCAAGGTCACAAAGGTCACTGAGCTAGGATTTGAAGGCAGGTCTCCTGACATGGCATCGGGTGGTCTTCCTGCCACACCAGGCTGGTCCTCTGAGGGAGGCTCTCCAAGGCTTGGGTCCCAAGAACAAACCACATTTCAGGACAAATTAACTTCTCAGGTGTGTAAAATGGTGAATGGGGCAGAGGGATGAGCCTGGCAAGGCAGACCCCAAAGAGCAGGTTGGAGGGCTGGAGACACGGCAGAGACCCAGAGGCGAGGCAGAGGCCTCGAGGGCGGCCTGGTGACCGGAGACCACTCGGCTCAGAGAGGTGGGAGCCAGGGCAGGGTGAAGGAGGAGGGCAGCCTGCCATGGGAAGGCCAGAAACAAAAGCCAGGCTTGGCATGTGAAGAGGGGGGAGACCCAACGTGGCTCGGCTCCTAGGGACTCCACCAGCCAAAAGGGCCCATGGCGTCTCCTGACCACCACACCCCCACCCCCTGAGAACCGAGACACATCAGCCACTGCCAGATTCCAGGAAACTGGAGAAGGGAATTGTGCTGTGGAGAGAGAGAGAGAGAGAGAGAGAGAGAGAGAGAGAGAGAGAGAGAGAGAGAGAGAGAGAGAGAGAGAGAGGCAGAGACAGAGACAGAGACGCAGAGACAGAGAGAGGAAGAAAGAAAAAAGGGAGAAAATGAAGAGGGGGGAAAGGGAGAAAGAGACAGAGACAGGAGGAAGGAGAGGAGGCAGACAGGAAGGAGGTGTCAAAGGGGCTGTTGCAGGGTTTTCTGAAATGGCCCTAAGCCCTCCAGAAGGAGTGTGGGTTACCGGAACCCATCCGTGAAGCTCAGGCCCTGCTCCCCTTCCCCAAGATCCCTAGGGGGCTTCATTTGTGGAGGTAAGCATCCAGCCAGAGGTCTCCTGATTTCTTCAAGGACCTGTGGAGAGGAAGAAGAGGCCCTTAGGGTCACCAATCTAAGGAACTTTAAAAGGGATCTAGTGTGATAGATGGGGAAACTGAGGCTCAAGGAGAGGGGGGGAAAATATAGGCTATCTATACATATAAATATAAATATATATATGTATATATATAAATATAAATATATATATGTGTGTGTGTGTGTGTGTGTGTGTGTGTGTGTGTGTGTGTATATGGCCAATGAATAAACATCAGATGTGGGATTCGATTCCAGGTCAAATAAGTCTAGGCTTACATCCCGGCAGCCACATCCATCCCATTCATTTTATACATGTGGCATTTGCCAGGGTGGGGTGTGCCCTGGACTGGAATCTCAGGCTCTGGCTTTGAGTTCTAGCTCTGGTGACTGATGAGCTGTGTGATCCTTTCGTTCCCCTTGATGGGCCTCACTATTCCCATCTAGAAAATGTTGGGACTTCACTGAAATAATCTAGTGAAGAATCTGGATTCGAATCCAGGGCTTTATAGTTGCTTCTTCATTTATAGATAGAAGCTCCATCTCATGACCCTTAGGTTCTGAACATGAACCCAGGAGACCGTGATGGAGAGGCTGTGTGCCAGTCAAACCCACTCCCTGGGCAGTCCCACCTCCGCCAGAGCTGAGCCCCAGGCCCAATTACCCGCCATTCCTTACTCCACAATGTCCAGGAGGGCTCTCATGAGGGTCTTCTCTTGGTAAAGGATGCCATGCTTCTCACACAGAGACTTGACCAGAGGGGCAATCTTGTGGTAATTGTGACGCGGCATGGTGGGGAAAAGACTGGGGAAGAGGCAGGAAGAGAGGACTTGAACAAGGCCTAGAGGGAGACCATCTGGATCCACCCCTTCCTTCAACTGCATCTTCTGCTTCCCCACTGACTGCTCAGTGGAGCCCCTGGCTGGAAAGGAAGTCCCAGCAAGGGGACTGCCCTCCCTTGAGCAGTGAAGATCCTGACCCAGGATTTCACAGGGGCAAGATTCAAACCCAGGCCTTTTTGACTCCAAGACTGGTTCTCCGTCCTCTATGCCCCAGCTGCCTTATGTCCATGATAGGGCCCAAGGCTGATACATCAGATGTATGTGGCATGTGTGTGAGTGGGGGAGGTTCTTAATGTCCTTCAGTCAGTAGTTGGGAAGCATCCCCTGTGGGTCAGGCCACAGACCAAGAGCCTATGCACTGACTGGGTCGCCATACTTGGAACAATCTTCTTCCTCCTCTTAGAAAATCAGGCTTCCTTTAAGCCTCAGATCAAACATCACTCCCTCCAGGAGCCCTCTCCTGGTCCCTCCCCCAGGTACCATCCCCTCCCCCACCTGCCCTTGGACTCACTGGTGCTCAATCTGGAAGTTGAGGTGGCCACTGAACCAGTCATTGAAGAAGGACTGTTCTACGTTGCAAGTAGCTGATAGCTGACAGGAAGAAGAAGGGTCAGAGCCGAGAAGGTGGCCAGCACCTCTGGGGGAATCCCCCACCTCCATCCATCCCCGCAACCCCAGCCCCCAAATCACTCAAAGCAAAGCTGGAAGGGACCCAAAATGGATCCTCTCCAACTGTCATCCAATTACTGCTTGAAGACCCCCTGGGACAGGGAACTCATTATTTCTGGAAGGAAATCTTTTGGGGGCCCGCCTGCTCAATAAGTTTCCTCTTGGGCCAGTCTGAATCTGTTTGTGTGCACTTGTGCCATCATTACATCTACTCCTACCTTCTCTGGCCAAGCAGAATAAGGCTAATCCCTTGTCCCCAAGACGGCACTTCAAGAGCCTTATTATTTATTATTACTATTATTATTATCATTATTATCTACCTCATAATCTACCCAGTAAATATCATCCACCTCAAAAATGATCTATCAATACACCTCATAAACAGATATTATTATCTACCTCCTGCCCCACCCAGCTCTTTTCCTCTAAGCCATTCTGCCCTGCATCCAGCTTCCTCATCATCCTGGGGGCCTTTCTCTCCTGAAGCTGGACCGTGATCGCAGATCCTATTGCTTCACTGACATGTCATATGGGAGCCCCCACTGGTGGGGCTCCATTGATTTCCTCAAGCCCAGAGGACTTGACCCTTGCCCAGAAAACCCTCATTCCTTGTGTACTCAGCATCCCCTAACAGATGAAAGGGAGGACAACCCCTGACCTGCTTCCCACCTCACCCCTGCTACAGCACTCACCTGGCCACTGAGCCAGTCTTGGTATTTCTCTCGATCGATGTCCATAGGAATATGATTCATCTGCGTGACCCACACAAACCAGTGGCTCTCCAGGAACCTGGGGAGAGATCACGACCAGGACGACTAAGTTACCCGCTAGATACACCCAGGGTCCCCTTAGGCTGTCTAAAGGCCTAACAATCTGGGTATGAGGGAGCTGAGTCATGGCAACGAGAGTGCCTTCACTGCTTCCTGGGGCTACTCACCTCCTGCCAGAAGATCTATGGAAGGGCAATGGTGACCTGCAGGTGGGAGAGGACTCGAGGGAGTCTAGGTCAGTAGACGTTCCCCACCATGACTCAATGTCCAAAGTTGGCATGTCTACAAGCAGGTAGTTGGCATCTGGACATGGTCTACATTGTCAGGAGGATCTGCAAGGCTGAGAGGCCAAGGTCTGGGACTTCTTAATCTGGACATGTTACCTGGACATTGGCCTGAACTCCCTGCACACTATTAGGGCAAGGGCCTGTGGTGCTAAGGGAGTCTTCTTTCCCTTAGAAAGCAAAGGAGCGGGGACTCCTGAGTTCCCCTGTAAGACACTGGGGTCTTTACAGAGGTAATCCTTTGGGACGGGGGACCTCAACGTCAAGATAACCTTTGCTCCTTGTCCCCAAGACTGAATCAATACAGTTTGGCTACCTGATAAAGTTGAGGAAGCAGAGTGATCCCAGGACTCCATAGAAAGGAATGTAAGTGAAGAAGAATCGGGTGTAATAACTGATGGCCCAGGCCAAGTCCTAGGGAGAGAGACAAGAGGTAAGACCCCAGGCCTCACATGGCTCAATACCTGGACCACGCAGATCCATGGACTGGACAGGAAGCTAAGAGACACCACCTCAATAGAGGCTAAACAACCATGAGGTGGTACCATGGCCAGCATGGTGCCCATTTTACAGATGAAGAAATGGAGGTCAGACCTGGAGCACTAAGAGACATCATCTCCTTAGAGACTACATAACCATGGCCAGCATGATGTCCCATTTTACAGTTGAAGACATCATCTCTTTAGAGGCTAAACAACCTAGAAGTGGTGCCATGGCCATCATAGCACCCATTTTATATATAGATGATGGTCGAGCAGAAAGCACTAAGGGACATCATCTTATTAGCTAAACAACCCTACAAGGTGGTACCACAGCCATCATGGCATCCCTTTTACCAATGAAGAGAGGAGGTCAAGGAAGGGAGATGTACGTAATCTCCCACCACTAACTGAGCATCGGAAATAAGGACCTGAACCCAGCCACATTTCATATACTTTATCCTATCTATCCACAAGAGTAGAGACCTGGCCTGTCCCCATCTCTCAACACTTTTCTCTGCCCCGAGAATCAAAGTCTGCAGCCAGGAGGACCCTCAAAGGGTCAGAGGGAGACTAAAGCCAAGAATCAGTCAGTGGCAAAAACAGGATTTGAACCCATGCCCTTTGTTTCAAAATCAATGCTCCTTCCTCTTGTCCTGCCTTTTTCAGGAAGCTCCACAAAGGCGGGATGTGAAAAAAAATGGGTGTTCAGACATGACCCAAGTGTCAGTGTACACCAGGCTCATTGGGTTTTCATAGAGGTATTCCATGAGGCAGAGGAAAAAGGAGAAAACAACAAGCCAAGTTCCCGAATGCTCTGATGGACACTCCTCTTCCCATGATAGGGAAACTACCCTCTCCATATTCCCTGAACATTGACGCTGGAAGTGTAGAGGGGCTCCATGTTCCCTCTTCTTCTTGGGTGTCCTGCTTCCCGTCCATTGGAATGGCTTCAATTAAGCCATGTGGTCTTGACCTTGGGGCCTCCTCCCCTTCATTTCATTGGTCAAGGGAACACCCAGGTGAGGAGACCTGCTCCAATAATGCAGAGGGGTAGCTTGAAAATGCCACGAGGTGCCACCACCTCTGAAGAGCAGTTCCCACATCACTGAAGACCAAGCAGGGGATAGCTGCCAAAGCCAGCCCACTGGCTCTGACCCCATATTGTCTCTCTAAGACCCAGAGCCAAAGTACACATTGGATATGTCCCACAGAGAAGGGGGGGGTATAGGCAAGGTGATTCTCACAGTCATGTGGCTGGGCATGTCGGAGGACACGCTCAAACTGAAGGCCTTCTGACCCTGAGGACAGTTTGCTGCCCATTGGATGAGCCTGGAGGACGAATCTAGAGGCCCCTGGGCATCTGACCAAATGCATCCTCTGCTGGCTCCAAAGATCACCACACTGATCTGAACTATAGGATGTCCCTGGGGTCAGTTCCCCAAAGGACACTGAGACTCCCTGCACCAGGGTGAGGGCAGACAGCCCTGAACATACTCAACAGTGGCCACACAGCCAAGTCTGAATGGTCTGGGACTTGAAGGGGGCAGGGTGGACCCAGAGCCTGGACTTGGGATTTCCCCAGTGTAGAATACTCTCTACCGAAGCAGGTCATCTCCTTCCGGTCATTTTGCGTCATCTGGGGTAGAGAGAGGTTAAGGAGTTTGTTCGGGATCACACAGCAAGATCAAACCAAGGTCAACCTGCCCTTCAGGGTCTACTTCCCAGCCATTTCACCTCTCTCTACCTCAACTTCCTCATTTGCAAAATGGGAATATTGCCCACAACCACCTCATAGGCCTGCTGTGAGCATCAAGATAGAGAATAAAGTGCTTTGCAAACCTTAAAATGCTCTCTAAAATTTAGTTATTATCATTATCCTTTTTATTGTTACATAGTCTAAGACAAAAGGAAAATAAACCCTGGTTGCCCCCTAAGTACCAGCCCCATATACACACAGAAGCCAGGAAGGACCTAGGTTCAGCCCATAAGCTCTACTATAGTCCATTTGATAGATAAGAAAACCTATAACCAGATAAAAGTCCAAGGAGGATGCCACAGATCCGATGCCAAATCTGTCCATTTTTTTCCAGATTCAATTTTGGAAAGGCTCTTAGAGGGACCACCTGCTCCAAGTCTCCCCTCCCCCATTTTACAGATAAGGACACTGAGGTTCCAAAAGATAAGATAAGGGACTTGCCCAGAGTCATACAGAGAGTGGGCAGCCGTGGGAGAATTCATCCTATGTTTCCCTGTCTGGTGTTCTCCCAAAATTACAGAATGACAGAACCCAGAGGGACCCTTAAGGTCAGCTCTCCAGCTCTATGTGACCCCACCCTGGCCCCCACAAAGTAGTATCACAAAGGGGACTGATTATAGGACAGAACAAAAATGGGCCCAAAGAGAAATGGGTTCCCTTGGGAATTTACAACAGTTCCAGAGGCAAAGGCCTAGGTTCGAAATCTAACTCGGACCCTAACCATTCAAGTGAATTTGGGCAACAATCTTGTTCTCCCTGGGGAATCAGTTTCCTGAATAGAGGATTTAAACTTGCTGACTACCTTCCATTTCCAAATCTGAGTCTAAAAGCCCAAAGGATAGCAGTTGACTCTGCCCGTCATGTTAGGGCTTCCGCTAGGCTTGGCATCAGGTGCACCCTCCCAGCCCAACCCTTCAGGACCTGGGGACATGGGACTCACCACCCAATCTTTTCGCACAATCATGGTCATGATAATCTGAAACTGGAAGTACATCGGGATGAGCAATGGTGGCCCAACTATGAGGAGAGGAGAGAGAGAGAGAAGTTTAGAAGGGGCTGGAGGTCTTGGGACATAGAGGGAAAGGGAGGATGGGATGGCAGGAGGCTTGGTCCTTCAATGCTCACCTTTCCAGCCCCCAGCCCCTTCTGTGAATATGCAGAGGCTACAGGGAGAGGACTGGGGTTGACTCAGTGACCATGGCCATTTTTCTATAATGCAGAGGGGATCTGGAGAGGCAGCATAGTGAAGAGGACCAAGCAGGGGTCCAGGTGAGAGAACTGGAGCCTGGCCACAGTTTGGCCCCACACCATGGGTCTCCGTTTCCTCATTTGTAAGAGGAGTGAGCAGGCAGCATGGTTTTGTGGGAAGTGTATTGAAAATGGGGCCACTGGCAAGTCATTGAACTCTGTGTGACTCAGTTTTCTCATCTGGAAAATGAGGTAGTTCATAGGCTGGGATGATGAGCAGCATATTAAGATTTTAAAGCTCCATATAAATGCCAGGTGTTATAAGTTATAGGTGGAAATTCCAATGATTAATATCAATGTGGGAATGGTTAGTGTATTATATAATGATTAGTGTATTATATCTTAAATATTTATTATTAGATGGGAGCTCCTATGATTAGATTGTAATATTTATTATTATTGTATCAATATGATTATATGGATATCTTAGTATTAATTATATTCATTATTATATAAAATAATCATTAAAGGAATCTGTTATTATTAGAGAGATCTCCAGTTATCAAAGTAATTATAATTATCATAAAAATATATTAATCATTAGTATATATTCTTATTTTTAGATGAAATCTGTTAATCATAATCATTACAATAATATGAAATAATGATTAGATGGGATTTATGGTTGTTATTACTACTACTATTATACCCAGTTCTAATATTCAATGAACTCTTGCTCTTCTCTGAAATCCTATGAAATGAGATGCCCACTGATGACAAATGGGGGAGGAGCAGAAGCTATTCTGTTAGGGGTACTAAGGAGGGTCTGGGGCCTGGGGCAGAGTTAGGGTGGGCAGCCCTGGGCTGATCACTGTACTCACTCAGAAAGAAGTACTGATGTTGGTGATTGTAAGGCAGGTATTTCAGTTTCTTCTTGCCATACTAGAGGAGAGAAGGAAAATTGTTCAGAACCATCTGGACTTCTGACCCTGACCCGGTGAACCCAACCCCGGGGCTGACAGGCTGGGAAGACTCTGGGGTTTTGTTTTGTTGTTCTGTGACACCAACCCAAGCAGGAGAGGTGGATATAAACAACAAGTGAAAGGAATCCCAAGTGATCCCACTAGGTTAGAAAGAGGGGGGCGGCTAGGTGGCGTAGTGGATAAAGCACCGGCCTTGGAGTCAGGAGTACCTGGGTTCAAATCCGGTCTCAGACACTTAATAATTACCTAGCTGTGTGGCCTTGGGCAAGCCACTTAACCCCATTTGCCTTGCAAAAACCTAAAAAAAAAAAAAAAAAAAAAAAAAAAAAAAAGAGGGGCCCAATTTCCCAAGATGACATTTAATGAAGATAAATGTAAAGATCTACATGTGGTATAAGCAATCAATTGCAGAAGGTCACGATTGAGGATTAGAACTCACCTGAGCTCATTCATGAGAGCCTGGTATGGCAGATAGTAAGTCAAAAAACCTTTATTAAGTCCCTACTAATGCAACAGATACCATATTCAACCTCGCTAGTCCCTAAGGTTATTTATTTGCTTTAGTAGGACAGTGGCTGGATAAAACAGTCTCTGCAGTAAGGGCAGGAAGCCAGATGGACAATGGCAGTCAACTTGCCCATGTGATATATTTGACTAAGAGTCTCTCCATATATCTAGCAGGGAGGAGACCCTTAGGCAAGGATGTCCATGGGGAACAAACCCACCCATGTGGGAATACCCCATTTCCTGCCTTTGTTATCGATGGGCTGTATTGCGTCAAGTCCCAGGGCCAACCTTGATGGCTCTGGTTCAGATGTGCATAACTGATCTGGCTGGCTTTCTGGACAAAGATACAAAGGAGGGCACAGGTGGAAAGGCCTTGGTGCTTTGGAATCAAAAGCCACAAGAGGAGGAGACCTCCCTGCCAAGGACTGGCAAAGGTCAAAGTGGGATTGGGGACAGGAGCCTTGGCTAAACACTGACTCTAGCCAGGATTCCTGGGGACTCATTCAGCTCTGAGATGAGAAAGCACTGATAGGGCTGAAAGTCCTGGGCAGGCCGAGCAACATGATGGACCAGTGGCCAGCCAACTCTCAATGGCGTCTCTAACTATGGATCCTCTGCCTCCCAGACTGGAGAATATGAGGGGCAAGACGCTGTCATAGGGAATGTGGTCCTGGAAGCTCAGACTCATGCAAAGTCTCTTCACTCCAAGAGGACATCTCCCAGCTCCATGTCTGCACTGGCTGCCCTCCAACCCTGGAATGCTTATTCTTCCTTCCTTGCCTGTACCTCCTGGTTTCCTCCAAGGCTGTTCAGATTCCACCTAATGAAAGAGGCCTTTCCAGGAACCCCAAGCCTTTAAGACGAGCTGCCATTGGTTCTGAAAAATTGATCTTGGATGTGCAGAACTGTCTGGCTGTCCAATGGGAGTGGGGTTGCTGCTTGAAGCAAGGACTACCTTTAGCATTTCTTTTATATCTCATAATGATCAGGACAGTTTGATAAAGAGGAGAATAAATCGGGGAGGGGGGGGGTCAGTACCCAGATTTATGGAGGCTAGGACTCAAGGGAAGCCTTGAAGGATGGGTTTCCAAATAGCAAGGGAAGAAAGGGAAACTGAGGCAGCCTTCCCTTACTGGGCAGGATTGCATTTTGCTCAGGTGTCAAGGGATCAGCCTGGCCAAGGCTGATCATACCAGCCCAATTCTTTATCAGCTAACAGCACAAATGCTTCCCCTTCATCTGCATAATGATATTCTCTGCCAGCTTGTTCCTCTCCAAAGAGATAAGATCTTTTTCTCCCTAGGGGAAAATTCCTTCCTAACTTATCTTCTCTTAGTTGTCTGTGATAAGTTATTTTAGGTGAGTAACTAAGAACCCTCAGGTGCCCAACTCTGACCTGTGGCATGCTTCCAAGGAGGCCAATGGGAAGGGGTGGGGTGTACCTTTGGAAAAAGATGTCACTGAGGCAGAGAAGGAAAGATGACACCATGGGGGAAGGTCTTGAAAGTGGGACTTGAAGCTGAGTGGTGTTATTTCCCAGCTATGAGACAATACAAGCTAAATCATTTAATCTCCAATTCTGCAAAATGAATGGGGGGGGGCAGTCTAGGGGATAGTCTCTGAGGAGCCTTCTCAAGACTTCAGGCTCTGAATCATGATCTCATAACTCTCTGTCATCCTTCCACATTGACCTTCCAAGCCCTGTCCATACTCCCATCTCCACACTTTCCCCCAAGTCTGTCTCCTTCCCCTGGTACCACACCAGCAGGACCAGCTCAAACAGACTGGAATAAATGCCTGCCCCCCTATATGTCTTTCAGCATCCCCAAATTTAACATTCTTTAGGCATGGGCCTAATCACAAGATGTCAAAAAATCTCGGAGGGCAACCTTCTCATCTTACAGGGAGGAAAGCTGGGTCACAGAGAGGGGCTAAGCTCACACTGAGTAAACAATTGAATTAGGACCCCTACTGATTCCAAATCTAGGGTGATTTCTACTGCCCCCTTACCCCTCCCAACTCTGTCCAAGGCCAGGCAGTATGACACATTGGTCCTAAATTCCAACACTGGCATCAGGATTTCATAGTCTACCAGAGAGGGGAGAAAGTGCTGTTGGCGGGGGGGGGGGGGGGGGGGGGGGGGACCAGAATCAGAGATTTAGATTAAGGCCAGAATTCTCATTTTACAGAAGAGGAAACTGAGGTTCATCAAATCCTCAGTCTTTCCACATGCCCCACTACCTCTCTCTGGTGATACTTTCAAGTCAAAAGGATCCAATTGAGCAGACACTCCCCACACTATCACCTGGGCAAATGCTTTACTAACTGAGTCTTATCTGTTAAAAAGAAGAGGTTATAGACTAGATAGTCCCAGAGGCCCCTTCCAGGAGGAGGAAATTCAACATTCCTCATAGCTCTTATCAATCCACCTCCCTCTCCCTGCCTTGGCTAGGGAAAGTGCATATTCTCTAGTCTGGCATTCAAGATCTTTCATTACCTGGTTCCAATTTCATCTTCCTCCATTCATGCCGAGTACACTAGGACCACCTGTCCACCCACCCTTCCTCCCTCAATTCCTACCCATCCCAAGGCCAATGCTGCCCAATTTCTCCAGTACTAAGCCTTAGGGTAATGCCTGCCTCAGAGATTTAGGGGCTGTGTGACCCTGGGAGAACTGCTCTAAGGGCCTGTGAAAGTCATGCAGGGGAAAGATGAAGAGAATTGTGAGTGTAACAGAAAGAATTTGGGTGGAGATATAAATTGACTTGAAGTAGAGAATTATGATTGTAACAGAAACAATTATAATCTTGGGTGGAGACCCTCCCCATTCTTAATGTACCATTGATTCATTGTTTAATGAATCTGGATGAGAGAGGCAAGATATAAAAACCTGAGCTTGAGTCCAGCTCAGGCTGGCAGTCTTCTCTGACCATGGCCCAGCCAACACTGCTTAGCTATTCTTCTCTCTCTCTCTCTCTGTCTGTCTCTGTCTCCCTCCCTCCCTAGCCCTTCCTATGTCTTGTAACCTTTTCAATAAATTTTTGCTTTATTTCCACCCATGCTTTCTCAAGTCTGAATGATGATTCCTCACAACTCAAGTAGCCAGTGGCTACAAAAGGACAGGGGCCTCTACCAGCCCTTCTAGCTCTCAATGGCTTCTCTTAAGCCCAACTGGGACTTTTCTCTTTCCCTGGGGGACCATAATCCCTCTGCCTAGGCAGAGCCCCATAAAAGAAGGGGCCTCAACTCCCTGGCTCTGCCAGCTGGGAACTGAATGAGAGCAGATGCTTAATAAATATTTATTCAATTGATGAATAAATGAATACCTGCGTATAGTAGGCACTGCCTTCATTGTGGGCAGTGGGTGAGGGATAGATCGACAGAGGGTAGGGGGACAACACAGTCCTGCTCAGACAGAGGCTCCTCCCACCCTGGGACTGAAACAGGAAGGCTTTTGTTTCTGAAAAGAGGATTTCCATGAAATTGTCCACGGTGGCCAAGCTAGAAATAATCTTGTTGCTAATGGCAACTGATTATAATTCAAAACCCCGGTATTCTAGATAAGCCTGTTCAGGACAAGGGGGTCTGGAAGCCTGCCTGCCTCCATCTCCCTCAGATTCAGCTCCTAGGGGGACCTCTGAGGTGACTGAGTCCAGTCTCTTCAATTTACAGAGGGGGGAAACTGAGGCCCAGAGAAGGCAGGTGACTTGTCTATTCACTGGAGGTTAAGAATTGATTCAATCTTAATCTTTATAATTCCAAATCCAATGTCCTTTGGGGAAGAGAGAGAGAAAGAGAGAGAGAGAGAATGTAAGAGTAGAAAGAAACTGAGAGACATATATATGAGTCAGAGGAAAGACAGGGGATGGGTAGGAGAGAGAGACAGAGACAGAGACAGACAGAGAAACAGAGAGAGACAGAGAGACATAGACACAGAGTGACAGAGACAAAGAGGAAGGGGACAGAGAGAGACAGTTGTGATCATGTTTTCTTCTCTGCCTTCTGGAAGGGTTTGTTCTTTCCCCACAATACCAGTTCTTAGGATCACAGGCCTGGTGCTGGGAGGACCTCAGAGGCCATCAAGGCCAACCCTTCCTTTCATTTTATGAAGAGGAAACTGAAGCCCAGGAAAGGCCATACAGCAGAGGCAGGTTTTGACCCCAAGCCATCAGATCAGACTGAGTGCTGGAAGGTCCTTTATAAATATCTGCTCCAATCTTCTCTTTTCTACACATGAGGAAACCCAAGATCCAGGAAAGTAAGTGCCTTCTCCAAGATTGCACACTGTGGAGCTCAGTTTCTTCCAGGGTAAGCCTCCTAGCCCTGAGGGCAGGAACTCAGACTTAATCTGCTGGCAGGGCTCCTCCCTACATATGTACGTACTGTAAGTCCAAATTCTGATTGACAGAGGGTGGGGGTAGGAAAACTAGACTGGGGCAGAAAGGCAGATTCCCATCTAGCAGGCCCATTGCTTTGTAGCAAAGGGATTATACTTGTTCTGTCTGACCCAGAGCTGAACCCACTCCTTCCTCCCTTTCCAAGTTTCTTACACCTCTTTCCCACTCAGCCCAAGAACTCTATGATCCAGTGACAATGATCTCCTGGCTGTGCCTCACACAAGACTCTGTCTCCCAATTCTGAGCAGTTCCCTGCCTGAAATGCTCTCCTCCTCATCCCCTGGGCCTCTGGGATTCCTCCAGGTCCCAGCTAAAACTCCTGACTTGACTTGGCCATGGAGGAAAGTCAATGGCACGTTTGGGCTGGATGCTGGAAAACATCTCCTGACCATGAGATCTCTCCCCAAAAGAAAGGGCCTGCCTCACAACAGGGTATCTCTCCCTCCCTGGCAGCCTTTAAGCAGATGGGGATGACCACTTGTCACCATGTTGGAGATGATGACCTTATTCAGGGAGGGGTTAGACAGGATGACTTCTGAAGTCTTTCTACAGAGGAGACCTGTGCTTCCCTAGAAACTGAGGAACACCTCTGTATATGGTGGACAGAACCTTCCAAGGAAAGACCTGAGGTCACAGATTTAGAGTGAGAAGGTTCATTAGCGACCATTTAGCCTAACTCCATACATTTCACAGATGAGAAAACTGAGACACGCAAAGGATCACAGAGCTAGGGGTCAAGAGTGAGATCTGAACTCAAGTCTTTCTGATTTTCACGGTCAGAGACGTCTCAAGGTATGAAGAGGGAGTGAGGCTGGGAGTGAAGTTGGTTCTTCCCTGGAGGCCCCATTTCTGTGCCATCCTCTTATACTACCTCAGCCTTCAGAGGGGCTCTCTCCCTCCTGCTCCTCTTACCTCTACTGGCTGCCACTCGCCCAGGACAAAGACATGGAGCATGTTCACATCAGGGTCCTTCTGAAAGATATTGGGCTTGGCATGATGCTGGAAGTGTCGATGATTCCACCAGTTGGCCGAGGCTCCCTGGAGGGGAAAAGAGAAACTAATGGGCTTGAGGGTGGGAGCTGGAATTCCAGGAAACAGGCCACCCATCCTGAGCATAGGTAACAGGAGAACTCAAGAAATAGGGGTAAAGACAGCTAAGATCTGTGGAAAAAGGGGGTAGGGGCAACCTGGTGCAGAGAGAACTAAAGAGAACCCACTATATACCAGGTCCATAAGAATTTCCTTAAAAGATGACTCACTATGAAAGTCAAACTGAGCAACCAAGAAACCAGTTACAGATAATGAAGCATACCTCTCCAGTTAGAAGTAAGAGAGGTGGAGGCTACTGGGACTAAATGGTGAATACACTATCAGCTTCAGTTACTGTTATCACCTGTTTTTGCTTAAATACTTTTTCTTTGCTACAAGGGAGGGTTAAATCTGAGGAGAGAAATGGCTGAGAGGGAAGAGAGGTATTTCCAGAAATCATATATAAAAAACAAAAGACATCAACTTAAAAAAAAGTAGTTTTAATTAAGTGGAAAGGGAAGTCCCTCATTTAGAAAATAGGGGAACTGTGTTGACCTGCAATAAGCTATTTGTTTTGTGGGTGGCTAGGTGGCATAGTGGATAAAGCACCGGCCTTGGAGTCAGGAGTACCTGGGTTCAAATCCAGTCTCAGACACTTAATAATTACCTAGCTGTGGGGCCTTGGGCAAGCCACTTAACCCCATTTGCCTTGCAAAAACTAAAAAAAAAAAAAAAAAAAAAGCTATTTGTTTCCTCCAGCCCTCAGTTTCCTTTTTTTGTCAAAAAAAGATGGATTAGATTTTATAGACCAGATAATTTGGGTTTATTTTAGGTTTTTTTAATAAGGCAATGGGGTTAAGTGGCTTGCCCAAGGTCACACAGCTAGGTAATTATTAAGTGTCTGAGGTCGGATTTGAACCCAGGTACTCCTGACTCCAGGGCTGGTGCTCTATCCACTGCACCACCTAGATACCCCTTAGATCAGATAATTTATAAAGTGCTTTCCAGTTCTAAATCTTTGAAAGGTCACAAAACACCAAGAAGAGACCACCAAGTTTGTCTAAACAAACTCTCTAATTTTACAGAGACTAAACTAGAGAATCAAAGTGAATTAACTGACTAGGATCACACTGCTAGGTCAGCAGCCAAGGCAAATTCCAGCCCAAGCCTTCCAAGGCTCTAGGAGAAAATGTTCAGTGATCCCCAATTCACCCATCAGCCACTCGTTCTACTTCTGATCCAGTTGCCCAAGGCTTCTTACCTGAACTGAGATCAACTTAAATGGTGGCACTGTTGTTGTTATTATACCCGGGAGCCTTCTCTGGAATTGTCTCTGCCTAGGATTTTGATCTCTTTGCTGCAACTCTCTCAAGGGATGCAGGACAAGCTTGGGGTTTAAGCTTTGGAGTGGAGTGTTCCTTCTTGCCCAATTAATCAGTCTTCAGTTGGCTTCTCTCCCTGAGATACTGAGATTTGGTCTCAGATGGCAGATTTGCCAAAGGCCTGGCTTGGGCCAAGAAGGTTTCCCAATACTTGGTCCAGCCAATGATCATTTTCATTGGCTGGCCCACAGTTCTTGTCTAAGATATAATCTGGCAAAAGCTCCCCGACTTGATTGAGATGTCCATGTTGACAGGTTCTGGGGAGCGCAGGAAATGGTTGCCCATGGAGCCACTTGTAGAAGCAACCAAAGAGCCACAAGCCCAGGTTATGTCACTGCTCTGCTCAAGAGCCTCCCTTGGCTCCCTATGGTGAGCCTAACCCTCCCATGCCTGGAATGCTGCTCCTCATCAGCTCTACCTCACAAGAAGCCTTCCCCAAACCCTCCTAACTCTAGTCCCTTTCTCCTTTAATTATTTCCAATTCATTCTGTATGGAGCTCATTTCAACTTATTAGTTTCCATGAAAGGCAGATTCCCATAGCTCTATCCACTGCGCCACCTAGCCAGCCCTACAAGAGATACATTTGGTGATGGGGCAGCTGGGTGGTGTAGTGGATAGAATATTGATCCTCGAGTCAGGAGGACCTGAGTTCAAATTCAGCTTCAGATATTATTAAATTGTCTAGCTATGTAATCTTGGGCAATTCACTTAACCCCATTGCCTTATTAAATAAATTTTTTTTTTAAAAAAGAGATATATTTGAAATAGAAAGAAAGAATTAAAATAAAGGAGCAGAATTTATTCTGCTTCAACTGAACCAAAAAAGGTAGGGGTAACTATCATCTCAGACAAAGAAAAAGCAAAAATAGACCTTATTAATAATTGGAATTAAGGGGATAATAAAGGGGATAAATAAATTAATAGGATTATTATTAAATGGGATAATTAGATTTTTCAAGGCAATGGGGTTAAGTGGCTTGCCCAAGGCCACATGACTAGGTAATCATTAAGTGTCTGAGGCTGGATTTGAACTCAGGTACTCCTGACTCCAAGGCCAGTGCTCTATCCACTGCACCACCTAGCCACCCCTTGATAGATCATTTCGATGGAAAACTTACCTGGGTTCTAAGAAATGATGAAGGGGTGCCTTTAGAAAAGTGTGACAAGACTGATATGAACTGATGCAAAGTTAAATGGGTAGAACCCGGATATCATTGTGTACAGTAATGACAATATTATAATGATGATCAATTGTGAAAATACTGACTTCTCCAATCAATAATGATCCAAGGCAATTTCAAAAGATAATAAAGTGATGATAAACCCACTATCCACCTCCAGAGAGAGATCTGATGAATTAAGTGCAAAATGAAATATAATTTTCTCACTTTTTAAAAATATGGCTAATTAAATGGTATAAGGGAAGCTATATTTTGTTAAAAAAAAAAGTATAGTCTACGAATTATTACCTGAAAATTTATAGCAACGTCTCATTTCTCAAAGAGAACTGAATCAAATTTATAAAAATAAGAACCATTCCCCCAATTGATGAATGGTGAAAAGCTATGAACAGAAAGATTTCAGAAGAAGTCAAAGTTATCTATAGCTATATGAAAAGATGATTTCACATATATTAACTGATATGTTACCCTTCTCAGGGAAGAGAGGAAATTTGGAACTCAAAATTTAGAAAAGTTTAAGATAAATAAAGGAATTCAAAAACAAATAGGAAAAAACAAGAGCCCCTTGCCTATCCCATGCCAGCCTCCCTTCCTCATTTACAACACACCAGTTTCCCCTTCACACCCTGGAAGTTTCAGCCAAACTGGCCTGGGAGCTGATTCTGGGAACATGATGTTCCATCTCCTACCTTGGTGACTTTGTATTGCCCCGGAACTGGCTCCCTTCCTCCTCACGCCTCTTATAATTCTGAGTTTCCTTCATTCAAAGCTGCCTCCTTTAAGAAAAAGCCCTCCTACTGTAGCTCATCTAATGCTCCCTGAGATGACTTTCTATTTACCGACACAGATCCCCCCACCTCCAACCCAAGGGATACAAGAGGGCAGTGGCAATTCTGTTTTTGCCTTTGAATTCCCAGCTCCTGGCAATGTCTGGTACACTGGTGGTGATCAGCAAATGCTTATTGAGAAAATGAATGACTGATTTCAATGAGAGTGTGAGAAACAACTGAGGAGGGAAACTGGGGCCCCTAACTTAGTGGCTGTTTCTCCTCCTCCCTCCAATTCAGCCTACAAAAGCAAGTGATATAGGTGAATAGTTGAAGCAAAGTTCTGGCCTGGTCTTACTGGATCTTGGCCCCATCCCCCTAGAGCTGGGGTCAGGGGCCACCTCCACTCTGGGCAGCCCTGGGGGCATCCCTTCCTCTGGACCGGGGCCAAGCAGGGCCACACAGACCATCCTTGTAAGGCCTGCAAGCTAAGGATGGTTAGGAGGGGAATGTTGCTTTTCAGCATTCAAGAGAGTTTTTATTAGAAAGGACACAAAGAGCTCCCTGTGTGACTCAAGGCCCCCCAAACCTGGCAAAAAACCAGACCCTCATAGGAGCTTCGGTGAGGCCTCTGGCTATGAAGTTGGAACTCCCCTGGGCCTGGGCTAGCAGGCCAAGGAGCCCTATCCCACAGCCTGGGCCAGAAGTGGGCCAGTTGCAGGCCAAGCTGGCCATGGAAAGGTTCCTCAACTCTGTTCAAGCCAAGAGAGAGACAAGTCAACTTGTTGGGGAGGGCCCAGGGAAGGGAAATAACCCAGGGCCCACGAGTCAGAGGCAGCAAGTTCTATGGGGGGAGCTGGGCCAGTGATGGCATCAGAGGGCAGGCTCATAGGAGCCTGGGTCAGGGGGCAAACTGAGGCATGGGAAGATAAGGAGAGAGGTTAACCTCTTGGCTTGAGCAGATGAGGAAACTGAGGCCCTGGGGGGTGAATAATGCCAGCAAGGTTAGCCATATACTTTGCCAATGTCACCTCCATGGTCTTATTAGCAACCCTAGGAGGGAGCTACTGTCATTACCTTCCTTTTACAGATGAGGAAACTGAGTCTGAAAGAAGTTCGGTGACTTGCCCAGAGTCACTTAGCTAGTAACCAGTTGAGGGCTGATTTAAAGTCAGATCTTGACTTCAGTTTCAGTACCACCTACTGAGTAGGGATTTTTTTGTTTGTTTGTTTGTTATGCTTTTTTTTTTAATTTTACAAGGCAAGGGGGTAAGTTAGGATTCTTAATTTATCTTGTGTCATGGATTCCTTGGGTAAAGTAACCCAAGAACCCTTTTCAGGGTCCCTGGTTTATTTTATTTTTAAAGAATGTTTTTAAATACACAAAATACTGAGTAATTCCAAGGAAACGAATTATACTAAAATACAGTTATCAGAATTTTTAAAATACATTCATGGACTCCCAAAGTGAAGAACTCCCTTCTCAGACTCAATCTGCCCATTGTAGAGATGAGCAAAATGAGGCCTAGAGAGAGGAAGACCAAAGTCTTGTGTTCAACTATGGGGCTGCCAGTAAAGAGGGTCACTGACAGGGAAGCTAGGTAGAGAACTGGGCCTGGAGTCAAGAGGACTAGAGTTCAAATCCAGCCTCAGATACTTACTAGTTGGGAAATCATTTAACAGTGATTGCCATCAAAAAAATAAAAAGAGCCACTGACAAGCTGGAAAACCTCCCAGAGGAGGAAGATCTGGATGAGGAAGAGCCCTGAGGATTGCCCAGAGGAATTGGAGATAGTGAGCCTGCCTCAGGAGAAACAGTATGGCAAGAGGGATCAGATTTGTTCTTCTTGGTCCTAGAGGGCAGTACCAGGAACAACAGAACAAAATTTGTTGTTGTCATTCAGGCGTTTTGGTCATGTCTGACTCTTTGTGAACTCATTTGGTGTTTTCTTAGCAAGGATACTGGAATGGTTTTGCCGTTTCTTCTCCAGTTCATTTAACAGATGAGAAAACTGAAGCAAACAAGGTGAAGTGACTTGACCAGGGTCACACAGTAAGTGTTTAAGGCCAGATATTTGAACTCAGGGAGAAGAGTTTTCCTGACTCCAGGCTTGACTTTTCAGCTTGTCAGTGGCTCTTTTTACTTATTTTTTTTTATGGCAACCATGGTTAAATGATTTGCCCAACTAGTAAGTAACTGAGGCTGGATTTGAACTCTGTTCCTCTTGACTCCAAGGCCAGTACTCTACCTAGCTGCATCTGCTGCCCTCAAACAGAATTTCCAAAGAGTCAGATTTGGGGTGGCTAGGTGGTGCAGTGGATAGAGCACCAGCCCTGGATTCAGGAGGACCAGAGTTCAAATCTAGACCCAGACACTTAATAATTACTTAGCTGTGTGACCTTGGGCAAGTCACTTAACCCCATTTGCCTTGCCAAAAAAAAATCCAAAGAGTCAAATTTCAGCTCATGGAAGAAACCATGCCCTGATTATGACAGTTGCTTCAGGACTTGTGGATATCATCCTCCACAATGGAGGGACTCAAGAGATTAACCAGTTACCTACTAGGTGTGTGGTCAGAGAGATTCTTTGGGGGACCCTTGGTCCTGAGGCCTCTCCTGGCTGCTCTGTGCAGTGACTCACTTAAGGTCATTCAACCAACAATGAAAGACTTGCCTTTCAAAGTCAGATGCTCTGCCCCCTCCACTGTAGTTCTTCTCTCCACCCCAAGGTACTGAGCCCCTGGGCATTCTAGAGTGTCAATCATCTATGGGAGTCTCAGGGTTACCCTGTCTCCTTTTAAAGATGAAACTCAAATCAATCTAGATGCCCCCCCATGACCCATCAGCATGTCTTCCTATAACTCGTTCTTTACCAAGATGAGTGAATTTAGCTCATAGCCAAAGAGCTGAGAGGCATCCCAAGCCGACCTTCCCATTTGATGACAAAGGAAATCAAGAATGATTGATACAAAAGAACAGAAATTAGAATGATCCTAGTAGAGGGTGATGGGAATGAAGAGAGATCTATCCAGAACATTCTAGAAAAATCTGAGGAGGCAGAGGATGCTTTCATCTGGGAGAAACCAGGTGAGCAGCACCTGAGCTGGGTCTTGAAGAGAAGGCTTCTGAGAATAGATGAGGAAGGACTGCATACTTGGCAGGGGGCAAAGCCTGTGCAAATACTTGGAAGCTAGAAAATCTCCTATAAAGGAAAATGAGGTGGCATTGAACCTGTTTTGGGCTGAAATGACTTACTTTGAGGTGACCAATCACGAATTTGTGGACAAAGTGGTTCCATGAGGATTTCTTGTAAACTGAGAGGTGGCCATAGTCATGTTGGAGCCATCCAGCCTGGGCCTAAGTGGGTCAGAAAAAGATACTTAGTGAGCCCCCAGACTACATCTGTGAGACCCAGCCCACATGAACCAAAGGGGAGTCCAAAATGAAGAAGGGTGTGGGTACACCCTGGCAGTGACAGGATGCAGAAGGAAAGACCAAAGGATTAAGAGCCCAGGAATTCCACTTTGTCTCAAACTCAACATGTATCCTGGGGTGAACACTTCCCCTTTCTCTGCTCATCTGTAAAATGAAGGAAGGTTCCTCCCAGCCCAGACACTCTATTTCTATGTTCTAAGCTCTCTCCCCTAGGGTCTCTCCTATTGCTGACATTCCATGTTCTAAAGTTCCTGCTAGCTCTGACATTTTATGTTCTATGTTTGAAATTCCCTCCCCAAGGGTCCCCTCCCCCCAGGTTAGACAGTCTGTTATATATTCCCAGTTCTTTCCTCTAGGATCTCCCCCAGCTTCAACAATCTAAATTCTAAGATCTCTCCTCTTGGGTCCTTCCCTCTTCTGACATTCTATCTTCTGAGTCCCCCATTTCTCACCTGAGAGGTTGCTAGGATGAAGGCTGTCAAGATGGTCGAGATCCAGCCAGTGCCAAAGTAGAAAACAGTGAACCAGGCAATGCTCTCCATGACGATGATGTGGGCCAGGAGCAGGAGGAAGAACAGGTGGTTGGTCTCAAAGAGCTTCATGTCCTCTGCAGTCTTCCTCAAGGCTCGGAAGTCTTCTGTAATCTGGGGCTGAGAGGCCAGAGCCAAGGAAGGGTATCAGCCACCTGGTAATCCCACACGACAAGGGAACCTGACTGACCCCAAGCAACTCACTGCTCCCAATCAAAGGAATAAGCTTTCATATGTTGAAAGGGATAATCTGAGTGTCAATCTCTAGGCCATCAGTAGATAGCCTCATCAGGGAGAGAAAAGCACTAGACATTCTGTAAGCCATGTCCGGGATATAGGTATAATAAAATAATTTTGTAAACCACCAAGTTATCAGCAGATTGGTAGTGTTTGTCTCCTCTTCATCTGAGTTTATGCTATAATTTCTTTCTCCTTTTAACTATCACTGTCATTTCTAGAACATGTCAATTAATAAGAGCAGAAGGGGGCATACTTGTTTTACTCCTCTGCTTAGTGGGAAAGCTTCTAGTGTTCTCCATGTATATGCTGCTAGCTTTCGGCTTTAGACAAATACTTGTTCATGGTATTAAAGAGGTTCCTCTATCCCAATGCTTTATAAGGTTTTAGCAAAATGATTATTCTGCCTCGTCCAAGGCTTTTTATTTTCCATCTCTTGAGATAATCATATGGTTTGGGATGTTTTTATTTTAAAAATAAGTAATAATGCAATTTCTTCCTTTATTGTGAACCATCCTTGTAAGCCTGGAAGACATGTAAAACGGATAATTAACAACAGAAGGTAAGAAAGCTAGTGTAACTAGACAAGAGTTTGTATGCAAAAAGATATAGAGATTTTAGTGGATTCCAAGCTCAATGTGATCACTGAGTGAGCTGAGCAAGGGGATGGAGAAAAACCTGTTGCTTCACCGGTGTAGGCAACAACTAGCGAGGAGTGTTGTACAACTTAATTTTAGAAAGTTACTTTGGTCATGGAAGCAGTTGAGGGATCAGCCAAGGATCACATCACTATCTTTTTTCTTTTTTTCTTTTCTCTTCTCCTCTCTGTCTGTCTGTCTGTCTGTCTCTCTCTCCCCCTACTTAAAATACTCAAATTCGGTTTTTTTTACTAGATTTCTAAGGAAGGCTTGCAAGGATGGCTATGTCCATAAATGAGTGATAGGAGGAAAAAGAGAAGGGCTTCTAAAAGGAAGGTGAGGTACTGCATCCAAAATCATTTCTATGAAACAGGAATCCTCTTCATTGTCCTCGATACCTATGGAAAACCTCAAGAATGTGAGGTCCTAGAGGATAGGCACAAGTCTGTTTGAATCCTGCCTCAAAAAGGCAGGGCCCTTGGTGGATGCCAGTCCCTGGCCCTCTGAACAGTGCCCCAGACTCACATTCTTGCCCCGGTCTTGGCTGGGTTCCCCAGGGGCCAGCTCCCCAATCAGCAGGGGCTTCATGAACTTCCTCACAAAATGCAGGTCCTGGTGGAAGGCAAGGAATGCATCCTGGGTGGAGAGAAGGAAAAAAAAATAACTGGCTGGATCAGAGTCAGACCTGCCTGGCAGGCAGCATCTGGCAACCTTCCACATTGTCTTTTCTGCCTAATCCTTGGAAGATTAGCAGATTAAGAGCTGGAAAGGTCTTTAGAAATATCGAGTCCACCATTTTTATAAATGAATGAATTGAGGCCTAGAGAGGGGGAGTGATTTGCCCAGCACCGTACTGCTCATAAATATCAGTCAGGATTGGGATCATAGCTTGAGAACTGGAAGAGACCTCTGAAGTCACCCAAATCCAAATGTCCCCATTTCGTAGATGGGGAAACTGAGGCACAGAAAAGATCAGCTTTCTAGGCTCATACAGTGAGCAAAGGGAAGAACCAGGATTCTGATTCAGGTCCCCTGAGGCTTCCCACTTGCTATGGGTCTCTCTTCCTCTGCCTAATCCTCCAGCCTAGGCTGCTCAGGCCATATTCGGAATTGGGCCCCTCTCCCAGATCCCAGGTCATGGGAGCCAGTAGATTGCCAAAAAAGCAATGGGGACATGGTAATAACACACACCACCCCACCCCTCCCCAATAGCCACACACAATTCTGGGACAAGATGGGACTCCAGGAGGCTCAGGATATTTATCCAAAATCACAGAGTCAGAGGTGTGGAGCTAGATGGAAGGAACCTTGCAAGTCATTGGCCCAAGTCATTTTTGCATTTGAAGAAACTGAGGTCCAGATTGGGTATGTGGTTTGCCCATACAGAGAGAGGAAGTAGGTTCCTATCCTAGCTCCCCTAGGTACTATCCAGGAGTCTTTGAACTAGTCATTAATTTCGCCTCTAGGCCTCAGTTTCCACATGTGCCAAAATGAAGGGGCTCATGACCTTGGGGGGCCCCTCCAGTTCTGGGGCTCTGATCTGAAGTCACTCCATCTCCCTGGACTGTAAAATAAGAGTTCAACAAGATGAGGACCTTTCTTTCGGAGAAGTAGATTCCTCCAGGAGCAGCCCCCAGGGTCAGGATGGGCCGATGGCTAGCTGAGGTAGCCCATATCAGGGGATCCCTGTTTAGAAAAGCAGGGGCCAAAGAGAAAACTTAATCTTCTCTTTCAAAGCTGCTTGTTATCTCCAATCAGATTACAAAATTCCTCAGGGCGAGGACCTGTAAAAAATCTTGTGGCTCCATCTTTGGTTCAAATCTACCGGTACTACCACGCTTAGCTTCTGTTCTATCAGAGGTGACTCCTCAGCTTCCAGTGGAGGTGGCGAGATGCCCATGATCACAAACAAGTGGGGCTGAACCTGGGTGCCCAGATCTCCCCTCAGTTTATACCATCTGGGCCCTCCCCCTTCATATGCCTCTCCTCATTCCTTTGAGGTTAATCTAACAACTGCTGAGGGCTAGAGAATGTTAGGGGTCAAGTGGAGGGAATGCTGGGCAGCTTGGACGTGTCCTTAATCCTCCATAGCCTCAGCCTTCATAGCTATAAAATGGGGATGAGAGTATCTAAGGTCTCCCTCACAGGGCTGCTGAATGCGGCTCCCATGAGGTAAGGTGCTCTGCCATTCATAAAGCTCTGTTAGCTATTTAATTATTAATACTACTCAGGAAGGATAGAATGTTACCAAAGACACAGCCAACAAATATCGATTACACAGGGAGCAGCGGGACCAGGCAAAGGTGAGAGTTCAGGTGAGACACTTTGGGGGGCAGGGAAGAAGAGAAGTTGAACATAAAACTAAAATACCAAAAAGGTATTTTTTAAAAATTTTATTTATTTAAGACAATGGGGCTAAGTGATTTGCCCAAGATCACACAGCTAGGCAACTGTTAAGTGTCTGAGGCCAGTTTTGAACTCAGGTCCTCCTGACTCCAGGGCCAGTGCTCTAATCCATTGCACCACCTAGCCACCCCCCAAAAAGCCTTAAGTTCTTAAGAGAGATATAAACCAGTGGGAAGTTCCAGGGGGCTAACCAGCCACCCAGCATTTATTAAGTGCCTACTGATTGCTAAGCTCTGCCCGTAAGTAAGCTCTTTCATTGAAAGGGGAAGAGAAGGCATGGCAGTGGGGTTGGGACCTTGAGGCAGGGAGACCTCTGGCAGAACACAGGAGGAGCAG
Organism: Macrotis lagotis; assembly: GCF_037893015.1. Lineage (NCBI taxonomy): Eukaryota > Metazoa > Chordata > Mammalia > Peramelemorphia > Peramelidae > Macrotis > Macrotis lagotis. Next base: position 286,601,769 of record NC_133660.1, read on the forward strand.
GAAGGGGCCTGGGGGGAGAGGGGTTTAAAGATATTATCATCTCAGGGGTTGAGGTTGAGGCCGAGGCTCCACAGACAGAATTTCTCCAGGTAAAGGCAGGGAAGGAAGACATTTCAGGTTGAGGAACTCTCCTCGGGCAAAGACCCCAAAGTGGGAGAGCTCGGGAAATGCCCCAGAGGCAGGGGCAATCCAGCCTGGCCAAGGTGGGGGCAGAAGGAGTTAATCTGGCTGCAGCAAAGGCTACCCTCTGGAGCTAGGGTAATAGGGAGCCAGAGGAGGGTTTGGAGCAGAGCCAAGGGCTGCTGACCATCTGCAGGGGCCATTCTTCAGCTCCAGCATGACTATCCACCTCCACTTCTTCCTAAATCCCCTCCAACCTGATGCAAGACATGCCCAGTGGCAAGACATGCCCAGCCCCAGGAGAGGCTGTACCCCCTCCCCACAACTAGGAAGCAAGCAGATTGGATCAGGAACCTGAGAAGCATAACTGGATGATGCCAGAAACAAGGCCCTCGTGTTCTAGTGACCCATACTGATGTAACTTGGCATCTCCATTTCAGAGAGCTCAGTCCCAGGGGAGCCTGAGTCCCCGAGGCAGGATCAGCCACCTGGATAGACCAACGCCATGACTGGGGAGCAGCTGGAGGGCAGATCAAATGGCAGAAGTAGGGGTAGGGAGACAGAGCCGGGGAAGGAAGGCATGGGCTGGCTTCAAAGCTTGTCACCCGCTCTCCAGGTCTGAGCTGGGAGGATGGTGGTGGTGGGGAGGTCCGAGGAACAGAGAACATGGGATGCCGACTGAGAGTGATGTCAGAATATAGAAGATTAAAGATGGAAGGGATCCTAGAACCCAGAATGTCAGGGCTAGGAGGGACCTTAGAACAAGAACTGTCAGAGCTGAGCAATCTTAGAACAGGGGATGTCAGAGGTGGGAGGGACCTTAGAACAGAGAACATAGGATGTCAACTAGGAGTAATGTCAGAATGGAGAAGATTAAAGATGGAAGGAACCTTAGAACCCAGAACATCAGACCTGGGAGAGACCTTAGAGCAGAGAGAACATAGAAAGTCATCTGAGAGAAATATCACAGCCCAGAAGAGTTGGAAGGGCATGCCAGAGAATAGTCTAACACATTCATTTTATAAGGACAGCTGGGTGGCACAGCAAATAGAACACTGGACCTGGAGTTAGGAAGACCTAAGTTCAAATCTGACCTCAGACTCTTACGGGCCGTGTGACCTCTGGGCAAGTCACTTTGTTCTGTTTGCCTCAGTTTCTTCAACTGCAAAATAAGCTAGAGAATAGCAAACAACTCCATTATCTCTGCCAATTAAATCCCAAATAGAGTCATGAAGAATCAGATACAAATGAACAATAATTCATCTCATGGAGGAACAAAATGAGACCTGGTGAAAGGCACGAGCTTCTCCAGGATGACATATGTACTAAGTGGCAGAAACTTGAACTGTAGTCCACTTTCCTTCATCAGTCCTGTGGCCTTCTCCCCCACCACCTGTCCTCTTCTACCTGGAGGGCTAGTCCTGGCCCCTAGAGAATACCCTACCCCCCCCAGGTTGCCCCTCTCTCTCCTCTCCCCTCCTTCCTGGCCCAGGCTTCCTCCAAGTCTTGACTGATGGATCCAAGCAGAAAGCTCGGGCTTCCCTCCCTGTACTCTGGCCCTCCCCAACCCACCTTTCTCACCCTGTCTGGGGCTACAGTGGTGGCCTCCCAGTAAATCACACACTCCTGGGAGGCACAGTCCTGGCCATCCTTCCTCATGTCTCATAAGCTAGTGGTGCTTCATCAAAATCCTATCAAACAGAACTGACTGAAATTCTCCTTGAAAAAATTCCAAGGCCTTCAGATTTTATCAGGATGAGTAAGGAATAGTTCAAAGCCTCGGATTTCATCAGGGTAAGGCTCTCTGTCCCTACAAGGCCATTCATCAGACCAGGAAGAGGCGGCCTTCAAAGCCTTCCATGACCCCAGCTGTCCACTCCCACTGGGGAAGGACTGGCTGCGCAATCTGAAGTGTACCAGGTTGGTCCTTGGAAGGCAGATGCTCATCCATCACTAGACCTGTCCTCACAATTTCCCTAACAGCTGTTACAGCCTTCAGCGAGCCAAGGCCACCCCGAAATGCACCGCCAAGAATGGGGTCATGGCAGGGGGAGAGGGTATGAGGGACGCTCCACATCTTTTCCCTTCTTCTTTTACCCAAAGTGGGCATTGCCAGGGCCCAGAACTGTCCAAGGTCCTTCTTCAACCATTCAGTCCCATATAAAACAGCAAGGAGAAAATCCTAGACTTTCACCTGGCAAGGGGTTACACCTATACCTGAGAAGGACTTACTCTGTGACCTCCCCAAGGAGTCCCGGTCCAGCTTTGAACTGAATGCATCTGAGAAGGAAGAGCTCACCATTTTCTACTTCACCTTTGGATAGACCATCCCCGCCTTCGACTCTGGACCGCCTACTGTGGTCCCTGCTGTCCTGATGGAAGACCTGAGATCAAATCTGACCTCAGACACATACTAGATTGGGCAAATCACTTTACACTCTTTGCTTCACCTATAAAAGAATACCAACACCCACCCCAAGGCTTCTTGGGAGGATTAGAGGAGCAAACCTTAGCCAAATAAAGGCTAATGATTACCATTACTGTCTTGGCCCAGAGGGAGCTTTCATGAAGGCATTGCCTCTCTGCCCTTTTTTGTTGACAACAAGCCTAAATGGGCTAGTTTTGTAATTCCCTTCCATCCCTGGATCCTGGGTCTGCCCTCTGGGAACCCAGGCTGAACATGGCCAAACCTTTCATGTATCTGAGGACTGCCAGTCAATCCACAAGCATCCACACCGTTCTAGGCCATTAGATCAAGCCCAGTCTGCTGAAGAGGAAGAAGGGGATCAGTGCCAACAAGACATTTGAAGAGGGAAAGATCCCCTCCAGGTTGGCCAAAACCTGGCCAATGTGCCCATTTGTTTTGCCCAACTATTCCCATGTACATAATAAGTGCTTAATGTTTACTGACTGATCAGGCAGGGAGTCGTGAAGAAATAAGCTCAACACCTCCCTCAGACACTTTGCTAACCACTGACACTTGGCCTCAATTTCTTTTTTTTTTAAATTTTATTTAAGACAATGGGGTCTTGCCCAAGGTCACACAGCTGGGCAATTATTAAGTGTCTGAGGCCAGATCTGAACTCAGGGCCAGTGCTCTATCCACCCAGCTGCCCCTTGACCTCAGTTTCTTCATCTGTAAAACAGCATCTACTTGGCAAAGTTGTTCCATGAATGAAATGAGCTTAGGTTAAATGGGTAACTTTGCAAACTTGAATCTATAAAAAATAGAGATCCTACTGTTTATTCTGTTTGGAGAGAGGAGATACAGTGCCAAGTGAACAAATACAAAATGCTCTGCTGTTCAAAGCCCTTTGTGGCCAGCCCCCCTCGCCTTCCAGCCTTTTCCACCCCCCATATATTTATTGGGCTTCTGAGCCAGTGACTTGGGCTGCCGTCTTGGATGAGACATTCCATTTCCTTCCTTGATTGTCTCTCCTGCACAGACCATTCTTCCTTATTGACATCTCTGCCTCTAGTTGCCTTCAGATCTCAGCCACAATCTCCCCGACTTTCCTGCTTCCTTCCCTCAGCAGATGACTATCTGCTACTTATCTCGTCTCTATCTCGAGTCTACCTAGTCTGAATAGTATGTCCTGTATTAGATCCGGAGCTCCTGGAGAGTGTCCCTGGTGCTCCATAATGCTTTTGGCCTGGCTTGCCTATAGGGGCAATGACTTCTCAGCTGAATCTTAAAGGATGAGATTTCTATAAGCAAAGAAGTGGCCTCAGGGTTAGGAGTGGGGACAAACTTTGTCAGTTACCCCGCCTTCAGAGGCCAAGGACTGGCAGAAGCAGAAAGGAGACCAGAGGGCACTAGTCACTTGTCCAAAGACCCACAGCTAGCCAGCCTTCACCTGGAAACCCATCCCCCAGAAGCCCCCTCTTCAGGTCCCCAGGCAGTGGGAAGACCCCAAGCAAGAGTGCCAAGGTCAGCTGCTATGGACTCTACCCTGCCATGAACGATGTGATCCTGACCCCATCTAGAACCTCTTCATTTCGAGAGTAGGAAGGAATAGAGTGGAGGGAAATACAGCTAGTGATAGCAACTGTGGGAAAAATAGTGAAGCAACTTCTTTGGTGGACTTATAAAGAAGGCAACTCACCCCAGAGATGGAGTCCATGAAATCTAAGCACAAGTCTGAGGTATAGTTTTCTCTCTCTCACTATTCTTGAGGTTTCTCATCATTTTTTGGGGGGGGGGAGGCTTATGTTTACTCTCACAACAAGATTATTATAATAGAACCTCTTCATTTCAATGCAACAAGCAACTAGTTAGCACTTACTGTGTACCCTTCTACATCACTACAAAGACTTGTACACACCTTTCACAAATTGTAGCACCCACCTCAGCCTAAAGTGTTACATGGTGGGCTCATCTGAGGGGAGGGAGGGAGGGAGGGATGGGAGACAGGAGAGGGAGGAAAGGAGAGAGAGCAAAGGGGAGGGAGGGAGGGAGAGGGAGAGAGAGAGAGAGAGAGAGAGAGAGAGAGAGAGAGAGAGAGAGAGAGAGAAGAAAGAGGGAAAGAAGAGAGGAGGGGGGAGAAAGAGGAAGGGAAAGAGGAGGAAGAGAAAGAGGAATAGAGAGAGAGAGAGAGAGAGAGAGAGAAGAAAGAGGGAAAGAAGAAGAGAGGAGAGGGGGAGAAAGAGTGAGGAAGGGAAAGAGGAGGAAGAGAAAGAGGAATAGAGAGAGAGAGAGAGAGAGAGAGAGAGAAGAAAGAGGGAAAGAAGAGAGGAGGGGGAGAAAGAGGAAGGGAAAGAGGAGGAAGAGAAAGAGGAATAGAGAGAGAGAGAGAGAGAGAAGAAAGAGGGAAAGAAGAAGAGAGGAGAGGGGGAGAAAGAGTGAGGAAGGGAAAGAGGAGGAAGAGAAAGAGGAAGAGAGAGAGAGAGAGAGAGAGAGAGAGAGAGAGAGAGAGAGAGAGAGAAGAAAGAGGGAAAGAAGAGAGGAGGGGGAGAAAGAGGAAGGGAAAGAGGAAGAAGAGAAAGAGGAAGAGAGAGAGAGAGAGAGAGAGAGAGAGAAGAAAGAGGGAAAGAAGAGAGGAGGGGGGAGAAAGAGGAAGGGAAAGAGGAGGAAGAGAAAGAGGAATAGAGAGAGAGAGAGAGAGAGAAGAAAGAGGGAAAGAAGAAGAGAGGAGAGGGGGAGAAAGAGTGAGGAAGGGAAAGAGGAGGAAGAGAAAGAGGAATAGAGAGAGAGAGAGAGAGAGAGAGAGAGAAGAAAGAGGGAAAGAAGAGAGGAGGGGGAGAAAGAGGAAGGGAAAGAGGAGGAAGAGAAAGAGGAAGAGAGAGAGAGAGAGAGAGAGAGAGAGAGAGAGAGAGAGAAGAAAGAGGGAAAGAAGAGAGGAGGGGGGAGAAAGAGGAAGGGAAAGAGGAGGAAGAGAAAGAGGAATAGAGAGAGAGAGAGAGAAGAAAGAGGGAAAGAAGAAGAGAGGAGAGGGGGAGAAAGAGTGAGGAAGGGAAAGAGGAGGAAGAGAAAGAGGAAGAGAGAGAGAGAGAGAGAGAGAGAGAGAGAGAGAAGAAAGAGGGAAAGAAGAGAGGAGGGGGAGAAAGAGGAAGGGAAAGAGGAGGAAGAGAAAGAGAGAGAGAGAGAGAGAGAGAGAGAGAGAGAGAGAGAGAGAGAGAGAGAGAGAGAGAGAGAGAAGAAAGAGGGAAAGAAGAGAGGAGGGGGGAGAAAGAGGAAGGGAAAGAGGAGGAAGAGAAAGAGGAAGAAGAGAAAGAGGAGAGAGAGAGAGAGAGAGAGAGAGAGAGAGAAGAAAGAGGGAAAGAAGAGAGGAGGGGGGAGAAAGAGGAAGGGAAAGAGGAGGAAGAGAAAGAGGAAGAGAGAGAGAGAGAGAGAGAGAGAGAAGAAAGAGGGAAAGAAGAAGAGAGGAGGGGGGAGAAAGAGTGAGGAAGGGAAAGAGGAGGAAGAGAAAGAGGAAGAGAGAGAGAGAGAGAGAAGAAAGAGGGAAAGAAGAGAGGAGAGGGGGAGAAAGAGTGAGGAAGGGAAAGAGGAGGAAGAGAGAGAGAGAGAGAGAGAGAGAGAGAGAGAGAGAAGAAAGAGGGAAAGAAGAAGAAAGGAGAGGGGGGAGAAAGAGTGAGGAAGGGAAAGAGGAGGAAGAAAAAGAGGGAGGGAGGGAGGGAGGGAGGGAGAGAGAGAGAGAGAGAGAGAGAGAGAGAGAGAGAAGAAAGGAAGAGAAAGGGGAGAGAGGGAAGCAAAGAGAGAATGAGATGTGGGAGAGGGTAGAATAAGAGAGAGATTAGAAGAGAATAAGAGAGAGGAAAGGGAGAGGGAGAAATGAGGGGGAGGAAACAAAGAAACTGCCACATCCTTATTCCTAGAATCTCATCCTATAGTTAATGGGCTTAATTATTGTGCTTAATTAGGGATTAACCCGAAAGCCTGGCTGTCCTTTGAAAAGAAAGATGCTGGAGCAGGCCCTTTCTCATTTTAGAAAGAGTATGTACAGGATGATGTACATCCAGAGACAGTGATCAGAGTGGGGGCAGCTAGGTGGCAAAATGGATAGAGCACCGGCCCTGGAGTCAGGAGGACCTGGGTTCAAATCCAAGCTCAGACACTTAATAATGACCTAGCTGTGTGGCCTGGGGCAAACCACTGTAACCTTATTTAAAACAAACAAACAAAAAAAACCAAGGACAAACAAAAAGAGTGATCAGAATGGTGACAGTTTTGAACTTCAATTTCGTCTGAGGACAGTTGATAGAATTGAGGATACTCAGCATAGAAAAAAAGAGGGGGGACAGGCCCGCTGCCTTCCAGTTTCTGGGGCAGGCAGGATGGCACAGTGAACCATTCTTTTCTCCTGGTAACTATGGTGGCCACCATTCCCCAGTAATCTCTGGTGGCTGCCATTCTCAGGACTCTCTCCCAGCTCAACAAGAGCCTTCTTGAACTATACTCCAGACTTGGAGGTGGTCTGGCCAGGGCAGACCACAGGAAGAACACCTGGCACCCTCTCATCCGGGAAGTGAAACCTCCTCCCACCAGGGAGACCAAGTTCTCAAGAATTTAGGCCGTTATTAGCACTAACCGTTGTTCTCTGCTAACAAGGCTCACCCTTCTTCCTGCACTGGGGCTGTGTCCCTTCCCCTCCCCTCCCCTCCCTTCCCTACCCATCTGACTTCTACGGAACAAGAACACTGGGCCTGGGACGCAGGACTAGGGTTAGAATCTTTTCAGTCTGCCCTCTCCGGACTTCAGCCACCCCTGGACAATGGGGCTAAGACCCCCCACGCCCCCTTCTCATCACAGGGCTGCTGAAAGGAAGGGAAGATGCTTTGGAATTCTGGGGTGTGGGATCCTAGACCTCAGAAGTCACAGATGAGGAAACTGAGAAAAAGGGAGATTAAGTGACTTGCTACCAATCAACCGGTAAGAATCATTGATTAGTTCAAGAAACCATTATTACATTCTTGTTCAATAAATTAACTTATTAAACACTGCAATGGGGTGGGTGTGCATTTCATTTAACCAGCTTCCGTGTCCACCCAGAAACCCTCCCTCCAGAACATTCTGGTCAGCTGGGGGCTTGTCAAAGAGCTCAGGATTTAAATGCTGTCTCCATCCCTGACTAGTTGTGTGACCTTGGTCAGGTACCTTGTCTGAAAGGGCAAGCTTTGGAGAAGGGAAGATCTGTCGGTCCTGGGCCAGCTCCTGGGAGGGTCCCGGCCATGAGAGAAGTGGGGGGAGAGGCTAGGGACTCGCATAACTTTGGGGGAGCATCTGGAATGTCTCCCTGGCCTAGGGAACGTCCTGTCTCTCTCTCTCTCTCTGCTCAGGTGAAGGGCAGCTAGTGCCCCATCAAGTCAGGTGTCAGAAGACTGACCAAAGGAAGGAGGGTGGGCTCCCACCTCCACACTCTTGGACTTGAACACGACTTCAGGGCAGCGCTGGTCATCTCCTCTAAAGAGTCGGGGCTGGCGGGGACTGGCATCTAACCCAGGACCCTCCCTTTGATAAATGAGGAAACTGAGGGCCTGGGGGGGGAGGGGCCACAGCAGGGTCGTTACTGGGCCTCAGTCCGAACCCCACTTTGTCTGTGCCCGGCCACGTTGCCTGGGTGAACTCCCCTCAAAGGCTTTCCAGGCAGACCAGTCGCCCAGGCCGCAGCCCTGCCCCTGCCATGGCACAACGTGGCCCCGGCTCTCAAGCCTCAGTGGGACCTTTTTCTTCTCAGTCCGGAGGGGCCCTGGGTGGTTGTGTGCCGAGGCTGTCCGTCCGTCTGTCTGTCTGTCTGTCCCCCACTTCCTCCGCCTCAGCTGCCTGCAATGACCCTCGGCCCCCCGACTCCGGGGCCCCCCACGGGCAGGGCGCTCATGCCCGCAAGCGTGCCGGGCTGGGCAGAGTGGGCTGGGGCCGGCGGCTGCTCTTTGAGGACAAGGCTGCGTGCCCAGCCCGGCACCCGGGGCGGCCCTTGGGGGGTCCTTCAGGCCAAGGGCGGCCCCGGGCCCCGGGGGCCCCCAGCCTCGGTGGTGGCCCCTCGGCAGCGCGGGCGCGGGGCGTGTCGGGGGCAGGTGGCCGCTCCCCGGCCCGCGCTCGGGGCAGGTGCCCGCCCCCCGGCCCGCCCCGCGCCCCCCCGGCCCGCCCCGCGCCCCCCGGCCCGCCCCGCGCCCCCGCCCCCGGCCCCGGCCCCGGCCCCGGCCTCACCGTGGCGTCCTCGCCCGCGTAGTGGCCCAGGACGCGGCGGCCGCCCGGGTGGCGCGCGGCCCAGCGGCTGACGTTGTAGACCTTGCGGTCGATGACGAGCCACTGGTCGCCGCGGCGCCCGTGCTTCTGCACCTCGGCCCAGCCCAGGCTGCGCAGCGGCCCGCGCTCGCCGCCGCCCTCGTCGCCCTGCTCGCCGCCTCTGCCCATGGCCCCGGCCCCCGGCCCCCGGCCCGCTCCGGCCCGCCGCGCCGCCGCTTTTGTCCGCCCGCCCCCGGCCCGCCCCCCGGCGCCCCCGGGATCAGCAGAGCCTCTGCACCAATCGGGGCGCGCCGTCGGAGGGGGCGCCGCCCGCCATTGGCCCGGGAGGATCTTTCGAAGGCCGGACCGAGCCGGCGCCTCGGGGCCCCCCACCCCCACCCCCGGCCCCGCGGGCAAACGGCCCCGGCCCGGCCCGCCCCGCGGGGGAGGGGCCGCGCGCTGCCCCCTGCCGCCCCGCCCCCTCGGGCTCCCCGCCCGGGCCCGAGGAAGCAGAGATGCTGAGGAGCTGGCACCTGCGCCCCCCGCCCCGGCAGAATGGAAACTGCCCCCTGTGCTCGCCCCAGCCCCCGTCCCTCCTGCCCCGGCGCTGCCAGGCCCCGCCTGCCCCCCCCCCCCCGGCCAATCCCTTGTCCCTGGTCAGACAGCCCAGAGCGGGACTCGAACCCGGCTCCGCCCCTGAGCCCGTCGCCCTTGTCCAGGGCCGCGAAGGCAGAGGACACTCGGGCAGAGGGCAGCGGGGACGCCTCTGGGAGGAGGCGAAGCCCCGGTGCAGGGGCCGAGGCGGGCGCAGGCCCGGGGACGGGCGGGCAGGGGTCCTGCCGTGACGCCCCCGTCTCCTCCGGGACCGCCCGCACGGAGCATGGCCCGACACCCTCCCGGGACCGGGGGCAGCGACTGAAGGGTCCGGAAGGGCAGAACCTGAAAGGACTGGGACCCTAGAAGGTCCGGGGGAGACCCTGCCAGGCGCAGAGAAGGTGCCAGCCGCCCAGGGCTTCGCAGACAGCGAGTTCAACCCGCTGGTCCTGGAGCGAAGGGAAGGAAAGCAAGGCTAGGCTGGCTGCCGGGAAGAGGACACGGTGCCCGCGGATAGGGCACTAGCGTCCCACAGCCCGGGCTCCTGGTCCGGCCCGGCTGCTGTCGCAGACACTCGCCAGCCTTCAGAACCTGTGGCCAGCGCCCCTCGGCCGGTCCTACCGCTTCCCAGGGCTAGCTCCTTAGGGAGGCCCCACCTCCTTTCCTCTTACCTCTGCAGTCTGACCTCATCACCCAAAACTGCCCCGTCCCATCGCGGGTGAAGCTTCCCCAGGCAGCCCTGATGGCCCTTCCACACTCCCCATCACACCCTGCCTTCTGCGGCCTCTGACTTCGGGGATCCCCCTCTCCGGATACTCTCTCTCCTCAGCCTCCTTTACGGGATCACTCCCTGCGGTTTCTCGCTCCTGGACCCTCTTCTCTTCTCCCTTTATAATTCCCCAAGGTGATCTCATCAGTCATCACCTCAGTTTAATCATCACCTCCATGTGAAGTGGCTTGCCCAAGGCCACACAGCTAGGCAATTATTAAGTGTCTGAGGCTGGATTTGAACCCAGGTCCTCCTGACTCCAGGGCCGGTGCTCTATCCACTGTGTCCCCCAGCTGCCCCTACACATTCCATTGGCCATTTTTCAATTGACTGCCCCTCAGTGTCTCCCAAACTGCACTGCTTCTCTTTCTCCTGAAGGCTCCCTGTGTAGAGGTCATCCCCGGCTCCTCACTCTTGCCAATCTCACCTTGACAGCATCCTTCTAAGGACCACCCTCCTCATCCCCCCCCCCCCCCCCCCCGCTTCCATCCATCTGCCACAGTGACCTTCCTAAAGCTGACTGCCTCAGTTTCTACTCACAGCACATCTGTCCAGGATCAAATGGACACTCTTCTGTTTGGCCCTTTATAACCTGGCCGGTCCTCAGTTACACTCCTGTGCTCCCAGTTATCTCTCGGATAAAAAATGGGAACTTTGGAGGCCAAGGAGTGTTTTGCATTTCTCAAGCAATAAAAAGATAGGTGGTGGATTGAATGATCACACAAATCCACACCATACACCCCAACAGCAACATGGGGGCGAGGATCAACCTTGATGGACTCACTCATTCCATCAGAGCAGCAATCAGGGACAGTTGGGGGCCTGCAATGGAGAACACCAACTGTGGCCAGAGAAAGAACCGTGGAGTTTGAACAAAGCCCAAGGACTATTGCCTTAAATTTAGAAAAGAAAACCTGCTATCTCATTGTCTGAGCTTGTTATCTCTTATACTTGATGTTTCTTCTTTAAGGAGCTGATTTCTCTCTCCTCACACTCAGTTTGGATCACTGTATACCTCGGAAACAATGTAAAGGCTGACAAATTGCGTTCTGTGGGGTGTGGGGGGAGGGAAGTGAGATTGGGGGGAAAATTGTAAAACTCAAAATAAATAAACATAGTGAATAAATCACCAGCCCTGGAGTCAGGAGTACCTGGGTTCAAATCCAGTCTCAGACACTTAATAATGACCTAGCTGTGTGGCCTTGGGCAAGCCACTTAACCCCATTGCCTTGCAAAAACCTAAAAAAAAAATTATAAAATAAATAAAATCTTTAATTAAAAAAAAAGAATAATACAAATCCAGTGCCAGTTTGGTGTCGGACACAAACGAATCTGTTGGCTAAGGACAGGAGATATAGAAAAAGGAGCATGGATCCGTAAGAGTCAAGTACCTGAGAACTCCGGATCTAGTATCCAGAAGACTAACATCCCATCATGAGTGACATTGCAATCAACGTGTTCTGATGATAATGTTTGTCGTCCTTTTCCAAGAAGACCACAACATCAGGGAGGTGATGCCATGACAAGCACGTAAATTGGATTTCAGGGAGGTGAGGCCGTGCTAAGTCGCCAGCCTCATTCCTCCTTCAGAGCCATCTGAGTCCAGTGACCAGATATGGATCAGGATGACTGGAGGCGATCCTGGAGGTGAGGCAATCTTAAGTCCCATGCCCAGGATCCTACATTTAGCTTGTGTCAAATGTCCGACTTTAGATTTGAACTGAAGTCCTCCTGATTTCAGGGCTGCTTCTCTATCCACTGCATCACCTAGCTGCCCATGTGTTCTAGCTTACCAAAAAAGGCTTTGAGAATTCCTGGGATTGAAGTCCCCGCTCCTGACTGGATGGGGATGGGACAGGACTAACTAGTAAAGTGGAATTACTAAATTTCTATTTGTCTTTTGCAAGGAGAATGATAAGGGATCAATGAATACTGGATTTAGAGTCTGATTCCAAACTGACACGTGACCTTGTATAAGTCAATTAATCTCTCTGGGCCTCAGTTTCTTCATAGGTGAAATGAGAGGGCTGAACGAAATGACCTCTACGGTCCCTTTCAGCTCTAAACCTTTGACCCTCAAGTGAGAGGCAACTGGGGGTTGAGTGGCTAGAGCACTGGACCTGGAATCAGGAAAAACGAGTTCAAATATGATCTCAGATACTTAATGGTGTGAGCCTAGGCAAGTCCCTTTACCTCTGCCTTAATTGCCAAGGGGCCCAGGTTCCCATGTCTGAGAATGCTCTCCTCCCTCCCAGATCTGAGCACAAAAGATGACGCTGGGGCATGTAATAGAAGCTAACCAGAAATACAAATATTATCGGACTGCCAATAATGTCAGAATCAGTCTAAAAAGGCTGCCTTTTCCATAATTGCTAAGAATCGAGAAGAGTGGTCCATGGTTGGGGAAAGATCTTGTCATGTTCAAAAATATGACCAAACTCTCAGATTCCCTTTGATCCCCGCCTTCTCTCTTGGGGTGCTGCAGTGAACTCTGTGGTCATGAGATGACTCTGGGTTGGCCGGGTCAAGACATCCAAGAGCAAGCTCAGACAGGGCCTTCCAAGAGTCCAGGGCCAATAACAGGTCATGTGTTTGTCATCCAAAGGCCAAAGCAGTTAAGCAGGGAGAGACTTAAACTGCCTCAATTCAAGTAAAGCTCATGAGATTATACATCAACTCAGCCCTGATCCTCCGGCAGCTATCCCTCCAGGCGGTTTCTAGGCTGGCACTTCACACCTTCCTTGGGGAAAGACCTGCCAGGACTTACCCTTTGCCTGAGAATTCAGTATGACATGATGTCATGCTACCTCATTATCTCTGTGTTACAGATAAGGAAACAGACTGAAAGATAGGACAAGATTTCTCCAAGACCAGGTAGTGGCAATTGTAGTCACCTTTTTTATTAAAGCAATTTAATTTGCAAATGCAGTTTATTAACTGCATTTACTTATACAATTTTAAAACATTATGAGAGATAAGTGGACTTTGACTAGATCACTTTTTGTTTTTTAGATTTTTGCAAGGCAGTGGAGTTAAGTGGTTTGCCCAAGGGCACACATCTAGGTAATTATTAAGTGTCTGAGGTTAGATTTGAACTCAGATACTCCTGACTCCAGGGCCATGCTCTATCCACTGCTCCACCTTGCCCCCAAGCTAGATAACTTTCAAATAGCTCTCAGATTATTGAATATTTCTTGGGAATCAATGCTAGCATTATGGATCTTTAATAATGATTTAATGGGAATTATAAGGAATGTATGTATTCCTCAGCTTTGCAAGGCACTTTTATAAAAATTGATCATATATTTCTTTGGGAGATAAAGAACTCAAAGAAATATAAAACACATTGGAGATTAAAACACAATTTAAAACACATATAAAGGGAATTTCAAGACAGGAATTAGAATCAAATAAATCCTAAATATGATAATCCTTAAAAAAAAAAAGACGTTTCCCTGTTGGACTTGCTCATCCCTTCAGTGCAACAACCAGGGACAATTTTGGGCTATCTGCATTGGAGAATACTATCTGTATCCAGAGAAAGAATTATGGGCTTTGAACAAAGACCAAAGACTATTACCGTCAAATTAGGGGGGAAAGTGTTATCTTATTATGTAATTTTACTATCTCATACTTTATTTTTCTTCCTTAAGGATATAATTTCTCTGTCATCACATTTAACTGAGATCAATGTATAACATGGAACCAATGTAAACACTAACAGAATGCCTTCTGTGGGGGTGAGGGGAGGGAAACAAGAATGGGGGGGAAAATTGTAAAACTCAAAACAAAATCTTTCTTTAAAAAAAGGAGGTTTTTTTAAAACCACAGAAACAAATTTTCTCATCAAAGAGAATAATTACAAAAAGATAAAATTATGATGCAGTCAAAAGAGTCTTTAGAGGGAAAAATTATTTCTAAATACTTTCAACAACAAAACAGAATAAAGATAGGGTCAATGAAGAGAATATGCAACTAAAAAAACTGAGAAAACTAGGAAATTAAGAATTCTGAAAATGAAAGAAAGAAAATTGAAAACAAACTGAGTTGATAAAACCAGGAGCTTAAAAAAGGAACAAAAAAGAAATCAATAGTTTCATTCACTCAGACGAAAATCTCATTACTAAAAAACAAAAAAGAATTCACAGCAAATGATTTTTTTATTATTAAAAATCATTAATCCAATTGTAGCCTACAGAAAGATGAAATGGATGAGTATAAAAATATAAAAAAATTACAAAATACTTTTAAGATTTATAAATATTAGGAATATTTAAGACATAATACAAAAGACAAAATAAGCCAATTCTCAAAAAAAAAAAAAAAAAGGTTTAAAAGCTAAATAAACTTCCAAAAGGGAAAAATTCTAAGGCTTGGATAATCTTGTAAGTGAATTCCACCAAATATTTGTAGTTGTTATATTTCAGTCTTCAAGGTCCCTTTGTGACTCATTTTGGGATTTTCTTGGCAAAAGATCCTTGAGGGGCAGCTAGGTGGTGTAGTGGATAAAGCACCAGCCCTGGAGTCAGGAGTACCTGGGTTCAAATCTGGTCTCAGACACTTAAGAATTACCCAGCTGTGTGGCCTTGGGCAAGCCACTTAACCCCATTTGCCTTAAAAAAACCTAAAAAAAAAAAAGATCCTTGAGTAGGTGGCCATTTCCTTAGTCCAGTTCATTTTATAGATGAGAAAGGTAAGGCAAACAAGGTGAAGCGACTTGCTCAGGGTCTCATGGGTATTAAGTGTCTGAAGCCAGATTTTGTGTTTGCCTAACTATGGACCCAAAGCTCTATCCACTGCCACCTAGCTGTCCAAATATTTCTTTTAGGTTTTTTTTTTTTTAGGGTTTTTTTTTTCAAGGCAATGGGGTTAAGTGACTTGGTCAAGGCCACACAGCTGGGTAATTCTTAAGTGTCTGAGGCCGGATTTGAACTCAGGTACTCCTGACTCCAGGGCTGGTGCTCTATTCTTTGTGCCACCTAGCCACCCCCCTGTCCAAATATTTAAGGAAAAACTAATTTCTATAAAACATAAATTTCTGCCAAACACTTCAATAAAAATATCTTATCAAACTCCTGTGAGACAAATATATTCCCAGTTCTCAAACCAGAGAGAAATAAAACAGAAATAACAGTGATAAATATTATTGGAAAAATATTGAATAAAATATTAGCAAATAACTATAATGATAAATGGGTCAGTTACTATTAGTACTAATCATTCTTCTCACGAAGTGGTTATGTTGATCTAATTTTCATTGCCTATTTTCATTGTATTGGAGACAATTCTCATATGTGATACAATTTTGAGTAGTGAGAATCTGAATACATGCATCTCCAGAGGATTCATCATTCCCACTGATGCAGATTAGCTGTATTCAAACTATTATATTGGGTTGGACTTATAACAAAAATGTAGGATTTAGGAAAGGTTTTAGGGAGTGGTGATTTCACTGACATAGGGACTCCCAGGTGAGAAACTTCCCTGTATCAGAATTGTAACTTTCTATAGTCTTGGAGACCTGTTTAGCATACCAAGAGTGAAGGTATCACTTGCCAGAATGCATCAGAAGTGGGAACCCACATAGCCTTTCCATGATACCATGCTATGCCTCATGAATATCACAAAGCAAGTTAATAATGAAAACATAATCTCTAAATATATGGACAAATGAATGAAAGTTAAGGGGATTGAGTCAAAGTGGGGAATGGGATTCAACATTTTTGTCTCTCTTTCACAAGAACCTGAAAAATACACCAGACTAAATTCTTATCGGGAGAACTAAGAAAAAGTCAAAGTGAGTCATGTTTCCAGCCTAGGACAGCTTAAGAAGATAGAGAGGTCTGAGAATACTGGGGTGGGATCTGGCCAGGAACTCAAGGCAGTGATGGTGGGAGCATCACAGCACTCTGCACTAGAAAGGAAACGGAGAATGCTAGGACAGGATGCACCAGAACAGAAAGAGATCCCAGAAGATCCTTGAACTACCCTGGAAGCAAGGACAGGGACAATCTGGGCAGCTCCGTCACCTGCTACCCCATATAATTATGTCAACAGTTTGACCTTATTTGAAATATATATATTAAGTAAATTGAACATATATACATATTTAGATATATTTTAAATGTGCTCTCAAAAGTAAGTATAGATTTATTTCTATTATGTTTCAGCTGAAGTAAAAAAAAGATGGGTGTGAAGTCATAATCATAGAGAAATCAAAGCAGAAATAGACATAATTAAAAGAGATAAATAGGGAAACTAATTTTATTAAAAGGTAACAGATAAGGAATTAATATCAATATTAAACATAAATGCATTAGATAGCATAGATGGCATAGCATCTGAAATCTTAAAGAAAAAGTTAAATGAGATACAGAAGGAAATAGTAAAACTATAGCACTCAGGGACCTTAATTTACTCTAAATTAGGAAAATCTAAGGAAGAAAGAAGTTAAGGAGATAAATAGAATTTTAGAAAATTTAGATGCAATAGACTGGGGAATATTGAATGGAAATAAAAGAAATATACCTATTTCTCAGCATGCGAGGAATTTCATAAAAACTGACCCTATATTAGGACATGAAAATCTCACAAACACATGCAGAAAAGCATAATATTCATCTTTCTCTGACTATAAAGCAATAAAAAATTCACTAAATAAAGGGCATTTGAAGCATGGATTAAAAACCTGGGAAGGGACAGCTAGGTGGGGCAGTGGATAGAGCACCAGCCCTGGAGTCAGGAGGACCTGAGTTCAAATCCAGCCTCAGACACTTAATAATTAACCTAGCTGTGTGACCTTGGGCAAGTCACTTAAACCCATTGCCTTGCAAAAAAAAAAAACAACATGGGAAGAATTATGTGAGCAGATTCGACCTGAAAGGAGTAGAACAAGGAGACCATTGTACACAGTTAAAGGAATATTGTAACAATAATCACTTGTGAAAGATTTAGCGACTTTGATCAATACAATGATCTACCATAATTTGAAAGGATGCATGGTGAAACCTGCTATCCATCTCCAAATCAAGAAGTGATATACAGATCAGAGTACAGACTAAAACATTCTCTTCCTTGCTTTCCCCCACTTAGAACACAGTTGATGTAGAAATTTGTTTTGCATTTTATACATTTGTGATGGTTTTTATTTTTCTTGTATTCTCAATGGGCATAGGAGGGAGAAGAGAATCTGGAACTGAAAATTAAATAAAATTGAATTTAAAAATAAATAATATTAAAAATAATAAAGCCTATATTAATATATATTATATAGAGCTTATTATAGGATAGTACCATGCTAAACTCTGTCCATAGGAATTGGTCCTTGGCCTAGAAGCAGGACTTGCTGCCACTTCCCTAGACTTAGCTGCAGTCAGTCAGAATTTGTTGTTGGTGGTGATGTGGAATCTCTCTCTGCAGTAATTTCTTTCCTTAATGATGGCTATGGGTGCGGGGCTGGAAGCTGGTATAATGTTTGGTGTAAACCTGCTATTCCCAATGCTCTGGGTCTTAACATCCTAGGTTGTCTCTATCAAAGTGTGAGGGAACACAGAGGTCAAGATGATGGTGGTGATAGACTTGCCTAACAGTCTCTTCTTGGAGCATCTTGCTGCTTCAGCTAATCTGAATTGACCCGATAGAATACAAAATAAGTTTTGAAAAAATAAACCAGTTGGGGCAGAACCAAGATGTCACAGAAAAGGCAGCAACTCTCCCCCAAATCTCTTTGAACACCCTTAAATAGTACCATAAAACAATTCCTGGAGCAGGATAACTCACAAAATGATTTGGTGAAATAATTTTTCAGCCAAAGATAACTAAGAAGGTTGGCAGAAAAGGTCTGTCTCACCTGGATGAGAGTGGAGCAAAGTCCAGTGCAGGTCTAAATTCTTTTTTTTTTTTTTTTAGGTTTTTGCAAGGCAAACAGGGTTAAGTAGCTTGCCCAAGGCCACACAGATGTGTAATTATTAAGTGTCTGAGATCAGATTTGAACCCAGGTACTCCTGACTCCAGGGCCGGTGCTTTATCCACTGCGCCACCTAGCTGCCCCCAGGTCTAAATTCTAACACAGAAGCAACCCCAACCAACCAGGAACAGATCTTGGGAGATACGGAATCAACAGCAGCAGCTGCTTCCAGAGCTCTCATTCCACAGAAGGTTAAGGAGATCAAATAACAGCTCAGAAGGAGATTACATGGGTCTCTTTGAAGGTTAAAAAATACTGAATACATTTTTTAAAATAAAAGAAAATAACTAAGAAAAATACATTTATTCTTGTTAAAAACACTAAAAAGCAAAGGAATAAATTGATCCTTCTATAACATAATAAAAAATAGTTACCTAAAACCAAGTGCTAGTTAGCTTTGTAACAAAAAAAAACACCACTAGAATGAAAGGATGAATGAATGAAAAATTCATTTATTAGACTCTTCTTATTGTGCTAGAAAAGTCAGATACTCTCTTGTCTTCAAGAGAGACCACATGTACAGAGTTATCCCCTGCAAGTCAGATGGGAAGGTCTAGTGGTTCTTAGGGTGCAGCAGCCAAGCAGACTGTGCCATGTCACCTGGAACTTCTCTACCATTGACCAAACCCCATCTATTGAATGGGACCACATTTGGTGGTGAGAGCACTTGGACCTTCTGAGGCTGTAACAGCCCCTGTTAGAGAGGCAGGGACTGACACACCTGCAGAGGAAGTTACAAGGTCAAATTTCCACAAAGGAAATGTTTGATGGTTCAGGGAAGGAGAAGGAAGTAGGAAGCAGGGCAGGTGGTTTGCGGGGCTCTCCTATTCCCAAGGCTTTTCCTAATAAGATCTGGGTAGATTGACAATGATTATAAAGGCCATTATTATTTGACATAGGTCTGGAAAACCTAGCTAAGGAGTAAGATGAAAAGAAGTGGGGAGAATAAACACAGGTAAAGAGGGTTGGCTTAGAGAATCCTAGAAAATCAAGAAAAAATTAAAGCAATTAGATATCATTAAAAGTAATAAACTGTCTTTTAAAAATTAATAAAAATCAGTAGACTTTTTGTAGATTTTCTGTTTATTTCAGCTGTTTTTCAATCGAATCTGACTCTTTGTGACCCCATTTGGGGGTTTTCTTGGCAAAGATATTGGATAAGTTCTGCCATTTCCTTCTCCCATTTGTTTTACAGAGCAGAAAACTGAGGCAAACACTGCTAAGTGATTTGCCTGGGATCACACAGTAGTGAATATCTGAGGCCAGATTTGAACTGAAGTTTTTCTGACTTCTGATCCTGTACTGTATGTACTATGCCACTTGATTCTCTCTCTTTCTCTCTCTCTCTCTCTGCATATCTATATATGTAAATAGGTATTTATATAGACATATTTACATTATATATTCAGCAAACAGAGATGGGGAAAAATTTCATTCAAAATAATGGATAAAATATCTAGGTTTGAAAGTTAACTGGAAACAGAGACTTTTCTAGAAATTAGAGTGAGGAGTCATTCCATCTCTAGTCAAGACAGGGGCCTGTGGTCCCCTTGATCCTCAGGGGAATTTTCTATTATCATTTAAAATATTTATCTGATTATATTTCAATCAAATTGATTTGGTAATCTCATAATTCTTTTTGTAATCCCAATGCATAAATTGATGCATTTCAAAACATTTCTTTTTTAGGTTTTTGCAAGGCAAATGGGGTTAAGTGGCTTGCCCAAGGCCACACAGCTAGGTAATTATTAAGTGTTTGAGACCAGATTTGAACCCAGGTACTCTGGACTCCAGGGCTGGTGCTTTATCCACTGCACCACCTAGCCACCCCCATTTAAAAGTGTTTTGAGAAGGGCTCCTTCTATTTTAGCAAAGGGATTCACACCAGGAGCTCCCCTTCACCCGGCCCCCAATCTGGAAGAACTAAGGCAAAGGGAACATTCTCAATAAAGTAAGAAATAGAGGTTCAGAGAATATAAAGTAGATGATTTTAGTTGCACAAAATTAAATATCTTTTGCAAGAACAAAATCTACACAGCTATAATAAGAGGGATGAGTAAATAAAATAAAGCATGTCATCAGACAGAGCCAATGTATGGGTTTGTTTTGCTTAACTCTCTTAGAAAAGAGTTTTCTGGGTGAGTAGGAGGTGAGAGAGTCATTAGGAAGTGACAGAAATATGAAAAAAGTATTCATAAATATTTATTTATTTATTTATTTATTAAAAAAAAAAACCAATAGCATAGGCTAATCCATAGAATGGAGCAGAGGGGCGGGGTCATGCCCATGGTGAGGTTCATCAGGGCATTCCACAATATGAGCTGAAGGAATGCAATGATTGTCCCTGTTGGGAGGCCAATGGGTCCCAGAGACGTACACAGAACACAAGAGAAGCAACGGCAGCTTCCTTTTCAGTGAGATCTGCGTGGTCCGACCTTCTCCACTGACCTGTCCAAAGGCTGATCTTGATTATGCACATCTGCTCTCTCTCGTTGCCATGGTGCTGGGGTTCGGAAAGTCCCACTCTTCCTACAGCTCTCTGTTTGAATACATAGCACATTCTTTCTGTTTCTTTCATCACAACAATCCTCTTAGATAATTGTGTTGCTATGATTATTATTCCTGTTTGATAGATGAGAAAATTTAGATGAAAGAGAGAGAGAAGAAGAGACAGAGATAGACAGAGACAGAGAGACCATAGAGAGAGGGGGAGGGGTAGAAAAAGAGAGGAGAGGAGGAGAGGAGGAGGGGAGGGGAGGAGAGGGGAGGAGAGGAGCTAGTATTCCAATACTGGTCTTGTCAGATCTCTCACTCTTTCCATGGGTACTATCCTTCCTAGCTATGATAGAGATGAATAGAATAGACTATGTGAGAAAGGCACGGTCATCCTGTAGCAGAGTGGGCAGAACAATAAGGTGAAGCAAGAGTCCCTGAGTTCTAGTTCTGACTGGAACATTTATTAGCTATACAGTAATAGAGCACCCGGCCCAAGTCAGGAAAACTGGAGTTCAGATCTGGTCTTACTAGTTGGATGACCCTGGCCAAGTTACTTAACCCTGTTTATCCCAGTTTCTTCATCTGTAAAATGATCTAGAGGGGCAGCTAGGTGGCACAATGGCTAGAGCTCCAGCCCTGGAGTCAGGAGGACCTGAGTTCAAATCTGATCTCAGACACATAATACTTAACTAGCTGTGTGACCTTGGGTAAGTCATTTAACCCTGTGGCCTTGAAACACCCCCCCCCCCCAAATAAATAAATAAAAATGAGCTGGAGAAGGAAATGACAAACCACTCCAGTATTTTTGCCAAGAAAACCCCATTGAAAAATGATTCAACACAGTGTCTCTGAAGTTGAGGGTAACTCCCTACCTCACCAGGCTGTTGTAAGGATAAAATGAAACTAAAATGTAAGTTCCTTGAGGGAAGGCAGTTGACCCGTGGGCAGACACATGATAGTTACTAAACAAATACTGTGGAACTGAATTGTGTGGTATAAAATGAAAGACACATACAAAATTTTGAAGTCATGAAATACAGTAGAAATTCATGCTATTGTTATTGTTATTTAGAGAATAAAGGGCTCAAATCCTTCTAAGAACATCTGGGAAGGCTTCATGAAGAAGAGATCTGAAAATCAGAGTATTAAGAACGTTCATATTAGTCATAATAACCATTGACCTCAGTTTCCTCCTGTGTAAAATAGGAAACAATAGTCTTGTTAACCTTACTGTTCCTATTGAATCCATCCTGGAACATTAAGGATTTCTAAGGTGCCTGTGGGTTATTGTCCTTTATGTTCAGAGAGAATCAAAATGGCATCACTATGTTGAGGTCAAGGTCCAGTGTATCCAATTGTGGTTGATCAGATTAATCTGAGCTTGGAAGGTTCTACCACAGGTCAGGCACAAATAGTCCATATGAAAATTTGGAGTAGAGATGATTCTAAATTTATGCATTTCATCTTTATTATGAGCTACTATAATTCTGCTTGGCTTATCAAGCAAAGAACCTTCTCTGATGAAGGCATGCCATGCTGGGCACTGCTGTGCCAGTGTCTCCCAAGTCACATAATCAGTTCCAAAGTTCTTCAGAGAGATCCTTCTTCTGTCCTTTGTATGAACACTTACCTTGTATGCTTTCTCTATAAAATAGTCTTTTTAAGGCAAATGAACATTTGAGATTCAAAAAACGTGGCTAGTCCATGTGAGTTGAGCTCTCTACAGAAAAGGTGGCAGTTCAACTTTAGAAAGGATCTTAGTGTTCAATATCTTATCTTGCCAGTGATCTTCAGCATCTCCCTAAGGCAAGTCAAATAAAAGTGATTTCGTTTCTTGGCATGGTGTTGGTAGATTATCTAGGCTGCACACACATAGAGCAATGGGGTCGATACAATGACTGTAGACCTTCAGTTTGATAGACAGTCTAACATCTCTCCCATACTTTCCTTTGGAGTCTCCCAAACACTGAGTTAGCTGTAGCTATGTGTGTGTCAACCTCATCATCTATATGCACATCCCTAGACAATGAATTTCCAAGGCAATCCTTATCCACAGCATTCAGTATTTCAATCCATTTGCTGTAATCAATGGTCCCATATATGGATGGTGTGGTACTGGCTGATGGAGCACCTGGTGATAAAACTGTGACCAGTTAGTTCATTGTTTGTCAAATGATAGAACTTAAATGTTTTTTGACTTACAGGAAGAAGCACTTTTTATTTCATGGAAACCCCCACCACTGCCACCACTATGACTGTCAAAAAGCTGTTTGATAAACCTGAACTAGACCAAAGTCCTCCATGAGTAGAATCAGACCTTGGAAGAAATTATCTCAAAGCAGAGTAAACAACAGACGACATCCATAGACCCAAGGCAGTTGAGTGATTTAACCATATTGTATGGTTATATAGTTATAACATACAATTATAATCATGAATCTTGGTCTTAGAAAACATGTTATCATAGAAAATAGTCGTGAAAAAGACGGTTCAGAGATAAATGAAGGAGATCAAAGCTTCTATAATCAGAAGCATATTAGAGTTGACTCGAGGGCTGGTTGTTAAATGTCCAGTGGGAACATTTACACTTCTGAAACTGGCAATGATTAAATACCAAGGTGTGACTTATTGTTTTGTTGGCTGTCTAGAAAGTGATGGAAAAATATTAATACTGCAGACTGAAATTAAAAGTATTTCATGACTATATTTTCCCCCCGCCTGTTAGTTGGCGGTTAAATGTTTACCAGCTTACCCCTCCTTTTAGACATATTTTTATATCAGAATAGGTTCTTTAAGAAGAGTTGGAAAACTGGGGGTGGTTAGGTGGCGCAGTGGATAAAGCACTGGCCCTGGAGTCAGGAGGACCTGAGTTCAAATCCAGCCTCAGACGCTTAATAATGACCTAGCTGTGTGGCCTTGGGCAAGCCACTTAACCCCCGTTGTCTGGCAAAAACCTTCAAAAAAAAGAGTTGGAAAACTAGAAACAAGGCAAACACCAAACTACATCATTAAACAATAAAATGGGCTATTAACTCAGATAAGAGTTGGCTGGTCTTTGATGTCAGAATCGTTTTTGGATAAGCCATCTGGTATAATCTAATCAACGAATGGTTAGAGTATGGGTCAAAATCATTCCAAGTTCAAAGGAGCCAAAGGTGAGAAGATATTGAATGCAATTATGATATCTCCAACCAAACCAGTTGAAATGTGGGACATGGGTACCAGTAAATACACTGATACTGGTTACCACCATTCCATATAAAGCAGATGAAACAACAGAGACACCTAGATAGGACAGAACTTATTTTAATCAGCAAACATTTTATCTCTTTGCAAAATGAAATGGAAGTCAGACAAGAGCAACCCTAGTTTATAATAATGCTCATAAGCAAAATCTTATAGATGAGGAGGATGATAGATTTTGAGGAATTTTGCTTCCAAAACACTGGAAAACATTGAAAGTGAAAAATGAATCTTCAAAGAAGATTGGAGCAAGATCCAATGGAACCAAATCATTCCAAGAGTATTTTTAGATTTCATTCAGCTCTACTCCACGCACATTTATTTAGCACCTACCATGTGGCAGGTACTATGCTACATGCTGAAGATACACCGGTGTTTACCTTATATATTCCAGATGAAACTGGAAGTAGGACAAGAAGTTGATGTGAAAGGAATCATTTCATGTATTTATTTTTTTATTTACACATTTCTACAATAGTCTTCTTGTAAAAGTAAATATAATCCCACCTCCCCTGACAAAGATAGAGAAACCTCATGAAAAATAAAATGAGAGAAAAAGAAAAAAAAAATGTACTTCAGTCTGGGTTCAGATACCATCAGCTGTCTCTGGATGCATCACATTCTTTATCATAAGTCCATCAGAAAAGTTGCTTCATTATTTTTCCTACAATTGCTATTGCTAACTGTATTTCCCTACATCTATTCTTCCCCACTCCCATTTATTCTATTCTCTCTCCGTTGACTTTGTGCTTTCTCAAAAATGTGTTGTGGAGCAGCCAAGTGGTACAAGGGACAAGAGCACCAGCCCTGGAGCCAGGAGGATCCAAGCACAAATTCAGTCTCAGACACCCAAGAACCATCCAGTCACATGACCCTGGGCTTGCAGCCTTGGGGGAAAAAAGGGTGTTGTATCTGACTATCCTCTCCCATGATCTCCCTCTCCTCTATCACCCACAGCCCCTTCCTCTTCCCCTGTTCCCTTTCTCCCATACCCTTCCTCTCCTTTTCCCTCTAGGGTAAGATAGATTTCTATACCCTATTGAGTGTGTATGTTGTTTTCTCTGAGTCATTTCTGATGAACTGTAGTCTCACTTATCCCCCCTCTTCTTCCTCCCTTCTAATCCATTGCCATTTTCTTGACTCTTTTACATAACATATCTTATCCCATTCTATCTCTCCTTTCCCTTTCTCCCAGCACATTCCTTTTGACTGTCTTTATAATATATCATATCTTCATATTCATCCCCCTCCTATGCCTTGTCTAAATATGCTCCTTCTAACTGCTCTAATAAATGAAAAGATTCAAATGAGCTATCAGTATCTTCTTCCCATGCAGGAAGACAAGAAACTCAACATCACTAAGTCTCTAATAATTTACCCTTCTTGTCCACCCTCTCTATGCTTCACCTGAATCCTGAACTTGGAGATCAAACTTTGTGTTCAGTTCTGGTCATTTCATCAGGAAATTTTCAAATTCCTCTATTTCATTGAATGTCCATCTTTTCCTCTGGAAGAGGATGCTCAGTTTTTCTGGGTAGTTGATTCTCAGTTGAATTCCAAGCTCTTTTGCCTTCTGGAATATCATATTCTAAGCCCTAAGAGTCCTTAATGTAGATGCTGCTAAGTCCTATGTGATTCTGACTGCAGTGCCACAATATTTGAATTCATGCTTGTAATATTTTCTCTTTGACTTGAGAGTTCTGGAATTTAGTTATATTATTCCTGGAATTTTTTGAGGCGGGGATCTCTTTCAGGAGGTGATTGGTGGATTGCCTCAATTTCTATTTTACCCTCTTCTTCTAGGATATCAGGGCAATTTTCTTGGAGAAATTCTTTAAAAATGAAGTCTAGGCTCTTTCCTTGGTCATGACTTTCAGGTAGCCCAATAATTTTTAAATTATCTCTTCTGGAGCTATTTTCCAGGTCAGTCATTTTTCCAATGAGATATTACACATTTTCTAATAGTTTTATATTCTTTCGGATTTGTTTTTTTTATCATTTCTTGACTTCTCACAAAGTCATCAATTTCCCTTAGGTTCATTCTACATTTGAAATAGTTGTTTTCTTCAGAGGGCTTTTATATCTCCTTTTCCAACTGGCCTACTCTGCTTTTTAAGGTATTCTTCTACTCATTGGCCTTTTGGACTGCTTTTTTCCCATTTGACCTAAACTGGTTTTTAACATGTTTTCTTTGGTATTTTTTTGTATCTCCTTCATCAAGCTGCTGACTTGGTTTTCATGTTTCCTACGTGTTTTCAGCCATAGTATCAAAAGCCTTTGCTGAGGATGAACATGGCCTCAAGGTTAGCTATTGAACTGATGGCAAATTCTTCAACTTGAAAAGACTACAAACCAAGACTAAAGTGGAGGGAGTGCTGATGCAGGTTCTTGTGTTTGCAGATGATGGTGTCCTCCATGCGACCTCTGAAGCTGAGAGGCAACAAAGGATGGATCGATTCTCTGATGCTTGTGCTAGTTTTGGTCTAACAATGAACACCAAGAAATACTTGGCTGCTCCATCAGCCAAAGCACACCAGCTATATGTGGGACCATCGATTACAGCAAATGGAGAATTTTGAAAACTGTGGACAAGTTCACTTTCCTTGGTAGTGTCCTTTCCAGAGAGGTATACACATTGACAATGAGGTTGCTAGAGCTAGCTCGGTATTTGGGAGGCTCCAAAAGAAAGTGTGGGAGAGAAGAGGCATTAGACTGGCCACCAGACTGAAGGGCTACACAGCCATTGTGCTGACTTCATTGCTATATGCCTGTGAAACCTGGACAGTCTACCAGTCCCATGTCAGGAAACTGAGTCACTTCCATTTAAAATGTCTTAGGAAGATTCCGAAGATCACCTGGCAGGAGAGGATATCAGACACTGAGGTCCTTTCCTGAGCTAAACTGCTAAGCATTCCAACATTACTAAGAAAGTGCAGCTATGATGGGCTGGATGTGTTGTTAGAATGCCAAGCATATGCTTGCCAAAAAGACTATTTTATTGAGAACTCACACAGAGAAAGTGCTCACAAGGAGATCAGAAGAAGCAATACTGAGACACCCTGAAGGTCTCATTGAAGAACTTTAGAATTGATTGTGCATCTTGGGAGACACTGGCACAGGACCACCCAGCCTGGTGTGCTCTCATCAGTGAGGGTGCTCTGCTTCATAAGGAGGGCAGAATTGAAGCAACTCAAAGGAAACATGACAGTCATGAGTTTAGAGTACCCACCCCAGGTGTTCACAAGGACTATTTGCGCCTGATCTGTGGTAGAACATTCCGAGCTCGAATTGGTCTAATCAAACACAGTTGGACACATTGTAATTTGTCTCAAAAATTGTGATGTCCTTTTGGTCTTCTTTGATAATGAAGGACAAGAACCAACCAACCACCATCACTCTCATTTCTCTTCCCAATTTTTCCTCTACCTCCCTTACTTGATTTTCAAAATCTTTTTTTGAGCTCTTCCATAGCCTGAGACCAATTCTTACTTTTCTTGGAGAAGTTCAACTTCTGAGTGTGTATTTTGATCCTCCATGGGACCAAAGAAATTATCTATAGTCAGATTCTTTTGTTTCTGTTTACTCATTTCCCTAGCCTATGACCTGGTTTTAACATACATCCCAACTTTTGATTGTTTTGGGGACACCCCTCCCCAAGGATCTCAATTCCTTCAAAGTCTTCTTAGAGGCTTTCACTGCTCTCCTGGCTTATGCTCTAGTCTGTGGATGACCCCAAGCACTCCCCTCTGCCTTGGAACTGTGAGGACGGTCCCTGCTCCACCATGGTAATAGGGAACCCCAGACTGCTACCAGGTTCTGAATATAGACAAAGCAACAGAGTCCTGTCAAAGGGATAGCGGAGAAACCCTGAAAATCTCTTCCCACCCCCTTACCATTGTGGGTTGAGTGTTCTGGAAGCAGCTGCTAGGTTGCTCCCTGCTGGGTGGCTCCACAGGCATTCTTTCTCCCGGGTTGGGTCTGTACTGTGGCCTGGGCTCAGCACTCACTCTGGTAAACTTTTCAAGTTGTCCTTGATTATTTCTTGGTTAGGTAGTCTGGAAACCACTCCTGCTGCCTTGAACCCTGGTGCCCCTAGGGAACCAGGCTCCCTGTGGGTTGGCTCATTCACTCCAGTGGTGAGGCCCAAGCTGTGTTGCAGTCCCTTCTGACTCTGGTGAGCTGGAAAATTGTTTCACTCTGACTTTCTTGGGTTCTGCCACTCTAGAATTTGGTTAGAGTCATAATTTTAAAGTAAAGCAATATTATTAGAAGAGAATTTCTGAATTCCTCCCTCCGTGCCACCATCCCGCCAAAGGAACATTTCTGCCACTATTTCTATAATGATCTTATTTCACTAATGCTGATAACAGAGCTCATGTTGGTTCCAACCATGTTGTATAAGGGAACGGAGAATGATCTTCAAAATTTGGAGCCAGAGAGAGAGAGAGCTCCTGAACCTGCATACAGTAGCAATCCATACTTCAGGCCAACACAATTTTAAAGGCACTCAGAGACTGATCTTCAAAGTATCTCAAAGGGAGGAAAATTCAAAAAGCAAGGAAAAAATTAGAGAGGCCATTACTAGCCACAAAAGGTGACTGATGGGTTAATAGCTATCCACCCATTTGCCTATTTCCTCATCTTTAGAAAAGAAGGAAGAAAATAAGCATTTATTAAGTGCCTAGTATATGCAAGGCACTATGCTTTATTATTATTATCTCATTTGATCTTCACAACTGTTTATTATCTCAAGTTTATAGCTGAGGAAACTGAGGCAGACAGAGGTTAATTGACTTGTCCAGCAAGTGTCTGACAACAATAGAATTCAGAACTTCCTGATTCCAGGCCCAGTATTCTATCCATTGTATTACCTAGCTGTTCTCTATACAATTTTATAAAATTAGTCTATACAGTTGCATTCTTTGTTATGCTCAGAAATTTGATTGTTAATTGTGAACTTCTTCCACCTTATCCTTCCCCCACTGCTTTTTTTACAAAAAAAAAAGTTCATGTTGAGAGAGAAATATTTATTGTAGGACATTTTTTTTTTTATGTTTTTGCAAGGCAAATGGGGTTAAGTGGCTTGCCCAAGGCCACACAGCTAGGTAATTATTAAATGTCTGAGACCGGATTTGAATCCAGGTACTCCTGACTCCAGGGCTGGTGCTCTATCCTCTGTGCCACCTAGCTGCCCCCAGAGAAGAAATATTTAAACATGAAGACTCACATAGAATTAGCATATGGGGCTGAAGCAGAATCTATTTTGCTTCAGGCGAACTGAAAAAGCAGGAATAGCAATGATAATTTCAGACAAGGTTACAGTCAAAATAGATATGATAAAAAGAGGTAAGTACAGAAATCTCATGATTAAAAGTACATTAAAGGGCGGCTAGGTGGCGTAGTGGATAAAGCACCGGCCTTGGAGTCAGGAGTACCTGGGTTCAAATCCGGTCTCAGACACTTAATAATTACCTAGCTGTGTGGCCTTGGGCAAGCCACTTAACCCCATTTGCCTTGCAAAAACCTTAAAAAAAAGTACATTAGAGAAAATCCATATGAATTCTTAATATACATGCACAAAATAATAGCATCTAATACTTACAGGAAAAGTAAATTAAACTCTAAGGAGATGGTGAGGGAATCTCAAAGTACTGTTTTCAGAATTAAACAACAAAGTGATCAGTGCAAGAAAGAAACTTTGGAAATAAATAGAACTTTAGAAAAAGGAGGGATGATAGGTCTCTAGTGATTGCTGAATGGGAATAATTAATTTATATATTTCTCAGCACTTCAGAGGAACTTTACCAAAATTGATCATGTATTGTGGCATATATTCCTCACAAGCGCATAAAAGTGGACACATCCTTTACTGACCATATTGTAATAAAAATTATAACCAGTTAAAAGGTCTTTGAAGTAAAAGTTAGAGATAGGATCAAGCTGTCATAAGAGCAGAAAGAAGACCAGCTGAATTCTTCCTTACAACTCCTCCACATTGGAAATTCATCAGACCAAATGAGTTCTAATTAGGAGATTCAAAAGAAAAAAATCACAGTGAGTCATTTGTCCAGTACATGTTGGTAGAATGAAAAAAGACAGAGAGATTTGCAGTCAGTAGGGATAGAGAATTGCCAGGAAATATAACAGAGTATTCTAAGGGATGAACTGAGAGAGGACCTGCACTGTACCTCAGGATCCCAGACCCACACAGAGATGCAGGAATGGGTGCCATCTGTCAGTGCTGTTATTCATGGAGTGGGGTCCTACAGCAAGGAGTAAGAAGCAGTTATGAGTTCTGATTGATGAAGTAAGAAGCTTTTGAATCTGAGAATTAAGTAGAGACTTAATTCCAACTTCCTTTAGAGCCCCTTAGACCAATCTAAAGCCTTCAGAGGAATAACCAGGTCAAGAATCCCAGATTTAAGGTAAGCCTGCAGTTCTATCACTTCCTCAGCTCAGATATCACCCCCCCCCCCCCAGAAGGACTCAGAACCCAGATCTAATCTAAAATCTGAAATCTAGATGTAGCTTAGAGGACTGGGCAAACAAACTCTCTAAAAATAACTGTTTTAGTGACAGGGAAGTTAAAGACACAAACTCAAAAGAAGAGAATTACTCCAAAATACATGCAAAAACCTCAAAAAAAGTTTGGGTACAAATCATATCAGAATTCCTGGAAGAGATAAAGCAAGAGATAATTTTAAGTATTTAAAACGAGTTTTAAAATCAAATGAAAATGCTAGAGAAAAAATTGGAAAAAGATATGAGAGCTATGGAAGAAAGAATTGAAAAGAGAATTTGAAACTTGACATAAGATGAATAAAACCTTGCCTAAGTCACAAATTCCCTGAAAATTAGAATGAACCAAAGAGAAGGTAATAGCTCTGAGAGTGGGGGAGAGAGTGGGGGGGGGGAGAGTGGGAGAAGGGGAGGGAAAGACAGAACCAGAGTCAGAGACAGAGAAACAGAAAAAGAAAGAGACAGAGAGCCAATCTATACATTATATTTCAAGAAATTATTAAAGAACCAGAAGGCAAAGAAAAAAATAGAATCTATTGGTCCCTCCAGAATCTACTTTTCCCCTCTGGAAAAAAAAAAAACTAACTATACAAACTCCCAGGAACATTATAGACTAAATCCAAAGTTTCCAGGTCAAAGCAAAAGCACTTTTAACAACCAGAAAATAAAAGAATCTAACTATCAGGAAAATGCAGTTAGGAACAAGACTTGTTTACCACCACTATAAAGGAGCTAAGAACTTGGGATATAATATTCCAGAGGGCAAAGGATCTAGGATTACAGATGAGAATAATTTGTCCAGAAGAACTGAGCATAATCCTACAGGAGAAAAAAATGGAACTTTAATGAAATAAGGATTTTCCAAGATTTCTTGATGAAAATATCAGAGCTACATAGAAACTTTGAAATAATAACATGAGAGTGAAGAGAAATATAAAAAAAAGACAAAAAAGAGCAAAAACTTACAAGACATTAAACAAGGAAAACATTATTCATGATCTAATATGGGGAAATGCTACATGAGTCCTCTCAGAACCCTACTGTCAGAGAATGAATCTAATAAGAAGACAGAGGACCTAGGAGTAATTTTGTTATATTTTGATGAACTTAAAAGAATAATGGAAAGAGCAAGAGAAAGGGAGAGGAAGAGTGAGAAAAAATATTCTTAAAGAGAAGACTTTGCAGACATTTGAACCTCACTTTCATATGAACAGGCAAAGGAAAAAAGCATACACACACCTAGAGTTGAGTTAAAACCCCCCAACCTATTTCATTCAACAGGGAAATAGAAGGAAAAGGGGAGAAGCCAGAGTGGGGAAAATATGAAGGTGGTTTAAAGGAAGTCCTAAGCAAAAGAAATTCTTACTAAGGAGTATGAATCTTTTTTTTTTTTTTTAGGTTTTTGCAAGGCAATGTAGTTAAGCAGCTTGCCCAAGGCCACACAGCTAGGTAATTATTAAGTGTTTGAGGCCGGATTTGCACTCAGGTACTCCTGACTCCAGGGCGGGTGTTTTATCCACTGACCCACCTAGCCGCCCAGAGTATAAATCTCAAGATGGGGTTTCAAAGAATAGAAAGAAAGAATTAGAAATGTGATTGAACTCTTGATAGGAGAAAGAAGGGATAAGAGGAGCACAATCCTCTTTCAATAACCTTTTCTTCTTTATTAAGAGGAAAGTGACAAATAGAGGGAGATGACAAAGAACAAGAAAACAGGACAAAGGAAAATACACAATTATCATAAATATGAATGGAATGGACTTACCCATAAACTGGAACAGGATAACAAAATTAATTAAAATTCTAAATCCTATAATATGTCGCTTACAGGAAACACACTTGAAAATTAAAGATGAATACTTAATTGAAATGAGGTATTGTGGTAAAATTTATTGTGTTTCAGTTGAAGTAAAAGGAGGAGGGGTAGTAATTATGGTTTCAGACAAGTCACAGCAAAGGGAGATTTAATTAAAAGATATAAACAGTAAAATTACATTTTGCTGAAATGAACCATAGACAATGAACTGCTGGAAGCATGAAACATAACATGTGCCAAATGGCACAGCATCTAAATATTTCAAGGAAAAGTTAAATGAGCTACAGGATATATAGCAAAACAATAATAGTGGAGGGGAACTCAACTTACTTTCTTTAAATTTAAACAAATCAATCCCCCCAAAACAAAAACAAAAATAAAGAAGCTAAGGACCTGAATAGAATTTTAGAAAAGTTAGTTATAAGATTATTAAATGGGAATAGAAAGGAGTATACATAATTTTTAGATATGCAAGTTATCTTTACAAAATATGACTGTATTAAGGCGCAAAAGCCTAATGAATAAATAAATGCAGATGTAGAAGAGTAGAAATATTAAGCACATATTTTATAGACTACCATGCAATAAAAAAAAGGTTCACATTCTTGGGGTGGCTAGGTGGCACAGTGGATAAAGCACCCGGCCTTGGAGTCGGGAGTACCTGGGTTTAAATCCAGTCTTAGACACTTAATAATTACCTAGCTGTATGGCCTTGGGCAAGCCGCTTAACCCCATTTGCCTTGCAAAAACCTAAAAAAAGAAAAAAAAGATTCACTGAAGAAATTATTAAGAATTGATTAGAGGGGGGCTGCTAGGTGACATAGTGGATAGAGCACCAGCCCTGGAGTCAGGAGTACCTGAGTTCAAATCCTGTCAGACACTTAATAATTATCTAGCTGTGTGACCTTGGGCAAGTCACTTAACCCCATTGCCTTACCAAAAAAAACCCCCTAAAACAAAAAGAATTGATTGGAGATTAAATAATTTAATCCTACCAAATGATTTGGTCAATGAACAAATCATTTTTTTAAAACGTTAATTTAATTAAAGATAATGAGAACAATGAGACAACATCCAGAGGTTTTGAGGCTGCAAGCAAAACAATCCTTAAGGGAAATTTTCTATCTCAAAAATCTTTCATCAATAAAAGAGAACAAACAAACATATTAGTGAAATGAACAATAACAAAAAAAACCTTAGAAAAATTAACAATTTTTTAAAAAACTCATTAAACAGCAAACTGGAAAACCTAAAATCAAAGATGAGATTGACAAAATTGAGAGGCCTTGGGGGTCTAGGTGGCCCAGTGGATAGAGCACTGGTCCTGGAGTCAGGAGTACCTGAGTTCAAATCCTGTCAGACACTTAATAATTATCTAGCTGTGTGGCCTTGGGCAAGCCACTTAACTCCACTTAACCCAAAATTGAGAGCCCCCAAGAACCCACTGAATGAATAAATCTATGAATATTTTTAAAATAAAATAAATTATTATGAAATTTGATATTTTTAAAAAAGAAGAAAACAAAATTACCAGGAATAAATTGAGCATTTTAAAATTGTAAAATGTCCAGATTAATAGAACAAGAAACAAAGAGTTTAAATAACATGATCTTAGGAAGGATAAATTGAAGAAGTCATAAATGAGTTTCCAGAGGAAAAAACAGCTCAGAACCAGATGGATTTACATGGGAATTCTAGCAAACATTTTTAAAAATAAGTTTAAGGAAATGATGAGTTGGTTGATATAGAAAAGTATGAAAAGACTTGGATTTATGAAGGAGGATGCTGTTTACCTTCAGAGAAACAGATGACAGGTGGAAATAAGCAAGATATGAACTTACAAATATGTATGAATATAAATGTTTATGTGATTATAAGTATCCATGTGTATATGTGAATATATATTATACCTCTCTCTCTCTCTGTATATATATATATATGTGTGTATATATATATATATATATATATATTAAATGTGTTTGTGTGTGTGTGTGTGTGTGTACACATATCTGCCCTTAGTTTTAGCCTTTTTGGGGGGAAGAGGAACAAATAAAGTAAAAATTACACAGTAGAGAACAAAAGAAAAACCTACACGGAAGCAAAGAAAAACTGGACAGCTTTGAATACAACGATTAGTATTTACTCTACAGGCTTTGTTTGAATGGAAATATATTGTTATACATTGACTTTTCTCCTATGTTCTGCTGAGTACATGGTAATGTCATTTTTTTTCTTTTTTTATTTTGTATTTAAGTTTAGAATAGAATAATTTTTTTAAAAGCCCAGAAGAGGGGGCAGTTAGGTGGCATAGTAGATAGAGCACTGGCCCTGCAGTCAGGAGAAACTGAGTTCAAATACAACACTTAATAATTGCCTGGGCAAGTCACTTAAGCCATTGCCTTAAATAAATAAATTTAAAAAAAAACCCAGAAAAGCTAAAGATTGGGCACTCCTGCTATCCACCAATATCACTAATGAATATCGATGCAAAAAATTAATGAAATCTTAGTAACGAGACTCCAGACACATATCACAAAGTTTATACACTCTGACCAGGTTGAATTTATATCGTAAATGAAGGGTCAGTTCAATGTTAAGAAAATTGTAAACATAATTGACAATATTAATAACAAGAACAAAAACCATATGATTATTTCAACATATGCAGAAAATGATTTTATAAGATACAACACCTAGATTTGTTAACACTAGGAAACACAAAAATAAGTATATCTTTCCATCATAAGGAAAGTAATACTTATCTAGAAATAAGTGCCAGTATTGACTCTTAATTTGGATTAAACTAGAGGTCTTTCCAATAATATTAAAAGTAAATCAAGGCTGTCTGTTGCTATTCAATATAGTGCTAAAAATTCTAACTATCATGATAAGACCAGAAAGATAAACTGAGAGAATAAGCATAGGCAAAGAGGAAACAACACGATCCCTTTTTGCACATGATTTGATGATATACTTAAAGAACCCTAGAAAGTCAACTAAAACATGAATTGAAATAATGAAAAGTCAGCAAATATTAGAATATAAAATAAACCTACACATATCATCAGCATTTCTAAATCATATTATTATTAAAATCCAGCAGGAAAACATAAAAAAGGCAATTTCATTTAAAGTAAATCAGAGAGCATAAACTAGTTTGTGATTCTGCTTGTCAAGATACAGATGGGAACCTTGAATATAATTGCAAAATATTTTTTACATAAAGACTGATATAAATGAATGTAGGCATAATCATTATTTGTGGGTAGACATATAATAAAATATTTAATATATAACAATATAATATATCATCAAATACATAGTGTTGAATATATTTTATAATATCAAATATATAACATAAATGATAATGTGACCTAGATTAATTTATTTGATACCATACTAAGCAAATTACTAAAGGATTATTTCATAAAGCCAGGAAAAAACAATCACCTTAATTCATAACAAATGCCAAGGGTTTTTTTCTTTGATGGGAAGAAAATATAAATACTGAATCTTATACATATTAGAAAGAAGTAATCATCTATAAATACTGAATAAATACTGGATCTTAAATTATATCAGAAAGAAGTATCATCTAAATAGTTTGGTAATGGTTAAAAGCAATAGAGAGGTTAATCAGTGAAGAAGATTAGGTATATAATATACAGAAGCAAATAAACACAATAGCGGGTGATAAATTTCCAAGATTGCAGTCACTGAGGTAAAAAAAAAAAATGACTATTCATAAGACTATTGGGAAATGGGAAGGTAGTCAAGAGAAATTAGGTATAGACAACATCTCACACAATATTCAAAAATAAACTTCAAAGGGTACCTGATGGACATAAAAGATGATATGAAACATTAAAGGTATGAGAAAAAATTATTTATCAAGTCCATGGCTAAGGAAAGAGTTAGTGATCAAACAAGAGATAACATTTTATAATTCATTCTCATCTCCTTATCTGGTCCATCTGCAATCTCTCAGTTTCACTCCATGGCTCACTCAACTCCTGTATTGCCATATCTTAGGAATATCATTGGCAAGTTGGAGGGCATCTTGAGGAAGGTAATCAGGATGAAGATGTCATATGTCTTCTTGTTTTTGTTCATCTTTTGTCTTGGAAGAGAACCAATGACATGAAGACATTAGTGTTGACTTTCCAATGAAATGAAGGGGATTGAGGCGAAGCAGAGCTGCCCAAAATGTTCAGCTTCACTCCCTGTTCTCGAGTCATCAACTTCCAGTGGTGAGACACATTTCAGGATGTCTGGCATGCATTGGGTGACTTCTGTATCTTTGATATCTAACCAAGCTTTAAGTGTTCCACCATGCCTGCTTCAACACCTTTGTGCTCTGGCCATTGGAACCAATTGTTCTCCTCCATCCATTCTGCTGAGGGGAAATCTTCACAAGTTTGAGGTAGGCATTCCTCCCAACCTGGTTTAGCCTGCCTGCCTGCCAGCCTGCCACGATGACCTTGCCAAATGTGGCCATAGCACATGCTTTACTTCTTGAAACCACAGTTGGGTGAAAATGGACACCAAAGGTGGAAAAGCAGCCCGGAAAAGGGCTTAGCAGGCCCTCACACCAGAGGTGCTAGAGCTCCCTGAATCTCCATATACCTGTTTGTCATTCATTAAGAGCCTGGCACTGTTGGAACTAGAGATAAGGGAAAGTCTGTGCCTTTGACAGTCCTTGTCCTAGAGGGATTCATAATCTACTGGGGAAGTAGAGGAACAATATGCAAACCCAGGGTAAATAGGAAATAATCAACAGATACAAGGCCCTAGGATTAAGAGGGATTAGAACAATCTTGTTGAAGAACGCCAGATTGGTCTTTGCAGGGGGTGGATGATATAAGAAGACCAGGAAGGCAGGGGACAGGCTAGCAAGGGCCTTGAACACCTAGTAGAGGGCTTTTATTTAATCCTGAGGTGTTAAAGAGTCACTGAAGTTTACAGAGTAGGGGTTTGAAGTGGTCAGACCTGAGCTTTTGCACAATCAGTCTGGCAGCTGAATGGAGGATGATGGACTGGAGTGAAGAGAGACATGTGGCCAAGAGTAGGCGCGAGGAGCTAAGAGCCTATATCTCGGCAGTGCAGTATCCAAAGAGAGAAAAGGACACATTGCAACAGATGATATCCATAGACTTTAGCTGTAACTAGGAAAGGGAGAGGGCCAGGGAAGAAGGGAGAGGGAGAAAAGTGGGGGGGGGGGTGAGTCAGGGAGACCTAGGATCCAAAAACCTTGAAAGACTCACAAGACCATGCTCCCATGAGGGGAAGGAACCTCAGAGGGTAACTGGTCTACCCTCCTTATTTTTTCAGCTGAAGAAACAGCTATCTTGAGAAAGTAAGTGCTCAACCAAAGAGATGCTAACAGAGATGTTTGGTAGTCCTATTATCAAAGTTGAAATGTGCACAAAAGTAACCTAAAAGATTTCAATGGAGAGAATTGACAGGAAAAGGGGTTGGTCATGAGTTGGGAGCAAGGGATGGTCCTTGGGAGGCCTTCAGGATACTTTAAGAGGCATAGAGAAAAAAAATCCCTAGTGTACTGGGTGGGCTGCCCACCCTCTTGCTGTGCTACCCCCACCATCAGCACACACACACACACACACACACACACACACACACACACACACACACACATTCTGGTGGAGCATTTAATAGTGTCCTAGATCGGAGCTACTTTGGACAAGCCAGAGAGGGGTTTTTTACTTGAATTACTAGAGGGAGGGAGTCCCCTCCCCTCACAGATCCATTCAATCCTACAACTGAACAAACATATGAAGAGCTTTCCAAGCTTGAAGTCTTTGTAAATGGGCCAAGATCCTGGTGAGTCAGCTGGAAATGCTTTTCCCTGGCAGGTCTTGGCACAGTTGAGCTCCTGAATAGTAGTCCTGGGCCTGGCAAAGGGTAGGCTGCAGAACCTGTTGAGGCAGGCAGCCACTGGCAGTCAGCTCCAAGATGAGCCAAGGGATGAATTCATCTTGTGCCAACCACATTAGAATGCAATGCTTGTTTTCCTACCTACTACTTATCCACCTACTACTTGTCATCCTGAGGGTGAACCTGCTTGGCCTTGGTTTCACTATTTGTAACAGAATAAGGGAATTGGACTAAATTATTAAGAACATGTTTCATGTGTCTCTTTGTCTTCTCAGGACTAATTCAGGGCCTGTAAAGTTTCTGAGTTTGGGGTTTCATCAACGTAGAGTATTCCCAATGGCGAATCCCTTCTCCCATTAATCTCTCTCATAGTTAGGAAGTTGGGGGTGAAGGAAGGGAAGGAGTCCACTGAGAGGTGAATGACTTAGCCACGATCACACAGCCACGATATATCCTATAGGGATCTTGAATTCAAGTCTTCCTGAGTCCAAGTCTAGGGTTCCGGGTTAGTGTAGCAGACTACCTCTTACCTGGTTTGTGGTAGACATTAAATCAGTGCTCAAGGATTGATAAATTGCAGGTATCTTCTCATTGGATAGCCTGCTTCTTTCCATAAGCCACCAAAGCTGTGGGTCAGAAGAGGAGGGAGAACAACGGGGCCAGAACTATCCCGTGAGAGTTACATAGTTGACCTTCAACTCTAAAGGTGCTGTGGGAAAACAGTGGGTTTAATGATAGCTTTCATTTTTGAACCCTTTGAAGTTTACCAAGTGAATCTGGACAAAAGAATGGGAGGTGGAGGGGATCCTAGAAAGAGGAATTTTCTTTTATTGTCCATGTTGTCTCCTCTGCATATTTGATCGGGTCCAACTGCTCTACCAAGCTTTGCTTTTCTTGGTATCCTGTCTGCTTCTTCTTGTAACACATGGAGAAATGAGACATTAGCCTCCACATGAGGTAACCCCCCCATCATAGATTAGATACTTTGGGGGAATCCAATGGATGAGCCACTTAACAATTCTGTATTTGTTTTCCTCATCTGAAAAATGGGAATGATAACAATAATAATTTTTACATATGCATACGTAAGGATGTCTATGTTACAAATTTAACATATTTAAGGCTTACATCCTATGCTTCATTGGTCTTCTCAGTTCTGGCCATCTTAAGGGCCTTTCTAGTTCTGGTGTTCTATGGTCTGTTTTATAATGCTGTAAACTTCAAAATGGCATTTGCTCATCAACTATTATTATTGTTAATGAAATATTTTGCTGTGGAAGTGTTGATAGAATGTCATTTCTTTGTTTGCCAATCATCTTTAAATGCTCTTGGCGTGGTTTGCCTTAAATAGGTCTCTTGCCAAAATTTCTGTAAACTCATTTCCTCCTGTTTTCCTTTTTCGTTAAGTGATGAGGCAATGCAATTCACAGCTCCCCCCCACCCCATCTTTTTGCTCAGAGTTTCAGATCTGACCAATGGATAACGTTGGGTTAGCGAGTTAATTCCTGTCCGTTGAGATAGAGTCAGTTTCTCTTCATATGATTAATTTATAAGGAGACTAGAAAAAAGGAATGTAATATATAATATGGTGCTTGTGGTTTTGCAAGTTGCCAAGAACTTTTGAAAAAATTTACTATGAACTTAATAAATTAAAAAATTAAACCTAAAATTCCATTGGAAATTGAATAAATAATTAATAAAGTTACACCAAGAAACTGTTGGTCTTCATTATATGAAACTTGCTTTTCTTTTAAAATAGATAATTAACTGATCAAGATGGAGGAGGGAGTACAGCTCAACTCTCTTCTATATCAACTTCAGCAAAGCCCAAGAAAGAGCTATAGACCAAGGAGTTCAAGAAGAAACCACAGTTGGAAAATTTTCCAGCTCAAGTCAGCAAAAGGAGACAGATGGAAGTCTGTCGCCAATGAGAAGGGAGTCCAGCCAAGAAAACCTTCCCAGAGCCTTCAGAAGGGGCAGATCTGAGGTCTTTTCTGTGAAACAGGGCAAGGAGTGACAGTAGTGGCTACAGACTAGACTGAGGTTGAGACCTAAGGCTGGGTACTGGGCAGACAGGAACAAGTAGTAGCTATGTCACTCTGGAGGAGGTCTCACATTCAGCCCATAGACATTTCTGAGACCTACAGCTAAGTAACCAGGGCAGGGACTTTAGACCAGGACAAGCCTGGATTTCTGTCATTTTCAGCTGGTAGGGCCTTCTACCCAGAGATTTGGAACAAATAGTGTAGTATCCTGGAATTCTAACCATGGGAAAGTCTGCATTAGTATGTCCCAGAGCCAAACCAGGGCTAGGAGTTTGCCAAGTTCAGACAAGAAAGACAGTTATTAGACTTTGTTCTAGATTAGATTACTTAGAAAGAAAACTCTAAAGATTTATGGGTCTTTGAGCTAACCTTAAAGAACACAAAACTTAGATAAAATAGAACTCCTGAGAATATATGTCAAGATCAAACAAAGCTGTAGCCTTCCATTTAGAATTATACAAAGTGTAACCATAACAAAAATATCCAAATTTTAGAAGTAAGACTGAAAGAATAAAGGGGGGAAAAGATACTCACCATAATGAGCTACTATGAAGGCAGGGATATCCAAGACATAAACTCAGAAGAAAATACTCATAAAATTTACAAGAAAGGCTCAAAGAATAACATAATGTAGGCACAAGGTAAAATAGAATTGCTGGAAGAAATGAATCGAGTTAAAAAAATCATATTTTAAATGAAATGAGATATCTAGAAAAAAGAACTGGAAAAGAAATGAAATCTTAGGGGAAAAACTTGGCTAGAGAATGGACAGCCTAGTATAAGAGGTATGAAACTTCACCAAGTTACCATCTTCCTAATAATTAGAATGGACTAAAGAGAAGTGAATGACTCCTCAAATCAAGAAATATTAAAGTCAAAATACTGAAAAATTTAAATAAAACATAAAATATTTCATATCAAAAAAGAATTGATTTGGAAAACAGTTCAAGGACAAAAAACATCTAAGAATCATTTGACTACCTGAAAACCATGATCAAAAAAAGAGAGTTTGGGTACTTGGTTTCATGGCAACTACCAGTAGCATAATGCTTAGATGGCAGGGCCTGGACTCTATCTTCCTGAGTTCAAATCTGGCCTCATACACTTGCTAGTTGGTGATGCTGGGCATCACCAGAAAGAAGGGTGAACCAGGTAGAAGGAGGATGAAAAGAAATCTGGGTCAGAAAAACCTAAAGAGAAGAAGGTGATCAAAGGATTAAGAGAAAAGAATGAGGATTAATAAGACATCATGAAAGTCGATGATTAAGAAACCCCTGGGCAAATTGCTTAATTCTGACTCAGTTTCCTCATTTGTAAATTGAACTTGGAAAGGAAATGGCAAACCACTCCAGTATCTTTGACAAGAAATCCCCAAATGGGATCATGCCATGAAAGCTGCCTGGACTGATTAGAATTTAGGAAAAGGTAAAAATAGAATGAATTCACCAATCACTTCCTGAAAGAACCCACATAGTAAACATTCCTGGAAATGTTCAGTTTTAGCAAAAATCCAAAGCTCTTGGGTACAAGAAAAACATTGCAAGATGCCACCAAAAAAAGAGTTCTAATCCCAAGGAGCCCTAATCAAGATTGCACAAGATTTGGTAAGTACCATTATGAAGAAGAGAGCTTGTAACACAACATTTCAACAAGAGCACCACCATCCCCAGGTTGTTGTGAGGATTCAATGAGATATTTATAAAGTGTATATAGCCCAGGATGCATTAGGCACTTAATAATTAGAATTCAGAGGGATTGAGAAAGACTTCCTGTAAGGAAATCTTGGAACTTGAAGGAAGCCAGGGAAGCCAGGAGTTGGAGATGAAGAGGAAGAAGGTTCCATGAGTGTGGAATTGGGAAAGATGGAGCACTGTGTGAGAGGAGAGAAAAGAAAGTCAAGGTCACAGGATCACAGAATATTCAGAGGGAGGGGTGGAGCCAAGCTTTGAAGGGTTTTGAACACCAAACAGAGGATTTTCTGTTTGGTTCTAGAGGTAATAGGGAGCCACTGGAGTTCACTAAGTAGGGGGCTGGCACAGTTAGACTTGAGATCAAGAAAAAACACTTTGACAGTGGAGTGAAGGATGAACAGGGATAGGAAGAAACTTGGAGTAGTGCAGGCATGACCCGGCTGTTTGCTGTGTGGAGACTGGAGAGAAGATAGTAGAGAGAGGAGATTCTGTGAAAGCAGAAATACCACAATTTGGAAGCAGGTTGGATATGTAAGGTGAATATGAGTGAAGAATTGAGGATGATACCTACATTGTGAGGCAACATGACTGAAAGGATGATGGTATACTCCACAGTAAAGCTTGTATGTGCCAGGGATGGGGGGAAGATGAGGAGTCAAACTCTGGACATGATGGATTTGAGATATCTATATTCTGCCATTCCAATGAGCAGCTGATGATAAAAGACTGGAGCTTAGAAACAGGAATTAAATAGATCTGAAAACTATCTTCATGGAGAGGATAATTGAGTCCATTACATATGATAATAGCAACTTTCAAAGCTTTTTGGACTCAGGATCTCTTTATGCTCTGAAAAATTGTTTGAGGGACAGCTAAGTGGTGCAGTGCTTAATAATTACCTAGTTGTGTGACCTTGGGCAAGTCACTTAACCTATTGACCTGCCCCCTCCCCAACTGTTTGAGATCCCATCTCCAAGAACTTTTATTTATGTGAGTTATACTTATAAAGATGTACCGTATTAGAAATAGGAAAAATTTATTATTTTGAAAATAGTTGCAGACACCTTGAAAAGGTCCCAGACCACATTTAGCTAACTGGTCTAGAGAGAGAGAGAAGTACAGAACCTTGGGGACACTCAAGGTTACTTGGTTGACCTGGAGGAAGACAAAAGAAGCAGAGGAAAATGAGAAAGAAGGGTGAACCAGGTAGAAGGAGAATGAAAAGAAATCTGGGTCAGAAAAACCTAGAGAGAAGAGGGCGATCAAAGGATTCAGAGAGAAGAATGAGGATTAATAAGACATCATCAGAGTTGATGATTAAGAAACCCCTGGTAACTGAAGAAGGTAGTTCAGTTGAATGATGGGATGTAATTCAGACAACAGAATGTCTCCAAGAAAGGTAGGAAAGGTATAGGAAGATAGTGAGCAGGGATGGACAAATCAAGTAAATCAAGCAGAAAACTGAAAAGTAGTGTTTGGTTTTTGTATTCTTAGTATTTTTTCAAATAAGTTTTTATTGAAATCATCAAATATTTCCCATTTCCTTCTCCCTGCCCCTCCCAGAGAGCTATCCAATATAATAAATAATATTTTTTTAAAGAAAAAAAGCAAATCAGCAAAACTGCTAAGGAGGCTGGTAGGGATTTCTTCATATATCTCTAATTTGGAACCTTGTTGGGTCTTTGTAATTTCAGAACATCCACTTCTGTTTGTTTTGGTTGTTCTTTCGGTCTGCATTGCTGTTGTCATTGTTTGTTATAATACAATTTTCCTGTGGCCTGCTGACTTCACTGCATCACTTAACCCAAGTCTTCCCAGACTGCTCCTGTATTCATCATATTCTTTATTTTACCCATTACAGTCATATTCCATTACATTCAGGTGACATGATTTATTGAATGGTTACCCAATTTATAACCATCTACTTTGTCTCCAATTCTTTACTATCACAAAAATTGTGTATCCGGGCTTTCTTATTATCAGGGCATAAGTCTTGAGGTATAAGTATAAGTCTAGTAGTGGAATCTCTGGGTCAAAGGGTGTGAACATCTTGGTTTCTTTATTTGCAAAAATAAAGCAATTCCAAGTCATTTTCCAAAATGGTTCTACTGATTCACAGCTCTAACAGTTCATTAAGTGTGTCTACCTTCCTCCATTCCCAACAATGCTATTGTTGTTCAGATGTTGTCATGTTCAAATCTACATGGTCCCAAAGACAAAGCCCTTGGGGCTTTTTGGCAGATACTTGTGTGAATTGCCATTTCCTTCTCTAGTGTGTCCCCATTTTACAGTTAAAGAATTGAGGCAAATCAGCCTAAATAATTACCCCAGAATCACACAGCTAAGAAGTGTCTGAGTTCACATTTGAACTCAGATCTGGTATTCAATCCACCATACCACCAGACTGCCCAAACTATTCCCATATTTTATCATTTTTGCCAATTTGCAGAGCGTGAGGTGACATCTCAGACTTGTTTTTATTCACATTTCTCTTGTTATTGTTTATTTGAAGCATTCTTTCATGAAGTCCTTAAGAGAATGCAAAGTTCATGTTTTGGTCACTTATCTTTTGGGGAATGGTGATATCTTATGTAAAATTATAGTTTATATATCTCGGATTCCAAGCCCTTGTCTTTTAAATTTATTTTTTTATTCTCATTTTGTACAAATGTTTTTTTACATTAATAAAATATTCTTGTTTACAAGTAAACAAAATACCCCTCCTCCCCCATGAATATAGATAGACT
This sequence comes from Macrotis lagotis, assembly GCF_037893015.1. Taxonomy (NCBI): domain Eukaryota; kingdom Metazoa; phylum Chordata; class Mammalia; order Peramelemorphia; family Peramelidae; genus Macrotis; species Macrotis lagotis. The sequence continues at coordinate 286,646,332 of NC_133660.1, forward strand.
TGGTTGGGCGAAAACAGTAAAGGAGAGAGAAAAAATTAAAATAAAAAAAACAACAGTAATAACTGTAGGTATGGCCAGGTGGCGCAATGGACGAAGCACCAGCCCTGGAGCCACAAGCACCCGAGTCCATATCCAGCCTCGTAAACCCAACAATCACCCAGCCGTGTGACATGCAAGCCACCCGATCCCCACTGCCCTGCAAAAAAAAGAAAGAAAGAAAGAAAGAAAAAAAAGACCCCAAATAAAATAAAATAGTAATAATAGTAGGGGTGGCTGGGTGGCAGACAGAGCTTTGGCCCTTGAGCCAGGAGCACCTGGGTCCAAATCTGGCCCCAGACACCCAAAGATCACCCTGCTATGTGGCCCCAGGCTGGCCATCCAGCCCTATTTGCCCTGCACCCTCACCCAAATAATCATAACAAAAAATGTGCTTGAGTCTTTGTTCCAACACCAACAACTCTGTCATGGGTGGATCTCATTCTTTATGATAAGTCCATCACAAAAGTTATTTCCATATTTTTCCACCGTTGCCATTGCTGATCGCAACTCCCTCCTTTCTTATTTCTCCACTACCATGTACTCTATTTTTCTCTCTCCTTTCACTCTGACTCTGCTGTAGGGTCGCTGAGTGGCACAGCAGACAGATCCCTGGTCCTGGGGCCAAGAAGCCCTGAGCCCCCATACCACCCCTTAGGCCCAGAATCCACCTGGCCCTGTGGTCCTGGGCAGGCCTTCCATTCCCAGCCCCTTGCAAGAAGTAAGAAAGAAAATGTGTTATAGCTGGCCACTCTCCCCCCATGGTCCATCCTGTCCTCCTTTATTCACATCCCCACCCCTTCCCCCTGCTCCCCGTTCCTTCTTACTCCAGATGTCTATACCCCATTGAGTATATTTGCTGTTTCCTCTCCTAGCCATCTCCGATGAGAGCAAAGTTTCCCTCATTCCCCCTTGCCTCCCCCTTCCATATCATTGCAATAGCTCATTGTAATAAAAAAATCTTATGTGAAATATCTTGGACTATTCCCCCCTCTCCTTTTTCTTTCTCCCATTCCATTTCCCTTTTTTTCTATTGACTCCATTTTTACACCATATTTTATCTTCGAATTCAGCTTTCTCCTGTGCTTCAACTATAAAAGCTCTCTCTACCTGCTCTATTAACTGAGAAGGTTCATATGAGTATTATCAGTGTCATTTTTCTATGCAGGAATACATGCAGTTCATCCTCATTAAGTCCCTCATATTTCCCCCCTCTCCTCCACTCTCCATGCTTCACCTGAGTCCTGTATCTGAAGATCAAACCTTCTGTTCAGCTCTGGCCATTCCAAAAGGAACCTTTGAAATTCCCCTGGTTCATTGAAAGTCCATCTTTTTCCCTGGAAGAGGACATTCAGCCTTGCTGGGTAGTTCATTCTTGGCTGCATTCTAAGCTCTTTTGCCTTCTGGTATATTATATTCCAAGCCCTACGAGCTTCCAGTGTAGTTGCTGCTAAGTCCTGTGTGATCCTTACTGCAGCTCCACGATATTTGAACTGTGTCCTTCTGGCTGCTTGTAATATTTTCTCTTTGACTTGGGAGTTCTGGAACTTGGCTATAATATTCCTAGGGGTTGGTTTTCTGGCATCTCTTTCTCAGGGGGATCAGTGGATTCTCTCCATTTCTATTTTGCCCTCTGCTTCTAGAATATCAGGGCAATTTTCCTGTAGTAATTCTTTGAAAATGATGTCAAGGCTCTTTTCCTGATCATGACTTTCAGGTATTCCAATAATTTTTAAATTATCTTTCCTAAGTCTGTTTTCCATATCAGTTGTTTTTTCAATGAGATGTTTCACATTTTCTTCTAATTTTTCATTTTTTTGGTTTTGAAGTATTGATTACTGATTTCTGTTAAATTCATCAATCTCCCTGAATTCTATTCTTTGTCTGAAGGATTTGTTCTCCTCAGAGAGTTTTCTTATCTCTTTTTCCATCTGGCCAATTTTGCTTTTTAAAGCATTCTTCTCCTCAATAACTTTTTGAAGTGTTCTATCCATTTGACCTAAGCTGGTTTTTAGCATGCTATTTTCTTCAGCCTTTTTTTGGATTTCCTTGACTAAGCTGCTGACTTCATTTTCATGTTTTTCCTGCATCTCTCTCCTTTCTTTTCCCAGCTTTTCTTCCAACTCCCTCATTTGATTTTCAAAGTCTTTTTTGAGCTCTGTCATAGCCTGAGCCCAATTTCTGTTTTTCTTGGAGTCTTTAGATACAGGAGCTTGTGCTTCCTCATCTTCAGACTGAGTATTTTGGTCCTTCTTGGGCTCATTTGCAAAATATTTCTCAATAGTCTTTGTTTCTCTGCTTGCTCATTTTCCCAGCCTGGGCCTGGTTTGGGGTGTTTCTTGAGCTTTTGGGACACTCCCACAAGGGTCTCAGTGTGTGTGGCTCTGTCCTCCCTCCTGGTCTGTGAATGACCATAAGTGCTCCCCTCTGCCACAGGGCCGAGGTGGGGGGGGGGGGGCCCTGCTGTTCTATGGGGGGGCCTAGACTGTGATCAGGATCTGAATGTGGTCAGAGTCCTGTTCCAGAGGCAGAGGACAGAGCTCTGCAGTCTCTCTTCACTCTCCTCCCTCAGCTCCATGGGCTCATGCCCTGGGGGCTCCTGCTTACCCACTCCACCTGCTTCTGTTTCCTGGATTTGGGCTGCCGAAAGACCAAGCTGCTGGCTGTGTTCCCTGAGGGCTGGGCTCCACGTGCTCACTCTGGCAGAGGTCCCCTGCTGTTCCCCCATTTTGTGCCCGGTGCTCATCGGGGTGCAACTCAGGAGACTCCCCCGTTGCTGTGAGCTGAGACTCCCAGAGCCCTGGGGCTGCCTCCGGGAGACTGAGGTTCTTTGGCTCCGGTGGGCCACCCCTCTAGTGTGCCTCCTCTCCAACCCCGGGGAGCAGAGCCTTTCTGCTCTTTTCCAGGTTACCTTGAGTAGGAGAACTGCCTCACTGGGTCCCTTTGTGGCTTCTGTCTCTCGAAAGTTTAGTTAGAGTCCTTAGTTGATGAATTTTATCAGAGAACTCCTAAGACTCGATCCCTTATTGTCACCATCCCCAAGCCCTTGTCTTACATCTGTGAATAGGACATAGATTCTTAACCAACAATAGACTGAAGTAATTACAAAAGATAGAATAGATACTATTGATCACAGGAAACTAAAAAATGTCTATACAAACAAAAGTGTTAGAAGGGAAGGAGTTGAACGGGAAAAACATCTTTGTATCAAATTTCTCTGATAAAGGATTGGTATCTTACATAATATAAATGTGTATATATTTATATTTATAAGCAATTAACAAATGTGTGTATATATAAATGACACATATGTATGCATATGTGTGCGTGTGTATGTGTATGTGTGTGTGTGTGTGTGTGTGTGTGTGTATGTATGTGTGTGAGGGGTTGTGAAAAGCATCCAAAATAGCTAGGTGGGATCAGAGGATAAAAACAAAGAGTTCTCAAAAAAAAGGAATTGCTAACTGCTAACAACCACATGAAAGAATGCTCCAAATCACTAAAAATAAGCAACATATAAATAAAGACAACCACCTGCACATGACCAGATTGGCAAGCAGTTCAAACCTTGGACTTGAGAGTACTTTATAGAAACTGAAACAGCTTTTCCACAAACAAAAATAATGCACCTAGGACAAGAAGGAAAACAGTTGAATGGGGGCAAAATTCTTTGTATCAAATTTCATTGATTCATTAGACAACTAAGAGATACAGATGATACATACATATCCTTTATTCACCTATCTATTGGGGAGTAGCTTTTGGTCTTATCTCTTGCTGTTAATTGTCTATATACACTTGGATGCCAAACCCTTATCAGATAAATCTGATAAAAAATATTTTGTACATTAATCACTTTCCTTCTCATCTTAGGGATTGAGTTGCTTATAAACAGGCATAGCAAGATCTTTCTCTTTGATTAATTCTTTAAATCAAGTGACAGCAGTTCCCTAGTTTTGACTTGTCAGTTCTGGGGTGGAATGCAACACAAGAGGTTAGAGGGTCAGCTTGGAAACCAGGAGACCCAGATTCAAATCCCACTTCTGACACATTCTGGGCTCAGATGAGTTAACTTCTTGGTACCCAGAGGAACATCTCTAAGACTAAAATTGCAGAGAAGGTATTGACTTACCTATGTTGACAGGAGGGGGTTCTTTATTGGAGAGCAGCTTATTCTGATTATGCAATCCCTCTCTGGATTTTCATTTGGTGACCATGATGGACATGCTTGTTTGTTTATAGTGACTCAGAAATATGACCTTAACAAGATGAAACTGGATTTAACCATTACTTACTGACTTAGTTAGAACACCTTTAGTTAGTGGATTTTGTGCAGTACCCATGGATTTTGTTGCTTTCTCCTTTTGTGCATTTAATTCTGTGGCTTTCAAGACGAGTATTGGAGCAGCTAGGTGAGGCAGTAGATAGAGCACTGGTCCTGGAGTCAGGAGGACCTGAGTTCAAGTCCAGCCTCAAACACTTAATAGTTACCTAGCTGCATGACCTTGGGCAAGTCACTTAATGTAAAGGGTTAAAGTTAAGAATGTTGGCCATGAAGTTCTCTTGAGAAAACATGAGACCCAGATGTTTGCACAAGGTCAGAATGCTCTGATAACAGCAAATAGCTGAGTGCGCTCTGTACTCAGGAAGGAGCTCTGGTCCTTCTTTACTTAACCATTATCTTACACCTTTGAAATTGATAGAAAAGAGAACATCTATAGTGTGAAAGAGGAAGCCTGGGAACAATCCTTGAGTTATACTGTTTTGCATACCTAAAAGAGGCTGAAGGAGTGGTCTTACATGTATAAAAAAGGACTGTCTGCTTGCAAAGGCAGAGATGTAGTGGCCTGTTAATAAAAGCTGTTACTCATCTCTCCAGGTTTGAACTCTCATTATTGAACATGCTGGTCGTGTCTGGTGGCACCCTGAAGACCTTGGAAAGGTATGACCCAGATGCCCAAAAGGAAAAGTCAAAGGACTTTTCAACTTAACCCCATTGCCTTGCCAAAAACAAAAAAAAAGAGTTAAAAAAGAGATTTAAAAAAAGTCTGAGTGCTATTCGAATAAAAAAAGAATGAATGTTATTCCAAGGAAATGAGCAAATATGTGAACTGTGATTTTAAGAATACACTTCAGTGACAGATTGCAGCATTAGAGATTGCAGGGAAATCATGAATTTCAAAGTTTATTCAAGTCCATCATAAAAACAGATTCAATAAAGGGTAATGGAAAGGGCAGTTGAAAATGAAAATCATTGCCAAGAATTGACCAACCTATTGCAACAAAAATCAAATCAGTCCTCAGAGAATGAGCAAAGACCTTCAGAGGGACCCGACAAATGGAAGCTATTACTGATTTCTCTCCAGAATGACATAGCCATCTTGAAATTAGAAGATTAAGACCAGTAAAAAACAAAATAAAATAAAAACAAAACCAAAAGCAGCTGCTGATTGTAGCTACAAAGAACAAAATGCAGAGACAATAAAAAGACTGGAGTAATAAAGAGTAGAAAAAGAGAATTTTTATAGATGAAATTGATTTTTTCCATTTCGAGTGAAGCCAAAAGCATTGTCAGAAACTTGTAAGTCCAGGGCATCTTAATTTAAAAAACTATTTGGGGATTTTTTTTATGTTTCAGTGGGCCTGGAAGTCTCATCTGCACTGAGAGAATAAGCTTTATAAATATATCGATACACCAAAATTTATAGAAATTGCCAAATGTAGATGCAATATTGAAACACCTTGCCCCTATGCTATATGTCACAAAAGGTTTGGTTTTTTTTTTAGTTGTTTTTTTTTTGCAAGGCAATGGGGTTAAGTGGCTTGCCCAAGGCCACACAGCTAGGTAATTATTAAGTGTCTGAGACTGGATTTGAACCCAGGTACTCCTCACTCCAAGGCCAGTGCTTTATCCACTATGCCACCTAGCTGCCCCTGTCTATACCACCTAGCTGCCCCTGTCTATACCACCTAGCTGCCCCTGTCACAAAAGGTTAATAGCTTATCCAACCTAAACAGAGCTGTATGAACTGATGCTGAGAGAAGTGGGCAGAATTAGAAGACCAATGTACACATTAACAGCAGCATTGTGTAATGCTCAACTAGTATAGACTTGGCTCCTCTCAGCAGTTCAGTGACCAAGGACAATCCTAAGAGACTTGTGATGGACAATGCCAACCCCATCCAGAGAAAGAACTATGGAGTACAAATGCAGACTTTGATTTTTTTTTTAATTTGTTTTATGTCTTTGTCCTTCTCATGGGTTTTTTCCCTTTTGTTTTGAGATTTCTTCAACAACATGACTCATCTGGAAATATGTTTAACTTAATTGTAAATGCATAACCTATATCACATTATTTGCTGTCATGGGGAGGGAGGGTGATAGAAAAAATGTGAAACTCAAAATCTCACAAGAAATGAATGTTGAAATGTAAAGACTAGCAAATTACCTTCTGTGGGGGGTGGGGGGAGAGAAGTAAGATTGGGGGGGAAATTGTAAAACTCAAAACAAATAAAATATTTTTTTTTAGTTTTTGCAAAGCAAATGGGGTTAAATGGCTTGCCCAAGGCCACACAGCTAGGTAATTATTAAGTGTCTGAGGTCGAATTTGAACTCAGGTACTCCTGACTCCAAGGCCAGTGCTCTATTCACTGTGCCACCTAGCTGCCCTCAAATAAAATCTTTTTAAAAAAAAAAGAAATGAATGTTGAAAATTAGCTTTACAAGTAATGGGGGGGGAAGCTCAACTGGTTTAAATTCCATTGAAAACCTACTATGATAATTGAATATGTAGAACCTCCATCAGATTACTTGCAGTTATAGGAAGGGGAGAGGGAAATGAGGGAGGTCAAAAAGTATGTAATTCAAAAATCTTACAGAAAATGAACGTGAAAAACTCTCTTTATGGGTAATTGGCAAAAATAAAATGAAAATTAAAAAAAGAAAAAATCTATCTTGCAAAATTATGGTTAAACTTGGGAAACTGGACTATTCAGATCCAATGTGATTAGTCTGGTTTCATGATGAACTTTTAGAATGTCAAAACCTTCTGGATTCAATGCCAAATCATGTAAAAAACAAACAAGCTTGTGTTTGAATCAAAAAGAGAACAATCTGTATATTAAAAGCTTTTTGTAAGATATAAAAAGTTGAAAGGTGTATTATAGATTGAATTGGCTTAGCCCAGTTAATTTGTGTAGCATGGAAAGTTGGAGTTTTTCCTCTGCTACTTAACCAGCTGTGTGACCTTGAGGACATCAGCTAACCTTCTGGTGACTCAGTGTCCTCATTTGTGTTCCAGCATTTAGCACAGTACTTGAGATGCTTAATACATATTCATTGGCTTGTCAATTATCACATGAGCTTCTAAGTTTTAAATGATGTTAACCTAAATGTTTAGTGAATTAAATGGGATTTTGAAGTATTTAATTCTAATGACTGACGTAGTAAAGTTTGCAAACTATTTTACATATTAATATTTGTTATTTACATATTATTACATATTATGTTATTTACATATTAATAATTGTATCATTAGTATAAATGTACTTATATAAATATGTAGTGAAATATATATATATATACATATATATATATAAATATATAGTGAAAGCTTCATTATAGTGAAAAGAACACTGGACTTAGGGCAAAGAGAATCTTTAGAGAATTCAAAAGTCATTTAAGTTAATAGCATTTTTCAAGTATTGTTTTCCCTCTCTATGCCTCAGTTTTCTCTTCTGTAAAATGAAGGGGTTTGACTCAATGACATCTAGTGGGTTTTTTTGATGGCTTGACCCAATGATCATTAAAGTCTTTGGGCTCTAAATCTATAATACCACAATAAACTACTGGACTTAGGGATGGAAGACCTGGGTTTGAATTCTACCTCAGACACACCATTTGTGATCTTGGGCAAGTCAGAGCCTTGTTTAGCTTTTCTTTGCATCTCAGGTCATTAGCACACACACACAAAAACCAAACCAGTAATTCATTAATACTTTCAGATGGATACTTGGTGCCTCAGTTTTTTCTTCTGTAAAATGAAGGGGTTTGACTCAATGATATCTAGTGGGTTTTTTGATGGTCTGACCCAATGATCATCAAAGCCTTTGGGCTCTAAATCTATAATAGCACCATAAACTACTGGACTTAGGGATGGAAGACCTGGGTTTGAATTCTACCCCAGACACACTGATTGTGATCTTGGGCAGGTCAGAGTCTTGTTTAGCTTTTCTTTGCATCTTAGGCCATTAACACACACACACACACACACACACACACACACACACACACACACACACACACACAACCCAAAGCAAATTCCTTAATGCTTTCAGATGGATACTTGGTGCCTCAGGTTTTTTTTCTTCTGCAAAAGAAAGGCATAAGATTGAATGGGAAAAAGTCAAAAACAAGAGTATTAGCTGCTCAGGGGAAGAGGAAAACCAACTGGACAGAAGCAGATGGTTTGGGAAGGAAGTTCAGATCACACATTCTTCCTCACTTGACCTCTTCCTGCCTTTTTGGTTGAGTTTCCCAAGACTCCCTAGGCCCAGGTACTGTCCTCCTGGCTCTTCCTGAAATCAGGCATCTTCCTACCTGTAGCATTCTGTCTCCTGGCATCCTTTGGGGTCAGCAACATCAGAAAAATCCTTGAATTCTTAATGTTCATGATTTCCCTCTGTGATTCTTTATATATTTTCTGAGTGGAAAGTTGTTGCTTCCATTTTCCTATGAACTCTTTGGGGGGGGGGGCTATTTTTGGCCTTGCTTTGTACCTCAGGATTTAGCACAATATAGCATTCAGTAGGTGCTTAATAAATGCTCATTGCTTGGTTTATTGACTCCCCTTGAAGACTTCTCTCTGAGTGAGGCAGAGTTCATGAGGCAGCACATTCTATTTTGGATAAATCTAATTATGAAGAAATATTTCTTTATCTTAGGCTTTAATCCACCTTTAATCCGGCTTTGGACAGCCCCCAAAGATGTAAAGTCAGATACCAATGATCTCTGTCATCTGCCTTCTCTTATCCAGGCTAAGGGTGTCCGGTTCCTTCAAGTCTTCCTCATTTGGTCTGGCCTAATGCTGAGGTCTTCAGTGGTCTAGTGACTTCCACTCCTGCCCAAGTCAGCACCCCTTCCCCCAGCTCATGCCCCTGCTTCTTCCTCAGGAGGGAGTAACCCACCACTGACCTTCTTGTTCTAATGTGATCATTCCTTCATGTTGTTGGAGCTAACATGAATGGAGAGACCCAGGGAGGCTGAAGAGCCTCCACTTGTCCCCTCCCCCTGCAGAGAGCAGGCAGAGCCAGCAGTGAGGCCACCATACCCCTAGAGCTCATGAACCAGTTTGCTCTGTGGGATCACACCAGGGGCCTTGACTTGGTCTTTGGACTTTTTTGGAAAACAGAAGAAACAGGCCTAGCTGCCCCATACCTTCCTTCTTCCTCGGGCCAAGTGGGTGAAAGGCTGAGTAGGCCTCTGGACAAAGGCTCTCATTTCAGAATCACTCAGAGGAAAAACACCTGGTCTCTGTTCCTCTCCAGTTGCAGCCAAAGAAGGAGCTAGCCTTCTCCTACCAGGCCTTCAGTTTTTCTCTTTCATGCCTCTAGAGTGGGGCTCCATGTACCCCCCCCCCCAGGGGTCTACAGAGAGATTTCCTGGGATCCAGGAGCTTGAATGAGAAAAAATAGCATCTTTGTCTTCATATAATAGATTTAGCCTTTAAAAACATTCTGACAAGGGAATCCTAGGCTTCTCTAGCCTGCCCCAAGGAGACCAGGACATCAGAAAGGCCTGGAACCCAATCCAGGGGCTGAGTGATAGTGGAAACAGCACTAGATTTAGTCAGGAAGATCTGGGGTCAAATCCTAACCCAGATATTTATTAGCAAGTTACTCCAGTTGGTGCTCTCTGTGGCCTAGCCCACTGATTCAGAACTGGAAGGGAGCTCCATTTTACAGATGAGGAAACTGAGGTCTAAAGACAGAAAAAGATTTTCCCTGAGTCACCCAAGGGCAACATGGGTCCTTGATTCTACAGCTTGACTTCAGATTGCGAATCAGGAGTTGGTCTGCAGGGCTCATTTAAGAAAATCAACTCTCCTTTGTCTTTAATCTCACCTATAGCACCTTCCCCATGCCAACCCACCCTCAGGTCTCTCTGGTCTGCACTCACCCCAGAAAGGACATTGCTGCAACTCTCCTGGACCTCTCCCAATCATACTCCTGAAGACCTGGGGTAAGTCCCTGCCTCCCTCCCCTCAACCTTGCAACCCTCTGTCCACCAGATGCCCATCCATTAAGAGAGGTCAATCCAAAGCCAGCTGTGAAGGTGGGAACAAATTAAAATTAGCTTCCCAAGTACAGGATGGTGGGAGGGGAAATTTGGGAAATTTTCAGCCCAAAAGGAGGCAGCAGCCTGGGATGTGTCCAATAAAGAGACTGGAATTGTGGGCTGCTTCCTGGAATAAGGAGATCACAGAGAGATGCAACTCTGCCTCAGTCAGGTCTCATCTGGACAACAGGACCATTGTTTTCAAAGGATCTCAATCATCTAAGGAGCGTGAGGAAGAAGGATGAACAAGGGCCTTGAATTCAACACAAGGAATGAGAGGATGAAGGAACTGGGACCATCTATAGGGAAAAGAAGACAAGACTGGGGGGAGGGGGGGACTACAGGTGGATCCAAGTATTTGAAGAGCTATCACACTGAAGAAACATCAGATTTGCACACAGTAGGTCCTTAATAGATGCTTGTTGAGGATTGATTGGCTGACCTACAAAACTAGAAGTGTTCCTTGAGATGGCAGATGGGCCCATCCATCTAGACTTCTTAAGTCAGAGAAAAAAACTTCCCAACAAGGATAGTCCTTGAGATGGGAGATTGGGAGGAGGGCAGTTCCCCTTCCCCTCTTTAAGGGGTGCTTCTTTCAGGTATGGGTTGAACCAAAGGGTTGCTGACCAGGGCACACTTTCATGGCCTGTCTTCTGAAACAAGAATTCAGAGAGAAAGGAAGGGTCCCAGGGTAAGAGGAGAAGTGGAGGGGTCCTTCCCACCAGAAAGGAGTCACAGGACCCTTGACCTGCTCCAATGAATGGACTTCCCCACAGCCTCCCGGGGGCTACCAAGGTGGGATGTGAAGCTAAAAAGTATAGATTTTTATCTACTTCTCTCTCTCTTTCACAATTATAGATCTGAGTGTAAAGATGTCAGCCCCCCCCCCCCCCCCCCTTGGAAGATGAGTCTTCTGGAAGCAACTGTAAATCCCCTATTGTGACAGGGGGATTCAGACCTTCTGGAAAGGAGAATCTCATGTTTTATGGAAGTCTGTGGCTGCTAAGGTCCAGACATCCTGAGTTAAGATAGAAGCTTCCCTCCTTCGAAGGGATCCTTGGTGACAGGATAGGATAAGGCCTGTCTCTTTGGTGGGAACCCCGATGATGTGACTTAAGGTGGACATCCTGAAATCAGGGACATATCCTGTGTTGTCACTGGCTGCTTCTGATCATTCCATGGTCCTTTGTCTACTTCCTATGAATATGTGTCCCAAGATCTCATTCTAGGGGGAGGTGGGGACCAGTTCCTAATCATCCCACATGCATTTGGCTGCAGAGCTTTGAATTATTAAATGTGGATCTTAACAAATTTGTTGCTCTTTCTTAAGACCGACCTCTGGGAGCTAACACAAGTTGATTCACTACCGGATGTTCCTAACTGGAGGTTAGCATTTGTAGATTCATTCTTTATTAGGGCCCAGACTCATGAAGTTTGTCAAAGTCATTTCCATTTCAAAGGCCATCCTATGGACATATGGTGAGCACGGCCTTGCTGGGCCCCACGTCCAAGAGAAGGCAACAGAACACAAGAGAGCTGGCTGAGGCCGCCTCCTCCTCTTTGGTGAAGAAGCCCTAGAGAGATGCATTGACTAGGAAGACCTCTGGGCTGGCTTAGGATCTGAAGGTGTGTGTACTGGGCCTTCATACAATGTCAGAACCTTAGAAGGGGGGACTTCAGAGCTGGGAGAGATCTCAGAACAGGGGATGTCTGTCAGAGCTGGGAGAAGTCTTAGAACAGGGAATGGCAGGGCTGGGGGGTGGGGGTGGCCTCAGAACAGGGGATGTCAGAAATCTAAGGTACCAAGACCAGTGAACTAGAATAGGCCTCCAAGATTGAACCTCCTCGTTTTATAGAGACAAATGAGCATTAAAGCCAGACCTTCTGAGCCTCAGGTCAGGCCTCTGACCTAGTAGCAGCCAGGGAACAGTCTGGTCTAGGATGGCTCTCTTGGGCATCCAAGAAAGTAGCGGGAAGGTGAGGGGTCTTTAGAATGGGCATTAACCAGAACTGGCACTGCATGCTGAGCTTGCTCCCTTTTCAAGATCTGCTCCACAGAAGGTATGGGCGACTCACAAAAGCAAACAATTTGAACCCCGTCTGTCCTCAGGTCCAGAGTGGGTGCCCCCCATGCCAGTCCCCAGCTCACCACTCCCATGCCAATCTACTCCATAATGACCAGCTTTGGAGAGGTCCCTGAGGAGGGGAGCTGACTTTCCCAACTCTGACCACCTCCCCACCATTCCTACCACATCTTCCTCTTCCCCCCACTCCTACCCCCAACTTGTGGCAAGAACAGGAAGGAAAACACACAATCAGGAGAAGGGAGATGAGCAGCAACAGAACGGGTCCAGTGTTGCCGCTTCTCTATGGACACTTGCTCGGCTTGCATATGACTCTGGTTGGGAAAATTAGGGAAGTCTGGATCACTTCAGGTCTGTGTCCTCAAGTCAACTCTTCATTTAACAGGGGAGAGCCACAGACAGACTTCTGCTATCATCATTAAAGCCTACGCACCCCTGGGAGCCGGAGGGTTGTGTTGGCCAGATAGCAAATGGGTGGGAAGCTTTGTTGGAGGAGGTGGCGTACAAAGTGGAAAGAAAGCCAACATGGCAATCCAAATCCAAGTCTCTACTGCCCGATCTGTAAAATAAAGTAGGGGCTCTTCACCCAAGGCTGCTGGATGCATTTCAGGGGAGGAAATCCTCATTTTCACTAACTTTTGCTTTCCTTTGTATTTCTATCTAGTATTTCATTTTATGCGTTTAAAAACATTGTTTCCAGAAAGGGCGGACCAGGTGGTTCAGGGGGTCCACACTGCAGACAAGGTTAAGAACTTCTGGACTCAGTGGTCCCTGAAGCACCTCCCATGTCTTGTTGGTCTTGTCCGGGAGCTTCGATATGAAGAGGAAGTTGGAACTGGGGCAGAAGCTAGCGAGGAGAGAGAGACAGACAGAGACAGAGACAGAGAGACAGAGACAGAGAGACAGATGGAGACAGAGAGAGACAGACCAACAGACAGACAGACAGACATAGAGGGGGGGAAGGGGGAGTGAGAAAAAGGAAGTGGGGGAGAGGGGGGAGAGGGGAAGAGAGAGGCAGAGACAGAGAAAAGGAGAGAAGGAAGGGGAAGGGGAGGAGGGAGGGAGAGGGACAGCAGAGACAGAGACACACAGGAGAGGCAGAGACAGAGACAGAGAGAGACAGACAGACAGAGGTCAGAGTAGATCACAGGAAGTCTGAGGACTGAAAAAAAAGAATGGGACAGAAAGTGGGGCCACTTCTGGAGGGCAGCTGGAAACAGAAATGGAATGCTGGGGTTACAAATGAGATAAAATTGCATAATTCTAGAGCTGAAAGCTCAGAAAACAGAATGTGAAATGGATGGGTTGGGGAGGGTAGGATAGGACTTTAAATCCAACACATCAGAGCTGAAAAGAACCTATGGAAACATAAGTTTTATTGTTTAATGGTATTTGTGACCCCATTTTATAGGCTTGGTCATTTCTTTCTCCAACTCATCTCTTTTTACAGAAGAAGAAACTGAGGCAAGCAGGGTTAAGTGATGTACTCAGGGCCACACAAGTGAGAAGTGTCTGAGTCTGGATTTGAACTCAAGTCTTCCTGACTCCAGGCTCAATGCTCTATCCCCTGTGTCACCCATCTGTTTCAAATAGGATCATCTTATTTGATGGCATGTCTAGAGAGTTTGACCTTACTTCAAAGGACTATGGGTAAACTACATATTTCTACCCTAAGGAATTATAGAAAGTTGGATTCCTTTGGGAGAGTTTGCTGCTTCTAGACAACAAGCTATAACCAATTCCCCCCAAAATCTGCTCCTTGTTTCCAGAAGGTGCTGTACCAAATAGCATTTTTCTTTCAAATCTGTATCACCCTTATTGTTTCCCAGATTCATTAGTAAGACCATAATCTGAACATTCCTTTCTCAGCTCAGGGAAGAATTTGGCAAGGGGACCCATTGGCCCTCATAGTTTAGCTCTTCCCTTGTGACCTTGAGAAAGAAAGAAAGAAATGCCTCAGATAAGAAAGTGAATTCAGAGTCAATTCCTAGAACTGGGAGAGGCTAGGGACCTTTGGATACAGAATCTAGACTGGCGTATGGAAACATGGGTTGAAGTCAGGAAAGACACGTGGGAGGCAGCTAATAAATTTCCTAAGATTTTAAGTTTCCAGGGAGTTCTTAATCTGCATAGAGGGATATTTTCCCCAAGTCTAAAGACATTACAAACCCCAAAACAAACAGTAAAGCCCCACATTTATTCATCTGTTCAAAGGGAATCAGGTACAACAATGGATAGATCACTCTGGCCTGGGAGTCAGGAGGATAGGAGTTCGAATCCAGCCTCAGCCACTTGATGTTACTAGCTGTGTAATCTTAGGCAAGTCACTTGATCCTGATTACCTCGCATCCAGGACCATCTCTAGTCATCCTGATTCATATCTGACCACTGGACCCAGATGGCTCCGGAGAAGAAAGTGAGGCCGAGGACGTAAAACAGTCCCACCTCTCTCAAATCCACTTCACGTGCTTGTCCTGGCATCCATGCTATCCTAGTCTTCTTCAAGAATGAAGGACTGCCATCATCTCCACCCTGGACACAAAAAAATAGGTATTTTCCTCTCTGTGTGGAAAAGAGAACATGGCAGAATGAGGGTCCAGAGAAGCAGGATGTCGAAATAGTAAAACTGGAGTAGAGACCTGGGTTCAGACTTCAGATATGACCGTGCACCTATCACTTTCACTTTTCTACTACTGAGTTTCCTGCCATTGTATCTTCAACCCCAAAGTATTAGGGCTCATGGAAAGATAGGAGGTTAAGAACTCCCTTGTCTATGGTCAAGTCAAGATGTTTTTATTAACTTTCTATTAGGCACTGTGCTAAGAGAAAGTCAAAAAGGTAGATTCTCCCCTGAAGGAACTCAGGGTCTAATAAGAGAAACCCAGATGGAAGACCTGGAATGGGGAGTATCTGGGCTTTAAAATTTATAAGATGCAAGCTCTACATTATCTCCCTTGATAAGTATAATGGTCTTATAGTAATGGCATCCATGGCATATCTAATCTTTTTACTATTCTACAAAACCCTTAAGGGCACAGACTAATGGTTTATAGAGACACTAAGGTTGGCAAAGTCTTTACATGATCTCATATGTCCCATAATCACCTCGTTAATTTTAAAACTTCCTGTTGGCAGAGTTTAAAATAGATTTTTTAACCTTTAAATTATTTTAGCAATGAGTAATTGAATCATGTTTGTCATCAGTAGAAAAATCTCTCAAAGGGTTGAGAGGGAACTTCCAGTGGCTCTGAGGAACCCATCAGAGGCCCCTGTGGCCAGTCCTGGGATGGGGAGGGACTCCTCACTGGAGCCCTCCCACAACACCTTGAGTGTTTGACTGAGTGCCAGCTCTGATAGCCTTAGGGGAGAAGTTACCCCCTTACCATGATAGCCTTTGAGGCATGTGACCTACAACCCACCCTCTTCTAACCTGAGAAGAAGGTTCATTTTAGTTTTACCAAGATGAGGAAGGAAAAGGTTATTTTCACTTATATTTGCTTAGGATTGGGCAGCCAGGTGGCACAGTGGATAGAGGACTGGCAGTGAAGTCAGGAGGACCGGAGTTCCAATTTGTCCTCAGACACTTAACTCTTAGTAGTTGTGTGAACTTGGGCAAGTCACTTAACACTGATTGCCCCACATCCAGGCCATCTCCAGTCATTCTCATTCATATTGGCTGTTGAACCGAGATGACTCGAGTATAAAGTGAGGCTGATGACTTAGCACAGCACCCCCTCACTCATATTCAATTCATGTGCTTTGTCATGGCATCACCTCCCTGATGTTGTGGTCTTATTCAAAAATGAAGGACAAACATTATTATTATTATTATTATTATTAGGATTATGTCAATCACTGAGCTAAATTTTAGAAAGTTTTAAAGGAAAGTAGGTACAAATTTTACTGAATATTTACTTACAAAGGTCCTAGTTAAGATTAAGTCCTGAAATTAAGAAGTGGAACTATTAGAGACTAATCTGCCAAATTCCTGAGTATTGCAGTGTTAGCTATAGGAAAAGTTCTTCCATACAGGCAAAACTCAGAGGGAGAGAAGATTGCCTCCCATGATCCATAACTGAAGGGAGCCATCTCTAGTGTCTTCAATGGGAAACTTCTCAGATGGAATAAACCGAAAGTTGGGTATGTACGAATCTAGTCCAATTCTCTCAGAAATTCCTCTAAGGTTGTGTGACCTTGGGCAAATCATTCATCTCCGTTGCCTGACTTAAAAAAAATAATTGCTCTAAGGAGTGCCCTCCCTGGTTGGGATCACCCTTAGGAGAGACGGGGTCAGGCATAGGAGGTTAATGCAGGATCCCCATTGGGACAAGAGTGGACTCTCTGTCTAAGGATGGCCAAAGGAGGAGCTATTGACTTGGAAATACAGAGTTTGGAGGAGATTGTTCCGATCAAAGCCTGGCATGAGAAAGTCACACAATTTTATTGAACAATCTACCCAAATCAGTTTAGAACACGTGACTACTGACATTGCCAAATTCTTCATTATTCTCAGCTTTTCTCCTTGTGATTATACTTTGGCAAAATGTCTAGGGAAATGGAACTTTAACCGGCCTTTTTGTCAAGCAGGGGCTTGTTCTGAATGCAAAGTGAGCTTCAAATGAATGAACCAAATTGGCAAATTAGGTTAAAGCAATTTTGCATTTTTTTTACTAAATTGCATTTTATTGATTTGATTCTAAAGCATTAACATAATTAGGAAAGAGAAGAATTATTTTAGGCTGACAGCAGAATCCCAGCAACAAGATGAGTCTAAGTCCTATCCTTAATAAACACCAGACCTTGATTTCAAAATCTAGAGAAAAATGTAAGAGAAGCTCAGATCTGATTTAATCTTCTATCTTGTTATATGTTCTCTGTATTTGTGTTTATTCGCATTTTGAAAACAATGAATATAAATTTAGGAATAGTGGGTTCCTTACTTTGGATAGAAAGAGACGGTATACAATCAAGAAAATCTTTAAGAGAATAAGAAATAAGTTGTCCATTTTGTTTGCTTTGTGCTAACTCATTGCTAACAGATGTTTTAACTATGTCTTTTCTTTTGGGGTGATCAACCAAAAGAACCAGGGCTGAAAAAAGTGAGTTTTCAAAAGTGGAACTACCTTAGAGGAGGATAAATCTCTCTTTTTTTCCCCTCTGTTTCCAACACTGACCATGTTGGAGATTGCTGAGAGGAAAGAATTAATTGAAAACCAGGAAAAAATGATTGAAAACCAAATTTGTGAAAAAAAAGAATTGTTTCTTCCATTTCTAAATATAATTTGTATTTTGATGAGCTTATGGGGTTCTACTAAACTCTGTAGAGATTAATGAAAACAAAATATTCTCAAATCAGACCTTTAAAATGACTAGAGATTTATTTAAAACAGTAGATTGAATTTTAAGAATTATCTTATTAGTCATGAGATATGTTCAGGAGAGATTCCATGAAATAAGAATTCAGAGAAGTAATAAAATGAGAAAAACCTAGGAAATGGTATAGGAGAAATTAGATTAAATATCTTGGGAGCTTAAATAATTTCACAACTCAGAATTTTAAAAATTTTTTAAATTTTGCTAAACCTGAAAGAAGTTTCTGTTAACCAGTCTCTAAATCTGAATTTTTTCTTCAGGTTTTTGCAAGGCAAATGGGGTTAAGTGGCTTGCCCAAGGCCACACAGCTAGGTCATTATTAAGTGTCTGAGGTCGAATTTGAACCCAGGTCCTCCTGACTCCAGGGCCGGTGCTCTATCCACTGTGCCACCTAGCCGCCCTAGAATAAGGATATTTTAGTCCATTTTCAGAAAAACAATAAAAGTAAATAGAATTGGAGTTCATTTACCCTTCAGCTGTTTATCTGAGGGTATCAGACATGTCCTGATTAAACCAGGAATCCCAAAATGCTCCTAGAAAAAAAAGGAAATTTAGTTTTGAAATCAGAAAGTAATCCGGCCTCAGACACTTAATAATGACCTAGCTGTGTGGCCTTGGGCAAGCCACTTAAACCCATTGCCTTGCAAAAATCTAAAAAAAAAAAAACCAGAAAGTAACTGAAGGTAAGTGAAATCTAATACTACTGTTGTTTAAATCAATTGCTTAGGTAAACTAAAATACAGTTAAAACATGTGTTGAAAATCAATTAGTTAGTGAAAATAAGCTCAAATTGTATAAATAAGGCCATGGTAACTTAAGAAGGAATTATTGAAAATAGAATTTAACAAAAATATCTTTTTTTTTTTTAGGTTTTCTTTGCAAGGCAAATGGGGTTAAGTGGCTTGCCCAAGGCCACACAGCTAGGTCATTATTAAGTGTCTGAGGTCGGATTTGAACTCAGGTCCTCCTGACTCCAGGGCCGGTGCTCTATCCACTGTGCCACCTAACCGCCCCCAGGAATATCTTTTAAAAGATAGATATTGGGATAATTAATAATTAAGTGCATCCACAGCTAATAGAGGATGCTCAGATCACAATCAAATTAAAATAAGCAAATAGCTTATAAAAGTATAAAATAATGAAATTTTGAGAGCAACATAGCAGAACTTGCAAATTCCTTACCAATATCTCTGACATTTCTATGTCTTTGTTGGGCTTTTCTGATCCCCTTGACCATTGTCAAAATAACTGGAGAAATGCTTTTTTTCAGTATCCAAAAGGTCAACTTTGAGAAGGAGCTAGATGATTTTTTTCCAGTCATCCTGCTTCCTGAAACCTGGGACATCCTAAAAAAGGGGAACTTGTGTCTATTGCCCAAAAGCCCATAAAGAAAGTGGCGTGGGAGTGGTGATCAACCTTGAAGGACTCATTCATTCCATCAGTGCAACAAGCAGGAACAATTTTGGGCTGTCTGCAAAGGAGAGTGCCATCTGTGTCCAGATAAGGAGATGTGGAGTTTGAACAAAGTTCAAGGACTATTCCCTTTAATTCAGAAAAAAACCAGATATCTTATTGTCTGATCTTGTTACTTCTTAGACTTCTTGTCTCTTCTTTAAGGATCTGATTTCTCTCTCATCACACCCAAGATCAAGGTACAACATGGAAACAAAGTAAAGACTGACAGGTTGCTTTCCGTGGGGGGGTGGGGGGAGAGAAGTAAGACTGGGGGGAAAATTGTAAATCTCAAATAATATCTTTAATAAAAATAAATTTAAAAAAACAAAGTGGCGTGAACTATGCATTTATAACCACTGAGGGTTTGAAAGTAAAGGGATCCGAAATTTGGAAAAGGAGATTTCAGAGAGGGTCTTAATTCCATTGAAATAAAAAAAAGATTTAGGAATTTTTTTTAAAAAAGCAATGTCCTTTGACAGTTGCTGCATGTCTTCCTTATCCAAACAGTATGGCCATATTCTGTAGTCATAAATTACATGTTAATTAATTGATTGATAGAGAAAGAATTAATTGTTTGTTCTGGTTTAGTTATGCTAAAATCTTGACAATTTAGAAAATTTAAAAGAATTGGTTGGTTCTTTGAGTAACTAAAAGAAACAATGACATAGCAATGAATAGTTGGAAGCATCACCATGAATTTTTTTTTAAATATAAGCCAACTGAAAACAATGGAACCTTGTGCAAAATGAAGTTAAGTTATTGCCATTAGACATAAGAAATCGAAATCGATTGGGTTGAAAATATTGTAATGGTAGTAAATTGGAGAATCTAATCGGTCCTTGTATATACAAAAGGGATAATAAATATTTAGGCCTGGTTGTAGGAACATAGACATAGTTGTGGAGTGCTTTAACACAGTATCTGGCTTACATAAAATTTGAGTACTGTAATATTCAGCCTTCTAGGACTATAACTGAACAAAATGCTATCCATTTTGAACTCAGGTCCTCCTGACTCCAGAGTTGGTGTTTTATCCACTGTGCCACCTAGCTGCCCCATTATAGAGGGAGTGCAGATTTTTACAATGTTTGTTTACAATGTTTTACAATGTGCTCGGTGTGTTGAAAGCTGCTTGCGTTTGTTTTTTGACATACTTTAAAATGTTTCATCTTTAATTTCTCAATTTTAAAAGCATTCTATTGGGAAATTATAGATGAAACATTTTAAAGTATGTCTAAAAACAAACGTAAGCAACTTTCAAAACACAGAAAAGGCCTGGCATGTGGTAAGCACTAAATAAACTACTATGATTAGTATGGAAATGCTAGGGGTAATAAGATAAATAATTTTCTTTGAAGAGATATGCTTGAAAGATATTTAACTAAATTATTGGCATCTAATTTGCGGTGTTTTGAATATAAGAAGGTTAAGAGAAACTATTAAAGCAAGTTCCTTCCTCTTTTCAACCTAAATACTCTTCCTTGTGAATATGTCTGTTAAGATTATTAGAGTATCAATTTGGATCAATGTACAACATGGAAACAAAGTAAAGACTGAGATTGCTTTCCATGGGGGGAGGGGAGTAAGATTGGTGGAAAAATTGTAAAACTCAAATAAAAAATTACCTCAATTAAAAAAAGATTATTAGAGTATGTTTTGTTTAAGAAAACTAGAAAACAGTAATTATAAGAATAATAAAAATTCTAATAATGTACTAATAGTAAATGATTTACAGTTGGTAGAAAAGCATGGTAAAATTCTGTTAGAAGATCTCTCTCTGTAAGACTCCTTGGGATGAGCCCCACTGACAGGACATGGTAAAAGTCTGCAATATGACCCCTCTAAGGAATTCTGGACTCTTGAATTCAAAGTGGAGAAATGAAACATTTGAATTGGAATTATTTGGAGACATGTAAACTGATGTATGTTTTCATGTTATCATTTTGAACTGTGTATGAACTTGTGGTGAAGAAGGCTGGGTGACTGAGATAGATAAGCCACTCCTCCCCAGGTATATCTTTTGTTTCATAAGGGGGTGGGGGTGGGGGAACAGTATGGCACACAAAAGATAATATATTTAATTAAGCAGGAGTAGGTTAATACAGACATCATCACTCCGCTGGCACCTGCCAAATGAGCCACTTTCCCAATTTGCGTAGCTTTTAATCAGTTTGCCTTTCAAGTTGGATCCACTGGGGACCATCTACTGGGAACAAGAAATCCTAGCAGACCAATGGTTCATGACTCCAGTAACCTTATGGGCTTGACATGCATGAATTCCATTGGGCATTCTCATGAAGAAGGCTGGGAGAATGTCTCTGGGCATGTGCTGAGGTAATATTATCTTGACTTGATTTCCCCAGAATGACACGTCCTCTTAAATGAAAAATATTCCCATCTTTTAAGCCTTGCTCAATTCAATTGGCTATCTATATGACCCTAGTCTGGAATTGACATATAGAGAAGCATTTTTCCCCTACTGTCCCATGTCTATATTTGAAGTTAGGTTGCAGGGAGATCATGCCAGTAGAAGGTAGCAGCAAGTGGACCCTGAGGTCCTTTTTTTCTTTTTTCTTTTTTGGCAAGGCAATGGGGTTAAGTGGCTTGCCTAAGGGCTTACAGCTAGGTGTGTGAGGTTATATTTGAACTCAGGTCCTCCTGACTCCAAGGCCAGTGCTCTATCCGCTGTGTCACCTAGCCGCCCCTCGACCCTGAGGTCCTGGAGAAAGTAATGAAAACATTGAAGGCTTGGTAAACTTTGTTTGTGAGCTACCAGAGAAGATCAAGGCCCAGTTTCTTTGGCATGGTGGGGAGGAAGCTTGCCTTACCACCCAACCTATCAATCATTTCGGCCTCCTAAAGGATTACAAGTGCTGCTACTCTCCTCTAAATGTTACTGTCTTTGGCCCCAATCACCCTACTCTAGATATAGCTACATAGATAAGTAAATATCTATACATATATATGCACATGTTTATATTTATGTCTATATATACCATATCAGGTAAATTTTTTTAATCTCAAAACATTTTTTTCTAGGATAAATTATATTTCTAAGTTCAACAAGGAAACAATAAATTGACCGTATCTTTTTTAGATGAAATATGGGCATTAAGGAAAAGTTGTTAATATGTGGGCTCTTCAAAGAAGTCAAACTACTTCCAGCCTTCTTGTTACCAAATAATATGTTTTCCAGCCTCCAATGATCATGGATTTGTGACCATAGGTTCTGAAGAAAGCCAGAAACAGTTTAACCTGGGCATAAATCTGAATTCAATAACAGACATTTTCTTCTTCCCTTCCAAACCAGTTTCTTATACTGACATTAGTGATTCTCTGAAAGGTGCTACCATTCTCATTCACCTAAGCTTCAGTCCTCTCAAAAACTCTTGTCTTGGGGCAGCTAGGTGGTGAAGTGGATAGAGCACGGGCACTAGAGTCAGGAGTACCTGAGTTCAAATCTGGCCTTGGATACTTAGTAATTTCCTAAATGTGTGGCCTTGGGCAAGCCACTTAACCCCATTGCCTTGTAAAAAATCTAAAAAACAGACAAACAAAAAATTCTTGCCTGACTTTGGGACAGACCTGATACCCCTGCTGCCAGGCCTTTACAAGAGGTTTTTTTCCCTTCTTAAATTCAATTTTGTTTTCAGTTGTAAATTCACTCCCTCCATACTCCTCCCCCATCTATTGAGAAGGCAAGAAAAATCAAACAAATTACAAATATGAAAATATATATTCTCTGTCTCTGTTTCTCTTTCTGAATATATGTATGTATAAGTGTGTGTGTGTGTGTGTGTGTGTGTGTGTGTGTGTGTGTATGTGTGTGTGTATACACACACAGTTCATTAGCTCTCTTTCTGGAGGTAGATAGAAGGGTTCATCAAGAATCCATCACAGGGGCAGCTAGGTGGCATAGTTGATAGAGCACCAATCCTGGAGTCAGGAGGACCTGAGTTCAAATGTAATCTCAGACACATTATAATTACCTTGCTGTGTGACCTTGGGCAAGTCACTTAACCCCCTTCCTTGTTAAAAAAAAAGGGCAGCTAGGTGGCATAGTGGATAAAGCACTGGCCCTGGAGTCAGGAGTACCTGGGTTCAAATCCTGTCTCAGACACCTAGCCGTGTGGCCTTGGGCAAGCCACTTAACCCAGTTTGCCTTGCAAAAAAAAAAAAAAGCTAAAAAAAAAAGAATCCTTCAGAACTATTGTAGATCATTGTGCTGATCAAAATTAGCATTGTTGCTATAATTGTTCTCCTGGCTCTGCACACTTCATTCTGCATCAGTTCCTAAAAGTCTTTTGATGTTTCTCTGAAACCATCTCCATCATTTTTTACACCACCTCTTTCTTTGGTGACCAGGCTCTTTCAGGACTTGACTGGGTTCACCTGAGCCCAGATGGTGGGAGAAGGTGCCACAGCTCTACAGACCATGGTTCTACAAATATGGCTTGTGTTTAATTATCTGTATACATGCTGTGCCCCTTCCTTTCCCTCCTCCTCTAGGTAGAATGAAAGTACCTGAAAGTCAGAGGCTGCTTCATTTTCAGCATCTGGCAGAGTCTGGGGCACAAGGTAAGTCTTAGTAGTAACTGATCACCCCTTACTTTGCAAATTTCCTGGCCATTCCAACCTCTACAAAATATAAAGGCTGTTCTTAGCCTCAGGAAGTCACGCTGCTGGGAATTCCAAAGAGCAGCAACGCCCCCCCCCCCCCCCCCAATTCTCTGGAGAAATAAGTTTGGAACAAGGCTCTTAAGGGAGTGGTGAAAGAAAGGAATGCACCCTCCTTTCTAGCTTGATGTCTATTAAGTGGACATTTGAAAGGGGCAGAGAACCAGAGAACATTGGGAGTACAAAGAACTGTCATCATATCGTTAAATCATCTTCACCTGGAGTATCCAGGATAAGAGAGAAAATTCTAGATGGGATACAAACCCTGACCCCCTCATATCCTATTCCCACTCCCAATTCCTAGCCCCTGCCTGTCTCTCAGTCTTTGTCTCTTTGTGTCTCTGTGTCTGTGTCTGTGTCTGTCTGTCTGTCTGTCTGTCTGTCTGTCTCTCTCTCTCTCTCTCTCTCTCTCTCTCTCTCTCTCTCTCTCCCTCTCTCTCTCTCTCACATCAAGATTGAGTCACTGCTCAGGGACCTCTCTTAATCACAACAAACCTTAACTGGTCTCATAATGGAAAATACCATCCACATCCAGAGAAAGAACTATGGAGTCTGAATGCAGACTTTTTTTCCCCCTTTTTTAAATTTGTTTTTTCTTTCTCATGGGTTTTCCCCCCTTTGCTTTGATTCTTCTTTCACAACTTAACTAAGGTGGAAATGTGTTTAACATGATTGTATATGTAAAGCCTATATCATATTGCTGGCTGTCTGGGGAAGGGAAGAAAGAGAGGGAGAAAAATTTGGAACTCAAAATCTTACAGAAATGAATTGTGAAATCTATATATGTCATTGGATATAATAAAGTACTATTAAAAAACAAATCTGAGCTGTCTTTACCTTCTAGAGTTTGGAAATTTAGGAACTTATATGAAGTGATGCCAGGAAAGTGAGCAGAACCAGGAGTAAACAACTTATATAGAAACAACCGGATTTGGAAGACTAACAGGTATAAAAGACTTCAGAATATCCATGAGCACAATGACTAATTACAATTGCAGAAGATTCAGGAGAAAATATGCTGCCCACCTATGTTGCTGTTTGTCTTTCATTCTCAAAGGAGAGCATAACCTAAGGAAGGTGATGCTGTGCCATGCAAGTGAGTTGGATTTAAGTAAGGGGATAAGGGAGGATTTTTGGATTTGGTCAATGGGGAATGTTTTTTTTTTTTGCATGACTGTGTTTGTAACTGGAATTTTGCTTTTCTTGCTTTTCATTGGGGACAGGGGTGGGGGAGGTAGAGGAGAAGGAAGGATAATTGGAGGAGAGACTATAGATCTAAAAATAAAATAAAAATTGATTTTAATTTTATTTATACAATTATATGCAGTTTTAATCATTTTTGTAAAATTATCCCCACCCATCTTCCCTCCCTTCTCCCTAAGATAGCAAATAATCTGATATAGGTTATACGTGCATACTCATGGCATTTGAAATTGAGCTTTTTTTTAAAAGATGGGGGGCAGCTAGGCAATGCAATGGATAGAGCACCGGCCCTGGAGTCAGGAGTACCTGGGTTCAAATCCGGTCTCAGATACTTAATAATTACCTAGCTGTGTGGCCTTGGGCAAGCCACTTAACCCCATTTGCCTTGCAAAAACCTAAAAAAAACCCTCATTTCTGAGGTCATTTCTGAGTTAAATTTATAAAAAATAAAAGCCATTCCCCAATTGACATCAAAAAGCCATTCCCCAAAAGACATCAATGCTATTTTGCTCATTTTTAAAAAAATGTCCTAAGTCACTATAGACGGGAGATATTCAGATTGGAACAGTTCTGGGGTACTGTCTTATACTTATTGGACTAATAGAACAGAAAGAGAACATGACAAATGTTGCAGGGGATGTGGGAAAAATGAGACATTAATGCATTGTTGAAGGAGTTGTGAAAGGATTCAACAATTCTGTAGCAATTTAGAACTATGCCCAAAAGTTATGACTCATAAACTATGCCTTCTCTTTGACCTAGCAGTGCCCTACCAGGTGAGATGAAATATGGGAAGGAAAAGAATTTATATATATATATATATATATATATATATATATATATATATATATATATATATATATATCTTTATAACAATTCTTTTCTGGTGGCAGGGAAGTGGAGGCCGAAGAAATGCCCAGAAATTGGGGAGTGGTTGAACAATTTATGGGGTATGAATGAGATGAAATTAGATTCTGTTATAAGAAATGATGAACAGGATGTTCTCCGTAAAAAAAACTTGCCTGAGTGGATACAATGGGAAATGTAATAGATACAAAGTACCAGCATTGTTTAGAATGATCAGATGGAAACGACCTACCTTTTCTCTGCAAGGCTATGACCCAAAGACAACAATGAAGGTCTGATGTTAAGAAAACTATCCACCCCAAAGACAGAGCCAAGAGTGTCTGACTACAGATTAAAACATATTCTTTTTTACTTTATTTTTCTTGAGGTTTCTTTTTTTTGGGAGGGGAGTTCTTTCACAACATGATTATTGTAGAAATATTTTTCATGAATACACATTTTTTTTTCAGTTTTTGCAAGGCAAATGGAGTTAAGTGGCTTGTCCAAGGCCACACAGCTAGGTCATTATTTAGTGTCTTGGGTCAGATTTGAACTCAGGTACTCCTGACTCCAGGGCCGGTGCTCTATCTACTGCACCACCTAGCCACCCCTATGAATACACATTTTTTAACCTTTATTAAATAACTTGCTTTTTCAATGAGGGGAATTGGGGAGGGAAGAAGGGAGAGAATTCATAAATCAATGTTGAAACTTGTTTTTCCATGTAATCAGGGGAAAATAAAATAAAATAAATTATTTTTTAAAAAGATAACCTGTTGGGCACTTAACCCCATTTGCCTTGCAAAAAAACTAAAAAAAAATTAAAAATAATAATAAAAAAGATGACCTGGCTCCACTTTCTTTTTTTTTTTTTTTGCTTTTCTTTGGTAAGGCAAAAACCTAAAAAAAACCCTCATTTCTGAGGTCATTTCTGAGTTAAATTTATAAAAAATAAAAGCCATTCCCCAATTGACATCAAAAAGCCATTCCCCAAAAGACATCAATGCTATTTTGCTCATTTTTAAAAAAATGTCCTAAGTCACTATAGACGGGAGATATTCAGATTGGAACAGTTCTGGGGTACTGTCTTATACTTATTGGACTAATAGAACAGAAAGAGAACATGACAAATGTTGCAGGGGATGTGGGAAAAATGAGACATTAATGCATTGTTGAAGGAGTTGTGAAAGGATTCAACAATTCTGTAGCAATTTAGAACTATGCCCAAAAGTTATGACTCATAAACTATGCCTTCTCTTTGACCTAGCAGTGCCCTACCAGGTGAGATGAAATATGGGAAGGAAAAGAATTTATATATATATATATATATATATATATATATATATATATATATATATATATATATATCTTTATAACAATTCTTTTCTGGTGGCAGGGAAGTGGAGGCCGAAGAAATGCCCAGAAATTGGGGAGTGGTTGAACAATTTATGGGGTATGAATGAGATGAAATTAGATTCTGTTATAAGAAATGATGAACAGGATGTTCTCCGTAAAAAAAACTTGCCTGAGTGGATACAATGGGAAATGTAATAGATACAAAGTACCAGCATTGTTTAGAATGATCAGATGGAAACGACCTACCTTTTCTCTGCAAGGCTATGACCCAAAGACAACAATGAAGGTCTGATGTTAAGAAAACTATCCACCCCAAAGACAGAGCCAAGAGTGTCTGACTACAGATTAAAACATATTCTTTTTTACTTTATTTTTCTTGAGGTTTCTTTTTTTTGGGAGGGGAGTTCTTTCACAACATGATTATTGTAGAAATATTTTTCATGAATACACATTTTTTTTTCAGTTTTTGCAAGGCAAATGGAGTTAAGTGGCTTGCCCAAGGCCACACAGCTAGGTCATTATTTAGTGTCTTGGGTCAGATTTGAACTCAGGTACTCCTGACTCCAGGGCCGGTGCTCTATCTACTGCACCACCTAGCCACCCCTATGAATACACATTTTTTAACCTTTATTAAATAACTTGCTTTTTCAATGAGGGGAATTGGGGAGGGAAGAAGGGAGAGAATTCATAAATCAATGTTGAAACTTGTTTTTCCATGTAATCAGGGGAAAATAAAATAAAATAAATTATTTTTTAAAAAGATAACCTGTTGGGCACTTAACCCCATTTGCCTTGCAAAAAAACTAAAAAAAAATTAAAAATAATAATAAAAAAGATGACCTGGCTCCACTTTCTTTTTTTTTTTTTTGCTTTTCTTTGGTAAGGCAAAAACCTAAAAAAAACCCTCATTTCTGAGGTCATTTCTGAGTTAAATTTATAAAAAATAAAAGCCATTCCCCAATTGACATCAAAAAGCCATTCCCCAAAAGACATCAATGCTATTTTGCTCATTTTTAAAAAAATGTCCTAAGTCACTATAGACGGGAGATATTCAGATTGGAACAGTTCTGGGGTACTGTCTTATACTTATTGGACTAATAGAACAGAAAGAGAACATGACAAATGTTGCAGGGGATGTGGGAAAAATGAGACATTAATGCATTGTTGAAGGAGTTGTGAAAGGATTCAACAATTCTGTAGCAATTTAGAACTATGCCCAAAAGTTATGACTCATAAACTATGCCTTCTCTTTGACCTAGCAGTGCCCTACCAGGTGAGATGAAATATGGGAAGGAAAAGAATTATATATATATATATATATATATATATATATATATATATATATATATATATATATCTTTATAACAATTCTTTTCTGGTGGCAGGGAAGTGGAGGCCGAAGAAATGCCCAGAAATTGGGGAGTGGTTGAACAATTTATGGGGTATGAATGAGATGAAATTAGATTCTGTTATAAGAAATGATGAACAGGATGTTCTCCGTAAAAAAAACTTGCCTGAGTGGATACAATGGGAAATGTAATAGATACAAAGTACCAGCATTGTTTAGAATGATCAGATGGAAACGACCTACCTTTTCTCTGCAAGGCTATGACCCAAAGACAACAATGAAGGTCTGATGTTAAGAAAACTATCCACCCCAAAGACAGAGCCAAGAGTGTCTGACTACAGATTAAAACATATTCTTTTTTACTTTATTTTTCTTGAGGTTTCTTTTTTTTGGGAGGGGAGTTCTTTCACAACATGATTATTGTAGAAATATTTTTCATGAATACACATTTTTTTTTTCAGTTTTTGCAAGGCAAATGGAGTTAAGTGGCTTGCCCAAGGCCACACAGCTAGGTCATTATTTAGTGTCTTGGGTCAGATTTGAACTCAGGTACTCCTGACTCCAGGGCCGGTGCTCTATCTACTGCACCACCTAGCCACCCCTATGAATACACATTTTTTAACCTTTATTAAATAACTTGCTTTTTCAATGAGGGGAATTGGGGAGGGAAGAAGGGAGAGAATTCATAAATCAATGTTGAAACTTGTTTTTCCATGTAATCAGGGGAAAATAAAATAAAATAAATTATTTTTTAAAAAGATAACCTGTTGGGCACTTAACCCCATTTGCCTTGCAAAAAAACTAAAAAAAAATTAAAAATAATAATAAAAAAGATGACCTGGCTCCACTTTCTTTTTTTTTTTTTTGCTTTTCTTTGGTAAGGCAAAAACCTAAAAAAAACCCTCATTTCTGAGGTCATTTCTGAGTTAAATTTATAAAAAATAAAAGCCATTCCCCAATTGACATCAAAAAGCCATTCCCCAAAAGACATCAATGCTATTTTGCTCATTTTTAAAAAAATGTCCTAAGTCACTATAGACGGGAGATATTCAGATTGGAACAGTTCTGGGGTACTGTCTTATACTTATTGGACTAATAGAACAGAAAGAGAACATGACAAATGTTGCAGGGGATGTGGGAAAAATGAGACATTAATGCATTGTTGAAGGAGTTGTGAAAGGATTCAACAATTCTGTAGCAATTTAGAACTATGCCCAAAAGTTATGACTCATAAACTATGCCTTCTCTTTGACCTAGCAGTGCCCTACCAGGTGAGATGAAATATGGGAAGGAAAAGAATTTATATATATATATATATATATATATATATATGTATATATATATATATATATATATATATATATCTTTATAACAATTCTTTTCTGGTGGCAGGGAAGTGGAGGCCGAAGAAATGCCCAGAAATTGGGGAGTGGTTGAACAATTTATGGGGTATGAATGAGATGAAATTAGATTCTGTTATAAGAAATGATGAACAGGATGTTCTCCGTAAAAAAAACTTGCCTGAGTGGATACAATGGGAAATGTAATAGATACAAAGTACCAGCATTGTTTAGAATGATCAGATGGAAACGACCTACCTTTTCTCTGCAAGGCTATGACCCAAAGACAACAATGAAGGTCTGATGTTAAGAAAACTATCCACCCCAAAGACAGAGCCAAGAGTGTCTGACTACAGATTAAAACATATTCTTTTTTACTTTATTTTTCTTGAGGTTTCTTTTTTTTGGGAGGGGAGTTCTTTCACAACATGATTATTGTAGAAATATTTTTCATGAATACACATTTTTTTTTCAGTTTTTGCAAGGCAAATGGAGTTAAGTGGCTTGCCCAAGGCCACACAGCTAGGTCATTATTTAGTGTCTTGGGTCAGATTTGAACTCAGGTACTCCTGACTCCAGGGCCGGTGCTCTATCTACTGCACCACCTAGCCACCCCTATGAATACACATTTTTTAACCTTTATTAAATAACTTGCTTTTTCAATGAGGGGAATTGGGGAGGGAAGAAGGGAGAGAATTCATAAATCAATGTTGAAACTTGTTTTTCCATGTAATCAGGGGAAAATAAAATAAAATAAATTATTTTTTAAAAAGATAACCTGTTGGGCACTTAACCCCATTTGCCTTGCAAAAAAACTAAAAAAAAATTAAAAATAATAATAAAAAAGATGACCTGGCTCCACTTTCTTTTTTTTTTTTTTGCTTTTCTTTGGTAAGGCAATGGGGTTAAGTGACTTGTCCAAGTCACTTGTCCAAGGTCACACAGCTAGGTAATTGTTAAGTGTCTGGGGCGGCATTTGAACTCAGGTCTCCCTGACTGCAGGGCCAGTGCTCTATCCACTGCACCACATAGCTGCCCCTTCTGCTTTCTTATTGTATCTACACAAAAGCCAAGAGCTAGAGAGAGGAAGTTATTTTTATGTGTTTGTCCCCCTATTTCAACACAAATAATTATGCACACAGACACACACACACACACACACACACAGAGACATATACATACAGATACAGACACTCACATACCTACACATAGACATACACACAGACACAGTCACACACACACACACACACACACACACACCCTGATCTCAGAGTTCAACCTTCCAAGTGGAGAATTAGACATGAGCTGATGATCTTTCAGTTTTTGGAAACTGCTTTGTGATTTGGCATCATGGGCACCAGTCTACTCTTAGAACTCATTCAGCTTTTGAGAACCACATACAAATACATTACAAAATGGAAAACATGCCCTTCTAAAGATTAATGATTATAAAAGACAGGGGGCTAGCAACCCCTGAACTCAAGTGCTCTAGGGTAAAGACCTTGCCAGGCCAGGTCAGGTTGGGTCCTCCTCTCTGTCACGTCAGGTCTTGGCATTCCCTACTCTTGCTTCCATTCAAGCTGCTACTCTAGTCATAGTCTCTCTGACTTGGGCACAGGGGCTGGTGTAGAGCCACAGAAGGGCTATCTCTCTCTCGGCCATGCTGACATCTTTAGGGATGAAAACATGTCTCTGCCTATTTTAGTCATCTTTCCCCTCCTCTCTTCATAAGTACCCTCTGGTATGAACCAGACCCAGGCACTGGGCAGGACTCAGAATCCCTTGAGGTCAGAGTGGAAAGGGATCTTGGAATCAATCTGAGTATCTGCGCAGCTTCTGCTCTCCCCCAGAGAGGAGTCCACCATCTTTTTCTCAAGACAACCCATTCTGATCTGATGCAGCTCTAATGTGGAGAAAAGTTTTCTAAGACAGCCCAGCCTGCAAGGGGCACTTTCCAAGGCCTCCCTTTGGGACCAAAGTGTCACTCTTTTCTGTCATTCTGCACTCTTGCTTTGGCTGACCATACTTCTTTAATGAAATTTTCAATGTAGGGAGATCTATATTCATCCCTTCTCCTCACCGAAACCAAATCAAAATGGTTATTGAAGAATAGTTGCAGCTGTCTTTGTTTTTTCTTGTTTAGCCAAAGCAGTTAACATTTATTGTACTGGGGGCCATTTCCTTCCAGGCTGCCTCTGCTCTTAAACTTCTCTCTCCTTTTGTCCTGTTCCTAAATATTGATCTCATGTATTGGCACTAAGCCAATCTTAGGTGTCCACATTAGGTCTGGCACCAATATGGTGAGCTCCTAGAGTGGCAACCTCCCCAGAAGCAGGGACACCATGTCTGGGTCCCACATGTACCAAAATATTCCTAATAGTAGTTTTCAAAACAGCAGAAGATTAGTTTTTTAGATGAATATCCATCTATTAGGAAATAGATGGACAAATTGTGGTATGTGAAGTAATGAAATGTTGCTGAACCATAAAAAGTATTTAAAGAATTGAGGGTTAGACCTGTGTAAACTTGTATGATGCAGAGTCCAAGTATAAAAACAATCAATCCATCCGGTAACTAGCCACTAAGTACTGGCTGTCAGACTTTGGGGTTACGATAACAAACAAAATGACCCTACCCTCAAGGATCTTACATTCCGTCAGGAAAAACAACGTATGCCCATTGAACTAGATGCAAAATATTTTGTTTGGTCTTGTCTGGTTCTCCATGACCCCATTGGGGTTTTCTTGGCAAAGATACTAGAGGGATTTGTTATTGCCTTCTCCAGTCCATTTTACAGAGGAGGAAACAGGATGAAGTCATTTACAACTCATCATTTCTGAGGCTGGGTGTGAGCTCAGATCTTCCTGAGCGTGGTGCTTTATCCACTGCACCACCTACAAGATCATTTAGTGAGGGGCAGGATTGGGCAAAGCGGAAAAGGTGTAACAGCAAGATGCTGATGGAGAGAGTGTTGCACGTGGAGGAGAAAGGGCCAAGTTCAAATCCAGCCTCAGATTCTAGTTGTGTGATCCTGAGCTAGTCATTCCCTTCTGTCTGCCTCAATTTCCTCACCTTTAAAATGGGGATAATCATAGTGTCTATTTATAAAGCAGTTATCTTTGTAAGCACAGTGCTTAAAAGCTGCAGGAGAATTTAAAAAAATGCTGTATAGATCAAGATGGATTCTATAAATAAATGAGTCTATAGAAGGTGGTACATGAAGTGAGCTTTGAAGAAAGGAAGGGATGCTGAGTCCTGATGTGAGAAAAGAGGGCAGCTGTGATTGTGCAAAAGTCTGGTGCTTGGGGATGTGTGTGGGCACCCAACACCCATGAAGGGGAGTGATACAAAATAAAGAGGAAAAGGAAGTGTTATATGCCAGAGGGCTTTGAATTGGATCCTAGAGGCAGCAGGGCCCCGGGGAGCTTCTGAGTGGGGGGGAGGGAAGACAGGTCATGCCCGTGCTTTGGAATCAGCACCATTTGGCAGCAGAGCAGAGAATGAATTGGAGAGGGCAGAAACTCAGTCCAGAGAGCCCACTGAGTGGGCAGCTGTTGGGACAATCCCGCTCAGGGCTGTGCAAGTGGATGATATCGTGGTGGGAGACTTAATAAGACTTAGCCACTAACTGGAAATTAATGACCCAAAGGAGAAGGAAAAGTCCAGGATGACTGAGAGGCAATGGTCCTCACTGGAAGGATCCTTATTTAATAGTAGAAGCAGTGACGGCTCAGAGAGATTGGGGCTTTGGGCCTTCAGCTGCAATGGACAGCCCTAGACCTGAAGGCAGAGGACTCAGGTTCTCAAACAGAGAGTGATGGCTTCTCTTTGTTGCCCCTTGGTGACAGAGAGCTCACTACCCTCAGACGCAAATCTCATTTCTTCATTGCTTTGAATTCCTCTCTTTAGGATCAAACAAAGCAAAGCCAATCCCTCTTGCACCAGACTGTCCAACTTCTAGTCTCCACCCATTGTTTTTAGTTCCAGGGCCAAGGACAGAAAAACAGAATCTCAGAGCTGGGACCTCTTTGGGGTCGACTAATCCCACTGATACCTACCTGAAGAATCAACAATATCCCTGATGGTAAGTAATCATCCCATCATTGTGTAACACTTCCAACTCACTGCCTGGCAAAGCAAAGCTCTGATAGTAACTTGTGTCCTTGTCTAAGGCCCAAGTCTGTAACCTTTCCACTGTTGTGGTTTGTTTTGGGCAAAGAGCCTTATGGGATAGAGGGGATAGCCAGGGACAGGGGCCTGGGAGGAGGAAAGTAGAGAGTATTTTAGCTGAGAATAACAGAGATATATCCCAACTTTATTGTAGATCTTCATGGGATGCAAATAAATAAAAACAGTCCCCCACCCCAAACAACAAAAGCCACCACCACCACCAGCTTGGCACACCAGCTACATTCTAGCACTAGAAATCTTGGGCTCCTGGAGACTTCTCCTTGGAGTGAGCACACTCCAGTAGAGAAATCAGTGGTTCCTAGGCTAGAGAAATAGAGGAAGGTTTTCAACCCATCCTGCCCAAGCCCCCAGATGTACAGCCCAGAAGTAAATCAAAATGTCCAGACCAGAACTGGAGAGACAACTGCTCCCCTTCCCTGTCCCTTCTGTTGCCTGTTACTACTGGTTCCTGGTAGACTCCCTCGCCTTTGATCACATCTTCCCCCTTATTCCTAGCCCCGTCTATCTCCTTGTCATATTAGAAATTAATTTCTTTGAAATTATCGAGCATTTATTAGTTCTCTCCCTGCTCCCTCCAGTAAATATACTGGGAAACCAAACCAAGTCCTGTAACAAATGAACAGAGGCAGGTCAAACAAGTTCCTTTACTGACCAAATCAAAAATTGTCTCCTTGCTTTGGAGGTGGGGCCAGATGTTGGGGTGGCCTCTCAATCTGGAGGGTCTTGGCTCTGGCCCAGTTGGGAGTTGGGCTATTGGGGAGGGGTGCTACACAGAGTTGCATCTTGTCTCCCCCAGAAGAATATAAGTTCTTTGAGGGCAGGACCTTCACTTGGGTCTTTGCATCCCTATAACCTAGCAAAACAAATGACACCCCACATCAGTTGATGGATGGATGGCTTTTTTTTCAAAGACCATTGGACAAGAAACCTGGAAATCTGGAGACTAGTCATGGCTCTGCTTCATGGAATCAGGCTCAGAATCTCTGAATTTGAGAGTTGGCAGGGACATCAGCTGCCCAGATCTAGGCCAACAATCCCCCAAAGTCCATAACAAGTGAGCTTCCAGGGCAGGGGGGCACTCTCCATCTCATTTGGGAGCAGTGCTTAGTAGTTGGACTTCCTGATATCAAGCCTCGATAGACCTCTTTGTAAAAACCTCCTCATCAATGGCTGTAGCCTCTGCCCTGATTCTGTGGCCAACTCTTCTTTCACCTTGGGATACTCAGACTCAGTTCTTCCCTCCCCAGCTTCTCTTCCATCTACACAACCCTGGCTCAGCCAACAGATCTTTCTAGGACACCGATCTTGAGGCTCTTCACCATCATTGTTGCCTCCTGTGAACACTGCCCGACTTTCCTGACCCTCCCAGATCTGGGGCCCTCAAAGTGAAACCCAAGATTAAACAAGATTCTTAGGTTTGGACTGATCAACAGGTAGCAAGAGATTCCACAGCACTTGGGAGCTAGTTAATCAGTTCAGGGTTCGGTTATGAGCTAGAATCAAAGCATTCAATAAACAAAATAATACTTCAATGCTTGCCCTCCTTCTTCCCTCCATTTTTTCCTTCCTGCCTGCCTTCTTTCCTAATTTCCTC
Source organism: Macrotis lagotis (assembly GCF_037893015.1). NCBI lineage: Eukaryota > Metazoa > Chordata > Mammalia > Peramelemorphia > Peramelidae > Macrotis > Macrotis lagotis. The sequence continues at coordinate 286,682,171 of NC_133660.1, forward strand.
CCCCTCCTTTCTTCCCTTCCTTCTCTTTCTGTCCTTTCTCCCTTCTTCCCTCTCCTCCTTCCCTTCTTTCCTTCCTTCCTTCCTCCTTCCCTCCCTTCCTTCCTTCCTCCTTCCCTTCCTTCCTCCCTTCCTTCCCTCCTTCCTCCCTCCCTTCCTTCCTCCCTTCCTTCCCTCCTTCCTCCCTCCCTTCCTTCCCTCCCTTCCTTCCTCCCTCCCATCCTGCCTTCCTCCCTTCTTGATAGATCAGGACAGAGTACAGAATTACTCTTATCCCATGATTCCTAGCAGCTATGTCTCTCTTGTTCTGACCTAAAGTCTCATTTGGGGTAGCCTCCACATTACAGCAAGGATTATTTTAAGCCTACTACCCACTAAACCCTCTGATCTTTTTCAGACAAACTGCTGTCTGGCCTCACTCTTCCCCAACTCATGGAGCTGATTCCCTAATCCAGGTGTGATACTTTGCTTTTTTCCTAATGAAGTGAATTCAGGCCCTGCCCAGAGGAAAACCTTGAGCTTATGAGCTAGTCTCCCCAGCTTTATTCTGTTTACAGTGATAAGCATCCCAGAGGGCCCCGAGGTCTGGAGGGGCCCTTGAGATACAACCTAGCTCAAGGCTTCTATCTAAGAGATTGAGCTAACCCCCTGTTCTGGCTGGGGCAGGGTTGGGGGTAGGGGGCAGTTGCGGACAGCTGGAATGGTCCAGGTCATAAAGAGCCAAGCCTTCCTGGCCCTCAAGGCTGAGTCGGCTATCTCTAGCTGATTACACTCACTGCTTGCCTCTGTCCTTCCCAGTCTGATTTGCTAGCTTTGGTGGTACCACAATCATGCTCTGGGGAGCAGGGCTCACACGTCTAGAGAAACCTGCTGATTTGTTCCTTGGGGATCTCAAAGTCCTTGGCTTTCAAGGGAGGAATGGGTGGCTAATCTAGAAGGGCTTGCCCTCTGCTCCGAGGACAGGAATTTGTTTTCCCGAAGAGGCTTGTCTGGGGAGCCAGGTCTGGGTTGCATGAAACAGTTGGGCAAGTAGAGTTCCTGACTCTGAACCTCCGTCCCACCCACCCATCTGTTCTCCATGGCTCCTGCAGTGTCAGTGAAAGAACTGGAGCTCTTTCCAAGGTCTCTGAATCCAATGCTATTTCATACATCCCTAAAAATGAAGCCTCCTGGCCTGATGAAGCTGACACATTAATACTAAAATGATAAGGCTTTAATAATCACTTACTTGAGCCAGGCCCTGCTCTAAGTGTTGGCACTAGAGAAAAGACAGATTTTTGTCCTCAAAAATCTTCCATCCTAATGAAGGAAGATAAAACACAAAATAGAGCAGGCTTAAAGTAAGCCTGGTTGGCATGGGTGGGCACCTCCACAATGGAGGTTCCAGAAAAGAACTCACCCATGTCCAGAAGCCTTGCCATGGGGCAAAGGCCACTTAGTTGGTTGGTTCTTGTCCTTCATTATTACAGAAGACCAAAATAATATCACTATGTTCAAGACCAGTGTGTCCAATTGTGGTTGATCAGCCCAATACAAGTTCAGAATACTCTACCACAAGTTGGGTACAAATAGTCCATGTGAACACCAGGGGCAGTTATGTTAAACTTGCACATATTGCCTTTCTGAGCTGCTTCAATTCTGCCTTCCTCATAGAAGGCAGCACCCTCACTGATGAGGGCACACCAGGCTGGGCGGTCCTGTGTCACTGTCTCCCATGCTGTACAATCAATTCCAAAGTTCTTAAAAGAAAACTTCAGGATGTCTCAAAATCACTTCTGACTTTGTGAGCATTTGCCCTGTGTGAGTTCTCCATTAAATACTTTTATTGGTAAGCGTACACCTGGCATTCTTACAACACGTCCAGCTCACCATTGTTGTACTCTCTGTAGCAATACTGAAATGCTAGACAGTTTAGTCCAAGAAAGGACCTTGGAGTCTGGGATCTTCTCCTTCCAGGTGATCTTTGGGATCTTTCTGAGACAATTTAACTGGAAGTGAGTCAGTTTCCTGACCTGGCACTGGTAGACTGTCCAGGTTTCACAGGTATATAGCAATGAAGTCAACACAACAGCTCTGTAGACCTTCAGTCTAAACCTCTAATACCTCTTTTCTCCCACACTTTCTAATGGAGTCTCTCAAATACTGAACTAACTCTGGCAATGCGAGTGTCAGCCTCATTGTCAATATGAATCTCCCTGGAAAGGACACTGCCAAGGGAAGTGAACTTGTCCACAGTGCTCAAAACTTCTCCATTTGCTGGAATCGATGGTTCCACATATGGATGATGTGATGCTGGCTGATGGAGCACCTGAGTTTTCTTGTTCATTGTTAGACCAAAATGAGCACAAGCAGCAGAGAATCTGCTTAGTGGTATCTTAGCTTCAGAGGTTGCATTGAAGGCACAGTCATCTGCAAACAGAGGATCATGCACCAACACTTTGGTCTTGGCTTGTAACCTTTTCAAGTTGAAGAATTTGCCATCAGCAGTAGCTGACCTTGAAGCCTTGGATAATAAGGGCACTGGGACTGTGTTGGAGGTCAGCAGCCATGAGGTGAGTCCATTTTGTCTTGTTACAAGAGCTGTGAATTGGTCCACTTCATTCCAAACAATTTGTAAGCAGAGGCAAAAAGACCCTTTGATCTCCTACAGGAGGTTGGACCCCAAGGAAATCAGTGCCAGTTGTTGGCAGCACCATTTGTAGCAGCAAAAATCTAGAAACCAAATGGATTCTGATCAGCTGGGGAATGGCCTCCCAAAATGGTGGCATGGGAATGCAATGAGCTATTATGAAGCCATGAAAATGGCTCAATATGAAGACTCCAAGAGAAAACCGAGAGGACTTGTATGGACTGATGCAGAGTGAAGGAAGCAGAGCCAAGAGACCTGGGTATACAGTGACCTCAACAATAGAAATGAAAGTCACCACCCAACACCTTAGAATTCTAATGGCTGACCTTGACCTAATGTGCCCTCTCCCTTTGCTTACCAGGTGGTAGAATATTTCCATCTTAGATGTTCAGAGCTGATTCTATTTTTAAAAATGGAAGATTTAGGTGAAGTGGAGCTGGGTGGGGAGAGTTTTATCTAAAAATAACCACAATATAAGAGTAAAAGGGTTAAGACTTCTAAAAAGGGTCTTCTCAAGCTTCTCATTTTACCCAAAAGATCTTAGTCCCAATACCACTATAAATGGGACCTTCATTTCATGTGCTTTCAATGTTCTCACCCATGAAAGGATGGCACCATCTTCACTCCTTGTTTCATTTCATTGAAAGGATCCCAAAGACTTTTCTCATTTAGGTTAAGGTCATAGGATATGCTCTTACCCAGGTAAAGAATCAATCTTCAAAGGAATGGGGTGGGAAGTTGTTAAACATTGTCCCCTTCAAATCTCAAATGCTTCATGTACTATATAGGTCAGGAGAACTGACCAGGACTGGGATGGGGGACCATTTGAATGATTTGGGGCAATTCTCTCCCCTATTTGGGTCTGTTTCCTCCTTAGTAAAATGAAAATTTTGAACCAGCTGTTTTCTAAGGTCCCTATCATCTCTTAAATCCAGGAATGCTCTGACTTGGAGGTCCTTTTCTTCTGTTCATCCCCAGGCAATAGCCGTACCCTGTGGTCAGGAGGCCTGGACTCCTGCCCAAGAAGACTCACTGTTTTCTTACATCAGATTAGACACATCAGCAATTCCCATCCCCCTCACCAGGTTCAATTTATCCAAATATGAAATGGAGTTAACAAAAACACATCGAATTATTATAAGGAGGAGGGTACTGTCCAATGGGGTGGTCTGGTCCTTGGAAAAGGCCCAAGGTTTCTTTTTCATATACAGTTTAGGTTTAGGGTTAGAATCCAGAAATGCAAGAAAATACAAAATGAAAGGACCTTCTTACCATCTTCTCACTTCAATGCTCCAAATTTTGCTATTGTTCTCTGTATAACAATGAAAGCATTGTACTTGTCTACTGAGTCAGAAAGGAGAGTGTACACATAGATTCTAGAAGGAACTCAATCTTTCTTCCCTCCTTCCCCTCCTCCTTCCCTTTCCCCCTCCTTATCTCCTTTCTCTTCTCTGTTTCTCTCTCTCCCTCTATGCTCTGTCTATCTCTGACTCTCCCTGTGTCTGTTTCCTGTATGTCTCTCCTCTCTCATTTCTGTTTGTCATCTTTCTCTTTCTAAATGTCTGTTTCTCTCTATCTCTATCATCTCTCTGTCTGTCTGTCTGTCTGTCTCTCTCTCCCCCTCTTTACCTCTTCTCTTCTTCCTCCATTTCCCACCCCATTCCTCCTATCCCCAGCTTCCCAGTAAGGAAGAAGAAAAATGGAAGCCTCTAGGTGGTGATGCCCACCCCGCCCCGCCTAGGATTCTTGTACACTCTGCACTTCCATCTCTATTGTATTTATTGTCAGCTGATCCTAAGTGAATGAGTATCAAACATGAAATAACTTTTGGAGCTTCCAAAGGTGAAGAGCCACCACAGGTCCAGTAACAAGAGCCCAGAGCTTGCCCTGGCCAAAGTCGCTGAGCCCACTAAGCCTGAACATCCCTGAGTCATGAGTCCAGCCTTCAATTTATCTGGTAACCAAAGCATTAGATCCTGTAAGTGACGGAGACCCAACCCCATCACCCCACCAGGTGAGCTTGGTGGGAGGAATGCTATGGAGTTGCACTTTGAGGTTGAGCCCACTCTCCCTATAGCCTGAGGGTACAGGGAAGGATGCTTTGGCTGGGGTGGGAGATGGGGAACATTTTTGTTTCTTGTTTCTTGTTCTGGCTTTTCATCTCTTTGCAAAAGTTAATTGATAGCAACTGGTTATCAATGATATCATGAAAATATCAGCCATTAAAATGATAGTGGGTTGCTAATTAGTGGTTCGATGATACAAATATTAACTGGTGTTGATATGGAGGGTGGGGTGGAGAAAGATGACAATATGCCAGATGGGAGTTTGTGAGTGAGGGGACCCTTCAACCCCCTTAGGGTTTTCCTTGGAACCAAGGCTAGGTGATGAGGAAATAGTCCCTGTTCTCAAGAAGCTTACATTAAGTCACAGAAGACAACATCTAATAATCATAATAATAATAATAATAATAATAATACATTTCTCCCCTAATGTGGAGAAATAGCCAACCTCTGGGAACCTGACCTGTTACTAGAGGAACAGCAAGGAGTTACTGAATCAGAAAACTCAGAGGGTTATAACAGGTAAGATGATTTGGAAAGGGTCAGGGGAAAGGTGGAAAAGAGGGCAGTGGTGCAGATTCTGCCAGAATTTGAAGGTCAAACAGTACTAGGGAACCCCTTGAATAAGGGGGTGACATGGTCTGATCTATGCCTTAGGAAGATCACTAAGGTACTTGACGGACTGAAATGGAGAGAGACTAGAGACTGGGAGAGTCACTAGCGGCATGAAGTGAGGACCAGCACCAAGGTGGTAGTGAAATAAGAATAAAGAGAAATTGTATTGAAGGTAAAATTGATAAGCCTTAGCAACAGATTGGATTTGGGGAGAGATGTGTGTGTGTGTGTGTGTGTGTGTGTGTGTGTGTGTGTGTGTGTGTGTGTGTGTGTGTGTGACAGAGAGAGAGAGAGAGAGAGAGAGAGAGAGTCAAGAATGATGCCTAAGTTATGAGCCTGGAGGTCTTGGAGAATGGTGGTGCTCCAACAGTAATAAAGGGGATGGAAGTGGGAAGGATTTGGAGGGAAAGATGAGTTCAGCTGGGGACATATTGAATTTATGATGTCTAGAGGATATCCAGTTTAAAATGTCTAATGGGCAGTTGGAAATCCAAGAGTGGAGGCCAACAGAGATGTGGAGACAAGGAGATTTGAGGGTGATCAGCATAGAGATGACCTTTGAATCCATGGGAGCTTTAGAGATGATCAAATGAAGTAGAATAGAGAGAGAAGAGGTCCCAGGACAGAATCCATAGTGAGCAATCATGATTTAGATTAAGATCTAACAAAGAAAACTAAGATCAGGAGAGAGAGAGGAGTATCCCCAAAACACAGAGAGAAGGGAATGCTAGGAGAGGAGGAGAAGGATCAGGAAGGATGAGGAAGAAGAAAAAGACATTCAACTTGCTAGTTAAGAGATCACTGGGAACTTTGGAGAAGTTTTGGTTGAATGATAAGGTTATAGCCAGATGGTAGAAGATTAAGAAAAGAATGAGAGGAGAGGAAGCATTAGCAACTAATATAGAAGCCTTCTCCAGAAAGCTGGAGAGATAGTGGGTGCAAGGGTATGGAAGGATCAAGTGAGGGTTGCCTGAGGGTAGTGGAGATGTGGATGATTTTTGTAGGTGGGGGGAAGCAGCTGGTAGACAGGAGGGAACTGAAGATAAGTGAGGGACAGAGATGTTAGAAGAGGCAATTTCTTAGAGAAAATATTGACTAGGTGGAAGGGTTAGCCTTGGAAGGAATAAGGCCACTACCTCATGTGAGAGAGTGGGTGAAGGAAAAGATAATGGCAGAAGGCAGAAGGACCCTAGTAAGGGTCCAGTTGGGTTGTATAGCATAACTCTGGTGTGGACTCAGAATGTGTTTTTTTTCTCAACCTTTACTCACCAGTATATGTGGATGTGTGGATGTATGTGGGAGAGATCCCAGACTGAGGCTAACAGGGAACAACCGGTGGTGTCATAAGAGGGCAAGGGATTCAAGAGAGGACAGTCATATTGGGACAAGATGGGGAAAGGAAGAATCTGTGATTTGTGCAGGGGGTTGCCTGGGAGAGAATTGAGTGGTCCAAGGAATTGAGGGTCTTAATATAGAACATAAGGAGGTAACAGGAGATCAGAACAGGGAATTTCAATATTTTTGAATGTGGAAGTGGTGCGTGAATGGGTGTTGACTGGACCAAAAGAATGACCACCTCTGTGTGTGTAGAGAAGAAGTGGTGCCTCTGCTGAGTTTGGAAGGGAATGAGTCTACGTGATGGTCAGACGGCCAACACTAAAGCCTAGAGACCAGAGATGGGCTGGTTGGGTTGGACTTGTGATGCCCCGGAAGGGGCATGTAAGTCAAGACTGAGAAGTCTCACAATGGCACCCCTGGGGGATTCTATAAGAGGGGCCTGGGTTTACTTATGCTCAAGGTCTTCAAAAACAGACTCAGGCTTCCAGAGTTCCCCTTGGAGGGCAGACCTCCAATCTTTAATGATGCAAAGTCAAACCTCAGTGAGGAAGAACTCTGGGAGAATGACTGGGAGTTGGAAATGGAATCCCTGGGGTAAGAGAGCAACTAGGTTTCTCCACGCTAGTGCATGAGTGGCTCCATTTTCCTGAGTCATGGGTCAGATACTAAGCTGGAAGGGACCTTGGAGGCCATCCAGCCCAACCTTCTCCCCTTTTTACAGATGAGGAGACTGAGGCCCAAGAGAAAAGAGAGCACTTTCTCAAGGTAAATGGCTGAATCCCTGACTCCAGAGTCTCAAAGCTTCTTTCTCACTTATGCTGCCCCCCACAGGTAGTTTAGTGTGTCCTTTAGCATAAGAAGAGTTTTGGGTCAATCAGTAATCCTTATAACAGGTCAGACATCTTATCTTCTGGTGTCTGTCTCCCATTTGCCTGATTTGTCCTGGTCACAATTCCATATGTGGGACCCTTGGTGTCACAGACTGAGATGTGAGAAAATTAGGTCTGGGACAGACCTGGCTGGATTAGCCTTAGACACCAAGGGCTAGCAAAGGCTTTTCCCATCCCTGGCTGACATTCTATGTCCTAAGATAGTGGGGTTCTTTAACCTTTTGGTTTCTGGACCTCTTTTCACTCTTAAAAATTATTGCGGCCTCTAAGGAGCTTTTATTCATGGAGAATTATAGCTATTGATGTTTACTACATTAGAAATGAAAGCAAATAAGTTTTAAAAATGCTTATTTAGTAACTCAGTTGAAATAATAAGTCTATTGCATGATAACATTTTATGAGATGACTATATTTTCTAAAGCAAAAAAGTTTATGAGAAGAATGTTTTATACATTTTTCCAAATATAATGGCTGGCAGGGTGGCTAGGTGGCACAGTGGATCGAGCACTGGCCCTGGAGTGAGGAGGACCTGAGTTCAAAACCAGGCTCAGACACTTAATAATGAGCCAGCTGTGTGGCCTTGGGTAAGCCACTTAACCCCATTGCCTTGCAGAAAAGAAACCTAAAAAAATAAGATAAAAATTTAAAAAACCAAATATAATGGCTGGTTTAAGAGAATAATAATAATTGTTACCATTATTATAACTAATATATAGCACTTCCTACAGAGGACAGCTGGATTCTCCTTTCTCTTCAACATTCAATCTGTTGGAATAGGTTATGTTGCTTGAAATGAAGAAAATTTAACCTCTGACAGATATGTAGCTTGAAAAGAGAAAAGCATTTTAAGAGGCAAATAATAGTATTATGATGAAAATAATTTTGACCTTGCAGTCCCCTGAAAGGGTCTGAGGAACTCCCAGGGGTCTGCAGACCACTTGTTGAGAACTGTGCTCCCAAGGTAATAATAATTGCTTTTGTTCATTCATGTCTGACTCTTTGTGACCCCATTTGATGTTTCCTTAGCAAAGCCATTGAAGTGGTTTCCTTTTCCAGTTCATTTTACAGATGGGGAAAAATGAAGCATACAAGGTAAGTGATGTACCTAAGGTCACACAACTAAGAAGTGTCTGAGGAAATGTTTGAATTCAGGTCCTCCTGACTCCAGGTACTATAACCACTGAGCAACACAGTTGCTTAATAAAATAATAATAATTATTGTAATTATAATAATAACTAGCAGTTATAGCATTTTAAGGTCTGTAAAGTATTTTACAAATATCATCTCATTCTAGCCTCACAGCAACTCTGGGAGGCTAGTTCTCTTATTAATCTAAATTGACAAATAAGGAAACTGAGGCAGTTCCAGTAATTGAATCTATCCAAGGTCAGATAATTAATATATAATTTGCACTTGGGATTTTTTGAACACTTTCTTCTGCATCTCTTATTGTTCTGAGATCCCTTCTAGCTTTAACATCCTGCCTTCTATAAATATAAACTAAACTACAATTATGCCCAGCCATCACCACCAAGTTCTGAACCCTTCATACCTATGAAGGTGCCACAGCAGGTTCTTATAAATGGGTGCAATGCTATTAGGATACAAATGAGATTAAGGTGCCAGCTTAAAAACATATTCTATGTAAAGGTACAATCAATCCCCTTCTCCCCAAGAAATGGGTGGATGTTTGAAACTAGTCAATTGTAATCTCATGGTATTGACTGCAAAGTAATAGGAAATGGATTGAAATGTTTAGAACCCATGGATGGAAAAACTCCAAATGTATCATCTCTGTAAGGATGATTGTGAGATCTGTAGTTCTCTATCCAACCCTACACTCTCTTTTGAGCAACACTTCACCCCCTGCTCAATAGACATTTTAAGCTGAATTCCCACAGACATCTCTAACTTAGTATGTCCATTATCTTTTCCTCTAAACCCTCCCCTCCTCTGGACTTTACTGCAACTTTTGAGTATATTACTACACAACCTTGATGCCATCGTCGATTCTTCCTTCATCCTTGCCCCACAATGGCACCTTATCTTTTCTAGTTTCACAATCTCTCTCGTACCTCTCCTCATCAATCAACTCACCTTCTTGGTTCAGGTCTTTATCTCTCCTTACCTGGACTAGTACAGCAACCTTCTCCTTGGTCTCTGCTTCAGTCTCTCCAGTCAGTCAACCCTCCATTCCCAAGGACTCCAACCCATCCTAAAGTGTAATTCTGACCCTGAAGGCCTCTTTCCAATTAGCTCCAATGGGGCCCTGTGATTTCCAGAACCCAATATGAATGGTTCTACTTTTCATTTAAAGCAATTCATTACCTGGACCCTCCCTATGCTTACAGTCTTCATTCCCTTTCACATAATTAATAATCCCATTACTTGGCATTTCTAGAAGACAACATTTGATCTCCCATCTCTGACCCTTTGTCTCAGCAGATCTCCATCTCTGGAATTCTTTCCCTCATCTCTTGTCCCTTGCTAATTTCCCCCATTTCCTTTGAGACTCCCCTTCAACCTCACCTTCCACAGGTCTGTCTTTCCCAGTCTCCTAACTGCTAAAGCCTTTCTTCATTCATTCTAAGTAAATCTTGTGTGTAGCTAGTTACTCCTAAGATCTCCTCTGTTAGATTGTAAACCCAGTGAGGACAGGGTCTGTTGTTTTTGTCTTTCCTTGTGTCTCTGGTTTTTAACACAGTGTGTGATATGCGGCCGGCTCTTAATAAATCCAAGCCCACTGCCTGGATATACAAACAATAACAAAGGCTTGCATTTGTGTAAGTCTTTAAGGTTTACAAAGAACTTTCTAGATATTCTCTTAATTTTTCCTCACAACTCTGGGACATAGATGTTACTATTATTCTTATTTTAAAAAGGAGGAAACAAGTAGATGTGATTTGCCAAGGACACACGGTTAAGAAATATCTGACCCCAGGGTATGAACTCACGCTGAGCTGACTCTTATTTTATGAATAACCAGTCATAATAAGCGTCTTGGGTTGCTCTAATTGGCCTTATGGGGTGCTTCGGGGAGATGGACCCAGGCTGACTTCTAGGCTCATTTCTCTCACTCTCAAGACTTCACCTCCATGGCTCAGGGGTCTTCTTGCCTCAGTTCTCCTGCCTTTCTCTTCTGCAGTATCACTGCCCTGCTGACTCCTTCCTCCTATGGGGAAATTCATTTGGAGATCTCCATGTTGGATCGAGATCAGTCATGTTGCAATATCCTTCTGGCTCTGTTACTCACTAATGACTCTAAGGCCTCTGGGGGTATGAGAATCCCTTCACTTCTTCCCTTTCTCCCATAATTCAGCTCCTGTTGGTGTCAAAATTATTTTTCGGTCTAAAATTATTTATTAATCACCTACTATGCACCATAAACAGTGATAAGCAATGAGGACAGCAAGAAAAGGAAAAAAGTCCATGTTCTTATGGTGTTCACAGTCTAATGGGGCCAATGACTGCATCAACAAGAGAAACATCCTCCATGGAAACTGGGTAACCGAAAAGAGATATCACCACTCCCAAGAAATGAAGCCCCCTACAGAGCAAGGGGGTTCTGAGGTCTTCCTCAAAGAACAGGGACCCCAGCTGGCACCACCAATCCAAAGAGGCCCAGGAAAGCCTCCTGGAAGAAGGTGGGCATTGACCTGGAAGAAAATTAGAGAAGCCAGGAGGAGAGAAGAAGGAGCCTTCTAGGCATGGTGACAGCCAATGGAATTGCCCAGCCTTGGGAGAGGGAGGGCCCTCTTTTGTGAATGGGACGAAGGTAGAAGAAGATGGAGAAAGGTAGTTGGGTCAGACTAGCAGGATCTTTAAAGGTCAAATAGAGAGTTTCCTCTTCAATCCCAGAGGTGATAGGGAGTCACAGGAGTTGATCAGATAGGAAGATAACAGTTCAGAGCAATACTTTAGAAAGATCACTTTGCTGACTGAATGGAGGATGGATTGGAGTAGGGGAAGAAAGAAATAGAAAGAAGAGAGAGGGGAAAGAATGTGTTTGTGTGTGTGTGTGTGTGTGTGTGTGTGTGTGAGAGAGAGAGAGAGAGAGAGAGAGAGAGAGACAGACAGAGAGACAGACAGAGAGACAGAGACAGACTATAGAGAGACTACAGAGACTAGAGGCTGGGAGAGCAACCAAGAAGGCTGAGTTATTAAGGAGTGCTATCTCTTAACAGAGTGTGTTCTCACTCTGTGGCTCTGTTTCCATGTGGACAATGTCAATGGACCATGTGGCCTGATTCAAAAAGATTTTCAAAAAACTGATACTGGGGAAACCTGGTCCCCACTTCCCTTGCCTGAGAGTAGAGCTCTGAGGGGCTCCCTGTTCTTTGAGGAAGACTTCAAAACCCATTGTGTGGGGCGGCTAGGTGGCATAGTGGATAAAGCACCGGCCTTGGAGTCAGGAGTACCTGGGTTCAAATCTGGTCTCAGACACTTAGTAATTGCCTAGCTGTGTGACCCTGGGCGAGCCACTTAACCCCATTTGCCTTGCAAAAACCTAAAAAAAACAAACAAAAAAACCCCATTGTGCTCTGTAGGGAAACAGGAATACATCATCAGCTTGGCCTATAATCTGAATAACTATTTTCATGAGACCTTTCATTTCCTTTGACTCTAGGTCTATCCTCACCAAGAAATCTGGCTTTTGAGTTATTTTGATATGGAGAATTGGGTGCTTTACTTAGTAGAAACCAGTGCCTTATTTCCCTACAGAGATGGATTAAATGATATGTTCTATTGGTAGTAGAGAACGACCCCCATGTGGTTGCAGAGAGCCCCTTCAATCTGAGAGATCACACATGTAGCTTCTGGCCCTACTGAGTTGAAACTGTCGGCCTTGGCCCATGGGATCACCAACAAGAGTGGATGACGTGGCTCATCCATAACCACCGCATTCAGTCAAGTCACCAAGCATTAAGTACCTGCTATGTACCAATAATTTGGTATGAGCTGGGGACAGAAAGAAGAAACAGAAGAGAGAAGGGCAAAAGGACTCTTAGAAGAATTTTGTTTAAAGAAAAACACTTCCATTCATAGGTCATGTGGTCAGATTCCACGGATTCATTCCAGTAAGTTGGAGAGTCCGTCAGCAGAAGCTGCGTCATATTTAAAAAAAAAAAATCGTGTTCAGATTCCATCTGAGAATCAGGCCAGAACTGCAGGGCAAATCTCAGACTGGAATCAACTTGAGATGGAATTTCCTGACCTCAGGCAGATGTTTCCGAGCTATGGGGCTCCTTGTGTGGTTGGGAGTGGGGGTGGGGGTGGGGAGGGTGGGGGGCGTCTGTCACATGTCCACAGGGGGCATGCCTCATAAGCCCCATTCAAGAACCTATTATTCTTGGGAGGGGCAAGAGGAATAGACACATTAAACATGGCAGCAATGACGAAGTAGAAAGTTCAAGTTGGGAGGAACCAGTGACCCTTAGGTAAGTGTCTGAACCTCTCTGAGTCTCTGTTTCTTCTTTTGTAACAAAAAAAGGGGGAGGGCATCAGATCATATGAGACTTTGCCCAACTCTAGATCCAAGAACCTATGAAGGGCTGACTCAGACAAATATCTTCTAAGAAACCAACACGGGGGTGTGAAGGCACGTTGGAAACAATCCATTGGAGAGATTCTTTCCTCTAGGCTGGTCCAGAATTCTTTGTGTGATTCTCTTGGAAGACAGGTCACTATGTTAAGTATTAGGGCAGAAAGTAGGGGGGTTGGGTTTTTTTTTAAGCAATTAGGATTAAATGACTTGCCCAGAGTCATACAGCTGGTGAGCATCTGAGGCCACATTTGAATTCAGGTCCTCAGGACTGATGCTCTATCCTCTTCACTGCCCCCAAATAAGTGCGTAATAGAAGTTAGCTGAATGGCCTGCGAATCTGTAGGTGGGGAGTTCCTTCTCCTCCCCCTCCCGGCATACACTCAGTTATCACAACCCTCGAGATCCTACTGGGCAGCTACAAGGTGCAATGAATAGAATGCCGAGTCTAGAGTTGGGGAGATTTCTCTTCTCAAGTTCAAACCTGCACTTGGACAATTAGTAGCTATGTGACCCTGGGTAAGTCACTGAACCCTATTTGCCTCAGTTTCCTCACCTGTAAAATAAGTTGGAGACAGAAATGGCAAATTGCTCCCAACAAAACCCAAATGGAGTTGCAATGAGTCAGAAGTCATTGAACCACCACAACAAATCTTAGTAGAGAACTCTGGGAATGGCTATGTTGAAAATGGAACCATCCTTTGTCCAATAAGGCCAGGGGGCTTTCTAAATTTAGCTAGGCAGGCTTTCAGAAAACAGACGTATTATATTATCATACTTCTGTACTCATACTTAATAATTAACAGCTCATATTTATTAAATATTTAAGCTTTGTGGAGTATTTGATGTGTGATCTCACTGGATCTTCATAACCTGGGAAATACGATATAATAATAATAATAATGATAACTAGGATTTATATCAGTGTTTAAATTTCCAACAATCCTATGAAGTATGGGGGTTTTTTTTCCTTCCGGGGCAGGGGGAGGCAACTGAGGTTAAGTGACTTGCCCAAAGTCACACAACTAGTTAGTGTCAGTGTCTGAGGCTGAATTTGAACTCAGGTCCTTTTGACTCTAGGGCTGGTGCTCTATTCACTGCACCACCCATCTGCCCTGAGGAAGGTCTTTTTTACCAAATCAAATGAGATATTTGTAAAGAACTTAGAAAAGTCCAGCACAATTATAGCTTTATCAATGTTTGTTCTCTTTCCGTATTATCATCCCCATTTTATAGAGGAGGAAACTAAGACAAACAGAACTGAAATGCCCAGAGTCCCACAGCTATGGATCTCTGGTCACCCCACCCTTCCATAAGATATCTGATATCTTAGGACTGAAAGGCACCTGAAGGATTGGCTGTCTGACCCCTTCATTTTGGGGATGAGGAAACTAAGGCTCAGGAAGTTGCCCAAGGTTATAGGAAGTAGCAAAGTCTGGACTTGGGTCCAGTTCTGCCAACTCCAAATCCAGAGCCTCACATACTCCAAGACAGGGATCACTAATGTTTTAAGCTATGGACTCCATGGCTGGTGAAACCTGACTCCTCAGAATATTTTAAAATTTATTAAAATAGTAATACAAAGAAAACCAATTATACTGAAATAAAGATGGATTTTTTCCTTTCAAGTTTACAGATTCCAGACATCTGGAGGGTAGAGATGGTATCCATGTTAAGATTATAGGAGGAGAATGAAAAAGTGATAAGTTGAGATAATCAAAAGAGAAAGAAAATGCTATCATCAGAACTGAGGTAGATCCAAGCTTGTGGACTCTCTAAGTCAGAAGGAACCCGAGTGTCCTCAGGATCATCCCATCAGAGGCCATGTTGCAATCTATGAGGTCTGCCTGTCGGGCTGGAAATCCAGAAAAAGATATGAGAACGAAAGAGTAAGTCTGATCCGACCCTGCCTGAAGGATCTCCACTTGTACCCCAGCATGGAAAAAGAATGTTCTTCAACAGATATGCCAGCAGCTTCCCTCTGCAAAAAAAAAAAAAAAAAAATCACACTCCTAGGGAATGTTGTGATACAACAGCAGTGATGGATTCTATTCCTGTGGCTCCTTAAATCTGAGGAATTCTTTCCTTGGGACAGCCCTATGAGACATGGAACAAAAGTAGCCCTAGTTTATGGATGAGGAAACTGAGGCAGAAGTAAAGATGAGACCCTTCTAGTGAGACAGAGCTAGTGAATGGCAGATGTAGGGTTCATGGCCTTATCTTTTCATAGTTCCACCCTTTTTACCCTCCACCCAAGGATCCCAAACCTTCCAAACTCAAGGAGTCCTCCCCTGATGTGATGGATTGCTTTGGGCTGAGGTGCAGGAAGGGAAGCAATGACTGACTTGTCCCAGAGGCTTTCTAACATCAGACAAGGATAGTTGGGTCAAAGTGCTCACATTGGCAATGTATTGTTCATGAAAATCCCAAATTGGGTCATAAAGAGTCAGATCCGACTGAATTATTCATTTTGAAGAGAAACAAAATAAGACCCAGTGAGAGGAAGCAGTTTGTGCAGAGTTACAAGTGGTAGAGAACTGAACTCAGGCCATTATGCCCCTTGGCCTGTGCCCCCCCCACCTGTCCTCCTCTGCCTGGAGGACTGGTCCTGGGCCCCCTAGAGAGTACCCCCTCCCCCCAGGCTCCCCTAAAGCCTTGTCTAATGAGTCCAAGCAGAAAGCTCGGGCTTCCCTCCCTGTACTCTGGCCCTCCCCAACCCACCTTTCTCACCCTGTCTGGGGCTACAGTGGTGGCCTCCCAGTAAATCACACACTCCTGGGAGGCACAGTCCTGGCCATCCTTCCTCATGTCTCATAAGCTAGTGGTGCTTCATCAAAATCCTATCAAACAGAACTGACTGAAATTCTCCTTGAAAAAATTCCAAGGCCTTCAGATTTTATCAGGATGAGTAAGGAATAGTTCAAAGCCTCGGATTTCATCAGGGTAAGGCTCTCTGTCCCTACAAGGCCATTCATCAGACCAGAAAGAGGAGGCCTTCAAAGCCTGCCATGACCCCAGCTGTCCACTCCCACTGGGGAAGGACTGGCTGCACAATCTGAAGTGTACCAGGTTGGTCCTTGGAAGGCAGATGCTCATCCATCACTAGACCTGTCCTCACAATTTCCCTAACAGCTGTTACAGCCTTCAGCGAGCCAAGGCCACCCCGAAGTGCACCGCCAAGAACGGGGTCATGGCAGGGGGAGAGGGTATGAGGGACGCTCCACATCTTTTCCCTTCTTCTTTTACCCAAAGTGGGCATTGCCAGGGCCCAGAACTGTCCAAGGTCCTTCCTCAACCATTCAGTCCCATATAAGACAGCAAGGAGAAAATCCTGGTATCTCACCTGACAAGGGGCTACATCTGTACCCGAGAAGGACTTACTCCATGACCTCTTCAAGGAGGCCCAGTCCAGCTTTGGACTAATGTGTCTGGGAAGGACAAGCTCACCATTATCTATAGGGGGTCCATTCCCCGCTTTGGCTCCAGAGTTCCTGCCGCAGTCCCTGCTATTCTGATGGATGACGGCCTCCCAGGCCCCATCTATCTCACCAAGCTTCCCTCCCATACACAGTCTCTAACTGGTCAGCAGCAGATCCTGTGCTGTCTCATCAATAAAATGGGAGCTCCAGGAGTTTAGCCCAGTATCTGAAGCTACTGAGCCCTTTTCAGGGGCAAGATCCTCTCCTGGTGTCCCCTGGTCACCCAACTCTTCCCTGCTCCAAGAAGTGATAGCATGTGGGGTGGCCACACCCCCAGATACCTCCTAGGCATAGGGGTCAAACCAAGTAGAGTGCAACCCAGGGTCTCAGCCCCAACAATGAGTTAAGCGGGGGTCTGCACTAAGCATGTGAAGGCTTTCCTGGTGGAATGGAGGGATGAGAACAATTTGTAACAAAGACCACAAAGGTGGCGGTGGCTGAAGCACATGTGGAGAATTTAGAACTCAGGCCAGGGGTTAGCTGGGCAAGCTCCACTGTGCTCTGTACCAGAGAAGAAGTCAGAGGCGTTGTGGGGGCGCTTATCTGCTTCCAAGGTCCTTCTGGATCCCAGGGTCATCACCGACTTGGGGAGGGGCTCAGGTCAGGACTCCTTAGGCATGACTGACCTCCCAGTGACAGGGTGCCAGGCCTCTGATCTGGTGAGAGTCCAGCTCAGCAGTATTCTTGGGATTGGCAGAGACTGGGAAAAGGGCACTTGGCAGGCCTGGGGGGGGCTCTTTCTGGCATCCCTTTTGACCCCCACACTCTTCTTTCTAGCTTGGGAAGCAAAAGAAGAAATACATGCCTTATAACCTTCCTGAGTGAGTGTTTTGCCCAGGCTGTTGGGGGCCGGGTGGGGGGACAGTGCAGTTTCTCTGGCCCAAAGAGGTACCTTCCTATTGGGCCTGCCTGGACCACTGGAGGCCTGCCCCCCTTCAGGGACAGGGTACTGACCAGGGGGAAGAAGCCACTTCTTTTATGGTGCTTGAAAGTCCCATTTCCTTCTTTTCTCATTCTCCTGGGCCTGAGTCAGGCCTCCTGGAACTTCTGAGGGGGCAGGCTCTGTGGTCAAGTGGAGAGCAGCTAGGCCCCATAGGGCTGGTTTTCCAGGAGAGATGCCTCACTCTGGGCGTCAGCCTAGAGAAACGGAGGCTGAGTCAGAAGCAGCCCTGGAGAGGCCAAGCCTAGAGAAGGGAGCCAGGGTTGCCGAGGGATGGATGGGGAAGGCCTCGAGCCCCCCAGACCCCTTACTCCACCTAATCCTTGCAATTCTATTTAGATGAACACCCTTTATAAAGTACAAACGCTCCTGAAAAGGTCAGAGAAGCCTTAGTTGAGTTAGTTTAATCTCATTTGGGTTTGTTTTGAGACCTGCCTTTCTTAGGATGTAAATTTTGGGCATAGAATATCAGGGGAAGAAAAATTTTAGGCAAATCTTGGGGTGTCCTGCCTGGGAAAGCTCTGAGGAGAGGAGCTGAACCCTGAAGGATGCCTCAGGCTGGGAGGCTGTTCAGTGTCCTTCCCTGCCCTGCCCAGGATAGTTGGGCAGGCTGCCTTGGCCTGCCGGCTGCTCTCTGGCACTGTGCCTCTGGGCCTGGCCTGGGGAGGCTGCTCTGGGAGGGCTTAGCCATCTCCCACCTAGAAACCTCCTGCCTGCCCAGGAAAGCTTCCTTCAGAACTTACCTCCTACCTGGTTTCTCCCTTCTTCCTCTCAAATCTCCTTGAATGTACTGTTTAGATTCACTCAGGTGGCACCAGCTTGCCATCAGGGGATCACCAGACCAGTCCTGCTCTGGCCCTTGCTGGCTTTGTAATCATGGGCAGGCCACTTTTGACTTTATAGCCTGTTTCCACATAAAATTAAAGGATCTGGGATTGCCTCCAGCTCTGAGTTCTCTGAGCCCAGGAAGGGGGAGGAACCAATCGAGTCCCTCGAAGATGGCCTTATTTCTTTGCAGTTAGGATGTTCTTCTACTTCTGGGGGTATATCTTCTTTGTGGACCTGGCTCTACTTATCAGGTGGATGGTCCTGGCCCAGATGGCAATCTTAGCCATTCTGGCTTGGCTACTCATCAAGTGGGTGACCTTGGCCCCATCGTTTCTCTTCTAAGACTAAGCCTTAGTGTCTCAATTTGTGAAATGTGGGAATTGGACTATATCACCCCTAAGTCAGCTTCTGGCTTCACGTCACTTCCCCACTCCCACTGTAGTTCAAAGACCTTCACTAATACCCTCTTGCCTTTGGAATGAACTATAAACTCTTTTATTTGGTTTTTAAAGCCCTCCCTAATCTGGTCCAGGCTGGCCTTCCCTAGATTCTGCTTCATTTGAGGCAATCTTGCTTGCTTGCTTGCTTTTCATTGGAATGAAGGAAAATTTACTAAGCCAATAATACTATGTGCAAGGCCCTGAAGATCCAAATGGAAGAGCAGCTGACTCACCAGGAGTTCACCTTCTGATGGGGGACACAACAGTTCTGTTAGATGGGAGGGTCCCATGGTCCTTAGGGCACAACTTGGGCCCCTGATAAAAAGCAAATGAACATTTTAAGTTATTAGTCATTTCTACTATAGTCTAAAGTAAAAGTCTGGGTGTCCTGCTTTGAAAACATAGAAGACCAGAAGGGAAAAGAAACAGTTGGGTGGGGTATAGTGGAGGGGAGGTATTGGAGCCTGGGAATCTCCACCAAGAAAAACCAACTCCATGGACCATGTTCATTCTGAAGCCAAATTTTCTTCTCCATCTTGTCTCAGCCTCTGCACCAATGCCCTCAAACCCTTGACTAGATCTATGGGAGAATCCTTCCCTATCTCCTGGCAGCCTCCTAAAGGCCCAGGCAGACTGAGTGGGTAATATTTATGTTGGCAAGAGGTCAACCATTACAGTCTACTATCTCCAGACATGATTTCTATTTACTAGGATAAATACTATTTGTTTTTAACAGGCACAAAAAGGACATATCAAAGGATAATTTCAAATGATCACCTGTAACAATCTAATTGAAAGGAACCCCCTTTTGGGGGGTGCGCGACTTACTCTAATCCTCAGTGAGGACGCATAATGGAAGAGACCTTCACCCCCATTTCAGAGCAAGCAAAACTAGTCTCCGAGTTCCAGTTAGCTCCAGTTCCCCTCCTTTCCACTCCATTCCCAGTTCATGATTTCCAAGAACATGGCTTGGAAGGCAGTCATCACCATATTAAGTCAACACATTGATTAAATGTCTTTATTTGAGGTTAACAGTCTGGCAAACCTCCCATCCTTGGGGATGGCTCATGAAGGAAGAGCACAATGCATTTCCAATGCCAAAACATATTATACCTTTAGGAGAAGAGGGGACGAAGGTCATGCAGGGTGGCAAGGTCTAGTCACCAGACTCCAGTGGCCCTTGGCAATCTGGGCAAGGAAAGCCCCTACACTCTGGCTGTTTTGTCCTTCATTCTACAAATCCCAATGGAAGGGGGCAAGGACCTAGGAGCTGAGATTCAATAAACTGAATTTTGCCTTATCCACAAAGAGGTCAGGGGTTGCCTATAGATAAAAGTAAAGGAGGGTGAGGAAGAGACCTTAGTCTTAACCTAAGGATTAGGAATTTTCCTAATGGGGCTCTGAGTGATTGTGACTGAACTCTGAACTTTAAAGATAAACTCACTAAAGCCCATGGAAGAAGGACCCAATTAGACCTTCTCTTCCCACTCCCTTCCACCCTTCCCCTTTTTTTGTTTTTTCTTAGCAACAGTTCAAGACACAGCTTTGGGATAAGTCCCCAAGAAGAGTGGCAGTAAGTGGGGGAAGGGAGAACAGGCTGAAAGAACTGGGCCGGAAGACCTTGCTAGGCAGGCTCTTTGGAGACCCATCCAAGACATCCTTGCCAACAATGGGCTCTTAGTTCTCAATGGGGAAGTCAAAGGGGAACTGGGGGGGGGGGGGCGGGGGGTAGCTATGGCCACAGTCAGGAATTCTCTGCAAGTAGGATAGGCAGTTGTACAAGTTTTTGGTTTATTGTTTCTCTTCTAGATCTTTTTCTGGACAGGAGTTGGAAGTAGGGGTGCGCATATTTTGTGTCAAGCCCCCTTCTCTATCTTTCTATAATGCCTATTAATGTGGATGGAATCCACTCCATTGTTCTCCCCATCATGATTCACCACAGAGTTTGTTGGTTCTACTCTAGACCTGGACACCTGTGATCTGGATCCCACTCAAGATCCCCTCGGATCTAGTCCCAAGCCCACCTTTCTATGATTCTGGGTTTGTATGGACCTCATACTCTGTGACACGACCCTTCACTATTCCCTGAGCCCCCACAACATGCCTTCCCAGAGAGTTTGGACCATTTGAGAGTTCATGGAGCAGTCACTTTGGACACACCTCTCCAGAAGGGTCTTTGGGTACCTATTGGGCTCCAGATGGTGATTCCTCCTGAACTAGTTGTGATCGCTTAGGGGATCACCATGCTGGTCCAGGAACCTGGGGCTCTCTTGGCCTGGTTCTTCTGGGAAGGCTGGGAAAGATGGCCCCTACAAAGGCCATCCAGCCCTGCCCCTCTCCAGCAGCTATCCAAGTCCGCAAGTTCTATTCTTTTAAATGTGTATTTACATGTCTGAGTCCAGAGGTTGATGTTTAAAGCCACGGCTATTTACAAGGATTTTAGCTCAAGTCAATTAGGAGTTGTCCGCAGGCTGGGGGAAGGAAGCGCTAATCCCAAAGGGAGCCATTTTCCTCAGATCAACCTGAAATGGGGACAAGTCAATCAGAGAGAAGACTTCTGCCTGCCTTGGGTCTCCCCTTCAGCCCGGGGCTGAGCCTGTCCTAAGAATTCTGAAGAAATAATGGGAAGATGGAGACTCTAGGCCCTACTACAGCTATCTATGTTCAAGTTGGGGACATTGGGGAGAAAACAGCAACTCTCTATTCCATCTTTTCATCTATCTGCCTGTCATCACAAATTTATGTGAAGACAACAGTCTACATAGGTCAAGTCAATGAGCATTCATTAATGACTTGGACTCAAGCTGGACCAGAGAAGGATCCAGACTACAATTGTTCAGGTTCAGAGTAGAACCAACACAATCCATGGTGAATCATGATGCAGGAGAACTGGGGGGGGGGGGAGTTCTACTCCCATCAGTAGACATCATAGGAAGATAAAGAGGGGACTTGGTATCCTCACCTCCACTTCCAGGTCTCCAATCAGAATTTTGATTATTAAGAATCAATTGTACAGCATGGGAGACACTAGCCCTGGACCGCCCAGCATGGCAGGCTCTCATCAGTGGGGGGGGGGGGCTGCACTCCATGAGGAAGGCAGAATTGAGGCAGCTCAAAGGAAACATGACATATGTAAGTTTAGAATAAGCACCCAGGCGCTATTTGTGCCCAACCTGTGGTAAAGCATTCCGAGCTCATATCGGTCTGATCGGCCACAGTTGGACACAATGTCATTTGACTCAAACATAGTGATATCATGCTGGTCCTCTTCGATAATGAAGGACAAGAACCAAACAGCCATCTCCAATCAGGAAGGCTCATCTTCCTGGGTTCAAATTCAGCCTCAGACACTTCCTAGCTGTGTGACCCCCTGGTCAAGCCAATTTAACCGTTGGCTTCTGTTTCCTCATTTTTATGATGAGTTAGAAAAGGAAGTGGCAAACCACTCTGGTATCTAAGCAAGAGAATCCCAAATAGGTCACAAAGAGTCAAGGATGACTGAAGAACAACTCCCAGATATTGTCTTGAGTTTGGGGCACAATCCTCCTGGTGATTCTTAATGTGGAGATCACCCACAATTGCTCCATTTTCAAACCTATGTTATTAGCCTGGTGCTTAAGAGAGGCTTGTCCTCTATGTGGATTCTAGCAATACAACATTTTGCTTAATTAGTTCCCTACTTTGCATTTACACAATTGTTCCCTTAGCTCATCTTTCCTGGACCATTGCATTAGTCCCAGGGCTGTGGCAGCACAGTAGGCTAGGTTGGTGTAAAACTCAAAAACTTAGAAGCCCTTGAGGAAGGATCCTTGACCTTTGTGCTGTTGTCTTTGAGTTTTCCCCTCTCCAAACTGTCCTCTGGAAACCTTCAAGAATTAGCTTCCTAAAGTAAAGGTCTGACAATGCTCCTCTCCTGCTCAGAAAACCTTTAGTGGCTCCCTATGGCCACTAGAATAAAATGCAGATACATACAAAAAACCAGGATAAAATACAATGTCTTCCTGCTCAGTTCAACATTTACAGTTCTGCCCAGGCTGATTCTCATGGACTTTCCCTGGTTTATTTCCAGGCTACTCCTTTTCTCAACGTGCTGTTTTCAATGAAATAGGCCAGAATCGCTGTTCTCTACATTTGATTTTTTTGTTTGTTTTGCTCAGCACTTTGGCCTTCCATCATACCTGGCTGCATTCTCCCTGTTCCTTACTACTCTCCTCTGGTACCTCAGCTCAGGTGCCAATCAGTCAAATGTTCTCCAAAGGAAAAGATGCTTTCGGCCATCAAAGAACTCACAGTCCGATTGGAGAGCCAATGTGCCGATGTACAAAAAAGGGACACAATCAGATCAACTGGGGGATAATCAGGGAGGAAGGCACTAGTATGAAGGGGGATGGGGAAAAGCTTCTTCTGGAAGGTGGGGTTAGAGCCTGAGCAAGGAGAAGCCCATGAGAGGACTCCTGGCAGGGCAAATGCCCAGAATCTCTCAAGATGGCATTTGGGGCAAAGGAGATGTTCTTGGCCTTGGTCACGAATTTCAGGAACAAGGAACAAGAACCTGATGGAAGGGAGGAAAGGGGGGAAGGAACGAGGCGGGTTGCTCAGGGGCACGATCTGGCATCAACCATTAGTGTACGATGCGGAGTGGGGCGGTGGGAACCCTGGACCAAACATCCGGGCCAGATGGGCTCAAAGCACGGGTGGCTCGTATCCACTGTCTCACTCGTCCCAACGACAAGGCAAGAATGGTGGCTCGTGTCTGGGGGGCAGCCCTGAGGGCGGAGGCGGCGGGATGGCAAGGCCCGGGCCTGGGCACCCCCTCTGAGGCCAGGCAGAGAGGGGTGGGATGGAGGGGGCGAGCGGGGGATCAAGAGGATTTCACTGCCTGGCAACGAACATTTCTTGGCAGCTTTGCACTGTCTGTGGATGTGGGAAACTGGGGCCGGGAGGCGGCCTGGCCCCGCTGGAGGGAGTCCCAGGACGGCGTGGACAACCCCGGGTCCGGGTCTCCATCGGCTGCCTCCGTCCTCAGGCCGGGCCCACCCGGGCCCCGGGCCCTCCCTCCCGTCCCCGGGGGCACCCGCTGGCAGGTGTCGTGGCCGCCACCCTCGTGGGCCAGCGCCTGGCCGAGGCGCCCCCAAGGCCGGGGCTCGGCCTCAGTTTCCCGGCCGCAGGCTGCGCGGGGCGGGGCGGGGCCTGGCGGCGGGGGGCGGGGCCGGGGCCGGCGCCGGGGCGCCCCCTCCCGCCCGCGCCACGCGGCTCGGCCAATGGGAGCGCGGGCCCCGAGCCTCGCCGCCGTCCGCCGCCGCCGGTGCTGAAAACGGCTTCCGCGCGCCCGCCGCCCGCCCCGCGCCGCCGCCATGGCCCCGCACTCGGCCGCCCGGCCCGCCGCCGCGCCGCGCCTCTTCACCTGGGCCGAGGTGGCGCAGCGCTCGGGCCGCCAGGAGCGCTGGCTCGTCATCGAGCGCAAGGTCTACGACGTCAGCGCCTTCAGCCGCAGGCACCCGGGCGGCTCGCGGGTGCTGGGCCACTACGCCGGCCAGGACGCCACGGTGAGCGCGGGGGCCCGGGGCGGCCGCGGGGAGGGGGCCGGGCCCGCGCTCGGGCCGAGTCCCGCGGTCTCCCGGGAGACGGGGCATGCGCGGCGCGGCCGGGGGGGTGGGGGGCCGCGGGCCTCGGCCTTTCCGTTAGACGGCGGCGCCCGGCCTCGGGGGCGCTGATTGGTCCTGACGGGTGGTACCACCGCCCCCCGGCCCGCCTCCGCCGCCGCTCGGCCAATAGGGGGCGGAAGGGATCCCTGACCCTGGGGACCGGGCGTGGGGGGACGAGCCGGGCTCCGCGCGCCGCCCCGGGGTCCGGACTGGCCGGGCCTGGCCCCCCGCCGCCCCCTGCAGACGGGGAAACTGAGGCAGGCGGGGCCGGGGCCTGCCTTTCCTCGGACGCCCCAGTGCCATGGGGGGCGCAGCCCGAGCGCTCTGAGCCCCGAGGCCCCGCGGCTGGCCGGATCCCTGCCCAGGCCCCCGCCGAGCTGTCGGGGAGCACGGCAGGCCCCCATCGCCCCCTGCTTAGATCTCCTCAGAGCCTCCGAGGCCGTGACCGAGGCCGTGACCCACGCCGGCCCGGTGTCAGGGGCGGCTCGGACGCAGGCTCACACACTGCCCGGCCGGGCGGCCCCGGGCGAGGCCCTCCAGCCTGGCCACGCGGTCCCCATCGCATCCCCGATCCAGTCGGGGAGCGTGCCCCCAGCACCCCCAGTTCTGTTTTATAAGCTGTCACTCCACCATAGCACCCCCACTCAGAGCCCATCCACCCGCTGGTCACGGCATCGCGTCTTTGAAGGCGAAGGACCCCAAAAGGAAGATTCTGCTGCTAGTTGAACGCGGGGTGTGTGTTTCTCCAACGTGGTGTCCTCCCCTTCCAGTTTGTGGGCCACGTGAAGTTAGGGTTACCGTACGGCATCTTTCCTCCTCTTTCTCTTTTTATCCTGCCCCTCCACAAAAGTCTAGATTGCTTTCGAACCTTGCTCCCTCAATCTGCCCCCTTCCTCTTCTTCCTCCCCCTCGATTTCCTTATTGGATGTTAGGTGTCTAAACTCAGCTGAGTGTGTGTGCCTGTTTCTTTCCTCTGAACCGATTCCGATAAGAGTGAGGTTCAAGCATCGCTCACCATTCTCCCATTTCCTCCTCTGGAAAGTTCTTTCTTATGTTCCCCTTTTATAGGAGAAAAATTGCCCCTCTCCACCTCTTCCTTCCTGTTTGGGGGCTTTTGATGGAGATCTTTCCAACCTAATTAAGCCTACTCTTGCCTTTTGTTATCTTATCCACTTCCCAGATAGGATTGTGAGCAGTTTATCTTTATGGAGATCTTGTGGTTTTTCTTTCCTGTCTACCTCTATGAATCTCATCTTTGGAATGCTGAATCCTCCATTCAGCTCTTGTCTTTTCATTGGAGATGCTTGAAAGTCCTCTATTTCGTTAAATATCTGCTTTTCCCCTTGAAGCATTATATTCAATTTGTGGCCTAGGTTATTCTTGGTTATGATCCTAGCTCCTTTTCTCCCAGTGATATCATTCCAAGCCCTCCACTCCTTTAATATAGAAGCTGCTCAAACATGTGTGGTTCCATGATATTCAAATTGCTCTTTTCTGACTCTTTGAAGTATTTTTTTTTTTTTTTTTTTTTTTTTGCCCCTGGAAGCTCTTGAGTTTGGCAATAATATCCTGGGAGCTTTCATTTTGTGATCTCTTTCAATCTCTATTTTATCCTATGGAGCTAAGCTAGCAGAAGTTTTCCTTGATGATTTCTTGAAATGTGGTGTCTAGGCACTTTCTTTGCCGGTGGATTTCAGATAGTTCCCATAATTATTAAATTCTTTTTCCTGTCTCTGTTTTCCAGATCAGTTGTTTGTCCTATTAGCAATTTTACCTCTCCCCCCCCATTATGTTTTATACTGTTTCTTGCTGTCTTATAAAATCATTAGTTTTTTCTTCTTTGAATCTAACTTTTTTTCCAGTTTTTGCAAGGCAATGGGGTTAAGTGACTTACCCAAGATCACACAGCTAAATAATTATTAAGTGTCTGAGGTCGGATTTAAACTCAGGTCCTCCTGACTCCAGGGCCAGTGCTCTATCCACTGTGCCACCTAGCTGCCCCTCAAATTTGTTTTTTAAGATGATATTTCAGTATTTTTGGTGCCTCTTTTACCAAGCTGTTTAATTCTCCTTTTATCATTTTTTTTCAACATGATTCATTTCTTTTTCTAATTTTCCCTCTTGGCCCTTCCAGGAAATATTATTAGGTATGTGTCCCATTAACTTTGTTTTTTTAGGTGTTTTTCATAGCTGTTTTCACAATTTTGTATTCAGACTTTGTAGGTTGGTCTTCCCTACCACCATAGTAGCTTTTGGCTGTCATTCTTTTTTAGTTTGCTCATATGGATCAGAATAACTAGAGATACTTCCATGTGGTGTGATCCTGGGGAGGGGTCTGTGCTCTAGACTTCCCCCAGTAAGGCCCTGCTCCTCCATAATCCCCAGTCACAAGTACTGGTGCTCCTTTTAGCTTTGGAATCAGGCCCCCTGCCCTGCTGTGACCAGTCATCAGTGCTTTTCTTTGCCCTGGAATTATGACCCAGGCACTGCATGTGGGCAATAGAGTTCCAATTAGTGCCAACCATACCCAGTAGTGGCAGAGGGTCCCCTGTAATCTCTTTCTGACCCTGTTGTCTGATCCCATTTCTACCTTTGGACTGACAGCTCTTGAAGTTTAAGGCTGTTGCTGCCCCATGTCTGGGCTCTGGACAGGCTTCCACTCTGGGGTCCCAGACTTCTGCTAACTTCAAGTTTTCTTACACCAAAAAAAGTCTCACTTTGACTTTTCTTGACTCTTCTGTGCTAACATTTGATTTGTGGTGTTATTTTAAAGTTGTTTGGAGGGAAATGTTGAGAGTTCAGCCAGGTTGCCTTGACTCCTCTGTCTTGACTTTGGCTGAGTATTTTCTTGAAGCCCCCTCCCCATTCTGGCTGCTCTCCAAAGAAGGTTTTCCTAAAATGTGGAGCCCACACACTAGATGGGGCATCTGAAAGTTCTCAGGATGGGCCCCACAAGCAAATCTGGGAGGGTCTGGGTTCCCCCCAATGTAGCAGATGGTCTCGGTGATTTCCTGGGGCTGGCCGATCCTCTAGGCTCTCTGGCTGGTCTGGTAGTGAGCCTTTCCAAACCAAGTTGATCCTAGGACAAGACATACACACACACACACACACACACCCCATACATCCCCCCATACCACACATTCCCACACTTGACGCACACCCCACATTCCTGTATGTATATACATACACACATATATCTATATACACCTTACACCCCCCACATACATACACATACCACACAATGAAACACCACCCACCACACCCCCTCATCCCTGAGGTGCTTCCAGAACCTGTGTCCTGCAGCTCTGGCCCTGGCGGTCCGGTCACTGGCCAAAAGTGCCCTGCAAGCCATCTCTCACTCCCTGTCACTTTTACATTTTGTTTCCATCCAGAGTCACTGGGGACCACCCTTCCCCTGGACTCCTCATTGATTCTTGGCTTTCCTTGGTTTCCTTTAGGTATATAAAGACTGGCCCCTCAAGGCCACTAGCATTCCTTTTATAGCTGAAGACACAGGGCAAGACTCCATCCACAGTTGTTAGTGGCAGGAGCTGTTGGTGGAAGATGCTCCCACCTGCCTGGCCTGTGCTGGCTGCGGTGGCTGAGTCATAGATGGATAATGATGAGAATAATAATGTTTCTAAGTTCTGCAAAGCCCTTGTGTTATAAGCACTCAGAAGCAAGTAGTGAATGCTAAACTGTCACACATCCCTCAGGGTCATCCACTCCCAGACATCTGAGACTCCTCATCATTGGGGGTCAGATCATCTTAATTCCCTTTTCTGGGATGACAGAAAGGACTTCACAGGGACACCTGCAAGGAAGCCCATAACCACCTTTTATACAGAGGAACCTGAAGGTCTGAGTGGTCAACACTTTTGCTGCCTCTGTCTACCATCTGCCCCATCCCAGCCCTTCTCCTCATTCTGGCCTCATCTCCTCTTGCGCCTCCCTGTCCCCAGGCTACCCCTCTGTAGGCCAACCTCCTCCAGCTTCCACAGCGACCCTCTTGGGGTACAGATCTGATCCCAAGTCCTGTTGGCGTATCTCTGCTGCTTCCTTCTGCCTCATAAAAACTTTTCACGTCACTTCTCATTCCAGTCAGACCAGCCCATTTACTGCCCTCTGCTCACTGACCCATTTAGGACCTTTTATGGAAATCCCCCCCCCCCCCCGCATTGGTCAGTGCTCTCTCCTCCCAGATTTGCTGAGCTTTTTACACTTTGGGTCTCCTGGTGATGGGGACTTTCTGAGTGTCGCCTCCCACAGAAGGAGGTGAGTGTATTACTGCCTGATTTAATTGAATGCTTTTGGAGAAAGCTGGGGTGCTGAGAGGCTGAGACCGGCTCCCTGTTCTCCACCTCAGGATGCAGACCTAGCTCCCCTTCAGAACATCAGTCCCAGGACCATTGCCCCTTGGATGATTTCACCTGGTCCCAGATTCTTTTTTTAATGTTATTTTATTTTTTCCAATTACACACAAAGATAATTTTCATCACACCCTCCTTCTCCCCCTCCCTATGATGAGTGATCTGACACAGGTTGCACATTTATAGTCATGTTTAATATAGTTTCTTATTTGTGAAAGAAGAATTAGAAATAAAGGGAAAAATATGAGAAAGAAAAACAGAAAAAAGTTTTTAATATTTATCCTCTGTGTGTGGATGGCATTTTCCAACACAAATCCTTTAGGATCGTCTTTGATCCTTGTACGGCTGAAATGATCCAAGTCTATCATCATCAATCATCTCACAGTGTTGTTGTTCCTGGTTCTGCTCCCTTTGCTCGGCATCATTCTAAGTGTCTGAGGTCAGATTTGAACTCAGGTCCTCCTGACTCCAGAGCCGTCTGGCTGCTCTGTGCTTACTTACAGTACTCCATCATATTCACATACCAAAGCCTGTTCCCCAGTGGATGGGCATCCCCTCAGGTTCTAGTTCTTTGCCACCACAAACAGCTGTGATGAATATTTTTGTACATGTGTTTTTTGTACATGTGGCCTCTCTGGGATACAGGCCTAGCAGTGGCATTGCTGGGTCAAAGGGGATGCAAGCTCTCTCCCCTTTGGACATGGTTCCAGATCGCTCCCCAGAAAGGTTGGATCAGCTCGCAACTCCACCAGCAATACATCAGTGCCCTGGTTTCTCCACATCCCTTTCCATATTGACCCTTCTCCTATTCTGTCATATTTGCCTGACCTTACTCCCTCCTTGGGTCAATGGCAGGTCTTGGAGTTTTATCCCTTAATGGGGAGTCATTGATGTTTGGTGAGCAGAGCTCCCTGACTGGGTGGGGACTGGGCTTGTCGCTTGCACCAGCCTGTCCCACCTCCTTATTACTTCCAATCAATTGATTTTAATCACCTAGGACTTTTATTCCTCTGCTACCCAAAGAATTTAAGGTTCCTCCTGTCCCTGGTATTTAAAGTTAGATTTTGACATTTTAGAGAAACTGGAAGAATGTCCCCTCCCTCCCCCCATTCATCTGCCTTGGGTCATGTCTACCCCGGAAGGGCTGTTTAGGGGTGGGGGCTTCCAAATACCAGTGGGGGGGCAGTATTGCGGAGGCCTGGAAGCCTCAGGATGAAGAGCACAGGCCCTGGGCCAGCCTGGCCTCATAGTCCCTCTCTTGCTAGGCTGGGTGCTCTCGGCTGAATGTGGGGGTATGCCTATCTATGAGGTGCACATATCTGTCTCCATCCCTTTGGGCTGGGTGGAAGCAGAGTTGTCCTTGGAGAGGAGAGTCTGAGGATGGATGACCCCAGGGGAGGGGATCCCCAATGTCCCAGCCATCTCTCCCCTTTTCCAGGATCCCTTCATGGCCTTCCACATTGACAAAGCCTTGGTCCGGAAGTACATGAATTCCCTGCTGATTGGGGAGCTAGCCCCGGACCAGCCCAGCTTCGAGCCCAACAAGAACGTGAGTGCCTTGGGAGACCGGCCATGCCCGGGGTCTGGGAGGAGCTTCTCCCCACTCCAGGTGGCTCAAGGAAGGAATGATCCTATACATAATGATCCTATATGCTTGGATCCCTCCAGGGTTGGGGAGCTCATGCCTTGACTCCCTGTAGTTCTGTACCTCTAAGATTGTCCCATCCTCCCCGGAACAACCACATCTTCTCCAGAGCACAGCCTCCCTGTGCCATCAGTTTCTGCCTGGGCTCCGTGCCTCTCCTTCAGGACGCCCCCCTCCCCAGTCCAGGCCCCTTCTCTGCCCACAATCCAGACCCCACTTGCCCATGGCAGCCCCCGCTGCCCTGCCAGGCACCCCCTTACTACCACACCCACCTCCCCCCCCCCACAGAAACAGCTGACAGATGACTTCCGAGAGCTGAGGGCCACGGTGGAGCAGATGGGCCTCCTGAAGGCCAGCCCCATCTTCTTCTCGTTCTACCTGCTGCAAATCCTGCTCTTTGATGTCGCCGCCTGGCTCACGCTCTGGATCTTTGGGACGTCGCTGGTCCCCTTTCTGGTCAGCGCAGTTCTGCTCGCCACCGTCCAGGTAACAATGCCCAGGCTTGCTGGGCATCTTGCTCGGCATGGCCCACATAGCCCCTCCACTTCACATCCCTGGGAAAGGCTTTTTCTTCTTGGCAGGATGTTGGTGTGAACTGTAGAAAGAGACCCCAGACTCAAAAGCCAAGAAGAAGCATATTAGAGCTAGAAGAACCTTAGAACATCGAGGTTCAGGGCTGGGAGGGGCCTTGGAGCAGGGATGTCAGGGCTGAAGCAAAGTCTCTGGGTGAGAGCCCAGGGAGCCCCACCCTGTGGTCCTAGAATAGGAACACACTGGAAAGAATCTATGTCTGATACTCTCTGTCCTGGTCAGTGAGTCTTTGGGATTGTGAGGCAGGGTGACCTGTCCAGGGTCACTGCCTGGGAGGCAGGCATTTCAAAGGTGACGATTGGTCCCGAGGAGAAGCATTTCATTGCCGCTGCCATCTCTTGTGAGCCTGCCCAGTGAGCCCCTCCCGGCTCCTTGGCTGGCCCCTCCTGTTGTTCCCCCATTGCTTGCCCTCCCGCTAGCTCCCTGTGGGGTCTGCCCCTGCCTTGGCGCCTGGCTCTTGCCAAGCCCGGCCCGTTCCCACGGGAATCAGTACTGCTCCCCAGAAAGGAGAGGCTGTTCATTGGATCCTGCATCCTGGTAATGTCAAAGCCGCTGCCTGGGGCTGGAGCCTCCTGACCGGTGGCCCAGCCCCCTAACGAGTGTGGCCTGAGTTCTTGTATGTTCAGGCCCTGGTACCTCAGGGACCATCAGGCTGAGAAGGGTCCAGAGGGGGCTGTCCTTCAGCCAGGGTCCAGGCTGGGAGTGTCGTGTGTGAAGAATGGCTGGGGGCCGGGGTGGTGAAGACAAGTCCACTCAGGGGCAACTGGGGGAGAGGAAGTCCCTAAGGTCAGGGTCAGAGCTGGAGAGGGTCAGGGGTCACCCATGCCAGGAGCTTAGAGATCAGTGAGGACAGACCCCCGATTGTAGGGTGGGGAAACTGAGGCTCAGAGAGGGGAGCTGGCGCCCTCCTGGTGTGGTCAGCTGACTGTTCTGCCAGCCAGGTGGTCAAGCTGAGGGAGGGACCTTCGTCATGAGGC
Organism: Macrotis lagotis; assembly: GCF_037893015.1. Lineage (NCBI taxonomy): Eukaryota > Metazoa > Chordata > Mammalia > Peramelemorphia > Peramelidae > Macrotis > Macrotis lagotis. The sequence goes on from NC_133660.1 coordinate 286,714,161, forward strand.
AGGGGTGCAGTCTGGCTCTACCCTCTCTTCTAGGCTCAGGCAGGGTGGCTCCAGCATGACTTCGGCCATCTCTCGGTCTGCCCTACATCCACATGGAACCACCTGCTCCACCACTTCGTGATTGGCCATCTGAAGGTTTGGGAGGGGCGGGGTGTGCATTGGGCCCTGGTTGGGGGACTGGGTACCTGGTGCCTTCCTCCTTGCCTCAGCCCATACCTCTCCTCTTCAGGGGGCCCCTGCCAGCTGGTGGAACCACATGCACTTCCAGCATCATGCCAAGCCAAACTGTTTCCGGAAGGATCCAGACCTCAACATGCATCCCTTGTTCTTTGCCCTGGGGAAGATTCTGTCGGTGGAGGTGAGCCCAGGGCAAGAGGGAAGGGGGTGGGTGAGCCAGCCTCCCCGGGGGCTTCCAGGCCCTCCCACCCCTGCCCCCACCCCCCTCCCAGTGGCTCATCCTTTACTCTTGGGTGGGACCCCCCAGAGTAGACGAAGCCCTGAGACTCAGGAAGCCCAAGGGATGATGGGAAGGAGTCTACCCCATCCTGCTTCCCAAGTCTGGCCTTCTGCCCACACCCACCATGTTGATCCATGATGGTGAGTGGGGGCCCAGTGGCCCGGACTCTGAGAACTGGAACAAAAGCACAAGGGGGGCCTAGGCAGCAGCTCGGGACAATGAGGAGCCTGGGCCTGGAGTCAGGAGGACCCAAATTCAAATCCAGCCTTTGATACATCCACTGTGTGATCCTGGGTGGGCGACTGTAAAATTGAGAGAGTGCTCTCCCTGGGGGGTGGGGAGGATCCAGGGATGTGTCTGGCCCCTACCCTCAGGGAAGCCCAGTCTAGGGAATGAGTGCTAAGAGAGAGACCCAAGAGCTTGGTGGTCCTTGGGGAGAAGCAGGGGCTCAGAGGGCTGGGGTGGTGGGTGTGAAGGGCCCTGGGTGGCTGGGGGAGTGCCAGCTGTTGCCCATCATATGTTGGGTCTCCCCTGGGCTTGTCATGTTGCTATCTTTGTTTAAAATTTTTTTTTATTTTTAAGCATTTTATTTGAGTTTTACAATTTCCCCCAAATCTTACTTCCCTCCCCCCACAGAAAGCAATCTGTCAGTCTTTACTTTGGTTCCATGTTGTACATTGATCCAAACTGAGTGTGATGAGAGAGAAATCACATCTTTACAATTTTTATATATGCCCCTCACCCAGCTTATGACCAGCCTCAGTGGGGCTGCACGCAGCTCTGCCCCCATTCAATCTATAAAACAGAATTAGGCTTCTCCCATGGGCCAAGGACACAGTTGGCACTTTGTGTCTGAGGCAGGGTTAGAACGTGGGCCTTTCTGGCTCCCAAGGCAGGCCCCCCCTTTCCCACCCACCTCTCAACACTTGGTGAGATCATTCATTATCGGGGATCCCTTAGTGGTGGGGCAGGACCCGGACGAGTTGAGCAGGGAAGGCTCTGGAGGAGGGGAATGGGGTTTGTCTGCAACGGAAGTATGGGCTGACCCAGCTTTCCAGGTGGAGGACATGACCCAGGCAGGAGGGGCCGTGGGGGTCAAAGATAAGGACCTGAGTCCAAGCCTGGGTCATCAAGGGCGGGAGGCTTGGCTTTGGATGAGGCCCTTGGCCTTTCTTGGCCACCGTGCCTCCATCTGCAGGATGAAGGATGAGCCCATCTCCAATGTCCGGCTTCTAAAGGTCTTACATGCAGCACTGTTTGGGGTCTCCAACCCCCCAAGTACCTGGCTCTTCCCGGGGGCCCCAGGGGCCCTCGACACTGACCAGTGGCCATCCAGGGATTGGGACCCCTCGACCTCCTCCATTACATGTTGGGATAAAAGAGAACTCTGGGGACTGGGGGGGCCATGGTCCAGGGCTGGGCAGCCTCCACTCTGCTCTGTACAGGAAAGAAGCCAGAGGCATTGTGGGGATGCTCATCAGCTTCCAGGGTCCTTCTGGCTCCCAGTGTCATCACCCACTTGGGAAGGGGCCCAGAAGGTCAGGACTCCTGAGGCCTGAATGACCTCCCAGTGACAGGGGCCCCAGGCCTCTGATCTGGGGAAGAGTCCCCTGGGACAGGCAGGATCTGGGAAAGGGGTTCATGGCTGACCTGGGGGGGGCTCTTTGTGGCATCCCTCTTGATCCCCACCCTCTTATTTCCAGCTCGGGAAGCAAAAGAAGAAATACATGCCTTATAACCACCAGCACAAATACTTCTTCCTGAGTGAGTGTCTTGTCTGGCTCTTGGGGGTCAGGCAGGGACAGGGGACAGTGCAGCTTCCCTGGCCCAGTGCAGCATCAGGTCCTGTTGGGCCCTGGCCCCCTTCAAGGACAGGGTCCTGACCAGGTGCTTCTTTTCTCTTTCCCCTGGAGCCTCTGAGGGGACTGGCACAGAGGCCAAGTGGGACACACCTGGCCCCCCAGGGCTGGTTTCCTGGAGAGATGCCTCACTCTGGACTCTGGCCTAGAGACCCAGAGGCTGAGCCAGAAGCAGCCCTGGAGAGACCAAGCCTGGGGTATGGGTGGGGGAGGGTCGCAGGGCCCCAAGACCCTTTGCTTCTGTGTAGATGAACCTCCTTTATAAAGTACAAAGTCTCCTGAGGTCAGAGAAGCCTTAGCTGAGCTAAGGGGTGGGGTTTGAGACCACCGTTGTTTGGGCCAAGAGCAGCAGGTGAAGAAGAATTGCAGGCAAATCTTGGGGTGCCCTGCCTGGGAAAGCTCTGAGGAGGGGAGCTGGGTCCTGGAGGATGCCCCAGGGCAGGGCGGCTGCTCCCTGATACTGCTCCAGGGCCTGGCCAGGGGCTGGGGGGCTGCTCCAGATGGCTCAGCCATCTCATCTCCCACCTGGTTCCCCCCCTTCCTTTCAAGTAACAATGACTGAACAGTCTGAACTCACTCCAGTGGCACCATTTTGCTTCCCCTTTAAGAACCTTGGGGATGGTGGTCTCACTCCCAAAGCAAAGAGCAGGCAGAAGGTGGCGCCATGAGGGCCCGGCAGAGGAGAGAGGGTCCTGGCTGCTTGCTCCCGGGGTTGGCTTCCTTATTTTTGAGTCGACAATCATTGTTACTTATTTGGGTTGTTGAATGTTATTTTTTGGAGCTATGTTTCAACATTTATTTTTTGATAAGATTTTGAGTCCCCACCCCACCCCCCAAATGAGTATCCGGTAGTGGTTCCAGAACCTTGTGCTTTCCATGCAGCCCCTTGGGCTGGGGCCTCTGGATCCAGAAATGGTGGTGGTGGTGCCAGTAGACACTGGCCTGGGTGAGGCAGGGCAGTTGGGACCCGCAGGCCTTGCTGGAGGAAGTCTTGCTCTGGCCCTTGCTAGCTCTGTGACCACAGGGCCCCATCCTTGGAGCCTCGGTTTTCCCCATTTATAAAATGAGAGGATCTGGAATGGGCAGCAGTCGGGCCCCTTGGGGGCCACTCACCCTCTTGTCTTTGCAGTTGGGCCCCCAGCCTTGCTGCCCCTTTACTTCCAGTGGTACATCTTCTACTTTGTGGTGCAGCGCAAGAAGTGGGTGGTGAGTGTCCAGGGTCCAGTATTCCCCCCAGTCCCATTGTTCCAAGAGCTCTGAGCTTGGGGGAGGGGAGGGACTTCAGGGAGGCTGTTGGGGTCTGCCCCCCAGCCGGCGGCCAAGAAGCAAGGAGCCGAGACCTTCGGGTCTCTCAATTGTGGCTCCTCTCGGACAGAAGCACCTGGGGCAGGATTCTTGGATGGGGGGGCGCGGGGGGGGGAGGATGAAAGCTCGGAGACAGGCAGGGAGGCAGGGTGGTCTCTGGGTGGCCTGGCCCCTGGTTGCCCACCCTACCCCCAACCCCTGGCTCTACCTCTTTAGGACTTGGCCTGGATGCTCACCTTCTACCTGAGAATCTCCTTCACCTACATCCCCCTGCTGGGCCTCAAAAGCTTCCTGGTGCTCTTCTTCATCGTCAGGTGGGGGCTGTGGTGGGAGGAGGGGGAGGCAGTGCCCCCCAGGACTCGGGTGTTGGGGGAGGAGGGGCCCTGCTCATTCTAGGCCACTGTGCTGTCCAGGTTCCTTGAGAGCAACTGGTTCGTGTGGGTGACCCAGATGAACCACATCCCCATGCACATCGACCATGACCATAACGAAGACTGGGTCTCCACCCAGGTAACCCCCTGGAGGGGAGGCGACGGCCAGGGAGCGGGGCCTTTGGTGGGCTGGTGGAGGGGTCCTCCAGGGGCTGGCCTGACCCGCCCCCCTTCTCCAGCTACAGGCCACATGCAACGTCCACGAGTCTCTCTTCAATGACTGGTTCAGTGGACATCTCAACTTCCAGATTGAGCATCAGTGAGTGGGGGCTGGGAAAAGGGGGAGGGGAGCTGGCCTGGGCCTGGGAGGGGCTGGTCAGTGCTCAGCACTTCTTCCCTCTGCCCCCCCAGTCTCTTCCCCACCATGCCGCGGCACAACTACCACAAAGTGGCGCCCCTGGTGAGGTCCTTGTGCAGCAAGCACGGTATCCAATACCAGACCAAGCCCCTGCTCACCGCCTTTGCCGACATCATCCAGTGAGTATGCCCTGCACGTGGGACCGTGGCCACCCGGGACTCCCCCACCACCTGTCCCTCCCTCCACCAGGCCCCTCCCCGATGCTGCCTGAGGATCCCCCAACCTTCTCTTTCCCCCAAGGAATACTCCCTTCCTGCATACCCCCTTCCCCTGAGTTCAGCCCAGACTGGAGGGCTGTGCAGGGTCAGCATCAAGCCAGCTGCCTCACTTGGAAGGGCCCCCTCTGATGCCCACAGGTACCAGGCCTAGATCCAACAGGCCAAGGGTGAGCATCCTTGAGATGCTCTCTGGGGAGCACCTGGCCACAGACCCCCTTTGCCTCCACAGCTCGCTCAAGGAGTCTGGGCAGCTCTGGCTGGACGCCTACCTTCACAAGTAAAGCAGCCGTCTGAAGCAAAGGAGGAAGAGGAGGCCTTGGGGCCCGAGGATGAGGGACTATGCCACTTCAATTTTAATGTCCAGTGGGGGCTGGGGAGATGGGGAAGGGAGCGACAAAGGGCACCGTTCCTGCCAATTGCCCCTGCTGTGGCCTTGGCTGGGGGGCAGCTGGGGCAAGACAGTAGGGAGAAGCCATCAGGTGGGCAGAGGCTGGAAGCCAAGTATCAAGAAACAGGAACTTTTGGAACTCGAGTCTAGACAGATTTAGCCCAGATACTTATCCCCTTGAGGCTCCATATCCCCCAGCCCAAGCCAGCCCTCCTCCCATCCCCTCCCTCATCCCACAATGATTGGCAGAAGAGGATCGGAATCTTTGGAGATGAAGATTTAAGAGCAAAACTCAGCCATGCTCTCTTCCAGCCTGGTGCTTGGGGTCCAGGACAGACAGCCCCCCCCAAGCCCCAAGCACAGAGGTCACACGGAGCCGCGTCTGGCCCAGAGGCTCCTTGTTCCTGCACCGTCCATCTGGGCTGGCAGAGGGAACTGGGTTCTCCCTGGGAGGAGACACCATTTCACATTTGGTATAGAATACTGTGGTTCGTCACAGAAAACCCTCCTTTCCCCCATATATCAGTTAGCCTAGCCCTCCATGGCTAGATCCATAGGAAACTGAAGACAGCCTCCTTTCTATCAACAAATGGGCCCCCGAACGTTTCTCCCATTCCCTATCTCCCAGCTCTAAGGAATGTATCTGCCACCAGCCAGGACAGACCTAGGAAGCCCCCAAAATCCTCACAAGGAAGACACCCAGAGATGGGCTCATCTCAAAGGGGCTGCCCTCCTTGAGGCATGGGCCACCTGGGGCGCTGAGCTGACCCTCAACTGCCTTGGGTCCAGATCAGTTTAAGGGTCTCAATCCTGCACCCCCCACCATGGTCATCTGGTAGCTTATGGGGAAGGAATCAAACAGGGCTGTGCTTGGAAAATTGGGAAAGGTCCTACTGGGGCACTGGGGAGATGGGGTGAAGCAGACCATTTGGCTTATGTTATTAGGTATATAGTGAGCATCTAATACATGCTCACTGACTGGAAGAACAGATCCATGGGGTCATGGGACCAATTGAAAGTGAGCTGGTAGGGTCTATGGAAGGTGCATCTTTCCCTCGGACATCAGCGGTGCCACCGAACTCCTGACTGGCCCACCCCCCACCGCCCATCCTGTCTCCTGGTGCTACCCTTCTAACCAGATTAGGGGGATGTTATTCTTGTGGAGTTACAGCCAATTTGGGGACCCCTAAATTTGTGGGGGCCCCCTTGGCCCTGCTGTACGAAGGTCTGCCTGGAATACTTTACAACAGCGGCCTTCTCTATTCTGTCTGGCCCTGTGGTCAGTGGCTGGAGGAATGACCCATTAGCAGGCTTGAGAAGACATTCACCAAAATCTCAACCACTGTCTCCCCGTTGGCCTCATCCTCCCCAATCCTGTTAGGTGGCAGGGCTAGGCCTGGGCCAATGCTGCCACTGTAAACAGCCAAGAATGTAATGTTGCTGATGAATAAAACATCTTTTTGGTCCAAGTTGTTCTGTGATGCAAGGCCCTGACACTGCCCTCCAGAGTCCGGGGCCAGAGCAAGGGGCTGGGGGGGGGGGGGTCGGGGAATCCTCCAGATGCTGTTCCCTAGCTCTCCCCTGCCTGAGACCCCCCCATCCAGTCCCTATGCCCACTCCTCTGGGGTTGGCCCAGACTGGGAAGGTGACCCCACCGGAAGGCCCCAAGCTCCCTGCCCAGTGTCCACCTGCCTCTTAGAACCTCATCAGATGCTAGAAAAATGACATGACCAGTTAAAGCAGCCAGGGGCAGGCCCCATCGGCTCTTCTTCCACTGGGGCAAAGGTCTCCAGACAATGTTGGCAGAGGCAGCCAGAGAACAAAGTCCCGGCCCCAGCTTCTCAGCAGGATGAAGCCAAGCAGCAAGCTGCCCAGCAAGGTCACTCCTTAAGCAGATCACTGACCCCGACCATCAAAATGACTGCCCCAGTCTGGGAGGGCTCCCCAGGTTCCATGTGGTTTAACAAAGTGCTGACCAGTCCCTCCCTGTCCTGGGGCCTTCCCAGGTCCAGTGGAACCCTTCTATGGTGGACCTTCCTCTGCCAGCTTGGTCGTGCCGCTTCTTCTGGGGTCTCCCAAGCACACCCATGATGTGATGTGAATGCGATGCCCCCCCTGGTGACTGAGGCCTGGTGTGGATGGGGGGCTTTACTCACAGGAGTCACCCCTGGGAGGCACCATGTCATCCCCTTTTAGAGTGGGGAAAGAAGGAACAGGGGCAGGAGGAAGCCATGGACAATTCTAGTTCCTTTATCACACTGGGAGGGAGGGGCTAGAAAACTAACTGGGCCAGAGAGATTCCCTGGCCCTCCCCATCATCTGCCTGGGTGCTGGGCAGCTCCGAGGCAGTGGTCTGCAGGGTGCGGGGTGGCTGGTCATTTCCTAGGGGACGGTGCCACCTTGTGGCGACTCCCAGTATCCCTGGCTGAGCCAGGGCCAGGCCTGTGGCATGAAGGTTCTCTGTGACTTCCCTCACAGCATCTATCAACTTTATTAAATCTAAGAAGTGTAAACAAACCATGGACATAAGCGCCCTACCCAGGATCCAGGGCTGGGGGCCTCTCAGGTCAGAGGAACAAATACAAACGTGGGCGGTCTCTGCCTCAGCTCAGACTTCAGGGAACGGGTCCCTTTCAGATCCTTTCAGGGGTCTGACTGCTTGGCATTGGCCCGAGGGCCAGGCCTGGCCACCCCTGACAACCTCCCACGGAGCCGACCCACACCCCAGCCCCACCCGACAAGAACCCAGAGACACAGTTCTGGGGCTGCCCCCAGAGTGGGGGGCAGAGCTTTATTTCCCCTTTTTAGGTTTGCCTGCAGCAGCAGACTTGGGCTTCTTTTTGGCAGCCCCCTTGGGTTCCGGCCCCTTCCGTTTGGCTGAGGTGAGGCAGCCCGTGACTTTGAAGAAGTCATCCAGCCGGCCCTGGGTGCTACCCTGGCGACTCTTGCTCAGCCGCTTGATCCCGTTGCGGACACGATCCTCGTTGAACTGCTTCTCGCCACACATGAACTGTACCAGGCCCTCCTCATCCGGCTCACCCCACTTGAGCTCCACGGTCTCGGCGTCCAGCACCTCGGGTTCCAGGAAAAGACGGTGGGCTTCCTTGTGGAGCCAGTTGTCGGGCACGGGGTACTTCTTGGGGTCCAGCCGCCGGATGATCTCCTCAATGCTCTTGTGCTGCTGGATGAGGTCGATGGCACGCTTGGGCCCGATGCCCCGGATGCTCTCGCAGTAGTCACTGCCCAGCAGGATGCACAGGTCAACAAACTGCTCCTGGGTGAGGCCCAGCCCCTGCAGCACGCGGCTCAGATGGAATTCCTGGATGGGCAGCTTCTTGGCCTCGCTGGCGGTCAGGTGTCGCATCAGCACGGGGCTGCCGAAGGTCAGGCAGTCCATGTCCTCGGTGGCGGCGGCGTAGACCTTGCCGGCCTTCACTAGGGCGGCGCAGCTGGCCTCAGCCTCGCTGGGCGCCTCCAGGAAGGGGATGCCCATCAGGCTCAGGAGTCGCTTGCACTCGTCATTGTGCTGCTTGGTGACCTTCACCAGGCGCTTGGTGAACTTCTCCACCTCCTCCTCGGCCCCAGCATCCTGTGCTTGCTGCAGCTGCTTCTCCGCCTCGGCCCGCCGCTCGCCACGCTTGGCCAGCTCGCCTGACTTGAGCTGGGGTGGTTTGCCATCAAAGACGTACACAGGCTTGATGCCATTCTCCACCATGCGGATGGTCCGGTAGAACATTCCCACTAGGTGGCTGGTGGCCTCGCCCTCCTCATTCTGGAGCACGTCCCCCCCTTGCCGCACCGCAATCAGGAACTGGTAGATGCTCATGGAAGCGTCGATGGCCACCTTCCGCCCAAAGTAACTCTTGATGTCATTCTCCCGGATGGCACTGGGTGCCACATCAGCAATCAGCTTGGCCAGGCCGTGGATTCCCATGGTGGTCGGGACTGAGGCACCTGAGGAAGGAAGGGAGAGAGAGAGAGAAGGTCACGGGTGAAGGGCTTGAGCTGCCAGCAAAGGCCTGGGGAGGAGGAGGAAGAGCTGCTGGCCCCCTTTTCTTCAGAGGCCAGGTCCCCCAGGGGACTCCAGGGTGGTTCAGGCATAGCCCCCCCCCCCCAACTGTCAGGACCAGTTCCAGGCCACAGTGTGAAGCTTGGCTGACTTTTCTCACAAGTAGGCTTCCCAAGAATGCCCACATTTCAACTTGGGCCTCCCTAGGCATTTCTGCCATAGGCTCTTAGGCACCATAGGCCATAGAACAATAGGGTCTGGAAGATCTCAGACAGTTACTGGCTGTGTGACCCTGGACAAGTCACTTCACCCTGTGTGCCTCAGTTTCCTCATCTGTAAAATGAGCTGGAGAAGGGCATGGCCAACCAGTCCAATATCATTGCATAGGAAGTTCCAAATTGGTTCACCAAGAATCAGACAGAACTGAAAATGACTAAATAACAACAGATATTTTAAGCTTTAAAATTCTTATACCCAAGTGTGTGCTGGAGCCAACTCAAAAACGAGGTGATTAAAATGAAATAAACTACTCACCCGTCAGGAGCTATGGTTATTTTTTGTACTTCCCACTCAAACTGAGTGTACTGAACTCAGAGGCTGGGCTCGGGTGGGATCACAGGCCCCAGTATACACTTAAGGAAGTGGAGTCAACTGAAAAGTGAGGCCTGGCCCCTTTCTGGGAGAACAGAGTCTAGGAGGCATTTCCCAGGACACCCAATGTGTCCCCAACCAATCAAAAGCTGCCAAAAGTCCCCAAACCAAAGAAAAGCTATCCCTGTGACCATTTCAATGACAAATAAACAAGTGCCATTAAGTACGGTGAGTTTATTTTAAGCAACAAATATTTATGAAGTGTCTAGCCAGACCCTTTAGCAAAGATAAATATGGCAATTTGTGACATCAACAACAAAAATAAAAAACAAATAGAGAGAACACACAAGAGAACAAATTCATGAAGTGCCTCTGGTTTCCCAATGCAGGAGAGACAAGAAGAAGAGCCTAGAATGAAAAAACTTCTGGCAGCAATTATCAAACTATTTGTTATTGGTTAAGAAAGGGAGAGGAATAGAGTGAGTACAAAACAAAGGGCAGTAACTATTCTAATTTACTGTTTGATAAACCCAAAGATTCCAGCTTCTGGGCTAAGAACTCACTATTCAACAAAATTGTTGGGGAAAATGGGATTTAGACGTAAGAGGTGATACCATAAACCAATTTAGGAGAATGGGAATAGTCTTATCTGTCGGATCTGTGGAGAAAGAATTTAGAACCAAATGCCAAATGGATAATTTAGATTCTGTTAAATTGAAACAAGTTTGCAAAAACAAAACCAATGCAAACTGTTAAAAGGACAGTAGAAGGGGCAGCTAGGTGGTGCAAGCACCAGTCCTGGAGTTGGGAGTACCTGAGTTCAAATCCAGCCTCAAACACTTAATAATTACCTATCTGTGTGGTCTTGGGCAAGCCACTTAACTCCATTGCCTTGCAAAAAAAAAAAAAAGGAAAGCAGAAAGCTGGGAAATAATTTTCATAGTCGTTATTTCAAAAAAATCCTTTCTAAAATATATAAATGAGTCACATTTATAAGAATACAAGTTATTCCCAAATGATAATCCAAGGATAAGAACAGGCAGCTTTTAGATGAAAACATTAAAGCTATCTAGTTAATATGAAAAATACTCTGTATCACTATGGAGTAGACTTAAAACACTGCAGTACCACCTCACACCTCTCAGACTGGCCAATATGACCAGAAAGGACAATGATCGATGTGGGAAATCTGGGACACATACATTGTTGGTGGAGCTGTGAACTCACCCAACCTTTCTGGAAGACAATTTGGAACAATGCCCAAAGGGCAACAAAAATGTGCACCCCCTTTGATCCACTACTGGGTCTGTATCCCAAAGAGATCACAAGAAAGGAGAAAGGACCCACATTTATAAAAATATTCATAGCAGCTCATTCTGTAGCGGCAAAGAATTGGAAACTGAGGGAACACCCGTCAATTGGGGAATGGCTGAACAAGTTATGGTATGTGAATGTGATGGAGTATTGGTGTTCCACAAGGAACAAGGAGCAGGCAGACTTCAGAAAACCCTAGAAAGATTTGCAAAAGGGATGCCAGTGAGAGTGAAGTCAGCAGAGCCGGAAGGCCATCCTCAGTAACAGCGACACTGCAATGATCAAAGACGATGGACCTAGCACTTCTCAGCCATGCAGTGGAGTGGTCCAAAACAATTCTCTGAGACTTGTGCTGGAAAATACCAGCTCCATCCAGGGAAGGGCTGTGGAGTCTGTACGCAGATCAAAACATACTAGTTCCACTTTAAAACTTTGTTATTCGTTATTTCTTTCTCCAGTTTTCGTCTCTACAATGATTCTTCTTTCCGAGCGAGGCTGATGTAGAAATATGTGCACCACGACTGTACGGGCACAGCTGAGATCAGAGTACTTGCTTTGGGGAAGGAGGGAGGGGATGAAATGTTGCAAAAATGAATGTTGAAAACTATCTTTACATATGAAAAATGAGGGGATTGAGCTAGACAAAGGAAAAAAGAACAGTTTCAGGGAAATGAAAATAGAAGAGAATCGGGCCTCAGTTTCCTAATCTGAAAAAGCACGAAAGGAGCTGCTAATTTTACAGGTGGAAATGACGTCCAAGAGGCAGGGCAGCCAGTCTGAAGGGGGGGCTCTGCCCCATGGGGGGGGCGCCCTTCTTCCCTCCCTCCTTCCTTTCTCTTTCCCAGTTCCCCTTCCCTTGCGCCTCTCCATCCCTTCCGCCTCCGCTTCCTTCCTCCCCTTCCTCACTTCCTTCTTCCTTCCTTCCCTTTCCTCCCCCTCCCCCCGCCCTTCGGTCCCCGCCGGCAGTTTGGGGGTCCCGCTTGGCTCGGACGACAGGCCCGGGTGCGCCCCCCTTCTCCCCCAGGATGCCCGGGGCCCCTCAGTCGGCCCGGGCCTCCCTCTGCCACTCGGGGGGCTCCTGAGCGCTCCCCGGGCGGGGGGTGGGGACAGCGCGGAGCCCCGGAGTGCGCCCCCCGCCTCAGTGTCCCCCCGGGGCAGCTCACCCGGGGCGTCTGTTGCGGCGGCGGCGCCCTCCTCTCCTCGGCTCCGAGACCGCGGCCGCTGGCGCCTTCCAAAGCCCGCGCTCCGCTCCCGCGGCTCTGCCGCCGCGCGCGGCGTGCCGGGACTCGTAGTCCGCGCTCGCGAGGGCCCGCTCCGGGGAGGGCCCGCGGGACTACGAGGGCCGTGATGCTCCGCGCCGGCGCCGGCCGCACCGCCCCTTCCGCTTCCGCTCCCCCGGTTCCGCTCTTGGCGGACGTGGCCTTCCGGTCGTGGAGCAGGATGGTGAGCGGCCTCGCGGGCCGGGGGCGCGGGGTGGGGGGCGACGGCGGGGCCGGGGCGCGGCCCCTCCCGGCGGGGTCTCACCGGGGGGCTCCCCGCTCTCGCCCCAGGAGCTGGAGGCCATGAGCAGGTACACCAGCCCGGTGAACCCCGCCGTGTTCCCGCACCTCACCGTGGTGCTGCTGGCCATCGGCATGTTCTTCACCGCCTGGTTCTTCGTGTATCCTTTGCGGGGGGCGCGGGGCGCGGGGGGCGGGGCGGGGCGCCCCCGGTCTGACCCTTAACGGCCCCGCCCAGCTACGAGGTCACGTCCACCAAGTACACGCGCGACATCTACAAGGAGCTGCTCATCTCGCTCGTGGCCTCGCTCTTCATGGGCTTCGGGGTGCTCTTCCTGCTGCTCTGGGTGGGCATCTACGTGTGACCGCCGCGGTGAGACAGGGGGCCGCGAGGCGGGGGGAGCGGGGCCCGGATGCTGGGGGGGGCGAGCCCCGGGACCCGCTCATGGGTGTCTTGCCCTTTCAGGCCCTGCGTGCCCGCCACCACCCGCCGGTGCCCAGCGCCCGCTCCCGCCCCCTCCGTTTTTCTATTCTTGTCAGACGCAGCTTTTCACTGATTTCTAATAAATGGAGGCGCCTTGGCCTCAGTGAATGAAGGAAGGCCTGCCGCCTCTCACTGCCCGGGGCCCCCCATGAGCCCCCAGCTTCCTGCCCTCTGCCCCCCCATCACCCCTTCTCTGATTCTCTTGGGGGGGGGTGCTGAAGGTCATACAGTGTTCCTGAGGGGAATGGTCAGCCCAGAAGAGGGGCGTGGCTTGCTGGGCGGCACCTCTTACCCACTTCTTGCCATCACAGCGGCATCTGCCCTCCTAGCCCAGACAGGCCTGGGTGAGGACATCTCACTTGGTCAAGTGACTGACCCTGGGTGCTCAGGTGCATCCACTCTGAGGGTGCACCATGAGGGAAGGAGACGCAGATGGGGGGTGCTGCATGGTCCAGCCCAGGCTGGGCATATCTACCTCAGTTTCCCCCACGAGGGGGGACAAGAATTGTAATTGCAATTGTAATTTGCTTCATACAGAGCCTGGGCCTATGTAAATGTTAGCTGTGAGATCACTGTAGTTTGTGAGCCCAGGTCCCCTTGGGGGAGGAGGTCTGGGGAAGCCCTGGGACCCCAGTTCAGAAGCCAATTACAACACAGGAAACCAAATATCAGGAGAGATGGGAATTGAAATAGTTTTTAAAAAATAAATTCCAGGGGTGGTTAGATGGCGCAGTTCAAATCCAGCCTCAGACACTTAGTAATTTCCTAGCTCTGCGGCCTTGGGCAAGCCACTTAACCCTGTTTGCCTTGCAAAAACCTAAAAATAAATTCCAGGGTGGCAGGTTAAAAATCCCACACATAGACTCCTAAAGACAGCAGCAATAGGGGTAAGTGTAAGTACAAGCTGGGGTGGGCCAGGGGTACACCTTGGGTGTTCATTGGGCAGCCTAGAGAAGCCTGGCCTTCTGAGGCCCCCTTGGGAGATGGGGGGGTCTGGGCCTCCTGAGGGAGGGGGCCCATCTGCCCTCCTGCCCTGGTCAGACCACTCTAAGGGAAAACCAATAAATCCATTAGGGAAATCCAGCTTCTGAGGCACCAGCAGGTCTCACCTTCCCCCTAATTCTTGTCCACCTGGACCAGCTCCCCACTGCCTTGGCCTCACCCCTGCCTGGGGCTCTCCCCAAGATTCCAAACTGCCCTCTTTGCTCAATTTAAACAAGTCTGACCAGGCATCCCCACGTTGTTGAGCATCTAACAACACATGCAAGTCTCCTGAAGACTCAAATACACCCTGGGAGAAGGGGGCAACCCCAACAGTGGGGGAGGAGACTAGTGGCCAAGAACCTCAGCCTCTGGGAGCAAGGGTTCAGGGCCTTCAAGCTCTTGAAGGCACCAGCTCAGTAAGCGTCCTAAGGGAGAAGGGAGGGTGTTCACATGGGGAAGCTTCTCTTGGCCCCTGTGTGGGCTCCACACCTTGGGGCTCAGTTACACTCTGGGTCATCAGGGTCTAGGGTCCCTCCCCTCTGGAAGGTCAGCCCTCCTCCCACCATGTTTGACATTTTCCAAACTAAGCCCCATGTCTTCCAAAGCTCCCCATTGGCCACAGTCACGGGTTTGAGGCCGCTGTGTTCCTTGACCTCCCTGACCCTACTTGTTCATTCAGTGACTGAAATCAGGGTCTCCTGCACCCCACTCCTTTTCGCCCCCTCCCATTCCACCCCTCCTGCTCAAAAACCTTCTGTGGCTCCCTCCTGCCCTGGGGCAGGCTCTGCTGAGACTTCCTACCCCAGCATCCTCCTGGCTCAGTGGGAGCTGGGGCAGCCCCCAAAGGATCCTCCACCTGGTGTGATGGGGGAGGGGATGATCTGCCCTCCTGGACCTTTCAGTTCTTAGCACCACCCTTGAGGAATGGCCTTGATAAGGTGGAGCATCCAGAAGAGGGCATCCCCTTTAGTGAAGACCAGAGGAGACTGGGCTAGGGGCAAGCAGGCAGCCCCCAAGAAGAGGCTGGAAGGGACAGTCACAGACAGGCTGTCCCCCAACCAGGGTATGGTGTCTCAGACCGGGCTGCCTGAAACTCTTGAAATCACAGTGCCAGCTGTGGGAGGGGTCCCCACCCCACCTTAACATGCCACCCCCTGTATGATCCTTGAGGGCAGGGTCCTCTCCCCACCCCACCCCCATCAGCTTCTCTGCATCTTTTGCCTAATGTGGGGGGGGGGTTAATGTCTGGTCAGTCAGTTTGAGGTCTGCAACCCCCTCCCTCCAGACCCAGGCCGGATAAGCTGATCACCCTCCAGGGCCTTCAAGAAGAACCCAGGCCAAGCTTGGCTACAAAGCAGTATTTATAGATTTATTTATATATATGTATATTTGCCTCTGGAACAAAGGCCAGCCAGGGGGAGCCAAGAGCAACCAAGGGAGAGGGTGGCTCCCCTCCCACCGTCAGACTTGGAACAATATAAATATGAATCTGAGCGAGGGGCAGGGAGAGCATGGGCACAGGCTGGTTAACACAGGGCAGGCGGCTAAGCAGGGCATAGCCAGAGGCCTTGGGGTTGTGAGAGCAAGCGGGCCGTTAGTGCCAGGGGTCCTATTTACAGCAGGGAGGGCTGGGGATTAGGGGGAGAAGCTAAAGAAACAAGACTGGGGGTCAGGCTGGCAAGGGGGGCCTACCAGCATCAGAATGGGGGGGCTCTCCCCCCCCTTAGGAATAAGGCAACTTTGGTCCAAAATGAACACCACCTGGGGACGTCCTCTGGGCCCCAGACCTGGCTACAGGATGGCTGGTCCCTGCTGCTAACCAGGGCAGGGCGGCCACCTCCCTGGTGCAGGATGGGAAATTCTTGGCACTAGGAAATGGTTTTAAGGCACAAGTGGCTCTGCCCCCCCAATAACAGGGACAGAGGGAAGGGGGCCATTCCCTAGAGAGTCCATTCCCTGCTCTGCACCAGGCCTAGGACAAGAGGTCCTTGGGGATGCTGCCTGCCCTTGGGTGCCCCCACACTTCACCCTGCCCTGGGAGACGTGCTTGGAGATCCCCAAGTGGCAAGGCTGCAAAATCCTCTGGGTATCCAAGGATGGGGTGTGCACAGAAGGTCAGGAAAGAGTGGGGGGCTCTGCTCCCTTCCCTCCTGTTTTCACCAGGAGCCCCCAGAGCACGGGGGAAGCATGGTAGCAGCCACTGCCGCTCATGTCTGCCCTTGGGCGACAAAGTGACCAGAGGCTGGGGGAGAGGTCACTCAGGAGGGCTGAGGACTGCTTTGGCAGTGGGTGGCTTGAGGCCGGGCAGAGCTCAGACCCACAGCCCTGGCCCTCGGGGTCTTCCCGTTTTCCCTGGTCCAAGTGCATTTTAGGAATTGGCTCCTAACAATAGAACAGACAGTAACTGCATCCCCGGGGGGGGGCACCCTCCATGCTTCCCCCCATCTGTGCTGACCAGAGCAGGGCCTGCTGGGCAGTTCAAGGGCAGCTGGAGGGTTCCCAGGCCATCTGCACCCCACCCCTCGCTGCTTACCACAGGGTGGCAGGACGGGGGGAGGGGTCCTAAAATGACCCATCCTGGGCTTCGGCCATCTAATCTAGATGTGGTGGAGAGCCTCATGCCCCCTGCTCCCAGCCCCATCTGCCAGGGAATGGGGCAGGAGGAAATCGCAAGCTTTCAGAGGCCTGGGGGTGTCATCTGAGTGAGCTCGGGGGGGTCTGAGGGTCAGTATCAGTGGCTACACCTCAGCAGTCATGTCTGGATCCTCGGCCAGCCAAGGCCCCCCCGGCCTCTCCCCTTCTCCAGGGTGTCTCAGGGTTGGGGGCAGTGGGGGGGGGCAGTAACTCCAGTGTCTGCACTTCCAGTTTCTTCTGGCCGGTCCGGGCCCAGCTTTAGTCTCTACAGCAGGAATTCCAGTGTGGACCCTGAGAGCTACAGTGTAAGATGAGGCGAACAGATAGCAGCCCCAAGGGGCGGGGGTGGGTGCAGGGTCACCCCCCTCCAGTGTAACACGGTCACATCCAGTGTGGGAGAAGAGATGAGGCCCAAGGGGCCCCCAGTCCTCAGGGTGGGGGCCCCTGGGCCTGGGGGTCTGGCTCAGTCACACAGACGGTAGAAGTGGAAGACGTAGTCAGTGACCGCCTGGGTGGACGCCTCCGAGCTGCAGTTGGCCTGACCCTGGGGAGGATGGGCGGGGAGCAGGGGTGAGCTTGTCGGCAAACCCCCTTTTCCCTCTTGGCCTGACTGGCCCCCAGAAAAGGCACCGGGCCAGGCCCACTGTTCTTCAATTCCATTTAAAAATGTCAGTTTGGGAGGATTGATTAAGCACTTCCTGTTTGCCAAGGCCTGGGCAAAGCCCCTTTTGAATCAGGGTCCTCTCGTGAGCCTTTCCCCCTCCCCCATGTGTGTTTGGGGATGGGGAGGGGGCCAGGGAAGGGGCTTCAGGCCAACACTCACCAGCAGGGCCACTCGGAAATGGTAAGCGAACTCCTGGAAGGACAAGACGGCCACAGGCCACTGGTGGGAGGTGCCCTGGGAACAAGGGGTGGAGAGCATGAGGGGCAGCAAGGACCCGGCGCCTGACGCCTGTTCACACCAAGGTCCATCTGAGGCTCAGGAAGGCAACCCAGGAGGGTGGAGGCCCATCTTGGCTCACATGAAGCTTGCAGTGACAATGGTGGCCCACCCATTCATCAAGCATTTATTAGGCACCTACAGTATACAGGCCCCATGCTCAAGCCTGGGGTTCCAGAGACAAAGAATGAAGATAGGGTGGATGTGTCTACACAGCTGAGGCCATGTCTACACAAGCTGAGGCCGCGTCTACATATCCCGGCTCTTCTCAGACCCATTTTACAGGCATCCCAGAGCCTGAAAGTGGCTGGGGCAGAACCCAAATGGCCCATACCCGAAGAGTGCCCACCTGTCCGAGATCTGACTGGGTTTTCCAGGCAGCTCAGTGGATAGAGCATCTGGCCTGGAGTCGGGGAGACTCCTTCCTGGGTTCAAATCCAGCCTGGGACAGTACTAGCGGGGTGACCCTGGACCAGTCACTTCACCTATTTGCCTCAGTTTCCTCATCTGTCAAATGAGCTGGAGAAGGGCATGGCCAACCCCTCCAGGATCTCTGCCAAGGGAGCCCCCAAAAGGGCCTGATCCTCCCCCTAAGAGTCAGACACAACTGAAAACAACTAAAATCGCCACAATCACCTCCCTTAGAATGTGGACTCCCGGGCTGGGCCCAGTGCTTTTCATATACCAGTTCATTCGTTCGTTCATTCATTCATTCACTCATTCACTCACACAACCTTGCCCCCTCCCTGTGCAATGCCCTTGCTTGGAGGTGCTGCAGAGATGCTTGCTAAGCTACCCCTCTGTTCTGGGACCCCCACGCACAGCCCCTACCTGGGTGTCGCTATGGACATGGAGGCTGCCGGGAAAGTTGCCCTCCTCACAGGGGTTCTCCTGAGATATCAGGCTGCAGAGGCTCACCGAGACCGGGGAGCTGGAGCTGGGAAGACAGTGGGAGAGGAGGCTGAACCCCGGGGCCCCCGCCCCACCAGGGCCCCTCCACCATCCCCCTCCCCAGCCCCCTGGAACATACTTCATCTGCAGGGTCAGGCTGAGGTGGAGGGGGGTGTTGCTGCTGATAGGGATGCGGTAGGTGAAGTTCCCTGGCCTGTGGGGAGCACAAATGTTGGCTTGTCAGCTGCCCCCCTTTTCCCAGTTGGTCTGGGATGGTCATGCCTCCGGGGGACCCTCTGGCCCCCACCCCAGGGAGAAGCCTGGTGACGCCTCAGGGAGACCCTCTACTCACCTGCAGGCATCACCTGGAGCACAGTACTGGGGCGTGATGGGCAGAGAGTTCTCCAGGACCTGGACAGAGCTCAGGGTGGGGCGAGCACCTGCAAGGGGCGGGGAAGTGGAGGCTTCGAGGCTGTCCGGCCCCCAGGACCCCCCCTTCCTGGTCTTCCAGTGCCAGCAGAGGAGCCCACCCATCATAGTGGAGGTGCCGGCCCGCATCCTTACCCAGCTGGCTGTCGGGGTGGGGAGGTCGGGGTGAGGCAGGGCCAGGCAGGGGGGCCTCTCGGCGGGCACGAGCAGGGATGGACAGGTTGGGGCTATTCTTGGCCTTGCCGGTGCCGGTGAAAGGGGCCGAGGGGCTGGCCAGGGGCTCAAGACCCTTGGGGGGCTTGACATGGGCGATCCCATTGGCAAAAAGGCCCCAAGACTTGGCTCTGATGCTGGTGACCGGCAGCAGCGAGGTCTGGCTGGGGCCTGTAGAGAGGCGCCGGGAAGGGGCAGGCGGCTCAGCCCACCCTCCACCCCGACTCCGTGCCTCTTCCCTGCCCACCCGACCCACCGCAGTACCTGAGCGGCTGGCAGTGGGGCTGGGGGCCCAGCTCTGGCCAGAGGAGGAGCTCGGGGTGGGGAGTGAGCAGCAAACGACTGGACAGGGAGGCCGCGGGCACAGGTCCAAGGCACGGACGGGGAGGGTGGGGGTGGAGTCTGGCAGGTCGGTGGGGGCTGCAAGGGGACCAGAGGAGAGTCAGGCTGGGCAGCCCGGGGAGGATAAAGACAAGGGGCATTGATGAAGCCCCACTGTGTGCCAGCCACTGTGCTAGGAAGCACTTTACATCTCATCTCATGTCATTCATTCATTCATTCATTCATCATTGATGAGGCCCCCACTGTGTCCCAGCCGCTATAATCTCCTTTAGTCTTTTTTTTTAAGGGTTTTTCTTTTTAGATTTTTTTGCAAGGCAATGGGGCTAAGTGGCTTGCCCAAGGCCACACAGCTAAGTCATTATTAAGTGTCTGAGGTTGGATTTGAACTCGGGTCCTCCTGACTCCAGGGCCGGTGCTTTATCCACTGTGCCACCTAGCCGCCCCTTCCTTTAGTCTTTACAAGCCTGGGAGGCAGGGCTAGCACGAGCCCATTTTACAGGTAAGGAAACCAAGGCAGGCTGGGGCTCAGTGCTCAGGCCCCTGTGTGTCTGGGCCGCAGACACAGCCACCAGCCATCCCTTCTCCCTTTCCCTTTTTTTTAGGTATGTGTGGAGGGGGGGAACATACCGGACTGGGAAGAGGGCTGGGCGCCCGGCGGGCCGCTGGAGCCTGGGGCCTGGCGCAGCTGCGTGGTCCCATAGCTCTGACTGGACCTGCCATGGGAAGACGGGTTGGGCTTGAACAGGCCCAACAATGGTGAGAGAGAAAAGGCGGATGGCGCCAAGTTAGGAGGATTAGGAAAAACAGGAGAGTTCAGGGGGCTGAGGCCCAGGGGAGATGAGGGCGAGGGCTGATGTGGTCAAAGGCAGATGAGGTTGAATCGGGATGGGGGGATGGGGCAGAGGTGGGATTTGAATTCAGAGCTCTGCCCTCCAGGGCTGGAGAGGAAAAGAAGGGGGTGGGAAACAGGGATGGGAGGACAAAAGGAGAAGCAGAAGGGGTGCCTGGCATGCCAGGGTTGGGGGCTACGAGGAAGGCAGGGACAGTCACGTACCATGGGCACAAGGCCACACTCCCCCCGGGGTCCCGGGGCCGGAGGAGGGCCAGAAGACAGGAAGTAGACACAGCGAAAGAGCTAAGGACAAGTGGAGGGGAAGGGGGGATGAAGGCCGCAGAGGAGGAGGAGAAACAGGAGACACACATCAGCAAAGGCCCCCAGGAAGGGCTGAGGAGAGAACAGTCAGACCACCCCTCCTCCCACAGGCCCCAGGGCCTGGTCCAAAGGGGGCGAGGGGGGGGTCTTCATGCAGAGAGGTGAGACAGTGGAACCCAGGGCTGCTTTTGGGTCCTCCTCCCACTGGGCCTCAGGTTCCCCCTTGGAAGCTGCCTGTGGCCCCCAGAGCCCCCAAGCCACATGGTCCCTTTTGTAAATCCACCACCATAATCCTCCCCACCCCTGCCCCAGCTTCCTTCGGCAAACTGGGGGGCCCCGCCCCAGAGCCTGTCTTTTCTGTACACCCCTTCCCCATACTACAGGGCTTAGGGATCCAGGACCTATGGAGGACGGCTCCGGGGGACGTACCCGTCCATGTCCACTAGATCCTCCTCATTCCGCAGGCTCAGCACGTACAGTGTAGACATGGACACCACACTGGTCAGCGGAGAGGGAGGGAGGGATGAGAGCCGTCAGCAGCGGGGCCCCCAGACCCCAGGAGGATGCTTTGTCCCACCCCCACCCCCTTTCTTGGGACGGTGAAGGCTAACAGAGATCGCCCTTCCCCCCCGGGTCTGACCCATCCAGCTCCCCCAAACCCCAGCAACAGAAACCCTGACCCAGGGAGATCAAGGTGGATCTGTTCCGCCTCCCAGCCCCACTGGGCCACGGGTGACACCCCTGCTGTCAGCAGGGAATCGCCTCGCCTTTGGCTAGGTCACCTGAAGGCCATGACCACCACCAGGGCGATGATGGTCCCTTGCAGGAAGCGCTGGCTGATGCAGGCCTGGTCTGGGACCACAGAGGGCGCCTGGGGGGACGGGAGATGGGAGATGCAGAGATGAGGGCGACCCGAGGAGGAAGGTTAAAGGGGTGGGGGGCTGCAGGAAGGACAAGATGGCAAAGCTCAGCAAGGTGGGGCCCGGGGCCAGGGAGGAGAAGGGGACATGGGAGACCCCACCCACTCTCCCAGGCCCTTCACCTTGCTGGCCATCTTCGGGGGTCGCTTCTTGTGGGGGACGCTCCCGGCTCGGCTGAACTGGCTGTCCGCTTGGCTGGGGGGGGGGGGGGAGGGGCCGGGTCAGAAGGTGCCGGACCACGATGCCTCCCCCCAACGGCCCTGCCCTGGTCTCCCCACCACGGCCCACCTGAAGGCCCCGGAGCTGCCCGTGGACTTCATGCTGTCCAGCCGGCGCAGCTTGGCCAGCTTGTGACTCCAACGCTCCAGTTCGTCGATGCGCGTCTCCAGGTTATCGGTCAGTTTGCAGAGCTCCTTCACGGCCCCCACGTTCTCCATGAAGATGCGCTCCTGCCCGAGACAGCCAACCCATGCACCCTGGCCCCAGGGAGGCGAGCACCCCCCAGTCTCTGTGGCCAGAGGCCCCAGACGGGCTCAGACAGCTCTGTCCACGACCGGGCCATTCCCCTAACCCCGGCCTCTGTTTCCTCACCTGAAACAGGAGGGGGTTGGGATCTCCACATCCCTTGCTCTAAGGCCGTGACTGGCTCAGATATTCCCTGTCCTAGGACCCCTCCCTGTTCTGGTCTTCTCTAGGTATTCAGGCCACACTTCTTGAGCCCTGAGGGTCAGCCTTCCCCCCAGGACCCCAGTGGGCCCGGGATCTCCCTGTTTTCCTCACCAGCCCAGCTGGCGAAGCCCACAGGGGCCAGGGGGTTGTCTGCCAGCTGAGACGGCTCCGGCCTAAGCCGTACCCAGGTGCCCCACTCCGGTCCCCTCCCCCTCCTCCAGCCCGGGCCCCCACTGACCTTGTTCACTACCAAGAAATTCTCGATGGTCTTCCCGTTGGCGAAGACCACGTCTCCAGTGTCCTTCACGGCCTCGGGGAGGATTTCCTTCACTTCCTGGGCGATGACCCCTGCACAAGGGAGAACGTCTGGGCGGGGGGCGGGAAGGGCCAGGGAGCCACAGCCAGGCGCTTTACCAAGACCGTCGGATCCTATCTGTGGTCAGCCAGGAGCTGCTGAGGGGAGATCTATGCCCAGCCCTCAAACTGTCCAACACTGCATTTTACAGAGGGGTAAACTGAGGCTTCTCAGGCCCTGTGATGCTAGGTGGAGGGCTCCTTCCTCTATCCCTCGATGTACCCCCGGGCCCATCACCAGCCAGGCCAGCTTCATACCAGTCTCTGGGGAAGTCTCGATGCCCACGCTGGCTGCAAACTCGGGTTTGTAGCTGTAGCGGACGAGCCGCATGCGGGAAATCCTCTTCAGCTGCTCGGTGGTGTCCACCTAGAGGGGCAGCAAGGCGCTGAGACTCCTGCACCTCTCTGGGGGGAGACCCCCAGGGGCTGGGGGACCAGGGAAGCCCAGCCCCAAGGCCTCACCTCCTGCACGTGCTCCTTGGCCCGTATGTCCGAGGGGTGCATGAGGGAGCCCATCACCTTCACGTTGCCATGGACGACCAGGGCCTCGTCGGGTCGGTCTGTGTTGATGCCCACGCGGCCATGATGGAAGACCGTGTCAGGCAGCTGGGCCCGCTGCCACAGGACGTCGCTGTCGCTCTCAAACTGACCCGGGTTGGAGGCCTGGGGGGGGGGGTAGAGACAGGACTCACTCCTGGCGATTCCAAAGCTTCTGGTCTCCCCCCAGGGCCCCCAGCTCCCTTCTTCTCTCCTTCCTTATCCTGCCATCTCTCCTTCCTACACCCAAAGAAACCCTTTTTCTTACCAAGGCAACCCCTCTCCGGGACCTTGGGACCCCTCCCCCATCCTCTCTAGCAGATTCCCCCAATTGCTGCCCCCTTCCTTCTCATTAAGTCTCCCCTTATGTCCCCCACCCTCCGGCTGCCACATCCAAGTCTCCTCCATTCTGAAAGAAACCTCCAGCCTCAGCTAGTCCTGGAGGAGAAGGACCTGAGTTCAAATTTGACTTCAGACACTTAATTGCCCCATTGCCTTGCAAAAACCAAAAAGAAAAAAAAAGAAAAAGAAACCCCTAGCATGTCCCTGCTGCCCCCTCTCTTCTAAAAGGCTGAACCAGCTGGTTGCCTTGGCTTCCTCCCCCTTTCAAGCTCCTGAGGTCTGGCTTCCAACCTCGTCCCTTCACTGACCATCTCTGTCCAAAGCTACCAACAATCTCCCAGCTGCCCCAGCTCCCTTGCTGTCTCTTCTCCTTCCTCATCCTCACCTCCAACACTCCTGACCACCCTCCCTTCAGGATGCTTTCTCCCTTCTTGGTTTTGGGGACACTTCCCTCTCTTGGTTGGCCTCTTCTCTACCTAACCAAGTGACCCAAGGCTCTGTCCTGGGCCCTTTCCTCTGGATGCTGTCTCCCCATCATAATGTGAGGTCTTGGGAGGCAGGGGCTCTTTTTATCTATTTACCCTTCTTTATATCTCTAACCCTGAGCATAAAATTTAGTACATAGTAGGCACTCAATAAATGTCACCCTCCAGTCTGCCTACTGACTACATTGATGCTAACCAAACCAGAAAAACACTGGCTTGAGGTGAGGGCAGGAGGGTGGGATCTTAGGGAGCAGAGAATGGTGTGGTGACTCCCAGGCCTGTCCAGTGGACAAGAGGCCCCTGGCAAGAGCCTGCAAAGTGCCAGCACAATTCAGCCCTCAACGGAGATAAGCAAGGGGCCAGTCACAAAGAGCAGCCCCAGCCTAGCTCACGCCCAGGTCCAAAGGGCTTTCTGGGGTTGAACGGTGCAGGGAGGTCCAGGATGCAGAAAAGGGGGCTCTGGGTCCTGGACCAGACCAGGTAAATGCGTTGGACTCTGGAGAAATGTGATAAAAAGAGTGTTCTAGAATCTCATCTACCTGGGAGATTGGAGATTTTTTTTAAATTTTGCCTTCATTTTCTAAATCAAAATTTCCTCTTAAAGAATTCAAATTTTGTCTCTAGAAAATTAAGAAAGAAGCCTCTCTGGACCTCAAATTTCAGCTAGACTAGAGGGATTAATGTTCCCTCCCACATCTCTTCTAGCTCTGACATTCCCCATTCTAAGGTCTTTACCAGCTCTGCCATTCCATGTCCAACTCTGACATTCCCCGTTCTGAGGTCCTTCCCAGCTCTGACATTCTCTATTCTAGATCCTTCTTTGTCCCCATATTCAGCTCTGACACTCCATGCTCTCAAGTTCCTCCCATCCCAAACAAACCCAGTTTGTAGTTGATTCTGTGGTTCTACACACACCCCAGAGACTCTCCAAGGACAGGAGGCCCCCCCAAGCCACGTGACCGGGCTTCTCTTACCCGGACGATAATGCGCTCTGAAATCTGGGCTGCCAGTGTATACGTCTGGTTCTGGGCATGAGCCTGCAAGGCCACCACCAGCATGAAGTACCTGAGATCCACATCAAGGGGATTAGCATCCTTCAGTGCTGGCCCCATCCAGCTCCCCCCCACCCCAGCCGGGCTCACCTCTGGTCCGGGTTCGGTTTGCCCTTCTTGCGCATGTTGTTGGCTGTGGTCTCGCTGAAGTGCAGGCGACCCACCGTCACCTTGGTGACTTGCTCTGGGGGCAGCGTGACCCTATAGGAGTTAGGGCAGCTAAGAAAGGCAGACCCTAGCCAAGGATGGGACCTGGGGACCTGCTCCCCGGGATTCTGGATAACAAAATCTGGTTAATGTGGATGAGCTGGTTCCTATAAGTCACTGATTCCAAATACTCAGAAGCCAAGTCCTTTCTCAGACGGGGTGAGGGGTGAAGGGTTGAGGGACTGAGGGAGACAGGACTGGGTCTTTTCTCACCAAAAAACATGGAAGGAACAAACTTAGGCCTCTTGTCCCTATTCTTACTAGTCCCTCCTAGACTTAGTATCAATAAGAAAACAACTTTATGAAAGGCACAGATGTCAGTCAAGAGGATACAAAGTAGTTGCTGACATAATGTTACCTTGAAAACCCAAGAGAATCAGTAAAAAGATGCTGCCAGAAATGTCATTTCAATAAAGTATCAAGATCGAAAATGCATTCACCCCAGCGTCAGCCTTCCTGCCCAGCAATCACAGAAACCAAGGGCAAACAATGGCGAAATACCAGAAATCCTACAAAACTCACTGAAAAGTCTGGAACCAAATCTTAAGCATCTGAAGGGTTTTTGGTGTAAAAAGGATTTTGCTTGTTTTGTTTGGTCTCAAGGACAGGAATGGAGGGAAGGGGAGTTTCAGCACATTGGAGGAAGACCCTTGTCTTGATGCCTTGGAATGGAGCCACCTCCTCATCACAACTGTCCATAGGGGGAGACTGGAGGATGCCTCGGTGAGATGTGACGGAGGGAATTTCTATTCAGGTATGGCTTGGGTCAGTGGGTCTTGGAGGGTCTGCCCCCACCCCCGTCCCCCAAGCTTCTCCCCTCCGGGGACTGGCACTCACGTGACGGGGTTGAAGGGCCGCTTGCTCCTGTCAGACTGGGACTGCTCAATATTGATGGACTGATTCAAGGCCTCTAGCTGGAGGGGGGGAGAGAGAGAGAGACTGTGGAGTTCAAGGGGCTGAATGAAATATGAAGTCCGAACTTCAATATCCCTTTATGATCTGAAAACCGCCTTCTATAGACTAGCCATCTAAGGTCATCACGGTGCCTGTAAAGCACTCACAACATGTGGAACACCAGGAGGTGGGTGCGAATGTTGACCTTCAATCATAAATGGGGACACTGAGGCCAGCCAGAGAGGTTGTGACTTGCTCAGAGTTATAAATTCAGGTCTTCCCAACTCCAAGTCCCATGCCCTGTCCACTAGCCACAGGATTACGAGTCCTTGACCGACAAGGAAACCAAAGCAAAGTGGCTTAACTGATGTCACACAATTAATAAATGTCAAAGATGGTCTCCAGATCTCTAGACTCCCTGCCTGGCACATCTCCCACCCCACCCCCATCCACCCCTGTCCCACTCTAGGGTGCCAGAGGTGGGCCATAGGGAAATCTGAATCTTAACTCCACTTTGCAAAGAAAAAAAAATCATCATAAACCCACTCACAATCGAGCACAAATATCATAGTGATCCACCTTATGGGAATGGGAAGTGGGATTAAAAAGTGCTCCAGGGGTCAGCTAGGTGGCGCAGTGGATAGAGCACTGGCCCTGGAGTCAGGAGGGCTCGAGTTCAAATCCAACCTCAGACACTTAATAATTACCTAGCTGTGTGGCCTTGGGCAAGCCACTTAACCCCATTGCCTTAAAAAATTTTTTTTTAAAATGTGCTCCAGAATTCTGTCTGTCCATGTGTTTTGGTATTTTTAGAATTAAATTTATTTAGTTTTTATTTCTTATATTTAGTTAATATTTATGATTTATTTATTCTGGGGGGTACTTTTTAGTGGGCAGCTAGGTGGCACAGTGGATAAGAGCTCTGGAGAGTCAGGAGACTCTGAAGTCAAATTAACCTCAGATGCTTACTTGCTGTGTGACCCTGGGTAAGTCACTTCACCCTGTTTGCCTCAGTTTCCCCATCTGTAAAATGAGCTGTAGAAGGAAATAGCAAACCACTCCAGTATCTTTGCCAAGAAAACCCCAAATGAGGTCACAGAGGGTTGGGTACAGCTGAAATGACTGAACAACAAACAGCAAACACTTTTTAAACTTTGCCTTCACTTTCCAAAATAAAATAATTATGATAGGTATGGGTATCAACAAATTTAAAACAAAAGGAGAGTGTATGCAACCATGGGTGATTCCAGTCTTGGTCTGCCTCAGTTTCCTTAACTGTCAAATGGAAATACTCACAGCCCCTCCCTCCCAAGAGTTATTCTTAGTCCGATCCCTTTATTTTATAGCTGGGGAAGCCGAGTCCCAGAAGGGGACCACGTGAGACCCTCCCCAAAATGGTCCCCCAGAAGCGGTCCTTGAGAGTCCAGCAGAAGGAGATGCAGGAGAGAGGAGGAAGAATAACAACCCACATTTCCAGTGAGGAAGCCTCCAGCCCAAGCCCAAGACCTGCCTTGACTCCATGCAGCTTGAGGTAGAAACAGTCCAGGGGCTTCAGACCCTCAGGAGTCTTGACATACTTGGGCTCCCCGAGCATGCCGATGTAGACGGTCACCTGGAAATGGTTCTTCTTCTGACACACAAAAGCGTCGTCACCCACGGAAAAGTTGAAGCCCTTGTCGGCATCCACCCGGTAAGTGAGCATGGGTCTGCAGGGTGGGGGCAGAGACGGGGGTTGTGCTTGGGGCAGAAGCCGTCCCAGACCTCCCAGGACGTAGGATGAGGAGGGGTCTGGCCAAGCTCCATCTGCTCTGGCTGGGCCCTTCCTCTAACACTCTCCCCCTCCTCACCTCTGCCTCCCCTCAAGGCCTAGACACACTCTCCCAGTCCTTCTGCAGTCCAGTGCCTTCCCTCAGGGGTCCTCCCCCGGGGGGGGGGAGCAGCCGCACTGGGCTGGGGGCTCCTTGGGGGCGAGGGCCAGCTCTGGCCTCCCTTTGTAACCCCCAGCCCAGTCCCCCCAATAGGACTTCTTGACTAGCTAACTGATAGTAGAACATAAGTTTCCTGAGGGCAAGGCCTGGAACATGGCAGGAACGGGACAGACGATCCATCCGTGGAGTTGGCCTGAATTCTTGGAGGAGCTGTGGGGACCCCTCACTGACCAGATCGCAGTCCCTCCCCAGGTGCCGAGGCTCTGGTCTAGCTGGCCAGTCCCAGCCGGAGCCCAGGCCTGGGGTTTAACCTCCGTGAGTCTCTCCCCAGAATTAGGCCCCAGAGGCGGTCCTCGAGAGTCCACCACAAGGAGATGCAGAGAAAGGGGATGAAGAATAATAACCCACATTTCCAGGAGCAAAGGGACCTTGGAGACATTTAAAGGGGAGGAAACTGAGGTGAATGACCATGGCCCTGAGCCAGGCCCTCACTTTCCAGGGACGAAAATGAAGCTCCAGGAGTAGACTTGTCGAGGTCAGCAGTGAGTAACAGATGTGGGACTTGAATCTGGGACCCCAGACTCCAGCTGGGGGGAGGGGGCATGGTGCACAGAGCAGGCTGGGAGTCAGGAGGGCCTGAGTTCAAATCTAGCTTCAGACACCCACTAGCTGGGTGACCCTGTAAGTTACTTCCCCATTTGCCTCAGTTTCCTCATCTGTCAGATGAGCTGGAGAAGGAAAAGGCAAACCCATTGCAGTATCTGTGCCAAGACCCCCCCCCCCCCCGGGTCACAAAGAGTCAGGACTGAACAGTCCAAGCCTCTGACTCTGACTCTGCATTTGACCGCAGCTGTCCTGAGAGATGGTCTTAGCCCTGTTTTAAAGATGGAGATGCTGAGTGGGGTCCCAGGGAGTGGCCGTGCAAGGCCCCCAGACCAGACCTGGTGACCTGTGCTGGGGGGCCTGGAAGGTCATGTCAGCCCGATGGGGGCTCAGGCACAGCCAATTGGCCTTTCAGGGGAGTTAAAGGCATCACCCCTGGGGAACTGTCGGGGTGGGGGGCAGGGGCCCCCTACTTCCATCCCCCTTACCCGCTTCCCTGGTAAATCAGAACCACCTGGAGCCCCTTCCTGGGAGAGGAGGAGGTGAGTAGGGGCTTGGGCCTGGGGGAGAGCCCGCCATCTGGGGAACCTCATCTCCGGCTGACAGCCGGTTGCCTTAGAGATGCTAAAACTATGCCAACAGGCCCCTCTCCCCAGCCCCCCACTCCCCACTCTGGCCCGGCCCACGGGTGGCCCATCCTTCCTGGGTTGGGGCCACTGCTTCAGGCCTGGGAAGAATCCCTAACCTGGAAAGCTCCGAGGGGCCAGGCACCGGCCTGCACAGTCTGCTCAGCCCCCCGTCCGCCTCCACCTCTCAGAGAACAGAAAGCGAGCGGGGTCCGCTGGGAGACCTGGGTGGGTGAGGGTCGCGGACAGGACAGGAGGACCTCAGCTTCTTCCCACCTGAGTGACCCTAGGCAGGTCACTGTCCTGGAGTCTCACCCCTTCCCCAGCAGAATAAGGGGCTTGGGCCAGCTGACCGCCAACCTCCCAGCTCTGAATGCTCCCAGCCTGTGACTCAGTTTCCTCCTCTGTCACGGGACGATGGACCCGTCTGCCTATCTCTCAGAGCAGTGGGGAAGGAGGGAGGGGGCTGACATGATCTAAGAGAGGGATTTGAAATGCAGCCTGGTGCTGAGCCTCCGGCCTGCGCTGCCCCCAGGTCTCCACTAGTGGGCCCTGAAGCCCCACATCGCCCCAGGCCCAGGCCCTCCTGCGCCCCAGGACTCGGGCCATGCAGTGCTCTGACTGCCAGGGAAGGAACGGGGAGAGGAGGGGGAGGGAGGAAGAGGAGGGAGGGGAGGAGGAAGGAGGAGAGAAGAGGAGGAAAATGGGGAGGAGGAAGAGGAAGAGGGGAGGAAGAGAGGAAAAGAAGAGGAAGAGGAGGGAGGGGAGGAGGAGGAAGGTGGGGGAAAAGGAGGAAGAGGAGCGGGAGGAAAAGGGGGGAAAATAGGGAGGAGGAAGAGGAAGAGGGGGAGGAGGAAGAGGACAAGGGCTCCTGAGATCTGGTTAATCTCCAGCTGGGAAAAATGGAGGACTCGCCACCACCTCCCTCACTACCTCCCTCTCCTCCTCCTCCTCCTCCTCATGTCCTGAACAGGCCTTCGCCCACCCCAGGTAGGACAAGGCTGCCCCGAGGCTCTGGGAGGAAGGAAGGGAGTGAGTGCCCCTACAGCCCCCACCCGCCTGGAGCCCGGTCACTCACAGCTCTTTGTAATTGGCATCGTAGAGGGTGGCCCACTTGTTCTGTTGGTGCGGCTGCCATTTTATAGACTGGTAATTGGGGTCCAGGTAAGAGCCGTTCAGACTCTCGTTATCCTGCATGAGGCCTAGGAGGAAGGGGCCCTTGAGCTCGGGTCTGCCCGTCCAGCCTGTCCTCCCATCTCAAAACGCTCCCCTTTGCCTGTCCAAGTGGCAGTGCCAATGGACATCTCTGCCCTTTCCCCATCTCC
Source organism: Macrotis lagotis (assembly GCF_037893015.1). Classification (NCBI taxonomy): domain Eukaryota; kingdom Metazoa; phylum Chordata; class Mammalia; order Peramelemorphia; family Peramelidae; genus Macrotis; species Macrotis lagotis. The sequence continues at coordinate 286,744,602 of NC_133660.1, forward strand.
ATCCATCCTCCCCACAGGTGCCAGTGGGCACCTGGGCTTCTGATGGGCTGGGGAGAGAGGAGGCACACATACCTGGAGAAGGTGCCCCCTGTGGGTGCCAGGGTGGTGTCTGGACTCTGGCAATGCTGAGGGGCAGGGATCCCGGGCCTGGCGAGAGGGGCCCTGGCTGATGCCAGGGTGGCGTTGGGGCTCTGGCAGGATGGAGGGGCAGGGAGGCCACCGTCCCTGGCTCCTGTTTGATCATCCCATTGAGCATCTGGGCGTTGAGGGTGTTGGGGGGTGACTCGGAGTGTTTCCTCTTCTTAGAAGGGTGGGCAGGGAGCCTGGCAGGATGTCGGGACCTGAGCTGTGGTGGGGTGGGCACCTCCCTGGCAGGAGGAGCCCCTTGAGCCCTGTCCGGCCCTTTCCCTGCTATCTGTCTGCGTACTCTCCCATCTCTAAACTTGCGCCTCTGACCAGGACCCCCTCCTTCAACGATGCCTAAGGAATGCCCCCCACTGGCTCATGTGCCCCCTCCTCTACTTCCCTCATCATCAATCAGACCCTCTAACAGAATCATCTGTGTGGCTGTGTCTTCCTCCCCTTAGCTTAAGCTTGGGGGGGGTCTGCACCCTAAGCTTCTCTCTCCCCCCAAGAGGCGCCTTGTGCCCTGCCAGAGTCGGTGTAGTTTGAATAGAACTGAACTGTTCGAGAAGAGGCAACATGGCGGGATCCAGGAAGAGCAGGACATCCTGGGGCCAAGGTAAGATCGAGCCCTCCCTTCTCTTGGCCTCAGTTTCTTTCTCTGTCAAACGAGATCAGGCTGAATAGTGGCCAAAGTCCCGCAGTCTACACGCCTGCCAATGACTCTCCTCTCCCTGATATCTTCACACGCCTCGACGGACTCACCGTCTGCAGCCGTGTGACACAAGGCTGCCTCAGTTTCCTCTTCTGTAAAATAAGCTCAGCCTAAATTGGGGTGCTTAACATGCGGTCTGTAAACATTTTTTTAATATTTAAGATATTCATTTCAATATAATTGTTACCTCTATTTCCATGTATTTTATTGGCTGCCTTAAAATATCTTGGTATTTCAGTAAATCATCAATGGGATCCATGACCCCAAAATGGCTCCTGACCCTTGAGCTCACTTGATTTGGGGTGTCTTCCAGCTCCAAAGGCTGACCCCCGCTTCCCATGGGGAGCACAGTGGTCTACTACCTAACTGCCTCGGTTTCCAACTGCAAACTGAGGTCAGCCTGGATGATATCTCAGATCTCCAAGCCTATCAGTTCTCCCTGTCTCCCCTTTGTCCTCCTCTGGAATAACCAGCCTCTTCTCCGGGGCCCCCCTCCTCCTGGCCCTCCCCACTGTACAAATCATGGCCAAGGGATGACGCCAGCCCCCCTCGCTATCAATGAGGGCTGCACGATCTCACCGCAGGCCCCATTATCGGCCCATGAAGCCCAAATGCCTCCTTGTCATCATACCCCCGGCTCCCACTGTCCTGCGGGGGAAGAAGGGGGTGCTTACTCAGCTCCGTGTTGCTGCAGCAGCTGGTGAAGCATCTGGGACTGCTGGGCATGGTGCAGGTCTCCGGGGGCCACACCCTGTGCCACGGCGTAGGGAGGCATGAGAGGCTCTGCCTTCATGTAGAGATCCCGCTGCAGGACGGGGTAGTGGGGTGGGGGGGGCAGGGGAGGACCGGTCAGGTGGGCCGGAGGAGGGGGAGGGCCCGCCAGGTGGGCCAGAGGAGGGGGAGGGCCAGCCAGGTGGGTCCCGGGAGGCGGAGGGGGAGGGTGCTCCAGGCGGGAGGGGATGCTGACGTGGCACATATTCTCGGGGGTCATCGTCCGCAAGAGGTGAGGGTCTTTGGGAGAGGGAAAGAGAAATAATTAGAGAAAAGGAGCTGGGCCCTGCCACCTACCCAGAGCCCTGCCTCAGTTTCCCCTTCAGCTCTCTTATTGTCCTTTCCCGGACTCCTTCCCTCTCCTGAACTTTGGCCCAGACACCGGTCATGTAAGCTGAGGCCAGAAAAGAAGAGGAAGTGGTACCGAGGAGGGTCCCCTTCCCCTTCCTGTACCCCAAGAAAGCCACTTCTCAGCTCGGTGTCCATCTCTCCGTTCCTCCGGGAGGAAGGGCTCCTCCCTCACACCAGTCCGGACCTGCCCAGGCCATGTGTCTGCACAGAGGGCAGGAGGCCCAGTGGCCTGATGGCCAGCGAGGCCGCTCTCCTAGGCCTCAGGGCTGTACCACTGCCATCAGGGTGGGGGGAGCCTGGGCCACCCCACTGGGCTGAAGCCAAGGCAGGGCTGGTAGATCAGCAGGCCCGTTGAGCACCAGGCAAAAGGGAAGGGAGACCTGGCTGGAAACCCCCTCCCCAGGCCCATTCAAGGGGGCCCTCTCAGAGCTGGCAGCAGGCTGCCCGCTCCCTGCTCAGAAGGTGATGGTCACCAGCCCCATGGGCCATCCCAGGCTGCCCGGCCTCTCCTGCCGGGGAGGTGCCCCAGAGAAGCAGACCCTCCTCCCTTCCCCCTTCCCCCGAGGTGGAGGGGCCGTGGTGGGGAGGGGGGTAGCTCCCTTTGTTCCCCCCAGAGGAATTCCAGGCATGTTTCTGGTAAGATAAACACAACTCTTGACCCCTCTCCCAGCTACACTCCCCAAGCCGTCGGTCAGGGAGCCGCCAGGGTACGAAGGCCCCCCCACCAGACACAAACCACCCCCTCCCCACAATCAGTGGCTGGTTCTCAGTTCCAGGAAGGGGGGAAGGCGGTGAACAGCCCACCCCAGCTAAGCTCCAGCCACCAGAGCCACCTCCCGGGCCCCCAGTGGTAGGCCAGGCCCACACTTACCGCCAAAGGCCGAGTGCATAGTAGCCCCGGCAGGCTGGGCTGCATCTCGGGGACCCAGAGGCAGCCTCTGGGGCTGGAGCTGGACGCAGCTCCCCGCCCGTCCTGCCAACCCTAGTGCCCCCCACCCCCACCCCACCGCATGAACAATAGGCAAAAGCCAGGGAGTATTTGCCCAGTGATAATCTCCCCACGTTCAGCGGGAGGCTGCCTCCCTCCCCTGCCTCCCCCCACACCCCGATAACACAGCGCCAACCACTTTCCCAAAAGCCAGAGGGGGAGGGAGGTGCCCGCTGGACTTACCATTCACCTGTTGAGGGGAATAGGCCTCGGAGCCGGAGTCTGGAGGGGAATCGGGCAGAGCGCTGTGGAGAAACAGAGCCCAATGTTGCTCGGGCTTCCCTACAACCCACCGGGGCCTTCATGGGCACAGGGAATCCAGTGCCCCAACGGGGTCGCTTCAAAGTGCTCTCAGAGTTTCTGAGTGTAAAACTCAGTGAGAAAACTGAGGCAGAGCTGAGCTCAAAGGAACCCAGTGTACAGGTGAGGAAACTGAGGCTCACAGAGAAGACGCCCAAATTCACACAAGCAGCAAACAACAGGCCCGGAACCTCTGACCAGGCCTCCTGGATGGGCCTCGAGCAGGGGGATGGGACCTGGCACCCACCGCGGGGGAACTGCCCACAGCCGGGGCCCTCAAGGTGGGAAGACAAGGCTGGGGCTCCTTCCTTGGGCCTCCCCCACCCATCCCTTCCATCTATCTTTGTGAACCTTGGATATAGTCAATTATTTCCATTTTTCCACCTTCATCAAAGTGGAAGCTCCTTGAGGGCAGACCCTGTTTTTGCCTATCTTTGTACCCCAGGCTTAGCACAAGCTTGCATACAGCAAGGACTTAATAAATGTACATTGACTTGATTTGACTTCTTCATGAGAGCTTCTGTCGCAAGGATGAGGGGCCAGCGGGTGGGGGGAAGGGGGAACAGTTCTCGGGCTCCCTCCCATGAGCCCGCTTGGCCGATGCCAGCCCAGGGCCCAGGCTTTCAGGAGTATGGGCCACGGAAGGCTCTGCAGCTGGCCACTAGGTCCAGCCGGACCCAGACCCGACTTCCTGCCTCCACCCAGCTCCCCCATTTCTGCCAAAATCCAATGTGGGGGCAGGGCCCAGACTCTTCCAGAGCCCCTCCTGTGCGGGCCCTCAGCAGGAAGGGGGCAGGTGTGGTGTCCAGGTGGCTGGACGCCCAGCTCCTGGAGGGGAAAGGAGGGTTCTTTTTTATCAGTGGCTCAGGCAGAGGAAAAATATGAACCCAAAAGGTCATGATGTACCCAGCAAAGCCCTCCTGGAAGAGTGGGAGGACTGGAGGGAGTGGCTGGGCGTGACAGGTCTTGGGGGGGGGGGGGCCCTGGCTCTGCTCTCCCTGGGCTAGGCCGCCTGCCTTCCCAGGCAGCCTAGAGACTCGGGACCCTCAGATGGGGCAGAGAGAATGGGCAGGCAGGAGGGCAGGGCCTTCGCGGCAGCCCAGCTTCTAGGGATATGGGGCAATTTGGGGGGAAGGAGTCACCCCCTCTCCAGGGCTCTTCCCAGGACAATGACCATCGCCTCATCTCACTTCACTGCCTAGCACCAAAGGGGGGTTGAGCCATTAGCTGCTTTCTTAGCTAGAAAGACCTTCAGGGGCTTCCCCCCACCCCCTCATTGGCCTCCCTCCAAACAAGAAGCAAGCACCTCCATCCCAGAAGCCCAGAAACAGGAGGAGAGGGGCTGGGGGGGGGGGCAACACGGAAGCCTCTTAAACAGGAGGAAATCTATAACGGTGGGGGAAGCAAGGGGTCTCCCCTTGCCAAGTATGCTTCTCACCTTGGGTTCCTCCCTGGACAGACGGAAACCATGGATGACCCAGGACAAGAGTTTGGGCACCCCTCCCTTGTCAGTCTAGGTCCAGAAGACTGAGAGGACCACTGAAGGAGCCCAGAGGTTTGTCAATTCAACCTGGCCCCTACCCTGGGGTCCCTCCAAGGTCCCAGGGCTCCCAAAGGAAACCCTACTGACCCTGCTCCATAGCAAGGTTGCCATTTTTAGAGAACTGGATCTTGAGTCAGGAAGACCTGAGTTTAAATCCTAAATTAGAAACTTGCTGGCTATGTGAACCTTGTCTGCCTCAGTTTCCCCATCTATAAAATGGGAACATCTACCTGCTAGAGTTCTAGGTTTGCAAAGCACTCTACAAATACCTCATTTGATCCTCCCTACAAACCTGGGATGTGGCGCGATGCCCTTGGCTGATGCCCTCTGTCTACACCACTACAAGTAGCTAGACAGGGAAGAATTGCCAGAGGACTTTGAGCAAGGACACTAGGGGACACCCTGGATCTGGCCCAGCGTCCCTCACACGGCAGATGCATAATAACGGGACTCACTGGGGCAACCAGTGATGAGGATGATGGGAGGTTCTCTTGTTCACCTCGCCCTCCCTGGAGGGGAAGGGGGTCTCAGCATCTAGGCTATAGCCAATAGTGGAGGTCTCCTAATGTCCCTCTTCCCTGAACTCCTAGTTTCCTTCATAACTCATTAAGCTTCTCTCATCTAAATCTCTCGGGGATGTCCGAAAGCGGAATCAGGCCCCATCGGAGGTAGTGAGCTCCCCATTACGGATGACCCCTTGTAGAAGAGATCATCCTTGTAGGATTGTAGATCAATCCTTATGGACAGGTCAGGGTGGGGCTGAATGGCCTCCAGTAAAGGCCCCCTCCTTCTGCCATGTGGTGGGCAATGAGCAGATCCCTGGCCCAGGTGGAGAGGAAATAAAGGAATCCAAATGATGATAGCCACCTACCAGCTCCAATTTGCCTACTCTGGGTCATGGAGCCTGATAGACAGTAGGCGATTAATAAATGCTTCTTGGTCAATTGATTGTAGATGATCACAGAATATATGGGGGGGGGGGTAGAATGTGGAAGACTGAAAAAGGTAGGAGGGGGCTGGGCTGTGAAACCCTGTTTCAAACAAAGCACTTTCTATTTGATTCTGGGGATTGAGAGGTTAGAGTAAGGGAGTGACTGGTCACTTTAGGGAAATCACTTTAGAAGGAAATGGACAAGAGCAGGAAGAAAACTAATGAACAGAACTTGGAAAAGAGGGGGGAGGGGAAGTCACAGGAGCGAGGGGGCTCTCAAAACCAGGGAGGGCTGGAAGGTGGAAGTCTCAAGGGCCTGGGCAGTCTCCTTTGTGCCTCTGCATCCCATTGGAGAAGAAAATGACCAGCCCTCCGGTGTCATTGCCAGAAAACTCCAAATGGGGTCACGGAGAGCTGGCCGTGACGGAAACGACAGAACAACAAAATCCCACAGGGTCCAGCATCAGTAGGCATTTAATAAATGCCTGTTGAATGGAATGAGTTACATAGATTCTGAAGATCAAAGCCAGCCTCGACTGAGTGCTTACTATGTACAAAGCACTAGAGATCCAGAAAGAACAAGTCCATCCCCTACTCTCAAGGAGCTCACATTCGAATGAGAGAGACAATCATAAATTTAGGGCATTACAGTTCATCTTGCTAGAATCCCTGATTTTTCAGAGAAGTAAACTGAGGCTGAGAGAACAAGAGTCGAGAGTCTCCTCGCTAATAATGAGCTGGTCTGAGATTCGAATCTAGATCCTACCTGGGCTACCTTTTTCCCAGTCTTAAACTGACCTCTCTTGAGAGTCAAAGGAAGCCTAGCGTCCCACTCCCGTCCCCTTCTCCTCGATCCGGCCAGGATGGATAAATCTCTGTTTAATCGATAGTTACCAGTGAAGATGCAACAGACTCTAAGCCTCTCCCTTCATGCTTATTCTTTGCTCTTGAGGGCCCTCATGACCTGATTGGCTCCCCCTTCCCCACTCCTTCACCCCCGTCACCACCGTAACTGGACCATTCTGGGGTCCTCTGGCTTGGGTGCCTGTTTCTGGAGAAGCCAGTGCTTCCAAGGCAGATCCACCATGATTTTAGGGGAGGTGGGAAGGGGCTCAAAGGCTAACTCATGTTTGGAGAAGACCCTCTCTACGGCCTCCCTAGACTTCTAGGTTGAAGACCTCAAAAAAGGAAAGCCCTCCTCCTTCCCCAGACTGTGGCACAGCTTCATTCTCCCCCATATGAAACCTGGCTTGGCATCTCTGTCACTTCCACCCTCTGTTCCTGATTCTGTCCCCCCTCCATCTCCTCTTGGGAATATGCAAAGAGAAGTCCCTTCCACCTGGCATCCCTCCAAGTCCTTGAAGATGGCCACCATGTTTCCTCTCTGGGCTAAGCGCAACCATTTCACCCTTCTAGGACCCAAAGTCCCACATCATCCTCTCCTGCCCATGGCCAGCATGGTGCCAGGCCTTAGACAATGGCCTCCATAGAGACCTGGAGGGAACTGGGAGACTGTGCTGAGGCACAAGGTTCCAGCCTTCATGGGGCAGGATCCAGGGAGCTCAACCCCAAGGATGAGGCCAAGAAACCTAGGGCCCGCACCAGAGCCAGACATCTTCTTGTGGCCCTCCTGGTGCCCTCTGTTGGGCGCGCCAGGGGGTGAGGCAAGTGCCTTTGTATATACGATTGAAGTCAGAGGGCACAAGTGGAAATTCGGATGAGACAATCTCAGAATAGAGGAGCGAGGAAGGCCCTCATAATCCAGAGGTCCCAAGGCCTAGGTTGTGAGCTGGGCAAGGCTGTGCAGGCCTTCATTTTGGAAAGAAGGAAACCAAGTCTTGGAAAGGTGAAGGGGTCAAGAGGCAGGATAGAAGGTTCAAATCCAGCCTCAGACACTAGCTGCATGACCCTGGGCAAGTCACTTCACCTCTGCCTGCCTCAGTTTCCTCACCTGTAAAATGGGGATCACAATTGCACCCAGCTCCCAGGGTGATTTTGAGGATCGGATGAGATAATATTTGTAACAACCTTCCCAACCTTTTAAACGAACGTTGTTGTTGATGTGACCCATACAGGTAAGTAATTAATGGCAGACCTGCGATTTAAATTCAGAGGCCCAGAACTGAAGAGTGAGGGGTCCTCTGGCCCACCCTCCACCCCGTCCCAGGAGGAAGACCACCCTCTTTGCTGGGCAGCCCCCTCCCTTGGGGCCAGCTTTCCTGACACCGAGTCTAGATTTATCTGTAACTTCCCTCCGGCTCTGGATTTTGCCCAGCGGTCAAGTGTCCTACCAAGGGGAGGCACAACCCAGAGGAGGCCATAGGACCCCTGTAGCCCAAACCCAATTTTCCTGAGCTAAAATGGACCCCAGGCCATTGAATGGCAGGGTTGGGAGGGGCCTCAGAGCCTAGAATAAGGTGGAAGAGTTCAGTTTCTTTGTCTGAGACCCAGAGAAGGGCTAAGTATATGTGTCCAGGTGCTTAACAGGTATGGACACAGGAAATGTCTGGACACATGGGTTCCCTGGGGTGTTTGTGAGAGTGGCATGATCAGGGTGGAGGGGCAGTGCTTCTAACTCTGGTCAGCTGGTTCCAAAGGCCACAAAGTGCCCATGCTGGAAGGACCCTTTGAGGTCACAGAGGGGGGAGCTGAGGCTTCCTTTCCTGCCCACTCCCTGTGCAGACCTGGCCCCTGGCCAGCGTCCAGACACCAGCTGCTTCTCATGCCCCTCAGCCAAGGCTGCCCTCTGGGGTGGTGCCTGGCCACACCCAGTGCCTTAGGGCTGGGGGCCACTGGAGCCCCTCCCTGTCCCTCCTGCCCCTGCCCAGCCCCATCCTCACTCACCCTGGGGCATAGGTTGCCTTGGGCTCCGATTTGATGGGTGGCCCCGAGCCCCCGCTCAGGCAGTGTCCCACAAAGCCTTTGGGCACCGCCAGACCATTGTTGTTGTTGATGTTGAGATGGGCACTGAAGCCAGGCCCGCAGGGTGGGGGTGGGAGGGGGCCATGGCGGCCTGAAGAGGGTCCTCCCCCACCCCCTGGAGGGCTCAGGTGATGGCCACTGCTAGAGCCGGGGGCTGCTGTGGATCCAGAGGGCTGGGTGTGTGGGTAGCCGGCAGGAGCAGGGATATCGGGGAAGCAGCTGTGGGCAGAAGCAAAGGGATCAGGGATGGATTTGGCCAGAAGTCCAAGGCGCCAACCCCCAGCCTAGCAGATGGAGCACTGAGATGGGAGCAGGGAGTTGTGGGTTCTAATCCTGCCTCATACACATCCCAGCTGGGTGACCCTGGGCATGTCACAGAACCTCACTCTCTCAGACTCAAGATTCTTTGTCTGTAAAATGGGCAAAATAATCGCCCCCAACTCCCAGGGGTGTTGGGAAGATCAAGTGAGATAATACATTTCAGTACTTTGCAAACCTTAAAGATACAGGAATGCCAACTATGATAATACTAATACAAATAATTATAACTTTGGGGTGGAACTTGTAAGTTTACTATGTTCTTTTCTTAGCAGAATGCACTGTAATGAGGTTTGGATCCTGAGTCAGAGGCCCTGAGCTCTAAACAGGGTGATGCCACCTACAACCTATGTGTCCCTGAGTAAGACGATGACCCTTCCTGAGCCACAGTTTCCTTCTCTGTTAAATAAGGCTGGCCTAGACGACCTCTGAGGTCCTGTCTAACTCTATATTTAGGGGCTGTGATCCAGCGCCAGTCAGGGAGGGATAGCAAAAATGATCATCTTCCCACTTTCTAGAAATGCAAAGTGAGGCCGCCCAATATCAGATCCAGGCTGAGCCCAAGAATCGAGCTACTTTCCCAACACCAGGTGGGGAAATGAGTTGAGAGCATGAACCTCCCTGAGGCTCAGCTGTTCAGAGCTCCCCGTAATGCCTAGAGGCTGCACCAAGGCCTTCTGTGGCCTGGCTCCATTTGCTTGATGACTTCCTTCTTCGGGGGCCTGGAATGCTCTCACTCCTCAACTTGCCTCTTCAAATCTCTGGCTTCCCCCAGATCAATGGTTGAATGCCGTCTTCTGGGGCAGGCCTCTCCCCACTGAGATCCTTCTGCTCTGTCTGTCTCCCATCTGCGTTTATTTAGGTGTACGTTGTCCCCCCACTAAAATGGGGTCCCATGGGGGAGGAACTCATTTGTTGCTTTCATTGGAACCCCAGCACAATTCTTAGAACATAATTAATAAATGTTGACTGAGGAGACAATGGACTGGTTTGGTTTTCCTTCTTTCCAGTTGGTCCCAATCCTACAAAGTCTGACTTCCTTAAGATCACATCCACCCACCCCATCCAATCAGGTGCCGACTCTTGTCAGTGGGCCTCCACTCCATCCCTCCTGCTGGTCCTGTCTCTGTATCCTAGGACCCCTTCTCTACTGCAGACCTTCATCCCTTCCCAGCTAGCCCCCTGTCCCTCCCCCCTCCAACTTCTCCCCTCTCCATAGCAATAGCAAAGCCAACTTCTGCATGCATAGACCTACCAGGCCATAAAGACCCCCACCCTATTCACAGGGGAGGAACAGAGGCCCTAAGAAGAGCTAGATGACCTTTCCAAAAGGGAAATTTTGATGTTTAAGACCCAACTCGGCAGCTTACTAGTTGTGACCTTGGCCAAGGCACTCACTCCATCTTGGAGACTCAGGTTGCCCATCTGTAAAATGGGACTTTTCTTGTCCCACCTCCCTTCAAGAACCTGAACGAAGGTCCTCTGCTTGGGAAAGTCCTTCACTTCAAAAAGCAACCTTGTGGAACCTTCTTCTCAGACTCTACTTGAGTGACTCTGATCACTCCCCAGGCCTCAGTTTCCTCCTTGTCTGCCTTCTGGGTCCAAGTCTATGAACCTGGGATCCCACCTCAGAATGCTCTCATTTCTTAACAGAGTGTGAGCCACCAAGAGATCTCTGCTGCTGATCAAGAGCATCTCTTATCTCTAGAGAGAAGAGCATGCTGGTAGCACAGGGCCTGGAGTCAGGAAGGTTTGGGTTTGAATTCAGCCCAGATACTCATTGGCTATGTGCGACTTGAGGTAAGACATCACTTCTGTTTGTCTCAGTTTCTTCAATTCTCAGGGTTGTCTTGAGGTCCAGATGAAATGATATTTTTAAAAATTGTCTGTCACAGTGCGTGATCCATAGTAGATGTTAAAGACGTGTTCTCCCCCCACCCCCAGCTTCCCAGGTTTTCAAAGTAATTTCCTTAACAAGAACCACATGAAGAAGGGGTTTTGGTTAGGACCTTCCCATAGGAAAGTGAAGCGGAACAGAGCCCCATGAGCCATCCTGGCTCACACCCCTTCGTGGCCAGAGCTGGGATTCATCAGCATTTCTGCAGAATCCAGGCACCTGGCAGCTCTTTCCTCTTCCCCTTTGCCTCTTGGGAACTTGGGTGATCCATTCATTTCAGTCATGTCTGACTCTTGTCGACCCTATTTGGGTTTTTTTTAAAGCAGAGATACCAAAGTGGGTTTGCCATTTCCTTCTCCAGCTCATTTGACAGATGGGGAAACTGAGGCAAATAGGGTGAAGTGACTTGCCCAGGGTCACACAGCTAGCAAGTGTCTGAGGCCAGATTGGAACTCATGGAGATGAGTCTTCCTGACTCTAGGTCTGATGCTCTATTGACTGTGGTACCTCCTAGTCTCTCCCAGAGGCGCCATCCTTCTGTTCTCTAATTACTTTGAATTTCTTTATCTGGGTATATAATAAATTCCCTCCTGCTGTCTGAGTAACGTAAGCTCCTTGAGGTCAATGACTGTTCTATCAGTCGCTCAACAAACATTTATTAAAGGTTGGATGTGGGCAGATCCCAATATTAACATGCTATTTTGACTTTGTCTTTTGGCATCATTTAACAATAGCAATGATAATAATTATTAACAACTAATTACCTAGGAACAATCTATCCCTTAAACTATATTAACAGTTTAATTGAATAGTTTTAAAAAATAGTTCATTAAATAGTTAATATTCATATAGCACTGCAAACACATGCTCACACACAGACAGGTCGGCAAAGCCTCTCACATCTAGAGGATCTCATCTGACCCTCCTGTCTACCCACTAGTGGGGAGGGTACTATGAAGACCTGACTTTTACAGATGAGGAAACTGAGGCTGAGAGAGGTTTGTTCCTGGCCAGTACTTTGCAGCAGTGGGTAAGAACTAAATGATTTTTCCCAACTACAATATTCCATCTCCCACCTCCATGCCTTTGACTGGCCTGAAATATCTTCCCTTTCCCTTTCTCCCTCTTGGAATCTTGTGCTTTCTTTGGGGCTCAATTCCTAGAGCAGGGAAGGCCTTTCCTTGATCCCTCACTTGCTCCATTCCCAGCCCCTCTCCAAAGAATGATGAACGTACAGTTTGGTTCAATTTCTCATCTGCTGTTCCTACACCCCAGTAGAATGTAAGCCTCTCGAGGCCAGGATGATTAATTCCATTTTATAAAGGGGTAAACCAAGGTTGAGTTGGGAAGAGATTTCTACAGCCTCTCTAAAGGCTACTAGCCAGGGGACCATTACCTCTTCTGCCCCCGTCCCTGGGAGACTGGCCACAGGAGCCCATGCAGGGAGAGGGCAGGGTGCTGGACAGGACTTACATGTCTGAAGAGTCCTCCTTGCTGATATATTCCTCCAGGATGCTCGTGTCTATGTTGGATGGCTCCAGGGCCCCATTGATGTCATGGCCTGAGTGAAGGAGAGAGTAAAGGAGGGGGTTCACACAAGAACACAGCTGGAGAGAAACCAGCCCCCTATACCCTCCAGCTGCCAAGAACCCAGGCAACTGATTCTCTCCCTGCAGACTGGAGAGACCAGGAAACCACTGCATCTCTCCATCTCATTCCTGAGAGCAAGCCTGGGGCAAACAGTCAGAACATAATCAATGTCTATAGAGTGAACCCCACTTCTAGGTGGGCAGGTAAAAGCTGCCGAAAGTCCTCCCAGCTCTCAAATCCTACAAATAAATGGATGCGGTCCTTTGGCTGGTCCAGTTACGAGCAGGACAGATGCTCTCAGCTCCAGCCTGGAATGTCTCTCCTCCCAGAAGCCTTCCTGGGCTGCTCCCACAAGTTCCACTGGTCACCCAGCACCATCTTCCCTCTATGGACCATCCCTCCTCTCTTCCTTCTAACATTTCTATTTCCATCTTTTGATTTTTATATCACCTTCATCTCTCACAATGAGCCCCCTCCCCCACCGCCAACCCAGTTTCCGTCTCTGTCCTGAGCCCCCATCCTCCAGTCCCCATTGCTTAGTGGACATGCCTATCTGGACGTCCTCTAGGCAGCTCCAACTCAACACGCCCCAAACAAAATTCTCTTCCTCCTCCTCTTCTGAATTTCCCTATCACCATCCAAGGGACTTCCATGACTCTGTGACTCAGTCCCAGAGCCACAATTTAACCAGATGGCAAATAACTATCAAACCGAGTCACTGAGCCATTATCAGGTGCCGCCTACTGTGTACAGGCAGGTGCCATGCTGAATCTCCTCTATATTTCTCACATAGCCCCTTCCTCTTCACTCACATGGCCAGCATGACCTAGACTGTCCTAAGAATCCTTTCCTAACTGGTTTCCTTGCCTCGATGTCTCCCCATTGCAACCCTTCTTTTTGGCTGCCAAAGTGATTTTCTTAACATGTAGAGCTGACTGGGTCACCCCTAGCTAAATAAACTCCAGGGGCTCCCTAACATCTCCAAGATCCAGTATGAACTGCTCCATTTGGCCCTGACAGCCCTCTCCTCTCTCTTCGGTCTGTTGACTCATTGCTCCCATTCACGCATTCTCCAGCCCCTCTTGCAAGCTGACAGGGGCAACTCCCTGAACCCATGCTTTCCTTCAATGCCTTTCTTTCCCCCCCCATTGCGAACACTTCCTCTCCACATTCCTGTGTATTGGCCTTGTCTATTTGTGTCCATTCCCCTGAGCCGCTCTTTCACCCTCCAATAGACTGGAAACTCCTTGAGGGCAGGGCTGATTTGGTTGATGTGGCTCCTAGCTCACAGTAGGTGCTCAATAAGAGCTCAATGACCGATCACGTTCCTCATGATCATGCTGTACAATTCTCATTTTCCCAAAAAGGGAAACTGAGGTTCAGATAGGGGTGCCAACTTTCTTAAAGTCACTCAGCTCAAAAGTGGAGTGGCCAGAACTGGAGCCCAGAGGGTCTACTGACTCCAGGCCCATGGCCTCCTCTTCCAGATTCAGAGAATCTCAGATGGCTGGCCCACCCAGGGCCAAGAAGTGCAAGAAGGAAAACTCTTTCCCAGAAGTCCAAAATAGGCTTGTTTAGCACCCGCTTGCAACCCCTGGGAAGAAGACCTTCTGACATTTGTAAAGTCCTTCATCAAGTCAGTAAGTAAGCCATTATTAAGCACCTGCTGTGTGCCAAGACTAGGCTAGGTATGGGGGAAGTTTCCATTCTGTTCCGGAAGGGAGCCTCATTGTTTGCGTGACATTGCCCAGATCCTACCTTTTTCTGGGCTCGAATGTCCTCATCTGTAAAATAGGAGTATATACTGGAGACTTCTGAGTGCCCTTGCTCTAGACCCTCTCTGGGGCCTGGAGCCCAGTGCTCCATCACCCTGGTTCTGGGTCCCAAAGCCTTCCCACCCAGTGATTCTTCCAGGAGCTCTGGCAGAGGAAGAGAGCTGCCCTCTCCCTGCCCCTACCTATTGAGGGGGAGATTCATCAGGCCCTGCCCAGAGGAAATATCTACCCAACCCTGGGCCCTCCCAACTCTGTTCTGAGATGCCAAGCAGGGGAGGGAAGGAAGGAGGGGCCCGGCCTCTCTCCCTCCCTGAGGTCACCTTCCCAGGAGAGGGGCTGAGGGTGATAACAGCTCTGACGTGAATGGTGCGTCAGGGAGGCCAGGCAGTAAAGGGAGAGGCCGGTGGGCAGGGTCCCACCCACCCACCCCCACATGCCCAGCCTGCAGACTCACCCGGCCCTCACCCCCAGCTTCAGCACTCATCCCCCTCTCTCCTCCTCGGGCCCTGCAATTAGGCTTCCCCAATTCTGAGAGAGTGTTGGAGCAGTTATTCTCTGTGTGTGAATAGAGTCCCTGAAGAGCGAGTCGAGGGTTCAGAGCCCACCTCTGACTTTCACAGGCTGGGTGACGCTGGGTGTCCTAGCTAGGAAGGTGGGACCTGCGCTGGGGGAGGGTACTTCCCAACCCAGAACATCCCAGGCCCAGTTCTTAAGTCTCTAACTCTGGCCATTGACACCTGGCCTGCCTAGGCCCTTCTCTGCCCCTGCCTCGCTCTCCCACTCTCCATCGTCTCCTCTTTGGGGGTCCATCCCCACTCAGCATCTCCTGTTTTCAAGAGAAGAAATAGTTCTGGACTTGGGGAGGCCATGCGCTGCCCTAGACCTCGGTTTTCTCCTCTGTAACACGAGGGGCCATCCAGCTCCGGTCTAGGATGCCCGAATCTCTAGTGGATGTCGCCCAGCTGCCCCTCCCAAGGTCGATAGGAGGCTCAAACATGGTGACCTGGGAGGGATTCTGCAACCCTAAAACCCTAGAGAAATGGCAGCAGGGCTTTGCAGTCTTGTCCACACTCCTGCCCATCCTCAGTGCCCGCAGCCTGAATGCAAACCCCCCACCCCCAGAGCAGCCCCGAGACCAAGCATGTGTGGAATGCCCGTGGCCCCAGCTGAGCCCTCCGAGGCTCCCAGGGGCCACCGCCAGGCCAGCTTAGCTTATTAAGGAGAGTCACGAGCTGCCAGCGACAGTCCTGAGACCTTCCCGCCTCCTGCCTCCTTGCCCAGTTCTTCCCTAGCCAGGGATTAGGAGGGCAGCAGGCCTGCAGGCCGGAACACCCACTGAGGTTCCAGGACAGGGGATGGACCTCCAGCCAGAGTGAGGAAGGCCCTGGAGGGCGGCGCACGGCAGGCCGCCCCCTGCCTCCACTGGCTGCCCTACCAAGCCAGTCTAGACCCCTGAGCAGCATAGCCGGTCCTACTCCTCAGATAGAGATTTGGGGCATCATCTCTACCTCCCTGCCCACCTTACAGATGGGGGAATTGGGAAGAGGAAATGACTTCCTCTAACTAATCAGAAACACCGTTAGGAATAGGAAGGTAGGCAGCATGGTAGTGGGGAGAATATTGGAGCTTTGCACCCCCTAAGCTGTGTGACCTTGGTCCAGTCACACACACACACACACACACACACACTTTTTCTTTGCTGTCTTTCTCTCTCTGCCTCAGTTTCCTTAGCTGTAACAGTGAGGCCTGGGGTGGTGAAGTCTCCCTCACTTTTCCAGTTCCTCTCAATCCAATTCCAGGATCTAATCACCGGACCTTGGGGTCTTTCCCACTCTATCCTTGGACCCCATGGCAGTGGCAAGAAGGTCCAAGCACCCTCAATTTGGAGGCGCTAAGATTCC
Source organism: Macrotis lagotis (assembly GCF_037893015.1). Taxonomy (NCBI): domain Eukaryota; kingdom Metazoa; phylum Chordata; class Mammalia; order Peramelemorphia; family Peramelidae; genus Macrotis; species Macrotis lagotis. The sequence goes on from NC_133660.1 coordinate 286,760,727, forward strand.
CTGGAATTTAGGGGCTGCCTCCATGGGGAGACCCCAGGCCTGAAAAGGTTAACAGCGCCAGCCCTCCCCACCCCTGCTTATTTGCAGGTTTTTGAGATTAAACTGCAGAATTTACCTTGTGTGATAGGCTGATAGGTTTATGGTATTTCTATTTATAACCAGCCTGCTCCCTCCTCCTCCTCCTCCTCCTCCCTCCTCCCTCCCTGGGCCAAGCTCTCCTAATCACCCTAATCCTCCCTGCCTCTCTCCTGGGGGATGGGTGGGAGGGTGGCCACAGCGTGAGGCATCCTGGGATAGCCCAACTAATGAGAAGCAGATGTGGCTAACAGGCCAGGCCGGGAAGGATGGAGAGGGAAGGGGTCTGGACCTGGAGGAGGAATCCCCCGTGTCCAGTGGGCCAATGAGGGATGTGGGGGAGACTGACTGCGGGCAGCCAGTGTGGGGCAGGGAGGGCAAGCTGGGGGGGTGCAGGGTCTGGGAGCCTGGCCTGGGTAGCACCCATATCACCAGCCCTGCCTTCCCCCCCTTCCCCCAGCTGGCCCGGGGGTACTGCTCCCAGGGAGAGATAGTGTGGCACAATGGGCAGAGCATGGCCCGATGAAGGGATCAAGGGCAATCACCGCAAAGGTTAGTTGGCCCAGCGGAGGCAACTGAGGTAGCCGGGAAAGAGTGGCGCCGGACCACATGAACTTGGAGGAACGCAGACCTCGTGGCCCTCCCCCCACAGCCCAGCGGGTGCATCAGCTCCCTGACCTCAAGGACCCACACTTGAGATTTCTAAGCAAACACTCAGGTGGCTGGGCTGGGGGGGAGAGGAGGGGCCCACCCTCCTCACCAGCACATCTCTCCCCCACCTCCCAGGAGGGGGCACCGTGAGGGTGCAGCTAGAGACCCCCAGCCACCATGCCCCCCAAGCCCAGTTCCCCAACTCTGGGGGAGCGGGGGAGGGGAGCCCAAGGGAAACATGTCTGTCTGTCTGGTAGTCTGGGGGTATAGATAAAGAGGGTGCCCTCACCCCAGCCCCCGCTGCTGTCCATGCCTTTCCTTCAGGGGTTAATCCCATCCCCCTCCCAGACATGGGCCACATCTCCCAGCTAAGCTATGCTGTAAGCATTCCTCATTAATTATTCGAATTATTACCTGACTCTAACGATAACCAGGCGGCCCTTCCTCCCTACCCCCAGCTTCCCTGTTGGAGAGGGAAGCTCTGACCACCCTCCCCTCCCCCCTCCCCTCCAGACCACCCAGGCCTCCCTCCTCTTCCCCAGACCCCAAAGCGGGCCTGGAAGAGAGCGAGGATGAGCCCGGTTCCCCAGGAGGCAATGGGGCAGCTGGGAGAGGCCCAGCCAAGGCGGGCTCTGAACCCCTGGTCTGCCACTCACTTTCTGGGTGACCTTGGGCAGGTCTAGGAGGTTCCCGGCCTCATCTGTCCAGTGAGATGGGTGGACCAGAGCAGGGATTCTGAACTCGTGTGTGTGTGTGCGTGCGCGTGTGTGCATGTGTACGCGCGTGCGTGTATATGATAGCGTCTGTCTGTATGTCTGTGAATGAACATATGTGAGTACGTGTGGATGTCTGTGTGAGTGTGTGGAGATGTGATTGTGGAAGTGAGTGTGTGAGTGAATGTGGTGTGTGTGTGTGTGAATGGATGTGTGTGGAGATGTGAGCGTGAGTGTCTGTGTGTGTGTGAGAGTGCGGCTGTGGGAGTGGGATATCGTGTCTGGTGTGTGCACCCCAGCCTCCCAGGCTGCTCGGGTCCTTGGGGCTTCCTGGGGTCGCTGCCTCAAGACCCTTTTAAGTGACTGGCCCAAAGGCTCCCTTCTCCGATGACAATGAAGACGGCCGATTCAGGGCCCTCCTGCCATCCGGGCCTGGCCTCCTCTGCTCCTGGAAGCTCCCTGGGCTGGGTCTGGGTCATGGAGGGTCAGTGGGCTGAGGGCCGGCTTGAAGGGGTGATGGAGGGGGAGGGGGGTGGATGGGCCCCAGGTGGTCCCCTGTCCCTCATCAGGCCCCTCCTCGTCCTACCCCCTTCCGGCCCCCCCACCCCTGCTCCCCACCAGCTGTGGCTGTTGGCTCAGATCGGCCCATTGTCCGTAGGGCAGGGGGAGGGAAGGTGGGAGTCTGGGCACAGTAGGAGGTTTGTGCCCTGCCTGGGTGCCCCCCTCCACGGCCCCCGTCAATGGGTCACTTGTCAATTCATGCACCAAAGATGGCGGAAGTCACTAGCAACACCACAGCGGGGGCAGGGGCCAGGGACACATTGCCCTGTTTGTTTGACACCCGGGAGCCTGGGGTGGACACACGACCGGCCTCAGGCCCCGGGCCCTGAGGTGGCCTCTTCCCCTTTGGGCCAGTGGCCTTGGACCCCAGCCACACAGGTAAGACAAGGGCTGGTAGAAAAGGTTCCAGATGGAGGACCAGGGTTCAAATTTCATCTTCACTCCTTACTTCCTGTGGGACGCTGGACCATCTTTCCCCCTCCCAACCCCCTACCCACCTTAGGTCTCAGTTTCCTCATCCTCAAAATGAACAGGGTTGGATTCGCCCTTCCTACACCTCAATCAAAGCCTCATGCCTTGGGTTCAGGGTCATCATCCCCTCCAGCCCCCCAAGGATCTCCTGTCCACAAGCCCGGGGTCCACCCACAGTGCCAATCCCACAAAGCTTGGGGCCTGATGGGAAGGTGCCCCTGCTCTCAGACCCTGGCTCAGTGAGGACACCCAAGCATCCCCACTGCAGCCTGATGCCCACCAAGGCAGGGTCCCACTTTCTCCTGGGAGCAGGCATTAGATGGCAGCTCATGCCACTGTCCTTTGGCACTGGAGGAGGGGAGGGCGTCCCCCTTCCCGACCAGAATCCCTTCTCTCCAACCCCAGGGATAACGGCCCTGTCTGCCCTCAGCCGAAGCCTCTATTCTATCTTTCTTTTGACTTCCATCCCCCCTCCACCGATCTCCCTGAGCCCTTGGTTAGAACTAGTCCCAGAGCATGGCCCAACAAGAGCGCTGGACTGGGAGTCCGGAGATGCAAGTTCAAATCCTAGCCCTGATAATCTCTGACTTGGACAAATCATTTGATTTCTTTGGACTTCTGATTATTCATCTATGAAATGAGAGGTTTGGGCTCAATGACTCCCAGGTCCTTTCCAGCTCTAAATCTTTGAGCCTATGGACAAGTCACTTCTCACCAGCCTCAGTTTTCACTTCTGTAAAACGGAGCTCTGTGTGTATGTGGAGGGGAGGACACATCTCAGAGATGAAGGCCATGAAAACCTCTCATCTGTCCTCCACACAAGAGGCTCTGAGAAGGGGTGATTAGAATTGCAAGATTACCTATGAACCTCCCTGAACGTCAGTCTCTTCTGTAAAATGAAGAAAAGAATAGCTATACTCCCCCCCTAGGACCTAGGACCTGAGAAGGGCGAGGGCCAGGGATGGGGACAGTGTGGACCCTCCCTATCTGCATGACTCTCCACTAGCACTCTAAAACCTCAGAAAGGAGAGAGGGTAGACTTAGGTCATCTCAGAAAATCCTCCAGCCCTTCCTCCTATTGGATGGGGAGAGATGGTAGTTGACTTGCCCAGGGTGAGGATCTGGGATAAGCCCCCACCCCAGTGCTCTAGTCCCTGGTCCCCACTGCCCCAGGAGACCTAGGTCCTTGATGACTCTACGAGGGAAACCTAAGCCCAAGAACCATCCTAGCTAAGGCATGGAGTCCAACCCGTCCGTGACCAGGAGTCCCTTTCTACCACATCCTACAGTATCCTGAAGACCTCCAGTTGGGGAAAGCCACCACCACCATCATGTCATTAGGAAGCTTCAATCTGCCTCCCTCCAGCTTGGCTCCCCCACCCCAGGTCCTGCTCCCAGCATGGCCCCAAGGGGTTAACCCTCTCCTGTGATGCTGACCTCTCATGTTGTCCCCTCCTCCTTCAGACCAACCCTTCTATTGACCCTCCAAAGCCCTGATCTCTGGGAGCTTCATCTTCCTGGCGGCCTCCTCCGGGCCTATGTCATCATTGTACTTCCCTAAAAGGTGATGCCAGAAGCAAACACAAGCACAGAGCACCCTGAGATGATACCCCCTCTCTCCCTAGTCCCTGACCCCCCAGGCCAAGACCCCACTGGTGACACCCATTGAGCCAACAGTCGCAGAATCACAGACTTGAGGCAACCAACCCAAGCCCGAAAAGCACAACCCCTCAACTGTGGAAGATTCAGTGACTCCCAAAGAGGGAAGAACAGAAGCAGCCCAACCCATTTGGGAACAGTTCTACCTCTTAGGAAAATCTCTCCCAGTAAGGACTCGACTGAACCCTTAGCAGCTTTCCTCCATGGGCTCCTGGGTCCACTCCCTGGGGCCAAACAGAAAACAGTCCTCTAAAACTAACCAGAGCCACACTTCCTCCATTTCGCTCTCTTTATGGAATTGATTGTTTGGTCCCAAGTACGAGACTTTACATTTATTCCCATTAAATTCATCCCCATGGCTACATGATCCTGATTTTCTCAATCATAGGTTATCATTCAACCCTTCCTTGTCTTGCCATGTTTGCAACTCTGAGTAGAAGCCCACTCGTATTTTTATCCAAGTGATGGCTAAAACTGTGGAAGAGTTCAGTACCAACTTCAGAACCTGGAGAGGCTGCCTCCCAAGAAGGCCCTGAGTCAGAGGGTGGGAACGGGCCACACAAACCATGTCTGTCCATCTTTTCCCAAAAATGATCACAGCGGGCTCTGCCGCCAGAAGGTGAGCCATTAAGCACTAGGGACCTCCCCAAAGCAGGCACTCTCTCCACTAGTGAGGATGGCACCTCGTCTACCCTCTCAAAGTCTCCATGGTCTCTTGGTCAACCTGACAACATAGGGCTCAGAGCTTGGCCAGCCTGGTCCTCAAACAGTGTACAGATGCCCATCACCAGGCCCATCCACAAAGCTTTTGCAGTCAAGTTTAAGCCTTTGGGAGACTGGGGTCAGGTTCCCATTGAGACCTGGAAGGGCCCTTGGAGGCCATGGCATCTGACCTCTTCATTTTACACAGGAGGCCTAATGACGCAGCCTGAGTGCATTCCTTCATGGTGGGGGGGCACAGAACACATCCCTCAGACTAGAGCTGGAAGGCCAATGAGACCAACTCCCCATTCTACAGATGAGGAAACCAAGGCGAGAAGTTATGTTCCCCGGACAGTGAGGCTTGCTCTCACTCCAGGGCAGGCTCCTTTCTCTGTACCACATTTCACCATCATGGTGGGATGCTCGACATCTCCTCACCCACCACTTTCTTCACTCTTCCTGCACCATTCATAGGTCACACTATATAGACTCCCTTCCTTCCTGTGCATTTTCACCCACACCACTGGCCTGAGCCAGAATGGCCTCGCCTCCCTGAATGGACGCTGCCCTCTCCTCAAGAAGTGGGCCGAGGGGCCTATGGTCATGCCACACAACTGAGACTCTCATCTTTAGGGGAGACATGAAATGGGGAGAAGATGCGAGGCCTGGCTGATGTAGCCTCTTGCTTTGATTGCCCCATGGCTGAGCATTCTGGGAGGGTCACTGGCATAGGGTCTGAGTGGTGGGTGGCCAACATTGCCAATGGCTGAGTGATCAGTGAAATGTGATCTGAAGGGGACAGCCCTGTTCTCCTTCCTCATCCTTCCTGACTTCAGACCAGGCCACTGGGTTCAAATTCCACCTCAGATATTCATAAGCTGTGCATACTCGGCAAAGTCACTCAACATTTCTGGACCTAGGGTTTACACCTGTAAAATGAGGTGACTGGACCTGCTGTGGTCCTTCTTCCTCTAAATCTGGCATCCTTTGATCCAAGCTGGGAAGGACGCTAATGGTCATTTAGCAGCGATGGCTTCTTGCTCTGGCTGCCTCTGTCACCTCCATGCCCCTGCCCACTGCCCCCAGCCCCTTCTGTTTGGGAGAGCCCTTCCCTAATCCTCAGCAGGAACCCGGTGCCAGAGATGCTGGCTTGATTGCTGTGTCAGACACAGCAACTGAGACATGTCCCATCTCAGACACGGACTGCGGGAGCTTCTCAACATAAGTAGGTGGTCTTCCCTCTCAGTCCCGCCTCCCAGGGGGTAATGGCAGGAAAAGCACTACTGAAACATCAGGGGGACTCCCATCATGACTGAGTGCCTTCAGCCTTTGGTGCCTTCCAGTCTGGCCTGACCAGCTTGTTCCTCACACACACACACCACATTCTGCTTCCTCCCTCTACACTTTTGCCCAGGCTGTGCCCCATGCTTGGAATGTCATCTCTCCTCACTGCCATCTCTTAGAACTTCCTCCGTGAAGACCTCCTTGATTCACCACAGGCGGTCTCCCTCCAACTACACAGGCAGCCCTGCTCTCCTCTCAAACCACACACACACATGCACACACACACACACACGCACACATACACACAGACACACACAGACACAAATACACACACACACATACACACACACACACACACAAACACACACACACACACACACACCCCTAGACACATATAGAGTGTAAGCTCCTTGAAGGCAGGGATGGTTTTTCTCCTCTGTTTCTGTGGAGTGAAGGAGCCTGGTAAATGTTTGCTGGCCGACTGGCTGATCTGTGGCCCCTGAATCCAGATGAGAAGACTAACCTCCTAAAGCAAGCCCCCAGCTCTGGGGAAGCTCCTCGTCACTCTGTTTGGGGCAAGAGCCAGAAAGCAGTCAGGGAAAGTATCCTGAGAACAGGAAGGAAGAGGCTGAGGGAGGGAAGAAACAGCCTTTTATATAGTTCATTTGACCCTCACAACAACCTTGGGAGGATGTTACATTTTACATATGAGGAAACTGAGGCAGATAGAGGTTAAGTGACCTGCCTAGGGTCACACAGCCAGTATGAGTGAGGAGGGATTTGAACTCAGGTGTTCCACTCACTGGGCTCCCCAGCTGGCCGGTCCCAGACCCAGGGGACACAGAGGTCTTTGGAGGGTATTCTGATGGCCCTGAGAAAGGCCCCCAGATCACAGACTTAGAGTTAGAAAGGACCTCAGGGGTCAGCTTGGCCAAGTCCAGATTCATCATTTCACTGATGATACAACTGAGGCCTGGGCCATCCGGGGTGTGCCAGAGGTGGAATCTGAACTCAGGTGGTCTGCCACCAAGGCCAGAGCTTTCCTCCCCGTGTCAGGTCAGCCTCAGAGGAATGGCCAGGCGACCGGACCCCGCACCTCCAGCCAGCCTTGGACATGCATGTGAGCATGTACGGACCGAGCTCAGTGACCGCCCCCTGCACGGACAGTCCTACATCCACATCAGAAGATAGGGGCCCGGCTCTTCTCTCTCCCGATTCTTGCCCTTTGTTTTCCTCCTCTTCCCTCTGGTGACCGCCAGAGGCAAGAGCCCCTCTGCCTCCCACCCAGAGGTGGGGGGGAGGGCATGGCCTGCCCCCCAGCTGGCTGGGTGTGAGGGCTGAGCCAGGCCACAGATTCTGGGAGTCTCCCTAGCCTCCTCTCCACCCTGGCAGAGTCTGGAGTACCCGGGGATCCAGAGGTCCCACCTCCCCGCCAGCACCAGAAACCCTCTTTGCTGCAGAGACAGTGAGGCAGGGGTCGGGCGGGAGGGGGCTCCGGACGGTAGATAGACAGTGAAGGCAGAGAAGAATTCGAAGCGAGGCCGAATGGGACTCCCTAGCAGCCTTCAGCTGGGCCAGACGTTGGAGATCAGCTGATGGCCAGCCTCCCTGCCGGTCAAACAGGTCACACAGAAAGAAAAGCTTTATTTACCAAAAGGAGGAGGATGGGATCATGGCAGCCAGGGAGCCGCAGGCGGCTAGGCAGCCTCCTGCCCTGGTCGCCAAGCTTCCAGGGGCCCGCTCGGATGATGCCCCTTTGCTGTCCGTGCTCCCACTGTCCCCGAGCTGGCCGGTGACGGGGCCCGGGGTCCCGTCCCCCCACCTCTGTCCAAGGGCCTTTCTCCTTGCTAGAACTTCAGACTGGGAAGAGGCCGCAGAAGCCATGCAGGCAGCCTCCAAAGACCTGGCTTCAAACCCTCCTGCAGCCCCTAGCTAGGTGACCCCACCGCCTCAGCCCCGGCTTCCCCGTCTGTCAGCACTTCCTCTGAAGCGGGTGCTCCCCAGTGTTAAGAGGCTCACGTGGGGCGGCACCTGGAAGGCAAAGCACTTTGCCAAGCCTGAAGCTTCGAGAAACACGAGCTGCTGTTACTAAAGAAGGAAGGAGAGGGGAAGGAGGCCGAGGAGGAGTTGGGAGGAGAAAGGAAGAAGGAGGGGGGAGCTGGAAGAGAAGGAAAAGAGGGAGAAAGAAAGGAGGGGGAGGGAGGAGGAAGAGGAAGGAAGGGGAGGAGGAGGGGAAGCGGAGAGAAAGAGGAGGAGGCAGCGGCCTCTCCACACTCCCAGGGTCCTTTCTCTGCCTCCTCGCCCTGTCCTGAGGCTCCTCTCCATCAGCCCTCCCAGGCTGAAGAGGGCTTTCATCATCAGAGGAGCAGCGGGAACACCCAGCTGCCTCCCTGCTCTTCCTAGTTATGTAACTAATGCTAGTGACCCCCCTTTTTAGGGGGAACCCCGTTTTAAACAGAGAACTAGGGACCCATTTCAGAGATGGGGATACTGAGGAGCACAACCTAGATTGTGCACTGTAAGACTTCTGGGGTCATCTCATCCAACCCATTTTTTTCCAGATGAGGAAACTGAGGCTGCCCAGGGGCACAGCTGGAGATGACCCCCCACTTCCCAACCACATGCATGGCCAGGGGTTCACAGAGCAAAATATCATTGGGTTATGAAACTGTGTCTCTGGACTCCAAGTTCAAGGGCTTCTCATGACTCCCCAATGCATCTTGGGGCCAGTGGGGGGCCTCAGGGGATGCTGAATGTACCCATCAATGACTGTTCTGGAAGCTCGAGGGTGGGGCGTGGTGCAGGAAATGGGGAGCCCTGAAGACTCTCCTCCTGGGCTTCTTCCCTGAACAGCTGGTACTGAGTCTAAATCACAGAGGAAAAGGGGAACAATGCTGCTACTGCTCCCCAAAACCAAGGCAATAGCCAAAGCTTTGCCCCCACTTCCTGGCCCAATCATTTCCTTTATAGCTGTGTGACCCTGCACAAGTCACTTCACCTCAGGTTCCACCTCAGTTTCCTCCTTTGTGAACCGGGGTTGGTAAGATGGGGTCTCGCGCCTCACGAGGATGTTGCGAGGGGAGTTTCTGGGCTCCCGGCTGAGGCTCAGGGTGAATCGCCCACAGTTATCTAGCTCACAATAGCCCGTCTGTGAGGGAAGTGCTAGGGGACAATTCTCATCTGACAGATGAGGCCTCTCCCAATTCCAGATCCATCCTATCAGCACCCAGCCGGTTGGCACAGGAGCAGGAGGGTGACAGCTGTGTCGGGGGAAACTGAGGCATGGACCATCTGCCTGGGGACACTCTCACCACTTTGGCCTCAGTTTCCCTACCTGTAAAGTGAGTTCCCTCCTAGCTCTAAATCCTCTAAATGAGGACCCAAGGATCCTGAATCACCCCCCCACCCCCCACCCCCGACTGCCACCTGCAGGAGGAAGGAAAGGAGAGAAGGTGGGAGGGAGAGGCCCAGGCAGGGCTGGGCAGACTGCGGGGAGCCCCAGGTTAATCATTCCAGTTAATGATTTCAACTTCAGGTTCCTTATCAGCCGGCACAAAGTCCAAGGCAAAGCCAATCAGCGGGCCGAGCTAGGCAGTTACCCGGCATGCTGCACTCCCGTTGTCCCCCACAACGCACATCCACACCCACCAAAGAAGTGGGGAGAGGAAGGCGGCCCCTTCAGGGACCCTCCTGGGATGGTCTTACTGAGGATGAATAAGCCGGAGTCTCTCAGAGCTGAAAGGGACCTTGGAGAGCAGCCACTTTATTTTACATTTGGGAAACTGAGGCCTGGATGGGAAGCCAGGCGACCTGACTGCCACTCAGCCCCTCTACCCCTTAACATGAAGTGGGGGGAGACTTGGGGAAAGTTCCCGGAGAATATCTCCATCCCTCCCTCCTCTCTCAGTGACGTCCCACCCCTCATCCCCCAACTTCCTCCAAGCCAGCCTCTATTTGGATCCCTACAGGCCGCACCCCCAAATCACTCCTCCACCACACAAAGGTTCTCCCATTCCCCGTGATCATGGTTCACCCCCTCCCAAGCTCTTTGTCTTCATCTTCCCCTCCAAAGGGGAACAGGGACCTCCTTCTCAGACTCTTCTGGGGGGCATCCTCCTCCCACCGCACCCCACCTGTGCCTGCCATCATGGGGCAGACATGCACAGAAGAGGCGGAGGCAATCACCGGCACTTAGAGATTCCCACCCATCCTCACAGTCAGACAAAGATGGGCAGAGGCACCCCAGGTGTCCTGATGGGGAGCCTAGGGCTCCTCCCAGCCCCCCCTACAGGGAAGCTCCCTCCCCAGGGGGCCAACCCGCTCTCCTTCTTCCCCTTTAGCTTTCTCTATTTCCTGTCTCTTCTCTTGCCTGGCCTTCTCCGGGATTCCGCCCTCCACCCCTTGGGGCTTGGGCGCTGAGCCGCCGGGAGAGTGCCCCCTCCTCCCCCCCGGCCCCTCGTCCCTTCCCCACCTCTCCAGTCTCCCTCCTACCTTACCACACCCAAGGGCCCCGGGTATGGTTCTCCCCCTTGACCCAGATTGAAGTTTCTCCCATTTTGAAGGGGTCCCCTGGGCCGCCCAGGAATGGGGGTGTGTCTCAGGTGCCCAATTGAACAGATGCAAGCCCTCCCCCAAGGCAGCTGAAGTTACCTGCTTGGAACCAATGCATTCTGCCCCTTGGGGATGCCTGCCTTTCCAGCCCCACTGCCCAGCTCCAATGAGGCCCCTGTCCCGAGCTCCCGGGGGAGGGGGCTGGGGATTACCTGCGCTGATCCTGGGGGGCTGGGCAGTACCAGGCTCCCACCGCCACCAAGCTCCTTAGCTCCCCCTCCCAAGCCTCTGCCGGGGTGGGGGGGGGGGGTCTGGAAAGATCATTCACTACGGAGATGGAGGACCTGGGTTTGAATCTCGACTGCCTCCTCCTATCCACGTGGCCTTAGTCAAGTCACTGAGAGTTGGGAGCAGGCCTCTGAGGCCCCTCCCAGGCCCCAAGCAAGGACCCTTAACATGAAGTGGGCCGAGGGACGGGGGACAAAGGTTTCCCTCTCTCCCCTCCTCACGCTTGGAGCGAGAACCACCAGATGGGGGCGGGGCTAAAATGACAGCTAGGTGTGCAGTGGTTAGACCAGCAGCCCTGGGGTCAGGAGGACCTGAGTTCAAATCGCTTCCTCCTGTTTGCCTCAGTTTTCTCATCTGTCAAATAGCTGGAGAAGGAAATGGCCCACTCCTCCAGGATCTGTGCCAAGGAGACCCCAAGCGGCCCGAGAAGGGCGCCAGGACTGGAAGCAGCGAAACCCCTCACCATCACCACCACACAGGCCGCCCCTCCCCCTCCTGTCTCCCTTGTCTCTCCCGCCCTCCCCAAGCCTCAGAGGTGGAGGTAGGGGCCCTGGATCCGAATCCTGACTCGGTTGGGAGGACCTTAGACGGGCTCCCTTCTTTCTCTGGGCCTCAGTTTCCTCTGTAAAACAAGAGAGCTGGACTAGCCCTGGGGGGGGGGGGGGGGTGGAAATTCTGTGGGCTTTATTCCCCTTCCTCTCACACCCGCCCCGCTCTGTGACCTGTGGCCCCTGCTGCTCCTCTAGTGGCGGGGAAGGCCAGGCTCAGTCCCCAGGACAGATGGGGAAACTGAGGCTCAGAGCCCAGCAGGTCCCCGGCCAAGCTCCTTCAGATCCCCACACTTCGGCTCCTGCAGTTCACCCCAAAGCCCCGGCTCCGCACACAAAGGGATGGGCAGGCGGCTGTCAGCGCCCCGCCCCGCTTCTGGCCCCCTGAGCCGGCGGCCAGGGCCCCCTCTCCCCACAAACATTCTTGAGCAGCCTCTTATCTCCCGGGATGAGGGCCGCATGGCTAAGCCATGGCGTCAGCACCGGCCGCCCCCCCTGCCAAGGCTTCTGGAGGGGAGGGAGCCGGGCAGGGCCCTCCCAAGGGGCTGCCCCTCTGGGCCTCCCTGCTCCCAGCCCGCGGGGCCCCCACATGGAGAAGCTGCAGCTGACCCTCCCCGAGCAAGGGGGAAGGGGCTCCCGGCCCGGGAGCGCCTCCCCAGGAGGACGGCGCCGCAGCCCTGGGACCCCGGCTCTCGGGCCGGCCCGGGCCGCGGCGGGCAGCGTTCTCCCTCCCATCGCCCCCGGATGGCCGGTCTGTGGGGACGGCCAGCCCTGGCCAGGGCCGAGGGACAGCGTGCAGAAGGCGCCCAGCCTCTGGCCCCGTCCAGGCCCCCTGCCCGCGTGGGGGCCAAGGGGGGAGACGGGAGGGGCCCCCGGGGGTGCTGTGGCCCCCACAAGCAGAAGCCCCGAGTGGACGGCAAGGAGGGGCCCTGCCAAGCTCCTGGGGGGCTGGATCAGCCGCTGCCCCCCTCCACTGGCACCCAGGGCGCACACAGACTCTGAGGTCCTGGAACCGAGATCGGGGGGGGGGTCTGAGCCGAGGTGGGGGCCGCTCGGACCTCGGGGGTTCCCCCTCCTCCCCAGCCCTGGAGCCCGGCGGGGGCCGCCCCCCTCACCTTCGAAGAACCGCTGCAGCGCCTCCGTCTCGTCCACCACCTCCATGGCCGCCCGGCCCCGGCCGCGCCGCTACAGTCGGGCCGGGCGGGGCCGCATCCCGGGCCCCCCGCTCCGCGCTCCGCTCCCCGCCGCGCTCCCCGCCGCGCTCTCCGGGCTCCCCGGGCCGCTGGCTGCCCCGGGCCCGCCCCGCCCCGGCCCGCCCCGGCCCGCCCCGGCCCGCCCCGGCCCGGCCCCGCCCCGGCCTCGGCCACGCCCAGCCCCCCTCGCGGACCCCTGGGCCGCGGGCCCCGCGGCCCGGCCCGAACCCCCACAGACTATTCAGGGACTCCCCATTTTACAGAGGAGTAAACTGAGGCGCAGAGCGGCGGACGTGGGCCTGGGTGCTGGGTTCGGATCTCGCCTCCCTCAGGTCCCCCCCGCGGAGCGAGTGCCCTCCCTTGGGGTCGGGGATGCCCCGCACGGGGCAGGGCGGGGGGGGTGCGGGGAGACGGGGGGAGGCGGGGGCTGCGGGGCCCGCCTCTCTCTGCCCACTTGGCAGCAGGGGAAACTGAGGCCCAGCCACCGGGCGAGGCCCCAGGGGCCGGTGCAGATGCGGGCGGGGCCCCGGGCCTCCCCTCCCCGCCCCCCCGGGCCGGCGCCGCACAATGAGGCCTCTTCTCCTCCCCATAGAGTCGGATCCTGCTGGAGGCCCAGCTGCGCTGCCCGAGTCTGGGGGAGGGGGCGGGGGGGCCGCCTAAGGGGCCTATTCTTTCCGGGCTGAAAAGCCCAGGGGGGCCGGCCCGGCCCGAGGCCGCCCCTGCTGAGCCCCGGACCCAGCGGCCGGGCCGGGAGCTGGACTCGAACCCCGGCCCTCCAGGCGCAGGGACCCCGCCCCTCCCCTCCCCAGGGTGCTGTGGGGGAAGCCCAGGGGCCCCGGAGGGAGAGGCCTCCTGGGCCAGGACACCGAGGACCCCCCCCCCTCCATCCCGGACCTCGGCTTTGGCTCTGGCTTCCCAGAAGGAAGAGGAGGGGTAGGTGCGGGGGAGGGGGCACCCCGGCCCCTGCCTGGGCCCCGGGGCCCCGGCTGGCACTTCGGGCAGGGCAGGCGTGCTTCCGTTTGGCCATTGACCCGGCGGGGGGAAGCGGGCGCTCCGGGCCTCCCCGGGAAACTGAGGCAGCGGCGGAGCCAGGGCCTTGGGCCCCCGGCCCCCCAACCCCCCCAGGACCCGCGTCCAAGCCGGGCCTGGGGCCTGGGAGCTTCAGGGGCGCCACCCTGCGGGGCCCGACCCGAGACTCGGGCTCTGGCTTTTATCTCCAAATTCTGTCTTGTGTTAGAGTCCGAGGCCCCCGACCCTGCCCGGGCGGGCGGAAGGAATAAATGCTTATTAAGGCCCTGCGTGTGCCAGACGCTTTGTGAACATTACCACATTGCAGCCTTACCACCCCGGGGGTAGCTGTGCTCCCCGGGTCTTTATTTTACACACAAAGAAAGTGAGGCAAGCACAGCCGGAGGACCTGCCCGAGGGCACAGAGCTAGTCAGTGTCAGAGGCTGGATTTGAACGCAGGGCTCTATCTCCCGCACCACCCAGCTGGGTGGGCTGGGCTGGCTTTAAGATCTGGGGATCCCAAGGTGGGTTTGAATGAGAATGGGTGCAAAACCCAGCGCGGGTGGGGTGTGTGTGGAGAGATTCTGGGTCGAAGAAAGCTTGTGGGTATGTGGGGGAGTTTATGTAGGAGCGGGGAGGGGGGGAGGGCCGTCTGCCCCAGCGGGGAGGGATCTGACCCTCTCTCCCCCCTTGGGCTCTGTTAGCCAGATCCCCTCAGCACCGCTAGTGCTCCCAGAACACACTGAGGAGTAAGACCCACACACTGGCCCAGCACCCTCTTGGACGCCCCTCCATAGCCTTCCTCTCCCCTTTCTTCATTGAGCTGTGGTCAGAGGCCCGGGAACATGGTCCAAAGCTCCCAGGCTTCTGGTCAGAGGCCCTTGACACTTAGGACTCATGGGATCTGGGCAAGTCGCTGAACCCCCTTCCCCTTCCATTTGCTCATCCGTAAGAAAAGAGAGAACATAAGGGGCTCGGACTGGCCATCCTCTGAGCTGGAGGCAGGAGGATCTCCCTCTCCTGGCCAGAGCATCTTCCATTTAAAGGGTAAATATCTTCTGGGTCCATCGCCATTCACGTATCACTTCTCCCTTCAGATGCCAGCTTCCTGAGGGTAGGGACCCTTGTCTGACCCGGGCTCCTGCTCATTGCTTATCGACTGGGTGACTGGCTGAACCACTTCTCTCTGATGTGGAGGTGCCGCCCCTAATGAGATCTGAGGGGGTGGCGATGGGGGTTTGATTTTGTGACCCATCTCTAACTCGTTGATCTCCATGGTGGTAGCACCACAGTCCCCTTCAAGGGAGGCATCTCCCCTTCTGACTGGTTTGCTGGGACGTTTGAGAGTAGCTTTCCTTCTGGGTCTCAGTTTCTTCGTGTGTGTGTGTGTGTGTGTGTGTGTGTGTGTGTGTGTGTGTGTGTGGAGGAATAAATGACCTGGAGGTGTCAGCGAGGTCATTCTGAGGGGCCCTGGAGTCGGAAGACCCCATCCTGGGGTGATGTCCATCCAACTCTGCAGCCATGGGGGCTCCCTGAAGGGCCTAGCAGCACCACCTGCTGTCTGGTAGGAGAACGTCTTCCCGCTTTGGGGTCCCAGATTCACAGCATCAGTTTAGAGCTGGGAGGCACTCAAGAAACCACACCCTCATTTTAGAGAAGGAAACCGGCCCGACATTTAAGTGATTGGTCTAAGTCATCCAGGTCAGAACCGGGATTCAAACCCAGGTCCTCAGGCTCCAAATCTTGCACCCACCTCGCCCTAGCTTACATTGGAAGGCGCCTTAGAAGTTATGGAGCTGGGCACTGGCCTCCCCCATGCTGTGGACGTGGAAACTGAAGCTGCCGAAGGGAAGGGGCACCTGAGCCAACAACCAGGGCTCTCTGCCTGGGATTGCCACCCTCCCCAGTTTTGTTTTAGTAGCCGGGTTCTTAGGAGGGATTGGAGAATGGTAAAACTGAAAGGGAACTTCCAGACCACTTAGTTCAACCCACTCACCATCACAGAAAGGGAAACTGAGGCTCGGGAGAGGGCCTCTCCTCTCTGGGTTTTCCTGGTTGTTTCATCACAATTCTCTTATCTGTCTCCTTGTAAGATCAGCACACTCATCCTACCTGCCAGCTCGGGTTCATTCCCAAGCTGTCCTAGGTCCTTTCCCATCACTCCTTCTCTCCCCCCATTTTTTCCCCTCTCCTGTCCTCTCCCTTCTCCTTTGGCCTCTCCTCTCCCTTCCCTCTCCTCCCTTGCCCTCTATCTTCTCTCCCCCTTCTTTCTCCCTCTCATTTTCTTTTCCCTAACCTTTTCTCTCCCTTCCTCCCTTATCTTCTCTCCCCTTCTTTCTCCCTCTTCCTTTCCCTCCGCCTGTTTTTCTCCCTCCTCTTCCCTTTTTTCTCCTCTTCCTCTTTCTCCCTCCCTCCTCTTCCCTTTTCTTTTCCCTCTCTCCCCCTCTCTCCTCTCTTTCCTCTCCCTCCTCTTTTCTCTCATCTTCTTTCTCCCTCTCAACTTTCTTCCTTCCCTTCCTTTTTTCTCTTCCTCCTTTATATTCCCTGACCCTCTGTTCTCCCTTTCTCTCCCTCCTCTCCCCTTTCCTCTCTTGCTCTTCTTTCTCCCACTCCTTCTCTCTCTTCCTCTATATTCTCCCTTCCGTGTTCTCCCTCCCTCTGCCTTTCTCCTTCTCTCCCCCTTTCTCCCTTTCCTCTCCTCCTCTCCCGTCTCCTTTCTCCTTTTCTCCCTCTCTTATCAGCTTCCATGGGTTCACCTCCCACATTCTTTCCCCCTCCCGAACACCTCCCTCCTAAGCTCCGGTCCTACATCCCCATCTTCCTACTTCACATTTGCACGTTGCAGTGCCATGAGCCTTTCCACCTCAACAGGCCCAAACCAGAGGTCATTGCCTTTGGCTTCCTGCCCGATTCCCTGACTCTGCCCAGAAGGCAGCCAGGTTGGCACCCCAAGAGCTCTCATCAAGTCTTCAAGCTCACTCATCATCACCCATCAGTGACCAAGTCTTGCCAATTCCTCCTCCTAACATATCTCAGCCCCTTCCTTCTCCCACCACAGTCACCGCAGTCCAGGCCACACATGGCTTCTCATCCAGGCCATTCCAACAGCTGACTGGTGTCCCTCTCCAGACTCTCTTCATCACTTACCGCCAAATGCATAGCCCTCAAGCACAAACTATGTCAGTTCCTGGTGCAAAAACCCGTTTTGTTTTCCTTAACCTTTAGGATACAATGCAGACTGCTCTGGAATTTCAATCCCTCGAGATCTGGTTCAAGCTTATCTTTCCAGCCTGGCCATATAGCACTTCCCCTCACAGACATTAGGACTGAACTAATTGGCCTAATTAATGTTCTCCATGCACAAAATTCATCTCCCACCTCGGCACCTTTGACTCAGGGCTCCTCCAGGCCACCAGTCCTATCAGATCTCACCTCCTTCAAGTTGCCTTTCTCGGTGCTTCTTTTTCCTCTGTCCCATCACAGTCTAGATTGTGTGTGCCTTGAGCCGTTACCTAGTTGGGAAAATGCAAGTGTATCTGGATCCCCCACCTCTAGTACAGGGGAGAGGAAATAAGCATTGAAATAATACCTTCCGGCGAGCCAGGCGTTCCGCTAAGCCTTTTTATAAAGATCCCATGTGATCCTCACAACCCTGGGAGGTGGGTGGTAGTACAACTCCCATTTACAGTTACCAACTGAGGCAGAGGTAAAGGACTTGTCCAGGATCACACAGTCAGCAAGTGTAGACTGGGTTTGAACTCAGGTCTTCCTGATTCCAGACCCAGAACTCTAGCCATTGTGCCTGGCACAGAGGGCCCCTTAATAAATGCTGCTTTATGTCCATCTAGTGGTCCATGCTTCTACTATCAGATGTAGAACTGGACCAAGTAGCGCAGCCCGCTCATTTTACACTTCGGCAAACTAAAACCCACGTAAGTTGCATGACTTGTCCAAGGTCACACAAGTGGTAATCATCAGAGGAAGTCTGACTTCTACATACCATTACATTGGAGTACGTAGCCAAACTTCAACCCGCATCTCCCGCCTCCAGAGCCCGTGTTTGTCATACTAAGGTAGGCTACATGCATAGAGACTATGTCAGTCAGGTGTCCCAGTTAGAGTATGGCCCTGCTCCAATGGACCGCGGGAAGAGGGAAGGGACATTCTCTTCTTGATTGCCTCTTGTCCAAATTGAGGTTTCTGGGGGAAGCTAGGTGACCCAGTGGATTAAGCATGGGCCCCAGAGGCCCCAAGTTCGAATTTGGCCTCAGACACTTGATACGTGCTAGCTATGTGACCTTGGCCAAGTCACTTAACTCCATTGCCTCAACCCCCCCCCCCAAACGAACCCCCAAAAGAGACTGAGATTTTCAATGAAGATCACAGAGTGCTTCACCCCCCCTGCTATTCTGAAGACTTTCTAATTCCTGATCCCTCTTACTAGTTTCTAGAGAGATGGGAAAGAATCATAGAATCTAAAGGCTGGATGGGTCTTGAGACATGGCCCTTCCTCCCTTAAGCCACCACAACATGTGACTCTATTTTAGGTCCTCAAGAGATAAGGATTGCACTCCAGGCCCAACTCTCAGGATCATAGGATTCCAAACTAAAGGGAGCCTCTAAGGTATGTTGCCCCTTTTTCTTTTTTATCCAGGACATCAACGTGTCCCCAAGTGTTCTCTTTTCCTCCGTGGCCCTCTTCGGGCTTGTTGCTTCTGTGCATCAGCTCTTCCATCTCTCCCGTCCCCCCAATCGCTATCTAAATGAAACCCCTTTGGCAGACACTGAATGTCCGTCAGAACGAGGCCCCTTTCCAACCTCCCACACTTCATCCGCCTCCAAGCATTCTACAGTCCAGCCCTACTGGTCTACCTGCCTATACTTCCCTGAACACAGTACACGCTATCCCCCATCCCCACTGGCTCTGCCCACTTCCCTCTGCCTCTCAGTACCCCTGGCTTATGTGACTTGGCTCCGATATCCAGGGGGCCTTTCTAATGTCACCTTCCAGCTACGCTATTAAGTATCACCCACTAATTATTTGCGAGTGGTCTCCCCCCTTGGAATAGAAGTTCTTTGGGGTGGGGAAGGGTTGCTTTTGCTTTCCTCTGTATTTCTAAGTGCCTAATGCAGGGCCTGTCCCATAATAACCACCAGGGTTTATAAAACACTTCAGGCTTTGCAAAGTGTTTTACAAATATATTATTTCATCATTTAAACTCTGGAGAGCAGGTGCTCTCCAGGTCTATCAGATTCTTCACGGTTCCATTAGGAAAATCCCTTGGCAAAGATATGGCAGTGGCTTGCCATTCCCTTCTCCAGCTCACTTTTCAGCTGAGGAAACTGAGGCAGACTGTGCCACCTATCATTTCACAGTTGGCACTTGAGTGAGCTTCCATGGCTTGAGCAAGGTCAAAGGGCTGGTTAAGTCTCTGGGATGGCCCTGAGGTTGTTCTGCCTGGCTCCGGGTCTAGCATTAAGACGGCAGACTAAGGGCTCAAGGAATGCTTAGTGGCCAAGAGACTTTGGGAGAGGCCAGTCTGCTGACATGAGCTCTTTGAGGTGGGGGTGACTTCGTTTTTGGTTTTGAATCCCAGCTTCCAGAACCGCCTGACACCAAATAAAAAGTTGGTGACTGATTGGCGAGCATCCCCCATCTGTCCCCAGGGCCTGCTGGGAAAAGTCACTCACACCAAGCCTGCTTCTACAGCCAGTTTATACACAGTTCTATACAATATACAGAAACCTCTATATACAGATAGATTTATAGAATAAGCTATATTAATTTGTCTCTCCTTTTTTACAGTAATATTAGTTTGGATCTTTCATACATTAGGTACAAAAAAGTTAGGTGGGAATGGCCCATCAAGGGCATGACTGTCTGGGGCAGGGGAGGTTCAGAGGCAGATGAAGGTGGGGAGGGCCTGGTTGCTTCCTTAGTGATTGCATATGGAGGTTCTGTCGGCCCCTGGAGAATGAAGCAGCTCAGGGCCACTGAGGGCAGGGATGAGGGGAAAGTGGAGGGGGAGAGGTGCCACAGGCAAGGCTTGAAGGGTAGAGATGGGATGGGGCTGCTTTTGGCTCCCTGCTGGCCCAGGAGAAAAATGTGGTGACCCCTTTATACTCAGAGGTTCTTCTCTACTACAGAGGCAGAGCCTGGGAGTCGTGGAGGGGCGAACACCTCTTGGGACCATTTGGGAGAGAACCTGCCCCTCCCCAGGGTAGAAGCGCCTTGGGAGCCTGGATCACCCAATCCGGCCCTATAACACTGTTAGAGGCCAGTTTTCAGGAAGGGTGAGGGAAAGGGAAAGTCTATTGGGGGAGACCTGGGGCTCTGGAGCACCCAGTTAGTTCTGCCTCTAGAACAAAAAGTTTGGCAGGCCGAGGCTGGGGGGGGGGTAGCGGAAAGGCAGCGCTATGGAGAGGATGCCTCAAGACAGACACCCTACCCTCAGACACAAGCTTACAGGGGAAGTAGAACATTCAAAGCCCTATGTTCCATGCTGGAGAACGACCTGTGCCCACAGTGAGTCTGATCCATTGGAGTGAAGCGGGGAGAGCAGGGGTCCGGGGGCAAGGAGGGCTACAGGTGGGGCTCGTGATGCAGATGAGCAACAAGAGTGAGGAGGGGATGATAGAGTCTGGTTCCCTGGTCTCACCCCTCTTATTGTGACAGGTAGCGGCCCAGCAAGGAACCCTAGGAAGAGCAAGGACTGGGAAAAGGGGGCAAAGGAAAGAAGGGTCCTTCCCAAGGGTGGCCTTCACTCACTGGCATTCTGAGAACATCCAGGGCAAGAGGCCAGGCATCTGGACCAGACCCAAAGAGAAGCTCCAGGGAAAGGAACTGAGGTAAAATTGGGAGGGGAGACACTGAGACAACAGAAGTCCTCTGCCCTAGCCTGGGTAGGCTGGCAAGGAGTGTCTGGGCAGCCATATCCCATGATCGTCATCCCTAGGGGGTGGGGACACTGGGGCAAGAGTGGGAAGAAAGCCAAAGGTCCAGGAAATAGGTAGGGAGATGAGGAGTGAGAGCGAGGCAAGGGTCCTGCTGTTTCCTTGGACCTCCTGGGGAGAAGCTGGCATACACTCAGGCACAACTTACCAGTTCAGCATTCTCGGATCTAGAGGGCCCTGGTAAGGGTCAGTGGAATCAAAGTTTCTGGCTCCCTCACCCTTTCCCCAGAAGCCTTCTCCCCTCTAACTCAACAAGGAAAATGCCAACTATCTTAAACATTTCAAGATACCTGGTTTACCCATGGCCTTGCCCCGGGTCTGGGGAGGGTGGTGGGAGGAGGCTCAGTCTCTGATGGGCACCTCTGTGGGTATGGCAGCATGTGGGAGGTCATAGAATCCTACCACTTGGCAGGGTCCTCAGACATCCCTTTCTAAGGCAGCCCAAACAGGCCTTCATATCCCCTTCTTCACGGGGTGGTGTGGCATGGGGATCAGCTGAGGTTTCCCTCGCTGTGAATGGGGGTATGGGGTCAGCAGTGTAGACAGATGGCAGCCTCGCAGCAGGAGGCCCCTCTCCAAGGGCCAGAGAAGGGAGGTGCATCCTAGGAGTGAGGCGGCCCAGCCACGGGCAGGGAGGAGGTAGCAAAGGGTTTCGTTTCAAATACTGGCATCCGAGGTGTCTGGACACTGGCGGGAAGGGAAGCAGACTACGACCCTCTCTCCAAAAGCCCCCCGAGCTCTGTGAATGCATGCAGATGGCAGGGAGGTAGGGAGGCTTATGAACAACCCAGCAAGCAGGGGGCATGCCTACTTCCCTCCTCTCTGAAGCAGTCCAGCTCACCATGCAGCTAGGGGTGGGGGGGTACAGGGACTGGAGAAAGGGGGCAAGGGAAGGGCCACTGCTGCAGCGGGGACCAGCTGGCAGTCATCGTGCCAGTTGGCGAGGTCTACAAGGGAGAGGTTGGCGCCCTGAATCCCCTCTACTCTGCCCCCAGGCCTAGCTGCCCCCAGGCTCTGTGAAGACTCCAGAATTGGGACTATCCCCCCCTTCAGGGGTCCCTTTCAAAGCCTTGGGGTAGGCTGCTAGGTGGGGGTCAGGGAGGTCCCAGGAGCCCAAAGGTTCCTTTCTCTGAGGAGTGCTGCAGATGGGCAGGGGTGCAGGGACAGAGGAGGGGGATGGGCCAGAAAAGTCCCCAAGGAAGCCCTGCAGGACGGTGGCTGCCTCGGGGCAGGGGACGCAGGCTAGGCCCAGCATAGCAGAAACATCTTCGGCTGAGCCCATCGGCTCCTGTAAACATACACCGGTTCTGGCCTGCTGGCCCATGGACGTGGGGGGGGGGGCAGCCCGAGGCAAGTCTCGCTGAAGTGCCAATGACTGCTCTGGGGCTTTGGGGGCCAGGGGCCCCTCCTGTATCCTTCCATCTTCCCACCACCCAGTCCCTGGGCACCGAGGGGGATGGTAGGGCCCGACCCTGGCTCCTTCTCCTCCCTCGGGGAGAGGAGGGAGAAAGCTGGGGTGGGCTGGTGGGAGTAGGGGGGTGGGGCAGGCCCTTGGGCCATGGCCCAGATAAACAGCAAATGGTGATTCCTACAAGCCCTGGCAAGACTGGGGGGCTTCCCAGACCCTTCCCAGACATGGTGTGGCTTGGGTGAACCCCAGACTGTTCATCTCCCTCCCCAGCTGGTGGCGGACCCCAGGAGCCTTCACTGACTGGGGCTGAGGTAGGGAAACGGACCCTGTGATTCCACTCTTCTTCTTGGCTGGCAGCCGCCTGGGCACCTGAGGCTTCCACTGGCCCGGGTGCTGCTTCCAGCCGTTGCCAGAGGGCAGGCAGGGGCTGGCGACCCCCAGGCCTGGATCTGTCGCATGCTTCGTGTGGTGGGTCCGAGCTCCCCCCCACCCCAGAACTAGAGGGCCGAGATCATGAGGTCCTCCTGCTTGGAGGGGCTGGCCGGGTGGCCGGCGGGAGAAGTCCGGATTTTGTCTGTGGCCAGGCACTCCTGGCTGCTCAGGCCAGTGGGGGTCAAGTCCATGAGCTCTCCCGAGGAGCTGAGGGGGAAGGAGGGCGACACTGAGATGCCCGAAGAGGGGTCTGTGGAGCCAGCAAAGAGCCGGGGGGGCTTGGGCACCAGGTTCGGCTCATACTGGGCCCTCAGCAGGATCTCCTGCTCGCTCACCGACTTGGGCAGCGCGCCATAGTCTCCGCCGCCGGGGCTCTCGGACAGCATCATGCAGTAGAGGTCCTGGAAGGAGCTGCTCTTGCTGTCCAGGTTGAAGAGGCTGTCGATGAACTCGGCGAACTCGAGGACCTGGGGACTGGGGGAATCCCCCAGCCGCCCGTTCTGCAGGGTCAGCTCCCCCCTGGCCGGGGTATGGGAAGAGCCACCCTCCTCCCCACTGGAGCGCCGCAGCGGGCTCTCCCTGCCGCTGCCACCGCCGCCGCCTCCGCCACCTCCCAGCCCGGCTTCCAGCGGCTGCGTGTCCTGCGAATGTTTGGACAGGCTGTCGGCGGCCAGCAGTTCTGTCCGCGAGCTGAGGGAAGGGTTCTCCTCGGGGATGGCCGGGTCGATGTAGAAGCAGTGGCCCTCGTCTCTCTCCATGACCGCGTGCAGGCTCGGGGAACCCCGGATGCTGCGGAAACCGGAGGAGCGGCGAGAGTCGAAGCTGTAGATGGACTCATTGTCCGACAGGCTCTCCATGGTGGCGAGGGGGGCCCGCCGGTCCTGCAACTCCACCGACAGGCGCTCCTGGGTGGTGAGCAGCAGCAGCTCCACCGGGTCCTTCCTTGCGGGGGACAAGGCCTTGGTCTCATAGAAACCCTCCAGGCTGATCTCGGACTGGGACTTGCTCCTGCCGGGTTGGGGGTGGAGCAGGGGTGGAGGGGCAGGGAGGGTCAGTTGGTAGGGGCTCCTGGGTGGCAGCAGTGGGTTCTGCCCCTCAGGAGGGAGGAGGAGACTAAAGAACAGAGGGGAGGGCTCTGGGCCTGTGGCCAGGGAGGGCCACCAGGCAAGGCCCACGTGGGCATCCCAGCAGAGGGGTCGTGTTCATTGGGTGACAGCATGATGGAGAAGGTATCCCTTGACTGACTCGATCTTGGGATGCGAAACAGAGGCGGCCAGCTCCCCATTCTCCACCCACCCACCCGTGTTCACCAGCCCAGCCCCCGGCCTCCCAACCCTCACAGGGAGTCACAGGACTTACTTGATGCTGCTGCTGCTCCTCTGGACAGCTGGTGGAGGCTCCAGGGAGTGGATCGTGGTTCCAGGGGGGGCGGAGGGCAGGGGCTGCTGCTGGAAGATGAGCTCCGGCGTCAGGTCCACTTCTGTGGGACTCACCATGACCTTGGCTGCAGAGAGCAGGGCCGTCTTGCCTTTATTGTAGTTCTCCAGCACCTGGGGTGGGGGTGGGGGGAGAAAGGCCAGGACTGCTAGTCAAGAAAGGTTCTGGATAGGCCACCGGACAGTAGAGAAGGCCAAATCCAGAGGGCCTCTAGTGTAGCCAACACAGTGCCAGACCTGGAGTCTGGGGCAGCTAGGTGGTGCTGTGATGGATACAGCACTGGGCCTGAGTTCAAATTGGACCTCAGACACTTACTAGATGGGTGATCCTGGGCAAGTCCCTTAGCCCCGTTTGCCTCAGTTTCCTCATCTGTAAAATGAACTGAAGAAGGAGCTGACAAACCACTCCAGTACCTCTGGGTACGGACTGAACAACAAGACTCGAAGGCCTAGCTTTGATCCGTCCCCGGGCATTTGCTAGCTGACTGGCCACAGGCAAGCCATTTCTCCTTTCTCAGCAGGAGTTCCCAAACCTGTAAAACAGTGGTAATAATACCTGTCCTGTTTGTGTCCCAGGTGATGAGTCAAATGGGATGAAGCGCTTTGCAGACCTTAAAGTCCAATCTCAACGTCAGTCATTCAAGTTAGTCTCCAAATATACCGCCTAAGCCCCCTACCATGAGGCCTTGGCCATTGTGGACGTGGCTGGGCTTGGGGTCAGGTCCTGTCAAGGTGGCAAAGGTTTAAGGTACAGGCTCAGGGGTAAAGAATAGCATGTGAGGAAAGCGTGGTGGCTCTGGAGTCAGAGAAGAGAGGTGTAAATTCAGCATCCACTCATTACCTGAATTGCTTCCTTGTGCCTCAGTTTCCTGCCCTAGACCTGAGGTTGGACTCGACCAGACCTTCTCAGGACACCCACCCTTCTCAGAATACTTCTAAGTGCACAGCACAGCATCACAAAAGAAGCCAAATGAACAGTTATCAAAATAGTGAAGAAGCGCTTCCCATGCGTCAAGGACAAGGGAGTTCTCCAGATTAACCCCGCCCCCCAGACCAGAGATTCTATTGGAGGTTTTATGAGCAGCCTAGCTGAGTGACTAAAGCCCAGGCTTTTTTTTAAAACATTTTCGAAAACTATTTTGAGAACTCTATTTCAAAAGAATTGGTTTCCTTTAGAATCCATTATTTTGAGAAGGGCTCCATACGCTTCAGCCCACAGGGCCCATGTCTTCAGAAAGATTAAGGACCACAAGTATATTCAGCACCTTGTTGGGCCTCCAGAACAACACATTTTTTCAGTCACTGACAACTCCCTAACATGACCCAGGTTCTAAAGGGGCTATGATAGGCAACAACTGCAGATACCTTTATTCTAAACCAACAACAATGGACTCTTGAAGGAGCACCATCTGCTGATGTGGCGGGTAGTTTTCATCATGAGCTTCAAGAAGAAAAGACGAGCTAGTTTTTTTAAAGTCATTCCAAACAGGATTCAGAGGCGGTCCCACCGCTCCTTGGACAAGTCACTTCCCTTCCCTGGGTCTCCTCATGACAGCATTTCGCTCCGATCACTAAGGGCCCTACTGGTCAGAGCTATGAGCATCAATTTTCATGTCAAGGGCAAGAAGCTGGACAAAGCCTACGGACCTTCAAATAGATTTTAAAGAGAAATTCAAGTGGGGGTGAAACTAGGATCCCACGAGGTCACTGCCAGGGGTGGTAGGGAACAAATCAGAACTTTGTGATAAAGCTCATGGAGGGGGTGGTGAGGGGGACCTGGCCGAGGGGATGATGGCAAGCCATTGAGAGCTTTCCACTTTGGCAATCCTCTTGCTAACATTTCCCCTCTGGGCCTTCCCACATACCTGAAATGTACTTCCCCTCCATTTTGGGGAACCCCTAGTGGCTTAGTCCTCCCTACTACTCTTAGTTGCTATTTATTGCTTGCCCCGAAATGAAATGTATTTTATATTGATTTATTGGGGTACATGTTGCATCTGTTAGTGAAACATAAGCATCTCAAAGATAAGGGCTTTTTTTTGTCTTTGTATGTCCTGTGCCTACTTTAGTCCCCATCAATCAGTTAGTTACCAACTAATTATGAAGCACCTTTTTACTATGTACCAGGCCCCACCCTAGATGCTGGGGATACCAAGACAAAAAGGCAATAGTCCTTGCCCTCAAGGAGGGCATCTACATCTGCAAGCCTTTCTTCTCTTGCCTTTTCCTTCCCTCACTCTCTTTTTCTCACCTGCCACAGGGAATTGTCAAATGCAGAACTACCCCCTGCCAATGAAACTTAGAGCCTCCCAATCTCCTGGGGCCCTTGTCCAAGTTCAGAGGGAGCCATTGGAGGGAGTGGATTCAGGCAGTTGGAGAACCAGGGCAAGGGCATGGGGAAAGGGTGGTGGAAGAAGCCCTCCAGGGTAAGGAGTCATGAGGACAAAGGTAGGTCAAGGCCAAGAGGTGAGGAAGGTCTTGCCAAGTCAAACACAGGAGTCTCTGCTCTATCCTGGAGGCAACAAGGAGTTAACAAGGAAATGACACAGTCACAGCTGAGCTGAAGAAGCACCAATGTAGCAGGGGAGAGAAGGGAGAAGAGAAGAAGGAGATTTGAGGTGAGGAAATCAATTAGAAGGATGAGGGTCTGAAGTCTGGCGGAGAATGAGTGGAGAGAAGGGAAGAAACAAATGGGAGAGATGCTGAATTGGCAGAAACAAAAGGAATTGAGAAGGGAGAAGTGAGGAATCTAGACTGCAAGGCTGGTGGCCCAGATGAAACTAGGGGAGTCCGGAAGAGAGGCGACGGGGTGGGCAGTAGGCTGCTGGCATGTGATGCGAAGGCAGCAGCTGTCAGTGCAAAGTGTTCCCAGGTCCTCCCGAGGTAAAAGGAGACTGGAGGCTTGGCATGTGAGAGTGTGTGCTTCTGGGACAAGACTGCCCAGGGAATTTCTTCCAAGAAGGTAATGGCAATGGTGAGGATAATGGTAACAACAATGATGAGGAAGAGGATGATGATGACGATAACAATAATAATTTTGATGAAAATGATAATGACAGTAATGATTACAATGATAACAATGAAGAGATAACAAAAACAATGATTATGGGGAAAATGACAATGAGGATGATTACAAAAACAATCATGATGACAGTAATGATGATGATGACAATGATGATGATGATGATGACAATGATGAGGAGGAGGACAATGATAATGGTGATGAAAATGGCAATGATAACAAAGATGATGAGGATGGCGATGATGAGGATGGTGATGAGGAGGATGGTGATAATTAACCAGTAACAACTCACACTTATGCAGCACCTTAAGGTTGACAAAGTGCTTTATGTGTACCGTCTTCTTTGATTCTCCCAACTACCCCTGGAGTTGGATGTTATTGCTGTTGAGTCTCATTCGTATCCACCTCTTTGGGACCCCCATTTGGGGTCTTCTTGGCAGAGATACTGGAGCGGTTGGCCATTTCCTTCTCCAGCTTATTTTACAGATGAGGAAACCGAAGCAAACAGGGTTAAGTGACTTGCCCAGAGTCACCCAGGTAGTAAGTGTCTGAGCCCAGATCTGAACTCAAGGAGATGAGTCTTTCTGACTCTAGGCTCAGTACTCTTTCCAGTGTGTTATCTTCCTCCTTATGCAGATGAAAACACAGAGACTCAGAAGTTCAGGGATTTGCCTAAGGTTACATAGGGAGTAGGTGGCAGTCTTTCCCACTGTCCTACACTGCCACCAAGAAGTACTCATCACTCTCCCACACTGGTCTTCAAGGCAGGTCCCTAGGGAGGAGCTTGGGGACTCTTTCCCTGTGTAGCCATCTGCAGGCTCCCTGAGGCAACCCTTGCCACTCCCTTCAAATCAGTCAACTAAGGACTCCCCATTCTGGAGGGCTGATCTTCCCACTTCTCTCCTTTGCCCCATAATCTCCTGCCCAGAGGACGCCCGGGGGAACAGAAGGAGAGAGAAGAATGACAAGTCCTCTCAGCTGCTGCTTGTTGGCAGCCCTTGTCTGAAGGCTGGGGGGGGGGTGTTGATATAACTAAGCATTAAGTTTGGGAATAAGGCCCTTTAGACCCAGCGAGATCCAGGGCCTTGTTCACAGTCATGGGGGAGGAAACCAGGGCTGGGCCACAAGCCTTCTCTCTAAGGAAGGAGTGGTGGTGGGGTGGGGGAGGTGGCTGGGCCCTTGGGCTCTTCACTGGATTCTCTTCTTGGTTGTCCAGGCCTCGGCTTCTGCCCCTATATAATGAACCCAGTCGTCTCTGACCCTTCTGAAGCCTTGGAAGGAAGCACATACATGCAGGTGCTCGGAATCCCTTGGGTCAAACAGCTCAGAGATTCGCCAGCATTTGCAGGATATAAGGGAATTAACATAATTAAGAACAGCTCCCTCATAGACCCGTGGCCAAAGTCACCTTTCAAAAAGAAGAAATGCCAACTATCAACAATCAAGTGAAAGAATGCACCAAATCATCATCAACCAAAATTACAACGGTTGTAAGGTTCCACCTTGGGTTCAGATGGACAAAGTGACAAAAGAGAGAAATGGAAATTGGGGGAAGGGGCCCTGGTGCACTAGGGTGGGAGCTGTGAGCTTCCCATTTTAGGTCTGCCATTCCAGAGCTATTGGAAGCCAGATAAGAAGAGTTACCAAACTGCACATGTCTTTGGATTCTGGGATACCACTATAACCACATGCCCCAAGGAGGCTGAGAACTGAAGGCAAAGTCCCTTGAGCATACAGGGACCCTTTTTGTGGTAGCAAAGAGATGGGAGCAAAGAAGGCAGCCTTAGGATCAAGGGACATGATGCTCCCTATGGATTGGGGGATGAGATGGACACCAGGAAAGACTGGCCCATATTAATAGGGTGAGGGTTAGGGTTAGACCTTCCATTAAGAAGGGCCTGTCAGTTATTGTGCTGTGCGAAATGCCAAATAAGATGGATTCAAAGGGAAGACTCATGGGACCCATGCAGAACAAAGTATGCAAAGCCAGGAGGGGAGATCAATGGGTCCACACAGGACTTTGAATTAGACTATAGAGGTCTTGGGGGAGGAAGGAGGAGTGGCAAGTGAAGGGGCGGGGTAGTAGGTCAAAGAGAGGAGGAGGGGAGAAGGAAAAGGAAAGGAGGAGAAAAGGGGAGGGGAAGAAGGGGAGGGAGAGGGTGGGAAAAGGGAGGAGGAGAAGGGTCAGACCTGGCCTACTCCTTAATTTGTTTTGCTTCACTTACACTTCAAGGAAGGATTCTTTTGGGGAACAGGAGGAGTCATTAAGAAGGGGTAACAAGGTGGAAAAGGAGAGAGAAAGAAAGAAAACATCTATCAACTATTTTTTGTATAACATAAAAAGAAACTCTTCAGTCTTGGCTCCCAGGACCCTTGCACTTGGAAGCGGAGGCCCAGAGAGGAAGGATGCTCTGGGCAGGGAGGGCTCCATGGCAGAGCCTTCTGACCCCAGTCTCTCCCCTAGGGTAGGGGGCCAGGTTCCCCTTACCTTGTTCAACCCCTCCATGACCACATAAGGCAGGTGCTCGTGGAGCATGGCTGGAGAGATGATCACTTCATTGAATGCCTTGTTGTCCCCCCAAATAGCAAAATAGGTGGGCTCCTCCTGCTCACAACAGCTGGGACAGACACACAGACATTGACAGGGAAAAGGAAGACATGGAGATCAGAGACATGATCTGACTCTGACCCCACCCCCTCCCCTCCCCATGTTCTGTTCCCACAGGGGCCCCGAAGATCAGAGCTTTCCTAGGCTGAGCAGGGCCTCTGTGCCCCCACATTCAGCTGGGATCATGCCGAGGTTCCCCCAAGCCTGGGCAGGGGCAGCCAGACCTGGCAGAAAGACTTGGAGCTGAGAGGTTCCAGCCTCAGGGGCCAGTGTCCTGGCTGCCCTTCTTCGGTCACGTGGTACCCAATGGTACCTACCAGCAATGCTCGGCGGGATGGTTGTGTACCACGTGGATGATGCGGCCTGGGGGATACAGGGGGGTGCTGGCTGACAGGGCAATGGTCAGGTCGCTGGGGTGGGTCCAGAGGCGGTTGCTGGCCATGGTGGTCACTTCAGCTTCCTCTGGCAGCTCTGACTTGGGGATACACTTGGTTGCCCCAATAATGATACGCCACTGGGGTTGAAAAGAGGGCAGAGAAAAACAGGAAACTGAACAGCGACCCCAAGAGAGGCCCAAAGGAAGAGGTCACTTTAAAGAGGAATCAAGACAGGACTGGGTTTCTGGAAAGGGGGGGGCCCTGGCACAGTGAGCTACCACCATGGCCTCTGGCCATGCCATGCCAGCTTCCAGCTCCACATCAGAGGCTCCAACAGTTGAGAACTGGCTGCGGCCTCTACCAGGGCTACCCCCCGCAAGAATGCCAGCTCTCCCAAGGCAGACTGGATCCCCAAGAGATCTCCATAAGAGATACTCAATAAATAGGTGTCCACTGACTGACCAGCATCCCTGGCTGTACTGCTCAGTTTTGAGCCACACGGAGAAAGCAGAGGCTGAAGTGACTAGAGGAAGGCTGGCAACAATTCACCTTTCTGTCCCGTACTCTATAATGTCTGTGGCTTAATTGTACAGACAGCAACCCCACTGTGGATGAAAAGGCTGAGGCTTGGAGGGGGCTAGCTCACTCACCCCAGGCTGAGTGCTCAAGAGTCTGAGGTAGTATTAAAACCCAGGTCCCTTACTCTAAGAGTGCTTGGAGAGTGAGCCTCCCACCTCCAGGCAGCCTTGAGCCTCACTTAGTCTCAGCCCCAGCCCAGACCTGGGGCTAAAGAGAAGTCTGGATTCCCCAGCCATGGCCGACAGTGACTTCACACTCATTTCTCTGGCACCCAGATCATCTCTTCTTTAGACTAAATGTCCCTAGTTTATCCAATTGACCCTCTTGGGATGTGGACTCCCTCCTACCCATCCTGTGTCTCAGCCTTCTTCTCCATAAAATGGGGCC
Source organism: Macrotis lagotis (assembly GCF_037893015.1). Classification (NCBI taxonomy): domain Eukaryota; kingdom Metazoa; phylum Chordata; class Mammalia; order Peramelemorphia; family Peramelidae; genus Macrotis; species Macrotis lagotis. The sequence continues at coordinate 286,791,638 of NC_133660.1, forward strand.
ATAAGCTCTATTTCCTTCACAAAGTAGATGTGACAGATGAGTGGCATCCTCCTTGCCCCTTGACAGAACCCTTAGAAAGACCCAGTCCTGGCCCAACTCTGGTGTAGACATGGCCTCCCCCAGCCATGCAGGGACCAAGGGGCACCTGCTCACTTTGGGCTTGGTGCTCCGCTGCAGGACATCTAGAAGCTGCCTTCGGAACCCTTCGAGCTGCGAGAGGCCGATCCTTTGGGGAGAAAACAAAGACTGTGCTCAGTCCTTGGGTGGCAGACAGGATGGCCGAGGGGGGGCAGAGAGGGAGGGTACCCAAAGGGGCTGGCTGAGGCTGTCCGATAGGGCAAGATGAGGCAGTGGCACCTAGGAGGCCTGAGCCTGCAGTGGTACCGGGGAGAATCTCCGAGGGCCCAGGGGAAAGGAAATGGCAGGGAGGAGACCCTAGACCCTGGAAAGAGGTGGGAGATCCCTGGAGATGGGAATGGAGGCAGGGAGAAGGGTCTGGGAGGGAAGGCAGACTTGCCTAGGGACCAGGTCTTTGCCAAGCACCACTGCCGTCACAAACTCCTTGGAGTACTCCATGGCATCCTCACTGCGAAGGAAGCCCCCACCAGGAGTCAAGGGTGAGGCGTCCCTGCTGAGTCCCTGCTGAGCCGCCCCCAGTCCCCCAGGCCCACTTCATCCATCCTCCCTGCAGTTCCCAGCCAGCCCAGATTCTTCCCCTGAGTCTGGCACTCTTGTGCCCAGACCTCCCCCAGGAGGCAAGGACTGCTCTTGAGCCTCACATGCGCTTTACCTCTAATGTCCATAGAAAATGGGCCATTTTTTTCCTCCTAGACTTTTTTTTAGATTTTTGCAAGGCAATGGGGTTAAGTGGCTTGCCCAAGGCCACAAGGCTAGGTCATTATTAAGTGTCTGAGGCTGGATTTGAACTCAGGTCCTCCTGACTCCAGGGCTGGTGCTCTATCCACTGTGCCACCTAGCCACCCCCTCTCCTAGACTTTTGATTGGGCATGTGGGGAACTTCCGGTGTGGAGACTCCTTTGCTCAATATGATGGGCTATTCACCCATAACCTAGAGTTTCATTGCATTGTCTGGAACATTGGGTCCCACAGCATGTGTGTCAGAGGTGGGCTTGAACCCGAGACTGGTCTTGTCCCCACTAAGTTATGCTGCCTTTGCCTCTCTGGATCATGGCAAGAGGCAATAAACTCAGGAAGGCCTGACTTCAAATTTTGACTCAGGTACTGACAAGCTGGGTGATCCTGGGCAAGTCACTTTACCCTGCTTGTCTCAGTTTCCTCATCTGTCAAATGAGCAGAAGGAAATGGTGAACCTCTCCAGTATCTCTGCCAAAAAACCCCCCAACAAGGTCATAGAGAGTCAAAGTGACTGACACAACTGAACAACAAAAAGCTGTGTGTCTGTATGTGCAGTGTATGTGCACACACTCAGATACACACAGACACACACTCATACACAGACACTCACACACAGACATACACATACACACACACACACACACACACACACACACACACACACCCATACTTGAACATAAGCTTCATGATAATGGGAGCCATGTCTTATCTAAACTCTCTCATTCAGGCCTGGGCCAATGGTTTGAATATGAAGCTGTCTAATACTGATAATGATGATGATAATTAGTAATTAATAATAATAATGGATTAAGGGTGGCTAGGTGGCACAGTGGATAGAGCACCGGCCCGGGAGTCAGGAGGACCTGGGTTCAAATCCGGTCTCAGACACTTAATAATGGCTTAGCTGTGTGGCCTTGGGCAAGTCACTGAACCCTGTTTGCCTTGCAAAAACCTAAATAATAATAATAATAATAATAATGATGATGATACTGGATTAAATTAAGATAGCACCAATTTCATCCAAACCTCACAATAGCATCATCTCCATCTGATAGATGAGGAAACTGAGGCAGGCAGCAGTGCAGGGGCCTTTCCTGCCTCCAGGCCCAGCTTCTCACAGCTGTCTAACTCCCTACTGAATGACATTGGCTAGAGGGACAGAGGTCTACTCAGAGCTCGTCGGAGGTCACTGCTCTTCTCTCTGGCCCTGCTCCCCACCTTCCACCTCTCTTGGGGATGGGGTGGCAGCAGATTTCTGCATAGCCCCATCCCTAGGCCAGCCATGGTCTCCCCAGGCCTAGGCCCCTCTGTGGGTTTTCTAAGCATCACCATGCCTCCAGCCTCCCTTTGCCCGGCCCAGCCCTCCTCACCAGGCTTTGAGATCCCCGAGGCCATCTATCTCCTTCCCTACCTCAGCAAGCCCCCTGGGGGGGAGTAGGCGAAACACTTGAGTGTTGGGTATTGAGGGCGCAGGAGGAAGGAGAGGATGGCGGCGGTGCCCGCACCCAGAGAGTGGCCCACCACGATCAGCCCGTAGTGTTTGGTTCCTCTGCCCTGGGAGAGAGAGTTGAGTTCAAACATCCAAGGCCCCTCCTTTACTCAGCCGGCTCCCTCCCTTGTGGGGCAGGAGGGCTGGAATGGACTCACCAGATCCCGTCCAAAGGCTTGGGAGAGAACCATCTCTTGCTCCAGCTTCTTCTTGATATACTCAGCAGAAAGGACCATCCCCTAAGAAGGGAGAGCCATGGAGAAAGGAGCCCCTGATCTGCTACCTTATTCCTCTTCGAGTCTCAGAGAAGAGTGACAGCCCCCACCCACTCAGGGGTGGCAGGATGGCCAGGGACCTGGGCAAAGGACACTGGTGGAAAGAGGTGGACAATGCCCTAACCCTGAGGTCAAAGGTGGGTAATATGACCCAACCTCATCTGCTTATAGTGACAATGAGTTTCCAAGGAGGGAGTCCGAGGAAAGGGCCCTGAAGCAGCCCCCATCCCTCAATGGGATCCCCCAGCAAAGCTCCCGAGGCAGGAGGCTGAGAGTGGCCGGGAGAGGCAGGGCAGGGGCGAAGGCACTGGACTGGGGCGGGGAGGGAGGGGGTTACCTTGTGTCCCAGCCAGGTCCCGTGGTGACCCTCCACCGGGAGGCGCTCTGCATCACCGGTCAGATCTGTCAGGGCATCCTTGGAGGAGAGTCCAGACAGGTCAAAGAGATCAAAGGAGAGCCTGGGGAAGGGGGAAGGGGCAAGGGGCCTGGGGACGATGAAGGCAAGGAGGGGCTGGCAGGGAAGAGACTTTGGGAAGACAGGGCCATTGTCCAATGAGGTCTTCCCTCCCTTCCTCTGAGAGACATGCAGGTGCCACCCTCAGCATGGAGCCATTCTGGACTCCACCTTAGTCCAAGTGGCCTGCTCTCTGTTTAGTAGTCCTATTCACTTCTGCCCTCTATGCTGACCCATGTCTACACAGTCCTCACTCACTTCCTTCACTTGTCTACAATGATCCATGTCTACACAGTCCTCATTCACATCCATAACTTGCTGTCTACAATGATCCATGTCTACACAGTCCTCATTCACATCCATAACTTGCTGTCTACAATGATCCACGTCTACACAGTCCTCATTCACTTCTGCCCTCTATGCTGACCCATGTCTACGCAGTCCTCACTCACTTCCTTCACTTGTTGTCTACAATGATCCATGTCTACACAGTCCTCATTCACTTCTGCCCTCTATGCTGATCCACATTCACACAGTCCTCATTCACTTCCTTCACCTTCTGTTTACACTGATGTACGTCTACACAGTCCTCATTCACATCCATAACTTGCCGTCTACAATGATCCACGTCTACACAGTCCTCGTTCACTTCTGCCCTCTACACTGATCCATGACTACAATCCTCATTCACCTTCTTCATTTGCTGTCTACACAGTTCTCATTCACTTCCTTCAATGGACCAGGAGCTTCACTGGTCGAGTGGCTGAAGGGAAGAGGACAAAGGGGGCCAGGTACCTTAGGGGACAGGGTTCCTCGGATACTGATCACCACTTTTTTCTTGTCGTGGTCCACAGCCACATAGAAGGGTGTCTCGTAGACCTGGGAAGGGGGGAAGGCCGAGGAGCTGGTCAGGACCGGGTGGTCGGGGTCCCTTGCTCAGCAGAGGCCGGTGCCCTAGGTCAGCTGGGTTCCCCAGCCACTCTTGGCATCTGGCCCATCCCGCTGGGCTGAGCCCTTCCCCAAAGTGAGGAAAGCCAGGCTCCTGCCGGCGATCCCCTCCTCCCAGGCTTGTACTTGAGCTGGAGCCCCTCCCCAGAAGGCGCCCCCCCCCCCTTGCTCCTCAAGGCCCGGAGGGCTCCAGGAAGCCCTGCCCCACTTGAGCAGCCTCCTCTCCTCTCCCTGTCTCCAAATTCCTTCAGGTCTGTCCCACACACTTTCCCACTGTGTTATCTCCTCTCATTCTGGGGGGTCTTCCAGCAGCCTGGGAGTGGGGCCCCTGGCTCTTCCTCCTCCTGAACCCCTCAGTGTCTACTGCAATGCTCAGAAACTGACTCAAGAAAGAGAGCAGGGTGGGGGAGAGCGGGCAGGGGATGATTTTAGGCCACACGGCTGGAGAAGGGAAGTCACAGTGAAGAAGGTGTCCCCAAGGCGAGGGGCTCAAGCTGCGGGAGGAGAGGGCTAAGGGGCGAGGGCCGGGGACGTCACTTGTCCAGGGCTCTCACACCATCACCTTCCTAGTTCTGACCCTGGTCACCCGGGCACTGCCAGGCTCAGGGGGTGGGGAGGGGAGCCGAACACCTCCACCACGTGCTCTTCGGGCTCAGTCTGACCTCTTGGCTGTTGGGCTGTTGGGCCAGAATGGAGGGTGTAGGGAGGAATCCTACTTCTTCCCTGGAGCTAGGATAAAGCAGGGGGGTCATTGGCTATTGGCAGGGGCCAGAGGGGCCATCCTGCATCCTGCCCCTCATCGCGGAACCCCAACTCCGCGAAGCTAGCCCTGTGACCCCGTCCTCTGCCCCCACCCCCAGCCCTCTCACCGCATCGTGGCAGGAGGTGTAGACAATGTCCACCGAGCTCATGTTCTCATCCAAGAAGTGGCGGCGGATGGCGATGGCATTACAGCCACAACAGTTGTCCTCTTCGATGGTGACTCCGGGGGCAAAGCGGGGGCGAGAGGGGCAGAGGCAGCACCTGGGAGGGGAGACCGTGGAGGTGGAGGAGAAAGAGAAGAGGCCTGGTCAACCAGGAGTGCGGCTCTACCAGACACCAGCAGAGGGAGCCAGCAGCCAACTCTAGGGCCCCAGACCCTGGCCTCTCTGCTTTCTTGGGCCCTTGGAGAGATGACCTGGATTCCAGGCCTCGCAGGGGCCCAGTACGCTTCCTCAGGGTGGGGGCCGCTCTAGGAGGCTCACTGCCTGCGATGGCATGGCTTCCACTTGGACCATGCCAAGGGGCATGGATGGTTGCATGGTAGATTGGGTGAGGGTTGGCAAAACCAGGAGGAACTCTTGGCTGAAGCAAGTGCTGTGGAAACGTGAGCCCCACCGTGCTCGTCTAAGAGCAAGCGGGGAGGGCCTAGGCGGCTGCGAGAGTAGACTCTGGGGTTCTAATTCCCGGGGGGGGTGACCCTGTCCGGCAAAGGAACAGGAGGCAAGTAGTCTCCTCCTCCACCTCTGCCCCCATCGTGGAGAGCCCATGAGGCCAGGGGGATGAGAGACATAGGAACCAATCTAATTCTCCTGCCTTCCTGAATTGCTCCATGATTCCCTTGGGGAATGGCCTTCCCCCTAAGGAGCCCACCCCGGGCCTCTCCTATTGCAGAATTTCAAGCTGGAAGGACTCTTAGAACTCATCAACGACCAGAGGCAGCAGAGGACAAGGGCAGAGTCAAGCCCTCCATTCAGCTGCCTCCACGGACACTTGCCAGTGTTATGACTCCAGGTGAGACATTTAACCTCAATTTCTTCGTTTGTAAAATTTCATAAGCTTATTTTGAAAGTCAAATAACAAGAAAATTGTTTTGGAAACTTTACAGAAATATTCTTGTCACGATTATTATTAGAGATAAGGACACCAGCTTCCCTACTAAAGATATGTCTTAAAGATAAAGAAATGAATATCATCTTCCTTGCAAAGCTGTTGGGAGAAAAAGTTTATGTGGACGACAGGCTTCTGAACCATTGGTGACTAATGGTGATGAGAGAAGGCTGTTGGGAAAGGAAGTGGGGGGGCCTGAGGGGCACAAGGAGTTGTCTATTTGGGCCATTAACTATTTGCTTCTTACAGAGGACGATTCTCTGGCGGGGCAGGGAGTCATGGGCAAATTATAGTCATAAAAAAAGAAAAAATGAATCAGACATCTACAAATATTTAGGAAGATGGCAGAGTGGTTGGTGGGGGGAGGCTGGGCACAGCCCTCTCCTAACTCATGCTGAAGGATCTGGAGGTAAAGCACCGATCAAATCACAAGATTGAGGTCATGACTTCAACTCCAAATTAATCAAATCTGCCCAATCACATCATTGTGAAGAAAGGGCGGCAGTGCTCAGGGATTGACTAGTTTTGCTTATACTTGAATTAGTTTCAACAAAAAAATAACCAAGACTTTATAAAGTCATAAAGAACTCTTTCGAGATGACTGAGGAAGTTAACTGGTCAAAACTGCATGCCAACTGAGGTTTTCTTGGTTCCAATTCTGGGCTCTTGCTTCTGCCATATTGCATTTGTTTATTTGTATGCCATGTACATGGCCAGCCCACTCATACTCAAGGTGGACAGCAGCTGATCGAAACCTTTCATTTTAGGTCCCCCGGGAAGGAGCAGGTCCGGGTTTGGACAAACTCTGAAGAGTCTGCCTGAGGTCCTGGTGGGGCTCAGACCCCTTTCCAGTCAGGAGCCAGGTTCTGCCTTGGAACTCGGAGAAGGGACAGTCATGAGCACCTATGGCGCCTCTCCAGAAAGGTGATTGCTTTGGGGGACCAGGGTGGAAGGATGGAGAGGCCCTAGCTCAGGGTCACATCCTTCCACTTGAGGGAGGATAGGAAACTTGGGAAGAAAGGCACTGTCTAAGGGGAGTGGCTGGGCCTCCTGGAGCTTCCAGGGTCTGGCCAAGGAACTGAAGGAAAGCAGCCCTTTGGGTTTGAGATTCATTCCAGCACCCCTGGGTCTTCAGCCTAATGCCCCAGGTCTGTGCTTGAGTCACCAAGCTTTCAGTTAGTAGTAGGATTAAGGAATGTCCGAACCATGGGGACCTTGTTTGCTTGCAAATGAAGGAAAAGTTCTGCCAGCCTCCCTGGGCACTGGTCTGAGCACCATGGGCCCACCCTGAGCCACTGCCAGCTAGGCTGGCATCACTCAAGGTAGCACAAATGCCCTGCTAGCTCACTTCCTGTGTGATAAGGGTCTAAAAACTCCCAAAATAGCATGGCAAGCAACAATCAGTGGGCAAAGGAGAAGGAGCAGGGCTGTGGGCTGCCCTCTGATGCAGGGACCCAGCTGGGCAGCCTGTGATGGTGTGGTTGGGCACCACTGGCCTCCCTCTCCCTCCTCTAGGTGCATCAGACCCCTCTGGGTGCAGCCCTTCCATATTCTAAGCCCCCCAACATCCTCTGCTCTGGGGTCTAAGGTCCTGCCAACTCCTTTCCTGACTCAACATTCTATGGGGATGGACTCCAAGTGGAGCTGAGAGAAAGCAGCTGTCGGGGGGACAGATCTGCCCTTTGGTCAAGGCTGGGTGAGACATAAGGCTGACTGACTGGTGCCTGGCAATGGAATGTAGCTTTGGGCATCGCAGCTCTGGACGGTAATGACCTTCACCACCATCACTCAATGCTAAGCAGGGAGGGCCCAGGGAGCTGTCCCAGTTCAGCGCCTTGGCTGCCATGGGAACGAGTGATACACTTGTGTAGGAGGGCTGGCTGTCCTGGTCCACTTAGGAGGGTCTGCCTTTGGAGGGGAAGGGGGAGCAGGTTTGCTAACAAGGGATGGGATGATGACAGGAGTAGGTCAAGGATGCAGGCATCCGCAGAGCCAACGGGAGCCTCTGTTTTACCAGCCCAATTACAATGCTCCGAAGTGGGTCAGATGAGGGATAGAGAGCTTAATAGGAAGTCTGTCTCAGGGCTGGGGAAGATGTCTGGGCTCAGGGTGCTTCTGCAAAAACTGGTTTTCACTTGTGGTTTCATTGTTTGTTTGCTTGGTTTAGAAAGGGAGACCACAGGATGGAAGACTGTGGAAAAGGGAGAAATAGAGCAAAGACATTAGCTCTCAGAAAGGAACAAAGAAAAGAGGAAAGAAGGAAGGAAGGAAGGAAGGGAGGGAGGGAGGGAGGGAAGGAAGGAAGGAAGGAAGGAAGGAAGGAAGGAAGGAAGGAAGGAAGGAAGGAGAGGAGGGAGGAAGGAAGGAAGGAGAGGAGGGAGGGAGGAAGGGGAGGGAAGGGAAGGAGGAAAGAAGGGAGAGAGAAAAAGGAAGAGAGGAAGGAAAGAAGGAAAGGAGGGAAGAAGAGAGAAAAGGTAGGGAGAGAGGGAGAAAGGAAGGAAAGAAGGGAGTGAGAGGAAGGGAGGAAGGGAAGTTAAGAGGTAGAGAGGAAGAGAAGAAGGAAGGGAGGAAAAAAGAAAGGAAGAGAGAGGAAGGAAAGAAGGAAGAGGATGAGGTAGGAAGAGAAGGGAGGAAGGAAAGAAGAGAAGGAGGGAGAGAAAAAGATAGGGAGGGAAGAAGAGAAGAAGGGAGGGAGGAAAAAAGGTAGAAGGAAGGAAAGAGGAAGGGAGGGAAGGAGAGAGAAAGAGAAAGGAAGAGGGGGAGGGAGAGAAAGAGGGGAGAGGGAGGAAGGAAAGAAGGGAGGGAGGAAAAAGCCAAGGGGGTGCTCCCACACACTTACGAGCAGGATCTGGCCAGCTGGCAGAGACCACAGGCGGGCTTCCGCATCAGGTACATAGGCCAACCATAGGCAGCCAGGGCAAACAGCATGTAATAACAGACCTCTTTGTAGCGAAGCATCTCTTGCTGAAGGAGAAGAGAGAGACAGCGGTGTCAGGGCCGAGCCTGCGCGCTTTGGGGGCGGGGGGACACCCAGCAGCAGAGGGCCCCGGGTTCGGCCCAGCTGCCCAGCCAGGGCCAGCCACCTTGAGGCCCAGAGTGAACCGCGAGGACTCCTGAGAGCGGTCACATGGGCTAGGGCCTGAGGAAAGAGAAGGGCGAGCTGGTGAAGACAGTAATTGCGTTTCTCTAATTATCTCTGTGCAATGAGGTCGCGGAGCCTACAGAGACGCGTCCTATTGCATCAATCTCGGGATTAATGATTTGGGGACAAAAGCATCCTCCCTGTGCTGGACTGATTTTGGTAACGGTCTCAGAGACCGAGAGAGGGAGTGAGGGAGACAGAACAACTCGGCGAGTGGATCCAAGGAAAGCCGCTGCTGTGGGCAAACAGTTAGACAGAGAACTTTAACCCAGGGAGGGGCTCATGGGAGGGGTCTGGGGCAAGGCTTCTGCCACGGCACAACCAGACCAGTCTCCTTCAAGGGCCAGAGGCTTCTTTCTCTCTAAAATAAGGAGAATGAACCCATGGCTCCGAGGTCCAGGGAAGGTGGCCCGACCAAGGTCTCGCAGCGGGGGAGCGTCCGGAGGTGGGGTCTGATGAGGGGTCCTGGGCCCCTGCAGGACAGGTGGGAGGAGATGCCCTCTTGCTATTAGAAGGTGTGTAACTGGGATCCTCCTGGTCTTGCCCAGGCCTCAGGCGGGTCTTGGGAGAGGCAGCTGGCCACAGGCCAGGGGCTCGCACCTCCTCCTGCCAGAGAGCCCTGGGCTAGAGGAGAAGCCAGCGTCTCCTCACAGAGAATTAGTCACCTTGGAAAAGTTAAAAAGGGGTGATTAGTCATCTTGTCAAGTTAACTAGGTAGCTCCTTAATCAGGGCCCCAGAGGGGTGGAAACATCCCTGTCTTCTCTGTCTGCTCTTCAGGAATGAGTGGAGAGAAGGCAATTAGCATCTTTGTGTGTGGAAGGAAGCTCCCGCCCAGGGAAGGTGCCGGCTGGGTGCCCGCCGCCGCAGGCTCGTGTGCCTCTAGACGCTGTCTCCAGCGGGCCGGACAGTGGCTATTGGAGGGGCGGGCTCCACGGCCACCCCGGCCCATGGCAGAGCACCACCAGGGGGATGGTAGCGGAGCTCCTCTGGTTCTGAGCACACCCTAGGAGCTTAAGAAATTCTGGCCTGCCGGAGATTGCACCCAGGGCCGGGGAGCCTGCTAAGGTGCAAGGAGCAAGGGGTCGCCCTTGTCCTCCATCAATACGTCCAGGGTGGAGGGACAATGGCTGAAAAGCGCCTGTGGCGCGGGGTATGGGAGCTGGCCCCCAGGATGTGGCTGTGAAGTTTTGGACTCACCGAGTTTTTCAGGTCCAGATACTTGGTGTTTCTGGTCACGGGCATCCCAGACAAGAAAGCCAAGATGTCGTTGTTGGCCTATAACAGAGGCCCAAGAGGAGGTTAAGGGGGTCAGATGCATCAGGAGGTGCCTGGGCCCCAACCCTGGCTCTGCTCCTGGGAGGCTCCTGCTGGCTCACCTTCCCAATGTCCCAGGCCCTGACTCCCCAAAGAAAAGCAAGGAGCAATACCCCAGGCTCTGCCCGTTAACCATCCCTGCCTAAGGGATGAGGCCTTGGCCTTGACCCGAGCCTGGCCACCTTTTTCTCATCTGATATCCCACAGCTACGTGTCTCAGACCCCCTGGAATCTCTCACTTCCAAAGGCTTAAACCATCTGGGCCGGGGGCGGGGCAGGGAGGGGTCCTTGTCCTATCTGGGATCTGGGAAAGAAATACTGGAAGACAAAAACGGGCCAAGCCAGGTGAGTTGGGGGAGGAGACCCAACCTTGGAGCTGGAACAAAAGGACCAAGGGAAGCAGGCATGGCAAGGGCTGTCAGAGGGCCACTAGGACCAGAGACAGCAATGGGGAAGGGGGGCACTGGGAAGCAAAGAGGCTCAACCCTGTGTCCTTGGAGAGTCAGGTCAGGATTCCAGAGTCTCAGGGTCAGCCAGGTTGGCCTCAGCCCAGCAACAATTCTCTCGACATTATTCCCCTAGGCCATACCTGAGGCCCCCCAGTGGCTGGGAAGCCACATTAGCTGAGGCAACTGCTCCACTCTGGGGGAGTACACCTGGGGGGGCCAGGCCTCGATCTGCAGAACAAGCCTAACCAAGCTCTTCCATGAATCTCTCATGTGGCCCAACATCCCTGGTTCCTCAGACAATCCTTGACGTCAAGGGCTCTCATCTGTCTACGTCCTGGCTAAAATAGGGCACCCAGAGCAAAGCTCTACCCTGAAGTTCCCCTGGCCAGGCACCAGGCTCCTCAATGTTGCACAAGGTCCTGCCTTGGCCTTTGTGGGAGTCGTGTCACACTGTTCCCTTAGTTTGAGCTTGGGGTCCTCTAAGACCTTCAGATCTTTTCACATGTATTGCTGCCTAGCCCTTGTAAATGAGGAAGGCAGGGCTTTACCCTGTAGAGGGTGGGAGAATGGGGGGACCAAGAGGAGGAGCAAGGAGGCCTGCAGCGCTCACCTCGTCCAGTACCGCACTGCGCTTGGCTCTTTGCCGCTGCCTCAGAAGCACCAGTCCTGCGATGATATCAGATGGCACAATGTCAAGGTCCCGGAAAAACTCCGCAAAGAGGTAGGCGATTTCAGAGTAGGCATCCTGAAAGATCCAGAGATGAGGATGGGGGGGGCACAGGCGGGGAAGTGGCAAGAGAGGAGAGGGGCTGGGGCCACTCCCATCTGCAGTCAGGCCTCCACCTGCCTTCTTCTCCCCCCCACACCCCTCCAACCCCCAGTTCAGCTCATAATTCATCCTGCCAGACCCAGGAATTTCCCCCTCTCCTGTGACCCAATAGCTCAGTGCATCATGGTCATCTCCTGACCCCGAGCCTTTGCCTTGACACCCCAAGTGCTCTCCTACCTTCGCTGGTTTCCTTCCAGAAGGTGTGCCATCTCTTGCTACCTCTCACAGGAGGCCTTCCTGGCCCTCCCACTGCCAGGAGCCTCCCCATGAGATTGCCTTCCAATCACCCTCATTACTGGGGCCACTCCTGGGGCAGAGGCTTGACCCCTGCCTGAGACTGTGTATACACCCCCTCCCCCAGTGACACAGGGAGGTCCACCAGAGCAGATCCTCTGCAGCCCCGTGGCTTCACGTCTTCCCTCCTAGGACAGGTCTGCCCCATACCCCCCAAAGCTTGGGGGATCTGGGAAGTCTCGATCTGTAAGCCCCAGCCTTGGACTCCTCCTCTCCTGTGGTGGCAGGCAGGGCCCTGGACGAGCCAACCTCTCCTTCAGGATACAATCCTTCACAATGACCCCCGATGCTCCTGGCAGCGTCCACACTTAGGGTCTGGCCACGAGGTTCAGTCTTGTCAGTGACCGTCCCAGGCTTCTTTGCCAGGGCTCTCGGACATCAGGCCAGGGCTCCTCTCCCTGCCTGGCCCAGCACAGGAGCTGAGGCCAAGGACTGAGGACCGACGATCTTCCCTTGGATGCCCCTCATACCCCCAACTCAGGAGGGGCTTCCCTTGACTAGGCCTATGCCTCGACAGCACAAGTCTTTAGATTTAGAGCAAGGGCTGAAGATGTCAGGTAGGCCAGTTCTTTCCTTTAACAGAAGAATGGAATCCTAAAGAGGTCAGGTGGCACGCCCAAGATCCCACTGGTGGTCAACTGGAGCTGTCTTTTTTTTTTTTAAAAGGTTTTTGCAAGGCAGTGGGGCTAAGTGGCTTGCCCAAGGCCACACAGGTCATTATTAAGTGTCTGAGGCTGGATTTGAACTCAGGTCCTCCTGCTGCCAGGGCCGGTGCTCTATCCACTGGGCAACCTAGTGGCCCCAGGAGCTATCTCTTGAGATACACGGTCAGTCACGTGCTATGCTGGCAGGAGCTCCAGCACCAGGGCACCCAGGGGGTTGTATCACAGGAGGGTGGGACCATCTGAGACAAGGCTCCTCCTCCCAAACACTGTCAGGAATTCATCCCATAACCAAGCCTGGCCAGGGCTCTGGAATCTGCTTCCAGGCTCTTGGGGCCGAGGAGCTGATGGGAGCTAGGCTGGGGGTCTCCATGATGCTGGAATCCTGTCTCTTCTCAAGCGTCCCGCTGACCCAGGCAGGGCTGGTTCCGTCTTCCCTATACAGGCCTCCAGTGGAGGCTTTCCTCTGGACTTAGCCAAGCCAGGGGACCTGGCTAGGCTCCCTCAGTCAGGAGAAGACCTTACTCCTGGGCAGCCTCCTCAGCTGTGGCCCACTCTCCAGCCAAGCATAGAGCCAGAGCAGCAGGCTCAGAGTGTGCCCCCTGCCAGGCTTGCTCCAGGATCTGGACTCCATAGACAACCAAGGAGCCTCTACCACCTCTACTGCGACATTCTGGGCTTTTCCACTGAAGACATTCTAGTGAAAATTGTCTTCTGGCTCCACTACTAATCGGGGGCAACACGTAGTCTTCCCTTCCCAGGCCCATTTTTCTCTCAGCAGAATGAGGTCATCCTCCTTTACAATCCCTCTCAGATCTTACATTCTAGGTTCCGGGTCCGAGGTCCCCTCCCACCTCCGATATCTTGTGTTCTGCATTCTAAGGCTCCTTCCTTCCCCTGCCATTCCATGTCCTATGGACTATCAGAATGATCACATGAAGCCAGTTCACAGACTTCCAGGTCTAGGTGTCATTCTCTGAATTTTCTGAGGCAAGGCCCCTCTCAGCTCTGACCTCTGGCATCCTCTATTCCAAGGGCCCTTTGAGCACTAACTAAGACCTCAAGTCAGAACACAGAGCCTTGGGCCAGAAGCTAGGAAGATCTGTATTCAAATCTAGTCTCAAACATTGATGAGCTGGGTGAGATTACCTGGGCAAGTCAACTCACCTCAGTTTCTTCATCTGTAAAATAGTGATTCTACCACGTGTAAAGTGCTTTGCAAATGTTTAAGAGATTTAAAAGTGCCTGCTATAATCAGTATTAGTATTCTCTGGCCTCTAGCTTTGATGTGTTGGAGACGCCTACACCCCACATCAGTCTCCTTCCCCAGAGCGCCCCACACCAGTCCCGGCGCTGCTGGGTCTCTCCTCATGGTCAAAGCACTTCATCTCTATCATACTTTACACACTTCAAGGACCCGTGACTTCATCAGTATGGGTTCCTTCCACTGACACAGATCACTACCCCTCTACACCGAAAAATTGGTCACAGGTGACCAGGCCCGGTCATGAGCCACTCTCTCCTTTGCTAGGCTGGCCAACAGTCCGATGAAGGAAGCCCAGTCTGACACTGGGTCTTTTCTAAGGGTCTCCACTGAGTTGCCTTGGGGGTCAGGGATCACATCCACACCAGTAGATCTCTGAAGATGTTAGGGGAAGAGTGTCTACCGATGAGGGCCAACTAGGTGTCACAGTGCAGATTGTGGGGCTTGGAGTCAGGAGGACTTGAGTTCGAATCTAGCCTTAGACTCTTATTAGACTCGTGACCCTGGGCCAATTTCTTAGCCTCAGTTTCTTCAACTATAAAGTGGGGATCCTCAGCACCAATCTCTCAGACTGAGCATGAGGATGAAATAATAAGGAAGGAGAGCTGGGCTGCCTCCTTTGGCAGGTGACATTCTTTCATGCCCAACCATGGAGAAGCTTCCAAGATACAGGCTCTGCCCTATGGGGGTCCTGTCGGCCCTCACTCAGGGAGCCTTTGCCTGCCCTCCCCTCTGAAGCTGATCTGAGGGAGGGAGCCTCTCGGGAACTTACCGACTGGGAGTCCTTTGTCCGCGTACAGCAGAGGAACACTTTGAGCCGACGGGACCAACTGGTGGCCTGGCCCTCTTCGAGGCGATGCCTGTGGGGTTGGCATAAAGGAGGGAATGTTAGGGGGTCCCGAGAGCAGGAACCCATTACTGATCAGACCCAGGCGGAGCCACACAGAGGCTCTCAGGAAGATAGCTACTGCCCGGGCCTCGTCTGTCCAGAATGGAGGCTCTGAGGATGACCCTCCTCTGTGAGGCGCCTGCTGCACCAGGAGGCTGGAGGATGGGTTGCATGCAGACATTGCCAAGAGCCCCTAACCCAGGAAACCCTTAGCCAGAGTGGCTGCCAGGAAGCTCAGGGCATGACCCACAGGTTTTGGTCTCACCACTGGCTGGGGGCACAGGGCCTGTTATCTTACTGAGGAGAAAGAATAGAACCTTCTCCTCTCTCCATTATGGCAATTCTTCATGTCTAAAGGAGATCGGGCACCATTTTGACCAGGCTCCTGCTGGGTATGGGCTGGGACACTGACCTCTCTGCCCCTGACCTGGCCCCACAAACCCACTATCACCCGACCAAGCCCAGGTGTCCTGAGGCTCTGACGGATGGGGAGAGATTGGTCTGGCAAAAGTACCACCTGAAGGCCAGAGAAAAAAGCTGACGGCACTCCAGGCCAGGAGGTATGGTGCTTAAGGGCACTAAATAAAGAGGCCATGGCAAGGGGCAACAAAAATAACCAGAAATCTGTTGGAGAGTATCATTGATACCTGGGAGGTCAGTGAAGGCAAGTGGTCACTGCCCAGCCAGGGCCAAGGGCTGGAGGCCCCTGACCATCCCACTCTGGTCAGTGGGGCCTCTCAGCTTTCAGCAGCAGCTACCCCCCACCCATAACTGCACAGCAAAGAATCCAAAGGTGTAGCTATTTCTGGGAGGGTGTGGCCAGAGCTAGGACTTCAGAGTCCTCCTCTTGGATATCCCCAGGGTGGCCAGTGCGCCAGGAATGCTAATCAAGGGGCTCTGGGAGACCAAGAGGTGACCAAAGGGCTACCCTGCTGGAGACCAGAGCCAGGTCTTGAATGGATGTGAGGGAGCTGAGAAACATCCTCCAGGGAGGTGGGGGCCTTCCTGGGGTCCGCCAGGGGCCCAAAGCCTCTCCAGCTCTGGCTTGGTGCTTGGCTAGAAACACTAGGGTTACTTGCTGGCAGGAAGGCCGCACCTGTCTGGGCTGCCTGTGCTCAACGTTCCACTTTCTGTGACCCGGGATCCCAGAGCCCAGCACGAGGTGATGGGGTGGATTCCAGGACTAAGTCTGGACCCTGATCCAGGGATCCCAAAGCTCACCCAGAGGCAATCCATGGGCACGGAAGCGTTAACAGTAGCCAGAGGCAGCTGTGGCCAGTGGAGAACTCCAAAGCCACCAAAAAGCTTTTTAATTAAAATGCTGCCAACCACAAAGCCCCAAGCTGCGAGGGAGCAGACTGGGCATCTACAGCCCCACAAGCCATTAAGATGAGTCCAAGGGCTCAAGAAACCAGGAGGGCAGAGGAGCTCACCAGACACCCTGTGCCCCTTGCTGTGGCCCCAGGGCAAGACATGTGAAAGGGATCGCAGGAGCTGCCACCAGGTGTGATGAGGGAGGCCGGCAGGAAGGACCTGGACTAGGAGGGCAACCTTCTCCTCCTCTTCCCTCCTCCTCCTCCTCCTCCTCCTCCTCCTCCTCTGGGATGGGAGCATTCTAGCTGAGAGGCCAGGTGGGCAGGCCAGACCCTTGCTTGGACAGGGCTGAAGTTGCTGCTCAGGCCACCCCTCCCTAGGTGGGCTTGCCTCTGGACCTTTGTGCAGCTATGGTTTCTACCTCCTCTGCCCTCTGCATCCTCTGCTCGAGCTTCCTCCTTTTCAAGAAACCTGGGGCAGAAGCCCCTTCCTTCACGGAACCCTCCCTGATTACTCCTCAGCTCCCAGAACCCTGCTCTTCTCTGTTCTTTTGGCACAGGTTGCTGGATCTACTTTGCTGCTTTGTATCAGACAGAGAGAGAGAGAGAGAGAGAGAATGACAGAGAGAGGCTGAGGGTGGGGAGGGAGATAAACACAGAGAAAGAAAGGTGGGGACGGAGAAGGAGAGAGGCCTGCCTCCCCTTATGTCTCTCCCAGAGCAGGGGACCCCCTTGGCCCTGTCATTTCTCTCCTTCCCCTGAAGTCTCAGACCCCAGACGCTGGTCACTGACCGCAGATTGTAGGTCCGAAGATTCCGCTGCCTTCTCTTGGTGGCCCTCAGTTTGACAAAGGTCCTTCCAGTGGGGTCGAAGACACACAGGACGGTGATGCAGACACTCAGGATGACGACCCAGTTGCAGACGACCATCCCTGTGGGTGCAAGATCAGGGAAAGGCAGTCATGGTTTATCTGGGGGTCTCCCTTCTATGGGGGCAAGGAAAGTCTAAGTCTATCCTGACCATTCCTGATTCTATGGAGGTGGAATAATAATCACAAGGATGGGGTCTCAGACCCCTTGGGGGCTGGTGTAAGAAGGAAGAAATTGAGGGTCCTGACCTCAGAAGATGGATGATGAAATGTCCTTCCCTCCTCCTGTGGGGGAGGGGGTGGTGGGAAGGGAACGAGACACACCTACTCAGTATAGCATGTTGGCCTCACTGACTTTTCTTATGGAGAAGGCAGCAAGAATCAATAGCATTTTTTTTTAAGTTGAGGTTCAGAGAGAGTGACTTGCCCGAGATCACCTAGTTATCCAGGGTCGGAATGGAGAGTCCAATTTGGGGCCCCTTCTTCTCTAATACAGCTGCCAAGAGGCCCAGAGGCCCAACTGCCACTGAGAGGAGGTCTACATGACTGCTTAATAATGCCTACTGGCCGACTGACTCTGCTAGGAAGCAAATAGCATTCTCCATCTTGCACTGAGGAGACGCTAGGAAGTGTCTGAGGCTGCATTTGAACTGAGGTCCTACAGCGCTCCAACCACTGGGTTACCAGTGATCCCAGGCTCTGGTAAGCAAGGAGATCTCCTATAGCATGGCCCAGGGAGGCAGGAGGAGGGACAAGAGACACCCCGGAACACTGGCTGGGTCCCCACTGCAGGAAGGAAGGTTGCATGGAGTCCCACCGATGGGGCTTTTGGGGTCCCTGTCCATCCTCTGGCAGAACTGGGCTAATGACTGAGAAGTGGGTTTAGTATTGGGGAAGCTGGATTCAAACCTTCCCTGTGAGCCCTCCTCCTTCGGCCTCAGCCTCCCTGCTCAGTTGCTGAGGTTGCCCCAGCTATGACCCAGGCCCTCGCTGACCCTCTCTGCCCGTCAGGAGCTGACACGCTTCAAGGAGGCACGGGTTTCTTCCCCTCGTGGGTGCCCAGGGCTGGGACCTACCGAGGGTGACATTCTTGGCAGTGACGTCGTTGCAGGAGGTGTAGTAGTGGGTGAGCCAGACGATGCCCACGATGGCGTAGATGAACTCGATAAGGAGGATGGCTGCCAAGAGAGTGCACCAGCATGAAATGCGGGGTGATGGCAGGGAAGCAGGGTGAGGGGGTGGGGGGCTGGGGGGCCGCCTTACCCAGGCGCACGTAGAGCACGTACTGCATGGACTCGCGGGGCTCCGTGTAGAGGATGCCGCCTCGCATGCTCAGCCAGATGATGGCCATCTCAGCAATCATACAGCTCAGAAGGATGCCCAGGTAGCCGCGGCCGTGGTCCACCAAGTTCAGGGAGCAGGCCTCGTCCGGGCTGTAGGCCAGGCCGAAGAGCACCACCGAGAGGACCACGAACCTGCCGGGCAGCAGCGGGTGGGATCGGCGGGGGCTGAGGAGGGGGAGGGCCCAGGTGCTTTGTGGGGGGGGCAATT
This sequence comes from Macrotis lagotis, assembly GCF_037893015.1. Lineage (NCBI taxonomy): Eukaryota > Metazoa > Chordata > Mammalia > Peramelemorphia > Peramelidae > Macrotis > Macrotis lagotis. Next base: position 286,810,125 of record NC_133660.1, read on the forward strand.
CCATGGCTTTCCCTTCAAATCCAGGAAGCCTCTGACTCTCCTCCTTTGAGAGCAATTTGAGGACAGACAGGAGGTGTTCTGAGTCTGGATTTCTAAGGGGGCCTGCGGTGAAGGAAGGGGGCTCCCATCCCCCACACCTGTCCCGGGACTCTCCTCAGGTGTCCTTGACACTCACCAGGTTGTATGGAGGAGGAAGAGAAAGATGGCCGGCAGGACGAGGTCATCACTGCCCACAGACCAGCGCCGGCGGAACACCACGATCCCTGGCATGGCGAGCGCGTCTGGGGAGGTTCAGCAGGAGCGACGCTCACCTCCTGCAAACAAGCAGAGGGCCACAGGGTTAGCAGCCGGTCGTCGGCTAGGTAGGCTCTTCACAGGCCGAGCTGGCGGCACCCGGTCATTGGCTGGACCCAAGGATGGGAATGGCAGGCAGGTCTGGACAAATTGCTCCATGGAGCTGGGGCAGCCGCCGCTCATTCCACTCAGTTCAGAGGTTTGGGAGGCAAGCAGGAGGAGAGTGCCCCTCCGAGGACCCCATACACCCTGACCCCCTGGAGAAAGGGCAGGAACACAGATAAGGTGGTCTACTATGGGGTCAGGAGGGGCAGAGAGCTCCTTTGCTGGCTCCACCAGTGATTCAGTATCCCTCTCCAGAGCTCCGGTTTCCCCCCAAGAAGGCAGACTTAAGCTACCGCATCACAGAATCCCAGGCCGCTGGGCTGAGTGGACCCCATGGAACCTCTGATCCAACCAGACAGGAGACAAAAGATGGCTGGGCTCGGGCCTCACTACTCTGTTTGAGTCTAAGGGGTTCCCCGGGCAGGTCTTTGGAGAACCCATGGGGTTCAACCTCTCCAGCAGCACCCCCCTTCATACCTCTTCAAACTGGGTCCAAGACAATCAATGGGGCAAGTGTAGAGGTGAGGACTCACCCCTGAGTACAGCAGAAGGAAGCCAGGGTTTGGAAGGGGTTGGGATGGGTGGGGAAGCCTCCCTAGCCGAGGTCAGGAGAAGAGATCCCTGTACAGGGCAGGGAGCAGCCAGGGAAATCTGACATGCTATCATGGCATTGTGTCCAGGGGCAGCGGGTCCTCCGCTCATGAAAACTGGCATCCCATGGAAGGGAAGTGGTCAACTCTTCAGTTTGCCATTATGGCCCTTGGGTGGGCAAGGGGACACAGGATGGGTGGACAGCTGCTCAGCATCTCTGGCCGAGCCAAGATCCTCTCTCCCTGGCACAGCTGCTTCATCTGAGTGAGCGGGCAGGGCAAGTCAGGGTCGTGCCTCCTCCTCCTCCTCCTCCCAACCCCCCCTCAGGAAGTGACATCATCCCACTCTCTCTGAGGAGATTGAGTGTGGATGCTGGGAAGAGAGAAGGATGGAGCTGGCATGGTGGGGGCAGAGGGGGCCTGACCCTGGCCTGGAGATCCCCCTTCTTTTCCAGGAGGGCTCTGCACAGCTGGGGCTGAGAGGCCTGGGGCTCTGGTGGCACCTGCCTTCCCCAGAAGGGCCAGGGGCATTGATGCAGAGAGAGATGCTCTGAGGGCCACACCCCAATGAAGTCTAGGCAGCACTGGATGGGCTGGACCAGAGCCAGGAGCCTCCTCTCCTCCAGTCACACCAGCCTGCCCCCAAAGGGGGCACACACCCACACAGACGCTTCCATGACCACTGTTTACTTTCTATTCTGTCTGGTTATGTTAACTGAACCTCATATAACAGATGGAAATGAGAGACACTGGCACTTTCTTAACACACCCTTTTTTCCAAGGGGATACTCCCAAAAGGTTCACTATGATCTTGGGGGGACCATGGCTGAAGCCCCGGATACAAACAACCAGCCTCTGGAGCTCTTGCCAGGACCCAAGGAGGAAGAGAACAGATGGGAGAGTCTGCCTAGCTTACTGCCCCCTGCCCCCTTCCCCCTACAGTACAGGCCCTGCTCTGACAGGGGTGACTGCCAGAAGAGTGGGCACATACCACATAGGTGCCCCTAACATTGCTCTTTGGGAAGGACCCAAGGAGCTGGCACAGTCCAGGTGGGGCTAGAGTCTGAAGCCTCAGGCCCAGGCTATGGTGTTGCTCCCATTTACCTGGGTGACCTTGTGCCAGTCCCCTTCCCTTGAGATCTAACTCCTTTGCTAGGGTCTCTTTTCCCCTGGATTGCCAGACCCTCATTAGACTCACTAGCCCTGGTAGAAAAGAAGTCCCATCCACTCCTTCCTCTGATGCCCAAGAACCCCCATGAGTGATTCATTCCTCTCAACTCAACATTCCCCTCTCCCTTGGGCCCACCTTCCCCGTCCCTGCCCTCACTCCTCCCTGGCAGAACACCAGCCTCATCCTCTTCTCTTGCCCTGCAAAGTCCCTTGGGCCACAGGCCCGGCAGAGCTCATACCCAGACTCTGGGGCCCAAACAGGAAACTGTCTCCTCATTTCCTGGCAGGCGCCTTGGATCATGTCAAAGTCAGCCCTGACTGAAGGGGGTGACGTCTTACTTGCTAAGCTCCTGGCACTGCTATCCACCCCTGCAGCTGCACTGCTCAGGGAGGTCCAGGGTTTAGAGGTAGCAGCCCTTCACCAGTCAGTGTGTGATGGGCATCTATCTGCTCCAGTGGATCCACACAACTCGGAGCCACTGGGGAAGGAGACACACCTCACTATCTTGGCATTATTTGGGCCACAGTGGGGGGTTGGGATGGCATCCCTGGGCAGTGTCCTGGGAGAGATGGGGGAGATGGAGGAGCAATTGCATGCATGATCTGCCCAAGAAGGCTCTTCTTTCCCTGGGTGTGTGGGTAAGAGCCACCTCCTCTGGGGGCTCGGCCAAGAGGGCAGAGGCAGCCCTCCCGCTAGGTTTGCTTCACCCAGTTTCCCACAAGAACCAGGCCTGGATTCCAATAGCAGGTCTGTCTCTTCCTAAACACTGGAGAAGTCACTCAGTCTCTAAAGGCCTCAGTTTCCTCATCTTGATGAAGCTGAAGCCTCTCGGGGTTGCCCGACCACCTGGCCCAGGGTGGGAGAAGGGGGCATGGCTGCTTCTGGGTCACTATTGGAGGGTCCTTCTCTCCCACCGATGCCACCTTTCCTGATTCATTCTTTTAGGAAAAGTGCTGCCTTCTCCCCCTCAGATTTTTGTTTTTTTTTTTTTTAATGTATACAAGTCAGGGAGGAATGATTTACTAAATCCTTAAAGTCTGGCCTGGGCCCAGATCATCTTCCTAACAAGAGGAAAAAAGGTAAAATGGTGCTCATGAGAAGGTGTGTGAGAGACAGCCTGGCCTGGGGTGGGCCGGGAGACCCTGGACAGTCACACTGGCCCAGAGGGGCTGACCTGCCCACACCCAGCCAGGGGAGTTCCAGACAGAAAGGGGATGGCACACATCGTCTCCTTTCCAGTTCTGCCAGAGTCACCACACACCCCTTTCTCTGGTTCATGGCTCCCCAGCACTGTTCAGTTCCTCCAGGAGGATTGGTTAAAGGTCAACTCCAGTTTGGCCCCAGTGCTGGGTCCTGAGAAGGCTCAGATCTTAGACCTAGAACCCAAACCCCTCATTTTACAGAAGAGGATTCGGAGGCCCCCAGAGAGGGTGACTTCCTCAGATCATGTGTCAGAGGACGGATCTGAGGTCAGTTCTGGCTCCAGAGGCCCTTGTCCACTAGGCTCCATCCACTGTCCTCCCAAAGGGAATGTCTATTCTCCAAGAAGATCTGTCAGAGGAAAATGGGAAAGAGGTGCCACATGAATTGAGGGCCCTGGTGGGGTGGGGAGAGTGGTCCAGGATGAGGTCCCACACCCAATGAGATAGAGAGGACAAGCAGCGGGTCGGCCTGCCCGTGGGCCGGACCATGGTGTGAGTGACGAGGGTCCACCAAGTTTTGGTAAAGGGTGTCCAAGCAGGACACTGAATCTGACCCTGGAGGCCCCAGGGAGGAAGCACTAGGAGCGTGGTCAGCCACAAAGGACCCAGTCCAACCTGTCCTTGAGGAACGGTGTGCATGGAAGGATGAATCAGAGATGGGCAGCCCAGCCAGGTGAGACGTGCCCATGGCCTCACCCAGGCTGGGGCCAGCAGGGAGAGTGTGAGCCTCTGGTCAATGTCTGACTGACCTCAGCAAAGCCAAACGCATGCAGAGGCCCGGCCTCAGGTATTGGGGTCAGTCCTGGCTGCGCCCCTTCTCTTCTGCTTCCTCCCTCAGCCCCACCCAGCATCGGTGGGTGCGGGGAGCAGCATCCCTCCCAAGGAGACACTTCTGAATTTCAGGGCTGGGCTGATTCAATCAGGAGGTGGGCGGTGGGGGGTTGTCTTTCTTTCTAGGTGCTTCCTTTCTAGGTCACCTTCCAGGATGCCACAGCTCACAGGGAATCCACAGATGTGGAGCCAACTCACTTGATCAGCTCCAGGGAGTTGGGAATCTAGGGCACAGTGAACTCGGGCCCCATAAAAGACAGTGATGGGAGGTGGGGAGATTCCTCCCCCTTCCCTCTCCCCACCTCTGACCTTGAAGCTGGTAAGTTGAGTCAAAACCGTGTCCCTGCTTGTGCTGCTCTGTCCAGACCAGCTGAGGTGGCCAGGGGGGTTCAGACGTCAAATGGGAGTTGGCCCGGACAACTTCCAATGGAGGTGGGCAGGGGGAGGGGGTCTGGAAGGAAGCAACTCCCCACCCCATTCCTCCCACCATTTTACACAGAAAGAGAAGAGAGACAATGAGAGATTTGTCCAAAGGATCACAGCTAAAAAGGATTTGAGAAAGGATTTGAACTCAGATCACCCCCACTCCAAGCACAGTGCAATCTCTCCCCCATACCACCTAGGGGTAACCTTTCTTGGGAAGCCAACCCCTGCATTTTACCCTTGAAGAACCCGAGACCCAGCAAGGGAAGGGGGCATCCAGGTCATCCAGCAGGGGCCAAGGCCGGGGTATGATCACCCAGCCCCTACTTCAGAGTTCTCTCTGTGACAGCCCACATATTCCTGGCATCCTCTTCCCACTCCATCCACCCCTCAGCAGAGTCACCCTAGAGAGACTTCTAGGGAGACGAGTGAAGGGACATACAGACCCCTTCTTTCCTAAGGCTTCAGAATCCCAGTGAGCTCCCACACTGTTAGGCAAGGAGCTCCTTCCAGAGCTGCATAAGATCCAGGCAGCCCCGCACCCCTCCCTTCCTCAAGCCCACCCCCTCTTTTACTTTGGCAATCCAGTGGTCTTTCCTCAGGCCTCATCTGACCTGGGTTGCAGCTGATTCTTCTCTAATTCTCCTTCCTCTGGCTACTCCTTCTTAGGTTCCTTTGTGGCAACATCCCTGCCCCACCTCAAACTGAGGGTGCTCCCCAAGGCTTTGTCTTGGACCCACTTCTCTCTCCTTGAATGCCCAACAGCCCCCCCCATGTCTATACAGATGGCTCTGGGGACTATATACCCAAGCCCAGTCTCACCTCCCCCTCCAAACTTCAACTCTGCTTCTCCAACTGCCTGCCTGTCCTACAGATGGCTTCAATCCAACCTGACCAAAACATCCTTGCCCCCGGGCTCTTCCCCCTCCCTCTCTCACCCTCCAGTCAGGTGTGAGATCTTACCAACTTTTCCTCCACAACAGCTCTCGTGCCAACTACTCTCTCACCCATCCAATGCTTTAGCTTTGGCCTCCATCACTCCTTAGACAGAGGACCACAAGGACTCCCCAGCTGGTCTTCCCACCTTGTCTTTTCCTCCTCCCACCCCCTGGGCCCTGGAAAGCATCAGCTCTTCGCCTCCCCTCACAGGATCGCTCTTGTCTTTCAGGACTCCTTTTAAGCACCAGCTTTTACAGGAAACCTTTGGATACCCTCAGCTAGTAGGCGCCTCCCTCTCAAACCACCATTTGTATTGACTTGTATTCCTTGTTAGAGTTAGTCTGCATATAGAGATTATATAAATATCTCTATCTCTATCTCTATATAACATCCTCTTAGCAGACAGGATCCCCTAAAGCCACAGGAGAGCCTGTGAGGCCCAGTGATTAGAGAGAAGCAGGCTTGAGGACAGGAAGACCTGGGTTCCAGACTGCTGGGTCACCAGGGGAAGCTAACTTTCAGAGAAGATGGACTTGCCCTGGGAGGAGGAGTTTCTTCACCTGCCAAGGAAACAGGTCATTCCCTCTAAAGCTCTAGGAAGGGAACTGTGGAGGATGAAGGGCTCCGAGAATTTCTTCTATCAAGAGGAAGGGCCAGAGTCACTTGGCTACTTTATTTATGCACATAAGACCAGAGGAAAGGACACCAGTGAAGAAATGCTGAGTGAAGACACAACCTCTTCCTGTCCTGGACACAAGAGAAGCATCATCTTTAACTCTTCCATCTGGAAAGGCCTTTCTACTTTCTACTTTGCACTTTGTGCAAATCAGTTCATCCTAGACTTTGAAATCAGCAAACTAGGTCTTTCCCCCATCTTGGAGATGAGGAAATTCAGGCCCAGAGGAGTTCAGAGACCTACCCAAGGTCTCATAGTTAAAGTCAATAGCTATCAAGGCCAGCTGCCTCCCAATCCAGTGGGTGTTCCACTTGGCCCTCTAGCTCCCTGGGGGATTATTGTTATCATGAAGTCCTTAGGACTCCCATTAAAGTGTTCCAGAAGCTACTGAGGTGGAGGCAGCCCCAAGGGGCCTGTTTTCCTTCCTTTCACCTCCTTTTCTCCCGCTCCACCCTCATGATGTGCTGGGGTGAGCAGCCTCGCCCAGCAGTGAAGCCGGGCCTGGAAAGACATGGGCCTGCAAGAAGGAGGCGAGGGAGGTGAGAGAGAGAGCACGCGTGGGTTTGGGGCCTGAAAGCTGTTGATTTTCACACATCAGATGGGCTGGAGCAGAAGCTGTGCTGATCTTGCCCAGGGCTGAGTCCAGATTTCAGTACAAGAGGGACCTTTTTACAGAGTTTCTCTAACTCACCAGGCCTCTCACATCAGGTAGTGGAGTCAAGCAAGATTTTCTGGGAGTCAAGATTCTACCACAAAGAGCTCCAAGCCACCCAGAGGTGGCTCCTCCTTTCCCTGGCTCTACCTTCAAGGATAATGCCTGGGACCTTGGGGAACCACCTCTCAGACTCCTAGCCCCTCTCCCCCCAATGGCCGGGTAGAAGGTGAATAGGAGCCAAGACAGAACAGGGAGACTCCCAGCCTGTTGGGGGTAGCACCTCTGAATTGGCAAGGCCTGGATGGCCATCCCTCCGCAGGAGAGCTAGGGGCCGGGTTGCCACTCCAGCTTCTCCCTTCCCGAGGCTCCACTCCTCTTCCTCACCACAGTTCCATCTAGTCCCCAGCTTCTTGTTCTCACGCTAATTATTTTGCATTCGTCTACACTGAACTGAATTTGCCATCTGCTGCTGGCCCAGTCATCGACACCAGCCAACTCTGCTGGAATCTGGCGCTTTTGTTTCCTGGTATTTGTTCGGGAAATGAGGAACATATTGTAGAGAAACGAGAAGGGTCTATAGAGGTCCTCTGGTTCTTCCCCTGGAGCCTTTTCTCTCCTCTTCCGCCCTCCCCTCTCTTCTCCTGGCTCATATTCCAGGCTTGTGGCCCAGTTGGTTTCAAAAGATTCAAGTGTTTCCCATGAGGGGCTGCTCTGGTTCGGGAAGCCAACAGACTTGTTTTCCATCAAGAAACATGTCTTTATCCTTTTGGCCTGTCCTCTAGCTCTGAACCATCCTAATTCTCTCCACCATAGGGTCCACCTATATGGATACAGTCTAACAGACTGTTGTCCCATTCAACAGCTCTTTGACTCAGTTATCATTTAAAACCCTTTCCTTTGAGGACCACTGAGAAGGGCCTCCAGAGCTTATCCAGTCCACTCCCTGATTACCAGACAGTCCTACAATTAAATATGCCATAGAGATAAGGACCTAGATTTGAAAATACTTTAGGGAAGGAGGCTCCCATTTCTCTTGGTAACCAAAATGAAAGGGTTGTCACTTGGGAAATGATATATGGTAGTGAACTGAATCCCACTTTCAGGAGCCCAATCATTTCTGGGGTGACTGAACATCTCTAAGTATTTCTTCTGCCCTTGTTTTTCCCTTGGAAGTGGTGAAAGAAAGCTGATTAATATGACTGAGGCACCCTAAATCCCACTTTCAATGAGGAGGCTTCTTGATTAGGTGAGAGTGAGCCTCAGATTGGAAGAACAAATGAATGAACTCCTTCCAAAGATTTTCTTCTGGAGTCATCTGGATCATGGGCCAGGCTACCACAGGGTAACTTTAATTAGGGATGGGCTCAAAGACCCCCAGGACTGAGTAGCTAAATTTTACATGTACTTGCTACTGCCTTACCATAACAATAATAGTTGTCCTTCATATCTGAAGAGGATCATGCCAACCAAGTTAATGGTGGCATGACTTGCACATTATGTTTATTATAGTGAGGGTTAAAGATGTCCTAAATTTGCCCTGTCTTTTTATGAAAAAGTTCTCAAAGACGGGCTCTTGATCTGGCCCAAATGAAAGAGGTAGAAGGAAAGAGGGCAATGGGTCAGTTATTAAGGTTCAAGGAACACTTCCAACCCAACATTTCTCTAGGAAATGTACAGGAGGTCTGAGAGCCATCAGGGATATCAGAATCCAAAGGTTGAGGAGGTCTGGTGCCTCCAGAAGGTTCAGGGATCAGAGAAGTTTAGAAAATCTGAATGGGCAGATCATTTCAGAAAATTCTTCTTTCTCTCTCCTGTGATCTTTCATGCTTCAAGAAGACTAAGACCACTTTCTCCTGCCATTAAGGAAGACAAAAGGCACCTGATCCCACTTCTTTAATTTGAAAAATGAGAGGGAACCTCTCTGGCCCTTGCAGTGTTGCAGCTAAGCAAGTCCAGTCCCTTTGGCCTTCTCTTGTGCAGCTCATTCTTTAACTCTTTTCACCTCTGAATTCTTTCCATGAGCCTCAGCAAAAGTCTTTTGACCCATTTGGGGCTGTTTGTCTTTCCCATGCCCATCATCCTTGCAGTGTGGACTCAGGGCCGTTTCTCTTCTACTCCTTCAGAACCACACAGAAAAGTATGGTCTTAGAGATCCAGTCAACCATCCATAAAACCTGAAGCAGGAGAGGGACTAATGGGTCCTCCTGCAGCCTGAAATCTGCACCCCTTGGCCAAGTTGCCCTCATTCTCCCTGCCTTCCCTGATCTGTTGCAAGGAGTTCTTTCTCAGAGGTAAGAGCATCACCTGGCAGACCAATGGCTTCTGCCTTCACCTAAACCAGAACAGCCTCCGGCAGCCTCCTCTGCTGCACACCCGTTCTGAGCTTCCTGTCCCACCCTGCCACCCCTGGTGGGGAGTTATCATCCTCTCATGGTACAAAAACAGATCTGCAGATATTTTCTCCCCAGATGGCTTAGCGCGTCTCTCTCCACGCTGCTATGGAGTTGGTAGATTCCCGGCCCCCTAGCCAGAATTACCGGATTCTTCTTTCTTCTCTGAGAGCATCACGGTGTGCTGGAACTCTCCCCTGCCAGTTCCCTGGGGGAAAGGTGAAGTGGGCACACCTCTCCCTATCTTCTCCCCCCACAACTGTGACTCCTTGGCATTACCACCATTTGCTTTCTGTCTGAAGGGCCTCTGAGTCCTACTTATTTGAATCTGGTGCATGAGCAGCTGTGTCAAAAGTTTCACAAACATGCACACCCAGGCGAGGGGGTGGAACAAGCCTCCAAGAGGCCTGCTTCCTCGGGCGCCTCCTCACCAACCCAGAGCCCACACCAGAGGCTCAGGCGATCCGGTTTCACTTGAACCTATTCCTCCAGGCCACGTGGAAGTGGGGATCAACTGTCAGTGTAACAGGAGCCCCTTCTAGGTGGAGGATGCTGGTGAGGGGAAGGACAAACCCGCCCTGTTGCCACAGTGGTGAGGAGCCTTCAGGCCCAGAATGCCAAGAAAGGCCCTGGCTGGTGGTGAGGAAGAGGGTCAATCCAAGAGGGCTCACCTCCCACGATGCCTGTTATTGACCCTCCAAAGGACAACAGTGCACTAGCATTTAATGAAGAACTGAGACATGTGGAGCCTGGTTTGATGTCTGATTCCAGCAGATTTCCTCAAGGAAAAAAAAAATCCATCGACTTGTTTCGCTATCTCTAGTTTAGAACAGTGTTTTCGTCTCCAGTCCCAGGAATCCAGAGGAGCCTTCCAAAGGCCCAGGGGCCACTTCGGCCCCTCCATCAAGGGCAGGATATGAAGACCCTTTGCTTCTGCTGAGGCCCCTTCAACTGGAGAGTATGATGGGGTCTTCCAGAGGACACGGGACTTCCCCAGTCAGGCAAGCCTAAGGGGAGCAAACTTGGACGTGCTGCCTGGGAGGGTTGAGTGCTGCTGCAGCCCCTCTCTCATCACAGACCTACTTTAAGATGAGATTTGGGGGTGTACCACTCTCCTCTTTCCCGTCTCCCCCCCCGACTTTCCAAGTCTTGGCACTGCTGTTATCTCCAGGCCTGGGGAGCAGAACCTCTCCTTCCCCTGGCTCTCCTCAGCCTCCCTCCCAGCAGACTGACCAAAGCTACAAGGGTCCTTCAATCCAAGTAAACCTCCTCAAGAAGGGTTTTGAGGTTCACACCAGCTGGCTGCCTCCTGCACAACTCTCCTCATCTTCCATTAAGCCTGGTCTAGAAAAGAACCCTAAGGACTCTAGTACCTGCTTGCTCCCACCTCTCCCTGGGAGGGAAGATCCCCCTTTCCCCACAGCTCTCCATCACTCAATGACCTCAGTGCTGATGAACAGACGTCTTTGCTGTACATTCCATTCATTTAGGGCCATCCAGGGGGCAAGAACTTGGATCTATGGGGGCCCAGAATGGGTGATGGGGACAAGAGACCAGGTATGACGAGGACTGGTCAAAGGAGCCCACAATGCTTAAGCTCCAGAAGTGGGGACTCATGGAAGGCAAGAGGCTTGCCATGATAGAAGAACAAACCTCGTGGCTCACAGGACCTGAGGGCTGGATTCCACTCACTGACACAGAAGGAGACTGAGGCAGAGGCAGAGGCAGAGGTCCCTTCATTGGTGCTTTCCATAGGCTCTAGACGCTGCCTTGGGAAGTGGGCCCCATCCACTCCACTCAGGGAAGGGATGGCTGCGACTGTGTGGTTGCCCTCAGGGGTGCTTCTCCAGGACCACCACCATCTATGCATTAAGCCCCTGCTGGTTCCCAGGACCACCACCCTGGTCCTCTGGGCTACAAGGAACACACAAAGAGCAGCCCTTCCCTTGAGGAGCTGATGTTCTCACTGCCATTCCCTCTGTTCACCGAGGAGGAGTGGAGCAAGACGGACTCAACGTTCTTTCCAATGGGGGACTCTGGGATCCAGCAGGCTCGGCCACTGAGTTCTCAGCCTCCCCAAGGACAAACTCTGCTGGCACCCAGGTGAATAAGGGGTAGCTACTTCTCCCCTTGGGCCTCAGTTATCCCTTCTCCACAATTCCCTGGTTGGGGTGTGTGTGTGTGTGTGTGAAGAACCCCCAGGTTCTACCTAGGTTTGAGTTTGCTAATCCTGTGGGGCTGGCTCCACAAGTCGGCCAAAGCACCTGTCCTAGCAAGACATCCATACTCAATGCTCAGACTACCTGACCCCTTCATAACATAACTGTGGGAGAGATGTGTGAAATGTCACTGCCAGCAGGGCCCGCCCATGATCCCACAGCACTAGCTGGTGGCTGTGGCACTAGGGTGCCCGGGGGGTTTCTGGGTCTAGAAGGGGTCTTGCCCCCAGCTAGACAGCACCCTGGAAGGCCCCCTTCTCCAGGGCTCCCACTGCCTCATTAGGGAAGTGGGCTGATTCACTCAAGGTCACAGAGTACTCACAGGGCTCCAGCCAACCCCAGGACCCTCCTGGTGTGACCGTCATCTGCCCTCTGCCAACCTCCCAGGGAGATTATGAGAACAACCAAGAGAAAACACAGGCTTCTTTGAAGAAAGACAGAGTGATCTCATTGCATCCCTTTCTGCTAGGTCAGGACCCTGGGGCAGGCGGGGCCTGGGAAGGGTCTCTAGGAAGGGGGATTTTTCCTTTTTTTCTCTCTTGCTCAAGTAGTCTGAGACTAACTGAGACAGGATCCGGCCAGAGCCCGGGGAAGAAAGTGGACAGGTTAGATCCTGGCCATTGCCACATGACACAGCTCCCCCTCTAGCTCTGGGGGCCCAGGCTTCCAGCTCTGCTGCTCACCACACTGAACTCCTTAGAGAGAAAAGGGCAAAGGCATCTCAGGTGGCTCCAGTCGTGCATTCATCACCTAGCAGGGAAGAGGGTGGGCATCCCCCATTAGGAGCCATGGGCATGAGGTACAGAGCCAGAAGGGAGCTGCTCTCCCCTTTCCCAGCCCCTCCCCATCCTCCACCCTGGCCTGGTCCTGCCCCGACTGCAGCCCAGAGGCTGGGGAGCGTCATCTGCTGCCACAGAGAAAGGTTTCTTAAAAGCATGAGACACTGGTCCTTTCTTTGCAGCTGGGTCCTGTCAGGACTCGGTGGTCTGGATTGCCTCCCCCACCAGCCCTGGAATGGTTGGGGTCATGGGGACAGCAAAGCCACAAGCAGAATCCTGTATTCTGCCTGGCTAGAGACAGAAGCTCCACCAGCCAGGGAAGGAAGTGCTCAGAAAAACCATTGAGATCTTAGCGTAACCTGGGGAAAGGATCCCCCGTCCACCTGGAATAGGGAAAATCTCCACAGTGAAGGGCAGAGGTTTTAATCCTCCATTTACAGTGTCCAAGGGGGCTGCAGACTCCATGGTGACATCTCGGTTGGCCTCCCAGCATCCCTGAGCCATTCATCTGGACAATGCTATGGATGCCAGCCCACAATCCTAGGAAGGTTTAGGTGACTGTAGTGATCTCCCTTGAGAAGAAGAGGGGACATTTGTGGAAGGAGGATGGCAGAAGGAGGCTCCCAACCCACTGAGAGAGCCAACAGCCTCTGCTCTTGGCGCCCCTTCACTGGGCAATAGGATCTGCCCACACTGTTGAAGACACCCCCCAAAGGACAGACAGACGCCTCCCTGTCTGCCAGCTGCCTGATTCTGGCAAAGGGGAGGGGTGAGGGCTGGCAGCTCACACAGAAAGCCAAGAGGTCCAACACCCACCTGGGATGAGGGAAGATTCTGATTCAAGATGCTTTCATCTCCAGGAGCTAAAGGGGAGGTCACCAGAGGAAAGGGAAGAAGCTGGCTACTATGTGATGCCTCACCGAAACACCTTTTTGATTCTCCAGGCCTCCAGTCCTCTGCCCTACCCTCCAGGTGACAGCCCTTCAGAGGCTACTCTTGTCTTCAGGCCAAACATCCTCTTCCCCTTCAACACAGACCCAAAGTCCTCCATTTCGGTGGTCTCCAGGACCAAACCTAGTACCTTAGATGGGCTCTGAGAAGAGAGGAGCCAAGAGGAATGATCTCCAGCTTCCCTCCAAGCAGCCCAAGGTGGAAAGAGTCAGTAGGGAGATGGAACAACCCAGAAAACTAACCCCTCGCTTCCCTGGAGATTGGTCTAGTCCAGCCTCTCCCATCTGGTATTTGTAAAATGGATTTTTTGAACCCAAGCATCAGACTTCTCATTAATCTCCATAGATTTCTCCCTTACTAGATTTGGACCAACAGAGAGAGACAATTACAATGGATAAAAGAGGGTTTTAATTACACAGGATTTAAAAGCTTCTACAAAAACAAACAATGCATCAAAGAATAAGAAAGGAAGCAAATGACTTGAAGAAAATATTTGTATTAGATATTCCTGATAGGGTTTTTAATCAGATACTGAGTGAAGGGAGCAGAACCATGAAAACACTGTGAGATGATCAACTATGACCTATGCAGCTCCTCTCACCAGTTCAGAGCTAGGACAACCCTGGGAGACCCACTATGGTCAATGACATCCACATCCAGAGGGAAAAAAGTATGGAGTCTGAATACAGAGCAAAGCAGACTATGTTCCCTTTTTTAAAACATCTTTTATATTTTCCCCTTAGTTCTAATTCCTCTTTCACAATATGACTAATGCAAATATGTTAAAAGGATGTATATTGTACAACTTTTACCAGATTGTTCACTGCCATGGGGAGGGGGAGGGAAGGGAAGTGGGATAGAAAAATGTGGAACTCATAAATTTGCAAATGGATGAATGTTGAAAAACTGCCATTGCATGTAATTGGAAAAATAAAATTTCAATTAAAGAAAAAGAATTTTTATCAGATCCATTTGCATAACTAGAAGAAACAAAGTCATTCCCAAAGAGAAGTAGTTTAAAAGACATGGACAAAGAATAAAGAATCACAAGTGATTAATGGCCAGAGGTTGACTGATCAAAATATCTAACAGGAGAAAAGTAAACCAACACAATCCTGATATACCTCACTCTTAGCAAAGATGACAAAAACGGGAATAGTCAGTGTTAATGGAGTTGTGAATTAGAAGCATCATTCCAGAAAGCAACTGGGAATTACGCAAATCAAGTGAGATTCCACTACTTGAGCATGGGCCTCAAGGAGAGTTCTCTGACCAAAGAAAGGTTCCATCAATACCAAAGCAAAGAAGTAGAAACAACAGAGATGCTCACTGACTGGTAACTGACATATTATTCATTACATGAACTAAAGAAATATGGCCTTGCTATAAGACACCATGGTGATGATGAACACAGAAAAGTACGAGAAGCCTTCCATGAACTGATGCAGAGCCAATAAAACAAAAGACCCCAAAGTAACTAAGAATATAAAACAGTAGAAAATGAATGTTAAGAAATTATCAAAAACAATCCTGACCCCCAAGAAGAGACATAAGATGATGTCTGAAAAGATACCAAAAAGGGCCCTGAGTTGGGGAAGACATAGGAGGGATAGCGAAAAATGGCAGATAACAGCAGTCTTAAGTACTGATCAATTTTGCTGAATTTTTTCTTCCTGGAAAAAAAATGTTATAAAGAAGGGCTAGGAGAAGAAGTTAAGGAGAATACAGGGGAAATCTAGGCAATGTAAAGACAAAAGCTGTCAACAAAGATGGGCTTTAAAAGTAGGTTCTACCAAACTCAACATTCAAGCATGTCAAGACCCTTTTAAATTCTGACTCTTGTCACCCAGTGTGTTGTCCATCCAACCTGGTTATCTGCAAATGTCATTCTATGATACTTGGTCCAAATCACTGGCTTGCCCACAATTGGTGCAGATCCCTGAAGACCTCCAGCCAAGTCACCACTGAAGCATGACCAACTGCCTGCTTTTGATTAGAGTTGTTCACCCAGATCCAAACCATCCAATGAGATTTTCATCTACTCTGCAACTTCTGATCTTCTTAAGAAGCCCAGGAGAAACTTTATTAAAAACCTGCATCAATGGCATTTCCCTCCACTAGTCATTAAAAAATCCAGTCGAAAAAGGAAATCAATCTAGACTGGCCTGGCCGGTTCTTGGACACCATGTTGGTTCTTTGTAGTTTGTGCTCCCTATTTGTTTTTCCAGATGTCCATTAACCATCTCTTTATTATCTGATCTAGATTTTCCCTAGGCACTGAAATCTAATTCATTAATCCAGTTTGTAGACCCTGTTCCATTTCCATTGACCGTCTCTGACCCTTGTATATCTCTCGTTTGCCGTGATCCTTCAATGGCCAGAAATCACATTCAACAACCCCTTCAGACTGTTTCCAGGTTGGATTGGCATCCCCAGAATTTTACATAGTGTTTAGACAAGGTTAGTGGAAAGACCACTGGATTGGGAGTCCAAAGCCCTGGGCTCAAATCCCAGTTCTTCTATTAACTTTATGTATAGCTTTGAGGAAATCTCCATTTTATCACCTGTAAAATGAGTATTGAACTAACAGTCTCGAAGGTCCCTTTCTGCTCTGATTTCATGATCCTATGAACTTAAGGCCAAATAAATGCTTTCACTCCTTCATTTATACCTAAAAATATAATCCCATGGGGTCAGGAGAACTGAAATCATTAAATGCCACAAGATGTTCCTTGTTGTTGTTGCTGTTGTCTGGTCATTTCAATCATGTCCTGACATTTTTGTGGCCCCATTTGGAATTTTCTTGGCAAAGATACTGGAGTTGGGGGTGGCTAGGTGGCGCAGTGGATAGAGCACCCTCCCTGGAGTCAGGAGGATCTGAGTTCAAATCCAGCCTCAGACATTTAATAATTACCTAGCTGTGTGGCCTTGGGCAAGCCACTTAACCCCATTGCCTTGCAAAAACTAAAAAAGATACTGGAGTGGCTTGCCATTTATTTCTCCATCTCATTTTAAGATGAGGAAACTACAGCAGAGCAAAGTTCAGTGACTTGTCCAGGGTCACATAGCCAGTAAGTATCTAATGTTAGATTTGAACTCAAATCCTTCCTGACTTCAGGGCTGGAGCTCTATCCACTATACCACCTAGTCATCCACAGATGCTCCTTCTGTCTCTTTGGATCTTGGGCACCAGCTCCCTCCTCCTTTTTGTTGTCATTTTTGATGCAAAGGTCATGGCAAGAAAACGGAGGAATTGAGCAGGTCTGTCCTCTCTCAGATGTCAGCAGTTGTCATCCCATCTGCAGACACACACAGACCAGGTTTCCTCAGAGCCTCTGCTAGTTCCGGGCTATTACTTTCCTGAAGTTGCGTACTCAGGGTGGGTCTTCCTTCCTCTGTCAGCACTCCTGCTTTCCTATTCTATCCAATTCATTTTTAGGTCTACGTTGGTGGGTATGTTGGCCCCTTCAGAGAACTTCCATTTTTCTGCCTCACTGGAATCTTTTCCTTTGTGTCTTCAGAATTTCATTCACTGGGACGGCAAGGTGGTGCAGTGGATAGAGCAGCGGCCCTGGAGTCAGGAGCATCTGAGTTCAAGTCTGGCCTCAGGCACTTCCTAATTACCTAGCTATGTGGCCTTGGGCAAGCCACTTAACCCCACTGCCTTGCAAAAATCTTAAAAAAAAATTTCATTCATGAGTTTCCTGTCCCTCAAGCACGAATTTCCTTCATAGAATTTTAGTCCCTCGGATGCTGCCTATTCCTCCTCTGAATCCCTTGAAATCAATTTCCCTGAGATCAGAAGCTACACCCAGATTTCTTTTTCCCTATTACAAATTCCAGGAGGGTATGCTCACTTCCCCTTCCCCAAAGTTGCCCTCATTTCACCCCAGCAACTACTTCCTCCCTATTAGTGAGAGTTAAGATTCAGTCTAGAATTCTTCCTTGTGGATTCCTCTATCTTTGGAAAGATGAAAATATCATTAGAGCCAATCAAGAAGTTATTAACAATTCTGTCTTTGGCAGAGTGTGCTCCGGCAGATGTCTGGATAACAGAGATGTCCCTTCACCACAGTACCAGGTGCCTCCATGCTGGTTTGTAAGTGGTATCCGGAAGGGTCTAAAGCAGTATCCTGGAGCCAGTGTGGTTCCACTGCCTACTGCCCACTGTACTGCTCCTGGCCATCTCCTTGGCCCTTTCCCAGCTGCCCACCAGACCAAGCCCAAGCCTTCCAGTTCACTCACCAGAAGTCCAGGGGTCATCCCAAAAGCATTCCAGGCCCTGACCTCTTCCTTCTGAATGGCTCTCAGAGCTGGAGGCCTAAGGAAGCTTTGCCAGCCATTCCAAGGTCACAGGTCTTGGACATCTTGGCAGGCCAGATGGTGAGGATGAAGTAAGGAGCTGCTGCAAACAAGTGGGAAATCTGCTCTCCCTTTCTTACTTAAAAAGAACCAAGGAGTGTGCTCCCAGTAGCATAGGTCGAGGGTTGAGGCGGCCCTGGCGCCTCACCTCACACACCACCTGCATCACCTTGGCAAGATAAATCCTTCAGCAAACAGTTGCCAGTCGGGCGGGAGGCCACGGAGCCAATGGGCTTCTGCACCGGGAAAAGTAAACAGGACAATCACTGTTTCCCTTTACTACTATACCAATCAAGGCTGGGCACACCTCAGCTACTTTCTGATGGGAGCATGGACTAGAACCTGGCAAGGGCAGCATCCACCCCCAGACACAGGAGCTTGTCCCCCAGGCCTGCTGCAGATGACAATGACTAGGGAGGTGTGGGGACCCCAAGGGGAGCCAGGCAGGAGATTTACAGTGTTGATTCCAAAGGGGCGACTGCTCTCTCAGACGATGTATGCCAATCTCACCAGCTCCTGTCACCAACTGAGCTCTCCCTACCCACTTCACAGACCCTCAACCTTTAGGGTCTGAGGCCCATAGGAGCTCCGAGCTATTGTCCAATGAAGACACAAGAGGCTCCTTGGAAGTAAGGCATGGCAACCTCCATAACGCCACGGGGTCAGCCGAGGGCTGCAGGTGTTGGAACCTCGCCACTCCCTGGCGTGTCTGGCTGAGGTGGCCAGGAGGGGGCCCGAGAGGAGCCTGGATTCCAGACACATGACTCTGAAGGCTGCTGGGCCAACAGTTAGGGAAACAATTTTCTGGTTCAACACCAAAAGCTGTGGTTTCTCCATCCCTTGGGTGGAGCCCCATTGGACCCTACATCAGGTAACTAACTGCCTGGGAGGCTGGCCAGAAATCTGGGGTGAAACAACAGCTTAGGTCAGAATTATTTATGAAACTCTTTGCCTAGGAGGAGGAACCTGGAATCTCCTCACCTCCCCTTTGATCAGGGTCTGTTACATCTGGAAAGACCCCTATTCCCCCAGGTCCTGGTAGAGCCCTTCACATCTGGAGGCCAGGCGTCATCTCCCTTGCACGTGCTACAGTCCCGCCAAACTGGCTTATGTGCATCTCTCCCACCTCTGGGCCTTTGTCCAGTCTGACCCCTGTGTCTGGCCCTCCCTCCTCCCCTCTACCTCTCAGAATGCCTGGCTCTCATCTGAGGTCAGCTCTGGCACCACCTCTTTCCTGATACTTCCAGCTCCCTGTGTCCCTCATCTTTTTAACCTCATGTATATTCCAGATTTACCTCCCAAGAGACTGTAAGTTCTTTGAGGACAAAGATGGACCCCCAGGGCTTGGCCCACCAGAGGCCCCAAATGCCTGGAAACTCTTGGTGTCATTGAATCCAGGCTGTGAAGTGAGGGTCAGCAGCAGAGTCTGACAGAGAAAGTCTAAGATGAAATCACCTGGGGGACAGATACCTCAGGAACTCTCCCCTCCCCATCCAAGCGAGAAGCAGCAGGTTTCTCCCTCCCTTGTCTGGCCTGACCCTGGACGAAGGCACCACCTGGACAGGGAGCACCATGCTCTCAGCTGCCCACACTTGCTCCTTGTCCTCTCAAAACCACAGGTGGGAGCTGGCACCTGGGCTGGGGGCACAGCTCTGTCAATCCATCCCTTCCATCCAGCTGTTCCCCCTAATTCTCCCAAGCACTCCAGTCTCCCTGCTCTACTTCCCAACTGGTTCTGTCTTTCTCTGCCTTCCAAAAGGAGGGTCAAAGAGGAGATCACGGCCCAGCTCTCTCCAGGCCTTCCCACGATGCATCATTTCACCCACGTGGGTGACAGCAGCCTTTCACCCAAGGCTTGCTTTCCGACTACCCTTCCACCACGTGCCAGACAAAGACAAGACAAAATTGAACGGTCTTTGCCCTAATACCTGCAGGCTGATTTGGAGGAAAGGTGGCCTGGAGTTGAGGGGCACTAGGGCTTGGCGGGGGAAGCATTTCAGGCATGGGGGACCACCTGTGAAAAGGCTGGGAGACGGGGATTGACTCATTTATAGTGAACAAGCAGCAGGGAGACTGGAAGAGAGATCACAGGGGAACTAAAGTGAAGGAGCTGCCTGACACTTTCCGAGATGATCTCTGAGGTCCAACCCAAGTGGCTGGAGGAGCGGAAAGAAGGGCATGGGTTCAGAGGCCTTCAAGAACTCCCACTCCTAGGGGCGGCTAGGTTGCACAGTGGATAGAGCACCAGCCTTGGAGTCAGAAGTACCTGAGTTCAAATCTGGCCTCAGACACTTAATGATTACCTAGCTGTGTGGCCTTGGACAAGCCATTTAACCCCACTGCCTTGCAAAAAAACCTTAAAAAAAAAAAAAAGAACTCCTGCTCCAGTCAAGATGAAGCTGGTAAAGCCTCCGTGCCATCCACCTTCATGTTGCCCCCTGCCCCTCAAGAGGGTCCACCTGGGTCATCTCTGTAGCTTGAGTCTTTCTAACATGCCCTCAGCTCCCAATTTGGGCAAAGACCAACTCAGAAACCTCTCCTTTAAAGAGGAGGCAGGCTAGGAAGACCACAAATACAATTTGGTCAGGGTGATACCACAACTGGGCACCAGTCAACCTGCTCCTTGGACATCAGGGTCTCAGCAGTGTGCCAAGCTGAAGCCTTCAGAAGTGCCAGGACAGGGCATCTACAAACAAACATTCCAGGCATGGCCAGAACCCTCTACTCAAAGGGACAGAGAGAGCCTGAGGGGGTCTGGGCCGGGTCTTGTGCTGGAGAGGTGAGACGAGCTCTGAGATGGGAGAGGTGCCCAGTGGCATCGAGCCAACAGAAACTGTTGAAGAATCTCAAGTGAGGCAGCAGACAGGGGTGCAAAAATGTGCCCATGTGAAAAATCAGGTAGATCCACAGAACCCTGAAGGAGCTGAGGTTCTCTGGCCTCCTGAAGAGCCCTCTTCCTGCAGGCAGCCACACCCACCTCCCTCTGCAAACCCAGTCCTCCCCCCTTCCCTCCATGTGCCCACAGGCCAATCAGACTGGCACACACACCAGTGCCAGCCCAGCCCGGCCCACAGGAGAGCTGCTGCTCATCTGCCAACGCCCCCACAGGGCTGCTCCCAAGCCTTCCCCATGTGTGTCTGCTCCTCTCTGCTCCCCTCCATGTGGGAGCCACGGCAGCTACCCCCACTGATATGGCAGCCACGACTGCCTACACACCCCAACTGGGAACGGCTCGAACCCCCTTCATGTGCAGAAGGACAGATGTCAGTCAGGGTCAAGTAGAAACCAGGCCCATCTCCTCTCCTTCCTCCCACCCTCCTCCTCCTCCACATTCAACCCACCCTGAGCCAGCCTTCCCCCGGGAAGGAGGAAGAGGCGGATCTCAGAGGGAACAATCCATTAATTCTGTCCTCTCTTCCCTCTTCTGCTGGGGGAAGGGCTGGGGAGGTGTGGAGGGCAAGAAGTAGGGGGCTGGGAACACCCAGGCTCCCTGTGACCACAGCAAAGGGGAAGGGAAGACCTCAGGGCCCCCTCCGGCACTCCTCAGTAGCAGATTTGCAAGTCACTCAACCCCCAGACACCCTCCCAACAACCTCTGCAGGAGCCCAGGCTGAGTCAGCTGGGGAACCCCAGCCCGGCTCCGGGTGACTGACGGTTCTTCCAACACCCCCAGTTCAGGGCAGCCCAGATCTTCTCCTCCCTGCACCAGGCAGGGCAGGGTCCCCTCTAGACTGGGGGAGGCACCCTAAGGAAACACAGGCAAGTAGGTCCCCACTCTGGGTCTCAATTTCCTCCACTGAAAACCAAAGCTGCCTTAGCCCAGCTCTGGGAGGCCTCTGGCCCAGGGGGCAGGGAGGAGCCAGCCTGGCCTAACCGATCCAGAGAGCCCCAGCTCTGCTCCTCGGCAAAGCCCCAGTCTCTGTTTCTGGCCCTCCTGGGCACTGCCTCCCACCTTTGGGAAGGGCCTGCCCAGAACTGGAACTCTCCCAAGGGCCGAGAGGGAGAGAATATGGCAAGGAAGGGGCGAGAATCCCTGGGAGACAGAGGAACCCAAAGGAGAGACGGCCAAGAACGGGGAAGTGAACATAATGGCTCCTTTACAGGAACCTCCTTGGCACTGACCTCCCCCACCCCTGCCAGATTTCCCCAAACCAGCAGGACCAGTTAGCAGCCACCAGTGCTTTTCACAGAGGCAGGTCAGCCTCTCAACAACTCTCCATTTCAGCCCTGGGGGGGGGGGGAGAAGGTGAGCAGAAAGGGAGAGAACCAGGCGAATTAAGGCAGGGCTAGGAGGGTCCAAGATCCCCAGGCATTGACAAGGGCACTCCCCAGCTCATACAGCTTCAATGGCTCCCAACAGCCTCGAAGATCACCCCGGGCATCCTCAGTTTGGTCCCTTCATAACCTGACTCCCAGTTCTCTTTCCAGGTTGGACCCACACCGCTCTCCCTCCTGTCCCCACCCCCCCCCAACTCTCCCTTCCCCCATTCTCAAAGGGAACTATTATTCACTTTTCTCTGAATCCTGTGATCAATCTCCCATCTCCATGCCTGGGTCTAAGTTGTCTCTCTCTTCTTCGGGTTGGAATCACAGCTCTGCCTCAGTCTCCTCCTCCCCACCAGGTGATGGTGCTTTCCCTCCTCCATCTTCCAGAATTACTTGGTATATAATACATATACTGACATCCCCTGGCATGGGAGAACACAAGGTCTGGGTGGTGGGAGGCTGGGTCCCTTTGCTTCTGACCCAGACCACCCCTCATTAAGGGTTGAACCCAATTCTTGGCACAGAGTAGACTCACCCCCTGTGGCTTTCACAGACCAGCCACAAGCTCAATGGAAGTGAAGAGGGGAGAACTTCTAAAATCATGGAGATGCCTAGAAGGTCCAAGGTCAAATGTCTGCCCCTCATCACTGCCCATCTGCCGGCCCCATAGGATTACTGGAAAAGGGGCACTTTGAACACCAGTCCTGGGACTAGCACAAATAGGACATGGGGGACAGGGAGGGCAGGTCTGAGCATCCCAGGGAAACCCAGCAAGACTGAGGAGATGCAGCAGCCAGTAAGCCTCCTTAGAAGGGGCCAGAATGGCCAGTCAGAGGCTGCCCGATCTAAGTGAGCTCTTCCTCTCTCTGTTTTTTTTTACTATGGCATCTGGTCTCTTGCATTTTTTCCAAGGTGCAAATTTGGAGGGTCCTGGAGCCCAACCAATTAAACTGAAAGTGGAGGAAAACATATCAATAATGTCACAGAATTCCATGGGTTTCCTTAGTTTGAAAGGATGTACCCCTCAAAGAAGTGGGGCTGAGGGGAAGGTAAGCTGGGTGGCCATTGGTGCCCAGAAAAAGGCTCCCAGGTGGCAGCAGGGCCAGGTCCTGGCAGTTTCAAAGGAAAGGAGAATAAAAATCATGACACCCAAAGGAGCTTTGATGGGAAAAGTCTGTTGCCTCAAGGGTCTTTCTGATTGGCCAGAAATCACTGCTAATCTTGGAACCCAGACCCCTGTATCATCACCTCCAAATCCAAAGAAACCTCTTGGGTCCACAGAGTCCTGGGCAAGGTCCTGGCCTGGATGAGGGTGGCCAGGGCTCTGGGCACAAGGCCTGGCCTGAGCCACAGCTATTAAGCTCCCACTAGTCACAGGCGATGGAAGACAGCTGACTAAAGGGGCTGGTGGAGCGGTTGCTGCTTGGGAAAAGGCAGTGCAGGGAAAAAAAGATTGGATTTGGAGTGAGAGGTTGAGGATTCAAATTCTGCTCTGCCATCCAAAGGGTGGTTGTGGACAAGGACTTGAGCTCTCCAGATCTTAGCTATCTCCTCAGAAGGGGATGCCAGGGTCCTAGCTCCATGAACCTCAGTTCCTGGGGGGAGGGGGAATCCCACCTCCCACCCCCAGCTCTAGAAAGAAAGCCTGGAGGGAAGAAGGGGGATCTAGGAGTGACCCCCCCCCAGCCTGGCTAGGCCCCCAATTCAAGCCTGTGACCAGGTCTTGAGCTGCTTCCACAAGACACCATAGAGCTCTGGTAATTTTGGCATCCCAGGACACATTTCTCTGGCTGTTTTATGACAGGGCTTCATTACAGCCCTGATGTTAAACCTTTATTATAAAGGGTCATGCAGGCGGTGGAGGTGTGAGGCTCAGTTATTGCAGCCAGGAAGGTAGCTGCATGAGGGCTGCCTAGAATGGGTCAGAGCTCTGGCAGGGAGTGGGGCTGGGGGCCTACTCTGCAGCTCCATGGCATTTCTGGGCCCTGGAAGAGCAGTATAAGCCCCCATCAGCAGAGCCCACAGGGGGCTAGGAACAAATAGCAGCTTCCAAGTGGCCACCCACAGGTCCCCCCATTGTTCGGGAAACCAAGAAAGGGCAGGTTCGGAAGCTGAATATAAAAGCTGAGAAAAACAGGCAGCAGCAAGTGAGGGGCAGGAGTAGAGGGGGTGGGACTGTCTGGCCCCAAGAAATTGAAATCCCAGAGAAACGAAGTCAGAGCTTGGAAGAGAGGCTGACAAAGAGCAGATCCAGCAATGGAAAGGGTTGCCAGAGGAGGTAGTGAGTCCCCCATATTAGAGGAGGCTAGAGGTGGCCACTGGCCGTGGGGACCTCGGGAGTCTCCTGCTTCAGCCTTCAATGACTCTTCAGAAGTGAGATGGACCCAAGAACTTTGAGCTTATGAATTTGGACAGAAAGGACCCTTCCCCTTATAAGAGAGCCCTTCTTTCGAGTCTGCACAAAGCCTGATAAAAGATGGGAAGAAGAGGCCATGAGAACCAACCAATCCAGAAACCCCTAATGACCTGGCCCTTAGGCCAAGTCTTATTAGTCTATAGTACCTGCTTAAAGAAAGTGGAGCAGGGGGCAGTTAGGTGGCACAGTTGGACAGAGCACCGGCCCTGGAGTCAGGAGGACCTGAGTTCAAATATGACCTCAGACACTTAACAACTGCCTAGTTGTGTGCCCTTGGGCAAGTCATTCTTAACCCCATTGCCTTAAAATAATTTTTTTAAAAATAAAAAAGGGAGGCAAATAATCTGACCCCCAGATAAAACCCAAAGTAGCCTCTAGAGATGAAATGTCTTAGACAAAAGACTGTGTGGGTGCCAGCTCTATCAAGCACAGGCAGCTTTCATGGGCTTCTGCCCTTCGTGACTGAAATGGATGATCTCTGGTCAGAGCCACTAGCCTGGAGCATCTCTGTTCAAGAGGGGCAGTTGTTCCTTCCAGGACCCCACCCTGTGCCCACACCCCCATCCACTAAGATGAGTTGCTACTGAGACCTTGACAGGCATCCCTGTGCTGGTGGAGGGTGGCAGGCAGCCCTCTGGGCTCTCCAGTCAAGTCAGAACCCCCAAACTCAGGGTTCCCAATCTAAGAGAGAGGAGCAAGAGTGTGAAGACATCAAAGGGTCCTCGTGGGTGGCACCAAGCTCCCTGGCTGGAGGCTTTCAGGGGACTGGTCAGAGAGAGGGCGAGGAAACCGTGTTCATTTCCCCAAGGGCTTAGTCCCATGGTGGACAAAGAGAAGGCAGATGGCTGTGAGAGGCCCAGAGGGAGGGGAATAAAGGGGGGACAGAGGGCAGGGGAAAATGAGCCTGGAGATGGGGGGGTGGAGTAAAGACAGGATGTGAGCTGGGAGCCAGTGCGGGAAGTGAAGAAAGGTCAAGCCTCCACCCCGCCCCCCCAGGCCTCAGCTCGCCAAAGGGGAGCTGCAGAGGCCAGAACAAGGGCCAGGCTTGTATTGGAGGCCCAGAGAGTGTCACATCAGCACAATCAAGGAGATGAAATCCAAAGGGGAGGGAGACAAGGAGAGAAGGAAGGCCATTCCAAGGGGGCCATGGCATTATGGAATGCTTGTGGCATTCCAGAGAGAAACAGCAGTGAAAGGAGTAACAAGGAACTGGTGATTGATCGGGAAAAGCTGCTCATTGAGCCCATGGAGCGGCCCCAGTGGAAGATGGGAGTGGGAGGCTAAGGCGGGAAGGGGGAGCTAAGCAGAAGCCGCTGGAGCCTGGGGGAGGGGACGCCTTGGGCCCACAGCCTCTTCAGAACACGCTCCTGCCCCAGAAATGGCAACTGTGGCCGAGAAGCCGGCCCTCTAGGGCCTAGCAGCCTAGGGCCCAGCAGCCCAGGAGCTGACTGCACCCTGGCTGACAAGCCAGAGAAGACTGATGTCATCCTGGGCTGGAGGCTGAGAGGAAGCCGAATCACAAGTCACCCGATGGGCGAGCCAGCCCAGAAGGAGAGTACGACCCGGGGGTGGGAGCAGCCTCCAGGCCTCTCCTGCAGTCTCCCCTCACCCAGAGGCCTTGCCAAAGCCGGAGGTTCAGAGAAGAACCTGCATTCAGAGTCAGCCTCAGGCCAGCGAGGAAGTAAGTGACTTCCTCACTGCCTGCTGCAGCGTTCCCCACAATAAGAGGGGTCACAACGAGGCACCTCCTCCCATGGGTGAGCCTCAGACCGGACCATCTGGATGAAGAACACTGCAGGAGCTTAATAAAAGCTCTTCCCCATTCCTTCCTCAAGAACTGAGCAGCCACCACCGCCCAAAGCCATGGCTGCCGTGTGCCCCGGAGGAGAGGCCAGGAGAAAGCCGACACTGCAGGCCCACGCCCTGGGAAGGCAGCCACGGGGAGACCAGCCAGCTGCCGGCTCACCCCCTTCTTTGTCCCTGCAGGAGAGGCAGTTTCTGGGTTTTCTGAAACCAGATGGAGGACCCCGCATACACCCTGCCCTGGCCATCCCAAGGAGAGAGGAGAGTGGTAGATTGCCCTGGGGACTTTCCATGGAAAGCCCCAAGATGAACAGCCAGCACTGACCCAGGATTCCAGTTTTGGAAACATTACTTCATTCAATACTAAGGACCCCTGGAAGTAGGTGCATTATTATCCCTCGTTTACAGATGAAGAAATGGAGACCAACAGAGGTGACCTAGCCAGCACGTGTCTGAGCCAGCATTCGAACTCAGCTCTTCCTGACTCCATCACTAGCCACAAACCAAAATGTCCACATGACCCAGACCCTAGACCAGGGACTCAGGGACTTGTAATATGAGAGTGTGACTGGACTAGATAAGCTTGAGGGTCTCTCTCATCAAAAAATCGGTAGAAAAGTACTCCTCTTCTGATTGGGACACAGCTCAACCAACCAGCCAGGCCATCCCTGCCAGATGGACACTCTGCCCCAGCTGACCCCATCTCCCCAAGCAGATCCTGCCAGCAGAGCAGCCACACTGCACCCCCACCTGCCCCAGTGAAGGCGATGGGGCGACAGACCATCTACTGGTTCAGGCCATTTAAAATGTGAACAGGCTGGGTCTGTCCATCCAGAACCCATCCACCTGTGTGAGCAGTCTTCTCCATCATCCTGTCTAGAGCTTGTGTGGCCCGAGGGGTTGGAGCAGGGCTGTCCCTGCCTTTCTTTGGACCCTCAGGACCTCTTCTCTTGCCTGGCCCAAGAAACTTGCTGGCATTTGAATATTTTCACACCCACGTCCCTTTAAGGTCTTAACTGGGGGGGGGGGGGAGTCAGGAATCCAAAACCAAAAATATAAATATAAACCCTCCATTCCAGTACAAATGACTTCCCTTTTCACCTGCCATTTTGGTAGGGGGGGGGGGGGAGGAACACATGGACCAATCTCTGGCTTTAAGGGGCTCATCAGCCTCCCCAACCTGCTACTTTCTCCACCCCACCCCCTGGTCCAAGATGCAGAGAGAGACTGTCTCAAGAGTCTCTATGCAAGGTCCAGTACAGAGAGGGCATTGGGACCCTCATTTTACAGACACTTCTCAGCATCTGAGGGCAGATCTGAAGCCAGTTCTGGCTGGCAACACACACGCTCAGGACTTCAGCCAGGGAAGCACTTACCACATCATTTAGGTGGCACCACATTAGGGTTTCTTCACCACTTTCCCGTTAGTTGGCTCACTGGTTCCATACTGACAATCCTATGCAGGGGGCACTCTCATTATCCCTCTTTTAAAGAAGGGAAAACAGATTTTGCAAGGTGAAATTCAGCTTCTTCAATCACAGAATATGAGAGCTGAGAAGAGACTCGACAAATGTCCAGGTCAAAGGCTCCCAACATTTTTCAAGTATGAAGATCCTATGTTAAAGTCGGACTATTTCTCAGCCTTCTTCACAGATTTATGAAATACATCCCCACAAAAGTTATTATAAATTCAGGAAAGCTTTTAACTGAATGTCTCAATAACTGTTCACTTTCCCAGAGCACCTTGATCTTCACAACCACCCCACAGGGCAGGTGTT
This sequence comes from Macrotis lagotis, assembly GCF_037893015.1. Classification (NCBI taxonomy): domain Eukaryota; kingdom Metazoa; phylum Chordata; class Mammalia; order Peramelemorphia; family Peramelidae; genus Macrotis; species Macrotis lagotis. Next base: position 286,837,975 of record NC_133660.1, read on the forward strand.
CTGTTTGACATCTGAGGAAACTGAAGCTTGAGAGGCTGGTGAAGTGACTTTTCCAGGGTCACACAGACAGTACGTATCTGAGACAGGATTCCAAGCCTAGTCTTTCTGCCTCTAAACCCAGTGCTGAACACCACACCAAATTGTCTCATCCGTGTACCCTTGAAAAAGACTCATACACATACTCATGAGACATTGTTTATTCAGACAGAATGTTTGCTTATTTATTATATTGAGTCGTTTAATGAGATGGCTGGTACTGTTTTGCAAATTTCCGAGTCTGGAAATACATGTGCAGGGTTGCAGGTTTTGGCCTTCTGGTAATAATGTACAGTAGCCCCATAATATAAATCACGACGGAGCAGGACCCATTATTCACATCACTGAATGGAGCTGAATAAAGGTCAAGATGACAATCCTGCTAGGCAGAAGGGGATTCGGGAACCTAGCCAGAGGTTAGACATCTCCAGGCTAGCTCAGTGCCCTCATTTTACAAATAAGGGGTTGGAGGGTCAGAAGAAGGTGGGATTGGCTCAAGGTTACAGCCACTGTACAGACACACCTAGCTAGAGGAATCCAAAAACCATGGATAAGAATGATCAACCGACTCATAGGCTAGAAACCTCCGATCTTGGGAGACAAGGGTGGTATTTTCAGAAAGCCTCCCTGCAAAGGGAGCGGTTACTTTAGGTTTCCATCACTCAGCAAGCAATGATTAAATACAGGCAATGAAGGAGATGAGATGCTAAGGAAATAGCCTCCCCTGGAGAGGGGGAGAGGGTGGGAAATGGGGGATGCGGCCCAATGTGCTTCCACGTTTCTCTTTGTTTCAATCAAAGGTTTGGAGGGGACCAAGGAGAGTTTAAGAGGGAACGATAGTGCAACAAGAGGCAACAAAACATGTTTAAAATGAAATACATTGTTTTTGAGTAAATGGGAGAGAAAAAGCTAGCTGAGACCAAGGATTCTGTACCGGATTACGGAGTAGAACATTAAGAATTGTGTGCTATTAGCAAGGGCTGGAGTACACCTAACAAGGGTTGATAAAAATCTATTTACCTATCGTCTTCCAATTCTAATTTTAAAAGGCTTTAACTGAAAATGATAGGGAAGGGAAATTTTCAGTTCAATTCAACTATTTCAATCAACTAAGCAAGATATCACAGAAAGAAGAAAAAGGGAAGGAGAGGACCAGAACTTCATAGAAGACAAAATTCAAGAAAGGAGTCAGCAGTAAAGGCCATGGCCTCAGGTATTTCTCTACAAATAGGCAAAGTACAGATTGACTCTGATGCAAGGGGGACTAAAATATCACTAAGACTCAATCAATGAGATGGACCCATGACCAGCAGATGGTTCTAGAGCAGAGTTCTTAAACTGGGGTGCCTGAACTGGGTTGTTTTTTTAAAAATGTTTTCTATTTCAATAACTGCTTCCCTTTGTAATCCCATGTATTGTCTTTATGCATTTAAAAACATTCTGAGAAGGGATCCAGGCTTCACCAGGCTGCCCAAGGGTGCATGACACACACACAAAACTGAACTCCCTGCTCCAGAAAGATCCACTAAATTTAAAAGGGAAATACACTGGAGAGAATGAAATGTTATCAACGAAAGAGACATTTAATGACAAAAATCCAAGGACTGCGGGGGATAAGCATTTAGGTAAAGGCTAATAGGAACAGAAACAGAACTAATATCACTATCAAAATTTACTACAGACCACCTGAGCAGAAAGAAGAAATAGATAAGGAGTTTGGGAAATATCCCGAGTCTACCATAGAAGAGGCCAGAGGATGTGAATGATCTGAGGGTCTGCTGAGGCTCTCTCTTATGTCAAAGGCAGAGCAGCTAATAATTTCTGACTTGCCATAATATGAATGACTCCAAAAACTAAAGAAGCAATAAAGGGGACTGCCGGTCTAGATCTGATTATCACCAACCAGGAGATATTTGTTCCCAACATAGACTGATAAGAACCTTGAGAGGGAGAAAGTGCCCACTCCATCTCAGATCTTGGACAAGATGAACAGTCGGAACCTCGGTTTCAGGAAAACAGCTTCCCTTTACGGGTTCAGACAAAAGGACACTAGCAGAGGATCTACAGAGCAATTTAGTTAACCAGGAGGGGAGTGAGGTTCATGGGAATTAAATTCTCAAAGACCAAGAGAAAGCCTTCCATTGAGGAAGAAAAGAGGAAGCTGTCTAAAAAGCTGCCTGGGATGCCATTGACTGGCTAGCCTTGCCCACCAGATGGACGAATGAGGTCAGCCACACTGAAGTCCAGACTGATGGAAACTAGGGAAGAGGGATGCAGACACCAAAGGGGGACACTTTCCAAAGCTCTATGAGGGAAGGGAGGAGGGTCAAGGACAGGCCAGGACTGCTACATAGGGTCACCATGATGATGAGAGGCCTCGCTCTGCTTCTCCCTGTACCTCGGGGTGCTCTCTAACCTCACTCTATGTCTCCTTGCACCTTGGGGTACAGTCTGGTCTCCCTCTGCATCTCCCTGCACCTTGGGGGTGCAGTCCCTCTGCATTTCCCTTGCACCCCAGGGTGCTGTCTGGCTTCACTCTGCATCTCTTTGCACCTCGGGGTGCAATCTGGCCTCATTGCCTCTCCCTGCACCCCCGGGGTACGGTCTGGCTAGGGTGCTTCCAGTCACCCTTGCCATTGGCTCGGGGCAGGAATCCTCTTCAAAGCCTTTGTAGGTGGGCCACGGGGCAGATCTGGAAAGGGCTGAGGAAAAGGCTCTTTTCCTGAAAGAGGTTTCCTGGCTGACTCCCACATAGAGTGCGTGTCTCTGGCGCCCGCCACCTGCTGCCCGCCACCCGGCTGAATCCTCTGGGGCTGGAGTCCCTGCTTTGGAGAAGGGATTGGTGCTCCTCAGCCTTGGTCAGTGTCCTGGCTCCTGATCCCATTTCAGGCTGGGGGGCTACTCTCTTCTCTGCCCAGACTTAGGGGGAGCCTGGGAATTAGTCTCCTCCACAACTAGCTTTAAAAAAATATTCTGGAAATATGTAGAAACTGGCATGGACAGGCAAGACCTGAACTCGGAACTGGCTGGCCTCATCCTCCTTCCCTTCCCCATTCCTGGCATCCCTGTCCGAGGGCCCGGTGGACCCTGGCATGGGCAGCGTCGGCCTGCCTTCTGGTAGGGGCAGACCAAGCGGCCTGGGGAAATTCTCGATAAGCTTTGTGGGAAAGGAAGGGAAATGTGGTGACGAGGCCGGGCAGGATGCGGTTCCCCGGCCGCCACACACCTTGCGCAGCCGGAGGGTTGGCTTGGATTTTTTTTATGATGCCAGCCTCTGCTGGGCTGGGGTTCCCTGGGTCAGAGAGGAGAGCAGGCAGGAGGAAAGGTCAGCCTCTGGCTGTGATGCTCAGGGCGGCAGAGCCTGGAAGATGACTGGACCTGCTAGGTGGGGGCCGGAGCGGGGGTCCCCAAGTTGGTGTGGGATGGGAAGACTGGGAGGCTTGGGGTGGGGAGCTTCGGGCCTAGGCTGATGTCAGTGGGTGGCGTGAGTGGGGGCGCTGGTGGGTTCTGCACAGCCGGAGATAACAGTGGGAGGAAGGAGAAGGAACGCCTTGGCGCTCTGGCATGGTGGGAGAGTGAGTTTCGTCACAATGTGAAGCTTCCTCCTTTCTGGGACTTGGAAGGAGCCTCCCCCATTCACGCCCCCTGTGGGCTTCCCCACCCGGCCTTGTTTTCCTTTTTTGCATATGCCCACTAGATCTGGCACCCACAGGACAGGAGAACCTTTTTTCTGGTGGGCTGCAGTTTCCTCCTCTGTGAAAGGGGGCTTGAATGAGGGTGTTTCCAAGGTCCCATCCAGCGCCGTTCATTGGCAAGTTGAGGGTCAGTCAGCCCTGTCTCAGAGAAGGAGCCCTCAGCCTTGGTCGCCTGGAGAACAGCTGGCCCACCTTGGCTGGCAGGTGATGCTCTGCAGAGAGCAGGCTCTTAAAAGCTCATACCATTTGTATCAGTGAGCCCCCGGCCGACACCTGGGTGGTAAGAGGACCACAGTGACCTCCGGGTGTTGGGGTTGAGCGCCAGCATGTCCGATTGCCCTGGCCGGGCACAAATAGACCAGGGGAACGTTTGGGGTGGAGATGGCTCTCCGTCTGAACATTGCACGTTTCTTTTCAGTGGCCCCAATTCTGCCTTGCTCACAGAGTACCTTCTTTGATGTGGGAACACCATCCTGGGCTCTCCTGTGCCAGTGTCTCCCATGTCGTGTCATCAGTTCCTTAGCTCTTCAGAGAGATCTTTGAGAGGGTCTTGTTATTGGTCCTTCGGACCTCCAGGTGCCCAGCTCTCGGCTGGGCCCTGGAAGAGTTGTTTGCTGCGGGAGATAAGATGCCTAAATAAATGCAGAGTCACTCTGGTATTGGGGGCATTAGGAAAGGCTCTTTGGAGGAGATGCTGCTGCAAGAGCACCGGAGACAGGAGGGATGACCCAGGCAAGAGGCCAGACTGGACATGCGGATTACTGTGTGCAGGAGATTGCTGCTGGGCCGGTTTGGCCTTAGGGAATGTGACCTCAGCCTAGAAAGAGAGCCTGAGTGTGAAGGGCTTTCCGTGTCAACCAGAGGACGCTGTCCTGGATAATAGGGAGCCCTTGAATGTTCTTGAGCAGGAGCATCCGTGAGCAGTCCCATGCTTTTAAGAAGGTCAGTTAGGCAGTTGCGTGGTGTGTGGATTAGGGGAGGAAAGTGGACGACTGCAGGGAAACCCTCAGGGAGCCAGCGGAGTGGCCCAGGCAAGAGCTGATGACTTGCTGCCTTGAACAGACCTCGGCTCTCTCCTGGTTGTCCTTCTTCACAACAGTTGTGGGCCATCCCCATCTCCATGGCGATCCTCCAGGGTTGGCATCTACCCACTGGCCTGCCCCCAGTCTCCTCGCTGAGGGCTCCTGCCACTTTTTTCCAGCCTCTTCATGATTTTCTCCCCAAATTACCCGTGGAAATTTCTCCTGCCGGATTTCAGCCCAAGAGGTGACTATTCTGGGAGTTTTCATTAAAAAACCTTCCAGCTGTTTTGATTTTCATGCTAGAAGTGGAGGGAGACCGAAGGGAGGAGAGCATTTCTTTTACCTTTTCTTTAGGGCAAGTAGAAAAACCAACCCCCAGATCTCTTGTGATGAACTAGAAGAATTCTGGGTAGGGGGATTGGGAACCATGGGTTTGTGCCACTGGTATGGATGTCTTGTAGGATGCAAGATAGAATACTTGTAACTCATCCTGAATAAGCCCCAGGTTGGTGCCTCTCCTGGAACCATTTAATTAATTTATGATTGATGTTCCTTTACTTACTTGAGGTTAATTTATTATTGATGTCCATTCATTAGAAAAAACATCATCCTGAACGGAACCCAGCACATTCATCCTCTGTGCCTGAAGGACACCCTGTAGGGGTCCACTTTGTACTGTGGCCACTTCCTATCACCCAGTTTAGGTCTGTCTGCCCTTGGGACAGAGAGGGGAGTGAGGACAAAAACCCTTCTGTTGTCCCCTCTCCCAGAGGTGTCATTTCAGGACAGAGGGTGACCCAGCTGATCTCTCCTCCTCCGTAATCTTGAGAATGGCAGCCAGAGTCAGGTGAACTCTCCTTTTTGAAGTGGGACAGCTGCCATACATCACGGCCTAACGGGGCAAAGCCAAATAGGCCTTGGCCTTCTTGGCCCTCCGAGAGTGAGGCAGCAGAGCAGAGCAAGGCAGCCTGGGGCCAGGGAGAGCAGCTGGTCTGGGTGTCAGGAGCCCCGGGGAGGATGATCAATCTTGTGGGGGGGGGGTCTGACAGACAAGGATCTCCTCTAAACCCCACCCCAAGTGGCCAGCTCGCTCCTGGGGAGGGGGAGGACCTCTCCTGAGCAGGACAGGAGCCCTGCTCCCTCCCGCTGTGGCCGGTCCATCTTGGAACAGCTGCGGGGATGAGGAATACTCAAGCTCCCTTCCTAGAAGGGAAGGAGCCCAAACCCTCTGCCACCTGTCAGCCTTTCACATCAGGAAATGTGCTCTCTTCCCCACCCAAGTCTTTTCCATGCTAATTATTCCCAGCCCCCTGTACAAAGGTCTGGAGGCCCTTTACCAACTTTGCCAACATCCTTAGAGGGTGACCCCAATATGACCTGACCAAGATGGAGCTTTGGGTTCTCATGGACCTTGTTCCGTCTGCCTCCATGTGGCTGCTACATTCAGCTATTGACTTGAGCTTGCCGTCCACTCACACCCGTGATCTTTTGGGGAGCTCTTATCCAGCCTCATTTCCCCCAGCTTGGAATTCTGGAGCCCACAGAGATCTTTTTTGGAATCTTCCTGGTAGCCAGCCTGTTGGCCATCCTTCCTTGTTTTGTGTCATCTCTTCATTTGGTAAATACTGCATTTATGCCTTTTTCCAAGTCATTGGGAAAAAATGTTAAGCAATATGGTGGCCAGCAGACATTGCCGGAGCCCTTCTTCAAGTTCCCAATAAGTGACCCTGGGTCTGACCATTTGGCCGGCTCTCAGTCTACCCAACTGGCCACACTGCTTGTCAGGCCCACACTTCTCTCTATCTCAGCCATCTGACTAACAGGAGAGTGTGAGGGGAGGGGGATGCTTTACCAAAATCAAGGTCAACTGAATCTACAGCATTCCTCTCGTTCCCCAGTCTGATCATGCTCTCCAGAAAGAGAAAGGAAATGACTCCAGGCTGAACTGATCCTGGGGAAGCCTTGTTGTGATTGCCACTTCCTTTCCAGAGGGTCATTGACTATGCCTTTAATATGCTTAGCCCTAGAAGTTTTCCAGACTTTCAGGTCAAGTTCTAGGGTTTGGGGGTTCACTGACTCTACTCTCTTCCTTTTTTTTTCAGAAACTGGACAATATTTTCCTTTCTCTAGTGCTTGATCTCCTTTCTCATTTTGCATAGGCTTTCAGAGATCACTAACAGTCATTTTCCCCAGTTCTTTCAATACTCTTGGATGTAGCTGGTCCCAGTCTGGTGACTTGAACTCATTTAGGACATTTGGGACAGCGAGGTGTGCTCTTACTATCTCCCTCCTTATCTTGGGTTTCAACTTTCCATCTGCCATAATAGTTCTGACTTTTCCAGTTCAAAGACTGTTCTCCTCACCAGAGAAAACTACAGAAAATAGGAGTGGAGGAAGTCCTCCCTTCTGTCTCTCATCATCATGGTGACCCTATGTAGCAGTCCTGGCCTGTCCTTGACCCTCCATTAAGTACTGGTAAAACCTTGGGAACAGCCCCTTCCAAATAGATATAATGTGCTATCTAAAGTCTTTTCCAGATCTGACATCCCAGGATCTAAAGTCCCTCCCAACTCATATCTTGTTCTAGGTTCTAAGACGCCTTCCAACTCAAACCTAGGATCAGGGAATCATAGGGTCTAGAGCTCAGATCTAGTTCTAGGTTCTAAGATTCCTTCCAGCTCTGACTTAGGAATCATAGGCTCCAGAGCTCACATCTGGTTCTCAGTTCTAAGACTCTTTCCAGCTCTGACCTAGGAACAGGGACTCATAGGACCTGGAGCTCACATCTAGTTCTAGGTTCTAAGACTCCTTCCAGCTCAGACCTAGGAACAGGGAATCATAGGATCTAGCGCTAAAAGGGCCCTGAAAGATCATTCAGTCCAGCATCCTCACTTTACAGAGGAGGAAACCAGAGAACAGCAAGGGCAAGGTCACAGGAAGACCCTCCATCTGCTCAAGGGGTCTGCTCCCTTCCATATCTGAGGCCATATGACCATGATTTTGGATCTAGTTCTTGGCTGGGGAGGGAGGGGTAGCAGATCAGCACCCCCCAACCTCCACCGCCATCCCTGAGCCAGGAGGCTCCTTCTGTCTCCAAAGAGACACCCCCCAAAGCCTGAGGCAATGGACCAAAGAATTAAGAGACTTCTGGCGCCCCCTTCTGGCATAGCCCAGAGCCCAGTCCAGGTCTGAACCCCTCTAGATGGCTTCATCTCTACGACAACCCCAAAGGGATAGAAACCATCCAATCAAAACTGACCTTATTAGTAGGTGTGCATCATGTGCTTTGACCTTGGGGATGCCAAGAGGGCAGCTCCAGGTACCCCTTCCCATGCTGGCCTCCCTCTATTAGAGCTACCCCATTTTGAAAGAAGGCATTTCTTCCATTGGAAATGGTCTTGCCACCATTGGAAATGAAAACCCAATTACACCCGAAGGAACCACCCACATCACCTTGGGTTGGGAGGATCCAATGGGATAATCCAAGTCCTGCTTAAAACACCATGGGACTATGGACTGGGTTGGTTTTTTTTTTGTTGTTGTTCTCAGATTCCTCCAGTTTAACAACAGATGGGGGCAGGTGTGGGGAGGCAGAAATCTGCAAAGCTGGGTCAAGGGCACAAGAGGGAAAGGATGGGCATGGCAGATAAACCCTGTCATTGATCCATTGGGGAAGTCACTTTCCCCTTTCCTCGGCTTTTGTTTCCTTATCTGTAGAATCAAGGGGTTGGACTGACCCACCCCTGAGTTCTGACCTAGCTCTGACAGGTGAACCTGGCTTAGGATGGGACTAGCTGAGAGCAGCACCAAGGATCTATGAGGTTCCTTTCAGGCTTCTGGAGGGGAGAGTCTGAGTTCTCACCAGTTTGACCCTTTTCTTTATTTGCCCCAGACTTGGGTGATATCTTCCCCCCCCCCTCTTATTGCTTAGTCCTTCTTCATTTAGATGTTGTGCATGCTGTGGTTTCCTCTCCCTCGGGGCCAGGCCAGCTAACATCTCCTCCCAGGGATTTGGTGATCTTTCATCTTTAGCATCATAGTTAGATGGAGTCCCCATCGGCTGTGTTTAGCCAGTTAGCACCAAGTAGCTTTTACATGGGGATCTTTCTTCAAAGAGTGGCGCACAGACATCTCCCCCAGTGCCTCAAGGGCATGTTCTCCCCTATACCACCTCAGATTATCCATAGTTGATCCCACCCAGCACCACCTGTCAGATGAATCCTTGACTCAACCACTGCTGGCCTGGGTCTAGAAGGTCCCTCTTTGATCCACTGAGCATCACTGTTGGGCTATTACAGTTCTTGGTCTGGAACACAGGACCCCAGGGCCCTCAAGATGTCCATTCTGCTCTCTGGGTTTGTGGATACAATCCCTTTTACCAGCAAAAAAGCAAAAAAGACCAAGATCTGGGGCCCATTTCTTGGGGCCATGTGCCTCAGAGGCTCTAAAGTTTTTCTCCTTATTCTATGACTGACCCGCCAAAGCAATGAAACAGAGGTTCACGAAGATCCCCCTAGTACAATGACAAACCTCCCAACCAGTGGTTAGTCAACCAGAAGCAGGTGTAGAATGTCCAGTGAGGCTCTCTAATCTCTCCAAGCCTTTTCCCTGATCTAGCACCACATCTCCAGAAGCCATCCCCCATTATCCTGCCCATGGGATATGAACATGGTCCGTGGATCCCATTACACTGAGGATAGAAGATAATGCAGAGAGGACTTAGAACATAGAATCTAGGATGACAAAGTTGGGAAGGAGCTAGAATACAGAACACAGATCTGGGAGGGCCCTCAGAACAGCAAATAATAGAGCTAGGAGAGAGCTTAGAATAGAATATGAACTATCATGTTGGGAGGGAGCTTAGAACATGGAAAACAGGTTGTCAGGGCTAGAACAGAGAACAGTACAGAGAACAGTACAGAACAGAGCATAATAAGGGAATTTAGAACATAGAATATTAAGGCTGGGAGGGAGCTTAGAACATAGAACATAGACTGAGCAGGGAGGACCCTTGGAAGAGAGCAAAGAGAATAATGGACCTCTGAGGGAGCTTGGAATAGCATAGAGAATGTCAGGGTTGAGCAAGAGCTTAGAACATAGAACACAGAGGGACAGAGCTGGAAGGGCCCTTAGAAGTCATGTAGCCTGGTCCTCTCATTTTACAGATAATTAAAAATTGAGGCCCAGAAAATGGAAGTGACTTGTCCCAAATCACTTAACTCATAAACATCAGGGCTGGGAATATGAGTTGTAGAAAGGTTGTGATCTGTATCACTTGGATCAATGAAATAACAGAGTCAGCTAGGGATAAAGACTTGGAGTCGAGAAGATCTGAGTGTGAATCCTGCCTCAACACTTACTAGCTGTATGATTTTGGCCAAGTCAATTAAAAACCTCTCTCAGCCTCAGTTTCCTAATCAGTAAAATGAGGGTGTTCATGGTATTTTGCAGAGGTCAGATGCTTTGCTGATTCCACCATCTCCTTGGTACAGGTATCATTCCATTCCTCCTCTTCCTCTTCCTTGTGTTTTAATATTCTGTGAATTCCTTGGGCCAGTCAGTCCCACTTCTTCATCTCAGGGAGATGAGTGACCTCCTTCTTTTCCAACCACCTACAAGACATGGTTGATGTCATCTACAACATGAGGCATCGTCAGTTATAGGCCGCAGGCTACTTACACCCACTGTTCTCTTTTCCATTGCCCTTTGGGTCACTGGCAATTTTGATTTGACAGAGATAAGAATGTTCTGTCACCAAAAAGAATCGCTGGGAGAATATTAGGGTTAAAAAGACTAGCTTTGGCAGCGGTGAGCCTCTCAGAATGAAGATTCTGTCCAATTCCCCCAAAGCAAGCCTGCCTTCTCCCGTTTATCTTTTGATGCTGAGTCCAACTCATTTCCCATCGGCACAACAAAAAGAAAAATAGCAATTACTAATAATCGATATTTACCAAATCTCAGAGTTGGAAGGGATGGCTGTTTAGGGCAACCCATATCAGATTAAAAATCCCTGAAACAGAGACCGAAGAAACATTCTGAATTTAGCACATGTATTTTTAAAAACCAAGCTGTACATAATGAGATTCAGAGTTTCATATAGGACACTGTTTCTGTTCTTTTTATATGGAAATGGTCATATTTGTTGGAGTTTGTCCAGTTTAGAATGACAAAAAAAATCATCTAAATTGTTCCGTGTGTGTGTGTGTGTGTGTGTGTGTGTGTGTGTGTGTGTGTGTGCGCGTATGTGTGTGTAGCAGAGATGTGGTGCTATCTTTCCCATTAGAGACAAAGTCCGAGTTGATATGAGCATACTTTTATTGGGTGTTTCCCAAAGTGTAATGGGGTACCTTGGGAAATGGGGAACTAGAAGTTCCTACTATAACTTACCTAATAAAGGCTCTGATGGGGAGTGCCCCCCATTTCCTGAGATATACCATCACATGTTTGGAAATACCCAATAATAACGATGCTCACAATATGGGGTTTCTCTGCAAAGAGACAGATGACAACACATCTGCCCATTCTATGGGACTTGCACCCACATCTTTCCCAAAAGGGTCTATTCAGTGGTCTAGAGGCTTTCCTCCCCTCCTCGTTGGCTGACCAGCAGGCTTCCCATGCTCACATCCTTGATTCTGGTTCTTGGTAGTCCTTCATCTTTTACCTGTTGTAGCTCCAAGGCCCTTCACCATGTGGGTCTCCATTGGACCTCTCCAAGGTACTCATTTCTAGTTCTTCAGAGTCAGCGGCCTGCTGGGGCTCACAGAAATGCTGCGAAGATGTTTGTATTCAGAAGATGAGCTTTTGCTCTGATGGGAAGCTTAAGGCTGGTAAGTGGACTTCGTAATTTCTCCAAAATAAAATAAAGCCCTCTCTCCTCCTATTCAATTTGGATTCAGTCTATTGGTTGTCCATACTATTTCCCTGAGATAAATATGGCTATATAGGATATTTTATATATATAAAACTTATTACCACATTTCATGATATATAACACATTGTGATGTGTAATATATTAGATGGAATTATCACATGTATTCATATACTATCACTATATTTTATTCATATATAATGTATATGATATATAATGTTGCTATAATATATAATAGACTTCTATCCCTATGATATAATATACTATTATATATTGTATAACACATTACTATAGTAGTTTATAATATAGAACATACTATGTTTAATATAACAAATAGAAAATACCACATATGTTCATATAACAGCTTATGTTAATATAAAATAATATAACAGTATTTTATAGAATTATAGATTATATTTTAACACATTTAATTATATTAATATTTAATTATTATTAATTTAATATATAATGTAAATAATTATGTATGTATTTCATAATGCATAAAATATTACTTTTTATAATATAGACTATAACATACTATAATAATAATGTTTGTCCTTCATTCTTGAAGAAGACCATGACTTTAGGATGGCATGACAATCACATGAATCAGATTTGAGTGAGGGGAGCTGTGCTAAGTCCCCAGCCTCACTTTCTCCTCCAGCGTCATCTGGGTCCAGTGGCCAGATAGGAATCAGGATGACTGGAGATGGCTCTAGATGTGAGGAAGTCAGGATGAAGTGACTTGCTCAGGGTCACACAACTAGTGTCAAATGTCATATGATATCACATATGGCTATATTTTCCCCATATTGGGCTATGTATTATATATTTATTACACACACACACACACACACACGCACACACACATACACACTCAGATTTGTACAAGCCTCCTGGTGTCCTTCTCAAATGCATGTTGAAATCCAGACATTCTTCATTGACCTTGTCATTCTGGTGTGAATGGAGAGGTCAGACTCCTTTGGGTGATTTCTTATCTTTTCTGGTAAGTTCTGCAATGTCTGGGGCCTTGATTTAATCTACACAATGTCCACCACAGATAAAATCATCAGGAGCCCTCTGCCAACCACAGGAAATTCCTCCCTTCCCTGGACCCTGGACTGGATCTTCTCCATCAGTGTTGAATACTTCTGGCAAGCATACATCTCCCTGTTTTATGTCTCACCTAATAATTATTATCAGAGGGTCATTGAACAGGGTTATTTCTGTTGTTATAATTTCCAAAGAATCCTAGATGGTCTTGCTGTGAAGTAGTCTTCAGGGGAGTGTTTGTTCTGCCCAATTAAATGCTTTTTCATAATATACAAACAAGAAGCGCCATGGGATCTGATATTCTCTCCATCTTTCAGTCAACTGTGAGGTGGTGAGGATATGTGCCATCATTGAGTGTCTTTTGCAAAAGCCTGCCTTTTCCCTATTGCTTGCTACTCATGGAAGATTCCCTCATACCAAAGCTCAGGGACCCCCATGAAGATAGACAGGTAAGGAGGTTGTAGGTTATAGGTTGGTAATGGCTGTTCTTTTGGCTGACATTTTCCTCCCATATTAAGATCTGAGATGTTTCCCCACATGTTTGGGAGCTCCCCTTTCTTTATCCCATATTTATTGGCCCTCAAGTTTCCACTGGAAAGACTCGATCAGATTTGGTAACTTTTGCCAGACTTACTGGCTTCTGAAGTACTCACAAAAGTCAAATTACAACCTCCCAGGGCCTCGGGCAACACTACAAAACTATTGTAATGGCTGAAGGAAACTATGGAACAGACAGGTTGGCCACAAGCATCTATTAAGGGATTACTACTTTTACCTTTCCAGTCTTCATATACCTTACTCCTCTCCATATAATCTATGATTCAGTGCCACTGGACTCCTTGCTGTTCCAGGAACAGAAGACTCCATTTCTAGACTCCAGACTTTTGCCCTGGCTGTGCCCCCTGTCTGGAATGCTCTCCCTCCTCAGCTGTGCCTCCTGGCTTCCTTCAGATATCAGTCAAACTCTCATCTTCTTTCCTTTTCCCAGGTCTCCTCTATCTCTGTGCCTTCCCTCTTAGCCCCAGCCCCTACATCTTGTTTCTCCATAGGTCTGGGACATACTGTCTCTCCCATTGGACTGGGAACTCCTTGAGGGCAGGGGCTGTTAGAGACTGGCTTAATAATTGCTAATTGACTAACCATGTGCCAGCCAAGACATAACAAGACAGTCCCCGTCCTCAAAGAGCTTACATTCTAATGGGGAAGACAACATGGCCTCTAGCTCCTTCCTGGAGGAGCCCTTAGCTTTGCCCAGAAAAAGAAAACAAAACAAAACAGTCTGTGCCTCCTACCCCAGCCAACAATTGTGCAGGTCTGCTGATAATTACCTGGGCAACCAGGTAATTGCATGTGGGGCTGGAAGAGACCATAAAGGTTCAGCACTCACTCTAGATAGCGAAGGGGCCTCATCCAGTCCACCTGTCTCATTTTACAGATGAGGAAACTAAGACCCAGGAAGAATAGGAGATTTGGAAGAGCTGAGGAAGACCTCAGGGTTGCTCTAATCCAACCAGATCATTTTACAAATTAGGAAACTGAGACCCAGAGCAGGGGTTGTCACTTGCTCAGGGTTGGAGAGGTAGAGAGCATCAGAGACAATTTTGAAACCAGGCCCTCTGCTTCTAAAGGGGGTCTCTCAATCTGACTATAACTCTGAGAGTGGAGATGAGGAGGGAAGACAAAATCTTGTGCAAATGAACTCTTAGTTGGGAACTTTGCAAAGGGCTTTAGGGTTCATTGGAGCCTCCACAAGGTTGTGAGCTTGGGAAGCCCCATCTGCCACATGAAGAAAGGAAAACTCATAGGCATTCCCATTTGTGTCTTGGGCAGGATTCAAACTAGATCCATCCTGGCTGGAGACCAGGGTCTTGTCTCTATTCAGTAGAAGCTAAGGTCTTTTAAAGCAGAGAGTGTTAGAGATAGAACAAGGGATGTCAAAGCTGGGGGGGGCTTAGAACAGGGGATGTCAGAACTAAGGGGGACCTTATAACAGGGAATGTCAGAGCTAGATGGGTTTAGAACAGGGGATGTCAGAATTGGGGAGCCTTAGAACAGGGGATATCAGAGCTGGGGGTACCTTAGAATAGGAAATGTCAGAACTGAGAGCAGGGTCTTAGAAGAGGGGATGTCAGCACTGGGGTCTTAGAACAAGGAATGTCAGAATTCAGAGGGACTTTAGAACTTAGAACATAGGATGGCAGAGTTGAGAGTAAGCCTCAAAGACAGAACATGGAATGTCATCCCTTGGAGAACCATAAAAACATAGATTGACAGAGTAGAGAAAGACCTTTCTGATTTTCCAGAGGCCCCTGAAGGCCCAGAAGGCAGGATGACACACCATGAATCCTCTAATTAGTGGTAGAATCTGAACCCACTCTTCCTTTATGCCATCAAACCACCCCCATCTTTTCTCCCCAAGGTAAATGATTGGAGAATGGACTTCTGGCTCCTTCATCTGTCTTCTTCATACAAAGCTCTGCACACAGTAGGTACTTAATGTTTACTGAATGAAAAGTTGAAGGGAGTCTCTGTATGATCTCAGGGAAATGTTTTCATTTTCCTTGGTAGGAAAACAATCCTATTATCAAATTAAAGTAATTCTCACTAAGGCATGAATGATTCATCTGCTTCACTACCCCAGGGATGTGTTTTAGGACCCAGAAGGGAGTTTGTGACTCAAGTGACCCAAGAGTTAGAATGTGGGTGGGAGATGACCTTGGGTACCATCACCCTCCTCACCCCCTCCATATATCTCCCAAGCAGCTGGGCATCCCCTTCTGAAAAGCTTCCCCAAGTTGAGAGACCACCCAGGCCCTTGGTCTCAGTGGAAATGGACCAGGCCAAGGACAAGGAAGGAACACTGGCCCTGGGGATGGTCTAAGTGCATATGACCTTAGGTGAGTCACGTCTCTCTGAGCCTCAGTTTTCCCATTTGGTGTTTGTTGTGAGATCATAGAGTCAGAAAGGAGAAGAGCTTTACAAGCTTATCCAACTGCCATCATCTTACAGAAGAACCTCAAGCCCAGACAAGTTAGGAGACTTCCACAGGGATGAAGTAAGTGAAAAGTCAAGATCCTAAGGTCCCTCTCTGCTCTGATGTTCTGTGTTCTAAGGTTCTAAGCTCCCTTCTTGCTCTGATACTTAAGATTCCATTCATTCTCAGGATGGCAAAGGAACCAAGCTTTCCTTCCCAGAGTTAACAACTCAGTGTCCAAGATGAACCAACAGATGTGAGAAACAAGAGGGAGGCAGTGTGGTCTAGCCGACAGTGGATTGGACTTTGGATACAAGAGGACTTGGATTTGAATTCCATTTTCAATACTTACTAGTTGTGTGACCCTAGGCAAGTCACTTTATCTCTGTCTACCTCAGTTTCCCAATCTGATTGTGGGGTTCACATGAGATAATGTTTGTAAAGTGTTAAGCAAATCATAAAGTGCTATAGAAAGCTTAACCATCATCATTAATATCATTATAGACAAATGAAGATAATTGAGCAAACTAAAACCCCGCATATGACCAGAAGCTCACTACTTCTCCTTGCTAGGGAGCTTCTGAAGTTCTAGTTCCCAACACCCAATTCCATTGGGCCCTGAGTGGTTTAAATACTTCTTGGTCAGAGTGGCCATCTATCTATAGGGTGTACTTAGAAAATACCCTCCAAGGGTGAACTGGTCCAACCATTCTGGAGAGCAATGTGGAATTAGGCCAAAGGGCCATCAAACTGCATATCTTTCAACCAACAATACTCTTTGGGACTCCATTTGGGACTTTCTTGGCCAAAATACTGGAGTTGTTTGCCATTTCCTTCTCTAGCCTGCTTGTCAGAGGAGAAAACTGAGGCAAATAGTGAAATGACTTGCCCAGGGTCACAAAGCTAGTATATAACTGGAGTCAAATTTGAACCCAGGTATTCCTGACTCTACCCACTGACACATCTAGCCACTCTATGATGAGATTCTATTGTGCCTTAAGAAATGACCAGCAGGATGACTTTAGAAAAACCTTATATGAAGACTTATTTGAACTGATGCAAGGAGAAGTGAGCAGAACCAAAAGAACACTATACATAGTAGTAGAAATATTGTGTGATGATCAACTGTGAATGACTTAGCTATTGTCAAAATTACGATGCTCCAAGACAATTCTAAAGGACTAATGGTAAAAAAAATGCTATCCACCTCTAGAAAAAGATCTGAGATTCTGAATGCAGATTGAAATAGACTTTAAAACCTTTATTTTGGGGGGGGTTGTCTGTTTCCCCCCCTTCAACTTGGCTAATGTGAAAAGGGAAGAATCAAGAGGGAGGGAGATAATTTGGAACCCCAATTTCTAACAAAATGAATATCAGATTGTTTTCATGGGGGTGGGGTGGGAAGGGAGGGTGGTGGGAAGATGTGGAACTCAGAAGTTTGCAAAAGGATGAATATCTTTTGGAAACTATAGTTGCATGTAATTGGAACATAAATAAGAAGGGGGAATGTTAAGAATTGTTTTTAGGTGGCTAGGTGGCACAGTGGATAGAGTACTGGCCTTGGGGTCAGGAGGACCTGAGTTCAAATTTGGCCTCAGACACTTAATAATTACCTAGCTGTGTGACCTTGGGCAAGTCACTTCACCCCACTGCCTTAGAAAATCTAAAAAAAAAAAGAATTGTTTTTACATGTAATTGAAAAAATAAAATATAAAATTTTCACTCAAAAATATACATAAAATAAAGCAGTCCACCCCACCCTCAGCCTTCCCCCTCAAGTCAGACCTTCTTTGTGATACCCTGCCTGAGAGTCTACCATTAGAGATGATAATCACAGTCAATTCAAGCTAATTATAACCAACTCTTCACTTGTTATCTTGCTTCATCTTCACAATAATACTTTGAGGTTGGAAGAGACAGGTATGATTATCCCCATTTCACAGATAAGGAAGCTGACATTCAAGGTAGGACTTGCCCTTTCTTTCAGGTCTCACCAGCTTCTGGGCTGGGAAATTAAAGGGTGGAGTTTGAGAATAGAGAGAGGCCCATGGGTCAAGGGCCTTGGTGTAAAAAGATCCATGGATGATAGAACCAGTGAGTGGGTATTTGGGGGGATCTCTAACATTCTGGGGTGGATTTAGTAGAGTCAGAATGCTTAGAGAACAGTAGTGCATGGAGAAACCCCAGAAGTTGTTGTCCAACTATTCATGACCCCATTTGGGGAGTGGTTGACCATTTTTTCTTCTCCAACTCATTTTACAGATGAGGAAACTGAGGCAAAATAAAGTTGAGTGACTTGTCCAGGGTCACACAGCTAGAAAATATTTGAAACTGGATTTGAATTTAGGGAGATGAGCTTTCCTAACTTCAAGGCTGGTCCTCTGTGCACTATGGAACCCCTTGCTGTTCAACCCAGCGGGCCTGGGTACAAATCCTGCCCTTGACATATTAACTGTGAGGCACTGATGGCAACTTTCATTGGTTGAGAAACTTTGTTCAGAATACCCAGTGGAGTCAGGTCAGAATACCCGCCATGGAGTCAGGAGTACTTGGGTTCAAATTTGGCCTCTATACTAATGAGATCATAGGCTCAGGCCCTGTTCTTATCCTTAGAAGTCAAAGATATTAATATTGGGCAGAATCTTAAAAGTCAAGTCATTTTATATTCTCCTTTTCAAATGAGAAAAGTGAATCGTGTCTCCCAAGCATTTATTAGGCTCCAAGTCAACTCAACAAATTGTGCTAGGCCCTGGGAATACTATTTCTAGTAAAAAGAAAGCTAGATTCTGCCCTCAGGGATTTGATTTGATTTGATTTTTTTCCCTCAGGGATTTTATAATCTAATGCAGAAGAAACATTAAAGGGAACTGAAAAGGGGAGGGTGGGAGGAGGGAAAGTACCCTGTATGTTTGGGAGGAGGGGAAAAAAGATAATGAAGTCTGGAGAATGAAAAGTCGATGTTCAAAATGGGGGTTGTTATTGGAATTCACCAATAGGGGCTGAGCTTCCTGTGGGCAGAAGGGTAACATGGCAGCAAAGTCTGGAAAGGGAAGCCTACTAAGTGCTGGGCTCCTCTGCCAGGGCTAGGGATGCATAGCCAAAATGAAGTAGTCCCTGACCTCAAGAGCTTGAAAAGTTTTATCAGGGAAGATATATCCCGATATAAATTTAAGAAACAATACAGCATAGGGGCAGCTAGGTGGCGCAGTGGATAGAGCACCGCCCCTGGAGTCAGGAGTACCTGAGTTCAAATCCAGCCTCAGACATTGAATAATGACCTAGCTATGTGGCCTTGGGCAAGACACTTAACCCCATTTGTTTTGCAAAAACCTAAAAAAAAAAAAGGAAACAATACAGCATAAATATGAGGCAGTTTAGGAGGAGGACAATCACTCTCATTTGGAGGAATCAGGAAAGGCCTCCTGTGGAAGCTAGTGTTTGAGCTGAGTCTTGAAGAATACTAGAAATTCTAAAAGACAAATGTAAAGGAGTCCATTCCAACACAGCCAGAGAAAACGTGTAGAGATTAGAGATAGAGTGTTATATAGGAGGACTGCAGATCTCAGGAAAGCAAACATATTCACAAAGAAGCTGAAAAGATTGGTATTAACTGGATTTTCTAGGGTTTTAAAAACCAGAGTTGTCAGCAAAGTCCAACGGAGAGAGATAGAAAGAGAAATGCCATCTAAAATTACTACAAAAAGTACAAAAAAATAGTCTAGAAGTTTATTTACTAAGACAAATTTAGGAACTATATGAATACAAATATAGAAAGACAGTCCAATAGATAATTGAAAGAATATTAATTTTTCAGGGCACTTATTTGGCATAGTGAAGAGAGCCCTGGGCCTGGAATCAGGAAGACCCATGAGATTAAATCTAGCCTTCAACACTTCCTTAGTTGTATGACTCTGAACAAGTCACTTAGCCCTGTTTACTAAAATCTCCTCATATCTGTAATATGAGCTGGAGAAGGAAATGGCAAATCACTCCAGTATCTTTGCCAAGAAAACCCAAATAGGGTCATGAAAAGTCAAAAAATGGTGACTAAAAATTAATCTCTCATGGGTAGGTCATTCCAATAATAAAATAATAAAAAAAAAGACAAGGTTACTTAAATTAGTTTACTTATTTAGTGTCATGCCAATTAAACTACCAAAGGACTATTTTATAGAGCTAGGAAAAAAAATAAAACTTATTTAGAGGAACAAAAGGTCAAGAATCTCAAGGGAAATAATGAAAACGTGGGAAGGAATTCCAGTCCTCTCAAAGTTAGATCTCATGCTACACCAGGGAGCAATAATTTTCCCAGGTAGTTGGTACTGGTATAAAAAACAAGAGATTGGTCAGTGGAACAGATTAGCTTCAACATGTAGAAATAAAGGGATATATAGAAGCCTAATGCTCGAAACCCTCCAAATCTCAGCTAATGGGTAAAGATTAACTATTGGAGAAAAGCTAATGGGAAAGCTGGAAAGGGATTTGGTGGCAATTGGATTTAAATCAATATCTCATACCATAAACTAAGATAAATTCCAAATATAGACAGTCATATCATACCCACGTTAGAGGAGCAAGGAAGAAATTAACCTTTGAATCTAGAGATAAGGAAGGATTTGTGACCATACAAGAGAAAAAGAGGATCACAGAAAAGCAAGTGTACAAATTTGATAACATAAAATTGTTAAGTTTTTGTACAAATAAAACCAATGCAGATAAAAGTAGAAGGGAAATAGTGTGGGGAAAAATCTTTGTAGCAAGTGTCTTTTTCTGATAGTTTTTTTCATATATATAAAAAGAATATCTTCAAATTTATAATAGGAGCTATTCTCCAATGGATAAAAAAGGTCAAAGGCTAAAACAAGCAGTTTTGAAGGGAAGAAATCCAAGTTAGCAATATCAAAAAAATACTCTAATTCAGTTATAATTAGAGAAAAGTAAATTTTAAAAAACTCTGAGGTTTTAACTCACATCTATCACATTGGCAAAGTTGACAAAAAGAAAAATGACAAATGTTGGAAGGGACTGTGGGCAGACAGGTACACTAATGCAATGTTTGTGGAATTGAAAATTGGTTCAAAAGTTCTGGAAAACAATTTGGAATTCTGCTAAAAAAATCACTAAACAGGTCTTATCTTTTGAGTGAGCAATTCCACTTCAAGGCTATAAAGAGATCAAAGAAAAGATACAAAAATATTGTTTCAGCTCTCTTTGTAAAAGCAAAGAACTGGGGGGAAGGGATTATCCATTCGTTGGGGAATGGTTGAACAAATTGTTATATAAATTAATGAAAAACCACTGTCATAAGAGAGATTGAAATAGTGTTATCAGAGAAATCTGGAAGATTTATTTGAACTGATACAGAATAAGGAAATCATAAACATAGGAACAAATGATGTAATAAAGACCACATTATAAAGACAAACAACTTTGAAAGTCTTGGGAACTTGGATGAATGTAAAGACCCACCCAAGAACCAGTAATAAAGCATGCTGCAGAACTTGGGACAAAGAAGCGGTAAACTCAAGATGTAGAACCAGTTACCAACACTTTAATAGTTTCAAACTAGACTAAGACTTTTGGTTATACCCTATACTTTTGGACTTGCCTGAAATTTCACTATGTATATTCATTTAGAAGGCTTTTGTTTTACTTTTCTTTTTCACTGACAGGATGGAGGTGGAAGGGAGAGAAAGTGGATGTTTTTAATTTTAAAAAAATTTTAAGTTAAAAAACAGGAATTTATGTTTGTTCTTAGAGACATCTCATAGTCACTAGGATTTATTGAGAAGAGAGAGACATGATCAGATCTGCCCCTTAGGAAAATTGCTTTGGCAGCTGAGTAGATAGATTGGAGTGGGGAGAGGGACTTGAGGCAGGGAGACTAAAGAGGAGGCTGTTGTAAGAGATCAGGTGATATGTGGAGATCCTGAGCTAGGATGGCAGCTGAGTGAATGGAGAGAATCAAAACTCAATTCCAAGGCTTCTTGCATTTAGTGAAGTGGTTAAGAAATTCAACCAAGGCCATATAGGCAAGGATTCCTTCACCCTCTATCCTCCATCCTTAGGGTATCTAGAGAACAAATCTAGGCTCAAAAATACAGTCTGCAGCTTCTCCTTTCCATCTCTCAAACAGATTCATCTTAGAAGACAGAAGCTATTGTTTATCCTTTGTTTGTGAATTGGATTTAGGTGAACAAAGTCACTGGCCTCTTTTCTCTCTCTTCCAGAGGTAGCCAAATCCAGTGACTGGACACAAGGCAGGAAGGCAGAAGCTAAGGTCAAAAGATGGGCTGTATGTGTGTATACACACAGCTGGGTGGGTGGGTGGGTGAGGTGGATGATAGATCTGGTCACCCGAGAATGCACTGGAAAAGTAAATACTAGGGTTCAATAACTCAATACAACAAATATTGATTACCTTCTTCCAATTTATTGTTGTTTGTCCTTCATTTGTCCTTCAAGAAGACCATGACATCAGGGAGGTAAGGCTATGACAAGCACATGAATTAGAGTTGAGAGTGGAGTGGGGGATGGGCTAAGTCAACCTCACAAGCAAAGTTAGATGCTAAGCACTGGAGATACAGAGATATTTTTTTATTGGTCTCAAGGAGCATCTGTTCTATTGAGATAAGGGGGATATGACAAGATCACAAATCAGTACAATAGAAAGTACCATTATATATGGGGGTAGGGGATTGATCCAGACAAAATGTTCAAGAAACATTTAAAAAGGAAAAAGCACATTCAGACAGGGAAGGCTTCATGGAGGAGGTGGCTCCTGAGCTGAGCCTTGAAGCCTTGAAGGGTATATTCCAGGTGGAGGAGATTGGAGAGGACATATCATTCTTAGGGAGCAGCTGATAGTTCAGTGTGGAAGTCACATAGATGTTAAGTAGGGAAACAATGGGAAATAAGATTGACTAGATCCAGGTTATGGAGCAAGGGCCTTAAATATTCAAAGGGTGAGCAGTTTTTCCCTGGAGCAAGAAGGAGCCTGTATCACTAAAGGTTCTTAAAACAAAGGGTGACACGGTCAGAAGAATGATGTAGGAAGGTCCTCTTGGCATCTACTCAATGAAGGAATGCCTTTCTCCAACCTTCAACTTGTGCCCTGCATCCTAATTCCTCTTACTTGCTCCAGGAACCTGCCCCTTCAATCATTTCCTTTCTTCCTAATTTGCAATCTCTCCTTATCTATTAGTTCTTTCCTTATGGTCTAAAAATATGCCCAGATCTCCTCCCATCTTTAACAAACTTTCAGTTGAACTATCATCCTCTGGAAGGTAGCATGTACTTCTTTCCTTTCATAGTGAAACTCCTGGAAAAAGCCATCTACATTTGTTGCCTCTACTTTCCCATGAAATTTGACTTCCAATCCCTTCTCTTTTAATAATATTTTATTTTTCCCAATCACATGAAATTTTTTTTAACATTTCCTTTGTTTTTTTTTATGTTTTGAGTGCCAAATTCCATTCCTCCTCCTCTCTGAGACAGTATGCAATCTGATATAGGCTATACATGCGCAATCAATGTAAAACACATTTCCATATTAGTCATTTTGTGGAAGAAAACTTGAACAAAAAAAGAACAGAAAGAAAGTAAAAAATAGTATGCTTTGGTCTGTATTCAGTTGCCATAAGTTTTTCCTCTGGAGGTGGATTGCATTTTTCAACATAAGTCCTTTGAGTCTATCTTGGATCGTTGTATTGCTCAGAATAGCTAAGTCATTCACAGTGTTCATTACACAATATTGCTATTACTGTGTAGAGAGTTCTGCTCACTTCACTCTGCATCAGTTCAGGTAAATCTTTCCTGGTTTTTTTCAAATAATCCTGCTTGTCATGTCTTACAGCATAATAATATTAGTTTATAATCATATACCACAACTTGTTCAGACATTCTCCAGTTGATGGGCATCCCCTCTATTTTCAATTCTTAGCTACCATAAAAAGAGATGCTATAAACTATTTTTGTACTAATAGTTCCTTTATCCATTTTATTTTTTAATTTCTTTGGAATACAGCGGTATTGCAAGATCAAAAAGTATGCACAGTTTGATAGCCCTTTGGACATAATTCCAAATTGTTCTCCAGAATGGTTGGATCAGCTCACAACTCTACCAACAATGCATTAGTGTTCCTAGTTTTCCCACATCCCTTCCAATATTACAATCACTTCTAATCACTCAACTGAAACTACTCACTCCATGGATCCCAGTGATCTATTAATCTATAACTCTGCTCCCTGCTCTACTCTTTTCCCATCTTCCTCTTCCCTCATTTTTCTCTCCTTTCTTTTCCTCTTTCTACTATCTCCCTCCCCATCATTTCTCTTGGGTTCAGTCCTAAGCAGATGACTCTTAAATCTCTATATCCAGCCCTAGTCTTTCTCTTAAATCAGAATGGATGTCACAAAGGCATTTCAAAATCAGCCTTTCCAAAACACATGATTTTTCCCTACCTAGCATCTCTCTTACTAATTTTGACGGGATCCCCTCAATTTCCAATTCTTTGCCACTACAAAAAAAAAGGTGCTGCTATTAATATTTTGGAACATGTGGAAGTTTTCCAATTTTTTGTGATTTCTTCTGGATATAGGCCTAGAATTGGAATTACTGGGTCAAAAGTAATGAACTTTTTATGCAAAAAAGGAGCTTACATTCTAATGGTGGAGGACCACCTGTAAAAGAGGGAGGGAGAGAGGGCAGGAAATGGCAGTGTTTGGAAATGGCCCTGGAGTTAACCTTGATGTCTTCCTCCTTTACCTCATTAATCCCATCGGTTGCCTAGTCTTGTCTTTCTCACTTCCATTCCCTACTCTCCACTTACACGATCCCAATCTATTCCAGGCTCTCTTCTCTGCACTGCCTAGATTCTTGCAATAGCCTCTTGCTTGACCTCAGGCTCTTCTCTCTACAATTCGTCCATAAGATATCTTGAGGAGGAGGAGGAGGAGGTTGAATTCTGCTTCAGAGTCAATGGGCCAGGATTCAATCCTACCTCTGACCCTTATTACTGGTATGACTTTGGGGACATTATCTGGGACTCTGTTTCCTCATCCACAAAATTCTAGGATTCTGTGATAGTCTCAAAGACCAGTTCTGACCGTCACTCTCCTCCTCAAGGAACTCCAAGGGAACATTCCCTCTAATCTTTCTTGGAAGCTAGGTGGTATAGTAGATAGAGTGCTGACCTTGGAGTTGGGAGGACCTGGATTCAAATCTGACCTCAGATATGTGACACTTGACTGTGTGATCTTGGGCAAGTCACTTAACTCTGCTTCATATCCAGGGCCATTTCTAGTTGTTCTGATCCATATCTGGGCACTGGACCCAGATAGCTCCAGAGGCTGGTGACTTAGCCCAGCCCCCGCCCCCAAATCCAGAGCATGTACTTGTCATGGCATCACCTCCCTGACATCAGAGTCTTCTTCAAGAATGAAGGATAATGGAAACAATGTAAAGACTAACAGAATGGCTTCTGTGGAGGATGGGGGGAGGGAAGCAAGATTAGGGGGAAAATTGTAAAATTCAAAATAAATAAATAAACAAACAAATGAACGAATAAATAAATGAATGAATGGATAAATAAATTAATAAATAAATAGAATAAAGAATGAGGATAAACATCATCAGGATCAGATATCAACTCCTTTGTTTAGCATCTGAATCCTGATGTACATTTGAGACTTATTATATTTTATTCTCTTCCCCCCACACACATACTCTACAATTCAACCAAACTGAACTATTTTCTACATTCCATTAGATTGTAAGCTCCTTGAGGGCAGGGCCCATCTTTTCTTGCTTATGGCATGCCCAGGGTTTAGATGATGCCTGGCACATCTTAGACACTTGTCATTTTTTCAGTTGTGTCTGATTCTCTGTAAACCCATTTTGAATTTTCTTGGCAGAAATACTTCAGAAATTTGCCATTTCCTTCTCCAGCT
Source organism: Macrotis lagotis (assembly GCF_037893015.1). Lineage (NCBI taxonomy): Eukaryota > Metazoa > Chordata > Mammalia > Peramelemorphia > Peramelidae > Macrotis > Macrotis lagotis. The sequence continues at coordinate 286,863,577 of NC_133660.1, forward strand.
CATTTTACAGATGATGAAACCAAATCAAGCAGGTGAAATGATTTGGTCAGGGTCACACAGCTAATAAGTGGCTGAGGTTGGATTAGAACTCATGAAGATTCCAAGCCAGTGCTCTATCTGCTTTACCACCTAACTTCCCCCTGGGAGTAGTGCTATTAATAATCCAATTTTACAGTTGAGGAAACTGGGGCAGAGTTACACCAGTTAGTGTTGGAGGCTGGGTTTGAACTCACAGAGCTAAATCTTCTTGACTCCCGGCCTGGAGCTATGTGCTCTATGGCTCTACCTAGCTGCCCAGTAGGTACTTAATGAAGGCTTATTGATTGATGGATTCCATCTCCCACCTCTCTGCCTTTGCCCAGGCTGTGCCTGATGCCTCCACAGTTCTGCCTCTTTTCTCCTATCCCTTAGAATGCTTGACTTCAGAGTTCAGCTCAAACATTTCCTCCTCCCTGAGCCGTTTCCTGATCCCCCAGCTGCTCCTGCCTCCCTGCCTCCAAATTACCTGCCGCTACCCCTCCCACCCACACCCTGAGGAGAATAAAAAGTCCTTGAGCAAAGGGCCGATTCCTTTTTGTCTTCATATCCCAAGCTCCTAGAACAGTTCTGCATATTTACTGGTTGATTGAAGGTGTGGAACCAACTGTGAAGGGTCTTAAGTGACAGGTTGATGCATTTTTGTTTTATCCTGTAATACGCAATGGGAAACTGGAATAACTCCAGCTCACTGAGGAGGGGAGGCACGTGGTCCCACTCTGTGTCTAAGGAAGGCTATTTTGGCAACTGTGTGGAAGATGGATTATGGAGCGGAGAGACTGGAGACAGGCAGGTCAGTTAGGAGTCGCTTGCAATTGTACAGACAAGAGGTGACAAGGGCTCTGGAGAAATGGGTGAAGGGGAGGGATATTGTGGAGGCCAGGACATGAAGAATGGCAAATGACCAGATGTTGGAGGGCAAGGAAAGAGGCAGGGAAGATGAGCTCCGTTGGTTGGGAAGGTGGCAGCCCCATCAACAGAAAGATCTATTGAGAGGAGAACTAGGTTGGAGGGACATTGGGGGTGGAGGGGAGATATAGAGTTTAGACATGTGTCTGAGATGCCAGTGGAGGAGCCAGATGAAGATGTTCTGTTCATTAGGACTGGAGCTCAGAAAGAGACTTGGGCTGGATACATAGATTGGGGAGTCATCCGCAAAGAGATGATGAGTGGACCAATGGAACCTGATGAGATAGATCATCAGGGGGGAGAGATAGAGTAAAGAGTGAGACAGAGACACAGATAAAGAGAGACAGAAAGGGATAGAGACAGACACAGACACAGAGAGACAGAGACAAAGACAATGACAGAAAGACACAGAGACAGAGATAGAAAGACCCACAGAGACAGAAAGACAGACAGAGAGAGAGAGAGAGAGAGAGAGAGAGAGAGAGAGAGAGAGAGAGAGAGAGAAATGGACTGAGAGAAATCATAAAGAAAAAAGAGACCAGGATAGTGTCTGAAGGCATACTCACAGGGAGGGATGGATATGATGATGAACCAGAAAATAAGAGTGGGTAGGAGGAGAACCAGAAAAGAACAGAAGCTTGGGGAGGAGGGGTCATCCCTAAAAAAGAGATGGTCAACATTACAGAAAGCCAGGAATTTATAGTTGATGAGGTCTGGAAAAAATGGGTCATTGGCTTTAGCAGTTAAGTTCCCTGGGGACCGTAGACAACAAATGAGACATATATTTTCAGACCAGACCAAATATAACCCAAATATGTTTTTGCTTGACTCTGCTCACTTGTTACAGGAGAAGGTTTTTATTGGAGGAGTCAAAGATAGTCATAGGGATACAAGAAAAAAAAAGATTTTTTTAAAGTCAATGAAACATAAAAGAAATGGAACAAAAATACATAAATGGAAGTTCAGAGGGTCAGGAAGAAAAGGGCAGAGTTGGTACTATCATATTCAGGTTAATAATAGCAAAAAATAAAGTGTGATGCATTCTTCAAAAAACTAATTATATACAGTAAATCCTCAGTTTCTTCAATGATCCACTTTTTTAACCTTTTTGAAAATATGTAAACATTCATTTATTTGTTTTCTGTAAAATTCATAAGAAAAAATATTTCTTTTTTTTTTTTAAAGGGAGAGATCACTGGTAGTCTTTGCAAGAACAGTTATTGGAAGGGCATGGCAGGAAACTAGCCTGGAAAGGATTGAGAAAGTAATTGATGGTGAGGACGGAGAGGCAGCAAGGCTGAAGGTCTCTTTCAAAGAGCTTAGCAGTCAAAGAAAGGGCTTGAACCATCTTGGAGACTGTCTGAAGAAGCCTGTGATCTCCAGTGTACTGCTCTGATGGATACTCGTGCTTGCTCACTTGGCTTACAAGGGTAACAGGGCCAAGGGAAAGTATTTTAAGAATAGAGGAGACCTAAGGGATTTTGCAGGCAATTGGAAAGGAGCCAAGAGATAGGAAGAGATAGGACATGAGAGAGAGAAGTGATTGATGGAGCAAGCTTCCCAAGAAGAGAGAAGGAGATGTGAATGGAATGAGTAGAGGGATTAGCTTGGCGAATAGATAGGTCACCTCATCTTTTGAAACTAGGGCATAAAAGGAGATGATAGATAAAAATGGAGAGAAATTTTGATGTGTGGTGTAGGGGAGATGAGAGAATTCACCGGCAGGCTCCTTTTTCTGTAGAGTGAGTATTGAGATCATTATCGAAGGAGAGGAGAGCAGCAAACAAGCAAAGATGACAAAAGATGAAAATAGTGCTAGAGGAGAGAGAGAGAGAGAGAGAGAGAGAGAGAGAGAGAGAGAGAGAGAGAGAGAGAGAGAGAGAGAGAAACTGAAGAAGCTGCAGTAAAATTGGAATATTGTTAGTAGCCTGGTGGAGGAGCTGTGAATTGGTCCAATCTTTCTGGAAGGCAATTGGGACTTATACTAAGAAAGTGACAAAAATTTGTACAGCCTTTGACCTCAAGATTACACTGTTTGGCATATACCTGAGAGGAGGTCAAAAATGAAAAGAAAGGTCCCATATTCAGCAATATATTCATGTCATTGCTTTTTTGTAGTAACCAAGAACTGGAAAAATGAGATGCCCATTGTTTGAGGAATGACAAAACAAATTGCAGAGCATGAATGTCATTGAATATCATTTCAATGTTTCCATGAAGAATCTGAAAAACATGGGAACCCTCATATGAACTGATGGAAAGAGACATCCGCAAAACTAGGAAAATGGCTCTCATGTTGACAACAACAGAATGGAAAGAACACACAAACAAAAAGTGATAAACACTGATTATGATGAACAATCTTGGTCCAGAAGAAGGTGCATCTTCTGCCTTTGTTGAAGAAATGGTCCATTCAGGTCCAGTTCAGTGGATGGGTGGGCTATTTTTTTGGAATTGTTCTTGTTTCTCCCTGTCTCTCTCCCTGTCTCTCTTCCTCTCCTCTCTCCTTCTCCCTCTCCCTCTCTCTCTCACTCTTTCTCCTTCCCTCTCTCTTATCTCTTCTTTCTCTTGTTCTCTCCTTCTCTCTCCTTTCCCTCTCTCTTTTCCCTTTCTACCTTTCCATCTCTCTCCCTTTCTCTTTCTCCTTCCTTCTCTTTTTCTCTCTCTGTCCTTCTTTCTCTTTCTCCTTCCCTCTCTTCCTCCTCCTCTCTCCTCTCTTTTCTCCTTCCTTCTCTTTCTCTGTCTCCTTCCCTCCTTCTTTCTCTTTCTCCTTCTCTCTTTCTCCTCCTTTCTCCTCTCTTTTTCTCCTTCCTTCTCTCTTTCTCCTTCCTTCCTTCTTTCTCCTTCTCTCTTCCTCCTCCTTTCTCCTCCCTTCTCTCTTTCTCTCTCTCCTTCTTTCCTTTTTTCTCTCTTCTCCCTCTCTCTCTGTCTCTGTCTCTCACACACACACATATACATACACACGCTTATGTTAGAAGGAATCACATAGGAGGAAATAGGAAGAGATAAATTAGGAAATAAAATTGGTGCAAAAATAAAAAAGAGAAATTTTTTTAACAAAGAAAGAGAAGAGTGGGGGATTGGAAAGTAGAAGGGGCTTCTTCATGAGGTCCATGACAGAGCTAGAGGATTGCTAAATAGCAATGGGGCCCAGTTGAGTTAGAGAAAAGGAATTTTGGTTGGATCCAGTCTGCATGGCTTCTTGGCCTCCTCCAGCAGTTCGGGAATAGGAAGGGAAAAGGCAGATGGTGAGGGTTACAGAGAGTTGAGGATTAGCAGGGTGTAAACAGAGGAAGGACAAGGGGACGAAGGACTCTAGGTCAATGTGTTGTTGAACTGCTAAACTCTGAGTTAAAATTCCAAAAGGAGGACATTGAAGTAGGGGGTGATGGCCTTAGGGGACAGGGAGGGAGACACTACAGCAGGGGGTCTGAGTCTGGAGTCCATGGACCCTCAAGAGATCTGGGAATAGATGTCAAGAGATCTATCAGCTTGACTAAGGGAAAACCACATCTGCTTGTTCACTAACCTCTAACTGAAATATAGTATTTCCTTCCATTATAATGTCAAAATCTAGCATTCCCTTCAATTATGATTTTTTTAAAAAAAATTTCAGAATAGTCTATAGTCTTCGTCAGACTGCCAAAGAGAATCCCTATACAAGAAACCTCAATAATTCCTAGACTAGAGGATCGGAGTGAGGAGGAAAAGAGAAGTGAGGCATGGGAAGAGGCAAGGGATGGGCAATTGGGATGAGGAAGGTTGATTTTCTGGGTAAAGATTTAGCATGACTCGACAGAAAGGACTGGGTGTACAAAGGGAGCTCAATATGATTACTGGAATCCCCAAGGATGAGGTTAGGGTTTAGGGTGAAGAAGACTGAACACAAAATATAGCAGGTACTTAAGAAATGTTTGTTGAATGGAATGGAATCAAATCCAGCACAGAATTTAGTGCAAATTAATGAAGAATCAATTATTAAGCCTGGAATGAGGCTAAGCATTGGACCACAATGTGAGATAGACAGTCCTAGAGATCAAGGAGATCATACTCTAATAGTGTGAAGTAACAGAGATAGAGGGAGTTGAGGAAGGAAAGAAAAGGACCAGGAGTCTGGGAGAAAACAGCAACAAAGAGACTTATGAAAAAATTTCAGTGGAGGAGAGTTGCTGAGTGATAATGGCAGGAGCAGTGTTGGAAATGAAGGGGGGATGGAGTCGAGGAAAACCAACAAAAGGAAAATGAAATAAAGAACCACCACCTCGTTGATGGCAAGGGATGTTGTGTCTTCAAAAGAAGATATGACTAACATGGAAATATGTTTTGCATGACTGCACATGTATAATCAACATCAAATTACTTGCCATCTTGGGGGGGGAAGGGAGAGAAAGAATTTGGACTCAAAATTAAAATAAAAACCAAATGTTAAAAATCATTTATAAAATGTATGTGGGGGAAAATAAAATGTTATTTTTTTAGAAAGGAAAGACAGGTTACATTGAATGCCAAAATATAGGAAGAGGGTGCTGAAGGGATTTTAGGGTGAAGGGAAGTTTGCTAATGATGAGGAGGCATGGTGATACCTGGTGCAAGTCAACCAAGATGGCCCTAGGGAAAGCAATGAGACAAATTGAATTGGAAATGGAGAAGGATGTCTTAGCCTTAGCCCTTGGAACACAAGAGTTATCAGAGATCTGGGGCACTGATAAGACACTACTAGGAAAGATCATTTAAGTGATTTCAGTCTCAATTTCCTCATCTGTAAAATGAGAATAATAATATTAATGGTGAAGCACCAAACAAATATTAGCTAATATTTTTGTTGCAACTCTCAATGCTTCATATGCAAAGAACAGAAAAAAAAATAGTCCCTATTCTCAGGGATTTATATTCTAATGGAGAAGACATGAAATTAACTGGGTAGATACAGGACATATTGAAAAGATGGTAGATTTAGAATTGGAAGAGAGGGTGGAGGTGAGCTAGCTCCACCCTTCCATCTTACTTTATTTTAGTTTTTTGTTGGCAAGGCAATGGGGTTAAGTGACTTATCCAAGGTCACACAGCTAGGTAATTATTAATTGTCTGAGGTTGGATTTGAACTTAGGTATTCCTGACTCCAGGGCCAGTGTTCTATCCACTGCATGACCTAGCTGTTCCCACTCTATCATTTTACAGAGAGAAAAAGAAGTCCTAGAAGGTTGACTCTTCCCCCAAATAGTAACAGGCAGCTATGAAGACTTTGGTCCTCTGACCCCAGAGTCAGTGATCCTTTCCATCATCTTCTGCTGCCTCAAGGGTTGTTGCCCAAAGAAGATGAATGGGAAAGTAATTCATAAATTATGAAAGAAACTATAGAAATGCATTGGAATAAAAAAAAGAAAAAGAACCTTACACTCATTCTTTTTTTTTTAAGAAAGATTTTATTTATTTTGAATTTTACAATTTTTCCCCTAATCTTGCTTCCTCCCCCCCCCCCCGAAAGTAAAGTCTGTTAGTCTTTACACATTCATTCTTAAAGGACAACAAAACAGAGGTTATTCATGGGATCTCCCTGCAAGGTTTCCTCCCCCAGGACCTTCCTGGTGGCCTTTTCTGGATCCCTCCCATCCTGGCAAGCAAATTCAAGGAAGTCCTTCCTGCCAGACCCCATCTAGCATGATTCCTTCACACTAGATTTATGGCTAGAAACTTGAAGTTGATTTTATTTCCAGGCCTTTCCAGGCTCAGTACTTCTTCCTGTCTGAAGGTGAGTAAATTCCAGCCTCCTGGTTCCCTAAACTTGGTGATTCTGAACCATCTACCCAGTTCTACTCCTACCTCTCCCTGGCCTCACGCATACCTATCCAGTAAAGCTCCCCCATCCCTAGTTCTTACTCAGCGTAACTAGGGTGTATTAATTGGGGCTGTGTCTCAAGGAGCAGAAATTTAAATGGGGTAGGGGTTGATTCATTGCATTCCAGTAAGTAGTATAATAGCCAGCCCTCATATCAGAGGTGCTCCTGAACACCCCAACTCCCAGTGGGCTCCACGAAACTGTAGCTTGACCAGCAGCCTTACCCCAGTAAACATCTCAGCAGGTGTACTAAAAGCAGCTTAGGGTAACCAACAGGTATCAAACCTGTTGGTGGTGTAAGAGGTGAGTGCCCCATTTATACGAAGACTTTCCGATGAAAATAATTTGTTCCAGTGGCCGAGTGGCCTAGTTGGCATTGGGAAGTAGTTAGAGTTTGGTCAGGCACCAAAGGTACCAAGGTCTACTTCATTCTGGGTCATCGTCTTTCATCTTAACTTTTTGTCCTGCCGTTGGACTTTGATGTCAGGGAGAGAGAGTGAGACTGTGCGACTCTGCCTCACTTAAATCCAATTCATGTGGAAGTCGTCAACTTGATGGTTTCTTTGAAAAGAAAGGACAAACAATAGCATCCCCAGCACTTTGGCACACAGAAGGAGCTTAATAAATGCTTACTGACTTGACATGATTTGATTCCATGGTAGTCTAATTTCATTAAGGGGAAACTGAGGCAAAGAGAGATAATGACAATTCTTTACTCCTTGTTTGTCCAATGCTCTGTCCTTGTTGCCAATGCTGCTGGCCCTCTGAGGACATCCCCAAACCCACTGAGAAGGCAGCTCTACCCCAGAAAGGGGACAAAGACTGGCAGACCAGACTGTGTTGAGTAGACAAGAACATGGCAGATGGGAGTCTAAAGGAGGATCTCAGGGCAGTGGTATCAGGGCTGGGTGATGCAGTACCAGGCTCTGGCCACAAGGGGTCTTCTGTGTTCCACTAAACAGCCCCTCAGTGGTCTGATTCAAGAAGTGCAAGTTTCTCCTCCACAGAGTTGGGGCTGGGAGGAACATGGGGCTCCCTAAGAGGTGGTGACCTTGGCATGTTCCATGATGCCTTCTTGTAGAGGGCAGAAGACCCGGTCTTCATTCCAGCTTCTAACCGTCATGTGACCTTGGGCCAGTCCCTTCCCTTGCTTGAATTGGCTTCATTTGTCCTTAAAATGAGAGTCGTGGAATCTAAGGTCTCTGAAAGCTCCAAATCCATGAATCTGATAGAAGCCCAGTGGTCTTCTAGCTTCCCTGAACCTGAGGCAGTCTAGCATCCCCAGATACCCTCAGGAGCATCGGACCCCTCACAGAACAAAATGGCGGAGCTAGGAGGGCCCTTAGGGACCATCTCGTCTAAGGCCCCCGTTTTACAGAGAAGAAAACTGAAGCCCAGAGATAATGAAAGGAATACAAAGCCCGAATCTCTGACATTTAGCTCCTATCCCTATCAGTCAGTGTACATTTCCATCCCATGATGCCAACCATGAAAAAGAAAGAGAAAAAGAAAAATACAAAGTAGCTTGGTCCTCCATGGCAGGGAACCCTTAGCCTTTCTTCTGGACTCTTGTGGCTCTACCTGATAAAGGCCAGGAACCTTTTCTCAGAATTTTATTTTTAAATAATTGAAGAAAATGCTCATTTTTTCACATCCAAACTCACTAACCCCCTAAAATCTAGAGAGGTTTTTAAACCATTGGTCAAAGATGAATCTAGGTGGCCGAGTCCTGGAGACAGGAAGATTTGAGTTCAAATCCTGCCTCAGATACTTTCTAGCCATGGGCACTTTACCTTATGTGAACCTCAGTTTCCTCACCTGTCTTATACTTGCAGGCCTCCAAGGTCCCTTATGGGTTTTAAATCTATGCTTCTTTTGTCCTTATATCACCATGTCCCGCTGCCTTCTGTCCTCCCAGTAAACCTTCCCTTGTAACAAAGGCCAAATGCAACTGAGCAAAACCAACTATCTCATCAGATTTATTTCTGAACCCCTAGTTTCTCTCTCTCTCTCTCCCTCTCTCTCTCTCTCTCACACACACACACACACACACACACACACACACATGCTCCTCCACGATCACATTTCACTAATCCTGTGTATCTAAGATAACAGCAGCTCTGGAGCCATCATACTATTCGACAGAGCAAAGCCTAAGTCATCTATCTCCTCTTCCTGCAAAGGACTCGATGGTCAGATGTGCTGATTAAAATAGTCAGGGTGTGGCCAGTCAGCTTCATGATCACCTGAGGGCCCTTCCTCATCTCTCCTCTGAGATCAAGATCTGTCACTGACGATCACAGGACATCCAGCTAGTGGATATTATTCTTTTTTTTTTTTTAGGATTTTTTCAAGGCAAATGGAGTTAAGTGGCTTGCCCAAGGCCACACAGCTAGGTAATTATTAAGTGTCTGAGGCTGGATTTGAACTCAGGTGCTCCTGACTCCAGGGCTGGTACTCTATCCACTGTGCTACCTAGATGCCCCCCCACCCCGATATTATTCTTTTTGTTTGCACTGTGAGGTATACTTAGGAACCGCTTGGCAAACTTCAAAGCCAATATAGAAGTCAATGAGGATGAGCTGTTCCTTGTTCTGATTATCTCACTCTGCATCAGTTCATACAAGTCTTAGTATGTTTCTCGGAATTCCTCCTATTTAGTGTTTCTTCAGAAGCTTGTGGCAATTGTGATTTTTAAAACTCACTTTTGGTATTGTAATTATAAACGACAGGACCCCATTGTGGAGTCATTTAGATTAAGTGATTCTAATGACCATAAACATATAAGCAGTGATGAACAGCCACTGTCCTGTCCCTGTGTCAAGTATAGAAACAATCAAATCTCCTGTGTGGATGAGTGCCCTGCCCCGCTGCTCACTACATTTCTGGGGGACCAGTAGCAACTTAAACCTGCTCCCATTTCTGGTCTTGATTGGAAAACTCCCCTCCTTGGATAAGTGAACCCCCATCTTCCACATCTGGGCTTAGTTAGAAATGTGCCCTCCCATATCTGGTTAATTAATAGCGAGGGAAGTCAATCAGCCTCAAGGTCACCTGAGGGGACCATTTCTTTATCTCTTTTCCAAGACCTTCCCAACCAAGCTCATTTTTAAGAGACAAAACATCCCTGCTCAGACTCAATGATAAGGTTGTATTACCACTAGGATTTTTGCCATAACACATGTCTCCCTCACATGAGTGACCCTGGCCTTGTGTGTGGGGTGACCTAATAATAAAGCTCATCCTTTCAGTTGCTTCCCAAGTATCATCTCCTTTAAATCATTGAACCAAGATCTTTGTTGTAATCCAAACAATGAGGTCAAATGAAGCAGATCAATAATACTTCTCTCCCAAGGATCTCCACTCTTATTTTTTCAGCCTTTAAAAGTAGTTATTTTAGACAGATTCTTGGACTAGCAGGTGGCTCCCATCCATCAGCTCTTTCTTATTTAGTGCCTGTCTCATCCTTATGCAGTTTCATTCATTTTCCCAATTGAAACTTGGACTTCTCAAGCAATGTGAACAAATATACTGTTGAAGAGGGTAAATTGCCTGGTAAGTCTCTTCTCCGTCTTTTCCAGAGCTGTCTGGAAGGAGTTTATTAATGACTTTTTTCAAGTCATATATCTATACCTGTTGAGTTGTGATTTCATCATCTTATAAATTTGATGGACCTGTTGGTACTGGATATGAGACATCTTACAGATTTAGTAAAACCCATGCAGGGAAGGCAGATCGAGGAGCCATCTATAGTTTTGACATCAGTATGAGCTTCAGTCATAGTCTTTTTTTAAAAAAAAAAAACCAAGGAACACATCTTATCACAGATAAGTTCCATTCTATGGAAATAAGTCAAATCATTTTTACCCTGAATGTTTTCAGTAACCAACTCCAATTTATGGAAAATCACCTTATCATCCTATAAATAGGCCAAATTATCTTCAAAAACATAACCTGAAAGACCTTCAGAGACAATTTTCATTTGTTAAGTCCTTGTGACCAGGGTCTTACCAATATTTTGAATATTGAACATAATCAACTTGATTATAGAACGATGGACATATGTTGTTGTTTATCCTTTGTTCTGGAAGGGAACTGTGACATCAGGGAGGTGATGCCATGGCAAACACATGAATTGGATTTGAGTGAGGGGGGCCGTGCTAAGTCACCAGCCTCACTTTCTCCTCCAGAGCCATCTGGGTCCAGGGGCCAGATATGAATCAAGATGACTGGAGATGGCCCTGTATTTGAGGTAGTCAGGATTAAGTGACTTGCCCAAGGTCACACAGCTAGTAAGTAGCAAGTGTCTGGGGTTAGATTTGAACTCTGGTCCTCCTAATTCCAGAGTTGATGCTCCATTCATAGAACCACCTAGCTGAGGGTATATGAATGCATTGTTAGTAGAGATGTGATTGGGTCCAACTATTCTATAGAAAACAATTCGGAATTTTGCTGAGACAGTGCCTAAAACATTCATGCCTTTTGACCCAGAAATTCCACAGCTAGGCATGTATCCCTAAGGATGTCAATGATTGAAAAGAAAGGCTTCACGTACACCAAAGTGTTTTCTGAGAGGAAAGAATTGGAAGCAAAGTAGGTGCCCATCTGTTGGAAAATGGCTACCCAGGTTTCAGTACATGGATGCAATGTAGGAAATAATGAATATTATGAATAGACAAGCACAGGAAGATATGAACTAATGAGTATAAGTAGCAGAGTCCTGAGAACAATGTACGTAATGACTACAAGGATATAAATGGCAACAAAAACGACACAATTGGAACTGGATGTTTTGAAATGATGATAACTAAACTTGGCCCTAAAGGAGAGATAGAATTCTGGAAGAATCCTGTCTGGATTCTATCTGGAAGATAAAATCTGGGAGAATTCGAACTGGAAGATGAATATCCTCCAGCTGAATGTTGTAGAGTTGTAAAAAGCTGATCCTGACCTTGGAGAAGAGATGAGGAACTGACCAGGTGATCGTGGAGCTGATTGGTAACCTGGAGGAGAGGTTCTGAGAGACTGAAGACTCAGTTTGTGGAGTATTTGCATATCATATAAAACTCTTTCAATGAGTATTGCTTAACTCTTTTCTTTTTAATTCTTTGCTTTAAAAGTGAGTCTCTGGGGAGGGAGAGGAGAGAAACATTAGAAATGCATATGATGGAAAAACAGAAGTATCAACAATAAAAACAGCCTACATAAAGAAAATGGATCAACTATATTTTTCTTGGCTCTTTTCTTTTAACTGCCCTTAGTCAATCTATTATTCTTGCTAACTGCCATGATGCCTCCCGGAAAGTCAAAGAGCTGCAATAATATTTAGTCACATTCATGCGTCACAACGTCTTTAGATATTTCTCACTTGATGAGCATCTCCTTGGATTCCAGTTCTCTGAGGCCACAAAAGTGGCCTGCTATAAATATGTTGGAATGGATGAGATCTTTCTTTCTGTTTTTCACTTCCTTGGGGGTCCTCCCACTGGGACAATGGATTGGTCAATCCAGAAGCATTTATTTAACATCTTCTATATGCCAGACACTAGACTAGGCACCAGTATTACCAATATCAAAAATGAAATAATGCCAATGGTGAGAAAGGGAAAGAGGGGCCGAGAAGGGGGAGGAAGAACCACATGGATATGAGACCTTTTGGATATGTGAGATTTGCTGCTAGTATGCTAATTGTGAGATCCTTTCCAGGAGAAAAAATGATCACAGAAATATTCTGAGGATGAAATGAGAGGCAACCTTATCCTGTGGTCCCTCATCCAGGATGAATAGACACACTGGATCACATGAATCTTGCTCATCTCTGACTGGAGTTCAAATCCCACCCCATACTTTTACCAACTGGGTCCTCCTGGGCAAGTCATTTAACCTCTGCCCACCTGAGTTTCCTCATATGTAAAATGTAGAGAATAATTTCACCTCTCTTTCAGGGTTGTTGTAAGGATAAAATGGGATCTTTTACTGTAGACTATAAAGTATTAACAGTACCATTTTTATATTATATGTTTTGTTTTTATATAATATAATTATTATGATATGAAACCAGGAAATACATTTGTAGCAAAGAAGGATAGTTCATGGGCTCTTGGAGAGGCAAAGAAAATGGCTAATGGAAAGACTAACAGACTGTCTTCTGTGGGGGGTGGGGGGGAGGGGAGCAAGATTAGGGGAAAAATTATAAAATTAAAAAAAATTAATGAATTAAAAAAAGAACATGCCTAGTAGAAAGGGTCATATCCTGAGTTTAAAGGCAGCAAGAACATGAGACTCTTGATCATTCTACATTGTGGTCATTCTGCATGCTAATTTTGAGCAAAATGATTCCTATGAAGATAATGAAAGCTTCCTTGCAAACTTTTCTGTTTTTTGGTTTCAAGGGATAAGGAGGCAGAAAAATTCCATGAAGAATTTGATAGGACACATCCCAATTCAGGCTATATGCATTTGAATACTCTCTGGGGCAGAGGGGAAGATGAAAACATTACAGGCTGAATATAGAATCATTCATAAGTAAGAAATGGGAGAGGCCAATAGCTTGTCAGCCTGTGGTATATCACAAATACTTTTCTGACCCTAGAAATGACAAATACTTCCCCCATTTTAACAGACAGGAAACAGCTGAGTACTGATATGAGCATTAGTTGCAAATCAGTAGTCTATATACAATTAGACCACTGACTTGTCAGAGCAAAGAATATCATTTCTAAATTAGAAGAAAGAATAAAAATAAGGATCTTTGGTGACTGGCATGGTTTAGTGGATAGGAGAATAGACTTGGGGTCAAGAAAATCTGGATCTGAATCCCACCTTAGATCCTTACCAGCTACATGGTCTCGATGAGCCTTCTTCAGTCTCCATTTCCTCATGTGATTAAAGTAGGAGGGGGTGGCTAGGTGGCACAGTGGATAGAGCAGCGGCCCTGGAGTCAGGAGGACCTGAGTTCAAATCTGGTCTCAGACACTTAATAATGACCTAGCCATGTGGCCTTGGGCAAGCCACTTAACCCCATTGCCTTGCAAAAAAAACCAAACAACTAAAAATAAATAAGGTAGGAGAAAAATGATAGTACCCACTTCACAGAAAGATTCTGAGGAGCAAATGAGATGCAGCCTTAAAACTTAAGTGCTATCTATTAGTGTTAATTAACTTTGCTGTTGATGCTGGGAAAATGGGGACTAGATCAATGAAAAGGCATCAACATAAGTCATCAGCATTTCCTAAGGAAGCTTAACTGATGTCTATCAATGACCAAAATGAGTAAACCAAAAGATATTAGAGACTCTGAAGAAAACCACCAAATTTGCTACAAGGGAAGGAGTTGGTTGAATTTGGGGAGGGGGGTTGTCACTTTTTTGAGGAGTGTGTGGGACAGATGGGGGAGAAGAGGGCAATAAGAGTGATGCCACTTATCAGTTGGTAGAAATTGGCAGTCAAAGGTTCAGAATGAGACATGTGGATTTGATTTGATTGCCTGAGCTCACTTGTTTCAAAGGAGAATTTCTGGGCAGGGATGGAGGTAGGAGAGAGGAGTCAGTGGTTAGTGATCATCATTTGAAAAAAATGTCGATACAACATTTTAAAATATGTAAAAGAAGACAAAAATAAGTTCACAGAGGGACAAAAACATACAGAATCAGACTGAATTTAATAGATGCTTTAAAAAGCTAAACTATGTAACAGACATTTCGTTTTCTATGCAATAATCTTTTTTTGTTCTTTCTTGAATACTGAAACATTCCTATTGCTTGACAAGTTTTTTTTTTAAGAAAAAAATCTAAACTTAGATAAACAAGGAAGCTTGGATAAAGAATCACCTAAGATCATTCTCAGGGTATTTGTGCATGAAGTTAAAAAAAAAACAGAAGAAAAATGGAAAAAAATTTTGCAATTTCTTCCAAGGATGTTAGTGGCGGTCATGACATTTTGATGGGATTATTCAAGCTCCCAACAAGCTTCGAGAGAAAAAGAAATAACCCCAAAGAAAACAAATGAGAAAGAAGAGTTAGATAGCATCTCACCCTTCCCACCCACCCTAGAGCCAGTGCAGAGAGATGGGCACCAAGGGGTGAGCTATCTTCAAGAAAGGAGGACCTCAAAGGTTGAAAGGAAATCATAGACATTATTCATAAGTCAAGGTGCTGGTACCTTTTAAGAACTTCCCCCCCCCACCCCAGGTAATTTTCCTGTTTCCTCAGATTCTTTGTTAGGTTCATTGACATGCGAGTTGAAAATCTGAGTCACCCAAAAGGGAGTGGAGAGAAGGTCATATGGAGGTCTAAATAGGTGGCAACCCAAGACAAAGACAGGCAGGAGAAGCAGTGGAGTGGGGATTATTAGGAAAAGAAAGGAGGGGGAATAGTGGGCTGTCAATTTAACAAAGTCAAAACAAACTGTCCAGCATAACATCAGACAGACCCCACTGGGATCCATGTACTGTCAATAGATTTAGAGGCAGTTTGGTGGCTTCCTGAATAGAGTGTTGAGCTTGGAGTCAGGAAGAAATAAGTTCAAAGCTGATCTCAGATCCCCTAGCTGGGTGATTCTGGAAAAAAATCCCAATCTTCATCAGCCTCAGTGTCCTTTTCTGTAAAATGGGAATAATAATAGTACTCAGTTCGCAATATTGTGTGAGATTTAAATGAGATGACAGGTATCAAGTGCATTTCAAACCTTAAAAGTTCTTGAAAATGTGAGCTATCGGAGAAAGGCTGCCAATATGTCAGGGCACCAAGCTTGGAATAAGGAAGACCCCTCTTCCCAAGTTCAAATCTGGCCTCAGATTCTTTCTGGCTGTGTGACCCTGGGCAAATCACTTAACTCTATCTCAGTTTCCTCATCTGTAAAATGAAGAGGTTGGTTCCTTCTAGCTTTAAATCTATGGTCCAGTGATTGCCTATGGAGGATTTATGGACCAGGGTCTGAATATTGGGATTAGAAGCCACCACTGGGTCCAACCTGTCCTTGATAAGAGCTCCTCCCCAACACCCCAAGAAGTGGTCTTGGTGGGAAGATCTCCAGGGACAGAAACTTGACCCACTTTTGCACAGATCATAATTATAGCTAATATAGATATCATATATTATATATAGCATTTATATAAAGCCTACTCTTTCCAGGCAGTGTGCTAAACACTTTACAGTGATCTTCACAACAAACCTGGAAGATATTATTATGACCCCTTTGTACAGATGAAAAAACTTAGGTAAGCAGGTTAAGTGACTGGTTCAAGGTCACACAGCTCAGAAGTGTCTGAGGCAGGATTTGAACTCAGGGTTTCCTGACTCCAAGCCTGGCGCTCTCTCTACTTCCTCACCTAGTTGCCTATACATTCCACTAATTCCCAGGAAGTTCTTCCTGATGCCAAGCCTACACTTATCTCTTGGCAGATTCTCCCTTTTGTTCCTGGTTCTTTCCTCTGGACAAGCAGAAGCAGCCCAGTGGCATAGGAGAGTGTTGGACACTGAGGAAGAGAAAGAATGGATGGACTGCAATCTACACCATTGGAGGGACTGTCCATTAGAAGATCATGGAAGTCATGACTATCCCTGTGGGACAGTTGGATGGTAAAGTGGGCAAAACAGTAGTCTTGAGGACCTGAGTTCAAATCCAGACTCAGACACTTGCTAGTTGTATGATCTTGGGCAAGTCACTACACCCTGATTGCCTCAAACCGAAGGCCATCTCCAGTCATCTTGAACTATATTTGGTCACTGGATCCAGATGACTCCAGAGAAGGAAGTGAGGCTGGTGACTTAGCACAGAGCCCCCTCACTCACATCCAATTCACATGCTTGTCATGGCATCACCTCCCTGATGTCGTGGGCTTCTTTGAGAACAAAGGACAAAAACATCATCATTCCCATCATCCCTGTGGGGATCCGGGTCAGAGGGGCTAAATAGAGGAGTGTTTGGGGATTAGAAGGTTGGACGGGATGGGTCTGGATGGGGGTGGGGGAGGGGGCTCAGGCTTTTTTCATATGATCCAAAATCCACATTTCAGATTTCAGAGTGGGAGCACACATCTGGGAGCAGGTGGCAGCGACACAATGGAAGCTGTGGGCCCGTGGTTGGGTTTGGGTCAGCTAATTAGGTAAGAATATTTTGGGGCTCAGACTCTCCAATGAGGATCTGCCTCCTGATTCAAAGGGCCCCCGGGGTCTCCCAAGCTATTGTTGGATGGAGCAGAGGATCTCAGAGGCCCCTTTTGGCTCTGGCCAGATTCTGTGGTTCTATGAATCTTGGCAGAAGGTAGCCAATTAAGATGTGTCTTCTCTAGCTATTGTCCTGGGGCCTTGGCATGACTGTGCCCAGCATCTCTGCAGGGCAGAGGACTCCCTTGGTGGGAGGAGGGGACACTTTGTAGGTAGGGCTCTCTTACACAGGACAGAGAGGAGACAGCTTTTCTGTATGGCCAAAGGTCAGCCTGGCAGCCTCTTGGGAGGGAAACTTGGGGTTTTTCACTTTTTTCTTTATAAAACTGTTTTGCCCCTTAGTTTCCCAATAAAGTTCTTTTTGTATCACCCCAGAGATGTATTATTGAGTGAGAGGATCTTAGAGGCCAGGAGAATAGAAGCCAGAAATGCTGATGCTCAGCCAGTGATAGGGTATAAATTCTAAGACCTCTTCTGGTTCTGATCTGGGTTCTAAGTTTTATCCCAGTTCTGACCTTCTGGATTTTATATTCTGTCTCAGCTCTGACATTCTAGGTTCTGAGATTGATGTCAGCTCTCACATGATGGTCTAAGACCTCTCTCAGCTCTGACATTCTGGGTTCTGGGTTCTAAAATCTTTCCCAATTCTAACATTCTGGGTTTTATGTTCTCTCCCAGCTCTGACATTCTGGGTTCTATTTCTCTCCCAGTCCTAATATTCTGCATTTTTAAAAATTCAATTTTATTTTTCAGGTCCAAATTCTCTTTTTGCCATCTACTTCTCCTTTTCCCAACCCCCACTGAGAAAGCAAATCCCATTACAAACATAGGCAAGCAAACCCAATTGGTTCCTTGGTCATGCTGGCTATTCTAAGACCCCTCCCAGCTCTGACATTCAGTGTTCCAAGGGCCTTTTCAGCTGTAAGCTTCTAGGATTCTTAGCCTAGAGCAGCCTGTCTATCTCTAATCCTGCCCCAGGCTTTGCTTTCCCTCCCAGGACCCAGGCAGCTCCCTCCTACCCTTCTCTTCCCCCTCCTCACTCCTAAGGGATCACAGGCCTTGTCCCCGTAGGGAAAACAGCAGGTGCCCCCCCAGAGTGGCCTGAGCCCCTGGAGCTTGGGTTCAAAGAATTAGAGCAAGGTCCAGCCCCTGGCACCACTCCCCCCCAAGGTCATCGGGGCCAAGAATCACCCAATTGTCCTCCCGATTGCCTCCCTGGTAACCCAAGGGGTGTCCTCCCCATCCTCCTCCAGAGACACTGGTGCCTCAATGTCAATGGCCCTCCTGGGTCCAGTGGCCCAAACAGGGAAGGGCTGGGTCTGAGTGGATCCAGTTACCTCTTGCTGTCATGGGGGCAGTGGCAGCTCACTGGAGCCAACTCCAGGCTCGGACAATGCCACTCAGTCCCAAGGGGACGGAACACACCAGAGAAAGAAGGTCAGAGCCCCAGCTTTGGAGCCAGTTGTCTGCCACTGAGATTTAGAGCCTGGCAAGGGATCTTCAAGGTCACCCAGCCCAGCCTCCTATTTGACAAAGAAGGAAACTGAGGCACAGAGAGAGTATGTGATCTTTGCCAAGGTAATAACAGGAAGTGGAAGGGAGAAGACTCCAGAAGCATCATTCTCTTCACTCGCCTTCTGTCCTCGGAAGGAGGAGTTCCAGATTTGGCTTTGGGAGGAGCCAGCTCCTGGAAAAGGGAAGGTCTTCCCCAAGGTCCTCTAGCCCAACCTTCTTATGTTACAAAGAAGGAAACTGAGGCACAAACTTAGAGCTTGGAAGAGCCTTAGAGAATATGGAACCCATCCTGGAGAAGAGAAGGACTTTCCCCAAGGTCATCCAGTGCAACCTCCTTATCTTACAAAGAAGGAAACTGAGGCACAGAAAGAGTACATGGCCTTTGCTGCCAAGGTAGTCATAGGAAGTAGAAGGGTGGAAACTCCAGAAGCAGAGTTGTCTTCACTCACCTAGGAAGGAAGAGCTCCAGGTTTAAAGCTGGGAGGAGCCATTGAGAGCATAGAGCCCGACCTGGAGAAGAAAAGGAATTCCCCAAGGTCAAACAATTTGTAACAGAGTCAGAATTTGAACCCAAGACTTTGATCTTTAAACCTGATTCTATGACTCTTTGGTCATATACTCTTCTCTCCTGAACTCTTTCCATTCATTCCAGGTCGTGCCCTTGACTAATGACAATTGAGCAGGGGTTCTTAGGGAAGGGCCTCCCCTTCCCTTCCTTTTTTTTTTTGCAAGACAGTGGGGCTAAGTGACTTGCCCAAGGTCACACAGCTAGGTAATTATTAAATGTCTGAAGCTGAATTTCAACTCGGGTCATCCTGACTCTAGGGCTGGTGCTCTAAAACTGCTGCCCCTCTCCCCTCCTAACAGTAGTCCCCCTGAGGCATCTGTTTTTTTCCTTCTTTATTCTCCCCAAGCCCAAATCTGGATCATTCAAGGGTCTGGATTGCCCTGGTGGATTGCAGGAGGACTTGAGGCTACCATGGATCTAATCCTGAATGCTCTTCTACTGCAGGGACTCCCTGGGCTGGGGGGAGAGAAGGGGGTACCTTGGCTCCCACTCCCCAGATTCCTTAGAGAAGTTCCACCAGTGTCCACCAGGAGGAGCCATGACACTGTGCCTACTCCTTGGCATACCTGCGTCTTCCTTCCTGGCTCTCACCTGGGAGCCCAGGAGGTAGGGGGATGCTCCAGAGTGAAGATATTCAATTATTTCCCCACCCCCACCCCAGCATCTCTGAGCCTTCAGCTCCACTCTTTCAAATCCTGTGCCTGGGATCAGGGAGGGACCTTCGACCAGAGATGGGGGGATGTTGGGATGGTCAGGGACATGGCCCGAGATTCTCTCTGCTGATCCCAAACTCCTCCCAGCTCTGCCATATTCTGTTCTCACCTTTCCCCATCCATATCCCAGGGTCACACAAGGAATAAGGAGCAGGGCTGTCTTTTGAACTTTGGGACTAATGCTAGCTGACTCTCCACATTTGTGCTGATCTTAACAAGGAAACAGTCCAGTCAAGTCAAGTATTAACCAAGGGCACTGTGAGAACCTGGGGATACTAGAGAAAGGCACAAAACAGTCCCACTCTCGAGGAGCCCCCTATCTAATGGAGAAAGACAAATCATCCTGAGGCCATCAGAAGAGAAGTGGCTTGTCCAGGGTCACACAGCTAGTAAGGGTCTGAAACTGGATTTAAACCCAGATCTCCCTGACTCCAGTATCAGTGTTGTATTCAATACCATATAACAACAAAGGAGAGATTTTATTTTCAATTATTTGGCTCAGTTTCCTCTTTAGTCGGGATAGGAGAGCTTGACTAAGAAAACTTACTTTAAAATTCCTCCCCATTTTTATGCTTTTCATCTATGTTTGGCTTCATTGATTTTGTTTGTGCAAAAACTTTTAAATGTTATATAATAAAATTGATCCATTTAAAAACAAAACAAAGAGAATAGGGAATATTACCAGTTAAGATGACTAGGAAAGGTCTTGTGTGAGAAGAATAAAGGACATAAACTGAGTTTTGAAAGAAATTATTGACTCCAAGAGGTGAAGAGAAAGCATTCCAGGCGTGAGGGACAGCCTGGGCAAAGGCGAGGAGTCAGGGGATGAAATGGGATTTATGAGAAACAGCTCTCAGACCAGCTTGGCTGGAATATAGAACAGAAGAGGGGGAGGTGAAATCAGTCTAGAAGGTGTTTGGGAAGCAGATGGGGATGGGAATGTTTGATCCTAGCAGCAAAAGGGAACCCTGAAATTTTGTGAGGAAGGGAATGAGACGGCCCATTTTAGGTTTTAGGAACATCAATGAGGCTCATTGTGGAAGATGAATTGGAGAATGAGAAAATTCCCTCTCCCCTCTGGACTTCAGCCTTTCCTACAGGCCCAGGCCCTTCAGACCCACTGTCCACTGTCAAGCCTTGTCCTCCAGTGTCAACTCAGATCTCCCTCCCTTCCTTCCCCGGCAAAATCTACCAACTCACCCTTCTCTAGGACCATCAAGAATTGGGTTGGGTCAGACCCTGCCTCCTCCAGGTCTGTAGCTATCTGCAAGGCTGGATGATCCAGAGCCTCTCCCTGGGGATCTGCCCAGCACCTGTAGTCCTGGGTGGAGGGGGGCTTGACCTTACCCCAGCTGCCTCCTTCTCCCCCTCCCCAACCCATCCCTGTCCTCTCAGTGCCACCAAACCTGCTCTTCCAGCCTTTTCCCTTTTCTGTCTCTCCTGGGCGGGCCCTCTTGGCTCACCACACATGCCAGGCCTTGGGGGCATTTCCTCCATGGGGCTCCCTCAGAAAGTGGGCAAAGGGAATGAGTGGAGATCAGCCCTGGAAAACCCCAAAGAAATTGTACTTGAGGCTTTGGAGTCTACCCCAACTGAATTTTACTGCTCTTGGGGTTATGGACCGGCTTGTTGTCCTTATAAGAACAAGGGAAACAAGAAGGAAAAGAGAGTGTTGGACTCCAGGACCCACATTAGGACAGAATATATCAGAGAATATCAAAGAGACCTTAGGATGTCAGAGATGGAGGAGACCTTGGCACAGGGGAGGGCCTTGGAGCCCAGAAAACACCTTAGAAAGGGACCTTAGAACAAAAGCAGAAAAGAAAGGGTCCTTCAAACTCCAAAGACAGCCAGCTGGACTGTCTCCGAGTCCATCCCCTTTATTTGACAGAAGAGGAAACTGAGGCCAGAGGAAAAGCTTCCAAGAGAACCTCTCTCTGGTGGGATGGGAGAGGTTGGCACCTCTTCCAGCCCCACCCAGGCTGGCCAAAGTAGTGGCCAAGGGTCCTGCCAGGTCATCCTCTGCTGCTGCTGTCAGCAGGGCCTCCAGGTGTGCCAGAGTGGGAGGAGGAGAGGCAGGTGTGTTGGTCAGGAGGGTGCTCCCCGGGCCTGGCCCCGCAGCCTGCCACCCAGCCTCCTCCCAGCTAATTTTAGCTTCTGGGACTTCAGAGGCACCAGTGTAATTAGGTGGTGGTGTGTCACTTTGCAGCTGCCTCTCACATCTCCAGAGTAGTCACACGCCACTCGGAAGGGGGGGAGGAGGCGTGGGTGACACAGAGGAGTGGGGTGCAAGGGAAGGAGCCTTCAGGGAAGGCTGGAAGAGATCATAGGATAGGCTGAAGGGGACCTCCAGGGCCATTTTACAGATGGAGAAACTGAGGATCCTTGGCCCAGGTCCTTGATCTGATGGAGAATAGTGCCGTAGGGCTAGAGGAGCCCTGGGGAAGAGCCTGGCATCAGATGGGGAGTGGGGAATCATGAGCAGATTACAAATGGCACCCCCTCTCCAGTCTGCCCAGTTACACAGCAGGAAGCCTGGAGCCCTGGACAGTCTCTCTCTGTGTGTTCTGGTAACTTGTTCTGCCTGCCCCAGGGAGTTTTTCTGGCCTATTAGCCCTTGTCTATCTCCTGCACTCACGGGACCTCTTGATGGACAGTCAGAAGACACACTCCAACTCCTACCCTTCTGGCTCCATTCCACACCCACTGCCTCTCAGCCTCAGTTCTCCCATCTGTAAAACAGGGGAAGAGGTCAAATTACCTCCACAATGTTTTCCAAGTGAGATGTACTTCTCTAAGACTCAGGCAAAGTTGGGATGAGGAAGGGGAGGTTGCCTGGACACCCCAAAGAAGACTTTTAAGGTGACTATGTAAGGAAATTCAACTGTGTTCCATCCAAAAGCATTCCTTCAATGCTTACTGTGGGCCAGTTTCAGTGCTGGCTTTGAGGATTCAAAGATACCATCCCCAATCCCAGCCTTCAAGGCTCCATCTAGGAAGGCCTCACTGGGGAAAGACTTGGCAACTTTGCCTTCCTCCCTCATCTCCTCCCTGCCCAAAGTCATCCCAGAACCCACTAAGGAAGGTCAGTCATAGGAAGACCAGACACCCTCCAAGGACTCCCCAGATCCTTCACGTGACTTGGCTGAAGTGAGAGTCGCCAACCCTATGTCTTCTGATGAGACATGTCTTGCCATCTGCCCTACTACCATAGCCTTCTAAGGTCCTCTAGGTCTTGCTTCTAACTCAAAGATGCCCAGCAGTGTGATTATAAGGAGCCCTGGGCCTTACCAGCTACCCTATGGCTGAACTTGTATGCAGAAACACAAAATCTAGGAGTGGGGGCAATAAATGAATGATGTGGGAGGGGCCTATTAAAGACTTTAAAAAGACCTCTTGTAGGAACTGGCTAGAGATTCCAAGAAATAAGGGGATGACATTATAGGCATGGGACACAGCCTGGACAAGGATCCAGAGGAAGGGGCAAATTTACAGGGAACCAAGGCAAGCTTGCCAGTTTAACCAGAGTTTGGAGTGTGTAAGGAGGAGTGATGGGAAATCAGGAAGTCAGGAGGGAAATGGGATGACTAGGACTACAAACACCAAACAGAGCAGTTTGTATTTCAGTCTAAAGACAGTTGAATAATGAGAATGGTCTGTTGGAACTCCTTGGAAGGAGTTGAGTAGTAAAGTGGTGATCTCCTTGACACTGGAAGTGTGTGAGAAGAGGCTTTTGGAAGGGGTATTGTGGAAGGAGCAATGGTAGGGAGTCTTGGAAAGTGAGCCAAAGATGAAAATCAGACCATATTGGTCTGACTGAGAAGGGACAGTAGAGTTGAACTGAGGCATTTCCCTAGGAGAACAATACCTTTGGAACTCATCTTTCCTCTTGGCTCTAGGAAACTCCAACCAATGAATTCCAAGGAAATTGGGACCTGGCCCAGCCGCTTAATCAAGATTTGTCTGACATTGAACAACAATTGGCAAGGGTCTGGCCATAAACTTCATATCCAATTACTAGAACATCCAGGACACACTACCTCATTGTATCCATTAACAAAAATTTTTTCATCATAAAAATGGCAGGCGTATTGATGCCTGAGAAAGTGGAGTGGGTGTCCTAGATCCCCCGGGGCGGGGGTGCTATCTGTAATCAACCATAATGCAATGTTGGAAACCAGAGAGATGTACCTGGAGAATGGCCACATTGTCATTTCCATAGAACTTTGGGAGTGGACTTGACATCAGATGGATACTCAGGATACTTGTTTCAAGGAGCTGTGGTTTCTCTAGACGCAGGTTCCATTCTCTCCTTCGCTTCCAAGTTGGGTTGTGGTGGGAAGGAGCCTTGGTCTGGTGGCCAACTTTCCAGTGGGGAGCTCCTTTGTCCTTTGCCTGGTTTTGGCTGAAAGAACTATGTCCATCTCAGCAGTCCGGACTTGATGCTTCTCTGGTGTGGTAGGACCCACTAGAGTCTATTCTCTGGACCAACTATGTTCATCTTTGATGAGCCATCAAAGACCTATGGATGGGAGAGGTCTTGGAATCCATCAAAATCAAGAGCCTAATTTTACAGTTGGGGAAACAGAGCACCAACGAGGTTGACTGCCCCAAGGTCACACAGGAAAGTAAATGTTTCAGGTTGGGGAGAGGAATAATTAGGTCTATATCATTGGCAGCTTGGCAACAGTATGGAAAATGGATTGGAGAAAGAAGTGGCAGGAAGCAAGGAGGTCAAATGGAGGGGTACTGCGGTGGTCTGGGTGAGAGGGGATGACAAACTAAGGTGGGGTACAGATTGTCTGAGTTGAGAGCAAGGAGCAAATGTAATAACTGTCCCAGAACCAGAATGAATGAAGTTTGACAACTTAGACTAAGTGGAGTGAGAGTGTTTCTGAGGTTGGATATTCTACAGGGAACTCAGAGATTGTTCTGTCCTCAAAAGAAATAGGGAAGGGCAGCTAGGTGGTGCAGTGGATAGGGCATTGGCCCTGGAGTCAGGAGGACCTGAGTTCAAATCCAGCCTCAGACATTTAATAATTGCCTGACTGTGTGATCTTGAGCAAGTCACTTAACCTCATTGCCCTGCCCCCCCCCCCAAAGAAAAAAGAAATAGGGAAGTCTGGAGACAGGATGGGTTAAAGGAAAAAAATGTTAGGGATAAGATACCTACAGGACACCCAAGTGGAGAGGACAATAGGGAAGCTGACAATCTAAGAATGGTGCCCAGGGGGTATTCTAATGGGCTGGAAGAGTTGAAATGATGATTAAACCTGGGGGAGCTGGTGATATTTCCAAGGTGAAACGTGTCAAGGGCAGGGGACCCAAGTCAGAACCTTCTGCCATGCTCATGCTTAGTTGTCTAGGGACAAATGACAATCCAGGAAAGGAGACCGAGAGGGAATCATCAGGCTAGTAGACGGATGACTTCCCCAAATGGCTGTTTATCAAAGGAAAAGAGGATTTCCCAAAGGACAAGGTTATCTGTAGTGTCAAAAGCTAAAGCCAAATAGACAGGGGGGAAAAAACTCCAAAAGATCTTTGGATTTAGTACTTAAGAAATTGTGAATCACTTTGGAGAAATCCATTTCAGTCAAGGGTTGGGGCCAGAAAGTATTAAGAAGTGATTAGGAGGTGAGGGAATGGAGGGGACCCATGTGGATGACTCTAAGAGTTTGACTATGAAAGGGAGGGAAGATTCTAGCTTGAGGGGATGGTGGGGTCAAGTGAAGGTTTTTGAAGGATGAAGGAAACATGGGCATTAGCAAAGGATCCAATGAGTAAGGGGAGAATGAAGAAGGATGAAAATGAACCACCATATCAAGGGGATATGCTCCCCTAGTTTAGGAGGGAGAAGTCCAAGAGTCAAAGATCAGGATTTGACCTTGGCAAGGAGATGGGCCACCTCTCCGGTAGTGCAAAGGGATAGAGAATGAGGAATGATGAAGAGGGGTTTTGTTTCTCTGGATTCCGCACAGTCAACATTTCTTACAGAATAATAATATTATATTACATCCACCTACCCCAACTTCTCCTGTCATTTCCCAATCAATGGGTACCAACGTTGTATCTGGTTTTTTCCTACTACAAAAAGCATTTCTATGAATATTTCCACATATATGGGACCTTTCTTTTTGCCACTAACATCTTTGGTGGTATAAACTCAGTAGCCAATCCTCTCATTTTATAGAAAAAGAAATGGAGGCTCAGAGAACTGGTTAGTAGAACCAGAACCAAAATGGAAGCCTTTTAACTCCCATCCCAGGTCTCTTTCTGTTGACCCTTGAAGAGTTAGCCGTTGCTCCCAACCCCACCCCACTTCAACTCTCCATCTGTATTTTGTGGACCCTGGTCTTTTCAATTAGACTTTTACACCCTGGCCCTACTCCCCGGTTCCAGGCCACAGTGAATTGGAATCTTGATTCTGGACTCCCCCTAACTCCCCAGAGATACTCCACTCCCCCCCAATCCCTCAGCAGTCTCCTGGAATTAGAGTACACTCAGGTGGCAAAGCAATGCCCAGCCTAACTGAAATTAGATCTCATTATGACCTTGCAGCTCAGAGCCCTTGGGGGGGGGGGCATGTCTCCACTTCCATTATCTCCTTGTCTTTTCACAACAACTCTGTTAAATAATCATGTCTCCTGTTCTTTTAGTGGTTTAGGATTTAAAAGCATTTTCCTAACAACAGGCCCCTAAGTCTCATTGTCTCCATTTTGAAGATGTAGAGACTGAGGCTCAGAGTGGGAAGTGATTTGCCCAAGATCACAAAGCTCGTGAGTGGAGATTGTTGTTGTGATTCGGTCATGTCTGACTCTTTATAACTCCATTGGGGTTTCTCGGCAGAGATACTGGAGCTGTTTGCCAGTTCTTTCTTCAGTTCATTTGACAGAGGAGGTAAATGAGGCATGGGGTTAAGTGAATGGCTCACTCACACAGCTAGGAACTGTTCTGTGGTCACATCGGAATTCAGATCCTCCTGACTCCAAACCTGGTGCTCTATCCGGGTGCCCACCTATCCTCCTGATCTCCCCCTCCAATATAAGGCAAGCTCCTTAAAAGCAGTGTTTTTATCTCTGGATTTCCAAGTCTAGGTGCTTAATAAAAGAATTGGGTTGCCTTATGCATAAGCACATGATAGTTGCTTAATGATGATCTTGTAATGGAGGGATGAATTTCCTCCTAAGAGGGAGTGAACAGGGTGGGCAAGGCTAGCAGGGAACCATAAAACACAGACTCAGGCACCTTACTTAGGAGGTTTAATTCTTGTAGTCTAATAACCATGGATTAAGCAGCCATTGTGTTAGGCATTTGGGAGACTGAGGACCTGCTCTCAGGGGGTTTACACTCTTCTAAGTATGCAGATAATAAAAGCCAATGTGGGGCAACTAGGTGGTGCAATGGATAAAGCACCAGCCCTGGAGTCAGGAGTACCTGGGTTCAAATCCGGTCTCAGACACTTAATAATGACCTAGCTGTGTGGCCTTGGGCAAGCCACTTAACCCCATTTGCCTTGCAAAAAAAAAACAAACCTAAAAAAAAGCCAATGTCATTGGAAGAGAGAGAGAGAACACTACCATGGGTGGGGGTAAGGGGAGAATCTGGGGAGGTCTAAAAGTGGTAGCATCTAACATGGCAGGTTTGTTTGGGGTCACCCAACTTCCACACCCTCCCCTTGGACAGATACAGAGGCCATCACCATGTAGGAGGAAGCATCCAGGTCCTGGGTCCCGATCCCCAGTTCTACTTCATAGTCACTGTGTGAATTGGGGTCTCCCTTGGGACCTTCGATTTCCACCTCTGTAAAATTATTGAGTTGGTTGGGGTAGTTCCAACGTCTTTCATTTCTAAATCCCATATGCATGTGCTTCTAGAATCTAGGAATATACAAGGAATATGCAAGGTCCAATAAGGATGCTGGCCATCACTGCCCATTGGGGAGCAGTTCCACATTGTATTATTGCTTTATAGCAATGATCTCAGTAGATGTAAAAGTGGAATAAGCTGAGCTCTGTATGGCAGCAGAGATACTGAGGCACACTGGGGATCAATGAGAAGAAGCCATTTCCTTAACAATCAGAGCTAAACCGAAAGTGGAATGGGTGGCCTTGAGGGGGACTCCCTGAGAGGGTGACAGGACATTTATAGAGTGGCTTGGGGAATAAAGTGGATGCAGTGGCCTCAGCAGTGACCAGAGCCCCTGAATCCTGGGAGGAACCACCATCTAACTTGGAGGAGTCATCCAGACTCAAGGTCTACCCTACCTTCTAGGGAGAGACCTCAAGGAAGAGGATGATGATTCTTCCAGGGGGACTCCCTAGTGACTAAGAGGGAAGTTTTGATGGATCTTAACTGACATCTCCTCCTCACCCCCAAACACACACATCCATTGCTGCCAGGGCTGGGTTGATTCCCCAAGGGACACTATCTCCCACTGCTTGGGGGCGACTGATATCTCAGTGACACTGCCAATTTCGAGGGGATAAAAGTGTCTGTAGGATTGGA
Source organism: Macrotis lagotis (assembly GCF_037893015.1). NCBI lineage: Eukaryota > Metazoa > Chordata > Mammalia > Peramelemorphia > Peramelidae > Macrotis > Macrotis lagotis. The sequence continues at coordinate 286,891,825 of NC_133660.1, forward strand.
GGCCGGGGGAGGATGCTGTACGTGCGTCAGTCGGTGACTCTCCAAATGAGGGAGTGGGAAGGGGAGATCCTGGCCTGGGAGACAGCCACTGATTGACTCACCAGGAGAGTCAGCTCCTCTTGGGTAAGAGGAGGAGGGGAGAGAGGAAGAGAAGAGACTCAAGATCCCAGGACCTGATGATGCCTAATCATCTTGTCCCCTGGCCTCCTTTCCAGCCTCCGAGAAGGAAGGAGTTATAGTAGAAGGATCTGACCTTGGGCAAGTCTCAGAACCTCAGTCTCAAAAAGACCTCAAAAGGCAATGTGAAGAGCCTACCATAAAAGCCTCTGTTTAATTCTCACTCATGATGAACCGCTCACTAGCTGTCAAGGCCACCCATTCCACTTTTCGATCAGTTCTGATTGTGAAGGAAATTGCTTCTTATCATTGATCCCCTGTGTGCCTCAGTACCCTACCTCTGCTGCCATACAGAGCACATCTGATACCTCTTCTATATCTACTGAGATAATTTCTGTAAAGCAATAATTGATTGTTCCCTTCTCTCCCCTTCCCTTTCTTCTTCCCTTCCATGAATCAATCCATTCAATATGGAAAAATCAATCCTATGCCCCACTCCCCCCAAATCTTATCTTCCCCAGGAGACACATCCCTAGTTTTATCCTAAGGCATGGTCTCCACCCTAGATCTTGGTTTCCTCTTCGATAAAATTTGGGCCTTGGACAAAAGGCTTTTTGAATTCTATGATTCTGATTTGGATGTTAGCCCAGCTCCATCTTCCTCCTCACCCCATGTCTGATCTCCCCTCTGTCTCCTCTCCTATGCCTCCTGTGCTGAGGGGCTGGTGCAGGTGCTAGAGGAGGATAGCTCAAAGTCTCAGGTATCTTGAGTCCGGAGGCCCTGCAGGCAGGGAGAGGCCTCTGGGGAACCCCAAGTGGGGGGACAGTATTGCCAGTTCTAAAGGTCAGCCTGCCTCCTGGCCCAGAAGCATGAAGATGCAAATGTGGAATTTACACTCCAGAGTGACAGGGAGAAGAGGCCCCAGTCCATCTCACTTGAGGCCCAAGGTGGCTCCTGGAAGTGATGGGGGGAGAGGCAAGGGTGGGTGTGTCTGGGGGTGCCCCCTAAACATGGTGTGGGCCCAGATCTGCTTCTCAGTGAGCTCTAGGATTCATGGGCCTTCATGATTTTTTAGGTGTGTGAGAAGCCTATTGACCTCCCCTCTCTGGGAACATGGAAAACCTGACCCAGTCTCCTGACCTGGGAATCGTGTGTGTGTGTGTGTGTGTGTGTGTGGCTTCAGATCTCTAGAGAGCCTGTCTCTGATACAGACTTGGGGAATGGAGTAGAGAAGACAGGTTCTCCTCTTCTTGTTTTGTCTCCCTTCAGAATACCATAAGATTTCCATCTGGAAAGAGACCTGTTGGATCATGGGGTCACAGACGGAATGGAGACATGGGGATGAAGTGGGGGAAGGGACCTTAGAGGCCTGGCAATGCCATCCCTTCATTTTAGAGAGGAGCCTCAGAGGAAGGGATGTGATTGGTCCAAGGTCATAGAGCCAGGGAGGCTCAGGGAAGATTTGAACCCTCCATCTCTTTCCATGATCCCAAGCACAGAACCTGGTCCAGGGGAGGAGCAGTGAGAGTCAGGTCCCAGCTGTCCACTCACCGGCTGACTGACAAAGCCCCTTGAGAACTTCTTCCCTGGCATATTCCCCAGTCAGTTCCCTGTTTAGTCATCTTCATGTCTTCAGTCTTCATTTAGGAGTCTCTGTCTACCTCCCTGTCCTCTCCCCACCCTCTCCTTCTCCCTCACTGTGTGTGTCTCTGTCTCTTAATCTCACTCTTGTCAGTCTATCTTTTGCTCTTTTATGCTTTCTGTATCTCTCCACCTCTGTGTGTGTGTGTGTGTGTGTGTGTCTGTCTCTGTCTATCTCTTAATCTTGCTCTCTGTCTCTCTGTGTGTGTCTGTCTCTCTGTCTCTCTCTCTCTCTCTCACACACACACACACACACACACACACACAAACACACGCGGGCTGTTTTCCCAGAGCTCTCTCCTGGCTGGCTGTCATGCTTGTCTGCAGACCCATCATTGCTCCTCACTGTCAGCCTGTCCAAGTGTTTAATAATATTGACGCTCCTGCCGTGGCACTTCTCCTGGTGACTGAGCCTCCCGTCCTGCCCGGGCCCAGCCTGCCTGGTTTGGCCCGGCTCCAAGTAGAGAATAAGGGCAGAGGCTCCAGGGAAGCAGGGAGGGGGGCTGAGGGTGGGGGGTCCACTGTGGCCCCCCGAGGGTCAGAGGGCCTGCCCTGAAGCCCCGACTCCCTGATCCTCCTGCACCTCTCCAGGATTCAGCTTTCTCAGTCAATCACCAAGCCTTTAATAAAGGCCCAACTATGGATTAAAAAACAGGACAAAGAAGCCTCTGTTTGTGGGGGGCAGAGGGCAAAATGGGGACAATGTTACTGAAGCACCCACATCTCTGGATCCTTGGAAGGAAAATGATTGGTCAACTTTAAAGCCCTTAGAGAAACGTGCCCCATCGGGGCCACTAGGACCGCAGGCTCTATTTCTCCCTCCAATAGGAGGGGCTGATTGAAGTTTCCTCAGACTGTGTGTGTGTGTGTGTGTGTGTGTGTGTGTGTGTGTGTTCTCATTTGTGTCTCCCTGTTGACTACCAAGCCATTGGACCAGAGTGACCAGTATGGCCAGAATTCACTCGCCCATCCCTTGGCCTCCTCTCCCGGATCAGAGGTCAGCTCCCCACCAGCCCCCAAAGCTTGGCCCCTTTAGCTCAGTCCTTGAGCATTTGGGCTTTGTAGCCTCCTGAATACATTGTCTGATGCTCAGCAGGCACTTAAGAATCACTTAGTACAAGTCACAGAATGCTGGTTCTGAAGTCTAAAGACCTGAGATCAAATCCTACCCTAGACATTTGCTAGCCAGGTGACCCTGGGCAAGTCACTTCACCTCAGGCTGCCTCAGTTTCCTCATCTGTAAAAAAGGGCTCCCAATAGCACCTTCTCCCTTCAGGTTGTTGTGAGGAATAAACGAGAAAATCATTGTCTTTGTTATCTCATTTAGCTGCTCCAATCCCAGAACAAAAATAGACATCTTTCATCTCCAGGGATGGGGAGTTTTGAAGACATCTTTGCCCCTTTTACCAAAATGGTCCTTAGGTTAAAATCTCCCATCATCCTCTCTCTGAGGCCCTCAGCCCCAAGGGGGGTGGTGGTCCCTAGGTCATGCTTTCAGCCCAGTAGCCTCCCATCCCAAGAAAACACTAAGGACCACTGAGGACAGCAGACCAGGGGAGGAGGGGATGGGGAAAGATCAGGAGACAGGAGGAGAGTGGAAAGGGTGAAAGAGAGCAGGAAGGGCTGCCCCTGGCCCCTTCAGCTGGGCTTGGGGCAGCAGGATACCCTAAGGAGGCTACCCAGAGAGTGGCAGAGACAGTAGGTTATTAGAGGGCTGCTTTGAAGCCTCGGAAGCTCCTCCAAGTGCCGACTCATTATGGTTTAATAACCCTTAATCCCCTCATTACCAGTTATCTCAGCTGACTGGTGAGTCAGGCTCTGGAAGCCAAAAACCCAGTTTCATTTCCCTGCCCTCCCCTTCCCATCCCCCACTCCCCCCCACACCTGCGCTCTCACGTCTGGGGAGCAGCTGGTCTGGGCTCAGCCTCCTGGGGATCCATCCGTTAGCCTCCCTCCCTCCCTCTACCGCATGAGCATCCCAATCCCTCGCCTGGCCCAGAATGTGAACAGTAGGGTCCCCCTGCACTGGAGTCATTGGCTGGGGCTGGAATAGAGAGGTCCCTGGTTCCCAAATCTTTAGGTGGCTCATTGGTCTGGAACCCAAAAGTGATGAATGGTGCCTCTCCTACCCCAAAGTGATTAAAGAGAAAAGGGTCCTATTGGGACCAAAACATTGATAGCTGATTTTCTGTAGAGGCAAAGCACTAAAATGAAGGAGACTGACATTTGTCCTTCATTCTTTTTTTTGTTTTTAGTTTTTTTTGCAAGGCAAATGGGGTTAAGTGACTTGCCCAAGGTCACACAGCTAGGGAGTATCTGAGATCACATTTGAACTCAAGGTAATTATTAAGTGTCTGAGTCCACATTTGAACTCAAGTACTCCTGACTCCAGGGCCATCCACTATGCCACCTAGCCGCCCCCCCCCCCCCCCCCCCGTCCTTCATTCTTGAAGAAGACCCTTAGGTCAGGGAGGTGATGGCATAACAAGCACATGAATTTGGATCTGAGTGAGGGGAAGCTGTGCCAAGTCACCAGACTCACTTTCTTTTCTGTAGCCATCAGGGTCCAGGGGCCAGATAGGAATCAGGACAACTGGAGATGGCCCTGGACACAAGGCCATCAGGTTGAAGTGACTTGTCCAAGGTCACACAGCTAGGAAGTATCTGAGATCACCTTTGAACTCAAGTCCTCCTGACTCCAGGGCTGGTGTTCTATCTACTGCACCACCTAGCTGTCCTCAGCCTGGGGAATAGTTGAACAGACCACGGCATGGAATGTTCCTGTGGCCGGAGAAATGATGAGTGGGGGAAGAGAATCAGGAAGAGCTTCCTGAACTGACTCAGTGGAACTGAGCTGAAGCAGAGGAGCAGTAACAGCAGCACACCAAGCAGCCCTAAAAGTCATCCTTCTGAATGTCCTTCAGAATGCAGATCCTGCAGGCACAGTCACCCCCCCATTCCAGAGGACTGATGCTAAAGCACGCTCCCCATCCCAGGCAGAGAGGAGAGGGCCTCAGGTTTCAGAGTGAGACATCTATTTGGGGGTACAGCCAGGGAGGAGATTTGCTTGACTTCACTCCTTATGTTTACTATGACAGTTTTGTTTTTTGTTTCCCTCCCTTCCATGATTGGGGGAGGGAGGAGAGATTGTGTTAATTAAGAAAAAAATAATTTAAAAAAGAGGAAAAAAATGACAGTGGCTAACTTTCCCTCTTGGTGTTTATAATCCAGGACAGAGAAAGAGAGAAACAGAGACAGAGACAGACAGAAATAGAGAGACAGAGACAGGAACAGGCAGATTTTAGTGTGAGGAACTAGGCAAAGAGCTCTAGAAAAAACATGAATTACTTTTAATGGGGTGGGGGTGGGGTTAAGGAAGCATCAGATGGGGGATGAAGGAGGGCATTCTAAGTAAAAGTGAGGCTCACTTGAGCCAACAACAAGGTAGGGGAAGGTGGGACAAGATAGAGACGGCTTGATGGTCCTGCTAGGCTGGCAGGTGGAGGTAGATGGAAATTAATGGGAGCCAAGGCAGACAAGGTAGGTGGAAGTTAAATTGTAGGGTCCTTTAAATACCAGGCTGAGCAGGCAGCAGACAAGGGTCTAGTCTTGGCTTTGCCAAGCATTTGCTGTGTGACTTGGGACACATCACTTAACCTCTCTGGGTCCCAGTCTTTTCAGCCAAATGACAAGGATTGAATGAGATAGTTTAGAGGACTGGCATTCTGAACCCTCTCTCTCCCTCCCTCCCTCCCTCTCTTTATAAATATATAAATGTACATTCATTTGTATCCTCTATTTTGTATGCTGTTTAAGGTTTCCAAATACAAGACCTTCTCCAAGGTCAGATAGGCTAGCACAGATGAAGCAGATGAGATTTGGATTATCTAGTCTCACAGGTAGAAGCCACTTTACAGAATTAAACTAGTTCATTCCCAGGTGTGACCAACTGACCTCTGACCCTAACAGCTGGAATTCGATTTAGAAAGGCTGAGGTCTCCCACGGCATCCAAGGCCATCGCCAGTTGTCTTGGGCATACCTCTTACTAATGGTCTTCCATGACTTTGGAGAAGAGTGAGACTAATGATGTTTCAGAGTCCTGTCTCACTCAGTCATCTTTTGATGTCACTGGTCCTCTTCAAATGCAAAGGGTGAACATCGACCACAGGGTCCCAGTCAGGACCCTAATACAGGTGGGCTTCCATCTGTTTGGGGGGTCACTTTAAGTCCCATCTACCCAAGAATACAAAATGGTCTTTGGGCAGGGAAATTCAAGCCATCCTTTCCATCATCTCTTTAAGCTAAATTCATTTGCTGGCACAGAGACCTAGGAGACCTCTGCAGAGAGAGGCGGGCAGTAGAAGGCTTCTCTCTAACCAGGAGAGTCCTATTTTAACTAATTATCCTCATTAACTGAAAGCCAGGCTCAGTTGTTTTTACCTCCTAAAGGACAGACAAGTCCTTCAGCACTATTTAAATGCCAGACTTTGCAGTCAGGGTCAGACTTCACCAATTTTGAGCATTTGGTATGTGCCTGTGGTATGTGGCTATTAGGTGCAGCAGTGGAGGAGAGGACAGAGAACTGGCCTCAAAGTCAGGAAGACCCAGTCATTGGACCCAGACAAGTCTATTTTTGGGCTTCTGGTTCCTCATTTTTCAAATGTCAGTGCCTTCCCTCAGTTAATTATTCTCTATTTATGTTCTGTATGGTTTACCTTGGGCAAGCAGTGCACAGAGAGCTATGTGTAGAATCAATTAAATCTAGCCCAGATATTTTATTAGCTGTGTGACCCTGGGCAAGTCACTTTACCCTTAGTTTCCTCATCTATAAAATAAGCCTTAAAAGGGAATGGCAAACCACGCCAGGCTCCCTGCCAAGAACACCCCAAATGGGGTCACAGAGAGTCAGACACAGCTGAAAACAACTGAACAAACAACAATAAAAACAGTTTGTTTTGTATATATTTATTTACACATTGTTGCCTCCATCAGAGTGGGGGCTCCTTGAGGGCCGGAACTATCTTTTGCCACTTTCTGTACCCCCCCCCCCGAGCTTAGCACACTGCCTTGCAGCATCAGTGTTTATTGACGGATCAATTGACTGACTTTGGTAGCTTCCAGTTCTACACTGATAAGGCTATGGTTGCCTCAGTTTCCCCAGGCAGCTCTAACTCTGTAAATGGCAGAGTAGAAGTTCTCCTGAATTGGTTGAAGGAGTGGAGGGTCCCCTCTATCAATGAAATCATATTGATTTTTTAAAATGTATCTGATCATAAAGACAAAACAATAGAAACCCAAACCCTCCCTGTTCTCAAGGAGTTTCAACTTTGACTCACTCCTGAGGAGAGGCTGGAAGCCTGGGGTGACCTGGGCTTTTCTTACCTACCCTGGCCTGTGTCTCAGGCTCTGCCTTCCTCACTCAATCAGTCAGCATTCATCCAGGACCTATTCTGTATCAAGAGCTGGACATAAAGAGACAAAAGTAAAAAAAAATAGGACCTGGCCTCCAGAAGCTTACATTCTATGAAGAGAAACTATGGCTGTGCATGTGCATACAAAACAGATCCAAGAGAACTGGGGGCAAGGGCAGAGCCTTGCAGATCGGCCTGGGTCCAGGACCCAGAGATCCTGGAGGGTTGGGCCTCCATATGGGCCATGCCTCCCAGAGCCCCGGGCAGGAGGAACTGGCCTGGAGCATTTACTGTGACGGCTGCTCGGTGACAACCTGTCTGTGTTGGTTCAGAGCCACCTCCATCCCCGCTGTTGACACACCCAACTCCCTGATTCCATTGGTAAATATTTTGCCAGGAGAGACATGGGCCTAATTGGCTGGCAGAGTCATGGTTCCTTGCCCCCTCCCTTCCTGGACAGATGAGCCCCTGCTTGTCTTACCCTACAACCAAGAAGGTTGACTGGGGGGGGGGGTCTTCCTTCCAGGGGCTCTCCAACTTGCCAATAGGCAAAGAGGCTGCAGAAGTGACCTCACTGAAGACACTAAGGAGATTTGTAACCAACTTCTCCATCTGTCTCTGTGGGAAGTAGAGGAGGTTACAGAATGTCTGTGAGGGAGGCAGCTGGGGAAAGGCTTTTGGGAACAGGCAAGGAATGCCTTAGAAGAAAGGAGCCCTTCCTTTGGCCGGCGACAGGCTAGGCTAGGAGCCTGGCTCTGGGCCTGGCAGGGACGCAGAACCCCCCCTCAGCAAATAGATGAGGAAACTCAAGGAAAGTGATTTCCCCAAGGTCTGAAAAGCAGAGCTGAGATCAGAGCGCAGACCCTGTGATCACCAAGCCAGCCAGCACCTTTTCAGTGGCTCAGAGCTCAGAGTGGGAGGAGGCGGAGAGGGAGGGGAGGGGGAAAGGTAGGGGAATGGAGAAGGGGAAGGGGAAAGAGAGGAGAGGCAGGGGAAGGGGAAAGGAAAAAGGGAAGGGGGAAGGGAAGAGAAATGAGAAAGAGAAAGGGGAATGGGGAAAGGGAAAAGAAGAGAGAGGAGAAAGGGGAAAGGGGAAAGAGAAAAGGGAAAGGGAAAAAGGGAAGGGGAAAGGGAAATGGGAAAGGGACAAGGGAAAGGAAAAAGAGAAAAGGAGAGAGGAAGGGAAAAGGAAAAGAGAAGGGTAATGGAAAAGGAAAAAGGGAAGAGGAAAAGGGAAAGGGAAGGCGGAAATGGGAAAAGGACAAGGGACGGGGTAAAAGGGGGAAGGAGAAAGGAAGGAAATGGGAAAGAGAAAGGGAAGGGGAAAAGGAGAGAGGAAGGGGAAGTGAAAGGGAAAGGAGGAAAGGGGGAAGGGAGGAAGGAGGAAAGGGGGAAGGCTGAAGGGAGAAGGGGGAAGGGGAAAAGGAAAGGGAAAGGGAAAGAGAAAGGGAAAGGGAAAGAAGGAAGGGGAGAGAAGTATTGTATTCAAGGCACTGTGGTAAGTACCTTATATATAGTTTTTCACTTGCTGAGCAGGAGAGCCACTATCCTAGAAACCAAACTGGATACAAATCAGACTTTACCCGTTGAAGACGTAGAAGGAATTGCCCAACTTTTTGCCAAAAGAAGTGTTTATTTATTTCAGATTCCTTCACTTAGCCAAGACTCCAGTTTACCTTCCAGCCTCATCTTACTCTAGCTTCCTCCATGTACCTTAGAGCCCCATCCTGTCCTGCCTGGCCTCTGTTAATTGAAGAGCCATCTCCTCCGCCTCATCCTTTCTCAACTCCACCTGATGGAATAATCTTTCTCTTCCCCCCAGCCTTCTCCACCAAGTCCTCCAGATGATAGATCTCTCCTCAAATGTTCCTGGACCTCACATCTCTCTTTTGTCCCATCCCATGTGACTCAAGTAAGCATCATGCTTATTCTATGAGACCACAGGAGTCAGTTCTTTGAGAGTAAAGGCCTTGTCATTTTTTATCTTTATATCTCTAGCCCTAGGTCCTTAACATAGTAAACACTTAAATGTTTGTTGATTGAATTCATACCCTCTAGGCTGAACTGGAGAAAGGAAATAATGATGGTGTCCCAGACCAATTAAAGTTAAATACTCTCCTGGAGATCACCACTAAAGACCATTGACATGCTGAGCTCCGTGGTGAGTCCACTAAGAACTCTAGAGTCTTTTCAGATGAATTTCTCTTTAGCCATACCTCCCTGATCTTGTGGAGTTAACCCAAATACAATAGCATGGCTGGTTAGGATGGTGGGCCATAACTGGGTGACCATGGCTAAGTCACTTATAATCTCTTTGTTCTCCTCATCTGTAGGAGGACGAGACTCAACTCTGAGGTCCCTTTAAGTTCTAAAGCTATGATCTTCCATGGATCTTTATGTTTCTCCCTATTAAAGTTAATGTTATTAGATTCAACCCAACTATTTTCACCTGTTTAGGCTATTATTTAACATGCTCACATACCTCTAAGTTTTGTGACATCTGCAAATTTGGGGGGAAAACAAAACAATGCACACCTTGGCCTTTATTCCAAGCACAGAGCCCCGTAGATCTCCAGAAGACACCATCTTCCTTGATGCCATTGAATTATCCATATCTACTCTTTTGGGTCTAACTGTAGTGTCATCTAGTTTGCTTCTCTCCATCCTGTTAAAAAAGAATAGAGTGAAAATTTTTCTCATCATGTGAAGTGCCTGCTGGCCCCTGTATCTAGGCAGCCCAGCCATACCAATGACATCTCCCCCCTCTTCTTAAACACACACACACACACACACACACACACACACACACACACACACACTTCTCCATCTGGAACCATAATTTCAAATCAATACTGGTCATTGATCCTGCAAAGGGAAGGTCTATCTCCTCTCCAAAAGCTCCTCCTACAACCATCCAGGATACTTTTTGCAAACCAAAATCTCTCCTGCCACCCACATCTATATGTATTCTCTTTTATAAAATGTTTTTCTTTTCTTGAGGACCAGGACTGTCTCCACTTTCACATCTGTACTCCCAGCAGAAGGACTGCTTGCTATACAATAAAGACTTAACTTTTTCATTCACTTAAATCTCACATTCCATGGACGCAGGAATCCATTAACACAGGAGACAGAGAAGGTCAATGGTAAGAACACAGGTTTAAGAGGGTCAGAGTTAGCCTCCCAGGTCTGACCTTGACTGTCTCTCTGGTCACAGAGAAGTCCCTTCCCACCTTCAAGCTTTTGTCCTTTTCCTCAGCTGAAGGGCCTTGAGGTCAGTGGGCTAGAAAATCCTACAGGGTCCTTCCTGAATCTGTGACCTTTGTCGTTAGTTTGGACTTGATATTATGCAGGGAGCAGCTGGCTGCAAAGCCTGTAATCCCAGTACTGCCCTCAGGACCTGGAGAGCTCAGGCCTGGAGAGGGTCCTTGGGCCTGGCTCTTTTGCTTTGTGAATCACCACTTGCTTGGAGGCAAACATCCTCTCTTGTTTGGAAGACTGAAGGTTGGCAGTTGCTAACCCTGGCTGGTGAGTCAGTTACTTGGTAAACAACCTTTTATTGGGTGCTCCCTGTCCTGAGCCTGGACTAGGCACTCTGGGGGGACCCCAGAGGAGACAGCAGTCTTGTCCCCGACCTAGTACGGGCGATGGGATGAAGACTAAGCAAGAGAGTCCTATCCGAGCCGACGAACGTGGATTGTTTGTGTACACAGCACACCCTGGGCAGGAGAAGGGATGGGTGGGAGAGTCCTGAGTGGAACCATAAAAGACAGGGGTCTGGAAGGCCTTTTAAAGTCATATAATTGTATAAAGTCGGAGCCAGAAGGGGGGCTTAGAATATAGAACTCAGAATGTCAGAGTTGGGAGGAAACATAGAAAAGGGGATGTTAGAACTGGCAGGGGTCTTAGAACAGGGGATGTCAGGGCTGGAAGAGTCTTAGAACAGGGGATGTCAGGGCTGGAAGAGTCTTAGAACAGGGGATGTCAGGGTTGGGAGGGTCTTAGAACAGGGGATGTTAGAACTGGCAGGGGTCTTAGAACAGGGGATGTCAGGGCTGGAAGGGTCTTAGAACAGGGGATGTTCTGGAGCTGGTAGCAACCTTAGAGATCCTCTAATCCCCACAAACACCTCCACCCTTTATTTTACAAATGGAAAAACTGCTGTCCATAAAGAAGTGAGTTGTCCAATGGGGTCCCTGCAGTGAGTCAGTGGCAGAATCAGACCCAGACCCCAAGTTTCCAGACTCCTTGCCCAGAGCTCTTTTAACCCTCTCACAAATAAAGGACTCTGGAGAGGTGTCTGCAGCTCTGGTCTTGTCTTCTTGCCTCTCTGTCTCTCTCTCTCTCTCTGTCTCACTCTGTCTCTGTCTCTCTGTCTGAGTCTCTCTCTGTCTCTCTGTCTCTCTGTCTCTCTGTCTCTCTCTGTCTCTCTGTCTCTGTCTCTCTGTCTCTCTCTGTCTCTCTCTGTCTCTCTCTGTCTCTCTCTCTCTCTCTCTCTCTCTCTCTCTCTCTGCCTTTGCTGTACATGGTTTACACCTCCTTTCTTCTGCCAAGGGACTAGAGCCGTTACCCTGAAGTTTAGAGAGATGTGTGCGCAAGCTTCAGGACTTGCAGATATGGAATCCTGGGATTACATATGGAAAACCAGAAAGTCCCTTTGAGTCCATTTGAAATAATTGAATCCCAGGTCAAGTAAGTTACAAAGGCAAAATCTGAACCCAGATCCTGAGACTCCAAATTCTTCTCCTTTTCTACCTGCCACTCTTCCTAGTTAGGTCCAACCCTATCCTTTTAGAGAAGGGAAAGCTCAACCAGAGAGGATTAGATACTTGGACATGTGCATATGAGGAATAAATGATTGGATTCTCCATTCCCATTGGTCAGGTGGTCTGCCCTGGATATGGTCCTTTTGATAGGGGTTGGGAGAAGGGAGGACAGTTGCCCTGGTGTGAGCCCCTGAACAGCCGACCCAGAGGCCTGGCCCCTGTTTCCTGGCTCAGCAATCATTTTGCAGCCATTTCCTGAGCTCAAGAATTCTCCACTGGCCAGCCCTGCCCCACCCCAGCCCTACACTGACCCCCCACCATGTTTCCACTCAGCCCTATGCTCTGCTAAGTGAACATTAGCCCCAGATTACTTAGCCAAGGAAATGTGTTACCACCGCCTCCTCCTCCTTCTCGCTGCTGGATAAGCTTTTAAAACCATTACCTCCCCCTGGTGCAGCTCTCAGGAGTGGAGAAGCCCGGTCAACAACTCAGGGAAGGGAATGGGGGTGGTGGTGAGGAGGGCACGGCAGGCAGAGAGAGCAGGGATCCTTTCCTCCATCACTGTACTGGGGTAGAGAGACCCGGCTTTGCCAAGTCTCTTTCTCTCCCAGGTTCCCCACCTACAAATGAGGGGTTTGATGGAGAGGGTCCTGAAGGTAGATCCTTTTCAGCCCTGGTAGAATATAGGCTAATCAATTGAGAACTGCAAATCATTGCATCCAATCTCCTCTTTTTTACAGATGAAGAAACTAAGTCCCAAGATAAATCACTTGCCCGGGGTCACATAGCTGGTGAGCATCTCTCTTGTCCCCCCCCACTTACCTTCTAGGTAGTTTTGGGGGGCAGGATTTGAACCCATGTCTTCCTGATTCCACTTCAGTGCTTATTCTAGCCACCACATCTCATAGCTGCTGTGTTCTAAGGTCTTTTCTGTTCTGTTCTGTTCTGTTTCTGATGTTTTCTCCACTTTTGCCATTTCATGCTTCCTTTGAACTCTGACACTTTTTGTCTTTTGTCTTTTTGGTTTTTGCAAGGCAATGGGGTTAAGTGACTTGTACAAGGTCACACAGCTAAGTAAGTATTAAATGTCTGAGACCAGATTTGAACTCAGGTCCTCCTGACTCTAGGCCCGATGCTCTATCCACCTAGCTACCCCTCTGACACCTTTTTCTGAGCTCTCTCCCCACTGGTTATGTTTCCACTGCCCTGGCATGTCTGCCCTGTGGTTCCCTTCTCTCCTTTGCTCTTTCCCATCATGGCAACATAAGACCAAGCATGGCTCCTTATGGATGGGCCTGGCTCCTCTTTTCACACCACCCCACTTCCTGCCAGGCCTCAAGGAGGGAGCTCAAAGTCAAGAGACTTCATCAAGAAGACAACATCAGCGGGAGACCCTCCTAGGGCCTCCAGGTCCCCAGAGGAGGGCTCCCCCACTACCACCCTCACCCTCATCATTGCAGTAGGATCCTTGGTGACAGGGTGAGGTGAGGCCAGAGCTATTGACAGCAGGAGGGCCCAGCAGGCCTGGCAGCCCTGCCCCTCCTGCTGTAGCCCAGGGCAGCTGGAAGGCAGCCCAGCCCTCCACCTGGATGGACTTGCCTTTGTAGAGAGGCCTCCCTTGGATCCATCTCTTTTGACAGAAACAGCTGGGCTCAGCTGCCTCTCCCTACACTACCCTTGGGCATGGAGAGACCAGGACTCCAGTTTTTGAAAGGAAAGAGAGTTGTTTATCTATCGATTTATTTTTTTTGGGGGGGGGAGACTTTTCTTGAATTCCCACCTGCTTTCTCTTTTCCACCCAGGGCCTCAGAATCTTTCTCCCTCTCCGTTCTTCCTTCCATTTTTGGCAGTGGCCCTGGGCCCTCAACCCCAGCCTCTGGAGACTCCTTTCCTCAGTTCTCATGCTGCCCCCTCTCCTCTGCTTTAGGATAATAACACACACACACAAAGAAAGAACCAATCCTCCCACTGGCACGGGCTGGCAACCTCGCCTGGATGATGAGTGCTGTTTGCCATTTCCAACTGAGATCGTGGTGCCCACCAATCCTCCTCCTGCTTCAGGCTCACTTCATCGTGACCTGGCAAGCCCCCACACCTCAAACTTCCAAACCAAAAGGTATATTTAGGTATAAACACTGGTTCACTCCCCAATGTTCCTACCACCCCCAATGTGAGCGGGGGGCCCTGGTGCCCCTAAACTAACAAGAGAGTAGATGGGGAGGGAGGAAGAAGAGATAAAGAAAATACAAAAGGGGAACCCTAGGCAAGGGGAGCTCTCAGCAGGTACTTGTCTGGGCTTTGGAGGTTGGCCATTGTCTTAGTGAAGGAGGGAGCCAACATTTGGCCATTTTCCTACTGGGAGAAGGAGCCAAATCTGATGCATCTTCTTCCCTAGGTATCTTCACAAAAGTTAGAGATAGGGGACTTCTCTGAGTTGTATGTCATCATTGGCAACCCCATTCATTCTCTAACCACCTCAAATGAGAAGCCGGTTCTCTCCTATGATCCACAGAGAAACCCAGATCATTTGTGTAGCTATTCTCTTGGGAAATCACAATCAAGTCCTAGAAAAAGACCTGACTGGAAAAGCTCTGGGACAACCCAACTCAGAGAAGTGGCAACGGCAGGATGTGATGGTTCTACAAGATGGGCCAGGAACAGCCCAGCTCCCAGGGTGCTTGAGAACACACCATCTTGGGTCCTCCACAGTGCCCCAGCAACCTGCCCTTACTGAGGCAGGAAGAAGACAAAACAGATGGCTTGTGTTAGTCCGTATCTTTCCATTGAGTCTTACAGGCTACTGTTTACATGGAGAACACAAAGTCAGTTGACAAGCATTTATTAAGTGCCTACTGTATACCAGTTCTAGGTGCTGGGCATGTAAATACAAGTAGAATGAAAAACAGAGAAGTGTCTAGCAGTTCTGGGGCCCAGGGCAACATCACAAAAAAGATATTGGGACAAGTAACCTGAAAAGTTCCTCCAAATCAACTACTTACTAGAATTTCAGTTGGGACCTTAAAATACAAGGACTATCACTTGGGAGGCGAAGTTAGAGGAAGCCCGGCGGTGCTACCAAGTCCTTAGAACACTTGGGGACCAAGTCAGGGAGCTTAGCAAGGATGAGTCTGGGCAGGGCTGGGGGTGGGGAAGACTCCTACCCTCTGCAGCCTATTTTAGCCAATTTTCCTTAGCACTAAACTCAGTTGTTTCTGCAACCAAAGACATGCAAGTATCAATTCTACATTTTCCCTGGGACAATGCTCTGGTTGTCCCATTCTAACCATAACTCTGACCAGCAACAGCTGATGAAAATGTGAATGGTCTAGACTAAAGCAGATGGGAATGCTGTGTTGCTTGGTTTGACTCGACTCACCTTTGTTGGTGAGAGTAAGATTGGTGGGGGAAGACAGAGAGAGAGAGGAAAGAAAAAAGGGAGAGAGGAGAGAGAAGCACACACACAAAGAGAGCCAGAAGAGGAGAGGAGAGGAGAGGAGAGGAGAGTGAGAAGAAAGTGCAAGGGAGGAGCACCAGCCCTGGAGTTAGGAAGACCTGAGTTCAAATGTGACCTCAGACACTTAATAATTGCCTAGGTATGTGACCTTGGGCAAGTCACTTGACCCCATTGCCTTAAATAAATAAAATTTTAAATAAAAGAGCAAGGGGGAGATAAAGCATAGAGACAAAGAGAAACAGAAGAGAAAAGAGAGAGGGGAAGGGAGAGAGAAGAGAGAAAAAAGAAAGGAAGAGAAGAGAAAAAGGGAGAGAAAGGAGAGAGTGTGTATATGTGAAAGAAAGAGAAGAGAAAAGCTAAGAGAGAAAAAATGAGAAAAAAAGATGAGAGAGAGAAGAAAAAGGAGAGAAGAAAGAAAAAGGAGAAGGGGAGAAAGAAAAGAGATGATGTGTCTCTGTGTGTGTGTGTGTGTGTGTGTGTGTGTGTGTGTGTGAGAGAGAGAGAGAGAGAGAGAGAGAGAGAGAGAGAGAGATCCAAACGGACTAGAACGAGGTTAAACTAACTCTTCTACTGGACAGCTCTTTCAATATTTGACGACAACCAAGGTTCTCCTTAAGTCTCCTATTCTACAGTCCCTCACCCTCATCCCGAGTTCAAATCCTTCTTGAGTCCTAGCCCAACACTGGCCGGGGAGGTAGAGTCTTGCTCTTCCTGTTTTTGCCTTCGTCAAGTCAAAGAGTGGGGGCAATAGAAACTGAAAATGTGGGATGTCACCGTGGACCGAGGTAACCTGGGAATCACAACAATGGGGACAAGCAGGGTGCTGAGGGGGACCTCAGGTCCTGGTCACGTGAGAGTCATTGCCTTCACCTTGTTCTGGTCAGCTCCTCAGGGCCAACCTGAGAGTGATGATGGAGGAAAGTCTTGAAGAGATGGACTTTTGCTTGACATATGGAGAAACTTCCTCCTGTTCAGAACAGAGGAAGGGGCTGCCTGCTGAGCTGCTGGCTCTCGCCTTTCCAGCAGAGGCTGGGGGTGACCACTAATTGGGTGATTGCAAAAGCCCCTTCTTCAGGGACCTGTTGCGGTAGATGCCACATAGTAGGTGCTTGATAAATATTTACAAACTGACTGTGAACTGTCTGTGTGGGGGATATTCAAATTGACCTTTTGAAATGCTGGGCATGTCAAGCCGAGAATAATTCCCTACCTCCTTGCCTTTGCTCAAGCTATTCCCTCCACCTGGCATGCCCTCTCTTCTCTTCCTCAGCTTTTAAAGCCCAAGGAAAACCCATCCTCCATGAAGTCTTCCCTGACTCCCCTGGGGCAGTAAAGCTGCACCCTCACCCCACACTCCATCTCACTTAGAGTAAGTCATATAATAATCATCACTGCCACTTAAGGTTTGCAGAGTACTTTTCAACCATCATGCCCCCAGTTCTCCCAACATGCTAAGTGCTACCATTATCAGCAGTGCCATCTTACAGATGGGAAACTGGGCTTGGGGGGGAGGTAAATACCTACCTACCCTGTGGCAACAAACTGGTATCAAAGTCACCTGTGGTCATTCCCCCCTCAGGAGAATGGAAGCTCCTGGAGGACAGGGAAGACCTTGTCTCTGTCTTTGTATCTCCACTGTTTAGCATGCCGGTGGCTGGCACACAGTAGGCATCTTGATAAAACTTAATAGATTGAATTCTTAACTCCAAGCACATTCAACAAAAGACCCCTGAGACCACAAGGCCCAAGTGGGAAGGTGTGAGTGTGGGGAGGGGTGTCACACAGGCAAAGCAGAATACCGGGGATTCCCCCAGGGCTCTAAGGACCCGTGGACAATAGCAGGAAAGGGCTTGGGCTCCCCCAGCTCTGGACTCTGGGTGGGGCTCCAGGACAGGATGTGTGTGTTACTGCCAGGTTCTGGTGGGGAGAGAAGAGACAAAACAGCAGTTGGAAGGGTTTGCAAGTATCAGTTCTACAGCCACCCACCCTCTATTCCTGAACTGGGCAGGCAGGTGAGCACAAGATGCCCCCCTCCTCCAAGACAGACACTCAACACCCTTGGAGATCCTGAGCCCACAGTGGGGGAAGGAGGGCGATGAACCCGCATTGGACCGGTAATAGAGACAGTACTCAGAACTGAGGTGGACCCAAGAGCAATGTTGTGGCTGGAGGGGACTTGAGAACTTGGATTGCCCCAGTTGAAAGGGCTCTTAGAACATAGCTGGGTGGTACCTTAGGGACCTGATTTTATAGAAGAAGAGAAGGATGTGGAGAGGGTCAGATTCCCCTGATTTCCAACCTAAAATCCAGCCTAGAATTGAGGTACCCCAGCTCCCAGGCTATAGCCTGGACTTAAGGGGTGGAGGAGAGCTTTTCCTTCCCTCTCCAGGAAGGAGCAGGCCAGTTCAGTGACTTGTCTAGCCCCAATAGGGTAGAATCTCATAGAAGGACTGAGGATGAAATAAATACATTTCTTGGGGCCACATAGCTAGACCTCCATGCTCATGCTAACTCCCTTGGGGTCAGACCCTCTTGAAATCCAAAAGTTGTTTGGGGGGAAATAGGTAGATAGCCACTGGCCTATCCAGTTCAAAAGAGGAAAATTAAAGTAAAATCCCCATGGAAGATAATTAATACTCAAGCCTTGGGCTATGAAGAGAAAGATCCAGGGGTCACAGTGAACTGGAAAACATACTTTCATTTGTTCATTTCTATGACTTGTATTTTAATCATCAGGATGAGCTAGCGTCTTGGGTGGACTTTCCCCAAACTAGAACCTTGAGGGGTAGGGCTTCTACTGGTGGGGGAGGGAAGAGGAAGAGAAGAGACAATGACACAGGGTGAAGTCCTGGTCTGAGTTCATTGTGGAGGGCAATGCTGGCATTGAGCTTGGAGAGAGAGGAATAATTTTGGCTCTTCAGTCACCTCCTCGGCATAAGCCTCACCCCCTTGAGTGATTATTTTCCTTAAGACTGTCTACAGTACCTCCATTTATGAGGGTCCATTGGTCATTTTGTGTTTTAAGGAAGGAAATAAATGAGTTTGAGTGGCAGGGCAAGAGGAGAGATGAGGAGGTGCTAGGTGGAAGGTAAAGGGACCCAGCTGAAGTCAGAGGTCAGAGAGATCTGCAGAGTCCTAAGAGATGGGGCAGGGTCTCCGAGTTCTGAGGCATGGGGGCCACTTTTATCAAGTGGCTAGTGGAAAGGAGGAAGAAAACTATAGGCTAAATCTTGGCTCTCCCAGGCTCTCTGGGACTGGGGCTCCATTAAGGCACGTGCAGAATCGATAAATGGTGAGAGGTAGAAGCAGCAACCTGGGTCTTTTGGGCTGGGGCCAACAGCATCAGGAGCAGCGAAAGGGGAGCTAATGGCCCATTCCAGGATCATAGATTCAGAGCAGGAGGCGATCTTAGGGGGATGGCTCATTTTGCAGAGGTGAAGGATAAACAGGAGGGAATTTCTAAACCCAGTCCTGAATCCTTAGCCCACTGTCCCTCTCCCTGCTGAAGGCCTGGTATTCTAAGTCTCCCACGCTCCTTTGCCCATGTAGGATAGCCACTACCCTTCATGTCCCAAGGGAAATGAGCTCATGGGGACCTCTAAACTGGCCACACCCTTTCTACACAGGGGCATGGCCACCCTGTGGCATTGTTTATTCAGAAAGACAGAAAGACAAACGGGCCAACAGGGTGTGGACTGGGCGACAACAGGGGAGATTCCTGGGAACAGCCCTCCTACCCAGGTAGGGGTCAGAGGGCAGGGTGTGGCCAGTTTCTTCCTCTTGACCTGGTCCACCTGTTCCCAAGAAGAAATGATCTCCCATTCCCCAACCCAGAAGGGAGGAAGTGTTAGATTCCTCTGAGCGTTGGGCCCATTTTTCAAAAGTGGAAAGCTAAGGTGCTGTGAAGAAAGGGAGTTACCTGGCCTTTTGGGGATAGGACTAATAATACCACAATTATATATAGCGCCTTTCTTCCAGAGAGCTTAGATAAGCTCCATGATCTCATTTGTCCTCACAACCTCCCTGAGAGGTGGTGATGGTGATGGGAGTGGGAGGGGGGAGTCACGGGGGAAGAGCAGGACATGGGGTGGGGGAGGAGCAATTGGACAGATGACAAAAGCCTTTCATTATCCCCCCCTTTCATTAGCTCTTCTTGCCCCTCCAACATCCCCCCATCAGCATCCTTCTTCCTGTTCTCCCTCCCTCTTTCCAGTCTTCCGTTTCCATGGACTAGGAAGCCAGCTTTTCCTGATTCTTCTCTCTTCCCCCACCTTTGTGTTTATTCTGGATGTTCACAAGGCAGAGTCATGAGAGAACCAGTCTCAGAAGCAAGAGGACTTTGGTTCAAATCCCCTCCCCATTGACCCATCCTGACTGTGACCTTGACCAAGAGCCCTCACCTTCTGGTGCCACAGGCAGCTCTCTCTAAGATGAAGTCACAAAGCAGGTATGCACAGAGATCTGCATTGGCTTAGGGAGTTTCCTGATCACATCTCCGGTCCCTAACCCTATAATTGTATTTGGATAAGGAGACTCCCAGAGAGGATGCAAGTTTCCAGAGGACATTTCAGACTTTGTGTTCTCAGTATCAAGGGAAGATTGTGGACACTTTAGAAATAGTGGATTGTTGATTGACTGGAGTCGGTAGAGACTGGGGTTCAAATCCAGCCTCTGATTCTTCTTAGCTGGATGAGTGTGACCAGGACCCTGTGCCTCTCTGAGTTCTGAGCTCCATTTCTCCTTCCCAATAATAAAGTGATAGGATGCACAAATTCCTTTCCTCTTTGATCCTCACCACAGAGAGTTGCAGCTGGACAAAAATAACAAGAGGTGGGATTAGAATGGGAGTCTTTAACTCTTGGCTCTCCACCCACTGGGAGAGGATAGCTAATGGAGGTTATGTGCTTCATAGACGTCACTTCTGATTTTTACTGGAAGAGAGGGGCCAGCCCATCTTTCCTCCTCTGTCCTTCTTTCTCTAAGGATAGTAGACTGAGCTGAAAGAGCTTTCAGAGGCCACCATCCAGCATAGCCTTTTCACTCTTCATATAAGAAAGCCATGAGATGCATTCAATGTTACACCTGGGATCAAAGACCTAGAGCGGGCAGAGACCTATCTCATCGGCCATCTCCTTTTATAGATGAGGTCTGGGAAAGCTAAGTGACTTGTCTAAAATGACACAGTCAGTGTCAGAGGCCAAATTTGAACTTAGATCTTCTAAGTCCTGGCTCAGTTCTCTTTCTTACTATTATGCTCCCTGACTTTCTTTACTTCCCTCTTCAATATCCTTAAGAAGAAAGCTAAGGGCTGACAGTTTTGCAGGACTGGATAAGGGGCTAAGCTCCTAGGAAAATGGAAATCTGGACTCAGGGGTTTCAATTGGCACTCATTGGGCCAGGAGGTTAAATCTCAGCCAACATTGACTTAGCTGACAGATGCAAGTGATGCTCTCAGCATGGACAGACAAGACTTTGAGGGTCCAGCTGCTGAGAAGAGTCCTCAGAAAACCTGTTCTGCATATGGGCAACCATCTCAAAGCACACTCTGGTTGACTCTCTCCTCCCATGCCCTTGTGAGATTACATTTGGCTTAATGCATATCATTCCCAATTACTGAATGGTTCCTCCCTGTTCTCAAGCCTTTCCTCCTTCTCCCCTTGGGTTTCCTGGCTTTCTTTTTTTATGTGGGGCCAGATAGGGAGGGACTCAATCCTGTGAGAGCAACCTTCCTCCTCAGCCAAAGTAGTGAACTGACCTGGTCCTTCTTCCTTACATCTCTCTCCCCATCCTCCACCCCCACTTCCCAACTGAGATCTCCATTCTAATTATTCTCTAGGAATCTCTAGGTGCCTGACCTGGAGCCCAGTTGATTGAGCTGAGTCAGGGCTGCCCAACTACATCCATGCAAGGCTGGGTCTGCCTAGTTCTAAGGATGGAGGGGGGCTGGATGTTATTCCCAGTTCCCAGTTTAGATGTAAGGTCTGCGCTCTCAGCTCCATCGAGTCTTGCCCAAGGCATCTTCGGACCTCAGTTTCTTAACCTGAAAAATAAGGAGACCGGAGGAACCTAGAAAGGACAGACAAAGATAATCAAGTACAACTGAACAGCAGTTTGCAAAGAGGAAGACACTGGGCTCAGAATTTGCCCTCAGCACTTGGGCTGGGCTGCTTGGGGGTCTCTTGGAAGTTCCAGGCCCAGCCCCCACTGACACCAGCCGTTCTCTCAGGACCAGCAGGGCTTAACCTGGGGAGCCAGTCTTCTCCCCCTTTTCAGGTCAGGTTCTTAGTTGTCAACACCATCCATGCTTGGGGTATTGGGAAAGTCCTCTTGGTAAGGAAGCTCCCAGCGAGGAGCTGTCACTTTCAGCACTCATCTGTATCCTTTCTATCACGTAGAGTCCTTAGGGCTCCGAAATGACTTGCTCAGGGTAGCATAGCCAAGATAGGTCAGAGGCAGGACCTGAATCCAGGTCTTCCGGATTCCCAGTTCAGTGTAGCATCCATTATGCAACATACACAAGTTTTCACTCTCCAACACACACACATACACACACACACACACACACACACACACACACAGATTTGGGAATGAGGGAACCTGGGGAGGAGAGAAAGAGAAGCTGAGGGCTGAGCTTAAAAAGTCCTTTTGGAAATGTGGGCTGGGGGAGGCAGAGGGGCAGAAGGGTTGAGGAGCAAAAAGGGTGAGGGGTGTGGGGAGTGGAGGGGCAGAAGGAGAGGAGATGGGGAGTACAAAAGGTGAGGGGGATGGGGAGCAGAAGGAGTGAGGGGGATGGGGAGCAGAAGGGGTGAGGGGGATGGGGAGCAGAAGGGGTGAGAGGGTGGAGAAACAGAAGGGGTGAGGGGGATGGGGAGCAGAAGGGGTGAGGGGGATGGGGAGCAGAAGAGTGCAGGAAGGAGAGCAGAGAGAATGAAGACTCAGCTCCTAGGTTCTGGGAAGGACGGGCAGAGACCCTTTCCCGGGGCGCACAGGATAACCTGCCGAGCCATCACCGAGGCCGGAGGGTGGGGGAGAGGACGGGGGGCGCGGGCGAGGTCGTGCCCCACTTTGGGCCCCGCTCCCTTCCCCTCTCTCTTGGCTCCCCAAGTAGGGCGGGGTCCCCGTGTGCGCACGTGCACTGGAGGGCCCCCCTTCCTCGCCGCTCCTGGGCTCAGCCCCTCCCCTCTGCTGCTTATGCTCCCCATCTCTAGCCTGGGTCGGTACCGAACCTAGGGCTCCCTGGGGGGGCTCTGCAGCAGCGCGGGCACGTGCAGGCCCTCGTGCATGCGCACACACACATACATACACACACATGCACATACACACACACCTACACATACACACCTACACACACCTACACACACACACACACACACACACACACACACACACATAATGGCAAATCTGCGGTGCTGTGGGAGCCGGTGGGAGCACTGGGGGCTGGGCCTGGGGCAACTGGCAACCTCCCAGCGGGTAACCTGTCCTGCCTGTCCTGACCCCAAGGCTTTGGGACCGGTTGAGAGGACTTTAAATCGATGGTTTCCCTCCACCCCCCAGAGGTTCTTGGCCCTTGCCCTTCGTGCCCCCCCCCAACCTAAGTGGCAATTGGCTCCACACAAAGTTCCTCCCCCAGGGGAACTCTCAGCCTGGGAGGGGATAAGACAGATAAAGAAAATGCACATTAGAGACAGGCAAAGAGATGAGAGCAAGGTCTCAACTCATAAATCCTGGTGAACTGAGCATTACAGAATTTTATCTCAGTTATCCAGGGGGAGAAAATAAGATTCCAGGCCCATCCCTTTTCTCAAGGGAGACTTAATTTTTCTTCTCTGTTAGAAGAGATTCATGTCCCGGTCCTTTCCTCTCTAAACTAGTGAAGTGAGAGCCCTAATCTTGATTACCCCAAGGGGACATAGTAACTCCCATCCTACCCCTAAACAGTTAGAAGGGTCCAGGAAGGAAGGATTGGCTGGAACTGGTCTAGCCTTGATCAGCCAGGCTCAGTTTGTGAGCCAGGAGCTGGTGTCCAGGGGGCTTCCAAGGTTTCATGATTTGGAGTTTAGAGGGATCTTGAGCATCCTCCCTATTTTACAGAGATTGAAACTAAAGGTTGGAGATGCACAGAGACTTGCCCAAGGTCACACCGACTGGAGGAGCCATAGGCAGTGTTTGAAATGACGGAGCTGAACTCCAGTCATTTCCCCAGCTCACCCTGAGTGGGTTCCCAGGCTAGAGGAGCTGCCTGAGTCTTGAGATGCAGATTAACTAGGTCAATTCAGGGTGGTATCAGACTGGGGGACCAGGCTGGGCCGGGCCTCAAAGGTTGGACAAAGCAAACTGAAGACGTGGCCAGCTCGGCAGTGTCGAGCTAGGGACTTGGAAAGAAACCACAGACGGTTTCATCCTATCAAAAGAACCTTAGAAGCTGAGTAGATTCAGGGGAAGGGAGAGGAGGGGGGGCCAGGCCCAGGAGGGCTCAGTTCCCAGCAGCTCCGGATCAAAAACGTCTGGTCAAAGAGCCTTTAAATACCTTGAAAACCAGGTGACGTTGAGTTCAATGGCCTGCGAGAAAGGATTGGGTTTCATTTTTAAAAGAATGAAAAATGATCAGTCTTTAGTTTGGGGGACGTTGGACCAAGTACAAGGGAAGGAGGGAATGGCACCAACAAAGAGGTGGAGAATGGGGGATGTGTCATGGTTAGGGGTCCCAGGGTTCTGGTAGGAAACAAAAGACTGGAGGTCCTGGGGAACAGAGGGGGAGGGTTGCTTCTAGGGGCCTGAGTTGGAGGGGAATGCAGAAGGGCACAGAAAAAATGGGGTTCTGAGGAGTTAATCTGAGAATATACTTTCTAACTTATGATTCATGAACCTATGATCAGCTCCCAATCTGGATGGTAGCAGGCAAAGTCACATCCCTATTGTTACAGATGTGGAAACTGAGGCAAGAGGAAGAGAACTGACTCCAACTCATGCAGGAACTAGGAAATTCCAATCCAGGTCTTCTGACTTCAAATCCATCATGTTGTTGTTTGTTCTTCATTCTGGAAGAAGACCATGACATCAGGTAGGTGATGCTGTGACAAGCAGGTGAATTGGATCTGAGTGAGGGAGTGCTGTGCTAAGTCACCAGCCTCACTTTCTTCCCTGGAACCGCCTGGATATGGATTGGAATGACTAGAGGTGGCCCTGGATGTGAGGTAATCAGGGTTAAGTAGCAGGCCCAAGGTCACACAGCACAAAAAGGAACTTAATTCTTTCATTACTCACTTCACAGGGTTGTTGTGGAGAAAAGCATTTCATAACCCTAAATGGGCTATAGACATATGAGATATGATGGTATTTTGCAGCAGCTGGAGCTCTTGGTTAGGACCTGTAGGGATATGGTCCTAAGAAGAACATTAGGTTTGGAATTTGAGGACTTGGGTTACATACTTCCTGTGTGACCTTGGGAAATCACTTGAACCACTCTGGGACTCAATTTCTTCATCTAATCATTGGTGGAGTTGGACTAGATGGAAAGATAGATGGCATAAGAGCCAGAGAGCTTGTGTTTGAATCCTTTTTTAGTGTGCTGCCTGTGTGACCTTCTCTTAGTAAGGGTATTGGATGACCCCTGAGCTCTTTTCCAGGTTCACAACTATTATCCTACCATTGTCAATGACTGGAACTAGCACAGTTGGCTCTGAGCATTGGCAGGAATTATGGGGGTTGAGAGGCTAACCAGGGAATAGCTGGGGGATTGGAGACAAGTGGATCAGAGAGTTGAGTGTAATAAGAATCATTAGAGTGGAAGGAGGGACTGAAGTCCTTGACCTCTTGAAAACCTCCTTCACCTGGAAATTGAAAAGAGAGCCACCTCTGGAGAAGAAAGGAGAACAGGGAAAAGAAAGAAGGGAGGAGAACAAGGAAAAGAGAGAGAGAAACAATGGGAAGTGATAGAGGGGAGAGGGAGAGGGAGGGAGGGAGAGAGAGAGAGAGAGAGAGAGAGAGAGAGAGAGAGAGAGAGAGAGAGAGAGAGAGAAGAAGAAGAAGAAGAAGGAGGAGGAGGAGGAGGAGGAGGAGGAGGAGGAGGAGGAGGAGGAGGAGGAGGAGGAGATGGAGACCAGGGACAAGACAGGCCCAGAGGCCTGGATACAGTAGAGGAAGAAAGTAGGATGAAAAGAGGGCAGAGACCCCAAGAGGTTGGAATGGACTGGGTGCTGCAGGTTCTTTCTAGGAGGCAGAAAGAGAAGTTTGATGAGCTGGGATGAGAACAGTAAAGATGATTTGTAACAGAGAAGGAAAGAAAAGTAAATGGAGGAAGAGAAGGAAGAAGGAAAGAAAGAAGGGAGCAAGGAAGAGAAGACAGGGAAGGAGAGAAGAAGGGAGAGAGAAGAAAAAGTAAGCACCATATACAAAGGACTGTTCCTTGTGCCCCTGGAAGGGATAATGTGGAATGAAGCCGAGCTCTGTCCACTACTCTTGGTGGAATGGAAGCTCCCTGAGGACAGAGATTTTCGTGTTTGTCTTTGTATGCCCAGGGGCTCAGCACAGTGTCTGTACATGGAGGGTTGCTGACTGATGGTTGGTGGTTTGATGCCAGAAGCTTGAGTAAAGCCTTTCTGAGAGATGTAACTTCTACTGCTCCTTGCTCCTCCCACCAATGAGTTATCCCAGGAGCCAACTGGGGCCATGATGCTTTCCTTTGGGGTGGGCCCACTCTAGCAAAGGTCAAAGTAGTTAAGGGGGTTTGTTTGTTCAGCTGCCCACATGGGTCATGATGAGCAAGACATAGAAAGGGAAAAGACCAAGTGGCTTCCTTAGAGTTTTCTGTTAATAGTTCCTTCCTCCTCCAGGGCTGGGGGTTGGGGACAGACCCAGTCAGGAGAAACAAGCCCTGAGGTCTCAAAGGCTGACAGCACCTGAATGAATGGGAACCCAAGAGTCCTACCTCCTAGTCTGTGACCTAGCAACCTAAACAAATAGCCTCCCAGGTCGCCAGTTTGGAAAGTGCAGCCCTGATTCCTGGTCCTCAGGAGAGGAAACAGTTCTCCTTCCCAATGCCTTCTTTTTGATACCTCCAGAGAATGGATAACACCAGGGCCTGACTGCCAGGACTGAATCGGAAACTGTGGCACCTCAGATTGGGGTCAGGGGCCTCTCCCAGGTACCTAGCATTGGAAGATGGCATCATGGAAACACACCTGCCTCCAGGGGAAGCCATCACTACCCACCAGGGATCTGGAGAAGGGGACAGGCCAGGGAGACTCAGTCTGAAAGGAAGCTGCCAATAACGAGATATTGGTAGTAATGACAATCTTCATTCCTCTAGTACTGTCTCTACAACAGCCCTCAGGAGGCAGGCTGTTTCATCCATTTTCAAGATGAGAGGGGAAACTGAGGCACCAAATGATAAAATGACTTACTCATGACAGATTCTATCAGGTCTCTTTTCTCCATCCTGCAGGAGTTCAAAATGATAGCATTACAGAAATTAGTCACTAATGCTTTCCTTTTATTAATCAATTAAGCATATATTCTGTATATATATATATGTATTTATAATATATATATATATATATATATATATATATATATTTCTAAACACACATTACCTTCCTGACAGAAAACAAACTCCTTTAAGAAGAGGGACTTGTTTTTGTATCTAGGTGCCTTTGATGTACCTGGCTTAGCTGCTCAATCAGCAAGCATTAATTAAAACTTTATATGGACCAGGCACTGGAGATATTCAGAAAAGGCAAAGCCAGTCTATGCCCTCAAAGAGATGGATTGTGGGGTGGCTAGGTGGTGCAATGGATAGAGCACTGACCCTGGAGTCAGGAGTACCTGAGTTCAAATCTGACCTCAGACAATAATTACCTAGCTGTGTGACCTTGGGCAAGCCACTTAACCCCATTGCCTTGCAAAAAAAACCCCCTCAAAAACCTTTAAAAAAAGAAGACATGGATTGTGAGATTGGAGATTAGACAGAAGGAAGAACTTGGCACTGTGGGAATCCATCAATAAGAGAGGAAGAAACATAGTGGAGGCCCTTAGACCCCAACTGGAATAAAAATCCTCCTTCTATCACTCCCAAATATGCTTATCCAGTTTTTTCTCAGAGGCCTCCACTGTGGGTGAACCCACAGCTCAGTCCATTTTTTTGGTAGCTATAATTTCTAAATTTTTCCTATCATCTTCTTGTCTTCAACTTCTGCCGAAGTAGAAAGAAACTTTAAAAAAATCATCTTGAACTATTCTATTATTTTACAGATGGGGAAACTGATATCCAGAAATGATAAATAGCTTCCCCTCAAACTGCTCAGTGCTCAGTAATGCTGAATAGCACAGAGGAACACAAGATCTCAGACTTGGAGCTGGTGGGACTTGAAGATTGTTGAGACTAACTTTTTTCATTTCACAAATGAAGAAGTTGAAGCCCAGAGAGGTTTGAGGGGTGTGCTTAGGGTCACGGGACTGGTAAATGACAAGCAGAATTCAGATCAGTCCTCTTAAGTCTCCTGGCTCTCTGAAAGATGAAAGGAGGCCTGTGAGTGGGAAGAGAGACCAGGCAAATGTCCCCTGAGATAATGGGAGAGGTCCCATGACCAGCATATTTAGCTGCAGAAGTCTTTCTGCCTCTTCAGAGAAGAAATGTTTATTTTGTGTCTGGCCCTAGAGGAGCCTATCATCTAATGGGTTCCTAGGTCTAGGGGTGGAAGGACCTTCAGAGACTATCTAGTCCAACCTCCTCATTTTAAAGAAAAGGAAAGTGAGGTCCATGGTGACGAAATGACGACTGGCAGGGAGGGAAAGAATTGGGACACAAGTCCTCTAGATTCAGGGCCAGCACTACCTCTTGGAGTGCCACCTTCATGAAACTCTTGATGGCCTCTCTTTTCTTCTCTCACCTCCTGCCACTGACCAGAAGTGTCTCCTTGGCTTTCTCCTATGCATTTCTCAGGGACGAATCTGCATCCTGGTCAGATCATCTTTGCCAGATGGAGAACTGGATAAGGTCATGGATCAGAATTTAGACAGTTCAGTTCACCAGAGATGTATTATCAAAAGGCAGTAGTAGGTGATGAATACTCCAGGCTGGGAGATTGAAATGGTCAGGCCTGAATTCTATCTCAGACAACTATAAGCCCTGCACCTCTTTAGCCTCAGTTTCCTCATTTGTAGAAAGGGGATGAGGTCTGTGGCACTTAGCTCAGGCATAGTAGAAAGCTTGGTGTCTCTACTTGTGTGGCCATAGGCAAGTCCCTCTACTACAGTTTTCTTAACTGTAAACTGAGAAGACTGGGTCAGATGATCTTCAAAAAGTCCTTTCTAATACTAAATCTATAATTAGGCTTTGGGTTGTTTTGAGAACCAAAGGAATCCTAATGTGTAAGACTCCTTTAAAACCTTAATTATATAGAAGTATATATAAATTATCATCAATCATAATTATTTAGTATTTATCTTATTATCTAATCTATGGAAGACTGAGTACTTGGTACAGGGGAAGCAAAGATCCAAAATCAACCTAGTCTCTGTCCTTGAGATGTTTGTAGTTGGAGGGTGGGGTGGGGTACAAGAATAAATAGGGTACAAGGTGGAATGTGATAGGGATGAAGAGCCAGAGGAAAGAGACATCTTTTTCACCCGAGGACCCTGATGGGGAAGGCTTCCTGGTAGCCAGGGCATGATCCATCTTGGTATCCCACCCTTTCCCGCTGGTTGTCCAGAAAAGGACCTTGGACAGAGGCACAAGCTCCCGTGCGAGGGAGTCCTTGGAGGTGCTGCCTGTTGATGTGGCTTTCTGCGAACTGAATTTGGGTGGAGGGAGGCCTATCAGGGGAGTTCTGAGAACGGACTGGATGGACTTCAGTTGGGGAACCAGAGACCCCAGATTAGCCCCGAGTGAGCTGGGCACGTCACATAATTTCTCTGCATATTGAAGGAATTGGAATCAGTAACCCCCAGAGTTCCTTCCAGAGCTAGGGGATGATCTATTTTTTAAGTGGATGTTTGGGGATGGGGGTCCCCAATGGGGCAGATCTCCAGGCTCCCTTCTTTCTTACTTAATTAGAATAGTCCACCCGAGGAAATGTGTCCTCTGCGGATGCAGTCTTCCCAGAGATATGCTAGGGGAATTTCCTTGACTTCCTTATCTGTTGCTCTCCCGGAAAAGCTGTGGGTGGATGTGTGTGTGTGTGTCTGTGTTTGTGTGTGGAGGGGTTGGGGTGGGGGGATGGGACATGGGGAGACGTGAGGGGGTGTGTGTGCATGGGGGGATAGAGTTGGCAGTGTGGAGGTGTGTCCCAGCGTGATCCGTTTGTGTGGAGGCGTGGCTCGGGTGGGTGGGCAGTCCGAAGGAAGGTGTATCTCCAGGAGTGGGAGGGGAAGTCTTTCCTCTGGCTTCCATAGTCCTCGTGCCTGTGGAAGGCAGGGAGGTCCCACCCTCCGGGGGGTGTCGTGTCTGAGGGCCGGGGGAAGAGCGGTTGTCTGTGTATGGGATGGGGTGGGGGGCGGAAATTCTGGGGCTGGGGGGGGGGCCCCTTCTGTGGGGGGAGGGGCCTCCGTGCCTCTCCCGGAGCAAGTCTGATGCAGCATCCCTCAGGACACAGCGGGTCCCATGGAGGGTCCCAGCGTGTGCGTGGGCTGCAAGCACAGGGAAAGGCCTTTCTGAGGACTCGCGGAGCCTGCGAGCCCCCCAAGATCCAGATCCTGTGCTGCGGGAATGTGGGGGCAGCCAGAGCGAAGGGGGAGGGCAAGGAACTGGGCTGCTTGGGGTGGGGCTAGGGGGGGGCTAGGGGACCCTCGCCTCTTAGGGCTCCAGTGGGGACTTTTAGGGCGCGGGGGGGGGGAGACCCCTGGGCTGGGAGGGGGAGGGGCGCGCAGGGCCACGCGAGGGCCGGCCCCGGGGTCGGGTCACGTGACTAGGGAGGGGCTCCCCTGGGTGGGGGATTGGCTCCGCCCGGCGCCCTGCCCCCCGCCCATCCCCCCAGGTCCGGGGGGGCCCCATCCCCTCCCTTCCCAGAAGAGGAACCCGAGGCCCGGAGGGGCGGCCGTGACTTTGCCAAGGTGGCGCGGCGGGGCGGGGCGGGGCGGGGGGCGGCGGCCGCTTCCTCCGGGCGGGGCCGGGGCGGGGCGGGGCGGGGCCGGGCCGGCCGGGGCGGGGCGAGCGCGCCTCCCGCCCCGCCCGCGCGCGCTCCCGCGGCGCCGGCGCGCCCCCGGCTCGGCGCTCTCCCCGCGCACTCACACGCGCCCTGCCCCGCGCTCTCCCCGGCCCCACGCACGGCCCGGCCCGGAGCCAGCGGCGGCGCGTGCTCCTCGGCTCGGCTCGGCCCGGCCCGGCCCCGCGGACGCCCCCAGCCCATGCCCCGCGGCGGGGCCGGCGGCAGCGGCGCCCCAGGAGCCGGCCGAGCGCCGCGCGGACGGGACCATGTACCGGGACCCGGAGACGGCGGGCGGCCCAGGTGAGGGGGCGCGGGGGGCGCGGGGCGCGGGCGGGGGGCGCGGGGCGGGCCTCGCCCGACAAGGTCCCCGGGAGCCCGCTCCACTCGCGGGAGTGTCTCGCGCGTGTGGGGGCCGCTGCGCCGGGCGCTTTGCCCCCCGGCCGGCCGCCTCCTGCTGCCCACCTGTGGCTGCCCCCCCGGGCACGACCCCCCGGGCACGGCCCCCCGGCCGAGGCGGGGCGCAGGAGCCGCCGGGCCCTCCCGGGGGCCCCTTGGCGCTTCCCGGGGGGCTGCCCCGCGCCCCCGCCTCCTGGCCCCTGCCCTGCCCTCCCGTGCCCAGCCCTGGAGCAGGACGGGGGGAGGGGGCGCTCCCAGGACCCTCCTGCAGGTGGAGCCCCCACCCGGGGTGGCGGGTCCCGGGGGCCCAGACCACCTGTGCGTCTCCGCGACCGTCCACCCGGAGGGGACTGACCTTCTCCCACCCCGGGGGCCCGGAGGCCCCCGTGCCCCCCCTACCCCAGCTTGATGATGTCACTGTACCCAGGCACCCTCTCCCCTCCTGGTGGGCACCACGGTGCCCAGAGGGAGCCCAGACCGGGGCGAGGGTCTTCGGGGCAGGAGGGGAGGGAAGGGTCTGCAGGCTGGCAGCTCTGGCCCCCCCAGCCCTGGTCCTCCCCGGTGGCCTCCCCGTCCTCTCTAGCTTGGCATCTCCCCTGCCCGGAGCTCCCAGGCAGCCGTGGGAGTTGCTCAGAACCCAGTGGCTCTGCCCCGCGCCGTGGGCCCATCGACCCAGAAGAGAAGGGGCTGGGAGGAGGGCTGGGGAGCCCCGACTGGCACGGTGGAGCAGGAAAGAGGGCCTTCTCGCTGGGCTCCGTGGCTCACTCACTGGCTCTCACCCCCTTCCACCAGTCTTGGCCCTGGCACAGACCCCCCCCCCCCAGCCGTCGTTGCCCCTTTGCAGAATGGCTGGGAGTTCTCCTTCCTCCTAACAGCCCTCCCTAAAGGCCTCCTCTAAGCTTGGCCTTCCTTCCTTCACTGCCTATCTGTGACCCACACCCCCTCTGCCCCCCGGCAAGGGCACCAAACACCAACGATACCGGCAAACTCCTCCCACACACGACCCGGGCCCCATGGCCACCCAGCCTCCCTGGAGACCTGTGGCTGCACCCCCTCTCCCTAGCCTGGGAGCACTATTAATTTCTCCCCTATCTCAATGCTCTCAGTTTAGTTTTGGTTTATCTTTGAAATCAGCCCTTGATGCCCCAGGACCACAGCTGGGGAGGGACCACCCACCCTCTGGCCAGGGACACACGGGCAGGCTGAGCTGAGCTCTTGTCCCATGGTGATCCCCCCCCGCCTCCTCTCAAGGGTCCCATAGCAGGTAAGGCCTGGAAGGATCTAAGAATGAAAGTCAGACCTGGCTCAGACATAAGAGAACAGGAAAGAAAACATCCCTGACGCCCCACTGGCTGAGGAAGACTAGATCTAGATAAAGGGCCCTACCCCTACCCGAGATAAGGGCCCCGGGTCAAATGATGAGGATGTGCAAGCAGGAACTCTGGGAAAAAGGCATAGTGAACACCTTCCCCAAGGATTGCAACCCTTGCCTGGCATCTTAAACAATGCCCTGTGTTCTCCCCATTTCTCATTTTCTCCCTTCCTTCCCTGGCCTGGAGTCACCTCCCCTCTTCTCACAGGTCTCCCCTTGTCCTCTTTCTTCCACTGACATTCCCCCTCTTCTCTCCTCTCCTCTGCCTTCCTTCCTCCTAGCTCAGACTCCCTCTCGCCCGCCCTCCCTCCCTGAGCCTGGGCAGGGCCTCAGCTGGCCTGTAGGGGCCAGTGTTGCAGTGGGCAGGCTCAGGCCGTGCTGAGGCAGCCAGCAGAGAGGGAGAGGTGACCTTGTGGTGAGTGAATGAGCCGGGGACAGGAGAGGAAGCCAGCCCGTCAGCCAGGGGACTTGGGAGACCTTTACCTGCCCTCCTGGCTCAGGAGCCTGGACAGAAGAGCTCTTGGACTTCCTGGCATCTGGAATCATCAATTCAGAGAATGTCAGAACTGAGAGGTGCTTTAGAACACGGGATGTCAGAGCTGAGAGGCACCTAAGATCACAGGATGTCAGAGCCAGGCAGGACCTTAGAACACAGGCTGTCAGAGCCAGGCAGGACTTTAGAACATGAGGATGTCAGAGCCAGACAAGACCTTAGATCACGGGATGTCAAAGCTGAGAGGCACCTTAAGATCACAGGATGTCAGAACTGGGCAAGACCTTAGAACACAGCGGGACGGTACCTTAGAACACAGGATATCAGAGCCAGGCAGGACCTTAGAACATGGAATGTCAAAGCTGAGCAGGACCTTAGATCAGGATGTCATAGCCAAACAGGTCAGAGCCGGGCAGGACCTTGGAACATGGGGTGTCACAACTGGACAGGTCCTTAGAACATAGACTGTCCAAGCTAGGAAGAACCTTTGAATACTTAGAACCCAGAATGTCAGAGCTGGGGGGCCCTTAAGAGAACACATTGGGACACCTGGAAGGAAGCTTTGAACCTGAACTCAGAAAGTAGGAAGACCCTTAGTCCACAGAATGAAGCTGGAATGGGATGGAGAGTGTCCCATCTGGCAGAGAGTGCAGAATCTAAATCCAAGAAAGTCAGGGCACCAAAGACTTCAGATAGCCTTGGTCAGCACCCTTGTCTGCGGGTTAGGAAACTGAGGCATAGACCTGCTCACCTCCTTGTTCAGTCCTCTAAAGATGGGTATGTGGACCATTGGCTCAGGGATGCTGAAGGAAGGTGGGGCTTCAGCATGTGGGGGGGGGCTCTGCTGGAGGGCTAGATAGAATCAGTGGTGTTGCCAGTGGGAGTCAGGCAGAGTACGGTTGGCATCCCTGGTAATTCTGAGTTTTGGGAAACAAGTGGAGGCTGGGGACAAGTTCTGTCACCTGTGCCCCCATCCCCATCCTCTCCAGGATCTTGGCCCAGGGAAGTTTCCCCACTTCCCCAGCTTGCCAAACATGCCCTCTGCACATTCTTGGGCCAAATGGTCAAGCAGGCTTCCTGAAGCTGGGCAGCCCCCTGAATGGGATGGAAGGAAGTTAGTGGCTCTGGAGCTGCAGACTTGGCGGTTCCACTGGACCCCCCCCCCCCAGGAGCTAGTTCCAGAACTGTCACTGTGGAGACGGCCCCACTTGAGCTCCCGGTTGGTGAGGCCCCGTGGAGGTGGCTCTGGCTGGCTCAGCTGGTGTTCAAGGACGCTGGGAGGGGAAGGAGGAGGCCTGGTCACAAGGAACCCTCCCTGTCTTTGAGGTGGGGGTAGGGGATCAGAGAGAGCAAGGCAGCATCCTGGTCCTAGCCCTATCTGCCCTTTCCCCATCTAAGCAGCAGGGTAGGTTGGGGCAGAGCAAAGGGGATGGGGGTTCGGGGCAGCTTGGTACTAGATGTGGTAACAGGTGAAAATGATGGCCTGGGAGGGAACAGGTGGGTTGTCTGGTCAGGAAACAGTTGTCATATCTGAGCATGGACCTTCCGTTCCACAGATGTGGGTGTGCACACACCCCAGGATGCCTTAAGGTTGGCAGGGGGCTGAGGCTGGAGGATTGGGCTGGGAAGGGGAGACACTGACCAAGAGCCATCATGGAAGAGTCCTGAGGGAGTTGAGGTTTGAGAGATTTCTCTTTTCTCCCTGATTGCTCTGACCACCCCATGTCTTTAGTTTCCTGAGGTACCCCAGATGGTTCTAGAAGCTGATATGGAATCTTCAATCACCCTGCCTTTCCCCAGGGAACTAGGCTGGAAGTAGACAGGCAGACACTCGCAGAAGGGGGTCTAGAGCTGGGGCCACCCCTTCTTGGGAGATACCACTGAGACCAGCGTGAGCTAAGAACATGTTGACTTCGATTTCCTCTGGGATGGTGCTCATGGGGCAGGAGGGTGGCAAATAATGCTGGGTAAGGTCAAGCCTCTATTAGGTGAGGCTCTGGCCTTGGACAGGTGCCCAAACCAACCCTGCCAAGGCCAGTCTGTGCCAAGCCCAGGCGGGTAGTGCCAGATTCATGGGGAAAGGTCTCTGACCTGCCAAGGAATCTGGGGGAGCCCTGCTGGGTTGGGGCCAACCTCTGGCTAAGGGGCAGAAGCATCTATCTCTAATTCACCAGGGGATAGAGTATAGTTGGCGCAAGGCATGGAATCTTTGGAGAGGCTTGTGCCTGGGGCCAAGAGCTGGCCCCTTAACTTAGGGAAGAGCCATGGAGGCTGCCCTACAGTCTGAGGTCATTTGTGTGTCTGGCTGTACCTGTGAAATTTAGCTACAATCAAGTCACAATGGAAGAGGGCACTGTCACCAGGGGGCTGGTGTCAAGTCTGTTTGCAGTGTGACAGGGCCCTGGTTCTGATCAAGGCCACTTGGTACCCCTGGGGGTGGAGCTTGATGGCATCATCTGCTTGGGTGGGCCTCAGTTTCCCCATCTATAAACCAGGAGTGAGGCAGATCTGGAGGAAGCAGAGGGCTCTGGGTAGGTGAACTTAAAGGGATACTGATGGATGATCTGGGGACTGTTGGGGTGATGGTGGACAGAGGTGTGTGATTGTCCCTAGAGAGAAGTAGGGAGGATGATCCTGGCCCTACAGGACCATGATGATGTGCATGTGTGTGTGTGCTTGCTCTGGTTTGGGGTGGGGGGAAGGGTGGGGAGGGACACGTGCCCCGTGTCTGTTGGGGGGGAGGCTCCAGGCTTGCAGCAGCTGGGCCACTATAATAACTGTGCTAATCTGAGTACCTAGGCAGCTGTAAACAGCAGTTAATGAGTTTATTTGTAGTGAGGTACTCCTAGGTGTACCAGGGGAGCTGGGAGCTGGGCCCCAGAGAGCTCCCTGGGCTGGGGGAAGCAGCCCCCCTGGGGACCTTCCACCCTTCTGGCTGGCACAGCCTCTCCCCGCTCCTGGATGCCTTTCCATGCTCTGTGGCCTTTCTCTTTGCTGGCAGTGGCTGGGGGAGAAGCTTCCCTTCTGGGACCCCCTGGAGGAGGGCAGGTCACAATGTGTTCTGACAGGGGCCACATGGTACCCTGGGGTCCTGGGTTTGCATTTCAGGTCTCCTATTTTATTCTCTTTAACATAAATCTATTTACCTTGAGCAAGTCACTTCTTTCTGGGCTCTGTTTTCTTTTGTCAGATGAGGGGCTTGGACTAGATTGGGGTTCTTTGATTGGGATCCATGGAGAGACTTCAAAGGGTCTGTGAGCTTAGAAGGGAAAACATCATATTTTTGTTTTAAAACAATTGGTTTCCCTGGTCATTCGAAGTATTTTATTTTTTTCTGAGGAAGTTCCCAAACAGATCCATGGCACAGATGAGGTAGAGAACCCTGGGCTAGTGATGATGCCTTCGGCCTCTTTCCAGTTTCCAATCTTATGACATTCTGGTTCTGATGGTGGCTGCCAAGATGATTTTAAGGAGCTGGTTCTTCCTTCCATCCCCATGCCCCTCCCTCCTGCCCTCCCGCCCCGGTGCCTGAGGGTCCTGCCCATACTTTTGCTCATTGTCCACTGACCAGTTGGGTAAGATTTACATGGACACTGTCCCCAGCCATGAAAGTCAGGCCCAACATGGACAGTAACATCAGAGTTGGGACTGAAAGGAGAAATGTAAGATCATAGAAGGTATGAGCTGAAAGACCTTCACATACAGAACCCAGCATGGCAGAGCTGGGAGAACCTTAGAACAGGGAATGTCTGTGAGGGCTGGAGGGGCCTTCAGACATAGAATGTAACAATAATAAAATCACAGAATCTTGAAGTTGGAAGGAATCTCTGAGGTCCACTTTGTCCCACCTGACTCTTATCTCAAAATTCTTTTACTGTATGATGAATACAAATGGACATTTCACCTCTGCTTGAAGGCTACCAGCGAGAACCAACCTCTTTGTTATGTTGGACAGAAGAAGAAGAAAGAGGAGGAGGAAGGAGGAAGAAGAAGGAAGAAGAAGAAGGAAAAGGAAGGAGGAGGAAGAAGAAGGAGAAGGAGAAGAAGAAACTACAACTAGAGAAAAGGAAGGGGGGATGGAGAAGAATGCTAATGGGAAATAACAGGAGTAGGCATTTCTGGCTCAGCTGATAAGTTGGTGAGGAAGATTGCATACCTGCAGCTATGGACATGCCCTATCCTGGGTATTCAGCCTGGTGCCTTAAACTATTCAGCACTGATGCTAGGAGGAGTCTTGGAGGGCATCTGGTTCAGTTGGGTCATTTTTAGAGATGAGGAAACTGACCCAGATTGGGGTGATGACTTGGCTAGGATCGTATGGGCAGTTTAGCAGCAGCAGAATCAGGATTCAAATCCAGAGTCACTGTAACACATGACTACCTCCCTAAGAAATCCTTTTGTCCTAGAAATCTCATTTACCAGAAGAGGAGCTGGAGGACCAGAGACTTGAAGTTGACCAGTCTAACATCCGTGGGCTGGAAGCCTAGATTTTGTCACTTGCCACTGTGGAAACTTGGGTCACACTTTCCCTCTGGGCATCTGTGTCCACTTGTGTATCACAGATGACCTGGCCCCAATTGGCCTGAAGGTCACTCCCAAATGTAAGATGCTGTGGCCAGGCTGGGATGGAAATGAGGTAGAAGAGAAGGGAATTCTAGAGGCAATTCACCTGAAGAACAAATATTTGACAGGATGTTGGCCTAGAGTGGTCTAGATGGTGGTTCCATGGAGAAGCATAGAATAGTGGACTAGAATGGCAATCTAGAACTCTTTGGGAGTGTAGAATGTTCTCTATCATGGGATATAGATTGTCGTTCTAGGTCACTCTATAGGTTAAGGATTCTGAGTCACAAGGTGTCGATTCTGAGGAAGGACATCTAAGATGTCCAGAGGACTCCGGGCAGAGGGAGAGAAGGGCTATCAGTGGGTGAAGGCCCTAGCTCAGTCTCTGAGGGAAGTAGTTGGAGGAGTTGGGGGGGTGGCACCAAAGGGAGGGAGCTCAAGGGGGAAGCAGAGAAGAGAGCTGTGCAGCTAATGTGTCCAATTAAATTACTTTAAACCCTGCCACGGCAGCTGCTCCCGGCGGGGCCCTGAGTACAAATTGGATCCGTCTCATTACCACAGGTCGGTGGAAGCTGGGAGGGGGTTGGGGGCTGGATGGCCATCACTCAGCCTAGGCCTTCTCTTGTCACTGGAACCTATGCTTCGGCTCTTGAGGTTCACCTCCCCCTCTCTCAAGGGCCTCAAGACCCTCCTTGTTGGGCAGACTGTGGTCAGGAGGATTTCCTCTTTGGCCTTCCTCATGTTCGTCTCCAGAAGCCTTTATAATAAAACCCACAAGATTCTTCTATATTAAGCTCTTTTCTGATTTGTCCCTCAGGACTTGAGGCAGAGGATCTAGATTCTGAGGAGGGCCTTACCTAAATCCAACCTCTGCCTCTACCTCCAATTCCACCTTCACATCATCCCTGATCCATATCCTAAGGTTCTGACTACCAGGCAAACATCCAGTTTAGGAAATAAGGGCCCTATCCCTCAATGCAGCCACTTCTTGGGGAAAACTTCTTGGGTTGGTTGCCCACCAGCTGAAGAGGCAACATCTAAGACCAGGCCCGTAGGCCTAGGAACCAGTTAGGGTTTGACATTGGACATGGGATTTCTCTTTCCCCATTCCCCTGGTCCCCCAGGGGCTTGGCCCTCTCTTCCTCCTCTGCCCTTTAGGATGCTGCTGCACTGTTGATATCCATATAGAGATGTTCTGTTTTTGCCAGTAGTGTCCACCTTGGCCTTCATTCTAGCCATCCAAGGCTGAGGACTCCCAGAGAGCATGGTGGCCAGGTGAAACAGAAGGAGCCCTGGCACCTACTCAGGAGAGAACCTTGGGAAGTAAGATGCCCCCCTCTCCCACATTGGAGGTCTTCAAGCAGAAACTGAAAGACCAGTCAGACACCAAGCTATGATTGTGTTACATGTTATATATGTTATAGGAGAGATTATTATAGAGAGGGAGTTCTCAGCTCAAGGTCTAAATTTTTTAAAAATTTGCCAACTGTATTTCAGTACATAATTGTTTTTCTCTTGTAATCCACATTTTAAAATATGATTTTGAGAAGTCTCCACCAGTTTATCCAAGGGATCCATGACCAAAAAATAATTGTGGCAGTTAGGCCTAGAGTCAAGAAGTTCTGAGATCAAATCCAGTTGTAACTGTGTGACCAGGGCCCATAACTTCTGTTTGCCTTGATGACCTCCACCGTAAAATGAGGACAACACCGGCACGTGCTGTGCAAGGTTGTTCTGAGGACCAGATGAGTTCTTAACACATTGCCGGACGCATGAATAAATTCTCACGCCGTCTTCTTCCCAGTTCTAGAATGCTTCAGCTCTATGACTTAGTTTCAGGCCTGGATGTTGGCAAGAGGCTTACTTAACAGTGACTTTGGACTAGTCCTTTCCCTTCAGTATCCTCATCTCTCAGATCTTGCTCTGTCTGAGGTGTAGGATGTCATGAGACCGAGGCACTGTGGGTTGGATGTGAGCCGCCCCCTTAAAGAGCTTGCAGTTGAGAACCCTAGATGCCAGCACCAGGAGCTGGCTCCAGAGGCCCATCTGCCTCTATTTCCTCAGCTGGAAGGGATCTTTCCCTCATCTAATCTCTTAGCACTCACTACCACTCAAGAACTTTTTTTTTCAAAATGCTTTGTATATACTTCTTGGGGACAGGGACTATGGTCTAGGTTTGTTGGGTTTTTTAAATTTATCTACCAGAGACCTTCTCACATATGTGAGAAGAGGTCATAGATTTAAAGTTGGAAATCCCCTCATTTGAAGAAACTGAGGTCCCAAACTAGTAAATGTCCAAGGAGGGATTCGAACCCATTTTCTTTGTCCCAAAGCCAGCACCTTTCCTAAATAAACGCTCATAGAAAGAATGAATCACATGATCCAGCCTCCTCGGTCAGTAAGGGAAGAATAGGCTCCAAGAAGAGGATTTACTTCCCCAAGGTCATGGAGCCAGTTAAGTGGCAGAACCGGTAGGGGACCCTGGTCCTTTGGCTCCCATCTCTGGGCTGTTTCCACTCCAGGGAGCCGCCACCTACAAGGGAGACAAGCTGGGCCTGTGCCAAGCTCCTCCAGCGCTGCACAGAGCTCCTCATCCCCGGTCTACGACTGTCAGGGGCCTTTGGGATGGGTGGGGAAGCTTCTTGGATATGGAGTTTGAGCCTAGCTAAAATGGTCCCACCGAGCATGGCCCAGCTCATCTGTGGGCGGGCAGGGCCAGGGAAGAGGTCTTGATTTGGTGGGGAGTGATGCCCCGAGGTAGAACCAGTCTGGCATCATCCTACTCTTAAGCGAAGCACCATTTCCATGTTCCTGGCAGGAATGTGATGAGGCTGCCATGCCCCAGAAACTCTAGATTGGGCCCATGGGCAGCAAAGCAGAACCTTCAGGGTGCCACATGGCATGTCCCCTAGCTGTAAAGGCTGAGCTTGAGTACCCATGAATGCCAGGCTTGTCTCCAGGGCAACTAGGCGTGCCACCCCCATGTCTGTGCCCACGGCCTCTGGCACAAGGACCAGCTTTCACAGCAGGGCCGAGGAGATCTTCCCACCTTTTCCAGAGTCACTCAAGGCCGTGTGCCTGCCACCCAACCTCTGGCATAGGCACATGTGTATTGAAATTTGGGGGTGGAGGTTCACAAGGCAGGTCCCTTCAAACCAGGAAGTGTGTGACTGTCTGGTGCCCCACAGAGAGTTGGCATATGTGGGTACTTAGCCAGTATGGATTGGATTGAATTGCCAGATCTATCTTCTGTAAGAAGGCTTGTGTTGCATCATTTAGAAGCAGGGGTCCGAGGGCCTGACACCAAGCCAAGATGCAGGTCCCTAGCCAGGAAAGCAGTATCCTCTGCTACCAGCAGCAAGGAGTCAGGGGGAGAAGAAACTTGAATGGAAGTCAAGGGCCCCGAGTTCAAGTTTCAGCTCCATCACTCACTAGCCATGTGACCTTGGGCAAGTGTGTTTTTCTCTGCCTCACTTTTCCTTCTGGACAACAATGAAAGTCTCTAAGGTCCCTTCTCACATTGGCAGGCCTGGTCCTTAGGAAGGAGCATTGGCTTGAGCATAAGATCTAGGTTCCATTCTCCCCCTTAGCTATGGGTCTTTCAGGAAGTCACTGCCAGCTCTGATCCATAAAAAGAGAAGACCCTGTTGAGTGTGCCTCCATGGATGGTCCTATGTTCTGAGGCCCTGATCATTGCCATTTTTTATTTTCTAAGGGTTCTCCCAGAACTAAGAGTCTGTTCCCAAGATCATTGTCATCTGCTTTGCTGTTGACCCTAAGGAAGATGAGATCTTGCCATCTGACTTGCAGCTGGACCCTCTGGGTTATCCCTCCAGTTAGAAGGAGCTGCTTGAGAACTGGAACCATCTTCCTTTTCTATTTGTACCCACAGTTTTTTGTTTTAGATAATTAAGGTTAAGTGACTTGCCCAGGGTCATCCAGCTAGTAAGTGTCTAAGATCACATTTGAACTCAAGTCCTCTTGACTCCAGGCCCATTAATTTATCCTTTTTTGTTGTTGTTTTTGTTTGGCAAGGCAATGGGGTTAAGTGACTTGCCCAAGGCCACACAGCTAGGTCATTATGAAGTGTCTTGAGGTCACATTTGAACACAGGTCCCCCTGATTCCAGGGCCGATGCTCTATCCACTGCGCCACCTAGCTGCCCCTCCTTTATGCCACCTATCTCCTCCTATCTCCAATTCTTGGCACATTTCATTCATTCATCCATCCATTCATTCATTTCAATCTTTTGTATCCCAAAGCCCCTTCCTCCAGCCCCAACACCCCTCTCTCCGAGGCCCCACCCAGCACTGACATGCTGAATCTCCAGTTCCTACTTTCACGTTCTGTGTTGGGAAAGGAAACGATCTCCCTCTAGGGATTGTCTTTGATTCTAACCCCTGGATCCTCAGAAACGTGGGAGTTCCCCATGCTGCCTTACCACTGCCATCCCCTAGAATCAGTCATTGCATCTTGACCCATCAGGAGGTGCAGGCACTGACCCTCCTGCGGGCTGGCCCTTGGGGGAAGGGTTGAGGGACTTCTTTACTCCAACTTCTGGAGGGCTGGGGAGCTGTGAGGTCTGAGCCCTGAAGATTTTAGGGCTGGGAAGTGTGAGGTTGCCCCATTACTCAAACTCCTCCCTGAGACAATGGGTACCCCCAAAGTTGGGCTCATGGAGAGGGGTCTGTTTGGCATCTCTGTTGTCTGATGGCACAACTCTCACATCTTGTGCCTTCTCTCCCTGATCCAGAGGCCTGGAGTACTGGACATCCCTGGAGGGGTGGTGACTATGGTGCCTCAGTTTACCTCTTTCTGGGAGTAGGGCTTCTCACTAGAAGGAGGAAGCTTGGTATTGAAGAAATCTCTCAAAGTGAGGTGAGGAAGGCATTGCTTCACTATGGCCACCCTCCCCAGTACTCCAGATCTGGAGAATAAGCTGTGTGTGGCCCCCCATAGGTCCCTATCCCTTTTCCTCCCTCCCCCCAGTCCTCTCCTGACTGGGGAAGTGCGAAGGGAATGATTTCACAGCCTGTCAGCTGAGGCCTAAAAATACCCCAAGCTCCCAAGCTGCTTGGGCAGGGAGGAGGAGAGAACAGGGGGACAGGGTGTGGTGGGTGGCAGGGGGGAGAGAGGGCCCTGGTCAGAGGGGTGCCATGCCACTGCCCAACCTCTGCCCTCTCTCTGGAACCATCTCTCCCTGCTCCCTTTTCCACAGCACTGCCCTGAGGCTCCCCCTCTCTCCCCAGGCTCAGCTCTGAGTCTCTAGCATGGGTCTCTGAGCCCCAAGGACCCAGCCCCGGACCTCGGTTCAGCCCCACCAGCCCCAGACGAGGTTCCTGAGAACCACCCTGGCAAGGAGCCTCCCCAAGCAGTGGGGGCCCCAGGCTTCCCTGCCTGGTCAGAATATGGACATGTGTACCTGTTGACATGAGTATGCACGGATGTGGGAACATGCCTGAGGCAGCCCCTAAGCTTCCCGTCTTCCTTCCTTGGCATCCCTCCAGGCCCTGGCACCATCTTAGACTCACAGATCATTGGCTTTCAAGCTGGAAGAGCTGTTGATAAGATCACAGGTTTAGAGCTGGGTGGGAC
Organism: Macrotis lagotis; assembly: GCF_037893015.1. Classification (NCBI taxonomy): domain Eukaryota; kingdom Metazoa; phylum Chordata; class Mammalia; order Peramelemorphia; family Peramelidae; genus Macrotis; species Macrotis lagotis. Next base: position 286,934,777 of record NC_133660.1, read on the forward strand.
CTCAGTGACCATTGAGGCAGCCCCCTTGTTTTACAGATAGGGAAACTGAGGTTGGAGAAAAGAACTCACTGTCATGAATTTAGGGGGCAATGGAGAGAGAGCTGGACTTGGTGTTCAAAAACCTGAGTTCAAATCCTTCCTTAGACATTTACTAGCCTGGTGACCCTGAGGAAATTTCTTAACTCCTCATGCTTGGTTTTCTTATCCAGAACATAGGAATAACAGTGATACCTGCCCCAACTAGATGAGCAAATGAGATGCAATATGTAAGTGCTCTATAAATTTCAGCTGCTGTTATTATTTAGCATTCTGATTATTTCTTTTTCAAGGTCACAGTAGTGATCGAATTTGAACTCAAACCCTAAGACTCCTCTCTAGAGAAGTGCCTACATTTTACCAGTGAGGAAACAGAATCTTAAGACATATGAAGCCATATGTTCAAGGCCTCTTAGGTTGGATTTTGAACCCAGATTCTCTATCTTTATATCCATGGCTCTTTCTGATCTCCGGGTCAGCTTGGTGCATGGCCTCATGGGGCTGAGTGGTCATCTGCCTAAACCTCCTACTAGAACTGGGGAGGCAAGGAGGAATTGGGCTCCTGTGAGGAGACGGGGGAGTAATAGGAATCCAGCCTTGCACCCTGGACAGGCTGGGAGGGAGGTATCAGCCACGGAGTGACTGCATTGTCTGTCAGCTAACCAACCTTCACAAAGGGCCTACTGTGTGTTAGGCACCGTGATCCCTGCCAGGGAAAGCTTCCATTCTAAACAAATGGGAAGCTACTGTATGCATGGGAGCTTGCCTGGGGAGGGAGGTGTATTCTTAATTGTTAATAATTTTTATTTAAAATTTAAAATTTTCTGGCTCCCATGGGCAGACTCGTCCATGGGAATGTAACAGAGCATGGCCCTTGCAGATACTTGCCTACCTGGTCAGTTGGAGCATTTTCATTCCCATTTCTCGGGTGTTTTTAATCATTTTCTTGACAGTAACCCTGCCTTAAATATTCCTGTGTAACCAAATTACAAATAGAGTAATGTCAGAAATTACTGTTCTTAATGTACACGTAAGGAAACTGAGACCCAAGAACTTTCCTAAGATCCTGCATCTAGAGCTGGAAGCTCTCATTTTACAGAAACTGAAGCTCAGAGAGGTTAAGGGATTTAACCCAAGGTAGGAAGTAAGATTTGAACCCAGGTTCTCTCCTGAAACTAATGATCTTTCAGCCCTTGCCTCTGACTCAGGGTTGAATGGTATTTCCACTATGGCACCACCCCCTCAACTCTAACTATTTCCTATGGGAAGAGGAGTGTGAATATGTGTGAACATGTGTGGAATCCTGATGGGGCATGGGAAACTCTTCCGTTACCGTGGCTTAGGGTTGCTGTGTCTCCAGACTCTCGGGGGGAGGGGGCACCATCTTCGCTTTTAGCATAGGACACAGTATCCTTTGGAAGGACTGGGGCAGGACCTAAAGAGCCCAGATGGAAAGGGGCCTTACAGGAGACCAAGGACCAGGGCAGAATCCGAAGAGCCCAGATGGAAAGGGGCCTTACAGGAGACCAAGGACCAGGGCAGAATCCAAAGAGCCCAGATGGAAAGGGGCCTTATGGGAGATCAAGGACCAGGGCAGGACTCAAAGAGCCCAGATGGAAAGGGGCCTTACAGGAGACCAAGGACCAGGGCAGAATCCAAAGAGGCCAGATGGAAAGGGGCCGTATTGGAGATCAAGGAAGAAGAGTCCCAGAGAGGTTAAGTCACTTTCTCCAAGTCACACAGGAAACTAGGGGCAGGGATGGGACTCCAATCCAACTCATCTGATGCTCGATCCAGGATGCTAGTTCCTTTCCTTTTTGCCTCATCTGATACCAGAAGGAGCTGAGATTTGGGAAGGGGGCAAGGACATGACTTCCCCAGGTCATTACTTTGGGAAGAGTGAGGACTAGAATCCAGGACTTTCAGCTCCCTGTCCAGTGCAGGAACTACTTTTGGCTTTTCTTTCCATCTCTAATACTTAGCACAGGGCCTGATATGTGGTAGAAGCTCCTGACCCATGGGCTGATAGACTCTGTGATCCCCACAAGTCTTTGGCAGATGAAGTGACTTTGCCTGGGGAACCTGAAAGGTCAGGCCACAAGGTCCCTGGCTTTAGGTGTTTTTCCTCCTACTTCTCCAAGTTCCCTCTGTCTCCTCTCCCATCCAGTGTCTCAGGTTCTCCAGACTGGTCCTGGAAGGAAAACTCCAGTGTCCTGGAATGCTTTCCCTCACCATTCCCAGCCTGGCCTCTTCCTCACCCCACCCTCTTCTTCTTTGCTTTGGCCATCCCCAGGGTCCAGTTGGCTCCCCACAGGTGGGCAGCCCTGGGGTCAGGGCCCTCATTAAGCTTACTAATATAGTATACTAAGCAGGGAGGGAGTGGGCAGGTACCAAGAGTGCACAGCCCAGGGGAGAATTAGACCCATTTTTCCTGTTTCTAGACAAAGCACTGTAGCTGAAGCCCCTCATGCTCTACTCAAGGTCCTGATCTTTGAGGCTTGGAAATAGACTGGGTCACTTTCTAGAATTAGTCACTTAGCAAGCATCTACTATATTCTTTGTGCTGGGGGGGGAGGGGAGGGACACAGAGAAAGGCCAAAAAGCCCCTGTCCTCCAGTGAGCTCATATTCTCATAAAGGAAACTGAATAATTAGGCCTGATCCATACTTAGTATACGTATTAGTCAGCTACAGGATAGGTGAAGGAAACCTAGAGGAGAGGCTGGGGCATGGAGAGGAACCAGGAAAGCCTACTGGAGAAGGCAGGAAGCCAGGGTAACTGGTGCAGCCCCAGCTGATGGCCAGGTATGTCACCCCCAGGTGTGTAACAGCCCCTCACAAAGGTTACAGGGCCGCCAGGACCCTCAGTGGAGAGACCCCGGCTCCCCATCCATGGCCAGGTGACTAGCCGAGGTAGGAAGGCCTAATCCAACCTCTTTGGTTCAGTTTCTCATCGACTTCAGGCTGGGAGCTGGAGGCAGCTTGGCGGATTGCCTTCTGCTGTTTGCCAGGGCCGCTCTCTACCTGTGGTGGTGGCTGGAGGAGGAGAGTACAGGCTGGGCCCTGACATTAGGGGAGACTCAAGGACGATGACGTGAAGTGGGGGGAATGACGTGGAGAGAGCCCTGCTCGTGGCGTGGGCCGTGGGAAGCTGCCACTCCGGCCTCCCTCCTTCCTGGCTTTGTAGCTTTCCCTCCTCCCCCTTCTCTCTGGGATTTTCCTTCCGCAATTTTTTCCTTCCACTCACTCTGTCTCTACCTACTCTGTCCTTCCTCTCCTGTCCTTCCTTTCTCTCCCTTCTCCTTCCATCTCTCTTTAACTCCTCATTATCAACCCCACCTTCTCCCTTTGCCTTTCTATCCCTCCCCCTCTGCTCCCTCAAGTTCTGTTTCCTTTTTACCTCTGTCTCCCCCTCTTGATCTCTAGGTCATGGTAATTCTTACCTTTCTGTTTGCCTTCTCCTTTTCTCCTCTCTCTCTCTCTCTCTCTCTCTCTCTCTCTCTCTCTCTCTCTCTCTCTCTCTCACACACACACACACACACACACACAGGCTTATTAACATCATCTAATTGCCTCTAGTCTCTCTCATGCTGCCATATTGATGTCCCCCCCCCCCAAGAACCTGTCTGGTTCTGGCCCCCTGCCCACCCTCAGGATCATACCCTGTGCTGGTCTGGTTTTGGATCCCCTGGGGGAGACCAGCTGTGCTGTTCACTGTGTACATGAACTCACGAAAGGCAGGCAGGAGGGGAGGAGGCACTGGTAGAATCCAGAGGGTCTCTATCAGCTAGATTCTCTGGTCATGACGCTGCCATCTTTCTCTTAGGGACAGGGCCCCACCTCTCTTCCTGCTGATGCTCAGAACACCAGTCTCTTACCTGTCTCCCAACCCCCACAGTGAGTCAGAAAAGGGGGTCAGCCTGAGGCCCAGGGACTGGCAGCTTCTCCACCTAATTAACAGGAAGTAATTGCCTGGAAAAAAAATCATTTAGAATGAGAATGAGTTGGAGATGCCCAAAGAAACTCCAGGAAAGGACACATCGGGAAGAAGGGGTCAGCTGAGGTTAGAGCCAAAGCATGCCCACATTCTTCCTACATCTCTTAGAGATGGGGGTCCCTCTTGTTCCTAGGAGCCTAGTTCCCTCTTCAGGACTCCTGCCAGGCTCCACCAAGGCCACAGGCAGGCAAGGGTCCCTCTTCCTTCCTGAACTGAGAGACCTTGGCAGAGAAATATCTCTGTGTCTATGGATGGCCTGCTTAGGGGGTGGGGGTGGGGAAGATAGGTGAGTGACTGACCTTCAGCCTCCTTGATCTTCCCAAAAGAAACACCTTGGGCCTCATAGACTAAGCAATTGCAAGAAATTATGATGCCTCTAGAATTTCTGGGCTCTTGATTCCAGTCTCATTTATATAGTAAAGAACTCTAGTCAGAGCTGTTTTTCCAGGAGACTCTGGAACTGTGGTTGGGAAAATGCCCAAGGGGAATGGACTTTTCACAGAATCCTTCTCACCGAATTCAGTATATTGGGAGGGGGTAAGTAGAGGAAGGGATGGGATTCTTTATGTCTGTTTGTTTTTTTGTTTTTTACAAGGCAGTGGGGTTAAGTCACTTGCCCAAGGTCACACAGTTAGGTAATGATTAAGGTTGGATTTGAATTCAGGTTCTCCTGACTCCAGGGCCGGTGCTCTATCCACTGCACCACCTAGCTGCCCCAAGGGATGGGATTCTTTGTGAATGTTTGTGACTGTGTATTTATAGCGAGGAGTCAGGTCAGAGTGGAGGGGAATCTGGACAGGCTGCTGACCCATGAGAGGCTATGAGAGAGGAACCAGTGGGGTGGTTATAGCAGGGGAGAATGAGAAGACCTGGGAGGATGTGTATCGAAGGGGAGGGGTGAGTTGGTGTCTGTATTCGTTGGTGACTCCAGGAAGAGGAACCCAGGTTTGTGGCCAAAAGAATTCCTGCTTCTGTTTGCCTCTTCCGTTGGCATAGTCTCTCTTTCTTCCTTCCCTTCCCTGCCCTCCCCCATCCACTCTTCTCTATTCTCCTGTCATCTCTTTTTCCTTCTCCCTCCCCTTACCCTGCTTTTACCTCTTCCTCCTCCTCCTCCCTCCCCTTCCTCCTTTCCCCTTTCTCTTCTTCCTCCCATCCTCCCTTCCTTCATTTTTGCCTCTTCTTCCTTTTTTCATTTCTTCCCCTCCTCCTTTTCTTTTCCCTTTCTCCCTTTCTCCTTCTCTTCCTTCTCCACCCCCTCCCTTCTTTCTCCTCCTCCCCTTTCTCTTCTTTTCCCCTCTTTCTACCTTCCTTGGCTTTGCTGCTTTCCCCTTTCTCTTCCCCTTTCCTGCATTCTGCACTTCTCCCCCCCCCCTTCTCTGGAGTGGGGATGGAAGGGGGGTTGGGGCTCAGCATAGGCTGACAGTGACAGCTTGATTTCCGCAGGTGGCGGAGAGAGAGTGCCGAGTCTGGGCTGGGCTGGCTCTGCTCCTTGCTAAGGCTGCGCTGGGCTGGGGGCCTCGAGCGGTGACTGCTAAGAGCAGAGACGCTTCGAGATCATCGCCAGGCCAGATGGCCCGCCGGGGAGGGCTGGGCGGAGCCAGGGCTGTCTGCAGCTCCAGCCCTCCCTCCTGGGCTCGGTGCCTGCCTGGGACTGGACCCAGGCAAGCTATGCTCAGGGTCAAGGTCAGAGCCTCTGTTAGGACTGGTGCCCTTGCCCTCCTCTCCACCCCCCCCACCTTTGCTGGGGTCCTCTGCTGCTTGGGAGGATGGGCACGGTGAAAGGATTGTTGGCCAGCTGCCTCTCACCTCTTCACCCTCCTTGAGGTCTAGTCTTTCGATCGCCAGCACCTAGGACAGTTCCTAGCAGATGCTAAATAAGCAATTGGTGATTGATTGATAGATGCATTGACCTCTGTCTCCCAAGCCAAGGTGGGGTTCTGACACTGGCAGCTTTCAGTCTCCTTTGACTCCTATGAAAGGGTCTGAATCTCCTGGAGAATCCTTAAAGACCCCCAAAGCCCTTATTTCTTTAGAATCTAGAGCTTTCGAGTTTGCAAATAGCTTTCTTTGCAATGATCTCATTGACAGATGGGTATACTGAGGGTTCAGAGAGGAGGAATAACTTGCCCAGGGTCAAGTTGCCACTTCTGACTTTCAGAGAACAGCCCATCTTTTGGGATTTGAATGATAACGCCTACATCATGCCCTTCCTGACCCCCCACTTCCCAATTCTTGGCTCTCCCTTTCTCATTATTCTCATTCATCACAGTATATTTATTTTGTATCTGTTTGAGTATTTACTAGTTTGGACCCATGTTTTTGCCCAAGTAGAATGTAAGCTGCTGGAGGGCAGAAGTGGTTCCCTCCCTTTTTTCTTTACCTTTCCACTGCCTAGGACAGCACCTGGCAGTTGGACTATACTTAATAAATGTTTTCTCACTTGAACTAAACCAGGATTCAGATGAGTCCCAGAGCAGTACTCATCCTGAGAACCAGCCCCCAACATTCCATTCAATTCTATACCATGTGGAAAAACCTGTGATCAGTGTGTGGAGAGACAAGTCCCTGCCTTTAAGGGACTCATAGTCTGTAGAGGGGGGCAGATTCTTCCCTGCAGGATGTCTATAAAAGGCATGAATTTGTCCTACCCCATGCCAACAAGTGGTCATTTAGCCTTTGTCAACCTATTCAGGGATTAGTTCCCTCCTCTACAATATGAGAGGGTTGGCCTAAATTATCTCTAAGGCCCCTTATTTCTCTGAATCCAATAATCTTATCTCCGGAGGCTGTCAGTTATATCATTTGATAGGTCTGACTTTTAGAGTAGAGTTCAACTGAGTTGAAACATGCTACTCTGACCCTCCCTTTCATTGGTTATAGGACTTGGCTTCATATTTTGCCTTTGACACTTCATAACTGCCTGACCTGGGCAAATCAACATCTCTGGGTCTCAGTTTCCTGATTTGTAAAATTAAGAGATTGGCCTTAATGACCTCAAAGATCCCTTCCAAATTGAAATATATAATCATTTGATTTTTAAACTGAGATAGAAGCTTAGAGATGATCATTTTCTCTACACATGAGGAAACTGGGACCCAGCAAGGTTAAATTGATTGTTTAAGACCACAGAGTAAAGATGGAAGCTAGAATTTAAAATGAATTCCTCTTCCTGCCTACTAGAGGAAGTGGATAAGAAGTTTGAAATCTGGCAGAATCAGTGGGTGGACTCTGGAGGAAATGTGAAGCTTTCTCAGCTATCTAGGTAATACCCATTAACTGGAATCTCTTAGGTGGGGATTCAGGTTGGTGCATAGATACCCACTGGATTCCCCTTCCAAAGGTTGGTTGACACATATCGCTGGAGATGTTGAGTTGAGCTTATAGATCAACTTTTTAAAGGGGTCCACATCTGGGAAAGTCAAAAAGGGAACGGGTTTGGAGATATTTTTCCTGCTGTGCCTGACCCTGTCTCCCCCCCGCCCCAGAAGGACTTGTTGGAGAAATGGGAATACATAGTTCTTGTACTATCTCCCCTGCAAGGTTGGAATGAGTAAAATAAACCTTAAAGTACTATAGAAATGTGAGCTGCTATGTTGGTAATGATGATAATATGTTGGAGGAAGAAGGAACAAATTACCTCGGTTTCATCATGGGGAAAACACAAACAAACAAGAAATAACCTCTGCAGTTATTCTTAAACAGAGGCTTGAATCAACACTTATTCCCGGGTGGGAAGCCACCCCGTCTGCTGAGCTCCATTTCAGAACCATGGACAGCATGATAGAGTGGGGGGGGGGGGTTCAGCACCACGGAGAGCTCAGAGGCCCCTGCTGTTTGAGTACCCTCAAGTGTCTTCTAAGGGCACAGCCCTGAGAACCTCTCTGTTTCAGCAATAATGAATCTGTCCCTCCCACCCCTCATTCTCTCTGTGGCTCAAAAATCTCATGCTTCATTACAGTCCTGGGAGCTTTTGTTCTGGAAAAGCTGATATCTCTTTTTGCCTGAGCTGCCTCACTTATAAGTTCAGCCCAAAGGCCCTGGTGCCAGTGCCAAAGATATCCGAGTCCTGTGATGTCCAAATGCATAATGCATCAGGTGGGATGCCCCAAGGAGAGACAAATGTCCTTGTCCATTAAGAGTTTGATTGTAAATTCAACATAGGGAAAGATAAAAAGTGCTCTGAGATCCTCGAATGCAAAACACTGGTTAATTCAGACTATAGCTGCTTCATGCTCTATTATTAATAACAATAGATGATGGTTTAGAACTTGGCACAGCAATGCATTATTAATAGGAGTAACTAGTGGTCAAGCCTTGTACTTAATCACAACACTTCCCTTGATCTTGTCCTACACCCCACTGGTCTGACAGAGTTGCCCTCCATCTGGACTCATTCTCCCCCAGATCCCCTGCTGTTGTGTTGGACGTGCTCATTTTCACGGCTGCCCAGGCATCTCATCAGGTTCCCAGGCAGGGGGTGAGTGGGTTCAAGACTGTCTTCTTTCTGGCTACCTCTCAGTTCATTCCTCAGAGCTGACAACCTGTTCATGTCTCTCCTAAAGAGAATGCAGGCACCCATAACCATTGCCCCCAATCCACTAGCAGCCTCTTTCTCTCCTACTGGCAGCCCCATTTTCTCAGGCTCCCAAGCTCATAACTTGGAGTCAACTTTGACTTCCTCCTGTCTGTCACTGCCCTCCCTAAGTAATCAGTTACCAAGCTCTGTCTTTCTCTACCTCTGCAATAGTTCTCATTCCTGGCCCCTCCTCCTCACTCTCACTGTAATCACCGGCATCTCTTCTCCAGATTGTGGTAATAATCTCTTAGCAAGTCTTCCTGCCTCTGTTCTCTTCTCCAATCTATCCTTCACATCATTTCCCAAATAATTTTCCTAGTGTTGCTGTCACAATCTCACTTCTCTATCCCCCCCAAACACTCAGCGGCTCCTATTGCCATTCAGTAATTTAAACCCCTGACCCTGTATTCAAAGGCCTTCCAATCCAGTTATCCAGACTCATTTGCTATTTCTCGATGCTTGCCCTCCTGCCATCCCCCTTGAAATGTGACATCCCCCTTGAATCTTTCCCTGACCCCCTCCTGCTAGGATGTAAGTGATTTTTCCCTCTTTGGGTTTGGGGTTTTTTTTTTGCAGCATTTTGCCAGGATTTCTTTTTTTTTTAACCTCCATCGAATTCTGCCTTGCATCAGACTTGTGTACATGCGATATTCCATTATTAGACTGTAAATTCCTTGAGGGTAGAGACTATGTCATTTTTCATCTCTGTAGCCTGAGCACCTCGCACAGGGCCTTCCATGTAGTAAGCACTTAATAAATGTTGATTGGATTGAGTTTCATTTCCTTCCAGACCTTCATATACTTGGGTAGGTGGCTTTGGGCCACCCCTTGGGGAGGGATGCACAGCAAGGCTGCATGTGACTGGGGGTGGGGGTGGAGGGAGAGGATCTAGAAGGGGCTGCAGTGCAGCAGAACCTGGCAGGCCTGGATTGCTGCTTGAAGGGAAGGGCAATGAAGAAAGGCACAAAATGCTACTCCTGGGTCTGCTTTCAATTACTGTGGACAGTGTGGGGGGCAGAGCAGAATCACCTGCTGCCTGGTGAGGAATCCAGGCGCATGTGGATCTCAAGATGGCCCAGTCCAATTTCTTGCTGGAACAGATCCCTCACCGATCAGGATAATCCTTCATTTGCTGTTTACTCACTTGGCTTCTCTTGTGAATGCTAAACTGTCTGCATCCAACTCTGCCAGCCCTTCCTCCCTCCCTCCTTCCCTCCCTCTCTCACTCACACATTATATCTGTTTTTATTTCAGTCAAGGCTGAGGAGGCTTTCTTTTTGCTAAGCCCCTATTTTCAGCTGCTTGTAACTTTCCAAAACAATTCCCCCCGGGCTTCGACTTTCCCCAGGCTCTTTCTTAGCCCTGAACCGGAGGCTCCAAGCCATCGTTTTGAAGGACACCAGGAAAAAGTGGCCTGAGGGGCTGGGGGATGGGCAGGGGCTGACCGTTTATGGAAACCCAAGCACTCTCCTATCTCTTTCCTTCCCCCCTCCTTCCTCTTTGCCTCCTTTCTGCACCTCTCTCCTCTCTTTTTCCTTCCTTTCTTCCCTCCCCCCTCCTCTCTCCTCCCTTCCCCTGTCCCCCACTTTTTTCAGTTTCCCCCATTTTTCTTTTTCCCTACATTTACACAGGAAGGCTACGTCCCCCCCCCCCCCCAGTTTCCCAGGTGGGTGGTCAGGAGGAGGAGGTTTTAATTGGAAAGGAATCAGGAAATTCCAAATGAAAGTGAAGCTGGGGCCTTTGCCTGGCAGTCTTAGCTCTGGGTTTAGCTCCACTCAGGTTTCCGCCCCCAGCCTCCCTCTTCTCTCCTGCCTGCCCCTCCCTGGGCCCTGAAGCCTGGCTGAGTACCCACCTCCTCACAGATTCCCAGTGGAGGAATGAGGAGAGGAACACTAAAAAAGGCCAGAGCTGGAACCTGGAGGAGAGACAGCTCTCTCCCTCCTCCCAGCAGCTCCTAGGTCCAGAATGCCCCTCATTCTTCTCTCTTTTTCCCCAGTCCTATATGACTACACCCTTCCTCTGCCAAGATTACAAAGAACTCAGTACCAGTCTCTCTAAGGGATCCTTTCAGTCTCCTATATAATCTCTTTGGGGGAGGGGGGTATTGACATTGTCAGACTTACAACAGAATCAAGTTGGCAACAGGAGGAGCTGGGTGGGGTTACCAAGGAAGCCACTTTGCTTTGGGGGAGGTCAATCCCTGTGAGCCAAGCCTGTGTTCTCTGGCCCCTAACACCTCCCCTTTCCTCTGCTAGGGGCTCATAGAAACCTTTAGGAAGCCAAGGGTAGCAACCATGGACAGCAGCAATGACCAGCACACTGGAGAGCTCTAGCCACACCCACTTCAGTCTCCACTCCACAGCTGCCTCTCTTTTCTTTCTTTCTTTCTTTCTTTCTTTCTTCTTTTTTTTTTTTTTGATACCTTTTGTTTAACAATAAACAAATTATATCTGAGGGCTTTTCTCCTCCTGGATTAGTGTTTCCGATAAGCTGAGGTCCTGCGGTTTTCAGGGATATCTGGGCCTGGCTTGCATCTTTCTAAGTGGGTGAGGGATTCAGAAAAAGAGAACAGGGATCTGGGCATTTCTCTATCCAGGACTCTGTAGAAATCTCTCCAGTGTGGCATTCTCCCTACTCCGTGGGCATCCCATGGAGGGGGCTCATGGACAGAAGGTGTAGAAGGGAACAGAAGCAGAACCTCAAGAAGCCCAGGCTGTGTTCCCTTTTGAGAACTGGGGGGGGGGGGGAGCAGTTGTGGAGAGAAGGAAGGAAGTCTGGGCATGTCTTTCAATCACCTCTTAAGTAGGATGTGCATATTCTGTGGGTGTTAGGTCTATATATGCTCTGAAGTGTGGTGGAAAGCACACTAGTCAGAGGACTCATAAGGCCACTGACTCCACTAATTGGAGCTCTCTGGGCCTCACCTTCCTCCTCTGTCAAATGGGGATCATGTTAGGAAGAATGTAGGCAAAATACTGGGACAACTGTTAAACGCATTAAGGGACCCTTTCACTTACTCCACCACTATTTCTTCATTCACTCAGGTAGGGATTCATTATATCGGACTCTCTCTTGCATTTGAAACTATGCCTGGAACAACAATATACAAAAGCTCATGGAGTGTCTTCTTTATATGGGGAGCATTTCTGTAACAAGGAATGTCTAAAGATATTGGTATATTGTAGGGTGCTAATGATGTGGTCATCAGACCCAGAATGGAATCAGCTCAATTCAGCAAGCAGTTATTCAGTATTTACTATGTATAATATCCCGGCCTAGGAGTTAATATAAAGATAGAAAAGGAATAAAGGTATAGAGATAGAGATCAATAATATAAGGATAGAAAATGTATAAAGAGGGGTGGTTAGGTGGTCCTGGAGTCAGGAGGACCTGAGTTCAAATTCGACCTCAGACACTTATTAATTGCCTAGCTGTGTGACCTTGGGCAAGTCACTGAACCCCATTGCCTTGCCAAAAAAAACCCAGAAAAAGTATAAAGATGTAGAAATAGGCACCAAAAATATTAGTATAGAGATAGATGTCAATAACAATAGATACAGATAAATATCAACATTATTAATATAAAGATATGAGACAGATGTCAGCATTAACGTAAAGAATAGAAAATGGATAAAGATAAAAATAGGTATCAAAATATTAGTGTAAAGGTAGAAAAGGTATAAAGATATGAGACATAGATATCAGTATTAACATAAAAATAGAAAAGGTATAAAGATATGGAAACAGATATCAAACTATTACATAAAGATAGAAAAGGTATAAAGATATAAAAATAAGTATCAAAAATGTTAGTATAACAATAGAAAAGGTATAAAGATGTAGAACTAGATATCAAACTATTAGTATAAAGATAGAAAAGGTATTAAGATATAGGGATAGATACCAATAATATGGATACAGATATCAACGTTATTCATATAAAGATAGAAAAGGCATAAAGAGATAAGAGACGGCTGTCACTAATGTTAACATAAAGATAGAAAATATATAGAGAGAGAGATGTTGGTAATATTAATATAAAGATGGGAATGTATATGGAGATCGATATCAATAATATGAAGATAGAAAAGGTATAAAGTTATAGATATCAATAACATTGACATAAAGCTGGAAACAAAATAAAGTCAATCCTACCCTCAAGGAACTTATATTCCACTTAGGATGAGGTGAATCAAGGAATATCCCCCCCTGAACAAATAACCAAAATAGAAAATGACTAAGGAGGGAGAGGCAGCTGTGGCGACTGGGGAAGAAGTCTGGATCTGGCTTTGTTACTTTCTGTGTGCGTGACCCTGTTTTTGGCTTCCTAATCTTTCCACTGTGAGGATATGGGAAGGAAATGGGTGACCTCTCAAGTCTTCTAGCTCTGACTTCCATGATTCTACAGTGCCAAGTGGAATGGGCATCCAAGGAGGAAGGGAGAGATCATTGTGGGCTTAGTTATCAGAAAGATCTTTCAGGTGGAGGGGGCATTTGAACCAGGCTTTAGAGTATAGAGAAGACTTCAAAGGGAGAGGAAGAGGACATTCTAGGCAGAGTGCTCAGGTGTCTCTGCCCTTGCCCATCTCTCCCTGTCCCTATGGGTGTAGGGATGGGTCTCTGTTTCCATGCCCCGCTGCATGTGGGAAGCTGGGATCACATACATATCTCCACGAAGGTGGAGGTATAGTGATTTCTATGGGCAATGCATGCATAAGACTGCAGGGATTGGCATTTATTTGTGGGTGCCCAGGCCAGCTTTCTCCCCCTCTGTCTCCCAGTCCTGGAGCAGTCCCAGAGTGTGTCCTCAGAAGTCCATTGCCTGTCTCCTGCAGCTCTCCCCAGGGCCTCTCTGCAGCCGTCTGCCCTTGTTTGATTCTGTTCATCCATAAATCATAGCAATGCAGAGATGAGAAGAAGCCCGGGAGCAGAGGCACTGCCCTGGCAAGGGGGTGGGGGGCTGTGGCTGGTAGCTTTCCCTTGAGGTGCCCTCTCCCTATGACTGTGGACCCCCAGGACTGCCTCCTGTACCTTCCCATTCCTCAGCACCTACCCCACCCCTCACTATCACCCAATAGCTGAGGTTTCTACTTTTAAATATTACTCCTTTTCTCAGACTCAGCACTCTCTTCTTACTGCTTTCCTCACTTGTGCTATCTCTGGATGTCCAGGATTCATCCTCTATGGATTATAGAATTATAGACCTAGAGCTAAAAAGAACCCTCCTCTTATTATACAGATGAAGAAACTGAGGCCCAAGGGGGTTAAACAATTTGTTCCAAGGTCAGGCAAATAGAAAGTATCACAAATAAAATGTGTAAGTTTCCATAGGATGAGAAAGGACCTAAGAGGCTAGTCCAGCTCCTTCCTTTGAACTGAGATCCAAAAAGAAGAGAATTGGACCAATGTCACTCAGCAAGCCAATGACAAAGTCTAGAACCTAAACTACTTCTTCTGGCTTTTAGTTCCAAGGTTCTTTCCACTGCATCACAGTTTCTGAGTTGTTTCCCAAGAAAAGGGCATGGGCTTGTACTGATCCTTCCACCCTCATCCAGTGGCCTGCCTCTCTCTGTTGGCTGTGACTCAGTGGTGGGCCAGGCTATCAGCTGGCCCTGCCTGTGCTGGTGAAACAGCTTGGTGCTAACTGGACCACGGGATGAAACACATGAACTCAGGTGGCCTCATTAGCTTTCATCAGCTGAGCCAACAGCCATGGCCCCGAGAGAGGGGGAAGCGACTCCTTTGAAATCACACCACAGTTCATAAGAGTTCTCTATCTTCCAGGCCAAGACACTTTCTCCTCCTCTCCTCCTTTCTCCTTCCTTCTCTTCCCCTCATCCCTCTTTTCTCCCTTCTCCTCTCCTCTGCTCCCTTCTCCACTCTCCTCTCTCCTATGCTCCCCTCTCCTTCCTTCTCCTATCCTCTTCTCCTCTCCTCCCTTCTCTCCTCTCCTCTTTTCTCTTCTCTCCTCTCCTCTCCTCTCCTCTCCTCTCCTCTCCTCTCCTCTCCTCTCCTCTCCTCTCCTCTTCTCTTCTCTCCAATCCTCTCCTCCCCTCCCCTCCCCTCTTCTTTCCTTTCATCTCTCTTCAACTCCATCAGTTTCCAGAATGTCTTCCCCTATGCCTCATTACCTCAGTCAAACATTTATTAGGCACCAACTTTAGCTACAGGTAAAAAGAATGAACCCATCTCTACTCTCAAGGAGATCTGTTTTTTTGTCACCCAAGCAAAAGAGACTTGGCCTCATTTAGAGAGGACTAGATTCAAACCCTGCTGTAGATACTTATTAGCTGTGATTCTAGAAAGGACTACAGCCCCTCTGAACCTCATCGCCAAATGAGGGTAATGATGGTGCTACCTTGAAGGAATGCTGTGAAGCTCCATCCAGCTCATATATGGGAAGTGCTTTGGAAACCCCAAAAGACTGTTAAAATGTGAACTGGCCCCCAATTCTCCAGACCAGTGGGGACCCACGATCACCTTGGAAAGTGAGAGTGGAGTCCAGTGTACAGTTTATGTTTCATCCTTGCCTTGAGGTTTTTAATAGCTTTTTGCATCCTGGACCCCTTGAATAGATGGGTAAAGCCCCTGGACTCCTCAGATATATTTTGATTACATATAAGAAGACACTCGGCCTTACAAAGAAAACCAATTATATTGAAATAAAGTTATCAAATGATGTTAAAAAAAGAAAAGAAAAGAAAACCAAGCAGGTTCCTTGACACCAATTTAAGAAGCCTTCCTTTGAGCCAATGGGAAGCCAGTCCCTGAAACTTTTCGAGTAAGAGAAGACTATGTTTGTCTTCTCTTGTCAAGAACATCTCTATGGCAGTTTCTGTAGGATGTATTGGAAGGAGGAAAGGTTTGGCTGCAGGGAGACCATTGGAGAAGCCATACCATTAAGATGGGGGCCATAGGATTTAGGTCCAGACAGGACTTTAGTGTTTATCCCCTTCAACCCCTTCTTTTTAAAGATGAGGAATCTAAGACCCAGACAGGTTGTCAATGAGGTGATGGTAAACATTTATTATGTTAAGATGAGGTGGTGTGGTGTCATGGAATAGGTTTATACTCTATTTCTGCCCTTTAATACATGTGTGCCCTTGGGTGGGGAATTCTTTCCCTCCCTCTCTGGGTGTCAGCATCCTCTTCTGTAGAATGATTTGGTCTCTGCAGTCACCTCCTGATGAGAACTTATGATTCAATGAGGGAGCCTCTACCCAGAAGAACTAGCTCCTGGATTCTTGGAAGTTTACCACCCAAGGGCCACACTCTGAGTGCTGGCAGGATCCCCTGCTTGGAATGCTTTGCCCACACAGTTTAGGGTTCCACTCACATGTGACTTCATGAAACTTTCCCTCTTCTTCATGTTGCTAATGTCTTCTCCTTCCAGGTTTACCCTTCATTGACTTTGCATGTGTGAATGTATGTGTGTGAGCATATACATGGTGTTTCTTCCCTTAGAAAATAAGGTTCTATTTCATTATTGTCTTTATATCTCCAGAACCTGGAGTACAGTATATATTTCATAAATGTTCACTAATAATTTGGTTATAAGAGAAGGATGACCAGAGAACCTAGTGGAGGCAGTCAGGCAAAGGACACATTTTGTTCTTTGGGGAAAGTTAAGACATTATCTTTAAATATGTGTATATGAGAGAGAGAGAGAGAGAGAGAGAGAGAGAGAGAGAGAGGCAGACTCAGAGAAACAAACAGAGATAGAAAGAGACACAGACAGACAGACACAGAAGCAGACAGAGATAGGGACACAGAGAGAGGTGGGGGGAGAGCAACAGAGCACAGGCATTTGGTCCCCCTGGCCCCCAGGACTGAGTCTTAAGCTGAAGCAGACAAGAGTGGGGAGGTGGGCATGTCCCAGAAAGAACTCCAGAAAGACTTCCCAGAAAGGCCTGCTGGAAGCAGAGGGAGCCAAGGAGGGATTAGAGGGAGGGAGAGGTGCTTTATAACCCAGGATAGTAGGAGGACTAGGAAGGGAAGAGAAGAGAGTTCCCTTACCTTGGGTGTGTGAATGGGGCGGGGGGGGGGGGGCAGGCAGACAAGACTGGCACCTAGAGAGGGGAAGGAAGAGGAAGACTTTGAGGTGCAAAAGGCAGAGGAGGAGAAAGGAGTAAGAAAGAGGAAGGAGGCTGCTAGGTCACAGTGAAGGGGAGAGGGGGTGGCTGCCTGGAAGCTTGGTGAGTAATGAGAAGCCACCTTGTTTTTAAAGAGGTTTCTGAGGTGGAAAACCCAGGACAAGGCTCAGGCAGCCCCCCTTCCCCCATACAGAGTGTTTTACAGGCTCCCTGTGGGGTGTCTGTTCCCCAGATCACCCTGGGGAGAGCTTGGAACCATGTGGGGTGTTGGAATTGCAGACCCAGTGCTAGAAAAGTATCTTCTCTACGGTCCTGAAATGCCCATAGCCTACTTCTGCCCCAGCCTGCCCTGCCCTCACTCAGCCATGCTTCTGGATTGCAGTCATGACTGCTTGCTGCTGGTTGCCCTATTTCTTATTGGGGTGAACAGGGAATTCCAAGGCTTGCCACCGAGCCAGGAGACCAGGCTTTTCCACCTCCTATGTTGTGCTTTGAGTAGGCTGCCCTGTCCCTTGATTCCCTGGTCTGAAGTGGTCCCTGGGGGATCTTGCCTTCCATCGAGGTCATACAGGCTCATAGAACCCCTTTAGACAAGGTCAAGAGAAGTCACCTGCTCAATCCACTCCTCAAGGCTGGGACCAGGCTTTGACTTCAGATCCAGTGTCCTTCCAGCACATGACCCCTTCCCCATGGAAAGCAATTTAGTTCACTCATCGTTGAGCCTCCTTAGCATGTGCTCTGGGAAAGCAGAGTTCCAGTTTTGCCTCAGACTCTAGCTGAGTGACCCTGGATAAATAATTTCATTTCATTTCTGTAAAATGAGGCTGATAACGAACCCTCCCAAGGCTGGTCCGAAGATCAAAGAACATTACACATAGAAAATAGTTTGCCACATCTTAAAGAGCTATTGTTGTGCTTCTTGTTGCTCTTGTTTTTGTTCTTGTTCTTTCTCCTCCCCTCCTCCTCCTCCCCCTCCTCCTCCCCCTCCTCCTCCTCCTCCTCCTCCTCCTCCCCCTCCTCCCCCTCCTCCTCCCCCTCCTCCCCTCTTCCTCCTGCTCCTCCTCCTCCTCCTCTTCCTTCTTCTCTTTCTTCTTATTTTTGTTATATCAACAAGCCAGAAAGCCAGCTTGGCTTATAGCAGGCCTGGAATTAGGAAAGACCTAGAAGGTTTTTTAATTGACAGTCCTTCCTTGGAAAAGACTAAAGAGAAGAGATAGGCAATGCTTATTGGATCAATGAATGAAATGTCCAGGGCAATATAGGCAATATTCTCCCCTCCCCCTCCCCTCCCCCCCTTCCACTCCCCCTTCTCCTTTCCCCTCCTTTCCCTTTCCCTCTGCTTTCCCTCCCCCTCCCCTTTCCCTCCTCCACTCCCTTCCTCACCTTAGCCTATTAACTTTCCTGTACTACATCTAGAGGCCTAGGTCCTGGGGTAGGCCCTGGATCTGCCACTCATTCCCTCTGTGCTATATGCCTCAGCTTCCTTTCCTGTAAAAGAAGGAAGTTGGGTTTACACATCTCTTTGGTCCCTTCTTGCTCTAAATCTGATCCCTTAGTCTTCTCTCTGCTGCCACCTCCTTGAGGACTCCCTCCCTGATTCCTTCCTCTGCATTTTTGGGGTCTCTTTCTTCCTCTCTCATACTTTCCACATTTATCAGGGAGGAAAAATTGGGGGGCGAGTGAACAGAAAGCTGAGGCTCTAACCACAGGAAGTGACTGGGAATTGTTGGGGGCAGAGCTCACGCATTTAATTCTCTTCTACCCATTGGAGCTTTGGTCCCAAACTTAAGGAATTAGCTAAATTTGCTCTCACAGTTACAGAGGGTAGAGCTGGGAGGCATCTTAGAGATCGTCTCATCCCACTGGCTCATCACAAAAATAATAAATGAGATCACTGGGCAGTGTACTTCTGAGATGGCTGCCCCTGAGTTCCAATTCTACCTCTGACCAGGCAGTACCAGTTTGTACCACTTGATCTCTCAAAAACCTTCCTTTCCTCCTCTGAAAAATGGGGATAATGATAATGCCTCCTTCTCAGGATTGTTGTGAGGATCAGCTGAGGTGTCAGGTAAAACAGCAGAGAGATGCTAGCTCTTATCATGATGTGAGGAGACTGAGTTCTCGAGAAATTAAATGACCATTACAACATGTCTGAAAAGTAGACCCATGCTCTTTCCCCATAAGTTTTGATCTGAGATTTGAACCTTGAACTTCCATCTATAAAGCTGCTTTCTCCCTTGCATCTCCCTGGCCAAGGGAAGCCCCAGTCCATCCTCTCAATTGAAAGATAGCTGGGGGTGGGGGTGGGGGGCTAGGTGGCACAGTAGATAAAGCACCAGCCCTGGAGTCAGGAGTACCTGGGTTCAAATCCGGCCTCAGACACTTAATAATTACCTAGCTGTGTGGCCTTGGGCAAGCCACTTAACCCCATTTGCCTTGCAAAAACCAAAAAAAAAAAAAAAAAGAAAAAGAAAAAGAGAAAAAAAGATAGCTGGAAGGATTCCCTGGTCTCTAGGGTGAAGCAGCCTGGTAGATGGCAAGGCCTCTTCTTTTGTATCATTTCCACCGATAAAATCAGATCATAATGTTGACCCTCTGTCTTCCCTCCTCTAGGGGCACCCTCCCGAGACGTCCTGCTAGTGTCCGCCATCATCACCATCAGCCTTAGCGTCACCATCGTCCTGTGTGGGATCTGTCAGTGGTGTCAGCGAAAATTGGTGAGTTGGCAGGGGAACTGGGCTTCAGGGTCCACGTTCAATGCCTCACTCTCTGAACCTCATCCTGAATCACCAAACTGGAACCCCTCGAAATACATTCCTGCTCTGCCTAGGCAGTCCCAGGGCCTTCAGGCATGTGTACACACCAACACTTCCATAGAGGCATGCTCACACTTGCCAGCTAATAATAATAATAGTAATAGTAATCATGGTAATAATAATAATAAGCTTTTATCTGAGATATAGGACATTGCAGTTGGTCAGTCAATAACATTTATTAAGCACCTACTATATATCTATTATATATCTATATGTATACATAGAAAGAGGGGGAAGAGAGACAGAGACAGAGAGACAGGCAGAGACAGAGAGAAAGAGAGAGACAGAGACAGACAAAGAGAAAGAGAGAGACAGACAGACAAAACAGAGAGACAGAGACAGAGGGAGACAGAGAAAGAGACAGACAAAACAGACAGAGAAACAGACACAGAGACAGAGAAAGAGCAAGAGACAGAGGGAGACAGACACACACACACACACACACACACACACACAGAGAGAGAGAGAGAGAGAGAGAGAGAGAGAGCTAGCTGTTACATACTAGGCAGGAGACAATCCTTGCTTCCGAGGAACTTCTAGTCTGGTGAGGGACAAGATGAAGCCACTGTGTCCAAACAAACTGGAGCTGGAATGAATTGCAGACCAACAAAGAAAGAGACAGTGCTTGCATTAAGAGGGATTAGGAAAGGCTTTCTCTGGAAGGAAGGCTTTTGAAGGGAGCCAGGCAGGGCTGGAGGAGACCAAGGGGAGCATTTCTTTGATTTAATCCTCACAATAGTCCTGTGAGGTGTGATTACTCCCATGTTACAGATGAGGACATGGAGACTCAGAGAAATATAACTTGAATATAATTATCACCCAGCTAATAAAAAAGAGGGAGGTAAGATTTGAATCTGGGTCTCTAGGGCCGACCAAGCAGGATAGCTTCTTTACTATTAGCAGACACTCTGACAGAGAATTCAGGCCACATCATACCCTAGGACTGATGGGAAGGGGAGGGGGCTGGGAGCTGCTGTGTCTTGCAGGGGAAGGGGGGAGGTTCCTGGAAGGGGGGGTTCTGAGACCCGGCCTGCCATTGGTGTAACCAGGAACCCCAACCCGCTGGAGCCCCCGGCATATCCATCCTGGCTCCACAGTTTGTACAAGCACAAACGGCTTCTTTTCATTTTTAACGAAGGCTGGGGAATTAACAAGCAGGATTAGGCCATCAATAAGTAACGAAGCCTGTCAGGAGAGGCATTAATCACCCCAGGAGAACAGAAGAGACAGGAGACAGAAGGAGGGAGGCAGGCAGGGTGTTCGGACTACCCAGCTGCCAGCCCTGCCCCACCCACTGGCCCAGCTCCCATCCTTCCTCCAGAAGCCTCCCCCAGCCCTGGCAGTAGCTCTGGGGAGGGAGGAGATGGTTGGGAGGGCATGGTCTGCCAGGGCGGGGCACTTCTGGACAAGCTCCCAAGGGGCTTCCATTACTGAGGTGGGGGTCCCACCTTGATAACTTTATTTCTAGAAACCTGGATTCTCTGTGGCCTGGACAGAGAGATGGGGAGAAACCTACCCTCCAGTACTCTAGATTTGAGGGCACCTTCCTTCCCACCTTCATCCCCTTGGGGAAGACAATTCATCTCACTTCACTGTTATTTATTCATTCATCTTTCTATCCATCATCCATCTATCATCCATCTATCTATCTATCTATCTATCTATCCATCTATCCATCTATCCATCATCTAGCTATCAATCATCTCTCTCTCTCTCTCTCTCTCTCTCTCTCTCTCTCTCTCTATCTATCTCTATCTCTATCTCTATCTCTCTATCTATCTATCTATCTATCGAAGGGGTTACTCACTGAGAGGTGGCTTTTTCAAGTCAATACAGTAAGTTGAAAGCCAGAAAGACTTGAGTCAAATCCTGCCTAAGACATGTACAAGCTGTGGCATTCCTTAACCTCTCTCATCTAACCTCAGTTTCCTCATTTGCAAATGGGGATAATGATAGCCCCTAACTCATAGAGCTGTTGCAAGGACTAAGGGAAATAAAACATGTGAAGTGTATTTAAAATCTTAAAATGATTCCTCTTATTAAAAGTTGCAGGATGATGGAAGCATACTATTTTTCACTTTCTGTATTTTTTTCATGATTTCTTTGGAATTCAAAAAAACTTGTTAAAATTGTCTTCATAAGTAATTGAAAAAAGACTATTTTTTAAAAGTTGCTGAACGAGGACTGGTCTGCATTGGTAGATGGAGTTCCCACCTTAGCTTAGTTGAATAGATGCTTAATTAAGGTTTATGAAATCAAGTCCTTGAATCGAATTATAGAGAGCTTCCCCCAGCTGGGAAATGATGGGTCCAAGTCCCTCTCTGCTGGGTGCTGAATGTTGGGGAGGTAGAGACCAAGCACTATATATAGTACTGCCCTCAAGGAGCTCAGATTGTTCATGACTTGGGGAGGTTCACAGGAGAGATATGGGTGTCATGGGTGGGGGATGTAAGGCAGCTAGTTTGGATGGGCTGGAGATGGTATGAGAGGGAGGAGAAGCATCTGGATAGAGCATAGGACTTAGGGAGAAGCCTTGGGAGCCCCAACTCTGCCCACCCTGCTCTCCCCCCACCACCTTCCATGGCCAGAAAGGCAAGTAGAAGTGACGCTTCCTTAATGGTGTCTGGTGCACACAGGAGGCATTTCATAAATTCTTGTTATCTTGACTAAATTAGTAAATTCCTTTAAAGAGGGGGAGCCAAGCAGTCAGCAAAAATCAGAGAACTGGACTTCTCTTGGGCAGCTGCTAGGACACTGTCTAGGCCCACTGAGTGTTTAGAACCACCCTTGTTTATAGGGCTGACTGTGTGTGTGTGTGTCTGTGTGTCTGTCTTTGTATTTGTGTGTGTCTGTGTCTTTGTGTGACTGTGTGTCTGTCTTTGTGTCTGTGTATATCTGTGTGTGACTGTGTGTGTCTCTTTGTGTCTGTGTGTGACTGTATCTGTGTGTCTGTCTTTGTATCTGTCTTTGTGTCTGTGTGTATCTGTGTGTGACTGTGTGTGTGTCTCTTTGTGTCTGTATGTGACTGTGTCTGTCTGTCTTTGTGTCTGTGTGTGACTATGTGTGTGACTCTGTGTCTATGTGTGGCTATGTGTCTGTCTTTGGGTCTGTGTGTGTCTGTCTTTGTGTCTGTGTGTCTGTCTTTGGGTATGTGTGTGTCTGTCTTTGTATCTGTGTGACTATCTGTGTCTTTGTGTGACTGTGTGTCTGTCTTTGTGTCTGTCCGTCTTTGTGTCTGTGTGTATCTGTGTGTGACTATGTGTGTAACTCTTTGTGTCTATGTGTGACTGTGTGTCTTTGAGTCTGTATGTATCTGTCTTTGTGTCTGTGTGTATCTGTGTGTGACTATGTGTGTGTCTCTTTGTGTATGTGTGTGACTGTGTATCTGTGTGTCTGTCTTTATATCTGCCTGTCTTTGTGTCTGTGTGTATCTGTGTGTGACTATGTGTGTGTGTCTTTGTGTCTGTGTGTGACTGTGTCTGTTTGTCTTTGTGTCTGTGTGTGACTATGTGTGTGACTCTGTGTCTATGTGTGACTGTGTGTCTGTCTTTGGGTCTGTGTGTGTGTGTCTGTCTTTGTGTCTGTGTATATCTGTGTGACTGTGTGTCTGTCTTTGTATCTGTGTGACTATCTGTGTCTTTGTGTGACTGTGTGTCTGTCTTTGTGTATGTCTGTCTTTGTGTCTGTGTGTATCTGTGTGTGACTATGTGTGTGACTCTTTGTGTCTATGTGTGACTGTGTGTCTTTGGATCTGTGTGTGTCTGCCTGTCTTTGTGTCCATGTGTGTCTGTGTGTGACTCTGTGTGTGTCTATGTGTGACTGTGTGTCTGTCTTTGTGTCTGTGTATCTCTGTGTGTCTGTCTTTGTGTCTATGTGTTTCTTTGTGTCTATGTGTGACTGTGTGTCTTTGTATCTGTGTGTGTCTGTCTTTGTGTCTATGTGTATCTGTGCGTGACCATGTGTGTGTCTCTTTGTGTCTGTCTGTGTCTTTGTGTCTGTGTATCTGTGTGTGACTATGTGTCTCTTTGTGTCTGTGTGTCTGTCTTTGTTTCTTTGTGTGACTGTGTATGCACCTTTGTAGCTGTGTGTGACTGTGTATCTATCTTTGTGTGTGTGTCTGTGTGTGACTATGTGTGTCTTCTTTGTTTGTGTCAGTTGTGTGTGTGTGTGTCGCCTCTGTGTGTTGTTGTGGAGGGCTCTCTCCTGCTGTGACCCAGGCCAGGATGGGCAAACAGATGCTGAGCTGACCCCCCGGCTGCCCCTTGGCTGGCCCGAAGCCTGCAGTCTCTGCCCGGGGCCAAACCTTGGCTGTCATTAAAGGCCTCCAGGCTGACTGGGTCCCCAGAGGCAGAGGTGACAAGCAGGACAGGCTGGCGCCTGGTGGCCAGGGAAGGTGAGAAGGACAGGCGGCCCTTCCATCCATCTGGGGCCTGCAAGCCGGATGGAGGGGCGGGAGGGGGCCAGGAGCCTGGGCTACTTAAGTGGGTATCAAAGGATGCCAAACCACAGAGCAGCGTTCAGGTCTTTGGTCAAGGCTGGTCCTTCTTCCCCTCCTGGGAAACTTGGAAGCCATTGTGTTTCATTGTGTTCTGTCCACCTACACACACACACACACACACACACACACACACACACACACACACAAACTGACACATACTCACACACTCACATATACAAACACACAGCCCCTCACACAAACACACTTACATATACACACACAAACTGACACATACACTCACATACACACACAGCCCCCCACAAACACACAAACTAACACACTCACACATACTTGCATACTCACATACACAAACACACTTACATACAAACACACTCACATACTCACACACTCACATACAGAAACACACACACACATACACATACACACAAACTGACACTCACATATACACAAACACACAGCTACCCCCCACACACTTACATTCACATACACACAAACTGACATACACACACACACACAACCCCCACACACCCGATGCCTTCCCCTCTCTCTCTCTCAGCAGGCCCCCAGACCCCTCTTCTGTTCCACTCTGGCTCAGAGCCCTTGGGCCTCATCTGTCTGCCTTCTTTCCCTTGGCGGCCTTGAGCTCCCACCCCCCCCCCCACCCCCAGACTCCTGGGTTGCCCATCCCCTCAGCAAGAATGACGTGCCAGCCCCGTGCTTGCAGATCCCATTTCCTAACATTAATAACTTCCTTAATCTCTAGCCGGCTTTTTCCAGTTCAGTTCAGTCAACCCCCCCTTGCCGACTCTTGGAAGCAGGCGGGGGTGTAAGGGGAGGGGATGGTTAGCTGTTTCAGAGCTCTTTGATGTCGGCTGGGCCAGGTCGAGGTCCCCTTGGTGTTTTCCTCCTGGTTTTGCCCCTTTCCCCTTCCCTGTTTCTCTCCAGATCAGTTCTTGAACCATCCTCTGCCCTTGTATCTTATATCCCCTGCCCCACCAATAGGGCCCAGCAGGAGTCCTCTGAGCTGGGGGTTGAAAAGGAGAAATCCTTGAGAGGACAGGACAGTTGTGTGACCCTGGGGGGTTCTGGATGGATCTTAGACAGAAGTCTAAGTCTGAGTCACCAACTTTTTTGGTAAAGAGGTTCATAGGAACACTGCTGGCAGACCATGAACTAGAGGATGTTCATGGTCCTTGGAGGAAAGGGGAAATCTCTGGGACCCTCAATTTAGAGCAGCGACAGACCTCAGAGGTCGCCTAGTCCAACCCCTTCATTTTATAGATCAGGGTCCAAGGAGGCCCAGGAGAAGCGGCATGGTCAAGGTGACCTGAGTAATATCTAGCAAGGGCCAATGCCCTTCTTTCCCTAAGGGACCTTGACTCCTATCCACAAGACTCCTGGATTACCCATCCCACATGAGTGTTGACTGAATATGGAAGGTTCTTGTTGATAGTTCCCAGCCCAGAAGTCTCCAAAGACCTTTGGGGGGGGGGGAGGGAGAGGCTGATAGCCTGCGGTTGGGAGGGGGAAGTCCATAGAATGACTTTTGACCTTTGATCTAACATGGAACAGATGACTTAAGGGTTTCAGATGTAGGGACCAAGGCCTGTTCTCTTTGGCTACAAGGTCTGAGATGCTAGGTTGCTATAGGGCAGTCAGACCACCATTTGGGAACCTCAGAATCTCATTGCTGAATGGGACATCTGAGGACATCTCCCTGGGTCCATAGTAAGTCCTTAATAAATATTTTTTTCATTCATTCATCTGGTGAGTCTAACCTGTATAAGAACAGGAATTTCTATCCGTCCCCTACTTACAACCTGAGTGGGTAAGTAGCTTTTTGGTTTCTGCTTGGAGAGAGCCCTCCAGCGATGAGAGAGTTCGTTTCTGATGAGATATGTGGGCCAACTTCAAGAGCTGGGTCTGGATTTTGAGGAATAACATGACAGGATTAGAAATTTGCTAGACGTGGAGTCAGAAGTGCCAGGTTCAAATCCTAATGTAACACCACGTTACCTCTGTGATCTGGGCAGCTCATAGTCTTCTCTAATGGGCTGGTAGTTTTGCCTCATGAGTCCCAGATTAGTTGATGAGAGGCTAAAGCAAGAGAAGGGAGGGCCAGAAAGGGACTGATCAGATTGAAAACTGTAAATTCCTAATCATTAGAGTTGTCCCCGCATGGAATGGGTGACCTCAGAGGGGAATGGGCCCTCCAGTCCCAAAAGTCTCAAAGGGGATCTTGATGAGGGCACTTGGCCAGGGAGGGATTGGCCTAAATGACCTCTGAGGTCTCCAGGCCTCTTTAGCTGACCATGAGGGCAATTGCCTCTGGGTTTAAGGTCTCTGGGATCTCATTCAGGCAGGGCTCCTGAGCTGTGTTTCTTTTGGGTCCAGAGAACAGGAAGGGCCCTTCGAACAGCAAACATCCAGCCTGGGGGTCCTTTAGCACTCAGAATTTCAGGCCCCGCAGGGATCTCCCGACATACAATGTTAAAGCATTGCACGAGACCTCAGAAACCTATTAAGCTTCCAATTTTAGGGCTGCTTCAGGTCCAACCTATTCTGGGCAGAGTCAGACTCAGGAAATGCAAGGGGCCCATGTGGAGCCGAGACTGGGGAGAGGGGCCAGGGAGGCCCTCCCTCCTCATACACATTTCAGGTGTCCCAACCACTGCTGAAGGGCACATCCACCGAGCATCTTTTGTTTTCCTTTGGGGAAGATGGGATAATTGGGTGTTGTGGGGCCAGTGTTGGTGCATAGTATGAGATGTTGGGAAAGTGTATGTGTTGGGGGGGGGTGCTGGAAGGCTGGGATACTTAGAATCAGCAGCTGGTGCTCCGAGGATGGGGGCACTTCAGGGCAATGACAGAATCACATCAGCCAAGACAAAATCTACTGTAGCAGCAGAGGAGCCCCAGCTTCTCCCCAATTCTGCTGTCTGGCATCAGGAAGTCTGTGGGGCTCAGGCCCCCCAAGTTGACATCAGCTGGACCTTCTGATCCTGCAGGGAGGTTCCTGGGCCTCTGGGCTCCAGGCCTCCGCCTCAGTGGTTGGGAGGAGAGGAAAGAGACAATGACTGGTTCTGGGCCAGCAGGGTGGCCTGGGCTCAGCCCATCATTGTCATCGGTATGCGTGTGGGGTACTAGATGGCCGAGAGGAATGTTAATGGCACTGGGCTCCGCAGGAAGCTATATTTAGAAACCCAAACTAAGAAGGTGAATAGAACTCACCTTCGTCTGATGCAGGTTCCTCCTCGACTGCTGCTGCAGCCCAGTCCTGGTGTTTGCTCCCCCTCCCTACCAAGCCTGGCCAGGGACCCTTTGCCCTGCCGTCAGTGGATGGCACCCTCCTCCATTACCCCCTCCTGGCCTGCTAGGGGTGTTGTAAGGACAAGAAGACTGGACCTGGAATCAGAGAAAAGGGAGTTGAACGTTGGATCTGCTAGCTTGTTTTTCTTTGTGACCTTGGGCAAGTCACTTCTCCCTGAGCCTCAGTTTCTTCATTTGTAAAATTTGACCGAATGGGATCCAAAGTTCTACCAAGTGGCAAATCCTCTGTAAATTCCAAAATGTGTCTTCTGGAAGGCTGGACCTTCTCTGTATCCATGGGAGGGTCTTTGGTAGGGACCCTTCCTCTCACAAAGAAGGAGCTGGATATTAAGATATGTGCCCCCATCTTTTACTCCACAAATTCATGTAATAGAGTGGAAAGGACCCTGAGTTTGAGGTCAGAAAGTCTGAAGCTCAGCCCTGCTATTTGCTCTCTCTGTCATCTTGGGCAAGCTGCTTCTTGAAATCACCTGACCTCTCGAGATTTCAGATTCCTGAACCAGTGTTGGACTGAATATTGTAGAATAATAGTTAAAAATGACCTTGGAGGTCACCAAGACCCTCCTCATTTTATATAAAGAGAAACTGAGGCACAAGGAAGTGAAGTGATTTTTTTAAGATCACAAAGGTCTCTTCCAGGTCTAAATCCATGGTGCTCTTTGGGCCTCAATTTCCTTATCTGTAAAATGAAGTTGAACTAGATAAAATCTCAATTTCCTTAGCAATAAGCACTGCATGTTTTCATTCCCTTTAGAATTCTAAGGTCTTTGGTTCGGGGCATTACGTCCTGGGGCCATAAGGGTAGGCTTTGGCCAGAGTGGTGGCCGGGCCATGATTCCTGCCCAGGGCAGTGGTTGGTCATCCCATAGTTAGTTGAAAGCAAATAGCCCTCTCCTTTCCCTGCCCCAGCTGCTCACGTCATGGGGTCCCTGCCAGCCCTGTGGGGCTGCTGCCCACGCCATCTGGGGGCGGTGACGTGGGCAGTGTGACGTGGCTGGTCCGGGCACCAGAGAGCCGTCTGTCCATGGAGAGTGGAGCTGTGTATCTGGGAGCCTGGCCAGGACCCTGGGGGATGGGAGTACAGATTTGGGCCTGGGAGCAGAGCCAACCTGCCATCCAAAGGAGCACAGGATTTCAAGGTAGAGGATCTGAGTTCGAGCCCCTGAACTATGTTTTATCATTGGGACCACAATGGGAGGACAAATCCTAATCACAGTGTACTGGAGCTGGAAGATATCCCAGGCCATCTGGAATAATCTGAAGAAGTGATCCCCCAATCAAGTGGTCATCGAGCCTCTTCATGAACACCTCCAGTGACAGGGAGCTCATTACCATCCCCCCATCCTACTTTTCAATAAGTTGTTAAAGGGACTGCTAGGTGGTACAGTGGACAGAGCACCCACCCAGGAGTCAGTAGGACCTGAGTTCAAATGTAGCCTCAGACACTTAATGCTTACTTAGCTTACTTAGCTTACTTAGCTAAGTGACCTTGGGCAAGTCACTTAGCCCCATTGCCTTGCAAGATACAAAATAAAAAGTCATTGCTAAGAAAGTCTTCTGGATCTTACTTTCTTCCTCTGTAAAACTGGGGAGATTGAATGAGGTAATATCAGCCCCCTTTTAGCTCCAAAAGCTGTTACAAGCATTGACAGGTAAGGTAACCAGGGTCCACACAGGGGATGCTCTTTCAAGGTCACATGGGGAGTATCAGAGGTTGTTGAACCCTGGTTTCCTTGACTCCAGTGAATGCAGGTCTCTTTTTCCTGTGTTATCCATCTTCCTGGGGACAGACCTGGTGACTGATGAGTTGTGAAGAGTGAAGTGCAGCCTCTGTCCTTGAGTTTTGTTCTGGCCAGGGAGGGGACACCATAGCTGGGAGGATTTGGCTTTGAATTCTGAGGTGGTTTCTGGCTTCACATTCTCAAAGCCCCCAAGATTTGGTGATTGTGAAGTCCTATCTCTCACTCCCTGTGCCTTCAGAAACTTTCACATTGCAAGTGCTCAGAAAAATGCAGTTACCTTGAGTTAAGTTGAACTGGGGTCTCCCTCCCTCAGCTAAGATCTCAGCCCATCTGAGGCTTAGTAGATGAGTCCTAGCCAGTTGTGGGAGTGAAGGGACTAGCCCAAGGTCACAGAGACCCCAGCAAAGGGAAATTTGAACTCAAGATTTCCCTACTCCATTGGCATCCTTCTGCCCATTGTATCTCCCTGCTTCTGGTGACATGGAAATGACCACGTTCAGTAGCCTGTCAGGGAAACCCGAACCAGCCTGGACAGATGGTGCTTCCTGACTGGCAGGAGGGGCTTGAATTCTGTTCTAGACATTTACTGCATGTGTGATCCTGGGCAGGTCACTGAAACTCTTCACCTCAGTTTCCCTCTCTGTAAAATAAGAGCTTCGTGGCCCCTAAGGGCCCTTCTGCTTATAGATGGAGGATGCCCATTTGGGTGACACTTCTCTTCTCTCCACAGGGCAAACGCTACAAGAATTCCCTAGAGACGGTGGGCACCCCAGACTCTGGGCGTGGGCGCAGTGAGAAGAAAGCTATCAAGTAGGTGCCTGGGGGAGTGCGGGGTGGGCCAAAGAGGCTGGTGGGGCAGGGGCGCCGAGGCAGCGGCCACGAGGTGAGAGGAGCCCCCACAGCTCTCCTTCCACCGCCCTCCCCTTCTTACATCCCCCGGCCACACACAGAGGTCCCCCCCCCCCCCCAAAGCTGCCAGGACATCTGAGCATCCCCTGGCCAGTCTCGTCTGGACACGCCCCCTCCCCTTCTCTCCACCCACAGCCACGCCCTCCCTCGGCCCCGCCCAGAGACACACCCCCTCACCCTTATCCTGGTCCCGAACCCACCTCCTGCAGACACTGCCCTTTCCACCATGTCCACCACCCCCTCCCAGCATCCATCCCACCCCAGCCTCCTGCACATACACGTGGCTGCCCCTGGTCTCAACAGTGCCGTTGCATAATAGAAAGAGGAGGATTTGAAGTCGGGGGCCTGGGGTCAAACCTTAGCCCTGCCACTCACCAGATGGTGGCTGACTGATTGGTCTGGACCTGGATTTCCTCATCTCCACAGTGGAGATGACCTCATTACCTTCCTCATGCACTCCGCAGGCTTGCTGGACACCGTGGCTGCTGGTCAAACCTGGGGGAGACCTTCCTCTCCCTATGGCTGGCCTGATGCTTAGGGGAGGGGGGAGATGGAGAAGCTACTTGGGATTTTTCCTCCCCTCCCAAGACTCTCCCACTTCCCTTCCCCATCGCTCCAAAATCTGGAGCTTTCCTACTTTTGAACTTGGCTAGAGGTCTGTGGCCAGATCTTAACCTGCAGAATGCCCAGACCCAACCCAATACCGTAGGACTGATTTGAGGGGCATGTCTGTCCTCCTCCAATCTGGTCCATAGGAGAGGAACCTGGGGGCCCTGGGTGCTAGCCCAACCTCACCCCAGTTTGAGAATCAGAAAACTCAGTCCCTTCCCTGTGTCATCTCCAGAGATTCCTGGTCCAGTGGGTAGTGTTGCAAGAGTGCCCCTCTCCCTCCCCCAGCTGGCTTCCTCCCACTCTATCCTCCCGCATAGAAGCTGCCAGCTGGAGACCCGGGGGCCCCAGGTTGGAGGGAAGAGCTCAGAGAGCCAGCTTCCCACCAAGAGGCTGGTACTGGATCTGATCATTACTAACTTACTTCTGCTCCTGTCTACCCACATCATTTCCCACATGATCTTGTCCTCTATTTACTATAAGTCCCCCCTTTTCCTTCCTTCCCCTCCTTTTTCTCACCTCTCCTTCTTCCCCTCACCCCCTCCATCTTTTCTATCTTCCTTTCTCTCCTCCTTCCCTTCTGCCTCTCCTCTCCCTTCCTCCCCACCAATTTCTTCTCTGCCTCCTACCATCCCTTTCCATCCTTCCCTGGTCCCTTTTCTCCTCCTTCTCACCCCTTCCCTCTCCTTCCATACTCAGGTCTGTCTCCAGGCCTAGACTTCACTGAAGCCAAGGAGGAGCAGGGTGAGGGATGAGAGGAGAGAGGGAGGCCTCAGCACCCCGAGAGGTAACCACAGGTCTTTGAAGCTGTCCTGTGCTCTACTGGGCTGCCTCTCCGAGTCAGGGCTGGAAACTCAAGTATCCATAGCTGGGATACTGACCCAAGAGGCCCTGGGCTTTCCCATGTGGGACTAGCTGGTCTCAGGGGCTCCTGAATACTCTTTTGAAATTACTCCCCAAGATTGCCCAACCCCCTTCCCCCAAAGGAACCTACAGGAGAGCTATGGGCAAGAGTCCCATTTCTAGGATGATCAGAATCCATTTCCCAGGTACCAGGGCTGAAACTGGAAAAGGCTCTCAGTTCTAGGAAGAATGCTTTGTCGTTCATCAATGGGGAAAAGAAAGGCAACTCTGGTCATACTAGACTTGAGTGTGGGTCCCCTGAATCCAGGCATGAAACAGGCAGGCTTTGTCTTGTACCTGTGTGACCTGGATCTCCCTTCTCAGACGTAGAATCCAAAAACAACAAACCCTCTTGGAGGCCTTTGTACTTTGAGCCCCCAGACTCCATCCTCACCCACCCTTTCCAGCAGGCTTTGAAGATCATTCTCTGAGGTGATCTAGTCTCCCTTCCTCAATGCCCCTTTCATGGGGAGTGGGGCCCAAGGTTCAATCCAGGGGGTTCAGGGAGGGGGGAGCAAGTTGTGAGCACCCATGCTGATGAGACTGGGATGGGGCGGGAAGAGTGCAGCAGAAGGGGAGTCATCTCTCCGAGAGGTGACAGGGCTGGGATCTCCCTCAGAGAGGTTCATTTGGGGTAAGATGCCTCATTTGAAAATACACTGGTCTAGATTTTTCCCTTTTCAGGATGGGCTTACTCAGGGTCCTTGAGATTAGGGACTCTGGAAAGTAAGATCCGGGGTCTTCACCATGAGTTCTGTCCTGGTCTGTGGTCAGTGGGGAGCCGGGTCTACGATTCAGGACCATGGACAGTCCCAGACAGTACCTCGAGGGTGGAGGAGGCAGTTGGCTCTAATACGATACAAGACTTGGTGGGGACGCATTTCAATGTGCCATGGTCTGTGTGGGGGGAGGGCAGTGGGGGTGGGGAGATGGGAGTACCCAATCTAGAGGGGCCTTCACTGTGGCCTGCCTCCCTTCCCCAACGTTACCAAGAAAGTACAAGACTCCTCTGTTCTTGCCCAGGAGCTTGTGGTGTAGGATCCTACCCCAAGGGCTGATTCTAGGATTCCCTTCCCTATTCCCCCACCTTCATTGGATCTATGCCCCTTAAATTCTCTCTGCCCTGTCCTACCCCAGATCAAATGGATTTCTCTCCCAAAACCTGAGAGGAAAGAGCTGAGCTTTTGATTCCCCTTTCCTGACCCCTAAAGGGCTTGGGTCCTTGGCAAAAATAAAAAGGAGTGACCATGTTCTGGACTTCTGTGATCGTTGACTTTCAAAGGAGACCCTAGGAGGGTGGAGATGAAGCCCCTTCTCCCTTGTTTCTTATTGTTTGCATCTTTCTCAGAGAAAGTCACATGGAGTAGCAGGGTCCCTGCTTTAGAGATCAGAAAACCTGGGTTCATATCCCAGCTCTGGAGTTGAACAAGGTCTTAAAGGTTTCTCCTGGACCTGAAGTCCTTTGATCCCATGAAGATCCTCTCCAGTCCTGCCTTTTTTGCCTTCATTCCCCCACCCCCAAACAAGGCCTCCTTAAAGAAGGCAACACAGTCATTTGTCCTGGACCCCCTCGGCCCCACTGATCCCTTGTGGGGAGCATGACTACCTGGCCCTAAATCCTGCTCTGACATTCTAGTGCCCCATCTCCCCCTCCTCAAGACTTGGGCTCTTCCCCCTTATAACCCAGTTTTGTTCTTGCCCTTTTCAGTGGAACTTTTTGGTCATGTAGGACCTTAGCCTGAGTGGGGATTGGGGTACCCTCTGCCCCTGCCCTACCTTCAGCTCTTGCTGAGGATGAGAGCTGGGCCCTTCTTGTCCTGTCTCACTATGGTGATCAGTGAAGTACCCTTGAGGTTGGCAGGAGTAATCTGTCAGTATCTGACCCTTGAGGTGGGAATAGGGAGACAAATTCCCTCTGAATCGTCCTCTGACATAAGTATAGTAGGTGCCAGAGTGCTTGACCTTCCTTTGCCTTTCCCAGAAAGCTGCTAGAGGCCCATGCCAAGGCAAAAGGCCTTGGAAGGGGGAGGGGAAGGCTGGCATGGGCCCCTTGGTTCTCAGCCTCCTTGAATTCCAGAACATATTTCCCCCTGGCTGCCAATCCTAAAGAGATAGGGAAGTTACTGGGAACCAGAAGGGGCTTGAGTTCATAGGAAGAGGCAGAAGAGGAACTGGAATCTCCAAAAATAACATTTATTAACTAATATTTATTAAACACCTCCTGTATGCAAAATCCTGAGTATATGAACCAAGAATGAAGGGAATTCCTTCTGGGGAGGATGAGATGGACCCACTTCAGAAGGGATAGAGGGAGGAAGAAGAATTCTCTTCTGGGGGGGGGGGGAGAGGGGGAATCCTTGGGAAGGAGAGAATTGACCAGCTTAAGGTGACAAATGTGCTGGGAGAAGTCGTGGCCTTGAAATCAGAAGGTCTGGGTTCGATGCTGACCCTAACTTAGAACCTGTATGACCTTGCCTGTGTAACTTCCCCCTTCCTCTGTAAAATGAGATGAGTTGAACTAGCTGAATTCTGAGGCTCTGTCAACTCTAACCCCAAGCTCCTGAGACAGTTGTACCCCTTCTCCAGGGAAGGAGAACCCTCTGAGAAGAGGACAGGAGCAGTTTTTTCTAGGGAACTCCCCCCATCCCTCCCCAGTCTGGCAGCCCAAGAGATGACCCTGCTGTCCAGGGTTTTCTGCTCTCTCTCTCTCTCTCTCTCTCTCTCTCTCTCTCTCTCTCTCTCTCTCTCTCTCTCTGTCTCCCACCAGCTTCCAAAGGTGTGGGGCAGCCGCTGCTCGTCTACCGAGCTGCCCACCTGCCCGGCTGCGGCTCTTTGCCCAGCACCTCCCTCCTTTCCATACGCCTGTGTGTTGGCGAGCGTGTCTGATGGTGTGTGAGTGTGGTGTGTATGCAGGTGGGGGCCTTTCTTCCACAGGAGCCCACTCCCTCCCTGGCCCCCCGGCCAGCCCATAGTGCCCTCCATTTCTGGCCCATCTCACACCTCCCGGGGCCACTAGGGACTCGGCTCCTCTTCATTCTTCCCCTAGCAGGACTACGGATTTTTGCTTCTTGTATCTCCCTGTTTTCTTCCCTCTCTCTTTGCCCCTCTAGTGATGTAGACAGAGAATTTTGGAATAACAATGAGAGCACAGTGCAGCAGAAATGGAGCTCCTACCCTCCCAAGGAGTTTATTCTAAACATTTCACCCTACGCCCCTTATGGCGATCCACGACTGTCCCTCAAGTGAGTTTCTTTACCTGATTTGATATGTACTGAGTATATGCGCACTCCTGTCCCCCTGTCCCCCTCCTCCTCCCCTTCTCCTCTTCCTCCCCTTCCCCACCCGCTCCCGTCCACCCCATGGACAGTCTTGCCATGGAGACGAGCAACCCCTCCTGCCTCCTCTCCCTCCACCCTTCTGGCCTCCCCTTGCCTGCCTCCCTCCCTCCCCCAGGGCCAGTTACTTAGGAGAGGCCACTCCATCAGCAGCCCTGACCCCTAGCCCCTCTCCACCCCACCCCTGTGGCCCACCTCTGTCCCTTTCTCCAAAGTCAGGACGGGGTTGCCCGTTTTGGCCTCTCCCTTCTCGGCGTTGTGGCTCTGCCTTTGTTTCTCTTCCTGCTGGTGTGTTGTTGCTGCTGCCGCTGCTGCCGCTGTTGCCGCCGCTGCTGCCGCTCCTGCTGCTGCTGCTGCTGTTGGTTGGTGGTCGGTGGTCAGAGGTCGGTGGTTGGTGGCTGGTGGCGGTGGTGATTGATGGTGAAGCTCTCTCACTAACTTAGCTCTCTCTTTCTCCCTGCCTTGGGGCCTCCTCTCCTGGACAGCCCGCTCCTCCGTCGTTAACCCTTCGTTGTCCTGTGGGATAGAGTTGGAGGCGGCTGCCCTCCCCCCATCCCCGAGGCCCCCCACTGCACCAGGCGGTGAGGAGGGCCCCCCTCCATTGTCGTGGTGCGTTGTTCTCTCCCCCCACCCTCCAAGCCCTCTCTCCTCTCTGCAGGCTCAGTTGACCCATTTGCAGTGCTGATGTCTCTCTCTCTCTCTCTCTCTGTCTCTGTCTCTTGTCTGTCTGTCTCTCTCCTCCTCTCTCTCTGTCTCTCTCTTCCTTTTATCTGTTTTTTGTTTTCCTCCTCCTCCCCCCTCCCCATGTATGGTCTGCTCTCCCCTCCCCCCCGGCACTGCCTGGCACTCCTCCGGCCCGGCCGCCCGGGCTTCAGTGGCACCCTCCTAGCAAGCGCCAAAGTGGCCGCTGCGGCCGGGCTGGCGGTGGAACGGGAAGGCCGGCCAGGGGAGAAGCAGGCGCCACCTCCACCACTGCCCACAGAGGACACCATGAGGAGCAGCGTGTCTGCCCACAGCGAGCCCAGCAATGGCAAGGCGGGGAGAGGCCGTTGGCACACTGTGCAGAGCCATCTCGCCACAGGGAAGCTCAGCCGGTCCAAGTGAGTGAGAGCGTACCGTGGCCGGAGCCAGCCACGCCGGGGTGGATGTGGTGGCCTCAGGGGCACCCGGTGTCGGCCCCCCGTCCTTGGCTCTTGGGTCATTCCATCCTCGGCCCTGGGGCTAGCCCATTGTCGATCACAACTAAGCTCTTCCATCCTTAGCCACCGGACATTCACCCTGTCCCATTTTGCCATCTGGCTGCTGCCCCTTTCTTCCTGTTCCCATCAGACACTGGTCTCTCTCTCTTTTACCAGTTCATCCCATTTCTGGCCTTAGGGCAACCTCATTCCAGACTTTGGGGCTCCCCATTTCAGCCTTTGGCTCATTGTATTTTGGGTATTTGGCCTGTTGGCCATATCCATTGGACCATCCCATCTCTGGTGGCTAGGCTGTCCCATTCTCTGCCATTGTTTGATCCCATATACATTAGCATCCAAGCCTTCCCATATGAGGTCATCCTATTCTTTTCCTCTTGGTGGTTGAAGCATTCCATTTTCTACCATTGAGTTAATTCCATCAGCTTGTCCCCATTCTTGATTGTACCATCATGCTGTCTGCTACCAAAGCTTTTCTGAGCTCAGCAGCTGGGCTGTTCCCCTTGGTTGGTTCATTCTCATCTCAACCATTCCCATTGGCTGTCTCAGTCTTGGTCAGTGAGCTGTCCTTGTGTTCATCCGGAATTATTCTGGTCTTGGTGGTTGGGTTGCTCTGGTCTCAGCTTTCCCTTTATTGGCATTCCAACTCCCCCAGGCCCCACCTAAGTGGCAATCCTGATATCACTCAAAGAAGAGTCATCCTCTTCTTGGCTATTGACCTCTCATGGTGGCCAGAGAGGCTGTCCCCTTCTCAGCATTAGGGACAGCCTCACTCCCTGGTGGCTGAGACAGCCTCACTTTCAACAGATGGGACCCTCCCATCCTCTGCAATTGGACTGTTCCCATTCAGAGCAGTTGAGCATATCATTCTCAGCTGTTAGGATGGAAGTTTCACTTTCAACTCTTGGAATGGCCTCATTCTTAGCAGGTGGAAAAGCCTCACTCTCAGTAGATGGAAATAGCTCTCTCCCCAGTTCTTACAGTTGGTCTGCCCCTTTCTCAGCCCTCTGCCCATCCTAGAGTCCCCAAAACAGCAGTGGGGGGCACCTCACTCTCCTGAGATGGTCTGCTCCACCACCCAAAGTTATCCACTACCTTTGTTCCCTCTCAGACAAAGGACTGACTAAGCCTCCAGTGAGTTTGCTCATTGGCTTAATTGGTGTCTCCCTCTAGACGAGCCAAGAGGAAACCAAAGCCTCCATCCATCCCCTGCCCTCTCAAAGTCAGGCAACCCAAGTTACTGACTAGCCCCAGCCCAGCTCTCTGGGAGATCAACTTGGGCCTGGCGATTTGCAATTTCCCCACTCGGGCCTGGACGCTCTCCACTGGCTCGAGGCCTAGAAGTACCAATTTTAGTCTCCTGTGACTGAGAGGTTGTAAATTGGACTAATTTAGAATGTGATAGGAAATCCAAAATGAGGTCAGTGAGGAGGAAGAGGAGGAGGAGGAGGAGGAGGAAGCTGTAGTGTCAAGCCTCTGACTCTGTCCTGCCCCAGGGAACTGCCGGGCCTACCTGACCAGGCTCTGTGCCTTTTATTGCCACTGGCTGGAGAGCTGAGTGCCAGATCCAAGCTGGCTCCAGCCTGTTGCTGACAACCCATGGGTCCCCGAGGGCAGTGGGCTCTCTGCTGAGACTGTGTTTTGCTTTCTTCTCTCTCATTCTCTCTCTCTTTTCTTTTGTTCTTGTTCTCTCTCTCTCTCTCTCTCTCTCTCTCTCTCTCTCTCTCTCTCTCTATCTATCTCTTTCTCTTGCCCAGAGGGGCAGCTTAACCATTGCCTTCCAGCATTAGTAGATGGCCAAGGTTAGGGGTGGAGGGGGGACGGTGGAGCCATGGCAGCTGGTTGATGAATGGGGATCCCTTAGGACCTTTGGTGGAGAGGGCTTCCCTTGAGCAGGTTTGTGGTCCATGGGTTACCTCTGGCTCCCAGGGAGCCTGGGCATAGTAAAACTGAAGAAAAGACTGAGGGACCAAAGGTAGGACTCCAAAACTTCCAGGAAAGACCCTTATCCTCAAGGTGATCAGGAAGTAGGAGACTGTTCTCATGGAAACCCATGACATGGCATGGAAGAACTGGGAGGATCCATGGGATGTCAGAACCAGAAGGTCCTTAGAATATCAGGAAAGAACCATAGAACCTGAAAAGAGCTGAAAAGGAGGCCAGAAAGTCAGAGCTGGAAGGGATGTAGAGAACATAGAAGGGGAGAACTGGGAAGAACTTTAGAACATAGGTCAGAGTTGGAAGAGTCTCTCAAATACAACTTTCTAGGGGATGTACTAGAGCTGCACGGAACCCTCGAGGCTACCTAGTCCAATCCCTTCAATCAAAGAGGTAGAAACAGATGCAGGGACATGAAGGCCATTGCCTCTTGTCTCTCAATTGTCTAACCAGGCAAAGGGGGGGGACCTCTTCAGGGCCCCAGCAAGTATCTAGAGATCCAGGGAAGCCATCCTTCCCCCTCCAGGAAGTACAACCCCCCTCTTCTGGGTCCCCCACACCCTAAGATGAATGGTAGGCCCAAGTTACTTCCTCACCTAGACTTCCTCACTCTGTGTTCTTACAGGAGCTCTTTGTGTAGTCTTGTGGAGCTGGTTGAATTCAGTGCCTCCAATATGGACGAGAGTGGGCAGGGGAATCCTTGCAAGGACCAGGACCAAGTGACCTCACTTCGATAATGAGGATGATCCCCCTCCTACCTCATAGCTAAAAAGTTTGTAGTGAGGAAAGCTTTTGCTTTTTTGTTTGTTTTTTAATAACCTAAGATGCTGGAGAGCATAGAATTTATGGAATCATGGAAATAACACCAGATTTGGGATGAATGGACACGACCGGGCAAGTCATTTCCCCTTGATAAACTTCAGTGTCTTTGTCTGTACACTGGGACAGCTGAATGAAATGATCTCTCCAAGGCCTCCTGAATCTCTGACACGGTTCAAACCCTAGGCTGAGAATCACAGGTTCCTAGGTTTAAATCTTGTACCCAGGCCTGGGGCTGTCCCTCTCTAAAGTGGGAGATTGTTGTAGTTGACCTCTAGGGTCCTTTCTAGAACTAAGTTCAATTCTTTGGCCTCTTCCCTTCCTTAAAAGTGAGGGGAAATGGGTGGGTTTCTGAGGTGTCTTAGTGAGTGACTAGCCCCCACAGGGCAGCGAGGTACTGCCTCACCCTTCTGGCCAGCCACCAATCTTAGGAAAGCTGGCTTCTGAGATCTAAAGTAGAAGGGCAGTCGCAGAGCTCTGACTGGGCCTGAACCCAGAATAACCCACGGCTCTAGTATATTCAGCCCAGGCCCTGGGATGGAAGCTACCCTCTAAAGGAGGCTGGGTCACCCAGTGGAAAAGAAATTATCTCCAAAGAGTCAAATCCCACTTCTGTCCCTGACTACCTGTGTTAGTTATCTTGAGAAAACTGTGGGGCCTCGGTTTTCTCTTTATTTAAAATAAGCAGGTTGGGCCAGATGGTTATCAAAGGTCCCTTCCTGTAGCGATCCCACCCACAGTTGAGTCTTGGCTGTCCAGATGTCTCAGGGAATGGCCGAGGTCACCCACTTCCCCTACACACTACTGGTAAAGCCTCTTAGGCAGCAGAAAGGCATCCCAGAGGACTCACCTTCACCACACAGCTGCCATGGCATCCCCATTAGCCAAGAAAGGAGGTGGGGCCAGGCAGCAGCTGGTGCCCAGAGAAGCTGGAGCAGGGGCTAGGAAGGGGGCCAGCCTGGGGTGAGGGATGGGAGCCAAGGAGGGGTGGGGGTGGCCTTGGAGGGGCAGCTTTGCAGCGGCTGGCCAGCGTGACAGTGATCTGGGCTGGAGGCCCCCAGAGGTCCAGCGGAGCCCGCCCTGCCCTGGGGCCTCCTGGTCGGTGACCCTCGCCTTTTTCTCCTCCACTTTGATCCCTTCATCTGCTTCTCCTTTCTCTCCTCTCCTCCTCCTCCTCTACCGCTGCCGGCCCCAAGTTTCGAGGACTCCACCTTGTCCACGGCCACTACCCTAGAGTATATCCCCAGCTCGGCGGGGGACCCGAAATGCCAGCGACCCCGCACCCTGCTTCGGCAGCAGAGCCTCCAGCAGCCACTGAGTCAGCACCAGAGGGGCCGGCAGCCCAGCCAGCCCACCACCAGCCAGAGCTTGGGGCAGCTCCAGGCCCACACGAGCTCGGCCCCGGCTGCCACCAACCCCCGAGCTCAGGGCCGGGGCCAGGCCCGCCAGGGTGCTGTGGCTGGCTCCAAGTATCGGGCAGCAGCTGGGGGCCGCAGCCGCTCCAACCCAGGCAG
Source organism: Macrotis lagotis (assembly GCF_037893015.1). Lineage (NCBI taxonomy): Eukaryota > Metazoa > Chordata > Mammalia > Peramelemorphia > Peramelidae > Macrotis > Macrotis lagotis. The sequence goes on from NC_133660.1 coordinate 286,975,048, forward strand.
CTGGGACCACGTGGTGGGGCAGATTCGAAACCGAGGCTTGGACATGAAGTCCTTCCTGTAAGTCCTTCTCATGGCCTGTGTCCGTCCCCCCAAATCTCCCCTCCTCCCACTTCCCATCCATCTTCCTTCCCAGATCCCATGGGCTTGAACCAGCTTCCCTCTCCTTCTCCTGATCTCTTCCTCTCCTCTCCAGTCCCTCACCTGGATTCAGCTGTAATTTCTACCCTCTGGTTTAGAGGGATCTAGCTCTCAAGCCCTAGGGGGGGGCATTTTCTTCAGTGGAAGGGTTTTGACTGCCCTGCCCTGCCCTGCTTTCTCTCCACCAGATGGCCCCAGGCCCCCTCCACCATTCCAAGATCCCCAGGAGAGGATCCTGAAGAATCCTACCTAAGACCCCAGAAATTAGACCTCCCCCCTTCCTCCTGTCCTCTCCTGATCTCTGCCCTCTCTGTCTCCTCCTGCCTTCTCTTGGCCACTGCTGTGACCTTCCTTCTTGCCCCAACCCAGCCCCAAGGTTCCTTTTCTCTTCATCCCTTTCTACCTCCTCAGGATTCCCTTTCTTCCCTCTTCCCAACCTACTTCTTTCTCAACCTTCCCCAAACTCAACCAACTGTGCCCCGTCACATTCCGTCCCAATTCAGCCACCCTCCCTCCTCCTGTTCCTCCTCTCTAGCATTGCCTGTCCCTTTCCCTGTCCTTTAGATCCTTTTCTCTCCCTCTCCCCCACCCTTTCCTGTTCCCCTGAGACTCGCCTACCTGGTCAACTCTTAAGCAAGGTCTCCCTCACTCCTTTCCTTCGGGAAAATCAGTATGGCTCCAAAATCTAGAATACTCTTTTTTCCAAGAGAGCCCAAGTCCTTAAAGAGTAGAACTTGGGAGAGTAATGGCTGTCTGACCACACACTGCCCCAATTCTAAGCCTCTGGGCCTCCTCCGGTCTCCCTCTAGTCTTCTCTGCAGGCATGTCCCCCACAGCCCCACGCCAGGTAAGAGGTTCCTTGGATATCCTGAGCTCAGTGTGGAGGGATAGATGCCTGCAGTGCACCCCACCCCTCCACCCCGCTTCCCATTCCAACTTGCTGACTTTCTCTGCCGTGGTAGAAGCATCCTTTCTCCTTTTTTCTCATTCTGGGGAGATAGTACAAGAGAAGTCAATCCAGGCAAGGAGAAGGGACAGCCTCACTCAAGTGACCACTTCAGTGATCAAGAGAACCTAATTCCTGGGGAGAATATAGGCAGCCCCAAGCTTCCTGACTACCACCTCCTTGTGGGCCACTGAGATCATCTTCCCATGGCAAAGGAAGAGAACAGTGGCTTGTTCCAGCTTCCTGGGAAGGGGAGAATCAGATACAAGGCCTTGGTGCCCAGAGAAGGGGTCCCCTCCCTCAGAAAAGGACACCAACATATGTATGTGGAGTGATCTTGCCTCAGAGGCCTCCCACCATCTGTTCTCCATACCCAGAAGCCAGGGTGGATATTTGTTCAGTTTCCCAAGAGGCTGAGTTCAAACATTTGGTTCACTGTCTTGCACCAAGCTGCTCACAAAGAAAGGAATGGCATCACCCCAAGATCCTCCAAGGGTACTAATGAATCCAAGCTGCCCCGTCCTTGAACAGAGACAAGATACCCAATCAGACAAGGTCTAAAGAGAGCTCCAACAGAACCTGCTGATGCCCAAGGAGAAGATTTGGGGGGCAGATGATATGGAATATCAAACATAGGGGTCCATCCCAGTTTGGAGGTTCCCTGGATTAGGTTCCCTGGGGACCTCACCTCCAACTTTTCTGATTATTCTATCAACATCCCTACTCCTGCCCTGAAACTGGGAAGCAGGCCAGTAGAATCATAGGATAAAGAGAAGTGCCAACTTATTCCATTCAGAAAATATTTATTAAGTGCCTATTGTGTACCTGGAGCTAGGAATACTAATACAAAAAGTAAACAGTGCCTGCCATTAGAGAATTTCAAGAGGCTCCCACATCATGCTCCAATTCTTAGTTGCCCTTCTGCCAAAGCCCTGGACATTTAGACATTCTCTCCTACAACTCCCAAATATCGCAGTCTTACTGGGTGCATCTTGCTCCCCCTCCACAAGTCCTGGCATTGATACCTAATGGGCTTGCCTTCCATAGAGTTCATTTGAAGAATATGTTGAAAATTCTGATGGTCAAAGCAGATTTGAAAGTCCTGCCAGGGCAGGGCAGGACAAGACCTCTTAAATTTGCCCCTTTCTAGGATGTAATGATTCTGAGCCATAAACCCACTTACTTTCCATCCATGTGCCCACCATGCTTCAGTTTCCCTTATTTGACACTAGAAACACCCAGAGCCTGTGAATTCACATTGTCTTAAAAATGTCCCTCCTCTACCTCTCATCTCACCCTAAAGCCAAGTCCACCATGACCACCACCACTCCTTGGCAAACTCCCCAACACTCATCCTCCAACTACCAGTCAATCCCTCAAACCAAGTTATATCTAACATGCCCATGTCCCAGCTCAGATGCTTTGAAGGTTCCATAATCTCACCCATGCAGAGTTGATTCCATTCACCAATGAAGTTTACGACTCCCTCTGGTTTCTTTTATGCTAAATTTCATCTGTGCTCCAAAGCTAAACTGTAAGCTTCTGAATCTCCTCCAGCTTCAGGATCAGTCCACCAGGAAATCTGCATCGAGGATCTGTTGTGTGGCCTCACTCCCCACTTCACTGCTATCCTCGCCATCCCACAGCTCTTTCTTTCCTCCCCTTCCCTACCTTACCCCTCAGCATATCATGGCAAAAAGCCCTCACTTGGAACAAAAGGCCAGGGTTTCAGGTTCAGCATTGTCTCTTATTAGCTTTGGAATTGTGAATAAGAACCTTCCCTCTCTGAACCCCGTCTGTAAAATGAGGATATAGGCCTTGGACATGGTGCCTCCCAGCATCCTTGGGCTGGAAGGGTTTTGTGGGCTCTAGAGCACTAAAGAATTAGAAATGGTTCTTATTTTGGTATTGATAATGCTGTCCAGTCATCAAGCCTTCCCAGACCCAATGATTCTCCATGCCTAACCTTCAGAGGCATCGTGGTTTGAGGATGGAGGGACAGTTGGAAACAAAAGACCTGGGATCTAATCGTAGCTCTTAATCTGGACCTCAGTTTCTTCATTTGTAAAATGAGAGGGTCAGAGAAGATGAATCTCAGCTCTAAACCCATGGTAGGGACCTTCATACTTATTCTCCCAGGTTTATTGTGAGCACCAAACAAGATCATATAGGCAAAACCAGTTTTCAAACCTTAAAAATCTAATGCCAGTTATCACTATTAACATTATTGTCGTAAATGGCAGAAATAGTGGACTTGGAATCAAGACATCTGAGACTGATGTCTTGCTGACTGTGTGATCATTGGCAAATCACATTGATGGTCTGAACCACAGTTTCTTCATTAGATACATAAAATGTGTCTAATGGTTGTACCTGCTGCTGTCATGAAACTGTTATAACCTTCAAGATAAGTATAGAGATTTGAGTGACTATTATCATTATGACCTGTTTCAGAGGCTCATTAATTTGACCAAAGATTAAGAAAGTGAGATGTTCATGGACCACTGAGAGCCAATAAACCCATGGATTGGCTGCATTAAGAAACTACTGTTTTCCTGTGATTATGTCAGGTAATGGAAATACAAAGATAAATGAAATTCCCTGCCCTTGAGAAGCTTACAATCTAGAGAGGGGATGAGCTATTTCAGCTCTGAAGTCCCACCTATGGTTTGTCTATCTCTTCCCCGCACCTTTCCCCTTCCATGGGGAGAATGGTGGGTCATTACTCTAGCAAAATAGTGGGACCAGTGTCCTCCAACATGGACACTTTCCATTCATTCAAGAAATGTTTATTATATATTTGCTATTTGTCCTGAATGTTATAAGAGATACCAAGTTTTCATTAGAAATAGTTCCTGCCAGGGCGGCTAGGTGGTGCAGTGGATAAAGCACCGGCCCTGGAGTCAGAAGTACCTGGGTTCAAATCCGGTCTCAGACACTTTATAATTACCTAACTGTGTGGCCTTGGGCAAGCCACTTAACCCCGTTTGCCTTGCAAAAAAAAACCCCTAAAAAACAAAAGAAATAGTTCCTGCCCAACCTCAGGTAGAACATAGAAAAAAAAAGTAGAAAAAGTAAGTAAAATAAGTAGAAAAGTAAGTAGAAACAACCCCCCCGTAGATGTTGGTAACATTCCTCAACAAGGACAAGCCAAGTGTAACGTCCAATGTCAAACTTTTCCCTTCTCCTCCCTCAGTTCTGGCAAAAAAAGAAGGAATTTCAATCACAATATTCTGACTCCTGAAGGTTGTAGCATTTAGGCCTGTGGAAGGTTAATGCTTATGGAGAAGAGCCATTTGGAGTTCACGGAGGGCCAAGAGAGCATCAGAAAATGCATTAACTGGGGGGAGAAACATGGTGTTGTTTTGTATCTGGAAGCCAGATGGAATTCTACCAAGTGGAAAAGGGCAGAGAACAAAGGGGAGGAGATTTCAGGGCAGGCATGAGTGTGGGGAGAATGTAATTTCCCCAAAGTTAGTGAAAATGTCAGCTAAGTTGGCTGTCCCTCTCTACTGGGCAGTGATGATACGTTTCTCCCCCTTGGATGGTATCCATCTCTATTTCTGTCCAAGCCAACTGGGGCTTGATCCCCGCCCCTCTCCATTGCCATACCCTTTGCCCCTGAAACTATTGTTGGCTTCCATCTCCACCTCATCTGGCCCCTTTCAGATCTTTTTCATCACCTCCTCTAAGAAATAAGATTTTTTTTAAAAAAAAAGAATAATGTTTTTATTTTTAATTATTCTTTGTTTAAAATTTTTTATATTTTATTTTCCCCAATTTCATATAAAAACAATTTTAACCTTTAAAAAACATTTGTTTCAAATTTTCTCCCTCCATCCCTCCTCCTTAAGAAATAAATATTATTATTATCATTGTCCCATGAAGACTACATTCTATAAATTCAGAGTATGTCAATGATCTCATTTTGGGGCTAGTGATTCACATGTCTTTAGGACAAGGGATCTTGACATTTAATCTGCCGTTGACCTTTCGGGCAGTGCGGAGAAAGCTTCTCATGATCATGTTTTAAAGTGCATAAAACAAAATACATGATATCAGAGGAACTCAAAGATATTGAAATTAGCCTAGCACCAGGCAAACAGTAATTCTTAGTAAATGCTTGTCAACTTGGAAATATTGTTAACAAATTTTTTTTTAAGTTCACAGAATCTCAGGTCAAGTTAAAAAAACCCTACCCTGGTGCTCACAAAATCACTTTGAGATATGATGTCCAGGTGACTTTTCTCCCCATTTTATGGACAAGAAACCAGTTCATGTCCATGGTCCACAATGCTGGAGCTGGAATTTGAACCTAGGTCTTCTGGCCCCGGGTCCAGTGCCCCCTTTACTACACTGTTCTCCCTTTTGTAGCACGTTCTCATATTCACCAGATACGCCTTCTGAGAAATCTCCATTTCTTCTTTTGCACATTCCTCTTAGACTCCCATCATCTCTTGCCTTCTCAGAAGGCCCCTCAAGATTGAGTCAATTCTTAGGCTATTAGACCAGAGAGGGAAGAGCTCACTGACCACTGCTGCTAGCTTTCCCCTAGGACCGACATCTGGTCAGGCTTCTAGATGCCTCGTCTTCATTTATGAGCTCTCCCTTCTTCCAATAGCTTTGTATCTCCTCCCTAGTTTTGTTCCTTCCTTCCACCGACTGTCTTCCTCAAAACTATCCTTGCCCTCTGCATCATCCATGACGCCAGGCCATCCTCTTGTCTAGACTGTTGTACTTTTAGAACTTCCTGATCCAAGCTCTGGTTTCCCTACTGTACTCCATCCATCACAACCTTTGCCTTCTCCGACTCTTTTCCTTCACATTCCAAGACCTTCTTGGACCATGTTTTAGGGAAAGGTCCTTGGATTAGTATTAAGCTACTCCCCACTCCCCTAAAATTCTTCAACTTGGCTCCCTCTCAGAGAGAAGGCTTTGAATGGCATCTTGCTAGAAGAGATTTCCCATCTGCTTTGGAGGGGCCCCATGACCAACTGGAGAGCTCAAAGATCTAACACAAATTGCATTTGTATGATCTTGATCCAGAGAAGCGCCTTAGCTAAGAGGTTCTTATCTCTCTGGGGCCAGAAAAAGAGGAAAAAGAGAAGGCATCAATTGATGCAAAGTCTTTCCTTGCATCCAATCCAAGCAACTTGAAGATGGCTCAGAAAGGCAGCCCTCCTTCATATCCCAGTGGTCTATAGAGCCCAAATTTTATCTATTTGCCCTCCAAGACTTTGTTAGTGGTATCATAAGGGCCACAATGAAGAAGGTAATTAGACTACCAAAATTTTAAAAAAACTAGACATATGAGTGATCCTCACATATCAATGAGAATGCTCTGCCTTCTGTAATGAAATTCTAACCAATTCAGTTGGGCCCAACAAGTGGTTGAATTGGTCACTTGGCAAACTGAGAGTTGATCATCCCCCTACATGCTGCCCTAGTAAAATAACATCTGGACCCTCTTGGTGCCATTTCTTAGGAGAGACATTAAAACAAATGAATGGCAACATGGGAAGATGACCAGGATTTTGAGGGCCCTGGAGGCCAGGCTGCTCACAGATGGAGTGAATGTTAAGCCTGTTATGGAAAAGATAGGATCTCTTTCTGTCTTCGAGAATCCAAAGGATTTTTCTGTAGAAGAATTGGACCTGTTCTTCATGGTCCTCAAGGCTGAAGCTAGGAACAATGAGGAGAAGACAGCGTGGTGGAGCAGGGGAAAGAGGCAGGAATTGGAGTCCTGAGTCCTGAATGTGAATCCTGGTTCTGCTTGTATTAACCTGGGCAAGTTGTTGCACCTCACTTTCTCGGCCTCAGTTTCCTCCTTGGTAAAATGACCTTCATGACTCCTGTGGTCCCTTCCATCATTCAGTTTGATCTGATGAAAGTGATAGAAGCCAAATTCAGCCTAATTCCTAAAAACCCAAACTCCTCCAAAGTGGCTTTTCCAACACCCCTCACTGGAATCCCTCCAACAAACTGGATGGCCATGTGTTAGGTATGTCCTTGAGGGGGATTCCAGTTCAGTCCAGGCTGGACTAGATGCCTTCCTAGGACCCTTGCCCTTTGGAGATTTGGGAGGCTGGTGGGTAGTACCCTATGACTGGGGCTGGGTTGTTCAGGGTCTGTAACCCTTCCCAGCTAGGGGCTAGTTTCCTGGATGAAAACCCTGAACAAGGCCCAGAGGCCAGAATCATTCCCCAGGCCCTGGTCCCCAAGGTTCCCCCTGGGGGCTTCAAGAGCCTCCTGCCGAACCCTCTTTCTCCCTCCCCCCACCAGGTTCCAGCTTTTGCCCCTTGCCCCAGGAGGATGAGCGTTGGGTCTGGGCCATGACCACCTCCTTCTCCCCCTCCCATTCTCTCCTGCCATGGCTCTTGACATTACTGGTGTGTTTTTCCTTCCTCCAAAGTTGTTTCTTATGCTTCTTTCCTCTCTCTTTTCTCTCCCTTCTCTCTTTCCTCCCCCTGCTCGCTCACTGCCTCCGGGGCCTCCTCGTCTCGCTGCCTGGCTGGCTGGCTGGCGGGCTGCCCCCCTCCTGGGCAGGGAAGGCCGGATGGTGGTGCTATCCTTGGTCTTAGGGCTCTCGGAACAGGATGACTTTGCCAATATCCCTGACCTGCAAAACCCAGGAACTCAACCGAACCAGAGCGCTCAGGGGGACAAGAGGTATGAGCAAAGGCGAGGCCCCTCCGGCCCAGCAGGAGGAGGAGGTGCAGAGAGGGTCCCCTACCCAGCCCACCCGGCGGGGCCTCTCCCCATCAGTTTGGGAAGGGGGCGGAGGATGCCTCTCCTTCCCCAGGTGGATGCCTTTCACTCTCATCACCTTCCCGGTGATGCTCTCTTGGGCTGGAGGTCACCCAGACCATCCTGGGACCAATCTGGATCACACCTGCTACCCAAGGCTCTCCCCCTGCCTCCCACTTCTCCGTGAAGGGAGCGACCCCCAGCTCTGCCCCTTTCCATCTCTCCTGCTATCTACATCTTTCATCTCTGCCTGCCACTCCTTGGAAATCCCTGTTTCTCAGGTGGTTGGTGGGTAGGGAGATGTTAGGGAATGGCAGATGAGCCTGAAATCCCTCATCCCCCACCCCAACCTCCTTCTGGCCTCTGGGGTTCCCTGAGCTCAGGGGGCTTCACCCTACCCTCTACTGCAGGGGAGTGCCAAGGTGGAACCAAAAGTCTAGAAGATGAGGCTATAGTCAAGAGGGATCCAAGGGCATTGGAGGTGGGGAGAAGCCACCACTGGAAAGGGCAGGCAAGGGGTCCCCATAACTGATGGGGAGAGATGGCAGAATTCCAGTTGTCAGAGCCCCAGGCCTCATTGTTCAGATTGGTATCAGGATGAAGACAAGGCCATGCCAAGAAGGTGGTCAGTATAGCCACAGCCAGAGGCTGTTTTCAGGTTGCCATTGAACTTTCCAAACTGGAGCCCCTAAGGACCAGTGGAAAGCAATCCAAAGGGTACCGTGTCTTCGGAGGACAGGGTTGGGAGAAAGGAAGGGTGAGGTGCAGAAGTGAAGTCAAGGTTCTACCCTCTGAGGTCCAGAATGAGCCCGGGGCCGGCCTCCCCTGGCCCCAACTTCTTGCCAGAGGAAGTGAGATGGATGCACAGTCCAATGGAAGGATCACAGAACTCAGAATCAAGTGCCAACTCTAAGTTAAACTATGATCTCTTGCCACTTCTTCCCAGTACCCTGTGACCTGATCTCTTGCCACTTCTTCCTGGTACCCTGTGACCTGATCCCCATGACCTGGCCCCTAAGACCTGGCACCCTGGAACTTGGCTTCCTATGACCTGATTCCTGGGACTTGATCCCTGGGACCTGCCCCACCCCAGGACCTGGGACCTGGCCCCTGGGACCCTGCCCTCAATGAGGACACTACCCGAGTCTCCTCCTCAGTGAAGAGAGGGAGTCAGACCCGATGGGGGTGAAGTTCCCTTCTAACAAGCCTGGGCTTCTCTGATGAGCAGGGCCCTGAGCGGAGTGCCGGTCACCTTGGCTAATTCTCCTTGCAACATTAATGAGAGATGCAGGGCCTGGGGCCCTGGGCTGTGAGCTTGTCTCATCTTGTATCACAAGCGGGGGGTTGGGAGCTGGGGGCTGGGTTTCCATGGGAAACCTTGAGGCTTGGGGGATAGGAAGGGACTAAGTGACCTTGTGGAGGGAGGAGGAGGGGCCCTTGTTTGCGGCCAGGCCCAGGGTCTTCTGGCCCCCTGGTGTCTCCCTGGCTTCCTTGCCAGACCTGGTGACTGCATCATCTGGGCCATTCCCCCACCCCAGAAGTGGCTGCATATCTGGGGTGAGCCAAGTCAGAGCATGGGAAGTGGGGGAGAGGGGAGTCAGATTGGTTTCCTTTGGTTCCTGGCGTGCCTTGGCACCATCCCAGCATGTCCAACAAGACTCCAGGATCCTAGCCCCCCCTCATGCCCATGGGCATTCCATTTGGGTCTCCCTTCCTCCTTCCCCCCTCTCCATGGTCCCCCCCCCCAATATGCCACCCTGTCCTTCTGGCAGGAGCCTTGAAACCGGGAGGCGGGAGAGCCAGAGGGGCAGGGAGGGGAGAGAGGTGGTAGAGAAGGCTGGAACCCTTCCGGGAGTCGCGAAAAACAAGGTGTGAAGCGTGAGGGAGCAGATGTAGGCTAGAAACAAGATTTCACATTACCCATGTGCTAATTAGCTGGCACCATTTTCACCCACAGCCTATTTTTACCTTCCTGTTACTTGGCTTTCACACCATTCTTGAACGCATCCCATCTGATCCTTACATCAGCTTGGCCCCTGTCCTTTCCACCAGACTGGGAAAGGTGGGTGGCGGGGTCAGCACCTTTGGCCTCTTGGATGGCCGTGAGGGTTCCTAAGAGGACCCCCCCCGTTCCCATCCTTTTCCATCCCATGTGTGACCCCTATCCCAGCCCCACCACCACCACCACCACCAGGGATTTGTCTCTGCTCCTTCCTTGGGTCCTCCACAGTGCCCCCACTGCCCTTGGAACAGTTCCAAGCTAGAGAACAGTAAGAATTTCCTTCCTCCCAGCCCACTTTGCCATGCTGTCTTCCAGATCCCCAACATGGAGAGCAACTCCTTGCCTCCCTCCATCCCCACACAACCCAAGTTCCACCTTTGAGCATAACGGAAAAAGTTGGAGCCTGACCCTCTGGGGCATCCACTGCCCTGATGGGGCAGGCCTAAGGCAGGCAGGGGTAGGAAGAGATCCAGGGAGATCAGGTCTCAAGGGAGGCAAGCTGCTTCAGGATGCCAGGGATAGTAATGGGGGTATAGGGGGTCTTCAGCTCCCCCCCACTCTGGAAACAGAGCCAAGTCTGGAGTCAGAGGACCTGGGTTTTAATGTTTTTATTACAACTTGTGTGACCCTTGGCTTTTTGGGGGCCTCAGTTTCCTGATCTGTAATATGATGGCTCACCTGTGGATTTTTAGGTCTTACAAAGCTCTTTATACCTATTGCCTTTACGGCTGTGTTTGGAATCTGAGGGCCTGGGTTCAAATCCCAGCTTAATCATTTTCAAGGTTTCCTTGGATTCTGGGCTTTAGTTTAAGTATAAGATGGCAGGGGCCAGGGGGGGGGGGTGGTGGTGGTTCAAAGACCCCTAAGGCTTTTCCCAACCCTAAATCCATATAATTCTATAGGATTGCTCCCTGACCTTCAATTTATAAGGGCCTAAGTGACCTCGGGGACCTGCCCACCAGACTGAAAGATGCCCCTTTGGTCCTCACCAAGTCAAGGGCCAACAGTATAATTTTTCTTGGTTTTCCAGACAAGGAAACTGAGAGAACAAGAGGAGGGACTTGACCGGGGCTGCACAGTGAGCAAGGTGGGGGACTGGCCCCTAGCTCTCTGACCCCTTGGGGCCTGCAGGCTGACCGAGAAGGTCATACTGCTTGGCCGCCGAGCTCCCTCCCCGCTCTCCATCTGAGAGAATTCCCAGTCCCCATCCTCCCTCCATCTGCCCAGCTCTGGGCCCCAGGGACAGGTGTCTCTGGACCTCAGGGAGGGGCAGCACTGCCCTGGCTGCCTGGGCCCCAGCATCTGTCTCCCATCATTGTTGGGGAAAACAATTAGTCTGCTCCGATGGCAACAGGCTCATAAAGCAAATCTCCCTGGAGACCAGAAGGGCCATGTGTGGGGGTGGGAATAGGAGAACTGGCCTGGGGACCCTGCCTCCCAAACCCCAGGGTAGCCTGGGATGGGCAGGGCAGTCAGACCAGAGGAAAGGTGCACCCCCACCTGGGGCCTCTTCCAAATGGGGGCTCTTTGAGTGGCCAGATGTGGGCCCCCGCCCCAGATGACCTCCACCCCCTCCATCCCCTGACTTCTCACCCCCCATCTCTCTGGCTGTGCCCATTCCAGCCTCACCACTCACTCCACCCCGCATCTCTCGGTCTCCATTCCAACCTGTCACCCCTTCAGCTGTACCTTTTCACCGTCATCCCCTCGGGGATCCAGATGGTTTCAGCTGTAGCCCCCCAGTTTGGGGGTGGGGGAGGGGGCTCCTCCCATTGCTCTCCTCGCTCAAGACTCTGCCATGTTTTTCCTGTCCCTCGGTGTGTGCTCCCACCCTCCTCTCTGCCTCTCCTCCTGGCCATCGCCGCTCCACCTTGTCCACCCCGGTGGCCCCCTGCCCCCCAAAGTCTCGTGCCTGCTTTTTCTGACTAACCTCTCTCTGTCTCTTTTCTTCTCTTTCCCGTCTGCTCCTCACAGGGGACCGACCCTCAGCCAGTGACTGAGGCCCTTCTGCTCTCTCTGTCTCTGTCTCTCTCTGCCCCCCCCCGTTTTCTCCTTCTCTGTCCTGTGACCTCTGACAGCTTCAGTGGCTTCATCTCTCCTTCCCAGGCTGCTTCGCAGCGCCGCTGCCCTGGTGTTGCCAAAAGAACTCCACGTTTCTGCCATTCCTTCAGCCGTCAATCTCTCCCTCTCTCTGTCTCTCTCTCCTCCTGCCCCTCTCTCTATTGTTAACCTGACTTTACCTCTCCAGCTCCTTCAGTCTCCTCCTTCCTCCTTGTGCCTGTGTCTGCATGAGCACGTGGCCTGTGGGGGAGTGTGAGTGTGTGAGAATGTGTGTGTGTGAGTGAGGGTGTGAAAGTGTGTGCATGAATGTGTGTGTGAGAGAGAGAACAGGTGTGAAAATGTGTGAATGTGAGAATGGGTGTGAAAGTGTGTGTCTGTGTATGTGACGGTGTGTGAGAATGTGTGTGAGAGTGTGATAGAATGGGTGTGAAAGTGTGTGTCTGTGTATGTGACGGTGTGTGAGAGAACGTGTGTGAGTGTGATAGAATGGGAGTGAAAGTGTGTGTCTGTGTATGTGACGGTGTGTGAGAGAACGTGTGTGAAAGTGTGATAGAATGGGTGTGAAAATGTGTGTCTGTGTATATGATGGTGTGTGAGAGAATGTGTGTGAGAGTGTGATAGAATGGGTGTGAAAGTGTGTATGTGTGAGTGTGTGGGAGAATGGGTGTGAAAGTGTGTGCCTGTATGTGATGGTGTGTGAGAACATGTGTGAGAGTGTGATAGAATGGGTGTGAAAGTGTGTGTCTGTGTATGTGACGGTGTGTGAGAACATGTGTGAGAGTGTGATAGAATGGGTGTGAAAGTGTGTGTCTGTGTATGTGATGGTGTGTGAGAACGTGTGTGAGAGTGTGATAGAATGGGTGTGAAAGTGTGTGTCTGTGTATGTGAGAACATGTGTGAGAGTGTGATAGAATGGGTGTGAAAGTGTGTGTCTGTGTATGTGATGGTGTGTGAGAGAACATGTGTGAGAGTGTGATAGAATGGATGTGGAAGTGTGTGTCTGTGTATGTGATGGTGTGTGAGAGAACGTGTGTGAGAGTGTGATAGAATGGGTGTGAAAGTGTGTGTCTGTGTATGTGACAGTGTGTGAGAGAACATGTGTGAGAGTGCGATAGAATGGGGGTGAAAATGTGTGTCTGTGTATGTGACGGTGTGTGAGAGAATGTGTGTGAGAGTGTGATAGAATGGGTGTGAAAGTGTGTATGTGTGAGTGCGTGTGGGAGAATGTGTGTGTGTGAGTGAGGGTGTGAAAGTGTGTGCGTGAATGTGTGTGAGAGAGAACAGGTGTGAAAATGTGTGAATGTGAGAATGGGTATGAAAGTGTGTGTCTGTGTATGTGATGGTGTGTGAGAACGTGTGTGAGAGTGTGATAGAATGGGTGTGAAAGTGTGTGTCTGTGTATGTGATGGTGTGTGAGAATGTGTGTGAGAGTGTGATAGAATGGGTGTGAAAGTGTGTGTCTGTGTATATGACGGTGTGTGAGAGAACGTGTGTGAGAGTGCGATAGAATGGGTGTGAAAATGTGTGTCTGTGTATGTGACGGTGTTGAGAGAATGTGTGTGAGAGTGTGATAGAATGGGTGTGAAAGTGTGTATATGTGTGTGGGGGAGAATGGGTGTGAAAGTGTGTGCCTGTATGTGATGGTGTGTGAGAGAACGTGTGTGAGTGTGATAGAATGGGTGTGAATGTGTGTGTGTATGTGATGGTGTGTGAGAGAACGTGTGTGAGAGTGTGATAGAACATGTGTGAGAGTGTGAAGAATGGGTGTGAAAGTGTGTGTCTGTGTATATGACGGTGTGTGAGAGAACATGTGTGAGAGTGCGATAGAATGGGTGTGAAAATGTGTGTCTGTGTATGTGACGGTGTTGAGAGAATGTGTGTGAGAGTGATAGAATGGGTGTGAAAGTGTGTATGTGTGTGTGTGTGGGAGAATGGGTGTGAAAGTGTGTGCCTGTATGTGATGGTGTGTGAGAGAACGTGTGTGAGAGTGTGATAGAATGGGTGTGAAAGTGTGTGTGTATGTGATGGTGTGTGAGAGAACATGTGTGAGAGTGTGATAGAACATGTGTGAGAGTGTGATAGAATGGGTGTGAAAGTGTGTGTCTGTGTATGTGACGGTGTGTGAGAGAACGTGTGTGAGAGTGTGATAGAATGGGTGTGAAAGTTTATGTGTGAGTGCATGGGGAGAATGGGTGTGAAAGTGTCTGCATGTGTGTGTGAGGGTGTGTGAGAGAATAGGTGTGTGAAAGTGTATGTGCATGAATGTGTGTGAGAAAGAACAGGTATGAAAATGTGATTGTGTGTGTGAGAGTGGATGTGAAAATGTGTATTGTGTGTGAGAGAATATGTGTGTGTGAAAGTATGTGCCTGTGTATGTGATGGTATGAGAGAATGTGTGTGTGTATGAGTATGTGAGAGAGAGAATGAGTATGAAAGCATGTGTATGTTTGAGTGTGTGTGTGAGAGAATGAGTGTGAATGTATGTATGTGTGAGTGTGTGGGGGAGAATGGGTGTGAAAGTGTATGTGAGGAGGAGAGGGAATGAGTGTGGAAGTGTCTGTATATATGTGTGAGAGAATGGTGTGTGAAAGTGTGTGTATGTGGGAGAGAGAGAATAGGTGTGAAAATGTGTGAATGTGTATGAGAGAATGGGTGTGAAAATGTATATGTGTATGAGAAAATGTGTATGTGAAAGTGTGTGCCTGTGTATGTGATGGTGTGTGAGAGAATGGGTGTGAAAGTGTGTGTATGTGTGAGTGTGTAGGGGAAAATGGGTGTGAAAGTGTATGTGAGGGGAGAGAGAATGGGTATGAAAGTGTCTGCATGTGTGTGTGAGGGTGTGTGAGAGAATAGGTGTGTGGAAGTGTATGTGCATGAGTGTGTGTGAGAAAGAACAGGTATGAAAATGTGATTGTGTGTGTGAGAGTGGATGTGAAAATGTGTATTATGCGTGAGAGAATATGTGTGTGTGAAAGTGTATGCCTGTGTATGTGATGGTATGAGAGAATGTGTGTGATAGGATAGGTGTGAAAGTGTGTGTATGTGTGAGTGTGTGTGGGAGAATGGGTGTGAAAGTGTCTGCATGTGTGTTCACACACGGTATTGAGGGTATTGAGAATGTGTATGTATAGGTGTATGTGAGAGTATGTGTGCTTGAGAATGTGTATAAATGATGAGTGTGTGTGTGTTGCAGTGAGCATATGAGTGTGTGTGTATGAGGATTTGTGTATAGATGGTGAGTGTGAGTGTAAGAGTGTGTGGAAGTGTGCATGTATGTGTGGGTGTGTGAGAATGTGGGTGTGGTGAGTGGGAGTGGGTGTGCAAGAATATGAAACTGCACATGTGTGTGTGCGTGTGTGTGTGTGTGTTCCCCTCCCCTCCGGGAGGGGCCCTGGAAGTGGGTGATCCCCCCGGCTCAGTCTCTGTGCGTGTCTTGCTTGTGTCGGGCTGCGTGTGCTGAGATGGGGCACACCTCTGCGCGTGTGGGTGGGCTCTGGAGCCTCCCTTGGCTAAACACGTGCACACCTACATGCACATACCTGTCTATACACACATGCACATGTGTGCACACCTATGCACACCCACACACACTCACATACCCATGTGTACATGCCTCCACACACACGTACCCACCCTCCTTCACCTGCACTTGCCCCCACACAGACCCCGGCTTGCCCAGGCTCCCCTCAGGCTCCACGCGTGTCCATTGCCGCCTGGCCGCCCTCTGGGGGGAGGGGGCATCTCGGCACGTGTGTCCACATGTGTATACCGGGGTCTCCTTGCGGGGCCCTTGGCACGCTTGGCCGCACGTCTGACAGGGCCTCCCGCGTGTGCTTGCCGCCAGCCTCGCTGGCTCGCCCGCCTCGTGTCTGGCCCTGCGTGCCCGCAGAGGCAGGCCCCAGGCTGCAGGCCGCTGGCCTCCCTGCCCCCCCACCGGTGTCCCCTCTGCCCGCTCCTGCCTCCTCTCCCCGGGATGTTCCAGCCTGGTCCCTGTCCGTTCACTTTCTCTCTCCGCTGAGGGGTGAAGGGGGGCCCGGGTCCGGCCACCAGCCGGCCATAAGCACCCCTCCGGGGAGGAGCCGGGTGGTCTCCCCTGGCTGGTGGAGGACAACGGGGCCGGCCCAGGAGCGTCCACCTTGAGACACTTTTCCCATGGACGGGAGGTAACAAGACAGGGATTTCTTAGATGCCAGAGTGTGGGGAGCTCCTCTCGGGGAGCAAGG
Source organism: Macrotis lagotis (assembly GCF_037893015.1). Lineage (NCBI taxonomy): Eukaryota > Metazoa > Chordata > Mammalia > Peramelemorphia > Peramelidae > Macrotis > Macrotis lagotis. The sequence continues at coordinate 286,991,165 of NC_133660.1, forward strand.
GGGGGCTCCAAGACTCCAGGACCTGGACCCCCTGCCTGAGTCAATGCTGAATCAGTGGGGTGGGGGTTGGGGGCGGGGGAGGGGGAAGAGGCGGATGGGGATGGGGGGGTCCTCCCAGCACATTAGAGTCTCCTCACTTCCACATCATTCCATCCTTCCCTGCCCCCCGAGGGCTGTGTCCTCGGTGCCAAGTCTAAAGGCCCAGCGCTGGGTCCTATCTGAATCTCCTCCCGCCAGCCTGAGCAAACACAGGTTGGGGCCTCTGAGTGACAGACGGTGGGGGCTTGTTTGTAGAGGGTAATGATGTGTAGATGTGACCCAGGAGCCCCCAGCTGGGCTTCCTGCCAAGGGGGGTGGTCCTGGAAGGGGGAAGAAAGAAGGAGGCGGGCTCACTTCCATTGTAGGAGAAGGTCACCAAGGGTGTGAATGGGCCCGGAAGGAGGGGCTGGGGTCCGGAGGACCATGTGGCCCATAGAAAGATCAAGGATAAACTGAATCTTGAGGTGGAGGCCCAAGGGATGATGTGACCGGGGGCTCAGCACAGCAGAATGGGGGTGACAGGGGGCATCCCTGGGGACAAGGACACAACCACCTCACCGAGGACCATGCACAGGGGGCAGAAGCTGAGCCTGAGTGGGGCAAGCAGCAAGCATCAGCAGGGGGTGGTGATCAGCCAGGAGCAAGTGGGTCACTGCCCAGCTCGTTCCCTGGTGCCTGGCCCAAGCCGCCCGTGGCTGGGTGTTCATTCCGACTCTCTTCCTAGGTTGCCAGCAGGTGGGAAGGCAGTGAACACAACCCCTGTCCCGGGCCAGACGCCCCACGATGAGTCCGACCGACGGACTGAGCCGCGCTCTTCCGTCTCGGACCTCGTCAACTCCCTCACCAGCGAGATGCTCATGGTGAGGAGGATGGGGGGGGGTCTCTCGGGCAGGGGGGAGGAGAGCCACACCTTCCTCCTGTACCTCTAACAAAGGTCAGAGAGGGCAATTCGATGATGTTGGGGACCGGGACTTCTGGGAAAGAGGCCTGGGGTTCCTTTGGGTCAGACGTTTGAGCTATAGGAAAGTCTGAACAACCTTGTGGGAAGCACCTACTGTGTGTAGACTTGTCAGTGGAGTGTTGGGACAGTCTGAATAACCTTGTGAGAAGCACCTTCTGTGTGTGGGCCTGTCAGTGAAACCTTGGAGTGATGGGAAAGTCTGAAGCACCTACTGTGTGAAGGTCTGTCAGACCTTGGAGTGATGGGAAAGTGAAGCACCTTCTGTGTGTGGGCCTGTCAGTGAGACCTTGGAGTGATGGGAAAGTCTGAAGCACCTTCTGTGTGAAGGTCTGTCAGACCTTGGAGTGATGGGAAAGTGAAGCACCTTCTGTGTGAAGGTCTGTCAGTGAGACCTTGGAGTGATGGGAAAGTCTGAAGCACCTTCTGTGTGAAGGTCTGTCAGACCCTTGGAGTGATGGGAAAGTCTGAAGCACCTACTGTGTGAAGGTCTGTCAGACCTTGGAGGTGATGGGAAAGTGAAGCACCTTCTGTGTGAAGGTCTGTCAGTGAGACCTTGGAGTGATGGGAAAGTGAAGCACCTTCTGTGTGAAGGTCTGTCAGTGAGACCTTGGAGTGATGGGAAAGTCTGAAGCACCTTCTGTGTGAAGGTCTGTCAGACCTTGGAGTGATGGGAAAGTCTGAAGCACCTACTGTGTGAAGGTCTGTCAGACCTTGGAGTGATGGGAAAGTGAAGCACCTTCTGTGTGAAGGTCTGTCAGTGAGACCTTGGAGTGATGGGAAAGTGAAGCACCTTCTGTGTGAAGGTCTGTCAGTGAGACCTTGGAGTGATGGGAAAGTCTGAAGCACCTTCTGTGTGAAGGTCTGTCAGACCTTGGAGTGATGGGGAAAGTCTGAAGCACCTTCTGTGTGAAGGTCTGTCAGACCTTGGAGTGATGGGAAAGTCTGAAGCACCTACTGTGTGAAGGTCTGTCAGACCTTGGGAGTGATGGGAAAGTGAAGCACCTTCTGTGTGAAGGTCTGTCAGTGAGACCTTGGAGTGATGGGAAAGTGGAAGCACCTTCTGTGTGAAGGGTCTGTCAGACCTTGGAGTGATGGGAAAGTCTGAAGCACCTTCTGTGTGAAGGTCTGTCAGACCTTGGAGTGATGGGAAAGTGAAGCACCTTCTGTGTGAAGGTCTGTCAGTGAGACCTTGGAGTGATGGGAAAGTGAAGCACCTTCTGTGTGAAGGTCTGTCAGACCTTGGAGTGATGGGAAAGTCTGAAGCACCTTCTGTGTGAAGGTCTGTCAGACCTTGGCAGTGATGGGAAAGTCTGAAGCACCTTCTGTGTGAAGGTCTGTCAGTGAGACCTTGGAGTGATGGGAAAGTGAAGCACCTTCTGTGTGAAGGTCTGTCAGTGAGACCTTGGAGTGATGGGAAAGTCTGAAGCACCTTCTGTGTGAAGGTCTGTCAGACCTTGGAGTGATGGGAAAGTCTGAAGCACCTTACTGTGTGAAGGTCTGTCAGACCTTGGAGTGATGGGAAAGTGAAGCACCTTCTGTGTGAAGGTCTGTCAGTGAGACCTTGGAGTGATGGGAAAGTGAAGCACCTTCTGTGTGAAGGTCTGTCAGTGAGACCTTGGAGTGATGGGAAAGTCTGAAGCACCTTCTGTGTGAAGGTCTGTCAGACCTTGGAGTGATGGGAAAGTCTTCTGTGTGAAGGTCTGTCAGACCTTGGAGTGATGGGAAAGTGAAGCACCTTCTGTGTGAAGGTCTGTCAGTGAGACCTTGGAGTGATGGGAAAGTGAAGCACCTTCTGTGTGAAGGTCTGTCAGTGAGACCTTGGAGTGATGGGAAAGTCTGAAGCACCTTCTGTGTGAAGGTCTGTCAGACCTTGGAGTGATGGGAAAGTCTGAAGCACCTACTGTGTGAAGGTCTGTCAGACCTTGGAGTGATGGGAAAGTGAAGCACCTTCTGTGTGAAGGTCTGTCAGTGAGACCTTGGAGTGATGGGAAAGTGAAGCACCTTCTGTGTGAAGGTCTGTCAGTGAGACCTTGGAGTGATGGGAAAGTCTGAAGCACCTTCTGTGTGAAGGTCTGTCAGACCTTGGAGTGATGGGAAAGTCTGAAGCACCTACTGTGTGAAGGTCTGTCAGACCTTGGAGTGATGGGAAAGTGAAGCACCTTCTGTGTGAAGGTCTGTCAGTGAGACCTTGGAGTGATGGGAAAGTGAAGCACCTTCTGTGTGAAGGTCTGTCAGTGAGACCTTGGAGTGATGGGAAAGTCTGAAGCACCTTCTGTGTGAAGGTCTGTCAGACCTTGGAGTGATGGGAAAGTCTGAAGCACCTTCTGTGTGAAGGTCTGTCAGACCTTGGAGTGATGGGAAAGTCTGAAGCACCTACTGTGTGAAGGTCTGTCAGACCTTGGAGTGATGGGAAAGTGAAGCACCTTCTGTGTGAAGGTCTGTCAGTGAGACCTTGGAGTGATGGGAAAGTGAAGCACCTTCTGTGTGAAGGTCTGTCAGACCTTGGAGTGATGGGAAAGTCTGAAGCACCTTCTGTGTGAAGGTCTGTCAGACCTTGGAGTGATGGGAAAGTGAAGCACCTTCTGTGTGAAGGTCTGTCAGTGAGACCTTGGAGTGATGGGAAAGTGAAGCACCTTCTGTGTGAAGGTCTGTCAGACCTTGGAGTGATGGGAAAGTCTGAAGCACCTTCTGTGTGAAGGTCTGTCAGACCTTGGAGTGATGGGAAAGTGAAGCACCTTCTGTGTGAAGGTCTGTCAGTGAGACCTTGGAGTGATGGGAAAGTGAAGCACCTTCTGTGTGAAGGTCTGTCAGTGAGACCTTGGAGTGATGGGAAAGTCTGAAGCACCTTCTGTGTGAAGGTCTGTCAGACCTTGGAGTGATGGGAAAGTCTGAAGCACCTACTGTGTGAAGGTCTGTCAGACCTTGGAGTGATGGGAAAGTGAAGCACCTTCTGTGTGAAGGTCTGTCAGTGAGACCTTGGAGTGATGGGAAAGTGAAGCACCTTCTGTGTGAAGGTCTGTCAGTGAGACCTTGGAGTGATGGGAAAGTCTGAAGCACCTTCTGTGTGAAGGTCTGTCAGACCTTGGAGTGATGGGAAAGTCTGAAGCACCTACTGTGTGAAGGTCTGTCAGACCTTGGAGTGATGGGAAAGTGAAGCACCTTCTGTGTGAAGGTCTGTCAGTGAGACCTTGGAGTGATGGGAAAGTGAAGCACCTTCTGTGTGAAGGTCTGTCAGTGAGACCTTGGAGTGATGGGAAAGTCTGAAGCACCTTCTGTGTGAAGGTCTGTCAGACCTTGGAGTGATGGGAAAGTCTGAAGCACCTTCTGTGTGAAGGTCTGTCAGACCTTGGAGTGATGGGAAAGTCTGAAGCACCTACTGTGTGAAGGTCTGTCAGACCTTGGAGTGATGGGAAAGTGAAGCACCTTCTGTGTGAAGGTCTGTCAGTGAGACCTTGGAGTGATGGGAAAGTGAAGCACCTTCTGTGTGAAGGTCTGTCAGACCTTGGAGTGATGGGAAAGTCTGAAGCACCTTCTGTGTGAAGGTCTGTCAGACCTTGGAGTGATGGGAAAGTGAAGCACCTTCTGTGTGAAGGTCTGTCAGTGAGACCTTGGAGTGATGGGAAAGTGAAGCACCTTCTGTGTGAAGGTCTGTCAGACCTTGGAGTGATGGGAAAGTCTGAAGCACCTTCTGTGTGAAGGTCTGTCAGACCTTGGAGTGATGGGAAAGTGAAGCACCTTCTGTGTGAAGGTCTGTCAGACCTTGGAGTGAAGGAAAAGTCGGAGCAGCCTTGTGGGAAGCGCCTACTGTGCACCCCCTTGCTCCTTGGTGGGGGGAGGGGGCAGGTGGAGTGCTTCAAAGAATATGGGGTCTGGGGTCTGAGATCTAGACTTGAATCCCATTTTACAGATGAGGAAATTGAGGCATGGAGAGATTAGATGATTTGTCTGAGGTGCATAACTATGAAGGGTCTGGAGCAAGATTTGAATTCAGGTCCTGGTGCCCCACGTTTTGTCCCTTTTCCCACTCTGCCTCGGTTTCCTTGTCTGCCACACTGATCAAAGAGCCAAGGCCCCAGTTTTCAGAGGGAGCGGCTGCTGGGGGAGGGGGGCCTCTGAGGCCTCTTGCACTATAATAGAGGTGGTGAGCGGGACTGGGGGGGCATCCCAAGTCCCCAAGCTCTCCAGGCTGAGCTGGTGCAGAGTTGGGGGTCCGTGAGCCCCTCTGAGGTCCTGATCTGAGCAGGATAGGGGGTTTCTGAGGAGGCCCCAGGGGGACATTGTGGACTAGGAGGTCATGGCCCATCATGGCACATGGGTGGCTCCAGAGCTGAATGTACCCTCAAAGGTCATTCACTCACCCCCTCATTTTACAGGTGAGGAAACTGAGGCCCAGGGAAGGGCAGTGAGGTCCTATGTTGGCACAGCTAGCAAGGAACCAGTGGGATTTGAACCCAGCTCCTTCAACCCCCAAATCCAACACTCTTCCCGCTATGCTGTCGCCAGGATTGGGACTTTGACTCTAGTGGACCCCTTGTTGGCCACGGGGCTTGAGGCCGGGTGCACTCTGTGAGTCTGGGGTCCTCTACATTTCAGTTTCCACATTCTGCGTTCTAAGGCTCCTTCAGGCCAGGCAGCCCTGTGGTGTCAGGTGGCTCCTCCTGCTGGTACAAAGGGGCCATGACAGTCATGGGGGGCCCATGTCTCAGCAGAGCCTGAGGTCATGGCAGCCCTGGAGGGGCCAGCCTCGTGGTCTTCACTCACTGGGATGGTGCTTTCTTCTGTGGATCGTTGTGATCATCCCCATTCCACAAATGGGGAAACTGAGGCTGTGAAGGGGGCAGGGAGTGCTTGGATGCCCACTTTTGGGGGCCCAACCTCCCTAGGAGATGTGTCTCTGCAGAGGTGGGGAGAAAGGAGGGGAAGCCAAGAGGGACCGGGGGGTCAGAGGCCCAGCGGGGCCCCCTCTTTCCAGGTCAGACTGTCTGCTTGGGGAGGCCTTTTATTCTCCCCCAGATGCCCCCAAGGCTGACTCCTAGGACTGGTCTGGAGGCATTGGCCTTCCCCTGGGCCTAGCCACCTCTGTCTGCTCCTTGGGTGGCCCCTCGGCTCCATTCTGCCCACTGGGATCCGATGGCGGGGACCTCCCAGGCTGGGTCCCCCCCCCCAGGCCATCCCCCTGTCCCCTTCTGGCTTCCTGAGAGCAGCTTCTCAGGCTGGACTCCAGCCCTGACCCAGCAGAGGCAATAGGGGCAGAGGGGTTCGCTACCCTGGCTGCTGGTTTCCAGGGAGGAGGAGGAGGAGGAGAGAGGAAGTAGCCAGAGATAGCCCGGGTCATTAACTCTAATAGCAGCCGTGGCAACAGCCAGGGGAGGGGGGTGCAGCTGGCAAGGCCTTGGTGCCCATCTGCCGTTCCATGGTCCTCGATGGAGGGCCCAGGGAGGGATTTCAGCTTCCCAGAGGCAGCCACCCTGGCGCCTTGGCTCCGGGTGAGAGTCGGGGGGTTCAGACCCAGATGCCTTGACCCTGAGCAGGGTCACTGCCCTTGGCCTCAGTTTCCACATCTGCAAATGGGGGAGGGAGCGTCCTCTGGCTGCCAAGTGCCCTTCCAGGGCTACAAGAGTGACCTTAGAGCCTTCACCTGCCTCCCTACACCTTGGGGTCCCCAGGCATAGATGAAGGACCCCTCCAACTCCACTCTGGTTTACGAGGGGTCCTCCAGTGGAGACAGGAGCCCCGTTGTACAGATGGGAAAACCAAGGCCCAGAACAACTATGAAAATGGCCATGGAGCTGATATGGGACCTGGACTTAGGACCGCTCGCTCCCCTCCGAAGCCTCTGAACCAGTTTCCTCATCTGTAACAGCAGGTGCACCCGCAATGGGGGCCCTGACCCTGGGGCTGGGGTTCATGTTCTCTTAGTTTGGGGACTGCCACGTTTCAGTGTCATTGGTTTCCTTTGATGCTAACAAACGTTATTCTGAGGAAGGGTCCATGAGGCTTCTTCAGACTGTTCAAGGGACACAAGACCCCCCTAGAGGCCAGATAGAGGGCAGGACTCAATGGGGGGAGCGGGGAGCCCTGGCTTGGCCTCCTGCCTCAGACTCTCCATCCCTGTGAAATGGAGTCAGTGATGGCACCTGGGGAGTCTGTGAGCTTCTGATGAGATGACCACTGGTAGCTGAGGCTCCTGGGAGTCAGGGGAGGGAGGCCCGGTCACTCCCCTCTGGAGGGGTCCGCCTGGCCTCAGATCCAGCCCAGAGTGCAGGGCTCTTTGATTGTTTTTTGATGATGCCTTCTGAAGGAGAAGGGTCTCTGGCTGCCTGTCCCCCTGGGGCTCCAGTGGGGCTGCCCACCCGGTTGCCATGGCTACGGCTCCACTGTGCCATCCCAGATCTGGTTAATTAGGGCTCAGGGCTATGGTGGTGCGTGCAGAGCCTGGTGCCGGCCCTGTAAGAGTCCCGGAGGCCCCCACCCCACCAACAGAGGCGGCCAAGCTCTGGGCCCCCTATTTTGGAAGGGTGGGGAAGGAAGCAGAGGAAGAAGGAGGAGGAAGAAGAGATCTAAAGGGGGTGGGGAGGGAAGACATGATGGTCCCATTAAACATCTGGCCTGCTGTCTGGGAGAAGGGTGAGCCTTAATCTGACCCCCGAGAGATGGACCAGGAGCAAGGGTGGAAAGGATGGAGAGATAGGTGACGTGTTGGCACAAGCGTGCTAACGACTAGGGCTCCCCCGGTGTGGAATAAGCCTCCTCGGAAGTAGTGAGCCCCCCATCTCAGAGCTGGGATGATAGGATGAGAGTCCAGGGGCACTGAGGGATTCTGCCTCAAGTGCTTCAAGTGCTCCTGGCCAGGGGGCTTCAGCTTCTGGTTCTTTCCAACGTCCTGTCATTTAGTGAAATCACATCAGGAGACAGGATCAGAGGCAGGTGGAGACTCCTACCTCCCACCCCCGCTCCCAGGATCTCCTCCAGTGGTCCAACTCATCCAGGGCACGGATCCAGGGCCTGAGGCCTTCCTGCCCATCTCCCTCCCCAGTGGGAAGGTCCAGGTTCAGGGCTTTCCAAGTCATCGGCATTGGTAGGACCAAAGAATTTCATTTAGAGCCCTAGGTTCAAAGCCAACCCTGCTACTGAGGTCATCCTGGGCATAACACCATCAAGCCTTTAGTAAGAGCCTGGGGCAACCAGGCAGCACAGTGGGCAGAGCACTGGCCCTGGGGTCTCTTTCTAACTGTGTGACCCTGGGCGAGTCACTCACCTCTGACTGCCTTGCACCCACGTCTGGCCATGGCTCCAGCTGGCTCTGAAGGAGAAAGTGAAGTGGGTGACTTAGCACAGTCCCCCCCTCCCCCCTCAAATCCAGTTCATGTGCCTGTCCTAGCATCACCTCCCTAATGTCCTGGTCATCCAGACAAACATCCTCATCAGTTAAGTGCCTACTACATGTCAGAGCCCAGGTCCATGATGGGTCTCATGGAGAAGGGGAGGTGGCCCCCAAAGGCCATAATTCCTGAGTCACAGTTTTCTTTTCCCTAAAAATTAAGGGTCTTGAACACAGCAGAGATACTTAAGAAGCTAACCTGGAGTGGGGAGCTTCACCTACAGCTCCCCCAACTATTTTTTTCCTTCACAAAAAATATTTTGAGCCTTGTCACCCTGTGTGTCTCACAGACATGCCTGGCTTTGCCAAAGGAGCCTTGAGCTGCCCCTCTGGGGTCCCCTCCCACCCCCAATACCTTGGGTGTGTCCTTCCCCACCGGAGCCCCTCCAGTTCTTTCTGCCTCTCCTGGGCTCTGCCCCAGCTGCCCACGTTGGGTGTTTACTTGGATCCCCATGCACCTGGCAGGAGTAGCAGCTGGCATGGTTAGATGGCAACAGGAGATTCAAGATGGTGGCCTCATCCATTCTAGGCTTCTGGGAGGAGGGGAGCAAGGCCAGGCTCTGAGTCTCAGGAGCCCTCTTTCCTCATCTGAAGAATATTCACCTTCTTCAAAGGGGCCTTGAGTCCTCAATGAGAAGGATTTAGAAAAGGTCTGCAATGTGCAGGGGACCGGCTCAGTTTGATGGGGAGCTGTGTGATACCAGGCTGATGCCAGTCTGGGAGGACTGTGTGATGCCAGGCTGATGTCAGGCTGATAGGGAGACTTCTGATGCCAGGCTGATGGGGGACTTATGGTGCCAGTTGAAGACAGTCCAATGGGGGACTTGTGATGATGCCAGTTTGATGGGGGACCTGTGATGCTAGGCTGATGAGGGACTTCTGGTGCCAGTTGATGCCAGTGTGATGGGGGATTTGTGATGCCAGGCTGATGCCAAGAACTAGGTGCAAGGGAGACCCAGGCTAATCTGGAGATGACTGATAGAGAGGAGGGGAACCCAGGGCAGGGTTTGTGCTAGAGGTGAGAGCGGAGAGAGAGCTTAGCTATGGCTGCCACGCTTTCTGTGGTCTCCGTTCTGGTCCCTCCTGTGCCACCCCATCCTCTGCTCCGGGGAAGCCACAAGGACCAGAGGGAGGAGGCAGGGAGGCAGGGCTCCCCCTGATGTCCCCCCACTGGGGCATGCGTCTCTCCCACCCCAGTTGTCCCCGGGCTCGGAGGACGACGAGGCCCACGAAGGCTGCAGTCAGGAGAATCTGGGCCGCATCCAGTTCAGCGTGGGCTACAACTTCCAAGAGTCCACCCTCACTGTGAAGATCATGAAAGCCCAGGAGTTGCCCGCCAAGGATTTCAGCGGCACCAGCGACCCCTTCGTTAAGATCTACCTGCTCCCCGACAAGAAGCACAAGCTGGAAACCAAGGTCAAGAGGAAGAACCTCAACCCCCACTGGAACGAGACCTTCCTCTTTGAAGGTGAGCCCATGCCCCCAGGGCACTCCCAGGTAGGGAAGGACAGGAGTCCTAGCCCAGGTACTCTGGGGAGTCATGGGACAGGGAAGGCAGGGTAAGTCTGGCCTCCCTCCGCCCTTCCTCCTCTGTATAAAGGGAGAACAGGTGGGAATCCGTGGCTGGGAAATCATTCCCATCTGAAAGGGAATAATAAGAACAGGGACCCTGCCATGGACCGGGCATTGTTATATGAAATACAGCCCTTGAGCAAGATGTCTCCTCCTTGGAGCTCACAGTCTACGAGATGAAAAAGGGAAAAAATGTTTTATTAATCACCTGCTGTTTGCAGATTCCTTTGGCACGTGAGTTAGCATTTGCAAAGAAATGATCACCCATGAAATTCCTAATCTAGTACAGGGGAAACGATTTATTAAACCCCTCCTGAGGGCAGGACATCAGTGTTGGATGGGTTGGGGTTTGAGATGATGTGGTCATGAAGTTCACAGTCTGATATGGAAATATGTCACAAAACTTGACATCAATTATGTGTAGATCACAAAGAATGAATAAGACATGATCTCTGCCATCCTGAAGCTTACTAGTCTTGGAGGCAGGAGAGATCATAAAAACATAGATAGATATTAGATGATAAATGGAGAAAGATGTGAGATGATATCTAGAGATAGATAGATAGATAGATAGATAGATAGAAAATAGATAGATGAATGATGAATAGATGGTTAGATGGATAAATGGATGGACAGTGGATGGATGGGTGGATGGATGGACGGATGGATGGATGGATGGACAGTGGATGGGTGGATGGATGGATGGACAACATACAGACAGATGGACAGATGGATGGATGTATGGATAGATGGATAATTGATAGAGAGATAGATGATGAAGAGATGGTTAGATGGATAAATGAATGGACAATGTACAGATGGACAAATGCATGGATGGATGGATGGATGGATGACATGTGGATGAACGGATAGATAGATGGATGGATGATGGACAACATACAGACAGATGGATGGATAAATGGATGGATGGATGGACAGACAACATACAAACAGATGGACAGATGGATGGACGGATGGATGGATGGATGGATGGATGGATGGATGGATAATAGATAGATAATAGAACTTTTTGAAGCAGTTAGAAAATCCCATATCCCTATTGCCCATGTTCTATTGAATTTTTATTTATCATGTTAAATAATTCCCAATAACATTTTACTCCGGTTCAGGCCACACTTGGGAGTATTGAGGTTGCCCCCAGGCCGGGTGTCTGACACCTCTTTATGAAGCGTTTCCTCTGTGCCAGAGCCTGAGCAGAGATAAAACACAGACAACCATGGTTATACTACCAGTCTCGAGATGTCTGATGATTCCAGTTAGTCCTCATTCTTGAAGTGCCAGTGGGTGCAGGGCCCCGACTTTGCCTCTGGCACACAAACCTAAAGAAGGCTGTGGCTCCCCTTTTAAGGAGCTGGTGGTATGGAGAAAGGTCAGTTCATCTGTAAGTTTGATACCAGGGACAGACAAAGGTGTCAAACACCCAGCCTGAGGGCAACCTCAGTACTCCCAAGTGTGGCCTGAACCGGAGTAAAATGTTCCTGGGAATTATTTAACAAGATAAATAGAAATTCAACAGGACATAGGCAATAGGGATATGGGGGGGGGTTCTAAGTCACCCTGTGGCCCCCAGGGATCTTCATGGAAGTTCACTTCCATGGCCCTCTTTCTGCTATACAGAAGGACTCCCAGAAGGGGTAGCCAGGACTCCTTGGGGACAGGGAAGACTTCCTGTGGTGGGTGGCACCTGAGTTAGACTTTGAAGGAAGGGCAAGATTCCAATTGATGTAACTGCCCAGGGGGCTAACAAGGGCAAGATGGGGAGTTCATTCCAGGGCAGGAAATGGGGGATATTAGGAAGGGAGCCTAGACACACTCAGCAATGACTTCCCGATGAATTGATTGTTGGGGTCAGGAGGGTCACGTGGCCATTTGGGTCACTCTCTTGGGGGCTCCTTATGACCCTTCAGGCTATGGAAGGAGAGAACTAAACAGCTAGGCTTAGTTGTTGGTCCCTGTACTAGTGGAAGGAGTGATCAATCTAATGGGCAGGGAACCAAGACCACCCCCATTTGATGTTGGGCTGCTCCCCAGCTATGGGGCTAGGCGGGCCTTCGCTGGGGATATGTGGCCATGGGCTAGCCCTCCCAGGAGAAGTCAGTAAGCTGTGGAGCTGGCTGGCAGGAGTGATTCTAAACTTGGTCCCAGCTCACACCGAAAGACACTGGACTCTGCTTCAAAATGGCTAGAAACTTCCTGGACCCCTTGACCCCAAGCCAGTGTCTGAGACTGGATTTGAACTCAGGTATTCCTGACTCCAGGGCTGGTGCTCTATCCACTGAGCCACCTAGCCACCCCTTGCCTCAGACTCTTAATAATTACCTAGCTGTGTGACCTTGGGCAAGTCACTTAACCCCATTGTCTTGCAAAAAAATAGAAATAAAGGAATACAAAGACTAAGGCAGGGCAGCTAGGCTTAGGATAGAACACCAACCATGGAGTCAGGAACACCTGAGTTCAAATCCAACCTCAGATGCTAGATACCTACCCTGGATATTGTGACCCTGGGTAAGTCATTTAATCCATTGCCTTGAAAAAAAAAGAAGAAAGACTAAAGCAAAACAAGGGAGACTGCATGCCCATCAACAAATAGATGGTAGTGTAGGGAGGGGGGAGGGCCCTGCAGAAGCCAGGGGTACTGAGAGGTGGGAGTGAAGGGGAAAGCATCTGGGCCTGACTGTGGGGATGAGCTGCACAGAGAGGGGATGAAGCCTGGATCATTAGGAAGGGGTCTGGTACCCGACGGGCAATGTCAAGGCTGTTTATGTTCAATCCAGACAGGCAGCCCCTGGAGTCTGGGGCCTCAGAGGCTGATCCTGTCAGAACTGCCCTTTGAGAGTTCATGGTGGTGAACAGCAGTGGGGGTGAGGACAAGCTGGAGTGGGCAGAGCCAGGGCGATGGGAGAACTCCTGCAGGAGCCAGTGTGATAGTTGGAAGGGTGGGGAAGTGTAAGAAATGGAAGCAGGGAAAAAAAAAACCCAAGATTTGACATCTGCTTGATATGTGGGATGAATGGAGGAGGCGACATGGACAATGATTTGTGAATCTAGTTTACCTGGAGGATGGTGGTGGTACTCTCATCACAATTAGGGAAGTTCATGCCAGTCCCTGAAGTCAGGAGGACTCGTGTTCAAATTTGGATTCAGATACATACTAGCTGCGTGACCTTGGGCAAGTCACTTAACCACAATTGCCTCCAAAAAGAATTTTTAAAAGAACAGAAATCAGGAAGTTCAGTAGTGGCAGTGGGTGGGGGTAAGGGCTGGGAACATTGGGAACATTGACAGGACATCCTGGTGCAGAACTGTAGCTCAAGACAGAGGTTGGGGCTGGATAGGTTGATCTGGGAATCATCTGGATAATGATCATAATTACATCCATGGGAGCCAAGTCAAGTGACTTCGTCAAGTGAGAGACCATAGAAAGAATAGCCAGCCTAAGAGTGGAGCCTTAGGCTTGACCATAGATGATGAGCCAGGGGCAGAGAGGTAGGAGGAAAGCAAGGGGCTGGGGGAGAAGGAGGGGGAGACAGAGACAGAAAGCAGGGTCACAGAAACCCAGAGGAGAGGATCTGGGGGAGAGGGCAGCCATCACCTGTGAAGAGGTCAGAAAGGATGAGGCGAGAGAGAATGTCACTAGATTTGACAACTGAGAGATTGTGGTGGACCTGGAGAAGGAATTTCAGTTGATTGAGGTCAGGCACAGACTGTGGGAAGTTTGAGGTAGGGGGTAGTGCTAGCCTCAGGTCCCTTTCCTTGGGAGTCCGGCTGATCCAGAGAATGGGGGACGTCACAAAGAAAGAGATTTAGGATCAAACAGTTCTTAAAAATTGGAGCCAAAATAGGGTGACTTCCCCTTCCTGAAGCCCTGGGGCAGAGGCTAGATGAGGACTTATTGGGGGGGGGGGAGACACCTTCCATTGTGGAAGGAGCCATGGTGGGGTTCAGGGCCCACAGTCCAGACTTTCTTCTTGTCCCCACAGGTTTCCCCTATGAGAAGGTGGTGCAGCGGGTGCTGTACCTGCAGGTCCTGGACTATGACCGCTTCAGTCGTAATGACCCCATTGGGGAGGTGTCCATCCCTCTCAACAAAATAGACCTAACCCAGATGCAAACATTCTGGAAGGAGCTGAAGCCATGTAGCGATGGGAGCGTAAGATCCTTTCTGTGCCCCCCCCCCAAGGTTGGGGCTGTTTAGAGAGAAGAGTCCCCCCCAGCAAAGGGAGGCTTCCCCTCATTCTGGTGGCAGGGGAGGTCCAATTTGTGGTCATTACTGGCAGCAGAGTGGTGCCAGAGTGCCCTGGACCTTAGCAATGAGAGACCCTGGGCAAGTCACTTAACCTGACCTCAGTTTCCACATCTGCAAAATGGGATAATCATCCCTCTTACTTCCAGAATTGCTGGGATGAGATCATGTTTGTGAAGGGTTTCACAGATCTTAACACTATATGAAGGCTATCCCCAGGTGGGGGGGGGCACTGTAAAAGAGACCCCTGGCCCACAATGAGCCAGGAGCAAGGGGACAGTCCAAGACAAGGATCAAGGTCAGGGTGAGGCACCGAGGCCTACTTTCCAGAGGGCCAGGGAGACCCCAGATGCTGTCCCCAGGGCTGCAGGCCCTCATGGCAGAACCATCCGTCCCACCCCCCGACCTTGTCTCTTCCAGGGAAGTCGAGGGGAGCTGCTCCTGTCCTTGTGCTATAATCCCTCAGCCAACTCCATCATCGTGAACATCATCAAAGCACGGAACCTCAAAGCCATGGACATTGGGGGCACATCTGGTACTTGGGGCTTTGGGATGGACCCTCTCTCATTCTATGTGTTCAGGCCTCCATTCCCTCTGGCCCTCCCCCAACCTAGGGAGCCCCCCTGCCCACAGGGAGGAGGCTTTTCTGAGGGTCTTTGCAGATAGAGAAGGGTTAGCACAGTGATAGGAGGGCAGGGGGCTGAAGAGGCCTGGGGTCTGGTCCTAAAATCTGTAACTATCCTGGGGTCCCTAGCTAGTCATCACCCCTTTTCTCCAGACCCAGGTTCTCCCATCTGTAAAATGAGCTAGTTGGACCAAATGTTCTCCCCAGCCCCCCCCCCCCAGCTCAGACATTCCATGTTCTAAGCGGGAGACCCTCCCCCTGACATGTCCCGTTCTAGGCCCCTCCCAGCTCAGACATTCCATGTTCTAAGCGGGAGACCCTCCCCCTGACATGTCCCGTTCTAGGCCCCTCCCAGCTCAGACATTCTATAATTCAGGCCATCCCTCCTCACATGCTGTACCCCAAAGGAGAAAAGCCCTCTCTCTTCCACCTCTCCCACCCCGCTCCGAGTCCTTCCTCGGTGGAAGGGGTCAGGGTCAGAGCGGACTCACTCCTCCTGACTCGGCCTCTCCCTCCCCAGACCCCTACGTGAAGGTGTGGTTGATGTACAAGGACAAACGAGTGGAGAAGAAGAAGACGGTGACCATGAAGAGGAACCTGAACCCCGTCTTCAACGAGTCCTTCATCTTTGACATCCCCACAGAGAAGCTTCGGGAGACGACCATCATTATCACCGTCATGGACAAGGATAAGCTTAGCCGGAATGATGTCATCGGCAAGGTGGGTGTCACCGGCACCAGGCAACCTGCTGATGCCGGCAGCCGCCTTCCAGGGAGGGAGGTGGGGGGCAGGAGAGCGGCACCCAAGGCAGGGCTCTGTGTGCTGGAGACATTCAATCAATATTTGCTAAATATATTCATGAATGAGGGCAGGGAAGCTGACTGCAGGAGGAGGGATCAAGGGAGGGAGAGAAAGGAGGAGGAGGGAAGGAGGGAAGGGGGGGAAGGAAGAAGAGGAGAGAGAAAAAAGGAAGAAAGGGAGGAGGGAGGGAAGGGAAGAAAGGAAAGAGGAGAGAAAAAAGGAAGGGAGGGAGAAAGGAAGGGAAGAAAGGAGGGAGAAAGGAAAAGAGAAGGAAGGGAGGAAAGGAAGGAGAGGAGAGAGAAAAGAAGGAAGGAGGGAGGGAGAGAAGAAAGGAAGGAGGAAAGGGAGGGAGAAAGGAAAGATGGAGGAAGAAAGAAAGGAGGGGGTAAGGAAGAAGAGAAAGAAGAAAGGAAGAAGGGAAGAAAGGAGAGAGGGGGAGACAGGATTGATTCCTATGGCCCTCCTTGCCTGATACATGCCCTCAGGACCCCTGAGTGAACTCCCTGCAGGTGACTTGTGGACAGGTCACTTGAGCCTCTTTGGCCTCATCAGGAAAGCCAGGGCCAGGTGCTACAGGCTGGGCCTATGATTTTGGCATCACCCCTCACACTTCTGTAGGACCACAAAGCTCTTTTCTTAGGATGGCCTGTACGCATTATTCCCTCCCCACCCCCACCATTGAAGAGCGGAGAAGAGGAGGCTCAGAAAGGTCCCACAGCCCCAGAGGGTCAAAGCCCCTGCCAGGTGCCAAAGGACCACCCAAAATTAGCTCTATCACGGTCCCCATCAGACCCCACCCCGTCTCTCCTTGCCTCTAGAATCAACCACAAAATATTCTAGTTTGGCAAAGCCCCTTGTGACCCAGCCCCTTCCCACTTTCAGCTCCCTCCTCCTCACACAGTCTGACTCATTGTCCTTTCCCATAGTCCAGCTCCCAGGGCCCTGCCTGTGCCCGGGCTGTTCCCCACATCTGGGATGCCCTCCCTTCTCATAGGCCTCTCAGAAGCCCTGGTTTCCTTCAATGTTCAACTCAGGTACCACCTTCTATGTAAGACCCTCCCTGATGCACCCCCCTCAGCGATTAGTACCTCCCCTCAGAAACCACTTAGCATTTACTTGGAGAACTTGGTGCCCATGACAGAAGAGGGGGTTCTCCAGCAGAGGCAGCACCAGTCGGTGCTCAATGCTTGATGCCTGAATGATTGACCCCCCTTCCCTCTCCTCCTCCAGATCTATCTGTCCTGGAAGAGTGGTCCTGGGGAAGTGAAGCACTGGAAGGACATGATCGCCCGCCCTCGGCAGCCTGTGGCTCAGTGGCACCAACTGAAGGCCTGAGTAGGGCCTGGGGGGGCCCGGGGGTGGGGCTGTGGGCCCATGGCTTGGGGGTCACGCCTTCATACTTTATGCACAATGCCCCGGGCGTGGCTCCCCCATTGGGTGGGAAGGACCCCTGTGGTCAGCCAGGGAGGGGGCCCAGGACTCAGTATGGCCATGTTTCTAGGAAGCGCCAGCCCCCATTTGGGGGGCCTTTGGGAGCCATTTTCCTGCTTGCCCCTTTTCTCCAACTCGCCGACACTAAAGAAACAGGAGGGGGGAGAGAGTGAGAGAGAGCAAGAGAGACGGATGGACAGAGAAGGCTAGACGGCAGGACCCGAGATCCCTCCAGAGGCCCCACCCGGGGGGCTTGACTCGTCCGCCATTTTATTGACGGTGGCTTCTGGAGTTGCGGGCTGGCCGAGCCTCCACCAGCCCCTGGTCGGAGTGGGCGAGGGCCCAGTAAGGCCACGGCGCTTGGCCTGGCCAGAAAGGCCCTCCTCCCCACCAGAGGGTTGTTTTTTGAAGCCGTCCAGGGGCCCCGTGTGCCAATGGGGTATAAATAGCCCGGCTTCCGAGCCGTGGTCCTGTATCCACGTGCTGTGTTCAACCTGTTCGTGTGAGTGCGTTGAGCGCGTGTGAGGCGTGGGCAGCCTGCCAGGGGCTCCAGATGGCTCGCTCTGTTGGTCCTGAGGTTGCTCTGGGCGGGGGGGGTCTTTTGGGAAGAGGCCAAGGAAGGAGGGAGAAGCACTATCCCACCCTCGCTTAGACTTTAGAGCTGGAAGGAGCCTTTGAAGAGCGCTTTTCTGAGCCCCTCATTTTTCAAATAAGGGAACAGACTCCCCAACCTGCCCAAAGTCCTAAGGAGCCCACCCGGCCTGGCCCGGCAATCCCCAGGTCCAGTGTGGTCACCATAAAGGCCAGCCTTGTGGCCAGAGAACAGGGGAGGCCCCTGTGGCTGTCCTCAGGACACTGGCTGGACTGTGGAGGCCAGGGGTCCAGGCTGTGTTTCCGGCTCCCATTTCCCTTCTAAAACTTGAAGTAGGAAATTCTGTATGTATGGAAAATCTTAGTCCATGTGGTATTTTTTTAGGTTAAAAATAGGTGTAAGACTCATAGGAGTTAGCATTGAGGGCCATTTTAAGGCCATCTCATCCAACCCTCTTGTTTTTGAAATGGGGAAACTGAGGCCCAGAGGGTCTGGGTCCCAAGCCAAGGCTACATCAAGCTAAGATTGAACCGAGTTCTACAGTTCTATCCCCCTAGCCCCCACCCCCCTCTTGTTTTGCTTCTAAATGCCCCTGCCCAAGATCTCCCCAAACCCCCAGACCAAAAGGGCCCCACAGCTCCATGGCCACCTCAGGACGTCATCTCCCTGGGGGAGATGGTCATCCCACCCAGAAACTGTTCCCTTGCCATGAGGATTTTTGAGGAGACCAGTCTCAGCCACAGCCCCTGGCATGGGTTTGGTGCCCAGGTGGGCCTTGTTCCATTGCTGGAGGCCTCGCTCTGTCCTGGTCCTTCCTCCCCACAACCTCCCCAGGACCCCATTGGCTTCCCTCCAGCCCCATCAGGTGACCCTCCTGGCCGTTTAGATGCTCCCCATTTCTCTCTCTGGCCCTTCCCCAGTTGCAACCCTCCCCCACCTCCGTCCCATATTATCAGAATGGGAGTAAATCTTAGAGAGGAAAATTTCAGAGCTGAGAGGGAACATAGGGTGTGAAAGGTCCAAGCTAGAGGAGCCTTTGATACATAGCCCCGAGAGTGCTGCAGACCCCTAGGAACTTTGAAGGGGGACTTTCAGAGCTGGCAGCACCCCTAGAACACAGTGTTAGCCCCTTAGAAATAGAATGCACCCAGCCAGAGGAAGACCTGGAAGGAACCGGAAGGGACGTTAGACAAGGTCAGACCCAAAATGTGGAATCCCAAGGTCTGTGCTTACCGCAGAACCCAGAAGGTCCAAGCTAAGGAGACCTCAAAGATGGTCTAGTCCAAGCCCATGATGTCGTGGCTTCTTCTCTCCCTCCCTCCCTGAGCTCTGCAGTTCCACCAGCCAGATGACCCCCCCCCAATTCAGTTGTCATCTCCCTTCCCCTATTCTGAACGTTGGAAATTGGGGTGACCATCCATTTATTTTGCAAAGTATTTCTGACACCTAACAGAGAGCATCGGGGAGTCCAGCCCCTTCCCCCTTCCATCACCCTCTCCTCTGCCCCTTCTCTCTGCCCACTTCTTGTCAAGAGAATGGGACGGAAGCATTTGAGATGCTGAGACAAGCCTAGTGCCCGGCTCCCGGAGACCTGGTGCTTCTTTCTCTTGCCCTCTCATAGAAGAGTGGACAGGGGTCGCCTTCTGGGGGATCCTGGCCGAAAGTCAGCTGGTCCTCACCCCAGAACTGGCATCCCAAGGTGGGCACAGCCCCTGGGAGCAGGTGTAGATCCGCACTTCCCAGCTCTGGCCACCAGATGGCAAATAGAGCCCATGGTCTTGAAGAAAGGGTTGATGAGATGGAGAAAAAAGGGGGGACTCTACCATATTTGGGTGGGGATTGGAGGAGAAAGGACAGGGAAAGGGCCCCCCAGGAAAGATTGGAGGTGCTCGTCAGAGACTCATCCCCTCAGTCCACAGTGGGGCCCAGTTGGATTGGGGGGGGCAACTTCCAACCCACCATGTCTAGGAGACTTGGGGGATGCCCTCTGCTTAGAATTCAGATTCCTAGAGTTGGGATGAGCTGGAGAGACCATCCCGTCTGGCCTCCTCTCTTCCAGACCCAGGGGACATCAGAACTGGAAGGACCCTAGACTTAGGAAATTAGAATGGTGCCCACAGAGAGACCCTCTGAGTGGGGAGGGGATGTCTTTGAATGAGGCAGAAGCCACTGGCCCAGAATTAGACAGCCAGGATTTGAATTCAGCTCTTCAGGCCCTGTATCTAATGTTGATTTACCTCGACCCCAGCCTGTCTTTGTGTTGAACCACTTTCTATCACAGATAAAAGTCCCAGGAGCTCCAAGGCCCAGTCTTGCCAGGGCATCGCTCTGCCCTCTCCAGGCTGGGCAAACCTAGAGACTAGCGTCTCTAGGCCTCAGGGCCTTCAAGAGGCTGAAGGGCCCCCAGGGTCAGCCTAGGATTCTCTGGTCCCCAGCTCCTCTGACCTGGATTCTGTTCCTGCCTCGGTTATCTCATTGCTAGCTGTACGACTTTGGGCAGGTTATTTCTTCTCTGTTTCCTCATTGGGGAAATGGGGGTGAGGGAGGGGTCTCTAGACCCCCTAATAGAATTGAGAGGGTCACTCGGGTCCTTTCAGAGCTAAATTCTATCATCCAACAAAGGCATAGAAGCTCGTAGAGAGGGCTAGGTGGTGTCCTCCAGGGAAGCAACAGGAGAGGGTAGAGAGAAGCTGGGCCTAGCCGGGGAGACTGGGATGACTGAGCTCAGTGGAAGCCAAGAGAATGCAGACTGGGGTTGAGAGAGACTTCCTCTTGGGCCTTAGTTTCCCTACTTGGGAAAATGAGGGGTTTGGGGGGACAGCCTCCGAATGCTGGCTGGCTCACATCTTAATGGGGGGAGCCCAGGCATCTGGTCTGGAGAGGGAGCATGAAGGGTTAATGGGCTCTGCTCTCTGCAGCTCGGTGGGCTCCCCCTTCCCCCCTCCCTCCCTGTGGGCGGGGAGGGGTCGCCCAGCAAGCCAGCCCCCAGCCTTGCTATCCTCAGCTAGTGATTCCCAGCTGGGGTCAAACCAAATTGTATTAGAGTGGACAGAGCCAGGGGTCTCTTTGTTTCAGTGCCGCCCATGCAGCTCTTAGCCAATCGGATGCAAAGATGTTCTCCAGGTGGTGTCTTTTTTTTTTTTGAAAAGGGATTAAATGGATCAGGGATGGGGATCCTCTGCTGCCTCCACCTCCTACTCCCGTAACCTTCCCAAGGCTTCCCCTTACCTTGCATCTCAGGTTGAACTGATGACCCTCTTGTGCAGGCTGAAGTGGCCCCTTCAGGACTGCTGTGGGGAAGGAAGGGAGGGAAAGAAGGGAGGGAGAAAGGAGAGGAAAAATGAAGGAGAGGAAGGGAGGAGGAAGGGAGGAAGGAAAGAGAAGGAAAGTAGGGAGGAGGGAAGGAAGGAAAGGAGGGAGGAAAGAAGGAAAGGAGGAAGGAAAGAGAAGGAAGGAAAGAAGGGAGGAAGCAAGGAAAGGAGGAAGGAAAGAGAAGGAAGGAAGGAAGAGAGGAAAGGGAAGGAAGGAAAAAAGGGAGGAAAGAGAAGGAAGGAAGGAAGGAAATGAGGAAGGAAAGAGAAGGAAGGAAGGAAAGGAGAAGAAGGAAGGAAGAAAAGGAATGAAAGAAGGAAGGGAGGAAGCAAGGAAAGGAGGAAGGAAAGAGAAGGAAGGAAGGAAGAAAAGGAGGGAGAGAAGGAAGGGAGGGAAGGAGGAAAGGGAAGGAAGGAAAGAGAAGGAAGGAAGGAAGGAGAGGAAAAATGAAGGAGAGGAAGAAGGAAGGAAGAAGAGGAAAGAATGAAAGGAGAGGAGAGGAGGAAGGGAGGAAAGGAAGAGTGAAAGAAGAAGCAGGGAAGGGGATTGGTGCTGAGAGGGAAGCTCCCTGCACCAGAGTCCACCTCTGGTCTTTCTAAGATGAGGCAAAGATGCTGGCTAAAGACCAGGTGGAAGGGGCTGGCCAGAGGTAGGTAAGACAGGACACAGCCAAAGCAGACCCACCATCGCCCCAAGGACCTTGGGAAAGTCACCCCTGCCACCTGTGGCTCATTTTCTTCACTTGTAAACATGGTAATAATTAATGCTTCACCTACCTCACAGGGGAGGTTGTGAGGTTGCCTCTATCTGGGGGTACCCTGGATGTCCTTGGATTTTGAAGGGGCTCCCCAAGGGCAAAGTGTTACGAGAGGGAGACCTGCTTTCCCTTCCCCAGTCCTAGGGTTTCTGAGGCCGGGGAGAAAAACCTATCCTTCCCTGCCCCAGTGTCCTGGGTCCTTCCCGTCCCCATTAGGATGTGAGAATCATCTGGGGCTTCTTTGGGGGATGCTAGAGCTATTACCTTTTTTTCAGGTATGTCTTTTTTTCTTGTGATCATCCTCCTGTAATGGCTATACATAGTTCTCCCACCACCTCCCTCCACCCCAGCCCCTCACCTAGCAATGCACCCTACCTGAAGGAGAGGATGGGAGAGACAACAGCCTAAAGCTGGGGCGAAGGGGTGGGGACCCTGCTGTTTCTATTCTGTTGAGTCTTCTTCCAGCAAGTGTTTTATAAAAAAAGAAAAAAAGAAAAAATTCACCACCACAAAACAAAAACAAAAAAACAAAAACAAACCACAAACCTCAACATTCTCAGCGAAGAGAAAGGAAGAAAAACTAACGGGGAAAAAAAACCATAAAATGTTTCCACCACACACACCCTCTAAGCCAGCGAGATTTCCTCTTTGCAGATTCATATTTTTGTGGGAACGGCCCCTGCTTTTGTGGAGTGGGGCCGTTCTGATTAATAAAGGATAGTGAAAAAGCAGGGCTTGACTCCTTCCTCCGCCGTTCCTTAGCATCCCCCCCGCAAGGAGGAGGAGGAGATGGGTGGGGGCAGCCTGGGGCTCTCTCCACCACACACCCCCTGTCTCCGGTGGAATATGGCATCCATCGTGGCTCATCTTCCAAGATGCTTTTTCTGGCTCCCTGGCTATCATCCCCCAAGGGGAATTCTTAACACCTTAGGGTCTCCTGCTGTATCCCACCCCCACCCCAGGAGGTAGACTTCCTCCCCCTTGATCCACACCCAGGAGGCCGGATTGGAGCAGGGGGTGGCACTGGAAGATGCCCCCCAAAAAACACCCTCAGGGCCCCCCCTTCTCCAGATATTGGAGGGGAGGAAGGAGGAATCAGGCAGCCCTGGACCTGGAGGTTCGGGTCCCCCTTAGGAATAGCAATAGCCAAACTAGCATTCTTTCCCCCTCCCCAGCTCTGGGGAACAGCCCAAGAGGGAGCACTGACCCCAAGCCTGCGGAGCCTGGGCTCTGCCCCTCCTTGGCAGTGTGACCTTAGGTGAGTCACTTCCATTCTCCAGCCTCAGTTCCCCACCCCTCAAAGGGCAATAAGCACCTGGCCCCCGGCCCTCCCAAGGAGGAACCGAGGTCTGAGCTGTGCTCAGGGGTTTCCTAGGAAGAAGGTGCTAATCAGCTTCTCATGAGCACAAAAGGAAATTCCAGTCCAGTCTTCTGCCCACCCCCCTTCCTACCCCGAGCCCCCCAGCCCGATCCTGGAGCCCTCAGAGGTGGGGTCCCCATTTTATCCCTAAAGACCCCTCAGACTCCATTCTTTGTCTCTCTGGAAGCTGATCCCTAGTCAGGGAAGCTATGCCAGAAGGGGCTTGGGGACCACCTAGCTCAGCTTGCCCTCCCTGCCTGGGGGACTCCCCCTTCTCAAGGAGCCAGGAGGAGACACAGGGGGTGGCAGCTGCCACACAGCTCAGCCCTGAGCAGAGAGAGGAAAGGCCCAGGGCCTTGAGTTTTTCCCATGGAAAAGAGTCCCTGGAAAAAAAAAAACCACAAAAATCCAACCAGCCCTGGTGCTCAGGTATTGCCCATTCAGAGGCCCGGAGATGCCAAGCCTGGCCACCTCAAGGCTGCCGAGCCTTGGGCAAGATGCTTTCCCTGGGGGGGCCCCGGGTCCTGCTTCTGTCGCTCGAGGGAGGAGGAACAGAGGAGTTTGGGGGCCCTCTTGTTCTGTCACTAGCCCCCCTGCATTCCTGCCCTTGCCTTGGTGGGATCTGAAGGCGGGGGCATTTCCCTGCCCTGCTTGCCAGTGTCCTCCCAGACCTTGGATCTCCTTCAGTTCTCATGCAGCTCATTTGGTCCCATTCTGCAGGCCGGGCTCGCTCCCACCTCGGGTTATTCCTCCTGCGTTGTCTTCCTTCTTCCTGGCCTTCCTCTCTCTATAGTCCCTGCTCTCTGGAAGCTTCTCCTGAACAAGTCTGCTGTCCCAGATTCCCCCCACCCCCACCCCAAATCAAGGGGAGGGGATGGACTCCAGGTCTATGTTCTGGGGGGGGGGTGGCCTCTTTGGGGCCATCCGCTTCTCCCTTGGGTCTGTCTCCTGCCTTCATCCCCTTCCCTTCGTCTGTGTCCTGTGTGTCTCTTGTCTTGTTTAGATTGTGAACCCCAGGGGCAGGGACCCCTGTCTGACTCATTGTTCTGTGCAGCACCTGCAGGTGCCTGAATAAATGTTAATCCATGGATCCAAAAGTGCCCAGGTCATCTTGGGGAAGGAGGTTGTGGGGCAGCTGGGCTAACCTGGGCGGCTGGGGTGACTGGCATAGCCTGGGTGCCTGAGATAACCTGGGGCAGCGGGCAAGGGAAGTGGCCCCAAGGGGGGGGGGCATTTCAGGTCTCCCAGGATGACAGAGGCTCATCCCTAAATCCCTTGAGCCCCCCCAGAAAGCTTGCGTGTGGTAGCAGCAAACAGCTGGGCTGTCTTGTCACCAGCCCCTCGCCCCAAACCCAGCCGGACAGCGAGAGCAGGGCGAGGGACGTCCCGCCCTGGGGGGCTTCAGAACGGCTCATGGCTATTCCTCCCTCCCTCGGCACCCCGGGCTTCACTGTTGCGGCCCAAGGTGGAGACGATGGGGGATCTTGTGCTCAAGGAGGGTATCTGGGAAGCACTTTGTGGGTGACATTCAATATTTATTTATTAAACTCCCCCCGTGGCCAAGCAGCTGCCAGGCTGGGGGCGGGGGGCATCTGCTCCTCCTGGAGACGAAGCCGAAAAGACGAGCGCTGCTGCCCCCCGGAACATGATGGGGAGGGGGCAGAGTGGTCCGGGGACGGCTCAGGCGAGGCTGCGATGGGGCGCAGAGAGGCAGGGCGAGCATGCCCGGCGCGGGGGGCCCAGAGCAGACGCGTGCTTGGGAAGCCGCCGGGAGGCCCGCGGGGCCGGGGCAGAGAGCGCTGCCCGGCGGAGGGGCCCGGGAGCAGCGTCCGTGGCATGTCCGAGCGCCGGGCAGGCTGGGGCGGGGAAGCAGGGCCGTGTCGGGGGTCGGAACCCCGCTCTGTGACTTTCTAGCGGCGTGTCCTTGGCCGAGTCATTTCTCGCCCCGGGTACGGCCCAGGCCTCGCCGCGTGCCGGGGAGCTAGCTTCGGGGAGGAGCAGGGCCGGGCGTCGCCACAGAGGATGGCAGGGGCGGGGGGCTCGTCCAAGGCCGCTGCCAGGCCTGCAAGCCCAAGCGGACCCGGTGCGGGCTCCCGCCCCTTCGGGGGCCAAGTGTGGGGCGCCCTTCGGCCCTCGGGCGCCTCCTGGCCACGGCCCCCCGGGACACGCAGGAGGCCCGAGGGCAGCCTCCCCGCTCGCCGCCCCCACCCGCCGCCGGGCAAGCCTCGACCTCCGGGCCCGACCCATTGCCGTGGCAACGAAGCCTGGCATCCTCTTGGCGAGCCGTTGGGGGGCCTTTTGGTTGGCTTCTGCCCCCCGTCCGGCAGCTTTTCCGGAACGGCTCGGGAGAGGGAGCCCGCGCGGGGCAGGGGAGCAAGGGGCGACCCCCTGGGCGGGGGGGGGGGGGGAGCCGGCCCGGGCCGAGGGGCGCGTCAAGGGCCGGGGGGCGGGGAGCCGCGGCGCCGAGGGGCGCCCGCCCGCGCCCGCGCCCCCTCGCCCCCCGGGGGCTGGGCCCGCGGGGCCCGGGGCGGCGGCGGGGGGCGCTCGCGCTCCGCCATGCGCTCGGCCGCGCCCTCGCCCACCAGGAACACGGCGTCCAGCACGCGCGGCGGGCCCGTGACCGGGTTGTGGTCGTAGGACAGCAGGCGCAGCGCGCGCAGCGGCCGCAGGTCCGGGAAGCCGCCCAGCTGGTTGCGGTCCAGGTCCAGGATGCGCAGGCGGCGCATGCGCAGCAGCACGCCCGGGAAGGCCTCCAGCCGGTTGCCGTAGAGCCAGAGGCCGCGCAGGCCGGCCATGCGGGGCAGCTCGGCCGGGAGCCCGCGCAGCCGGTTGTCGCCCAGCTGCAGCGAGCGCAGCGCGGGCAGCGCCAGCAGCGGCCGCGGGAAGCGGCGCAGCGCGTTGCCCTCCAGCCACAGGCAGCGCAGGGCCTGCAGCTGCGCGAAGTCGGCGGGCAGCGCCGCCAGCCGGTTGCCGCCCAGGTAGAGGCGGCCGAGGCGCGGCAGGCGGCACAGGGCCTCGGGCAGCCGCTCCAGCTCGTTGCGGTCCAGCGCCAGCACGCGCAGCTCGCGCAGCTCCTCGATCTCCTCCGGCAGCTCGCGCAGCCCCGCGCCGCTCACGTCCAGCCGCCGCAGCCCGGGCAGCGCGCACACGGGCGCGGGCAGCCGCCGCAGCCTGCGGCCGCTCAGCTCCAGCTGCTGCTCGCCCGCGCCCAGCTGCTCCGCCGCGCCGGGGGGCAGCTCGTCCGGCCGCGACTCGGCCAGGCCCATGGCGCGGGGCCGGGCGGGCCTGGGGCCGCGGAGAGGGGCCGCGCTAGGGGAGGCGCGCCCGAGAGGGGCCCCGGAGAGGGGCCGCGCTAGGGGAGGCGCGCCCGAGAGAGACCCCGGAGAGGGGCCCCGGAGAGAGGCCGCGCTAGGGGAGGCGCGCACGAGAGAGACCCCGGAGAGGGGCCCCGGAGAGAGGCCGCGCTAGGGGAGGCGCGCACGAGAGGGGCCCCGGAGAGGGGCCGCGCTAGGGGAGGCGCGCACGAGAGAGACCCCGGAGAGGGGCCCCGGAGAGAGACCGCGCTAGGGGAGGCGCGCACGAGAGGGGCCCCGGAGAGAGGCCGCGCTAGGGGAGGCGCGCCCGAGAGAGACCCCGGAGAGGGGCCCCGGAGAGGGGCCCCGGAGAGAGACCCCACTAGGGGAGGCGCGCCCGAGAGGGGCCCCCGAGAGAGACCGCGCTAGGGGAGGCGCGCCCGAGAGGGGCCCCCGAGAGACTCCCCACTAGGGGAGACTCCCCCCAGGAACAGACTCCCTACACTACAGAGGACTCCGCACTAGGGGAGTCTCCCCCCGACAGGAACCCCCTTAGCAGACACGCCCCCCCACCAGCAGACCCCCACTAGAAGAGACTCCCCCGACTAGAAAGGGCCCCCCCTCGGAGGGTGCGCCCGGGCCCCGATAGCCCCTCCCTGGGCGCACAGCGCGGCCCCCCCAGCCGGCCTCGGCTCCGGCTGCTCCGCGGGCTCCTCTGCCCCGCGTGCCCGGAGCCCCCGCGGCTGGGCGGCCCGTCGCCATGGAAACCCCCGACGCGGTCCCGGCGGCCAATGAGAGGGGGGGGAGGAGCAGGAGGGGGCGGAGCCAGGCCGCCCCCGGGGCTCCACCCCCCCCCCCGGCGCCCCAGCCCGACCCCCCCAATTTCACAGACCTCAACAAGGAGACGAATGGACGAGGCCTGCTCGTGCCCCACGGCAGCCGGGCCCACACACGCCCCGACGAACCCCGAAGCTTCAGAGAAGAGGGAGGGCCAGGGTCGGCCGGGGGGCGAGGAATCGGGGCCCCCCGGCGCTGCGGGCGTCCGCACCGAGCGGCCGCGCCCCCGGGGCAGTGCCAGGCGGTGGGGGCGGCGGGGGCTTCAGCCCGGGCACCCATCAGGGTGTCTGGCAGGCGTGGGTCCCAGGGGAGGGGCTGTGGCAGGGCCCCTCAGACGGGACCCCCGAGAAGGGGGCCTCTCAGAAACGGGCACGTTTGGAAGGAGGCAGAGCTGGGGGGAGATGATGTCATTACAACCCCTCAGCTGTTACCGACCCCTAATGAACAGGACAGGGTTGGGGGGGGCAGCGCCCACCCCTGCGCTGCAGCGCCCACCCCTGCTGCAGCTCACCCGCTCCGAGGAGGGTCTCTCTGCCAGTCGGTCTAGGACTCTGTTCGGGCAGGCCCTCCCTGGCCCTCAGCCGGATTGTGCTGGGCTGAAACAGGGTGTCCCCTTCTGACGGGCGGAGGTGACCCTGGGGCTACCAGGCAGAGCCCACCAAGCCAGGGGGAAGCTTTCTCTAGTGCCATGGCTAGTGAGAGGCAGAGGCAGGAAGACCCCTGCGCTCTGGAACTTTCCTTGGGTCCGTGACCCTGACTGTACCCTCCTGCCACACAGATCTCCCTCTGCCATATGACACTGGCAGCTACGTCTCCTGTCTTCTCTCCTCCAGGCTAAACATTCCTGCATCTTTTAACTGATTCTGGGGTGGCACACGGACCCTTTGTAAAATGTGGCACCAGCACACTGGCACACGTGCTGTTGGACCCTCGGGAGGCTCCATCTCTGATCTCCCTGCCTTTGCACTGACTGGTTCCTCTGTCTGAATGCACTCCCTCCTTCCTTCTGGCCCTTGGGGTCCTTCAAGGCTCAGACCGGGCTCTGCCCCCCCCCCCCCAGATAAGGCTAGCCGGCACCTGTTTTATTAACATATGGTGCAGACACCTTTATCGGGCATGCCATCTCCATTACTAAGCTTCTTGAATCCCAGAGATTGTTTTGGTCTTGTCCTCACCTCCAAGCTTGGCCCATTGTGGGGGTTCACCAAAAGCCCCTAAGAGGCCAAGGTGGAGGAGGGTACAGACAATATCGACATTTATGGTCACTCTCCCCCTTCATTGAGGTTAAGGACGCCCGCAGCCCTTTCTGAGGCCCTTGGTAGACCCTCCAGGGTGAAGCCCTTGCCCAACTCCAGGGGTACCTGCTCTTCCAGAGCCAGTCTTCCAACGTCCCTGGAGACCCACATCTTTGTCCACCCAGACCCTCTCTTCCACACACATCACACCCCACAATAGATGTGGGTCCTGTGAACCTGGGTAAATGACAGCCTCCTGTGCCTCTGTTTCCTCTTCTGTTGAAAGGAAAATCCCCAACTAAAGAACCAATAAGATCTCTACATCTTGGTGTCTGTGACCCCTTAAGAGACCCACCCTGGCACTGGCTTTGGAGTCAGACTCTGCATCATTCGTCCTGGGTGGCCTCAGTTTCCTCCTCTGTAAAATGAAGGGGTTGGACTAGATGACTTGTGAAAGCCACCTCTAGGGCTGGGATGTTGCATCTCTGATCCTGTGAACACATCTGCTGGAGGTCCAGCTCCAATGGCACTTCCTCCATGCAGTCTTCTGGGACCAGCACCATAGCCCTTGCTTCCAATGGCCTGTGGGCCCAGACTCCAGCTCCTCGGACCCTGACTGCTTCCTTCCCCAACAATATGGCAGCACTTCCTGGAGGAGCTGGAATCCAGGTTCAAGGATAGGGGAGAAGCCAGCCTGGCAGCAGGGTTGGGAGGGCAAGGGGGGGGGCGGGGGGAAGAGGTTGAGGCAGGTACTCCAGAGAGGAAGGAGGATGCTTGGTCTCTTCCTTGGGTGCTCCTTGCTTTTAAGCTACTGTAAGGGCTTTCTGTGGGCCCCCCAGGACAGGCTCACTGAATAGAGCAGAGGTGGTTGGGTTGTCCCCCCCTTTCAGGCCTATCCCAAGAACAGGAGCAGAGGCGGGTCTGGCCCTTGGGCAGAAGTGCTAGCATCCCCCCCATTCTCTTTGCCTTGGTTAATTCTATACCTCTGGCCCCCGCTGGGCTCTTCTCTGCTGGTGGGGGGGGTAGGTAGGATGTGCTCATATTCTGGGCCCACAGGCTTCCAGCTGTGGGAATGATGATGAATTACCTGGGCACCACATGGCAGGCCCAGAGACCTCTGCAAAGCAGAACCAACCAATATTGGCAATCCCCTGTTCAGGGTTTCCCAACCATCCCTTTCTGAGGAACTTGAGACCCAGAACCCCTAAGAAGTAGAAACAGTGAAGGAGCCATTCCCAATGAACTGCCATCAAACAGATGGAACCCCTGGGCAGGAAGCCGAGCTTAGGAGCAATTAGAGAGTCAGGCTCCTCTGGCCCTGTATGTCTGTGCCTCTCCTGCCCCCAAACCCCACACAGAGGGCTGGACAACTTCCTAGGGAGAAGGCTCCCTTAACCACTTGGCGGAGCGAAAGAACAGGGTCCAAAGTCCCTCCATGGCTGCTGGTCAGCAACCACTCGCAATCTAGCATTTTAGAGAGGTCGAGACTTGGCGACGGTCATGGCCAGGACTCACCAGAGTTGGGACTCCAACGAACACAGCCAAAGGGCATCGGGAGGCTCAGGACGTGAGGACCTTGGCTTGG
Source organism: Macrotis lagotis (assembly GCF_037893015.1). NCBI lineage: Eukaryota > Metazoa > Chordata > Mammalia > Peramelemorphia > Peramelidae > Macrotis > Macrotis lagotis. The sequence continues at coordinate 287,021,210 of NC_133660.1, forward strand.
ACACATTTGGCTCTTTATGGACTGAATCTCTTGGTTTCTTAGTTTCTCTGTCTCTGTCTCTTTCTGTCTCTGTCTCTCTTCTCTCTCTCTCTGTCCCTCTGTCTGTCTCTGTCTCTGTTTCTGTCTCTCTGTCTCTCATCTGTCTTTCTGTCTCTCTGTCTTCTCTCTGTCTCCTCTTTGTCTCTTTGTCTATCTCTGTCTATCTCTTTCTCTTTCTGTCTCTCTTCTCTCTCATATATATATATATATATATATATATATATATGTATATATATATATATGGATATATGGATATATAGATATATCTCCTATATTCTACAACCTAGGGTTAACTTTTTAAAAATCAAAAAAGATAATTCAATTTGATGGTACATTATTGGAACCGAAAGATTTTATAAATAATCTATATTTGATACATTTCCCCCATTCAGCCATCCCTGAACTTCAAGGCACTTTCTTTACAATAAATGTGTAGATAGGCAGTGAATGTTCTACTGATTCCTGCTTCATAAATGGGTAAACTGAGGTACAGAAAGGTTAAGTGACTTACTCAGGGTCATACAGCTAATATGTATCATAGGTGTAGGGCAGCCAAGTGTTACAGTGGATGAAGGAGGATGGGAGTTCAAATCTGGCCTCCGACTCTTGACTCTCACTAGCTATGTGACCCTGGTCATTGCCTCCTCTCCAGGGCCATCTTTGGCCATCCTGATGGCTCCACAGGAGAAAGTGAAACTGGTGATTTAGCACAGCACCCCCCCCCCCCATTCGCTTCATGTGCTTGTCAGGCATCAATCACCTCCCTGATGTCATGGTTTTCCATGACAAACAGAGCAAGGAATTAAACCTGGGTGTTGAGGATCAGGACTTGCCTTCCTTTGAATTCATGGCTCTCAGTCATTACTCCAGAACGTGGAGGAGCTGCCGGCTCAGGTCATTCTCCTAAAGGGGCCAGGTTGGAAACCAGAGCTGAGAGATGGCCTGCTTCTCAGATGCCTTAGGAGTTGCAACTCAATATCCCTCCCAGTGTAGGCTATTGAAACCCGAGCGTCATAGCCTCCCAGTGACACACGAGACTGAGCTCGAGGCCAACTCAGACACAAGAGAAGGAAATTGTTCTCCTGGAGCCACTCAATCCTACGATCTTGACATCACCATTACCACCACCACCTACGTGATCATTCATATCATCCCAGCCACCATGAATGCAACATCATCTGCCATCATCCCTTTTTTTCTTTGAATTTTATTTTTTCCAATGGCATGTAAAGATAGCTTTCAATAACTATTTTTTGTAAGATTTTTGAGTTCCTGATTTCTCTCTCTCCCTCCTCTCTGTCCCTCCTTCCCATAAGAAGTAATCTGATAGAGGTTAAATATGTTGCATTATCTATTATCAATATAATCAGCAGCAGCAGCATCTTAACTCTTCTCATGAGAGATATCTCCAACATCCAATTCATCAAGCATTTTAGTTATCCCCTGAGACACAGAGGCATTGTGACCTAGGAGGGAAGACTAATGAACCAGGGGTTCAGGAAAGGGGTTCACTCATGAGAGGAGCCAGAGGTGAGGGAGATGGGCATGCCAGACGCCAGACATAGTTGTATAAAGTCATGGTGTGTCCAGTTAAGGGAACATCAAGTGGGCCAGTTTTACTAGAAGGTGCCACCATCACTGCCATCATCATCAGCAACATCATTACAACACATTTCAGCAACAGATACTTAGGAGGTGATAATTGCCTGGCTGTATGACCTTGGAAAAGAAACCAAGTTCAGGGTCTGGACTTCATTATGCAGAGGGGACCCGAGGAGGCTGGAGGTGGGGGGCTCAGCAAGCAGGGGGCAGGAATGGGAAGCATGGGTGCATCCACAGCCAGGAGGATGAGGATGGATGAAGAGCCTTGGGAGCATCCGTGCTTCTGTCCTGACTTCTAAGTCAGGAGGGCTGAGTGTGAGCATGTGTGAGTGTGTGTGTGAATGTGTGAGTGAGAGTGAGTGTGTGTGTGTGTGTTTGAGTGTGTGCGAAGGTGACTATGTCTGTATATTGTGCATATGTGTGTATGGGGGGCGGGGTATGTGTAAGGATGGTTTGGAAATGGCCACTCAGCCACTTGCCAGGGTCCCTGCTTATTTGCCAGGTCCTCAGTCCCCTGGTGGAGGGCAGCATCCCTCCACTAGGAAGAAGGCTAGTAGCATCACTGAGACCAGGGGACAAAGGTGAGTGGAGGGAGGACTCTGGGGAGGGAGGAAGGGATAGCAGACCTCTCTTCAAAGTGCCCAGACCTCAGGGGTCTAGGGCAAGGAAGAAAGAACTGGGGTGGTAGGGGTAGCTAGGTGGCACAGTGGTTAGAGTTCAAATCCAGCCTCAGTTACTATAATAGTGTGACCTTGAGCAAGTCACTGCACCCTGTTGGTCTCAGTTTTCTCATGAGCTGGAGAAGGAAATGGCAAACCCCTCCAGGATCTTTTGCCAAGAAAACCACAAGAAGAGTCAGACATGACTGAAAACAACTGAACAACATTAGGGCTGCTATGAGCCTTGGATGGCAAAGACTGGACAGCTTTGGCTTGCAAGAAAAGTACCTGGACAGATTCTTCTGGATTATCATTGATAGAGGGAGAATGATTGCTGATATCCGAGCTAGGACTCACTCCTTTGACCCCTCGTGAAAGTCCCATGGCTTATGTATAGAGAGCCAAATGAGGAAGTAGCTCTCTCTACTGTCATAAAGTGAGAGTTGGGGAAGGGGGGGGGTCCCAATGCCTGAGATATTTCTTATTCTATAGATGGAAAAATGTGAGCAGGGGCACTGCGCCCCACCCTTTCCAATACCTCATGACCATCACTATCCTCATCACCATCTTAGATTCATTAGTGAACTAAAAGAAATCTTAGAAATTATCTAGTTCTATCCCTTCATTTTAAAGACAAGGAAACTGAGGCCCAAAACAAGTCGAGTGCTAGACTCAAAGTCACACGGCTACTTTATAGTATGGTTGAGATTCAAATTCAGATCTGCAGAATTCTTGTTTAGTGTTCATCACTTCCATCATCATCTCTCTTGCCATAATGTGTCCTTGATCCTCACCATGACCATCACCAGCATAGTGCCATCCTAGTCTCTATCCCCTCCGTTATCATCATCACCATTGCTAACATCACCACCTTCATCACCAGCTTGACTACACCATTAGTCATTGTCATTGACTATATCATTGTCCTTGCAATATCTTCATCACCATTATTGCCATTCCTATCATCATCATCATCATCCCACCACCATAACCATCAGTACCTCCTTCCCTAGCCCCATCATCCCTGTCCTCAGCACCACTCTTATTGTTTCCACTACTACCACCATCATCCTGGCTCTCATTGTCATTCCCATTCCTTTCCTGACCATCATCCTCACCGTGGTTGCCATCCTAGCCCCCACCATCATCCTCACCATTACCTTTAATGCCTCCACTCTATCACCACTTTTTATCCACTATCACTACCACCACCACCACCATCATATGATAGTTATTAATGATCAACCACCCACCAGGTCACTGAGACAAAACCCCACTGTGCCAAGCTCCTGTTGTTCAGGCCCCTTCTTCTCTTTCCCCTAGGAAAATTCCCAAATACTAGTTTAATGAGAAAGACAAACCTTTCCAGTTGCCATTGGTCAGATGCCCAGTCAGCCCTCCAGGGTGGGAGTGAGGTCATGCTTCCCTTCCATTGCCAAAAACTACCTGCCCCACATCTTGTCCAAAGACTTCACTCTATGTTCAGTTCATGATGATGTCCAGATGAATCACATGATGAGTGAGTGTCCAGAAATACCAACGCAGAGAGATCCCCCCAGCCATTCATGCATTTTGGGACATGGGCACCCACAGTTTATCAGCCAGGTGGCTGAAGCCCTTCCCCGGGCACTACCCCATGCTGGATTTAGTGTCAGTGATGGTTGTTGGTCTGTCTAGTTATACAGGATGATCTTCTCTGAGACTGACTCCCCCACCAAATGGTCAGAAGGAGAATGAGGGGATGTTTGGAGTTGAGTCTAACTCCATCTGTCTCTGGAAACAAAGTCCTCACAACTTTCTCAGCCAGGGGGCTCCCTACCACATCTCTGAATGGATCTATAGGCTGTATGCACAAATAACCCCCACTCACCATCCCCATCTCCCCCCTACCCCTTGAGAGTATGAACCCAAGAAACCAGCTCTCAGGTTGTCATTTTACAGAGGAGGAAACTGAGGCCCAGCCAGGATTTCAACTGAAGTCCTTCCCCACTCTATCCAAGGCTGCCAGTGCCTCACCGCTCACTCTCCACAGCATCCCTCCACACACAGCCTTAGGGAGATCGACGCCTGCCCATGGGCCCTTTCATCTGCCAATGTGGCACATCACTCAGAATGCCACTGTCCTATCAATGCTCTCAGCCCACCAGTGGAAGCCCTCATGGGGATAATGCCATAGCAACCCCTTCCAGTCACCCCCAGGCCTCCGCTGGGAAGGCCCCTTTGTGTTCCTCCTGAAAAGACTTAGACCTTCAAACTGTTCTCATCGCCCAGAACATTGTGGGGTTTTAAGATAGGCTAATAATAATCATTCTGCTTTTTACCCCCCCGCCAAAAAAAATTCACAAAATACCTACAGAAACTCTTTGTCTGATGATACAATAGCTGCCTCCAGGAAGGGCTGTCTCAGTGGAGCCCAAAGCACTGTTCTCAATAAAATAGAGGAAAGAAAACTCCTCTCTTTTAGAAGGAACTGAATCACCCATGAACAAAGGTCCCGGGCAGTGGGCAAGCCCAGCCAGAGGGGGAGAACATCACCCTTGGGGGGGCTGGGGCAGTGACAAAAAGGAAAAGAATTGGGAAAACTCACACTTCTAAAAGTCTGCAGACCCTTTTTCTCCCAACTACTTTTTGTGACAGGCAGTATTGGTATTATTCTTCCCATTTTTCAGATGAAGAAACTAAGATCAAATGGGGACGGTGAAAGAGGAAGTGATGCTGGTACTTCTAGGGTGTGTAAGAGTTGGGGTTTGAGGGGCGGCTAGGTGGCACAGTGGATAAAGCACCGGCCCTGGAGTCAGGAGTACCTGGGTTCAAATCCAGTCTCAGACACTTAATAATGACCTAGCTGTGTGGCACTGGGCAAGCCACTTAACCCCATTTGCCTTGCAAAACCCTAAAAAAAAAGAGTTGGGGTTTGAAACCACGTCTCCTCTCCAAGACCAGTAAATGAATGCTCAAATCATCTTTGAAATGGAAGTACAAGCTGAGAGGAAAATATTTGGAAAATAAAGCCTTTCTTCTGAAGGGACTGCCATATTTTCTAGGCAAGTTGCATAATGAAGGGAGACAGGGAGGTGCTCTAGGAAGAGCATTAATTCAGGAGTCAGAGATCTTGGGTTCAAGTCTTACTGATGATGATGATGATGCCTAGGACCTTGGGCCTCAGTTTCCTCATCTGTAAAATGAGGGAGTTAGAATAAATGGCCTCCAAAACACCTTCTGGCAACTAGTTCTATGATCTCCTGGAAATAAAGAGAGGGTGGAATGGAAGGAGTTGGTGGCTAGAGCCAGGCCTTTGCTGCCTCTTTTATCCAAGCCCTTCTCCTAGGGCGAAAACCCACCTACCCTGGACATCTGGGGAGAATTCTCTAAGGACCCATCAAGTTTAGTTTTCTCTACGACTGGAGACACTGGTATTAAGTGGTTGCCATCTTCCCAGTGTCAGAGAGACATTATGGGAGAACCAAAGTTGAATAAGGCATATTTCTGACAGGTATATACGGGATCTTCTCGCTGCCCAGTGATGACCTGCCCAACCTTTCTGTTCTGGGCCTCTCTCATAAGACTCCTCCACACCTTTCCTCAGCAGCTGCCACAGTTTGTCCTGTGATCAGTAAGGCGTCACCTACCTGGGGACATTCTCCCAGACTTCATGGTTCACCTCCAATACCACCATATTCAGAAAGAGGTGATAGCTGAGCTAGGACTTTCGCTTACTCCTATGACCCCTTGTGAAAGTCTTGTGGCTCATGTATAGAGAGCCATATGAGAAATAAGTAGCCCTCTCCACTGTCACAAAATGAGAATTGGGGAGGGGGCTCCCAATGTCTGAGGCATCCCTTGTTCTATAGTTGTAAAGATGTGAGCAGGGCCACTGCGGCCCACCCTTTCCAGTGCCTTCACCCTCATGACCATCACTATCCCCATCACCATCTTGGATTCGTTAGTGAACTAAAAAGAAATCTTAGAAATCATCTAGTTCTATCCCTTCATTTTAAAGATGAGGAAACAGAGGTCCAAAGCAAGTTGAGTGAGATACCCAAGGTCACACAGCTACTGCCTCCAAATGCAACTCTGATATGAGCTCACTCCTGTGAGTCTTACCCTGAAATTCACTTCTCATCTGCAAAAATGTGAGGATTGAGTAAAAGATTTTCATGGCCCCTTTTAGCACATTAACCTTCCTGAACCTCAGTTCTCCCATCTGTAAAATGAGAAGTTTGTACCAAAAAGATCTCTAAGGACCTTTTCCAGTTCATTAACTTCCCTGGGCCTTATTGCCCCAATCTCTAAAAATAAGATCTTAGAGAACTTTCTGGCCAACCCTTGTCTTTGAAAATGAGAACTCCAGAGCGGTTAGGTGGCGCAATGAATAGAGCACTGGCCTTGGAGTCAGGGGTACCTGGGTTCCAATCCAACCTCAGACACTTAATAATGGCCTAGCTGTGTGGCCTTGGGCAAGCCACTTAACCACATTGCCTTGAAAAATCTAAAAAACAAAACAAAACAAAAAAAAGAAAATGAGAACTCCAAGACTTCAAGTACCAAGGTGCTTTCAGTCACAGAGGATTAAGGAACCATAGTTGAGTTAGAACAACCAACCATTCCCTTCCTCTTGGGATTCAGAAGGTTTGGACCTGGAGAGCCTGGCCTGGCCCTAAGTGCCAGAGTTCTCTTTCCACATTCACTTTGACTCATTAAATCCCCCCACCCCTCCTTCTCCCGCTCAGATGCCCATCAATTGGGGAATGGCTGAACAAGTTTGTGGCATATGATTTTAATAGGATGCTCTTCTGCTATATAAGAAATGATGAGCAGGATGTTTTCAGAAAAACCTGGGAAGATATTTAAATATGCAAAGTAAAGCGAGCAGAGCCAGAAGAAAATCATAAATAGGAATAAAAATCTTGTAAGGATGGTTGGCTGTGAAATAATTACACCGATCAAGACAATGATTCAAAACAATTCCAAAGGACCCGTGCTAAAAAGTGCTATCCACCTCCACGGTATGAACTGATGAATTCTAATTGCAGATTGGAGTTTATTTTTTTACTTAATTTTTCTCATTTTATTTTTGTCCATGTTTTATTTTACAACTACAGAAATCTGTTTTGCATGATTTCACATATATCATCAATATGGAATTGTTTGCCTCATTAAGGAGGGGGAGAGGATGATTTGAAGAGAATTTAGAACTCAAAAAAATTTTAACTATTTTTTCTTTTATTAAAGATTTTATTTGAATTTTACAATTTTTCTCCCAATTTTACTTCCCTCCCCCACCCCAACCCCACAGAAAGCAAACTGTCAGTCTTTACTTTGTTTCCATGTTGTACATTGATCCAAATTGAGTGTGATGAGAGAGAAATCATATCCTTAAGGAAGAAACAAAAAGTCTACGAGATCATAAGATCAAACAATAAGATAGCAGGTTTTTTTTCCCAAATTAAAGTTAATAGTCCTTGGTCTTTGTTCAAACTCCACAGTTCTTTCTCTGGATACAGACAGCCCCCAATTGTCCCTGATTGTTGCACTGAAGGAATGAGTCCATGAAGGTTGATCATCAGCCCCATGTTGCTGTTAGGGTGTACAGTGTTTTTCTGGTCCTGCTCATCTCACTCAGCATCAGTTCATGCAAATCCCTCCAGGCTTCCCTGAATTCCTGTCCTTCCTGGTTTCTAATAGAACAATAGTGTGGAACTCAAAATTTTTAAAAATTTGTAAACCTTTTTTGATGTGTGATTAGGAAATATTTAATGAAATAAAAATATATCAAAGGGGAAAAATCCACCAGCCCAGCATCTAGGGATGATTTAGATTATGGCTCACAAATCTAGAGGTCTCTCCCAAAAGGGGGGAAATAAAGGCATTCAGTATAAAATATTCATTGGATCTAGGACAGGTAATTTATACCTCACACCAAAGAAATGCTAAATATAAAAGTGTGGGTTGACAGAACAGGATTTAGTAGCAAGTTACTGTCACAAATACTAGGAGGCTAATATTCAAACCTCATCAGAATTTACAACAATTTTGAAAGACTTCCAATCAGTAGTTTACATTTCACCTCTGCATGGCACTGTCCAAACTTCACTCCAAGTACTTGCTTACTGGTAACATAAACTTTGTGTGTGTGTGTGTGTGTGTGTGTGTGTGTGTCTGAGGGGAGTGAGGAGGAAAGAGACACTGCTCTTACTTGAACCCACAAACCTCTGAACCTCTTGAGACTCATAAGATCACCTTTAGGTCTGGTCACAGTCATTTAAAGGCTGTTTGGCCATCTATTCAAGGAAAGCGGGGGAAAGGAGGCTAAGGAAGTCATAGGTTCTGGGCCACATGGAAGTGAGGGAGTGTTGAGGGGTCTAAGCAAGCTGCCCATTCTTCCACCCCACTCATCAGTCAATTCCCATCCTAAATGGCAGCCAACAGAACCAGCCCCAAAGTTCCCTGGATAATTGGAACAAGGGCAGTTTTGAGTACGTTCTAAGTAAGGAGTGACTGACCTTTGTGACATATAAATAGTAGTAGAAGAGCCAGGCTGAACTTCCAAATCCAATACTCTCTCCACCACAGCACAAATCAGTGATGGGAAGGACTGGGATCTGAATCTGGGTGCTCCAGTCTTTCAGACTCTTCATTCCAATTCCATCCCTCCTTCCCTCCTTCCTTCCTCCCAAATCCCATATCAGAAAGATATGATGACAAGTAAGTGCAGAAAACATTGCCTGAGGTGGAGGAGATGCAGGAGAACCTCTTCTGCCTCCTACAAAAGCTCCTTCGTGTCTTCCTTTGTTAAAAGAGTAAGTTAGATTATGGGGGAATCTTTAAGGATCATCATAAAACAAAAGGCACCCACAGAACCTTTAAAGGAAGAAACACAACATAGTCATATAATAAGAGAACCAAGACTGATCAGAGTTGGTGAGGAAAGTAAAGGACAATAATAGACCTAGAACACATGGTGGGCCCCACAGCATTGTTAGTAATGCATCAATGTTGGCTTGGAAAGAGGTCCCTGGTAGAGGTCCCCAAGGATCTGTTCTTGGGCTCAAGCTGTTTCACATTTCTCTTGGTGACTTGGTTAAATAACATATCAAATGACATTTGATAAATACTGATTTTCAGGTCATAAAGCTAGGGAGAGTTAGCTAGTACTTTGAATGAAAGAATCAAGAATGAAAAAAAGCAAGACAAGCCAGAACTTGAGGGTAAATCTAATAAAATCACATCCACAGGAATAAATGTAAGATCTTATAGTTGGATTCGAAAAATTCAGCTTCAAAAATATAAGATGCTTTAGATACCCAACTAAACATCAAATCAGAAATCCTGAAAATCAAAGGAGAAATTAATGAAAATGAAAGTAAGAAAATCATTGAACTAATAAATAAATGTGTGTGTGTGTGTGTGTGTGTGTGTGTGTGTGTGTGTGTGTGTGTGTGTGTGGAGGGGAATAAACAACAATAAAATAGATAGACCATTGGTTAATTTGATTTAAAAAAAGAAAATCAATTGACCAGTATCAAAAATAATAAAGGGGCAGCTAGGTGGCACAATGGATAAAGCACCAGCCCTGGAGTCAGGAGTACCTGGGTTCAAATCCAGTCTCAGACACTTAATAATTACCTAGCTGTGTGGCCTTGGGCAAGTCACTTAACCCTGTTTGCCTTGCAAAAACCTAAAAAATAAATAAATAAAATAAAAAGGATAACTTTACCACCAATGAAGAAGAAATTAAACCAATTATTAGAAACTATTTTGCTTAATTATATGCCAATAAATATGGCAATCTAAGGAAAATGGATGAATATATACAAAAATATAAAGTGCCCAGATTAACATAAGAGGAATAGAACACTTGAATAACTCCATCTTAGAAAAAGAAATTGAATAAACCATCAATGAGTTCCCTAAGAAAAATAGTGAACCAGAACCAATAAATTCACAAGTGAATTCTACCAAATATTGAAATCCCAATAGTTTTTAGAAAGTTAGTAAAAGAAGGAGTTCCACCAAAATCTTTTTATGTAATATGATGCAGATACCTAAATCAGGAAGAGCAAAAACAAGAAAGAAAACCATAGAAATATTTCCTAATGAATATTGAGGCAAAAATTTTAAATAAAATGCCAGCAAGGAGATTATAGCAATATATCACAAAGCATGCACTGTGGGATAGATTAGATACACATTGCATAATAGTAAATGACCATAATAATCCAGCGTTTAATAAACTCAAAGATCTCAGTTTGGGGACAATAACTCACTATTTCACAAAAACTGCTAGGAAAACTGGAAGGTAGCTTGGCAGACACTAGGTATAGATTAATATCTAGTGACATATACCAAGATAAGGTCAAAGTCAAAACATAATACAGACATATAGGATAATATCAAATGTTTAAAATAAGGGGAACAAAAATTTTATCAATGAGATCTATGAATAAGTGAAAAAATTATGACTAAAAAGAGAGCACTATGGTGTGTAAAATAGCTATTTTTGTTTACATCAAATTGAAAGGGGGTTGCACAAACAAAACCAATGCAGCCAATATTAGAATAAAAACAGAAAGCTGGATGAAATGTTTAGAGGGAGTTTCTCTAATAAAAGCCTCCTTTCTATTATATAAAGTACTGAGTCAAATGTAGAAGAATATCAGTCATTCTGGAATGGATAAATGATCAAAGGATATGAACAAGCAGTTTTCAGACTAGCTACCTCTAGTCTTAGGAAGAAATACTCCAAATCACTACTGATTAGAGAAATGCAAATTTTAAAACAACTCTGAGGAGCCATCTTACACCTATCAGATTGGTCAGTCAGATTGGAAAAGAAAAATGATATGTTGGAGGGGATATGGGAAAACTGGGACATAATGTACTGTTGGTGAAGTTGTGAAAAGATCCAACCGTGAATGTTGAATGTTGAATCCAACCGTGAATGTTATGGAGGACTATTATTCTATAAGAAACCATGAATGGTCAGATTGTAGAAAAGGATGGAAGGAATCACACCAAGAGAACATTGTACACATGAACAGCAATATTGTGAGGTGATCAACCTTGATGAAGCAGCTCCTCTCAGCAGTTCAGAGAGCTAGGACAAATGTATTAGACCATCTATGGACAATATTATCCCTGTCCAGAGCAAGAAAAACAAAATAAAACCAAAACCGCTACAGAATCTGAATGAACACTATGTTCACTTTTTAAAAATTTCTCTTATGTTTTTCCCTCCTATCTCATGGCTTTCTTTTTTCCCTCTAATCCTAATTCCTCAGACAAAAAATGACTAATATGTAAACATGTTAAACACAAATGTATATGGACAAGGTTCACCAGACTGTTCACTACTGGGCGGCAGAGGGGAAGGTGGAAGGATATTATGTAACTTATAAATATGCATATACATATGGATGAATGTTGAAAAACTTTCATAACATGTAACTGGGAGAATAAAATAAAATATCAATTGGGGGAAAAAACTCTGACCTCAAGCACTAGCTGTATGGCTTTGGCCAAGTCATTTAACCTCAATTTGCCTTAGTTTCTTTATCAGTAAAATGAGCTAAAGAAGAATCTTCCTTCCTTCCTTATTTCCTTTCTTCCTTTCTCTCCTTTTCTTCCATTCCTCTTTCCTTCCTTCAAGTTCAATTAACAGAAGCAATACTTCACCCAAAAAGCTAATGTGATCTTTAGCTGCAACAAGAGAAGACCTGTGTCCAGAATGAGGGGCTCCAATCCCACCACCCTTTGTTCTGGTCAAACCACATGTAGTTTATGACACCAGGTTCTGGGTGCCACATTTTAGGAAATATATTGATAAGATGGAGAGTCCTGAAAGAACTCTTATTGAGGAAATGACTAAGACCTTTTTGGTTGGGTCACCCCATTGGTGGTTTTCTTGGCAGAAATCCTGGAGGGGATGGTCATTTCCCTTTCCAGTTCATTTGACAGATGAGGAAACTGAGGCAAACAGGTGAAATACCTGGTCCAGGCTCACAGAGCTTATAAGTGTCTGAGGCTAGAACCCAGGAAGATGGTCCCTCTGATTCCCAGCCCAGGCTCTATGTACTATGTCATCTCCTTGTGGCCCCACCAGAACTTTAGAAGCACAGGAATGAAAGATGCTACTCAATTCCTGTCAGAGAGGTGAATGAGGCACACATAGTGGAAATGTCTTGTGTTTGATCATGCCCTTAATGTGAGTTTTGTTTCTCTGTCTCTCTGTCTCTGTCTCTGTCTCTGTCTCTCTCTCTCTCTGTCTCTCTCTCTCTCTCTCTCTCTCTCTCTCTCTCTCTATCTCTCTCCCTCTCACAAGGCAATGGGGTTAAGTGACTTGCCCAAGGTCACACAGCTAGGTAATTGTTAAGTGTCTGAGGTCAGATTGGAACCCAGGTCCTCCTGACTCCAGGGTCCATGCTCTATCCATTGCACCACCTAGCCACCCCACCTTCTCTCTCTCTTTTAATGGGGGAGGAAGACGTGAGAGGGGGAGAAAATAAATGTGCCTTAATTGATTTTTTTTTTTATTAAGCAAACCAACAAGCAAAATGGAGTGACCTGCCTCAGGGGGGATGACCTCCAAGTCACTAGGAGATGCAAGAGTCTGTAACATTTTTGTGGGTTATAGGCCCCTTGAGCAAAGTCTGGCAGAGCTCTGGGTCCCTTCTCAGAATCATGTTCTGCGAAGCATAACATAAACTACAGAGGAGTGCAAAGGGAGACAATTACATTGAAATCAGAGACCAAAGTCTTTTCTCAAGTTTATGGTCTGAGCATGGTGAGAACCTCAGCAGAAGGAGTCTTCATAGGGAGACCAAAGGACCCCTTGTCTGAAATGTTGTCATGAGAAGTCTTGCTCCAGGAGTGGGCCTCAAGGACTCTGAGGTTCTTCCCATTCTAAGATTCTGTGACCTGCAAGGCCACTTTTTGGAAAAGGGCAAGTTCCCAGGGAGCCAGTCCCCATGCTACAAGACAGGACAAAAGGACCATTAGAGTTGGAGAGAGATAATGGCTGACTCCTAGAAAAGAAGATGGGGGAGGGACCTTAGAACATAGAACACAGAATGCCTGAGGTGAGGAATCTTAGAACATAGGTAAGAGCACCTCAGAGATGGTGGGATAGAGCTTAGAACATAGAACACAGAATATCTGAGGTGAGAGGTGTCTTTAGAACACAGGTCAGAGCACCTCAGAGATGGAGAAACTTTATAACAGAAAACATTCCCTTTCTACTGAATAGCTGTGTGACCTCAGTCAAGATCCCACTGCTCTGGGCTTCAGTTTCCTCATCTGTAAAATGAGGACTCTGAACCAGATCCCTCTCACCTTAGACCCCAAAAGGATGTTCGAGAGCCCCTTAAACAACATTTTCTTCTTCTCATTGTAAAGGAAGGATCTGGAAGGGTCCTGCAGGCAGCTGGGATGGAGTGAGGATTTGAACAGAGCCTCCACACCTCTGAGGCCAAGCTAGCCTCGCACATATTTGTATCTGGGAAGGATGCCCGGATCTGAGAGGGTTGGACCCCCAGGGGCTGAACAGAAGATGACTTATTCAGGACAAGAGTCATTGTGTTTCTACAGAGCATCTCCTCCCTCTCTCTTTAATACTCTGCCCCACTGGCAGGTCAGAAGAGGATCCTCCTGCTTTTTCATCTGGATAACCCTAAAGCACAGAGAAAGGGAGAGATTTGCTAGAAGTTCACACAGCATGACATGAATGTCAGTTCGGTTCAAATGCATTGAGTCCCCACTGAGTTCTGACAGAATCTGTGACATCTGTTCCCCAGGGACAGCTATGCCTCATTCTTCCCAGATTCCTCTCTGGGTCAACCCCCTTTACCCCCCATTAGCTGTCGCCTCTCTCCCCCTTGTCCAGCTGGTAAGGCTTCCAGCATCTTCCCATGACAGAAGCCTACCATGGCTCCTGCTAGCCTGGCACTTAAGGTCCACTCCAGTCCGGAGCATGGTGGAGTGGGCAGAGACCAGGCTCCAGCTTGCTGGATGGGCAACCTTGGGTGGAGCATTTCACCTCTCTTTTCACATCTCTAAAATGGGGGTGGAGGCACCTGTACTCTAGCTGGGTTGAGAGAGATCATTTATGACAACTAATAGCTGAAAAGCCTAGGGAGCCCTCTGTTAGGAACCCAACCAAAGCTCACTGCATGATGACTCAGTGTCCTCACACAGTGTGTGATTGTCCTCTGTTGTTGGTCATTTTGCAGTCATATCTGACTCTTCATGATCCTATTTGGGGTTTTCTTGGCAGAGAGACTGGAATTTCCTTCTCCAGTTTATTTGACAGATGAGGAAACTGAGGCAAACCAATGATTTACCCAGGGTCACATAACTAGTAAATGTCCGGGGCCAGATTTGAATTCAAGTCTCCTAGACTCCAGGCCTGATGCTCTCTCCACTGTGCTGACTGGCTGCTCTGATGGTCTTCTAGGAATGAAAAATCTCTGGAAACTAGGCTACCACAGTCTTCATAGTTTCTTCACAGTTACTGGCTAGGTGGCCCTGGCCAAATCACTTCAGTTCTGGATGCCAAGACAATACTTTTAAATAGCCAAGGGAAGTGCTGATGAGCACATTGGTCCCTAGACCAGTGAAATCACAATTCCCATCTCCCCTCCCCAAATAATAATAGCACATGAGTATAAAATTCTTTAAGGTTCAAAAAGATATCAATAAAAATTTGTCAGAAAAATGTGTTTGATGGTTTGATCTTATCTTTACTAAAACCTCCTTCTCCTGTCCTTCCAAGGCCCTAGTGGGATGCACTATCACGAGGAGGGGCTGGGTCTCCAGTCCTCCCTCCTTCCCTGCTGAGACCCACTGGCTCCCCTGTTTAGGACAGAGACTCCTTACTGCTCCCTGGGCTTCTGGCAGACATTCCACCTTCCAATTGGCATCTCCCCTGCTCTCCTGTCACCGGAGTCACAAGGCTTACTTCCCTAGGGAGGAGATCAGGTATCCTCTACTCAGGTGAGCTGGAAACCTGAGCCCTGGGTCAGAGGCGGGGCTATGAGCCAGCTGAGCCAGCTCTGGCTCCCCAAAGGGAATGGGCCCCAGAGCTTCTGGTCAAGGTCATTCCCCAGATACAGTATGGTGCAGGGACCTGGGATCAGATTCTGGTTCAGTTTATAATGACCTTAGACAAGTAATTTTGCCCATGCATGAGTTTGTTTCTACAAAATAAAGGTATCTGGACAACTTGAGGGGTGTTTAAAGAGGTCTGCACAAACTTCAGGGCTAAAGAAATGGGAGACGTTACACCCCAGGATCCTACAAACATTAAAGAAAAGTGTGCTGAATTGAACTGAATTTGAATCAGACAATTGTGGAAAGAGGTGACTGGGCAGAGACAGTGGAAAGAGAGAGGAGGAGGCAGGGGTGGAGGTGGGAGGGGGTAGGGACAGGAAGAACAGCTCCAAGCATCCACAGTTGCCCTCCTTTGGTGGTGCTCAGTCAGATGGGGCTAATTGACCTCTTACCAAAGACTCAAAAAATCATGAACTCCACATTATTTCCATTTTGTTTGAAAAACCCTATTTATTAATTTTAACAAAATAATCATCGGAAATGTGCTGGGGCTTCAGTGTCTCTTTTTTCTTTCTGAGTGACCTATTCAATGATGCTAAAAGGGAAGAGACTGGGGACCTGGATGGGTCATATAACCAAGGCTAAGACACTGCCTAAGGAAGAGAAGGAAGGCTCTGCCCCTAGAAGCACTGGCGCCTTGTACAGTGGTGAGATTTCAATCCGTTGACCTGGATTTCATGGCCCGTGTTTCTACTTATCTGCATAGCCATGCACATTGGATCCCCCAGTAGACTAAATGTTTGAGAGCAAGCAGAGTTTCATCTTTGTCCTTGTATCCTTGGTGCCTAACGATGGCTGGTGCTCCACAGATGCTTGACATCCAAGTGGAGCTGGGAGCCATGCCCATCCTGTGTCACCATTGTCCACACATTCCATGGACACAGAAGGTACCTACCCAACAAGCTGGAGGTCTTGTTTCTCCTGCCACATCAAGGGGACCAGGAGAACATTCCTGGTCAAGCCCTTCTTTCATCATATTTCTCGGTCATACCTTTTACTCCCCTTCTTTGAACATCCTCCTTGGGTTAGAGATTGTAGATTCCTACATCCACCATGTTCCTTCAAGATCTGTAGATTGATAATTACCTATCACTATATACGTTTTGCATCTGAGGGCAGCGGCTGTTTCCTTCTTATCAGTGGGTCTTCATCCCCTTACATACAGAAGAGCCTCCACACATTTTTTGCTGAATCTAATTCAATGAATTATTCTTATGCCTGTCACCATGCCAAGGGGTAGGGGCTACAATACAAAGAACAATCCCTACCCTGGGGGAGGGACATCACATGTTCACAAATGAGTGTCTACACCACTCTTTGAGTCTACCACTGAGGGAACTTGAGACAGACTCCCAGAGAGACAGCTCTTGCACTGGGGATTCTGAGCAGGAAGTGAGGAATGGGCAAAGATACTGGGGTGGCTGATAGAAGGCTCCCACTTCATGCCAGTTCCCTGAAGAGGAACAAAATCCTTGCTCCATCCTGGGAGAAAACACTCCACATCAGAGGGAGTTCGGGGGCAGAACTGGCCTGGCTGAGGACCAGTCTCTCCAACAGGCCCCATTTCTCTAGGACCAGCCTGGGCAAAGACTTCTACCAAGCCCCCACCTTGACCTTCATGGAAATTCTTTGTGGCTATTCTCTGTTCTCTCTCTCTCTCTCTCTAATTATCAAATCAGTCAAGTGTTACTTACTGGGAAGGGTACAAGAGTCTACTTGTCTGTGGCCCCACTTGGGCCCTGGTACAGCCTATACAATACATTTTTGTTGAAGCTGATTTGTGGAAACAATAAGACTAGGCTAGTTGGTGTTAAAGGCTTTCCAGAATTTCCCTTTGTCTTTGCCCCATTTTGTCCAGTCATTCTTGGTCCAATGGGGTTCTTTCTCATTTCCTGCAGTCTGGCTGACCTCTTTCTAGTGATGTAAGCTCATGCTTTCCTTTGGGTGCTGGGGAGTGCTGGGACAAGGGGCCAGAAACCTAGAAGGGCAGTGAGATGGCACCACCATCTGGCTTCTGGAGATCAGAACTCCTTGACAAGTGTAGGCATTCCCCAGTTCATTCCCTCTGACACTTCCTGCTTTCTTCCTCCCTCCAATCCAACACCTTCTGATGTTCCAGGTGGGATGGCAGCCTGGGCAGTGGGGGGGGGCTTGTAGCCTGGGGGTATAATGAACATTTAGCCCTTCCCTGGAATCACTATCCTCAGTTCTCTCCACTGTAAGCTCCTGACCACCTGTCCAAGGATGCTCAAGGGGAAGACACCACCTAAGGAGGAGATGGCTGGCTCAGGCCCTTGAAGCACTGGCACCCTGTATGGTGGTGAGATTCCCATGCTCTGGCTGTCTGCAAGAATAAGAGAGCTAGGGGCAGCCAGGTAGTGCAGTGTAAAGAGCACTGACCCTGGAGTCAGGAGTCCCTGAGTTCAAATCCAGCCTCAGACAATTCCCTAGCTATGTGGCCCTGGGCAAGCCCCTTAACCCCAGTGCCTTGCAAAAAAATCATCTAGTCTGAGCTAGCACAAGGATCAAAACTGGAGATCATCAAGTCCAATCTGCCCACTTCACAGAGGAGAAAACTGGGGCCTAGGAGAAGTGGAAGGGGCTTGCTCCTCAGTTCACATAAGGATCAGTATATAAATGCTACTGAGATCATGGCATAACAGCCTTAGAGCTGAAAGAGGATGAATGTTCCAACCCCCACCTCCTCTTATAGATGAGACAATGAAGGTCCAGAGTCACTTTCCTAAGAATTCATGGGGAGCAAAGCAGGAGAACCAGAACTGAAGGCCTTGGGCTCCAGATCCAGCAGCAAGCAGAGTTGGGACAAGGAGTGAGCAACACAGGCAACTCACACTTCTAGCTGGGAGACCTTGGGCTGGTCACAACCTCTGGCTACTTTGGTTTCCTCATCTATAAAGTGAGGATAATGACACCACTTACTTCCCAGTGTTGTTGTGAGATGCTGTTGTTTGCTGAGGAGTCGGGGGAGGAGGAGGAGAAAAAGGAGAGGGAGAAGAGGAAGAGGAGGAGGAGGAGGAGGAGCAGCAGCAGCCCTAGTACTCTACTATCCACAGTCTGTAGGTATTTGTTTTACACCGTGGCAAGTCCCTTGTGTTCCAGTGTAGGCCAAAACCCTTTGGTGGTTTTGCAGTTTCCACAAACCAGGATGCCAGCTGTGACTGACTGTCATTGACTTGCCATCTTGACTTGGCTAAGGCACTGTCTCCTCTTGGGTCGGGAGTGGCACACTGGACTAGATGCCATCTCCCAGTACTAATCCTCTAGGCTCCCTATGTTCAAGGTCACATAGCTTGAACGTTTTTCAGTTCTGTGACCCTGGGGATGTCTTTCTGTCTGTGCCTCCCTCCACCACTCCCAGGTCTCCATTTCTGTGCCTGTCTCTGTTTCTCTCTCACTCTAGCACTCTCTCCCACCCTCTCTTCTTCTCCCTCCATCTCTCCCTTCATTTCTATCTCTTTTATCCCTCCCTCCCATCTCTCTCATTCCTATCTCTCCTATCCCTCTTCTTTGTCTTTCCCTCCCTCTCCTCTTTTCATCTCTCCCTATCCCTTTCATTTTCTTTTCTATCCCTTCCTTGTCTCTCTCCCTTTCCCTCCCATCTCCCCTTTCATTTCTCTCATCTCTCCCTCCCTCTCCCTCTTTTCATCTTTCCCTCTCCCTTTCATTTCTTTCTCTTCTATCCCTTCCCCCACCTCCCTCCCTTGTCTCTCTCTTCCTCCCTCCCTCCCATCTCTTTCATTTCTATCTCTTCTATCCCTCTTCTTTCTTTCTCTCCCTCCCTCTCCTTTCCATCTCTTTCCCCATCCCTCCTTTTATTTCTTTCTCTTCTATCCCTTCCTCCCTGCCTCCCTCCCTTGTCTTGTCTCTCCCCGCAACCCTTCCTCTCTCTCTAAGGCTCTCTGTCTCTGTCTTTGCCACTCATTCAACACTCCTCTCAGTGGAACATCATCTCTTTATTTCCTTAGAAAAGTAGCAGGTAAGGGCCCCTGTAGAAGACTGAGGAGGGAGCCATTTGCCCATCTTCTGTCTGAGCTGGGTATGACCTGTGGGAACAGAGAGAGGATGGCTAGGAACAGAATACACCTCCTGAACCCCCCTTTCTCCTGAGGCTTCCTCTTTCTAGCCCCTCTTCAAAAGACACCTGACCCTAGCTCCCCTTTGCCCAGGCTCCCTTACCATCTCAGGAGGACACATTCAGGGAAGAAAAGCTTTGGCTGGGAGGGGTGTCTCTGTAGAAAGGATCCATAGCTGTCAGAGTTCTGCATGGAAAGAGAAATCCCAGGAAGCCAAGGTGGGGAGGAGCCCAGACTAGAGCTGGAAGAGACCTCAGAGACTGGAGAGTCCAACCCCCTCATTTTACAGTTAAAGAAACTGAGGTCCAGAGAGAGAGAATGTGACACCCCATAGGAAATGAATGACATATTTGGGATTCAAAGGTAGGCCTTCTCACTCCAAATGGGCCAGAGGGAGAGGTGAGCAGACATAGGAA
This sequence comes from Macrotis lagotis, assembly GCF_037893015.1. Taxonomy (NCBI): domain Eukaryota; kingdom Metazoa; phylum Chordata; class Mammalia; order Peramelemorphia; family Peramelidae; genus Macrotis; species Macrotis lagotis. The sequence continues at coordinate 287,041,127 of NC_133660.1, forward strand.
GACAGCCCTTCACAGGAGGAAACTTGGGAGCAAGGTCAGAAGTCAGAAGACAGATAGGGTTGAGACAAATATAGAAAATAGACAAGTTGAGGCCTGGACCAGCCTGGAGGCACCAACCTGCCCACATGGGGGTGAGATCTTCGAATGGTTTCTGTGGGGTTATGGTAAGTCTCCATGTTATGCTGGGTGATGGGGTTATTAGCCCCATAGCCTCCGGGCTGCTGGGGCTGGATTCCTCCTCGAGTCCAACCCTCCCGGTCCAGACCCTTCGGAATATTCTCAAAGTATCTGCAGGAACAGACCAATAAAGAGGAAGTTCATCTTTGGCCTGCAACATAGTGGGGTACAGGAGTGGCGGATGGGAGGAGGGAGAAGAGGAGCCTCTTGAGGGGCAAGTCAGAATGTCTCACAGCCCTCTGGAGAAGGTGGGGTGATCTTGGAGCAGGGAGCAAAGGGATGGGGAGGGGGCTGGAGCAGGCAGTGTCTCAGAGGCTATTATTTCTTCCCAGCACTTTACCACTTGGGGAGATCCTGACTCCTGGGTTAGAGCTTAGGGCCCAGGCTTCCTGAGGCCAGGCAAATGGAAAGGACCCAACCAAAAGGTAATAGTGAAGACCTCCTAGATCAAGCTTCTGATTCTGTCTGGGACAATTCCAGCTGGGAAGTGTTGAGAATCTCTAGAATCCCCTTTGTTTGATGGGAGTGAAAAATGAGATGAGCAGACTTGAGTCACACAGCACTTTAGAAGGCCAATCAGAACTAGAACTCAGATCTCAATATCAGTTCAGAGGTCTTTCTCCATAATGGAACCAGAGGGGCCTTTATCATTCTCCCACTGGCAATGGAGACACAGGAATTGCCAGGGATGGGGAGTATAGGAGGAAGAGAGGGTGCTATCTCTGGCTTCTCAAGCTTAGGGAAGGAAAGAGACATCCATTCAGTCTCTGGTCCAGAGATGCTACTTGAGACAATGAGCCCAAGCTCTCCACCCAATAGATGAAGTCCATACCTGCTCCAAACTCTGCCCTTGGAGAAACAAAGCATTAAGGAGGACTGGCATTTATCTTGGCTCTAGAGGGGCAGGGGCAGACTCTCAGGGACATTCTCCACTTACCTGAAGGGGAACTAGCTCACCTTTGGTTGTAGGTTGTCAGAAACCTCTGATCAGGATCAGGAAGTGGTCGGGTATAGCCAGGATTGTTGGTGGTGAAACCGGAGGGCTCCTGTGGGGTGGGGGGGGGGTGCTAATAGTGATCAAGGAGCATGGGGAAGGGGGCCAATTAGACAGAGAAGGGTCTAGAAACAGAGGAGCACTCACCTTGGCCCCCAGAGTCTCCCGTCCCAGCATGGCATTGTTGGTCTGGGGTGCCCACTGCATGGCCTGGTACTGGCGGTGACTCAGGGCACTAGGCTCAGAGATATTTGGAGGCTGGATCTGCAGGTCAGGGAAAGAGGATGAGAGTGTAAGGGAGGTGACCAGGTGTGAGCCAGATATGGGGAGAGGCTCTTCTGGAGGACAGGGAGGGAAGGGAAGACAGACAGAGATGGGTGGATGAATGGATGAAATGGATGGGATGCACGGGATGGAAGGGATGGATTGGAAGTGATGGAGGGAGGGAGGAAGGGATGGATGGAGATAGAAAAACACAGAGAGAGAGAGAGAGAGAGAGAGAGAGAGAGAGAGAGAGAGAGAGTAGCTATGTATTGCCACCATTTTAGGGAAGAGAAAATTGAGATTTAGGTTCTTGCCCAGAACCATAGAGCTAGTGAATGTTTGAGGTCAGATTGGAGCTCAGGTCTACGGCAGACTCCAAGCTCATGGATCTGTCCATGGTACCACCTAGCTGACCTGGAAGTCGGAAGAAGGGGCAAGGGAAAGGCAGGAAGATAGGCAGGGACGGGAGATGGTAAGCTGTGTTGATAAGACTCAAGAAAGGCAGACAGGGAGAGATCAGTGAAAGACAAGCCTCAGACCAGGTCCCAGGGGCTGCTTAATGGGGGGGTGGACCTTCTCTTTCTGTCGGCTGAAACCAGACTCTCTCTCAGAACCTTTGGCCAGCACGGGTAAATATTCATCCCCCTAGAGAAAGAGGAAAGACCAGAAACATGGAGAACTACAGCACCCCTTGCCCTCCCTCTGCAAACATTATAAGGACATCCCCATAGGGTCATCTCAGAACTTCATGTCATCCTCCCTCCCCAACTCCTCCATGCTTTGCCCTTACAAAGGGATAAATTCCCAAGTCGCTTCCCGTGGTCTCCTTCCCTCCCTCATCCTCTCATCCAGCCACCCTCCTTCTCCCACCCCCACTTTCCCTCTCCTTCCTCCCCTTTCCCATCCCTTCTTACTTGTAGGCTGGCCAGGGGGCCATAATCTGACCTGGTGGTGCTTCTACTGGGAGGAGGCATCTGAAAGAGAAACCCAGAGAGAAGCAGCTGGGACATCAACTCATCACTCTCTAGCCTAGACTGTAAGCTCATTGAGGGCAGGGCCTGGGACTCCTTCTCCCCCACCCCCTAGATTCTTCCTGGAAGAATCTAGCACTGTGCCTTGTCCATTCTGGTCCAAAGCAATTATCACTTCTTTTTTGATCAGGGTCAGGGGCCCAAATAGTCCCACAGGTCATCCTGTCCTCAAGGAGTTTGCACATTAATAGCGAGGTGGGGAGGACATGGACACAAATAACCCACCAAAGTAATAAAGAAATGTAAGTGCAAGGCTGGAAAGTAATCCTGGAGGAGAGGTCTATGGAAGGGGCATCCCAGGGCTAGGCCTTGGAGGCAGGCAGAACCGGGGTGGCAGTAAAGGCAGAGAGGGGTCAGAAGTGAAATTCTGGGGCCTAGACTGTTTTTGCCTAGCTATTTGATCATGAGCAGGTTTTGTCTGTTGCTGGTTCTCCTGTGGCCATTTGGGGAGGGCCCTGGGGTTTTTTTTTTGATAGTTTTGCTTTAGTCAAGAAGTGGGGCTCTCAGCTGATGGTCTCAGACTCAATCCATGTCGATTGGAAGGAATGTTAGACACCATCCAGCCCCACATCCCAAGGATATGAAAGAGTCCCACAGAGGGGAAGGATTGAATCCCTTCCCCTCTCCACTGCTGCAATGAGACTTGAACAATTGAATTAGGTGTTGGATTAGATGAGGAGGGGAGGTTTAGGGCAGAGAAGGGTAAAGGCTTATCCTCTTTGGGGAAGGACAGATACCTGGTCTGGAGGGAAGAGTGAGAGAGAGGGGAAGGAGTAACCCATGCCAGGGAAGGTGCCTCTGAGAGTGGGGGCACTAATGGGGGCTGGAGAAGGGACTGGGTGAAGTGGTCTGTAATAACTCACAGGATCTCCAGGAAGGGGTTGATAGGCTAGGGGATTCTTGATGGACTCTTCTGTAAAGCCAGTCTCCTCTTTGGCACCAATTGTCTTCTTCTGGAGTATATCTGGAAAGGACTCACATGGCATGGGTTTGCCCAACACCCCAGGGGCACTGGGAGGGCACCAGTGGGAGGTCAGCAGTCAATGGCCAAGAATAACTCTATCTCTGGGTGTCTCCCTACCCCCACTAAGGCAAATCCCATGCTCTAAAGGATGGGGAAAGGGGGTCTATATGTCATCTATGCCAGTCTTTCTTTGGGGAAGCAGCATTGCTCCAAAGTTTTCCTTTTCCCTCTTCTCCTGACTCAGGAGCCTCTACTCTCTTAGCTGAGTGAGGGTTCAAATCCCTCTATTGGTATTCTTGGGAAGAGGGGTCCAAGCAGCACCAGGATTCATGGCTGAGCCTTTGTGTGAGGATTCCCTTTTATAACACCCCAAGCCATTGGGAGCCCAGAGTTCACCTGTACACCCCCACGGCAGGCACCCACTGCTTGGGCTAATTTCTAGGATGGATGGATGGATGGGATGGATAGTGGGGAGGGCGGCAAGGAGCCCTGAGCTGGGGCTGTTGAGTTCTGGGGATAGGGGGAGGCTGGATCTCCAGGGAGGTGTACCTGGCTGGTCTGAGTTTTCATGGCGATATCTGGAAGCATATTCAGAGCTCATAAATCTGGGACCCTGAAGCACCAAAGGAGGAAAAAGAAGGAGGGGGAGGTCCTGATTCCAGATGGCTGGGTGGGGAGTCCTGATCTAGGGAACCTCAAACCAGCCCCATTCCCCCAGATGCTACAGTTCCCCAAAACTGCACCACTATGGGTCCATTTCTTTGTTGGGGGGGGGTAAATTTTCTATGGAGACAGTGGTAATCCTGGAAGGGGTCCCTATTAAGTGTCTATCAATCACTAGTCTTCCTGGTCTTTCTTTCCCACTGGGATAGCTGGCTGGGAAGAATGGGAGAACAGTCTAATCTATCCTTTCCCAACATAGAGGTAGGAGTTTCCAGGGCCTAGTTACTCTGTCCCCAGCATCCCAGGATCCTAGAATCTTCCATTTGTATTTTTCTAATCAAGAATGAGTTGGAACTTTTTTCCTATGATTACATATAACTTTAATCTCTGTTTGAAAATTGTCTGCTTGGCTTTATGATCCCATGGGGGAAAATGATTTAAATGCACCTTGATACTACCTCACATCTACTACGTCGGCTAACAGAACAAAATAAGAAAATGACAAATATTGGAGTGGGATACGAGGGAAGCAAATTAGATATTAATTGGAGTTGTGAACTAATTCACCCATTATATAAGGTAATTTGAAACTATATCCAAAGGGCTATAAAACCATGCCTACCCTTTGATCCAGCAATACCAACTAGTTAGATGTATATCTCAAAAGACATAAAAACATTAAATTAAATAAAGGAAAAGGACTTGACAGTTCTTTTCCCATGACTAGAATTGGAAATAGATACCCATCTATTGGGGAATGTCTGAATAAATTGTGAGATTTGATTATGATGGGAATACTATTGTGCTATAAGAAGTGATGAACAGGATTCTCTCAGTAAAACCTGGAAAGACTCACATGAGCTGATATTGCAAAGTGAAATGTTCAATGTACAAAGTACAGGAATATTGAAAGATGGTCAACTGTGAATGACTTAGCTATTCTCAGCAATATAATGATCTATGACAACTCTCAAGGACTTATGATGAAGAATGCTATCCATCCCCAGAGAAAGAACTAGTTCTGTCTGAAATATACTTTTTAAAACTTTATTTTTCTTGAGTTTTCTTTGGGGGGGGATGAATTCTGTTTTCTTTCATAGAATATTTATTATAGAAATGTTTTGCATGACTGAGTACTCATGGATAATCTGTCAAATTGCTTGACTTCTTGGTAAGGGGATTGGGGAAGGAGGGGTGGTAAGAATTTGGTATTCAAAATTTGTTTTTGCATGGGGAAAAATAAAGTACTAAATGAATAAATAAAAAAAGAAAATTGTCTGCTCATATCTTTTGACCATTTATCAATTGGTAATGACTTGTAACCTTATCAATTTGATTTAGTTGAAGCGTCCTTTGGTAGCTGGTCTAGTCCATAGATCTGACTATAAAGATGGCCAGAATGTTCCTGATCACTGAATCTAAATAACCTCCTTCTTTTACAGAGGCCAGAGGGAGTTAAAGGGCCACTCAAACCCAGATCCTCTGAAATCCAGTCTAAATCTTTGAGAAACACCCTAAGAGATCTTTTAAGTCCTAGAAAAGCTAGCTGCCTTTTCCTCTTCGTTATTAATAAAAATGGTGAGCATTTATATCATGGCTTCCATATATGATCTCATTTAATCCTCACAACCACATTGGGAGGTATTATTATTACAGATAAAGAAACTGAGGCTTTGAAGAAGGGAAGGGACTTGATCCAGACTAGATGGCTCAGAATTTTCTGACAGGGTTTGAATTTGCAGCTCTTGTATTCATGACACTACCTCATGGTCTGTATTCCTTATGAGGGTCACCCTTTTTCCTTTTCTATGAGGACCCAGGAGAAGTTGACCACACCTCAAGGTGTGACCCTCTGACACCCACCAGTCCAAAGGGTCTTCTCCTGGTCCCACTCATCTCCTACAAGACAACAGCCAGCAGCCCCCAGCACCAAACTCACATATCGATAATTCTCCAAGTCAGGAGCTCCCTTGCCCATAGACTGGTGAAGAATTGGCACAGTCTTGGGTTCAAGTCCTGTGATGGCCTGTGCACCATGATCCTGGGTGTTGAAATGAACTCTCTTGACCTGGGAGGCAGCAAACCCAGCAGTTATCCCCAGAGAGGAGCAAAACTTACAGCTAGCCTGGGATCTCCCATCTGGCGAACCCCACTTTCCCAATCTATAGACTGTGGGAACATGACTAAAATGGAAATGTTGGACATGATTGTAGCCTGCATCAGATTACTCACTGTCATGGGGATGGGGAGATGGAAAAGGAAGGAGGGAAAACATGGAACTCACAACCTGACAAGAAATGAATGGTGAAAACTCTCTTTACATATAATTGGAAAAAATAAAATAAAAAATAAAATTGAGAATTGGCCTAGAGCCCACAGGTCCCTTCCAGTTCTGATCCCAGAACTCTTCAGGCTTCTAGATTCCTTGTGGAGGAGAGAAGCTGAGGAAAGAGGACAGTTTGGGGAGGGGGCTTGGATCCTCTGATTAGCCAAACAAGTCATCTTGATCCCCTAGAATGTCCCTTGGGATCTCTAGCCTTCAAGACTGGCCAGTGTACACAGATCTCTGTCTAGGCTTGAACTTTATCCCCAAGCAACACTCCATGTTCCCCATACCTCATACCCATCAGCCCCATCTTTTTTTTTTCTCTTGTGCCCTCTAGAATTCTTCCTATGTTGTTAACAAATTTCTGTGTATCTATTTTTACTTGCTTATAGTTTCCTCCTAATAGAATGTTATCTCCTTAAGAGTAGGGTCTGTTCTCTCTTGATGTCTCCAGTAGTAGGGGCTCAATAAATCCTTGGTAATGCAATAATCATTATTGAATTGCTTGTCTTCTCCATGGGGGTGGAGGTTGGGAAGGAAGGAAGAGATCTTGGAACTCAAAGTTTTAGAAACACATGTTAAAAATCACATGAAACAGCAAAAATAAAATACTAAGAAAAATTTAAAATAAATGAAATAAAATGCTAAATAACTTAAAACTTTGATTAAAAATGTAAAAATTGTGAGGGACCTCAGAGCACTCACCTCTTTGGAAGAGGGACAAGAGTAGGTATTATCACGACCAAAGGTAGAGCCAGGTTGGTACACATTCCTGGGCAGCGGACACCTGCCATCAGGCAACTCCATTGAGCGATAGCCCTCAGTAAAGACTGACTGAGCATTATCCTTAATTTGGTCTCTGAGGTGGGGTAGAAAAAGGATTGGAGAGCTGGTTAGAGATTATGAATGAGAAACAAGGGATGGAGAACCCCAGGGGTTGAAAAGAATGAGTTGGTTCACATGAATGTCGGGGACATCCCAGCATTGGTCCCCTGGGGCAATGGGCAACATGGGCATTCTGGACTCTTGGATTGCCCTCTACAGCCCTGGCCTAAGCCCTCCATAATAGACCCCCCCCTTCCCCCACTTCCTCTATAAATGACCTACAATAAGTTGACCTTGGGGGAAGGTGAGATGTCCAGTCTGTCTCAAAGGTGTGGGCCTTACCCTGGAAGTGGGGTAACTGCTCAGTTTGAGTAGATATGGCAAAAAGAAGGCAAGGAGGATGCTCCCTTCAGGCCAGAAGAGATAACATCTCTACTCTTGAACCCATTCCCCAGTCTGATGCCTCTCTGGATCCCAAGAGGCAAGTCTCTACTCCAACTATAGAAGACACTAGAATGTCTATTGATGGGCTGAGGACCACAGGGCCTGAGTATCATCATGGCCGAAATAGTCACAAAATGCTTTCAAGTCTGTGCTCTATCCATTCTGTCCTGGAAGCTAAATGAGCCCCCTGGGTGCTATTCTCCCCATATCCCAGCGGAGGAACTGGAAATTTACAGAGGAAGGGGATTGTCCATAGTCATCTAATTAATGAGAGCATCAGAGGTAGATCCTAACTCATCAATCAATCAACATCTATTCAGTACCTACTATATGTGCCACACTCTTATGTTATGCACTGAATATATAAAAAGAGGCAAAAGATATTCCCTGCCCTCAAGGAGTTTCCAATCTAATGAGCCCAGTTTTAGAGGACTTTGAGTCAAAAGATTTTGAGGGGTTATTGAGTCTAAGCTCTTAATTTACAAACAGGGAAATCTATGCTCAGAATTCCTAATGTCACATAAGCTAACAAGTCAGAGCATCAGCATCTGAACTCTGGTCCCTAAAGCAGAGAGGAAAGAAGAAAGAGGGGGAGCTGAAGGGCCTACCTACCCTATAACAGGATTATCCAGGGTGTCCAAGCTGGGCTGGTAATAGACCATGGGTCGGTAATTCGACTGGTATCCAGTACCCCTGTGCTGACTGACCTGAGGCTTGAAACCCTCCCGGCCTGCCAGAGAGAAAGGATCATTATTGTTTGGAGGCACCAGGATGGAGGAAGAAGAAGCCCACGACCCAGAGATTAAGTGGCTCTCTGGTCTGGGTCAGGGTCTGGGTGTCACTGAGATAGAGGGTGTGATAAGATCACTGGACAGGATTAGGGAGCCAATGGAGACTAGGGCAAAGCCTTTTCTTGGGGCAGGAGAGGCTATTCATGCTGCCCAACTTCAAATGCATTCTGTCAACCCAAGGTTAATCGAATAGGACCAAGTCAAGATTAGCATCTCAGTCCACCTCATGAGAAAGAGGGGGCTCAAGATCGTATGTTGACTGGGGCCTCCCTTGCCTTAGGCTCTCCTCGACTGACCAGAATCCATCCTTAGGGGGAACCGTAGCATGTATAGTTTTATTTTCTCAGGTCACACAGACAGTGACCCAGAGCACGGCAATGAAGACAACAAGTCTATGGTTTCTTGTACTCCACATGTATGAGACTCTAGGGGGTCATCATAGTGCAGAGTGCCAGGCCTGGAGTCGGGAAATTCAAATCTGGCCTCAGACACTTATTAGCTGGCCCTTGGCAAGTCACTTAGGATTGTCTGCCTCAGTTTCCTCATCTACAAAATGAGATGGAGAAGAAAATGGCAAACCCCTCCAGGATCTCTGCCAATAAAATCCCAATGTGGTCAGAAGAATTGAAATGATACTTGTATGAGTGACTTTGCCCACTCAATTGGAACATCATTCAATAAACCCTAGAAGGTCCCCCCTTTATTTGCAGAGAAAGGACTGGATATGGAATGCTGCAGATGATTCTGTATTGATCAATTTGATGATTAGTTTTGCTGAATTGATTTTTCCCCCCTCCTTTTTCTTCTTTGTTATAAGGGATAGTTCTCGGGGAGTGGGAAGGGTTATAAGGGAAGATATAAATGGTATAAAAACAAAAGCTATCAACAAACTATTTAAAAAATAAACTTTGCATTTATTTTGGTGTGAATGTGATCTTGTTTCTTGAAGTTCTGAATGTGACCATCATGGGCAAGGTCCATGAAGGTTCAGCCCCTCCAAGCTCCTGTGAGCAGTCATGGTGACATGGCAGCCATGGATGGAAGTGATGAGGGTCAGAGGGTCCAAGTGAGCCACTCCATCAGTATGATGAGGTGAGAGGCTTTGGAACCCATGTGCGGGGCTCACAAAGACAGGACTGTTTTAGCCCTTCCCGCTCTCAAATATGCCCATATTAGTGTTGGGTAGGGGTTAAGAGCCCAGAGAGACCCAGTGACCTACCCCCAGTTACTCCCAGTTACTCCACAGTAACTGACAAGAGCCAGGACTGGGACCTGTGCTCTGATGCCATATCCCTTACTACTTTGCCACACATCGCTGCTCCACGTCTCAGAGGGTTAGGGTTTGGGTGATGCTGGTGCCTCTCTACAACCAAGGTTCTGATGATGGGGGCAGTGAGGCAATAGGACAGGATGGGGGTGGCAATGGCCAACTTTCCAACCCCCTCATCAAGAAGTCTGTTTCCAGACCTGAGTCCCGGGAGGGGGGAAGGGAGGGGATGGTGGCTTCAGAGAGTTTAGAGAGAGGGTCTCTTACTGTAGGATGTGCAATAGCTGGTGGCATAGAATTTCAGGGGATCTGCACAGCCCCCTGAACTCATCTTCACATATGGGGAAACAACACCCAGGGGCAGTTTGCCCATCATGGTGGCAGCAGGAACTAGGCACGAGGACCACCTAGGAAAGGCAAGGAGAGACATATAACAGATATTCACAGTCAACGCTGACTTTGTATGATTAAGGCATAGGGACAGAGAGACAGAAAGGCAGAGAGACAATGTCAGAACGACAGAGGCAGAATCCAAGTCAGAAAGAAAAAGAGAGCGATAGAGACTAGACAGAGACAGAGAGAAACAGCGACACAGAGAAGAGATAGATAGAGACAGAGACAGAGTCAGAGAGACAAAGACAGCATCAGAGAGAAAGAGAGACAGAGATGACACAGAGATAGACAGAGACACAGAGAAGAGACAGAAAGATTGAGGTAGAGACGGAGTCAGAGATAGAAACAGAGAGCACGTGTGACTAGTGGTGACTTTGAGAGTGCCTAGTCCTTTTCTAGAGAACCTGGTGAAGTAGCCCCCTCATGACTGCCCATTTAGGAAACCCAGGTGGTCTTCTCTCTACCTGACAAGGGAGGGAACTCACCCTCAGAGAGGAAAGATAAACTTGCCCGTAGTCAAGAGAACTGGTAAGGGGGTATTTGGACCCAGGTCTCCAAGGTGGCGGTCATGACTCCAGTCTCCCAGGGTTCTACAATTCCTGTTATTCTCTTTCTTCCACACTCTGTTTTGGGTACATGTCTCTTCATGCCCTGCTTGCTGGGTTGGACCTTCCTTGAGGGGCGGACCTGGCTCTTCTCCATCTTTGCAGCCATCCCAGGACAGCCCAGCCCAGAGCCCCAGATCGTTCGAGGATTTTGAATCCAATGAGCAGGTGAATGAAAGGGGGAGCGGCCTGTCTTCCCGGGACTCATGGACTAGAATGCCCTTTTCTGGTCTCTCTGATCAGTCCCCTAGTCCTCCTTTTCCTTCTCCCATCTTCCCTCGGGCATCTGCTTCTCATCCATAGCGATGCTCCCTGGGAGGTGGTGCCCAGCCCCCATCGTCTTACCTGTGCCCTCGTGGCCCTGACAGGGAAAAGGACTCCCCAGAGGAGCAGGATCCTCAGGGGAAGGAACTGACTTGAGCAGAAGCTGCAACCAACTGGCTGGCCTTCCTCAGGGGAGGTGCCAGGCTGCCTTAGAACAGCAACAATGCATTGCTTGGCAACAGAATCTTAGCAACCAGCTTCCAAACACCTCTGGAATCAGTCTCCCCTAGGGTCCAGTGTACAGACAGAGAATGGAGAGATGGAGACGGGCAGGAGGTGGGCTGCCCAGAGGGGCCAGGGAGCCTCCTATCTGCCTAGGTGTTTGTCAGATCAATACAAGGGCTTCTTCCTAATAAGAATTATAATAATAATAATTATTATTATAATTAATAATAACAGTAATAATACATTAAGTTTTTAGAGAGGAATAAAAGACTCCTGAAGGAGATTCTCTTTGAGGTGGGCTTAAATGAGGGAGGGGTAGCAATTCTACAAAGAAAGAGAGAGGGGATCTTAGGCAGCAAAAACACAAAGGTTGGGAAAATGCAAAGCAGCTATTCCACTTTGACACTGAAAAAGTGCAAAGAGAACTAATATGAGTGAAAGTTAAAATAGTCCGGTAAGATCAGATTAGCCAAGCAAAGAAGCCCAGGAACCAGTAGGAGCCCATGAGCCTTTGCGGCCCCTGCCCCTCCTCAGCCTTCCCAAAAGGGTGCTTGTAATTTATGTTGTACAGACTCACACAAGTTTGTAGAAAATAAATTTCCTTTGAGCAGAGACGGGAAGTTCCCTCGTTTCTGGTAAGTTGAGCTGCCTGACCCATAATAGGCTCTTAATAAGTGAATGGTGATTGGTTAATGGACTGGAAAGCAGTCTGGACTTACAGGCTCCAAGCCCCAGCTCTCTGTTTGCCTTGGGCAAGTCCCTTCTCCTCTCTGGGCCTCAGTTTACTCATCTGTAAAATGAGGACAATTGGACTAGATGATCTGAGGGTCTCTCCCTGCCCCTTAGCCCCTTTACCCAAGCTCAGTCCTCATTTCAGATCTCAGATTCAGAGTGAAGCCCACCTCCCCACCCTCAGCTGCTCCCCCCAGGAGGTAGATGGGGTCAGGACTCTGGGCTGGGGGACAAAGAGCCTCTCCCTCCTCTGGTTAAGTGTCATCTCTTTGAGAGAGAGGAAGAGCTTCTCCTCGAAGCTGGGGATCTCTTGGACCAAAGAGGACACTTGAGAAACTCTCCTGGGATCTTGTGGGGCCCTCCCGTTGGGCTCCCTCACTGGGGACACCGCGTTCCCAGTCCCTCTGTGCTTTTTGGCTGTGTGGTGACACCTCGTGGCCAGCCGTCAGTACTTCACCAAGCTCTGGGGTGCAAAGGCAGACAGGTAGCTCCTCTCCATTTTTCCAAGCCCATCCAGACCCTTCCAAGGCTGCCTTAATTTTCCTTGCTGGAAAAGGGCTGAAGGAAAGGAAGAAGACCCTGCCTGGGGAGGCCTGGGGCCAAGCCCTGCTTTGAGGCTTCTCACCTGGGGCTGGTCGCCTCTCCCCTCTGGACTCCAATGACAAGGTTGACCTGGACGTTCCCAAAAGTCTTTTCTGGCTTTTAACCATTCAGGATTGGAAATCCTGCCCCTCTTGGCCCCCACCTCATTGTCAGGCCTAAAACGGTCAACTTTGTCATGTTTGTACCTGGTTCTGAGCTGGCACAGGGCCACTTCCCTGCCTTCGTTGCCTGGAGGAGACATAAGCACACCTGGGATCCTAGGACTGAATATTGAGGACTGGAAGGGACCTGAAGGGTCAGCTGGTCTCCTTGAACCTAGATTTTCTGGCCTCCAAGCCTAGCAGTCTTGCCCTCTAGGCCCAGTGATCCACCTATCTACATGGGTAGATAAAAGTCATTTACAGGAGGCATGGGCACCTGCATGAAAATAAGCAGAAAGTGGCCAGCCTTTAGAGTGGGGAGGGACTAGGGAAGACCTGGAGTCCAGGCCCCTCCTTTTGCAGTTGTGGAAACCAAGCCCAGAGGTAAGGAAATGACTTATCCAAGATCACTCAGCCAATAAGGAGCAGTGCTGACTGCACAGCTCAGATCAGAGGACCTGGTTCTTCTACAGGAGCAGACAGAGTCGAATGGAAGCTTCAGGGCTCCAAGATCAGCCACTGTCTGAAGCTGCCTTTGGTTGGCCAGTCAACAAACATTTGGTGGACGCGTCCTCTGTTACACTTGCAGACAGGAAGCTCTAAAGGCTCCCTGAGACTGCTCCTCTGGGCAATGGCCCAGAGCCGGCACGAATGAGTGACACCCTCCACAAAGAGTCAGGACACAAAAGGACCTTGGCGGGCCAGAGAACCAAGCCGAATCTAATGAGGGGAAACTCATTCTGAGGCAAGGTAAAGTCTTACCCTTGGAATTCAAAATATCAACTTCACAAGCATAAGGTGAGGGGGATAGAGTGAGACAACAGTTTGAAAAAGATCCAGGGGTTTCAGTGGACTGCGAGCTCATTAGGATGGGGCAGTCAGTCAAGAAGCATTACTTCCGCACCTTGAGTCAGCTGTGGGCCTCTGGGGCCATAGAATATAAAATGCTGGGCCTGGAGTCAAGAACACTCATCTTTGTGAGTTCAAATCCAGCCTCATAGTCTTCCTATGGGACCCTAGGCAAGTCACTTTACTCTGTTTGCCTCAGTTTCCTCATTTATAAAATGAGCTGTCGAAGGGCAAGGCAAACCACTCCCATGGGGTCATAGAGAATCAGCTACACCCAGAAAAAGGATTTAACAATAACCACAAAGTAGAATAGACTGCCTTTGGAGACAGAGGATTTCCCCCTTCTTGGACAGCTTCAAGCAAAGGTTGGACAACCATTCCCTGAGCATGAAGTAGCAGAAATTGCTCTCTGGGTATGGGTTGGACTAGAGACGCTCCTAATCTGTGATGGTCAGTCTAAATTGGTTGTTTCAACTCACATCAATAATTGAACAGTGAGGGGCGGCTAGATGGCACAGTGGATAAAGCACCGGCCCTGGAGTCAGGAGTCCCTGAGTTCAAATCCAGCCTCAGACACTTAATGATTACCTAGCTGTGTGGCCTTGGGCAAACCACTTAACCCCATTGCCTTGCAAAAAAAACAAACCTAAAAAAAAGTTGAACAGTGAAAAAAAGAGATAGATAGATGAGAGAGAGAGAGAGAGAGAGAGAGAGAGAGAGAGAGAGAGAGAGAGAGGAGAGAGAGATGATAAATGAAAAAGGTGGAGCAGTGGATAGGGTTCTGGTCCTGCAGTCAGGAAGACTCGAGATCAAATCCAGCCTCAGACACTTCATAATTGCCTAGCTGTATGACCTTAGGCAAATCACTTAACCCCACAGTCTTGCAAAAACAAAACAAAAAACAAGTATGATCCCAAGATATAACCTTGGACAAGTCACTAATGTCATGGTTCCTCAGTTTCCCTTTCTATCTGAAGAAATAGCCTGTGACTGGTGGAAGGCCTTGTTGATAGGAGTTATTGCTATATAGTCCTTCTTGTGCTTCAAGAACTTCTCCCTTTCTGGGACCCAAAATAATAACACAGTGACATGATTATCCCTTTTGTGTTTCAAGAAATTCTCTCTGAGGCCCGAAATAACGCAGTGATACTAATCATAACTGACCTTTATTTTAGCCTGCTGAAGCTAGCATGGCCCTTTAAATTTATTATCTCAAGTCAGAGCCAGGACAGCTTCCCACAGTGCTTCTGTCTCAGGAGCTCATTTGGGTCTTGGATGGGTCCTCCCCGTTTACACACATTCACATTCATTTATTCATCTTTATTAATTTGCTCATTTTAATTCATTCTGATGATCATGTGTTGGGAGTCCAGATCCCAGAAGAGATTTGGGGTGAGACTGCCATCCTGACGGGACCTGAGCTGATTGAGATGCTTCCTCAGTCCAGGCTCCTTGTGCTGCTGAAAGCCCAGAGATGGCACAAACACCATAACTAGAATACATCACAGGATCTGAGCAGAGCATTGCAAGGGCCAAGTGAGTCTGGGTCAAATCCTGTCCCTGAAACACAGTCTGTGACCCTGAACACTCCTCAGTGTGATGGGCAATGCTCCAAGAGTGTCAATGGCAGAGCTGGTGCCAACCTCCACTGGTACCTCATTGAGGGTTCCATCCATCAGTGCAATCACAGGCTGGTTGAAATCCAAGGACATGGGAGATATGCCAACACAGTGCCAAGGGAGGCCATCAAAGTGGAAGGTCTTTATTCATGGTGGGTCTTGGCATTTGAGATCCACTTTAAGGATATATAAGAATTCATCCAGGCAGCTAGGTGTGCATAGTGGATAGAGCACCGGCCCTGGAGTCAGAAGGTCCTGAGTTCAAATCCAGCCTCAGACATTTAATAATTACCCAACTGTGTGACCTTGTGCAAGTCATTTAACCCCATTGCCTTGCAAGACAAGCAAAAAAGAATGCATCCTAGAGCAGTTAAGTGGCCCTGTGGATAAAGCAGCAAGCCTAGAGGCAGGAAGACTCATCTTCTGAAGTTTAAATCTGGCCTCACATACTTACTAGCTGTGTGACCCCTAAGCAAGTCATTTTTTTTTAGTTTTTGCAAAGCAATGGTGTTACTTGCCCGAGATCACACAGCTAGGTAATTACTAAGTCTCTGAGGTGAGATGTGAACTCAGGTCCTCCTGACTCCAGGGCCGGTGCTCTATCCACTGTGCCACCTAGCTGCCCCTTGGGCATACCATAACACACCAAATTGTCTCAGTTTCTTCATCTAGAAAATGAGCTAGAGGATGGCAAACTACTGCAATATCTTTGTCCCCCCCCCTCAAAAAAATCCCAAATGGTATCATGAAGAGTCAGATACAACTGAAAAATGACTGAACGATAGTAATAAGGAATTTATCTGGCAAAGAACACATAAAGGACAGTGGAAATAAAGACGTGGAGGTGGTAAACAGATGTTTGCCCACTTTGGCCATAAGATTAAAGTGCATAGAGGAGAGTAATATGAGAGAAACTTGCAAAAGGAGGGTAGCCCCGATCGTGGAGGGTCTGCTAGAAAGACTTGGCAACTAGATATGATATCTGACACTAATATTTACTAACCACATAGATAATATCCTCTCCAATCAGAGGAGGAGCAGGGAGGTGCTGGCCAAGGAAGGCCAAGGAAGACCTTGGAGAGCTCCTGCGGAGCCACAGAGGGCTGACTAAGATCATGGACTTCAAGCTGGAAGAGACATTGGGTTATCAAGGCTTTCCTTCTCCCCTTCATTTTACAATTGAGGAATCTGAAGCCAGGAGAGATGAGGTGACTTGCCCAAGGTCATCCAACTTGACGATCCAAGACAGAATTGGACCCTAAGGGTTCCTGATGTCCAGCTCAGCCTTCTGGCCACTTGGCACTCCTCAGGTCTCCTTCCAGACAGCCTTTCCCAGTCTCCCCTCATCCTGGTGTCTCCCAAAGATGCTGATTCTCTCCAGTTTATGTGGTAGAGGATTTGGCTATATATACCTATTGGCACATCTCCTCCCTATGAGACTGGAAGCTCCTGGGGGCCTCACTTTGTATCCCCAGATTTTAGGGTGACTGAATGGAGTAGGCTATTCACAAGTGTGTCTGCCCTTGGAGGCAATCTCCAGTTCATGTCAAAGATTGTAAAAAGTCTTTGACCTCCCTCCTTAGACTGGGAGCTCCTTGAGGGCACCTCCAATGTGGTCCTGAGGGTTCAACAACACCCAGGGATGTCTGGGGACCACCCTTCTCAGCATTGCTGCTTTCTAGACAATTAGGAGGTTTCATTCAAAGGGACTTAGGTCCTTCAATCACTGACCTCTAGGATTTCAATCTATCTTTGACTTTCTCTGAACTCATGTGAAGTCGTCTGCCTTCCTACTGTCTGAACAAAGGAGAATTTTTCTTTTATTCCATTAATGAGCATGAGAAAGTTGAATATTTCAAACTTTATTCCTCTTTTAAAAAAAAAATCTGATTTCTTTCTGTTGTGAGAAATGGAATGTTTTCTCCCCCATGTTAATTACAAACTCAGGGAGACAAATGATCAGAAAGCCAGAAAACGTGTCCTTCCCTCATGATGCTTCAAATCTAGGAAGAGATAACAATTCATGAGATAGTATAAGATTGTATAAGGCTAAGCAACTGTGGTACCATATCAAGTAGCCTCTTAGGCTGTCAAGGAGGTTAGTGATTTCCCTTATCCTTTGTTTTTGGTTAAATACTCCTTCTGTTTGGTGTGGTCATTACCAGAATGGCCTCCACCTTTAGATTTCATGGTAAATCTTAGAGAATAAAACTTCATGTCTAACCTATATTTTCTGCCATTTTGCTTTAACCCTAGATTTTTAAGGTTTGCAAGTTCATTAGACCCAGCTGTTCCCCGCAGTAGCCTAAGTTGTTGGAGGATTTCAGAACTGAAGTTTTTCACTGGAGGTTCAAAGGAAAGAGGATGGAGAAGCCAAGAAGGGCTAATGGGGGCTGCTAGGTGGCACAGTTGATAGAGCATCAGCCCTGGAGTCAGGGGAGGACCTGAGTTCATATTTGACCTCAGACACTTAATAATTGCCATGCTGTGTGACCTTGGACAAGTCACCCTTAACCCTGTTGCCTTAAATAAATAAAGTTTAAAACAAAAAGATCTATATAACCTGGCAGCTCCCTGAAAAAGAAATGTCCTATCTCTGGCTACTAGAATCATCTTTCCTCCATTGTGTTTTTTTACATATTATTGATTTGCATTAGAAAACCTTGGGGGAAGGGAAGCTTAGAGTCTAACTTCCTTACTTTACCTTTGGGGAACCTGAGGTCCTGAGGTTCAATGATTTGCTCAAGGTCAAAGGGCTGGTTGGGATTAGGACAGGGGAGATTAGAATTAGGGTCTCCTGTCCCCCCATCCCATCACTCTAAAAATCCAGATACTGTTGTGACTCTATAAAAGTCACAACTTCTGTTTGACTCAGTTTCCTCATCTGTAAAATGGGGATAATAATGCCCCCAGTCCCAGGGTTGTTGAGATTCAAATGAAATATGTGTAAAGCATTAGGCACACAGAAGGTGATTAATAAATGCTTCTTTCCTTCCTTTAATTACCCCACTTCTCATCTCTGCCCACTCTACTCTGTTTCTCTAATGAGTCTAATCAGGAGCTGGGGGTTTCTACAGGGTCCTCCTTGTGAAGCCCCCTACCCTCGTATACCAACAAAGAATCAGGGAGAGGAAAGAGAAAGAGGATGGAGAGAGAGAAGAGAGAAGGACTCCTGAGACAAGACAACCCTCCCACTTAGCAGTTCCTCAGGACTGGCTGGATTCACATTTACTAAGGGGGAGTAGACAGGTGCAGGATAATGGACCTGCAATGCTGCTTGTGACCTTGGGTAAGTCATTTCCCTTGTCTATGGATTGGACTAGTGCCCAAAGTCCACCCTCCCCCCCAACTCCTAGATTAAAAAGAAGGAAAGGAAGAACTCCAGGTTAGAGGCAAGGCTGTGGTAATGTGCTTAGATAAAGCTTTGACCATGATGAAGACAGTACGCTAAGGCCTCCTGTCTTAGGGACCGCCAGCCACCAGCACCTCAACTTTCTCACAACTTCCCTCTTTTGAGGACTAGACTGGCTCTAGAGTCTTCAGTCTTCAACAAACCTTCATTAAAGACTTCCTGGGGGAGGAGGGGAGAGGGGAGGAGAATGAAGGGAAGAGGGGGCATCATACCAGGAGCTGGAGATAGACAAACCAGGCCCTGTTCTCAAAAGGATCTGGTGGATGGACCATTTACAAGGCGAAGACTCAAGCAGGGTTGCCACCCTTTTCCCAGAGAAGGCAGAAGCAGTTCTGGCTGGAAGCCTTGGAAATTTGAAGATTTTCCTCCTTGGCCTCCTGTGTGAGGCTGGTTCCATCTTAATCATAGGACAATGAACATCATTGGCGGGGAGGTAAGGCCTAAAACCTTGGAGTTACAAGTAGAGAAGGGACAGGAGGCCCCAGGGAGCATTTCACATGACTTTAGAATCCTCTAATTTGTTTTTTATTACAAGGCAATGGGGTTAAGTGACTTGCCCAAGGTCACACAGCTAGGTAATTATTAAGTGTCTGAGACTGGATTTGAACTCAGATCCTCCTGACTCCAGGGCTAGTGCTCTATCCATTATACCACCTAACTGCCCCCTGAATCCTCTAATTTGGGGCCAGAAGCAACCTCGGCATCACCTGATCCAATCTCTTCGTTTTACAGAAGAGGAAAAGAGGCTTGGTCCAAAGGGCCACAGTCACACTCTCAGGACCCAGTTTTGTCATCTAGGAGATGGCATGGAGTCTTCGCCTTTTGTATGGCTAGGACCCTGGACAGTTAGTCCAGTGAAACCTGGGGACCCTTGATCTGAATCATGTTTACAAATACTTAAAAATACAGATTACAAAGGAGGCCACAGATCTGTGAAAATAAAAATGAAATGCTTTCCTCATTCAAGTTCCTGGACCCCCCCCCCCCCATGTAACCTGTTCCCAGATCCAGAAAGGTCTGTGTGTGCCAAGGCAAGAGCCTCCTGGATCAAATGATCACTAACATCCTTTCCAGTTCTAACATTCTTCATTCTGTTCTCACTTTTTTCCCTGCTCTGAAATTCTAAGTCCTAAGGGTCCTTCTAGTTGTGACATCTGAAGACCTTTCCAATTCTCCTCATCTGCTGTGTAGATTGGTTTTCTTTCATAGAGAGAGGGGGTTGAGATTGAACCTCCCTATCTGGAGTGTGGCTGCCTTTCCCAGACCTGCTCTCTCCACCCCCAGCCCCCCGAAACTCTGCCTTCCTCTGTTTTCCAACCCCAGACTCCAATCACCTCTGGTCTTCTCTGATTTATGGCTTCAAGGGCTTCTACTTGTGACATTCCATGATAACACCCATTTCAAGTCTACCGTGCTCTGGGTCACAAAATAGGAACAGACAGTCCTTGCTACTGAGGTTCCCTTTAGCTGCTCCCTTCATCTTAATCTGATGAATGCATCCCATAGTCGAAAGTAGCTCCCTCTCCTCAGCATTCAGGGTCAAAGCATGTTTGGCAAATGTCCATTGCTCTGGATCCTCTATGTAAGAGGTGGAGCATTTTTCTTTCTTTTTCCTTCTCTTTCTCCTTTTCTTTTTTCTCTCATTCATTCTTTTTCTTCCTTCTCTTCCTTCCTTTCTTGCTCCCTCTTTTCCTCCTCTCCCCTCCCCTCTTGATTTTTTTCTTCCTTCCTCCCTTTCCTAAGCCACCCAAGGGGATGACTGGCAATAAGCATATTTTCTCTCCACTGGCAATAAGCATATTTTCTCTTCACTGGCACCATTCTATTGTCATTCCTTGGGGTGGATTTATTCTCCACCCCACGGGTTCTTCCTGGAAGACCAGTAATCAGTTTATTTAAGCTTCCAATTCTGGCTGTTCTGTACCTTCTCCTGTTCCTCTGGGTGGACCAGTTGGTATCACAAAGGTTTAAAAATTCATGATTACTTGCGTAAGAAGCAAGAAGCCGAGCTGAACTAAATACAAAGATTGCAGGATACCGCCTCTGAAAAATGTTACATGTTAGGAGGCACCTATGTGTCATGTTGTTGGAATTAGAAGACCCTAGTCTAAACTCTACCTTATATATTTGGGATTGATGTGACCCTGGGCAAGTCATCTATTTTCTCTGAATTTCTGTTTTCTCATCTATAAAAACAGGGATGATAATAGACCGTGCATGAGCCAAATGAAATAATAAAGGGCCACGTGAATGTTCTTGATGTTCTCCTCTGTTATAAGGGACCGAGGATTGTGCAGAGGAATACTAAAGGAGCCAAAAGCCAGCTCCTGCCTGCCAAGAGCTTCCAGTCTAGTGGAGTACCCCTCTTCTATTCCATCGTCTTCTGTACTTCTCTAGTGTCTTTGGGTAAAAGCTACATCCTCCTTGGAAAAGTATTGAACATTCTCTGCCTGTATGTCTAGTGAGGCCATGAGGGGCATACTCTGAAGCCAGGGGACCCGGCTGACTTTGGGGAAGCACAAGATTTCTGAGGCTCCCTTTCCCTCCGTTCTGCAAGAAGCATGATGGCCCCCTGGACCACTCAGGTTCCCACCACTCCAGTGTTCCCTGATGCTGTTTCCAGGAGGAAGGCATTTCTCGGAGACCTTTTAGCCATTCAGATTATTGGCTCTCCAAATTTCATGCTGTGGGCTTTCATGCCCCCCACGGGCCTCCTGGATCAATCCCCTCATTTCCATATAGGAGGAAACTTCCTCAGAGAGGAAGGCCGTCATTTTACAAATGAGAAAAGGCACATCTCCAAACGACCTACCCAAAGTCGGATGGCATCTCTACATTATCCTCCACTTCCTCCCCAGGTTGGTGCCAGACTGAGGAGACCCTTCAATGATAGACTAAGGAATGGCAACTAGTTTTCTCTCTTTGAAGTGTGGCGCAGCTGCCTCTTTCCCCATGAAGTACTCCTGGAGCATCCCAAGATGAGAATGGTGCTCGCTTCTCTGTAAATATTCTCCCACAAGATAATATAGGTAAGAAGCGTTCAGTCCAGGGCCCGTCCCATGGTAAGTGGTCTGGAATGCTTATTCCTTCCCTCCCTTCCCATGCTCTTATTCTGGCAGCCAGCAAGAAGATTGGATTGAAGGTTGAGCATTTTTTCTTTTTCCTTCTCTTTCTTTCTTTCTTCTCTTTCATCTTTTCTTTTTTCTCTCTAATTCATTTTCTTTTTCTTTCTTCCTTCTCTTCCTTCCTTTCTTGCTCCCTCTTTTCTCCTCCTCTCCCTGTCTCTGTCTCTCTGTCTCTGTCTGTCTCTTCTCTCTCTATCTCTCTCTCTCTGTCTCTCTCTGTGTATATCTTTCTCTGTCTCTCCTCTCTGTCTCTGTCTCTCTGTTTCTGTCCCTGTCTCTCTCTCAATTTTTTTCTTCCTTCCTCTCTTTCTAAGCCACCCAAGAGGATGACTGGCAAAAAGCATAGCCTCTCTCCACTGACATCATTCTATTATCGTTCTTTGGGTGCATTTGTTCTCCAACAAATCCTTCTCCCACCCACCATCCTCACTCTCACTCATTTTCAGTCTCTCCTTGTCTCCTAGCCTCCTCCCTGCCACCTACAAATCTATCCATGTCTCCCCCATCTTTAAGCACCTTCAGTTGACCACGTCCACAGCGCCAATCCCAGTTCTCTTCTCTCTTTTATGGCCAACCCTTGAGAAGTTAATCTGTGATCAAGGCTTCTCCTTTTCCTCTCACTTTACCTCTCTACAGTCTGACTTAGTGTCATTTAAGCACAACTGTTCTTTCCTTTGAAAGGAGAGACTGGAAGAAGGGAGGACAATAGAGACACTATTACAATAATTACAATATTACAATAATTCGGGAGACCTGAGTGATGGATGAGAGAAAGGGGCAGAGCTGAGGAGGGACTTGTGCAGTCACGTAGTGGCAACACCCAGACCCACATAGGTTATGGGCAGAGAGGGAGAAAAGCCAGAGATGACCCTGGGCTGGGAGCCGGCAGGAGTGTCAAGGAGGCCTGGGGAAAGAGTCTGGGCTCCATTTTGGACAGGTTGAGTTGGAGACAAGATGGGACATTCAGGCAGTTCGACAGCTCTGGACTGAAGCTCAGAAGGGGCGAGGGAAGCTAATGACCCTACTACCAAGTTCACAGGACTGTTAGAAGGCTTGAATGAGATCATGGTAATGATAAAAGGCTCTGTAACCTTTCAAAGGCTCTCTGGATATGAGCTGCTTTATTACATATACACTTGGGATCTATCTGGGGGAGAAATGATATTTGATCCTTTGGAAGAGATGAGATTTCAACACAAGCAGGAACACTTCAGGAAGGAGTCTTGGAAGGAAACTTCTGGGATTCTAAGAATCCTTCCCATTTGGGCCATTTCACCCTCTCAGTTGTCTACTGTATTGAGAGGGGATGGCCGCTGGGGGTGGAGGAGGGAGGAGATTGGGGAAGAATTTAAGCAAAAGTTCATAGGCAGGAATCCTAATAGATGCTTTTCTTTATGCCATTTTATAGTTGACAAAGAAATCTTCTTTTTTTTATAGTCAGAATTACATTTATTAAGCATTACACTTATTACTTCTACACTACACTGGACTTAGGTATGTGGCTTCCCCACAATCTGGAAAATCCATGAAAATTGTTTGGTCCTCCCTTCATACCAGAGAAGAAGTCTGAATTATTATGATATTAAAAGAAAAAATATGTTGATATTATACAATACAAATATTTTCTATATTTCTGTATCTATATCATCTGTTGGCCTTCCTGTATTAACTGGGGCTTCTGCAAAACTCCTCCAAAATTTCCATTTACTCTCTTATGCCAACTCACAATATATATATATATATATATATATATATATATATATATATATATATATATATATATATATATATATGTATATATGCATATGTGTGTATTAACTTTGAAAAGAGAAGTCTCTTCTTTACCATAATCCCAGGAGGTTGATTATGCAGATGGAATCATCTCGTTTTCACAGAAACAATGGAGGTTCACAGAGACAAAATGACCTAAAGAACTCTCAGTTCTAAGACCATCTCTCCATCCACTGATGACTTAGGGAAAGGGACAGGAAGGAGGCTAGCCAGACTAAAGCAGGAGATTCCCCCCCCAAAAAAAACCCACACACACCACTCTTCAAACATTGCCTATACATCTACCTACTAATGTAATAAAAAATGACAGTACTTCCTTACTGACATTACTTTGCAGTTTTAATGCAATGCCAATCAAACTATTCAGGAGATACTTTTCAGAATTTAATAAAATTACAAAATTCATTGGAAAAATAAAAGGTCAAGTATATCCAGGGAAATAATAAAAAGCAGTAGAGATAAAGGGCAAATAGATCTCCCAGACCTCAAACTATATTAGAAAGCAGTAGTCATCAAAAACATTTGACATCAATTAAAAAATAGAGAGAAAGATCAATGAACCAGACTAGTCATGGGAGAATCAGAAATAATGGAACTCAATAACCAAGTGTTTGACAAATGACTTAGGAAAGAACTCATTATTTGATTTAAAAAAGAGCAGGAATTAGGCTTAATTGCTGGAAATTAGGCTGCTCCATGGAGGACCTGGAAGGTTAGGAAGGCTTTGAGATGAAGTAGAGTCCCACCCTCCAGCCCTCCAATCAGAGGGCAGAGGAATAGAGGAAGTTGAGAGGGTGGCAAGTATCAAAAATGCAATGAATCCAATGAATGGATGATGATGATGATGATGATGATGATGATGATGATGATATTTCAGGTGATCAGCTCATCTTGGAAAGGTGTGATATGTAGATGGAAAATGGAGCTTGGGATATGATGGGTTAAAGATGTCTACAGGATATCCAGTTTTAGATGGCTAGTAGACAGAGATTTGAATCTAGAGATTAGGAAAAAGCTATACCTGAGAATCATTAAGGAATGAAACCGCAGGAATTGCTAAGTGAAGATGGTCTATTCTAAGAGGAAGAAGAGAAGAGGGTGCAGAAGAGAACTCTGAGAGATGCCTATTATTAGCAGTCATGATCTGGATGAAGGTCCAGCAAAGGAGACTGAGGAGTAGTCAGAAAGAGAAGCAGGGGGGCAGCTAGGTGGCACAGTGGATAAAGCACCGGCCCTGGAGTCAGGAGGACCTGAGTTCAAATCCGTTCTCAGACACTTAATTATGACTTAGCTGTCTGGCCTTGGGCAAGTCACTTAACCCCATTGCCTTGCAAAAAAAAGACTAAAAAAAAAGAAAGAGAAGCAGGGAACAGGATGAAAGAGGTGTCCCAAAAACATGGAGAAAAAAGGATATCAAGGAGGAGAGGCTGATTGACAGTAGCAAGGCAACAGAGAAGTGAAGATGGATGAGAATTGATAAAAGGCCATTAGATCTGGCCATTAAGAGAACACGAGAACACTAGTGACTTTGGAAAGAGCAGTTGTGCTTAAATGAGACTGAAGCCAGACTGTAAAGAGTTAAAGTGAGAGGAAAAGGAGGAGAAGCCTTGATCACAGATTAACTTCTCAAGCGTTGGCCATAAAAGAGAGAAGAGAACTGGGGTTGTAGCTAGGGGACATGGTCCACTGAAGGTACTTGAAGATGGGGGAGACATGGATAGATTTGTAGGTGGCAAAGAAGCAGCTAGAAGACAAGGAGAGACTGAAAAGAAGTGAGAGTGAGGATGGTGGGGGATAGAAGGATTTGTTGGAGAAAATGGGTATTTAAGGGTTTTGCCTGGTAAAAAGGGCTACCTCATCCCATGGGACAAGGGTGAAAGAGGGAGCAGAAGGCATCTGGGTGATGCAAAATTCAGAGAAGGGCAGAAGAGTGATCTCTTAACTGTTTACTTTGGCAGATATACTAGTTAGTCATGCTGCTCACTTGTATAACCAGTCTTTTGTAAGAATTGAATAGTTATGTCCCAAAAGCAATAAAACTGTTCATACCCTTTGACCTAGCACTTCCAATTCTAGTCTACATCCAGAAGAAATTATAGAAAAAAGGGAAAAATCCCACATATTCCAAAATATTCACAACAGCTCTTTTCATAGTGGCAAAGAAGTGGAAACTGAGGGGGTGTCCATCCATTGGAGAATGGCTAAACAAGTTATAGTACATGGAAATTATGGAATATTACTGTTCTATAAGAAACTTGGATGGTTGGACCCTAGAGAAGCATGGAATGACTTATGGGATCTGATGCTGAGCAAAGGGAAAGGGAACAACAACATTGTGAGATGATCAACCTTGCTGGAAGCTTCTTCTCTCAGCAGTTCAGAGAGCTAGGACATTAGATTGGCTAAAGACTATCTTATCCCCATCCAGAGGAAGAAAAACAAAACAAAACAAAATTCACCAAAAAACCCTGACCCTTCAGAATCTGATGAACACTTTATAAAATTGTCTCTTATGTATCTTTCCCTTAATCCGAATTCCTCACACCGAAAATAAATAATCTGTAAACATGTTTATCAAAATATCCACATCCATGTTGGCTTCGGCAGCACATATCCTAAAATGGGAATGATAGCTAGGATCATGATAGCAGATTAGCATGGCCCCTGCACAAGGATGGCATGCAAATTTGTGAAGCAAAATATACAATGCTAACTTGACTGTTCACCACTGGGGGGGGGGAGAGTGGAAGGAAATTTTGTAACTTAAAATTATACATGTGCCTATCGATGAAATTAAATAAATAAAAATTTTAAAAACCTAAAAAAAAGAGGAAAAAAGGAATTGAGTAGCTATAAGAAGTTAAGCATCATCCCTCCCTTCCTTGCCCCCACCAATTTAAGAATGATTAGGAAAAGTAAAGGCTACCATATTGGCAGTGGGGGTAGGGGGAATATATCATTCTAATTCACCCTCTTAGAGAATGATGGAAAAAAGAAGGCCCTCTTCTTGCCCCCCTCCCCAAAAGCAGGAATTCAGGTTTCCCTTGGAAAAGAATGATCCCAGATTGGATATCTATTAGTGTCAAATGTAAGCCAACCATATCTTTATATTCAGCCAGAAACTACAAATATTTCTTATACCTACTTATTTTAGAGGAAATCAATCAACAGACATTTATTAGGCACATGGAGATCCAAAAAAAGGAAAAAAAAATGTCTTGTCCTCATATTCAAATGTGGTCCTCTATGAAAGATATATAGAGAAGAGATGAGTCCTATCAGAGGGAGAGATGCTAGCAACTGGAAGCAGAGGACAGGCCTCCTGTATAAGCAACCTCATTCCTTCAGTCTCCCAGGTCTGTAGCCTCGGTGTTAGCCTTGACCTCACTTTCCCTTGCCACCCTTTTCCCTTGTCCAGGCATCTGTCTCTCCCATCTGACCCTTTTTTTTTCATTCGTGAGGCTACATTTTAGATTCGGCCCCCTTCTGGATCTCTCTGCAATGACCTCCAAAATTGTCCAAACCAATGGCCACTCCATAGAGCTGACAACATGATTTTCCTTGATGTGAGGGGTCTGACTGCATCACTCTCCTACTAAATGAATTCCAATGGTTTCCTCTAGGATAAAGTAGAAATTCTTCTCATTTGACTCTTAAAGTTTTTCACAGTCTGACTGCCACATTGATTTTCAGGATCGCTTCAGGTCTTCTAGTTTGGCCAACCCAGATTTCCCTCTGCTCCTCATGGATTACTGCCATCTTTGTGTCCCTGACCAAGTCTAGAATTCACTTCCTCCTGATCTCCCATTTCTCTGTCCCTTAAAATGCAAGTTAGGCTTCGATTAGATCTCTTGTTCTCGTGGGAATGGGAGAGAGGGAGAAAAACAGTAGATAGAGTACCAGCCCTGGAGTCAGGAGGATCTGAGTTCAAATCTGCCCTCAGACATTTAATAATTACCTAGCTGTTTGACCTTGGGCAAGTCATTTAACCTCATTGCCTTGCAGAAACCAAAAAAGAAAAAAAACCTGAATGCCAAAAGCCATTTTTTGATGTAATTGGAAAATATGATTTACATTTTAAAAACTGCTTTAGCATCAGCTTTTGCAAATGTAAACAAATAGTGTCAATCAAAGAAAACTTTGCTCATGAAACACTAAAACATGACCTTCCTGACCCCCCCCCCCCAAAAGAGGCAAGTGAGTCAACAGCTTCTATGCGGAGCCTTTCCTGATCTCTCCCTCCCTTCTTCCCCAAGTGCCGTATATGTCCAACCTTTGGTGACCACTGTTCAGTCGTTTTCAGTTGGGTCTGACTCTCCATGACCCCATTGGGGGCTTTTCTGGCTAAGCTACTGGAGTGGTTGGTCATTTCTTTCTCCACTTTGTTTGACAGGTGAAGAAACTGAGGCAGGTAGGGTGAACTGGTCTAGGGTCTCTAAGTATCTGAGGTCAGATTTTAATTGTGAATGTGAGGCTTCTCGGCCTTAGGCCCAGGCTCTGGGCACTATGGTGACCCCCCCCCCCCAGCTGCACTGCTCAATAGTAGGACTTGCTCTTTCTATAGGACTAGTCGAATTCCCGTAAACAGTAAGTGCTTAACAAATGCTTGTTGATTGATGGAATGAAGGCATGGCCCATCCTGCTGAATTCCCTGAGAGTAGAGTCAGGAATCCCAGATTGGCTTGATCTCAGCCTCTCTTGGGAGGCCCGGATCATCTGGTCCCCCCAGACCAGACCCTGGCTCCTGTTGTCCAAGCCCCAGGATGCCAGGAGGCTGCAGAGGGAGGAAGAGAGGGAGGGAGGGAAGGAGGGAGGGCCTTTCCTTGGCTCAAGCCTGATGTCTCATGACCATCTTTTATGGTTGCCTTCTGCTATGATACCACTGTGGTCTATCTACACACTCACACAGAGAACTCAGCCTTACAACAATCACATTTCAGCCAAACCAGCCAACGTCTCAGCCGCCATGCTCTTCAGGTTCAGTTCCCCATTTTTGAGGTTTCCATTCCAAATTGTCCAGGATGAAGATGGCACTCAGGGACAGACCAGAGCTCCATTGCCCTTGATCATGGTGGCAGAGGGTAAAGAGAGCTGGAGCTAGAGGGTCAAGCCTGGCCCAGGCCACACAATGACCCTTGGACTGTGGGGTCTCTCTCATTACTTCTGGGAGGGCTTACTAACTGACTGCTGATTGATTAATGTTTGTCCTTTGTTCTGGAAGAAGACCATGACATCAGCGAGATGATGCCATGACAAGCTCATGAATTGGATTTGAGTGAAGGGGGGGGGGTCTGTGCTAAGTCAGCAGGCTCAGTTTCTCCTCCAGAGTCATCTGGGTCCAGTGCCCAGATATGAATCAGGATGACTGGAGATGGCCCTGGATATGAGGCAGTCAGGGTGAAGTGACTTGTCCAAGGTCACACAGTGCTTCCTTATGAGTTACTAGAGGGAGTTAGCTTTCTGTATCCTGAGAGCATGTATCTGAGGCAAAAAGAAGGAATTAGCATGGGGGGGGGGCAACTGTGCTCATTGCCTTCTTGCAGCCACACCTTTGACTCTGGGTCACTTCTCTCAGGTACCTCTAAAATCCATTGTATCTACAATGCAATAATATTCCACATTCATCTGCCCCCATTGGTTTAGCTTTTCCCCAGTCATCGGAGATCCATTTTATTTCCAGTTTTTGCCACCACAAAAGTGCTGCTATAAATATTTTGTTATATATAGAACCTTTCCATCTCGGTGACCTTTTTTTGTTGTTGCTCAAGAAAGATTCAATTCAATTCACTAACCACGTATTAAATTGCTGCTATTGGCAGCAGACTGGATTTTGGCCATACAAAGACAAACCCAATGGGTCTCTGCCCTTAAGAACCTGCTCTTTTCCGGAGGGAGAGGGGATACAAAATGCATCCAGTTCAGTCAATTTAATCGAAATAGAATTGATAAAGGGGAGGAGGCAAAGTAGGATTCATTCAGTCAATCAACATTTCTCTTTTTTTTGTGTTATTGCCCACTTGAAAGTGGAGATGGCACATCTGGGGGACTGCATCATTAGTAAGAAATATGCATGTGAGGAAAGCCAGGACTACAGGAGGGAGAAGCATTTGGGAAGGGGGTTGGGGGTCACAAAGAGTACCCAGAAGCCTCCATTAGATGCAGACCTTGGGAGTGAAAAGAGCGCCAAGGCCTCTTTAGCCAGGGAAAAGTTCGTCACTCATTCCTGCAGGCTATTCCTTAGGGAAAGTAGCAGAAGAGGGAAAGTAAGCACGTGTAAGTGGAAGATGGCTAGGTGCTTATGCTGGGAGGAGGAAGGGGAGGGATTAGGGCAGTCCTGGGGAGGGACTAAGCAGTGACCGTCCCATAGATCAAGGCGAAGGCTCCTGCTCGTGTCCTGAGGGCTTAACCGGCCCATAGGATCCGATTGCTAGGGTCATTCACTCAGGGAATTTATGTGCCTCTCTCTCCCTCTTCAGTAAGCTAGCTTCTGAGGTACCAGTGTCAACTATCTTTTATCAGGGCATCTATGCAAAATGTAGAATCTATAGCATGGTACCTCGGTGGTACTAGGGCAGCTAGGTGGTGCAGTGGATAGAGCGCTGGCCTTGGAGTCAGGAGGACAGGAGTTTGAAACTGGCCTCAGACACTTACTAGCTGTGTGACCTTAGGCAAGTCCTTTAATGCTGATTGTCTCACATTCAGGGCCATCTCTAGTCATCTTGATTCCTATCTGGCCCCTGGACCCAGATGACTTTGGAGGAGAAAGTGAGGCCGGGGACTTAGCACAGCCCCCCTCACTCAAATCCCATTCATGTGCTTGTCATGACCTCACCTCCCTGATGTCCTGGTCTGCTTCAAAAATGAAGGGCAACCATTAACTCTGGTGGTAGGGCAAGGTCATCCCAGAAGGAATAGAAGAACTGTTACGTTGTCCTGGGGGTCTCCAGACCCTCTGGAAAGGAGTTAAAGGGGGTATTTGAAAAACTGCTCCCAACCTTGGCTTGGAGACTTGCCATCTGAGGGTGGAGGTTCCAGAAAGCTCCACTGAGGCAAGAATACCTAGTTCTCTCTGGAGAATGGGCCCAGCCAAGAACTCCACAAAAGGTCAGCCTAGCAGAGTTCTCAAAGGCTCAAGAGAGAGTGAATTTAGGGCCACATCAATTCACCAAAGGGGTTTTCATCTGTCCAGATGTAAGCAGGTATCTCCAACAACCTGGTGAAATCACAGGTCTTTTGATTACTGAACTATATGCTAAGCAACCCAGCTCCAAAGTTAGATGTGAAAAGGCAACGTTGTACAAAGAAGTGGGGGACTATGGGGATGGAAGACTGCACAGAACTTTAGCCCTTTAAAATACATTCATTTCATTTTGTTGAATTTCCTTCCCCCTCCCCCAGTTTTATTCTTTGGTAAAAGGGACGGTTTTCTGGGAAGGAGTGGGAGAGTGGCACAGTGAGATTGGAGTTGTGAAAACAAAAGAGAGCAATACATTTTTTTTTTAAAAAAAGAAATAGATAGTAATAATATGTACAGCACTGGATTGAGTCTCTAAGATACCTAGAATTGTTGGGTCCTGTGAAAAGAGATACACACACATACACAGATTGGGGGGGGGGGAGAAGAGAGAGAGAGAGAGAGAGAGAGAGAGAGAGAGAGAGAGAGAGAGAGAGAGAGAGGAGGGAGAGGGAGACAGACAGAGGCAGGGAGACAGAGAAAGACAGAGGAGGAGAGGGACAGACAGAGACAGAGACAGAGAGAGACAAAGAGAGGAGAGAGACAGAGAGAGACAGAGAGAGGAGAGAGACAGAGCCAGACAGAGAGAGAGAGAAAGAAAAAGAGAGAGGGGAGAATGAATAGGCCATTTATCCATTTATGAAGCCCTTACATGAAGGGAAGGAAGACAATAAATAAACAAAAGGAGGGAAGCTTGCAGCCAAAAAAAAACCAAAGCCGGCCTTTCTAAGTCCATGGAAGATGAAGGAGGGGAAAGAAATAATTTACATTTTCAAGTTAAAGAAAACCTTCACCAGGCTCTAGGGCAAGGGTGTCCACCCTTGGAGCTCTTCTAGGCCCCATCACCTGACAAAACTTGTCAAGGACCAAGAATTTAATAGTTACTTATGTAAGCAATATCATGTAAGCCATATTACCAATGAGTATAATGATAAAATAGAATGATGTAATAAAGTATAAAATGTAATAAATGAAAATAAAATAATAAAATGAATATAATAAAACATGTTTTAAACAACATTAAGATGATGTCATTTTTAATATGAACCCTAGCTTTGCCTTTTCAATACCAGTGTATCTATATACCTGCTTTGATAGATAGTGTAGAAATGAGAAGAATATTTTCAAAGTGCTCAATTGAAATTTTTGTTCTGTTTTTACTTTTTTGTGTGTCTGCTCCCTATAGGAAAAAGAGTTGCTCTCAAATATATGTAGTCCCCAAAAGAGACATCATGAACGGGGCAAGTTCGTGAGATGCATTAGGCGGATACAATTTATCAAAGTCCAATGAAACACTCGAATGAATTTTTCTTTCTACATTTCTAATTGCAAGTTTGCAATGCTGATGTCAACTGAGAATGAAGCAGCAAAGATACTCTGAAAGCATAATAATTGCTCAAAACTATATTCCTGGTAAAAGGCTGGCTTCTTTAGAGTATCAGTAAGAAATTAAGACTCCTGAATATTTTAATCTATTGTTAATATGCAGATTTAGGGGGACAATGAGCAGGATGCTTGGAGACTGTCCTGCCAGGAAAAAACAGGAAATCTCCTAACATTGTATAAGGATGATACTGATGAAGAGTTGTCTTGGGCAGAGATAGTATGCAACTTTCATGGTTAGACCACAAGGTAGAAAAATAATTTTCTCTGTTCTCTGCTTTTGCTTTAAAAGATCAATTTCTTTCTTTCCTTTTTAAAAAAACTATGATTGTTACTTCCTTTTCTTTAAAAAAATCTTATTTATATAAGGCAATGGAGTTAAGTGGCTTGCCCAAGGCCACACAGCTAGGTAATTATTTAGTGTCTGAGGCCGGATTTGAACTCAGGTCCTCCTGACTCCAGGGCCGGTGCTTTATCTGCTGCGCCACCCAGATGCCCCCAAGATTAATTTCTTTCCCAGGTCAGTGTGGTCTTTTCTTTTTTAGGAATGGCCTCCACCTTAAGGGTGACAATGGTAAATCCCAGAGAATAAAACTGCATATCTAATCTATATCTTTTGTTAGGCTTTTATGGTTTACAGGTGAAATGCTGCTGAGGTTTCCTAAAATTTTGAAATCTATTCTCCAAGTTCTGTGACAAAATAGCAATTAATGCTAAATACGATGAAGTTAAATTATGAGGAATGAGTCATATGACATTCAAAAATAAAGATTTTAATTCCTTATATGCATGTCTTTTGTCAAAACAAAACAAAACAAGTCCTACAGTCTGTGAGACCACACAATGCTATCCATGTTAGTTAAGGGTTGAACTGGTCCATGATGTGGTGACATTGGTGTGCCTGCACTTACCTCTTCCTTCCTTTTCCAAGTACCCTCTCAGGCAGCATGAATGGGCCCCTTGGCTGCAGGTTGGACGCACCAGCTCTAAGGAACCCCACTCCTGATACCGCCACTCCCACTCCCCCACAGAGGCCAGCTGAGTTGTTGGGGGGTGGGCACCCTCTGTGAGAAGTTGGATTGGAGGAGAGCTCCTTGAGGGCAGGGCTGACCCCATTTAGGATGGCCTCCAGGCCATGGAGCCTAGCAGGTGATGGATAAATGTTTCT
The DNA here is from genome assembly GCF_037893015.1 of Macrotis lagotis. Classification (NCBI taxonomy): domain Eukaryota; kingdom Metazoa; phylum Chordata; class Mammalia; order Peramelemorphia; family Peramelidae; genus Macrotis; species Macrotis lagotis. The sequence goes on from NC_133660.1 coordinate 287,074,416, forward strand.
TGAAATGGATTCAACTGGACTGAACAGTGAGGAAGCATGTGGATCCAGGAGGAGCAAAAGACTGCACAAGTTGGCCACAGAAGACCCTGATTCGAGGCCCAGCTGTTTCTTACCAGCTGGGTGGTGGTGGGGAGGGGAGGGGGCATTCATTTACACAGGACCTGAGCTAGGGGTGTTAGAGATAGCTCACTAGCCTCCTAGGCAAGCCATCTTGTCTTTCTGCCTTCCTGGTCCTCATCTGTTAAATGAAGGAGTTGGAATGAAGACACCTCTTCAGTGGCTCCAACCTTAAGGCCTTGGGGCCTCCCTGCTCAGACATTCAGGGTATCCAGGTCCTTCCCAGTTCTGACAGCTAGGCAGGTTCTCTGCTCTAAGGTCCCTGCTGATGTCCTAGCTTCTGAGGTCCCTGCTCTGACATTTCCTGTTCTAAGAAAGGGGTTCTTAACCTGGAGTCTAACAACTGGTTTTTAAAAATATCTCAACTGCATTTCAATAGAATTGGTTTTCTTTGTCATCCTATACATTTTATGTTGTGCATATAAACATGATTCTGAGCAGGGCCCTACTGGCTTTCCCCACCTGCTATCCAAAAGGGTCTAGGACACAAAGAAAGTGACTGGCTCCCATTCCCAGGTCTCCCATTGTTCTGCCATTCTCCCAGCTCTGGAGTTCTACAGTTTGGGCCTATGGTTCTGTTGTCCTGAGCACTGCCCTCCAGCCCCCTTCCCACTCTACACAGCACCCTCTGGGTCTCCTTTGGCCAGGGCTGGGGAGCACTCTCCACTACCCCCTACCTGGTGGCTTCTGTGGGATGACAGTAGCTAGAATATCAATGACCAGTAACTATATTTATATGACTAGCACCAGATCACAACCGGAGAGGCAGGTGTTAGATTATCTCCATTTCACTGAGGAAAGCAAAGTGACTGACCCAGCTAGCATCTGGTCAAGATCTGAATCCGAGTCCAGTGCTCTAACCCTGGGGGGAGGGGACACCTACATAGCTAGGCTATTCCTCTGCCCATCAATAGCCTGCCCGGCTTAGTAGGACCCACAAAGATTTGTGCCAGCCTCAGAGTGCCTCTGACCCCTGAAGAAAAAGGAGCTTCCTCAGAAGAACCGCAATCCTGCATTTATAGAGTGGTTTCCAGAATGCCTCCAAACTCCTTTTGTTCTCTAAATGATCCTGTCAGTTAGAGAGGATGAGCATTATTTGTCCACACTGTACAAAGGAAGTGAGACTCAGGGAAGGTTAACAGACTCACTCAGAGTCATTAAGTTAAGGTAGCTATAAGATTCCTCTATGTAAATAAAAAACTCTCTCCAGTGGCCAGTTCCTTCACAGGGTGTCAGTCCTTAGGAAATGGTAGTGGCCAAAAAGAATGGGCATGATTGGGGGTGGCCCTTTAGAACTTGCAAGTTGGCATCCAGTCCCTGTGGGCACGTCCCCATTTACTCAACAGGATGCTGTGTTAGAACAATATGCCAACTGGTTGCAAGGTGTAAAAGCTCTGAAGATAAAAATAGGACAAAATTCTCCCCAGGCCCTGCCCTCAAGACGCCTACATTCTCTCCCAAACATATCTTTACTGACTTGAAGTAGAACTCAACTCTGTAAAGAAGGGGTTCCCTGGGTGGAACCAAGATGACGACCAGAGAAGAATGTCTCTTTGACACTCTCTCATAAAACTTACAAACTAAGGACTCTAACTAAATTTTTGAGAGACAGAACCCACAGAGGGACCCAGTGAGGCAGTTCTCCTATTCAAGGTAACCTGGAAAAGAGCAGAAAGGCTCTGCTCCCCGGGGTTGGAGGAGCGGTCCGCCAGAGGGGTGACCCTCCAGAGCAAAAGAACTTCAGCTTCCTGGAGGCAGCCCCAGGGTGCTGGGAGCCACCTCACAGCAGCAGGGGAGTCACCTGAGCTGCACCCCGGGGAGCACCAGGCACAAAGTGGGGGAACAGCAGGGGACCTCTGCCAGAATGAGCATGTGAAGCTCAGCCCTCAGAGCACACAGCAGCCCAGATCCAAGAAACAGAAGCAGGTGGAGCCAGTAGGCAGGAGCCCCCAGGGCATGAGCCCATTGAACCTAGGGAGGGGAATGAAGAGAGACTGCCCAACTATGTCCTCTGTCCCTGGAACAGTACCCTGAGGTTCTGACCACATTCAGATCCTGGTCTCAGTCTAGGCCCCCCATAGAACAGCAGCCCCCCCCACCTCAGCCCCTTGGCAGAGGGGGGTGCTTATGGTCATTCACAGACCAGGAGGGAGGACAGAGCCTCACACACTGAGATCCTTGTGGGAGTGTCCCAAAAGCTCAGGAAGTACCCCAAAACCAGTCTCAGGCTGGGAAAATGAGCAAGCAGAGAAACAAGAGGAACACCATTGAGAAATATTTTGCCTATGAGCCCAAGAAGGATCAAAACACTCAGTCTGAAGATGAAGAAGCACAAGCTCCTGCATCTAAGACTCTGAGAAAGACAGAAATTGGGGTCAGGCTATGACAGAGCTCAAAAAAAGACTTTGAAAATCAAATTAGGGAGTTAGAAGAAAAACTGGGAAAAGAAATGAGAGAGATGCAGGAAAAACATGAAAATGAAGTCAGCAGCTTAGTCAAGGAAATCCAAAAAAAAATGCTGAAGAAAATAGCATGCTTAGCTTAGGTCAAATGGATAAAACAGTTCAAAAAGTGATTGAGGAGAAGAATGCTTTAAAAAGCAGAATTGGCCAGATGGAAAAAGAGATAAGAAAGCTCTCTGAGGAAAACAAATCCTTTAGACAAAGAATAGAACTCAGGGAGATTGCTGATTTTATGAGAAATCAGGACTCAATACTTCAAAACCAAAAGAATGAAAAATGAGAAGAAAATGTGAAACATCTCATTGAAAAAACAACTGATATGGAAAACAGATTTAGGAAAGATAATTAAAAATTATTGGAATACCTGAAGGTCACGATCAGGAAAAGAGCCTTGACCTCAGAATTACTACAGGAAAATTGCCCTGATATCCTAGAAGCAGAGGGCAAAATAGAAATGGAGAGAATCTACCAATCTCCCCAAGAAAGAGATCCCAAAAAATCCAACCCCTAGGAATATTACAGCCAAGTTCCAGAATTCCCAAGTCAAAGAGAAAAATATTACAAGCAGTCAGAAGGACACAATTCAAATACCATGGAGCTGCAGTCAGGATCACACAGGACTTAGCAGCAACTACATTAAAAGCTTGTAAGGCTTGTACTGGAAGGCAAAAGAGCTTGGAATGCAACCGAGAATCAACTACCCAGCAAGGCTGAATGCCCTCTTCCAGGGAAAAAGATGGACTTTCAATGAACCAGGGGAATTTCAAATGTTTCTGTTGGAATGGCCAGAGCTGAACAGAAGGTTTGATCTTCAGATACAGGACTCAGGTGAAGCATAGAGATTGGAGGAGAGGGGGAAAATATGAGGGACTTAATGATGATGAACTGTATGTATTCCTGTATAGAAAAATGACACTGATAATACTCATATGAACCTTCTCAGTTAATAGAGCAGGTAGGAAGAGCTTTTATAGATGAAGCACAGGAGAAAGCTGAATTTGAAGATATATTGTGGTGTAAAAATGGAATCAGTAAATAAAAGGGAAATGTAATGGGAGAAAGAAAAAGGAGAGGGGGGAATAGGCCAAGATATTTCATATAATAATATTTTTTTTTTTACAATGAGCTATTGCAATGATATGGAAAGGGGAAGGCAAGGGGGAATGAGGGAACCTTTGATCTCATCAGAGGTGACTAGGAGAGGAAACAGCATATATACTCAATGGGGTATAGACATCTGGAGTAAGAAGGAGGGGGGAGCAGGGGGAAGGGGTGGGGATGTGAATGATGGAGGAGAGGATGGACCATGGAGGGAGAGTGGTCAGATATAACATATTTTCTTTTTTACTTCTTGCAAGGGGCTGGGATTGGATGGCCTGTCTGGGACCATGGGGCCAGGTAGATGCTGGGCCTAAGGGGTGGTATGGGGGCTCAGGGTCTCTTGGCCCCAGGGCCAAGGATCTGTCTGCTGCACCACTCAGCTACCCTCCAGCAGTCAGAGTGAAAGGAGAGAGAAAATATAGTACATGGTAGTAGAGAAATACGAAAGGAGGGAGCTGCGATCAGCAGTGGCAAGGGTGGAAAAATATGGAAGTAACTTTTGTGATGGACTTATCATAAAGTATGTGATCCACCTGTGACAGAGTTGGTGGTGTTGGAACACAGACTGAAGCACATTTATCATTATTATTATTATTATTATTATTATTATTATTTTTGGGGGGTGCAGGGCAAATAGGGCTGGTAGCAGGGTGACCATTGGGTATCTGAGGCTGGATTTGGACCCGGGTGCTTCAGGCTCAAGGGCCAGTGCTCTGTCTGCCACCCAAATGCCCCTACTATTATTACTATTTTATTTTATTTGGGGTCTTTTTTTTTTCTTTTTCTGGTTTTTGCAGGGCAGTGGGGTTAGGGTGGCTTGCATGTCACACAGCTGGGTGATTGTTGGGTGTACAGGGCTGGATATCAGCTTGGGTGCTCCTGGCTCCAGGGCTGGTGCTACATCCATTGCACCACCTGGCCATACCTACAATTATTACTATTTTTTTATTTTAATTTTAATTTTTTTCTCTTCCTCCCCTTTACTTTATCACTCAAGCAAGTCTACATTTTTTTTGGGGGGGGGAGAGGGGGTATTTTGTTTACTCTTAAACAAGAATATTTTATTAATGTATAAAAATTATTTGTACAAAATGATAATAAATAAATATTAAATTTTAAAAAAGAGGGGTTCCCTACCACATTTGCTCCCATTCTTTTTCATTACTGCTTTATTTCATCCTCCATCCAAACTGAGAATATAGACCCCCCCCCACACACACACACACAAAAACACACATATCCTCTCAGAGGATTCATCTCCAGAGGAATTCTCCAGAATAATACTGGACAAATGGGTCTATCACCTGAGGGTTCCTCCCCTTCTTGAGCTTGAGACTCTGTCAGGGGTGGAGTTGAGTCCATCCGGCCTATCTCACACCTGAACATGGTTCCCCTTTCCAATATCTTGGATCTTTATTCTTTACTAACACACTATCCAATCCAATAAACATTTAGGCTAGGCACTGTGCAAAGGGGATGTTTGTCCTTCATTCTCAAAGAGGACCATGACATCAGGGAAGTGATGCCATGAGAAGCACATGAATTGGATTGGGGGGTCAGGGTTGTACTAAGTCATCAACCCCATTTCTCCTCCAGAGCCATCTGGGTCCAGTGGCCAGGATGTCTAGATATGGTTCTGGATGCAAGCCAATCAGGATTAAGTGACTTGCCCCGGGTCACACAGCTAGTAAGAGACAAGTGTCTGAAGTTGAATTGGAACTCCTGTCCTGACTCCAAGGTCAGTGCTTTATTCACTGAACCACCAAGCTGCCCTTCTGGAAATAACAATGAATAAGAAGAAGACAGTCCCTCCTCTCTAAAGGGAGCCCCAATCCATCTGGTGCCATCACTATGGAAGCCCAATGCTGCCTCTTGGGCAAATGATAAGCCCTCTGATTCTCCAGTCTTTCCAAAATCTCTCCCAGAGGTTCCTAGAAAGGAAGTCACCTGGGCCAGGTAACTAGAACTCCTCAAGGGCCTGGTTAGGCGATCTCTCCTTATCTCTATTTTGATCTTGGGTAGCAATTGCCTTTGGGTCAAGATTAGTCAGCTCTTACCCCATCCAAAGATCATTCTCCTGGAACTGAAAACAGGAGCATAATCTGAATTCAGCAGCTCTGTCCCGTCTCTGTGTCCTATTAGGCTCACCTGGCCCCGCCTCGATTGGCAGACAATCCTCTTCTGTCACAGCGGAGATACCAGGAGGGCTCCATGGGAGCAAAGGCCCTGGGGATTTGGTGGGGAGGGAACAGCCAGATTTTCATTTTAATACTCTGGTGCCCTTCCCCCCAGCCCATGCTCAAGGGACATAAACAACTATTTGCCTGGAATTACTTCAGATGGCTGAGGAAGAGCCCAAAGAGGTTCCCAGCAGCTTTGCAGCCAGTCCCTCCAGAGAAGCAACAGTCATCATCCACTTCCTGACACCCCTTCTAAGAGGGACCGAGGGAGGGGCTTTTGTGTTTAGCCTTGCCATCAAAATGTTCCTTGAATAGAAAGATCCCAAAGGCAGGCATTCCTGGAGCAGGACACCTGAGGAGAGCTGCCAATTCCAAGTCCGGGAGCTTCCAAAGGATGCTGTAAAATGCATTTACAAGAGCTAATATTGAGATCCACGTTAAGGTTTGCAAAGTCCTCTAAGCAGCAACACATATATACCACTATGAAGACAGATCTAAGAGGGTCTGCACCTCCATCTACCTGGGGTCTCTTGGTGATGGTGTTATTCTGCCCACACATTACAAGAGAGGAAACTGAGGCACAGAAGAGAAGTGACTTGCTCAGGATCACACAATAGCAGACTGCAAGCTCTTTGAGGCTTTTTGTCTTTGGGTAGTGGTTAGTGCTTAATGATGAACACTGTTCTTCAGGTCCGACTCTCTATGACCCCGTTGGAGGTTGTCTTGGCAGAGATCCAGATTCCCTCTCCAGTTCATGTGACAGATGAGGAAACTGAGGCAAGCAGGGTGAAGAGACTTGCCCAGGGTCACACTGCCAGTAAGTGTCTGAGGCCAGATTTGAACCTGGACTCAAACCTCTGGGCACAATGGTGACTCTAACTGTTAGAATAAAGAAATATAGGGATTTAATCACATCTCACTAAGTCAAACCAACAGCCACTGACATGTCTTGTCCAGGTGTGGTTGACAGAACTGGATTTGAGGAGGGAAGGAGGAAGGAAGGGGAAAAAAGGGTGGGAGAAAGGAGGGCAGGAGGTCTGCTTTTCCCTTCCCATCCCCACCCCCCTTTATTTTTGTGTGACCTTCAGGAAATCCCAACCTCCTCTTGTGAGTTCCCATCTGCAAAATGATGGTCCCATGACTGAAACTCCTTGTGTTTCCATGGCTTCTCTGTAGAACGAGTTGCTAGGAGGCCTCTGAGCTCCTTTTTGGCTCCCAGTCTTAGGTTCCTGAAAGCTGGCTCTATTTGTGCCTGGGCCTTCTTCCTGCCTCCCCTCAAGGTTCAATAGACCGGAATGGTTCAAAGGTAAATGAAGTCACTGAACCTCCAACATCTGGTAAGCCCTTCCTTTGTACTCAGCCCTGTGCTAAACACTGGAGATACAAATGAAAACCTTGCCTTCAAAAGCTTTCATCCTTATGATGGAAGACCACACATAAAGGGGTCAGGTGGGAGAAAAGGTGGCACAGTATGGAGAGGAGATCATTTCAAGTTTCTCCTTAGAAAACCATAGAGAAGAATGTTGTGGCTCATCTGAAATTGAGATGAATTATGGGACAGAAAAAAGACTATGCCATTTAAAAAAAAATAATAAAAACCAAAAAGAGAATAGGAATAATTCACTTTTACATAGCAGTTGTGGGAATTGTAGGAATTGAGTGAACTGAACTGACTCCATCTTGTCTCATTTCTGGAACTAGCTCAGTTCTCTTTCTATCCAATTATGGATCTGCTTTAATTTCTGTCTTGTAAGAAGACTTTATTCAATTTTGGGCAATGAGAATTATGTAAAACTTTATTGTATCATCTAAACCTAGTTCTGCGTGGCTGGGAGTCTGGACAATCTCTACCTGTGGTTTAGAGAGACCCTCTACTAAGGACCACAAGCTCAGTCAGATCTGAAGATTGATGCAAGGTGGTTTTTTTGTCTTATTTTCCATAATTCTACATCTCAAACAACTCATATATATTATCTGAAGGCTGGTTTCATACCTGTCAAACAGTTGTTTCCATGTATCTCTGATCGTATGTGTGTGTGTGTGGGGGGGGTAATGGGGTTAAGTGACATGCCCAAGGTCACCCAGCTAATAAGTATCGCGTATCTGAGGTCACATTTGAATTCAGGATTGGTCCACTACGCCACCTAGCGGCCTCCTACCTTTGACTGACTACATTAGCTTGGGGGGAGTGGGACATCTCTTTTCTGATTTCAGAACTTGTACCTGTTTGCTCTCTCCCTCCCAACTTGGAAAGTCCCTAATCTTTCCTCCAATTACAACTCAGATAACCTAATCTTGTATCCTGGTTAGTTTTCTTTAAATGTATAAAAATCTATCTTCTGTCTTGGGGGTCCAGTGCCAAGCTGAGGCCTGCTCCCAATTTGTTTTGCCATTGGCATTAATAATGTGCTATACTTGGAAGTTCATCCTTGGTGTCCTCAGATACTTGAGATTTCAACCGTCACATGCTCACTGGACCGTGAGTCCAAGGACTTCCATCCAAATCCTGGCTTACTTAACCTCTCTGCACTTGGACTTCCTCAACTGTCAAAATGTAGGACTGGACTGGATGGTCTCTAATGAACCATCTGGCCTTAAGGCAGGGAGTTGGAGTATTATTCTGCTTGTTTTTTAGATGGAGAAACTGAGGCTTTTAAATAAGTCATTTATCCTTGCTGAGAAGTATAGGAAGTCTGTTCCAAACTCAGTTTTCACTTGGCATAAATCCAGTGCTCCTCTCCATTACCCTTTCCTGCTGCATCAGATGGGAAGTCAGCAGCCTTTAGAGCCCCTGGACACCAGCAAAATTCATCCAGTAAGAGCCTGGACAATGATGCTTAAGAAGACAGATGCAACACAGCCAGAGTTTGAGCAGATACAAGTTATGAAGGCACATGGATGTGTGAACAAGGTAATCGAGAGCTCTATGTCTGAGGGCAAAGGTTGAATCTCCTTTCTGTTCTTTACAGCTCCTTGTTGGGTTCCTGGCACTAGATGTATGTATGTTAATATCTAAAAATGCACTGTAATGGCCTATTTTTATTTAATAAGAGGGAAAACTGTTTCCATTGCGCCCATCAACTGAACAGATGGTGAGACCAGTCACTTCCAAAGGTGACCAAGAGCCAAGTCTGAACAAGAAACATCACACTTTACTCAGCCCCTTTCCAGCACCAAATGGAATAGTGGTGAAAGGTTCATTGAACAAATCTCCCAGGTGAAATGGGAAGGGAAGCAGGGACTCATAGGGACAAAGATAGTGGGAAAGCCAGAACTCTAGGATGGTCTTTCATTCCTACCAACTGGAAACTTCCAGTCTGTGACCCAGAGTCACCTAAATGGAATATTACCGCTCCTTACAAAAGACCTTTTGGAGAATACCCAAAAGGCCCAGCCAGAGACTGGTACAAGCTAGGTCCTGGTGCAATCTCCCCCCAAACCATCCTAGCCTTGCTCTTCCTGTCATCATGCCCAAGGTTGACTCTTTGGACCTTGGTTCTAGATCCAGTGTAGGAGATAGGCCACGTGAACTGGTTTAGAGGTTAACTACCCTAACTTGGGAGGTATCAGCTGCTACCCTAAGGGGGGTGTCAGGGATTGCCAACTAAACCGGAACTGCCCTTGCTACCCTCAACTCCATCTCTGGGTTCTTGTAGGTGTCTCCTGGATAGGAAAAGGGACACTGACTGGCAAGTCTGGTTCTTCTAGTAAACATCTTCAAGACCCCAAGACTCCAGCAACTTGGAACCAGTCATTGCCCCTTTCAAGGTTTCTTCCCCCCTTCCATGAAAGGAGGGCTTGAACTGATGACCCCTAGAGTCCTTTCTGGTTTTATGGCTTGGATTATCTAATGGGTTAATAGCTAAGCAGCTAATAAATGGAGATGCTGGAATCACAACCCCAAAACCTTCCTCCATGGGAGCTTTTTCTCTTGCTCTGTAAGTACAGTAAGGCTGGAAGGTAGTCATGGTGGGGAAGTTACCTGAGGTGGTCTGGTCTGAAGGCTACCCTTTCTCCCATTCCTTTCCAGGCTCTTTAGATTTTTCATGAGCTCACTCCCCAAGACCTGGTGTGTCTCATTTTTCTTCCTCAAACATGTGAACAAGTCATTGGCTTTTCCTGGCTCTCAGGCAGGCAGTTTGCTCTAGCATCCCCTTTGGCTATCCTTGGGGTTTGTCCTGTTTATGTGGCCTCCCCCTCCAGGACTGGGACCTGGTGACAGTTTGAGAGAATCTTACTTTCTCAAGAGATTACTTTCACAAGTTGAGGGAACTTCATTTTACCAATGAATAAGGTTCTGTGCTTAGTTTGAGGAATGTGAAGATTTAAAAGACTATCTCTGTCCTAGGAGGCTTGGAATTTAAGAGGTAGCTTGGGGTTACTCAAATATATGACACAAATGTGTTTAGGGCAAAGGGAGACCTTTAGAAAAGAGGTCATGAAAGAGCTGAGGGAGAGAACAATTGCAGCTGGAAGTTGGGGGGGGGAGACTCTTAAGACATTAACTGGGCCTTGAGCAGAGGGCTGACTGAGATGAATGGCATGCTGTGAGTTGGACAAGGACTGAGAATCTTCTAGCTATGGGGAGGGGGTGGAAATTGTCCCAGGATTTGAAAGTAACAGTGGTGGGGAGATCTGCAAGTCCACAGAGTGGGGCAAGCCCGGAATGGCAGGTCAGAATTAGATTTAGGGGTTACCAAGATCAGTTGATACTTGAGGCAATGGAGCATTCCCCAAGTTTCTGAATGATGAGGCAAAGCACCGCAGACCATGCATCTGAAAGGGGAATCCTGGCAGGCAGGAAGGCCACCTTGACTTAAGCTGCTCTCTGGAGGCCACCCCCATTCTTAGCAATTTTGGCTTTAATGTCAGTCAAGGTCTTCAAACCCTGCTTGGCCCAATTAGTGGATTGCTGGGTGGTTCCAAATGTGAAGCCAAGGCTGGAGACTAAGAAGCAGTGGACTGTCTTCATGATAACCACCAAGATCAAAGGAAGGACAGCAGAACATCTCAACAGATCCAATACCCAAAGACGGCTCCTCCAGGCAAGAATTGCTTTGGCTTTATTTGCTCCCTGTTGCCTCTTTCATATGCCTCTCCCTCAGATACGATTAGGACACAGGCCACCATTCCTATTTTGGGGGATTTCTTAATTCTAAGCCCTTTGTTTACTCACACCAGCATTCTCTCTTAAATTACAAGCTAGTAATAATAATAATCCCTTACACCAATGCAATGTAACAATTATCCGTTTGGTATCGACCAGGTGCCAGAACATGGCCCCTCCAGCCCAAGGCCAATGATTGCTTGTCAGGCCTCAAAGAAAACTGGGGGACTCAGGAGAGCCTCCTAAGACTCAGGAGTCAGGGAAATGCTGATAAACATGGTTGTGTGGTGACAATGTACAAATGAAATGAGACTCCCAATAGACCACTTTCACATTAGAGCGTGGAAGGCATATGAACTGTTTTTCCCAATTGTGTGGATTATCTCAAAAAGTTAGTCCAAGTGGAGAAAAGCAAGAAAGCCCCCCTTAAAGGCAGAAGAGGCCCTAAGGATCCAGAGTCCCTTTGAGGGGTGATGTGTGGATTGGGGGTTGGCCTCACTGCCACTAGAAAGTGACAGGGGCTATGAGAGGCTGGCGAGTTCATCCTCACCTTTAGGTGGGGGTGACAATTCCAGTCCCTACCTAAGGAGCCCGCAGCCCTCCCAGGAACAAATGAATCCTTTCTCAAACCAGACTGCCAAGCATTCAAACGATGGTCTGTTCCCATTGTTCAAAGGACACACATATGCTTGTTCTATGAAGAACTCAAGAAGGGGAAGTGCTCACAAGGGAGCTTGGCACAAGGACCTTCAAGGGCTCAGGAACCAACTGGGCAGCATGAAAGACACTGGCATGCCCCCGCCCCAGAGTGCCAGAACAGGTGCTCCAGGCACGGGGCTGAATTGAAGGAAACATGAGAACCCAGGCCAGGGGTTCCCAGGGACCATTTGTGCCCGACCTGGGGTGGAGCAATCTTGAGCTTGTGCTGGTCTGATCAGTCACCTTTCAACAGTCACTCATCCCTAACACAATGATGTTGTTTTGGCCTTTTTCAATAACAAAGGACAACCAACCATATGCCAGGCAAAGGTACGATCTGTGGATACAAGGCTAAGGGAAAATAGAAACCCCATGGCTGTCCTATATTGAGGTTTTCTCTTAAACTCCCATGATTCTTGTGAGGTAGCTAAGGCAGGATTGGTAGCTCCACTTTGCAGACAAGTAAATAGGTTCAGAGTGGCTGACTTGTCCAAGAGCAGATGGCTTATCACTGGTGGGACATATTTGAACCCAGATCTTTGCCCTCCCTGATGCCAAATTCCCAGTTCTTTTGAGAATTAATCAATTGGGGATTTAGTACATTAAGATGAATACAGAGCGCTTCCCTGGCCAGGTACTCCTCTTTATTATCATCTGGCTCAGTAGCTCCTGTGGGGCAACAGGGATGAAGCCATCAATGACAAGCCAACAGGAAAAAAAAATTGAACTAGAACCTGGTTCCATCATAGCAAATAGCTTCCCCTCAGCCCTTCTTCATCTGCAGAAATGGGAAGACCTGTCTTCACATGATTATTGTTGGAAGAGTGAGGACCTGCGATTTCATCCATATGGGGTGGCGTCTTCTCCACCTGCCCCCACATTCAGAATCTGACAGTAACCGGGGCAACTGAGACCTGAAGAGCCAAGCTGTCAGAGGCAACTTCTGACCCAGTGGCCAAGACCTGCTATCACCCATGGCGAGAGTCCCTGTCAATACTGGGCTCACTGCTCCGTTCAACACAGTGATCTCTGAAAGAACATATTTTGACTATAGGATTGCTCTTAGCAGTCTCCCTTCAAGCCCTCCTTCCATGCTTCACTGTGGCTGGAAGGTGACCCATGGGTTCTTCAAGCACTCTGCCAGGACAGGGCAGGCTCTGGGGGATCCTACCAAGCTTGGGAGTGGGGCCCAAAGACTAGATGAGCTAAGTGCAGACCAGACCACCTTCAAAAGGGTGACCATCAGGCAAAGAATCACTCTGCACACCAAGACTCATACCACCATCGGCCAAAGCACAGGAGGGTGATCTGTAGTCAGGAGGGGAGTAACCATACTGAGGAAACCAGATTTTTGGAGGTAAAATTATTCTAACTTCTTGGAAGCAGGGAGACTTTGACTTAAACAAAGCTGAGGGCTGGGCAAGGCTCCCCCAGGGACTGAGCTCCTCCATGGGCTGACCTGATGAACAGCTTCATCCTCTGCTCCTAGAATGAGCTCCTGGGTTGGATCCTGCAGATAAGCAGAGGGCTGGGTCATGTGGATATGGAGACAAACCACCACCACCGAGGCCATTGCAAGCAGAGATACAAGGAGTCCTTTTACGAGAAGGGATGGGCTGAGAAACGGGGCCTTTTACAGCCCAGCTCGGTCAGGGGGAGCAGCAGGTGAGGAATTCACTGGGCCCTGGCAGTCATGTCCTTTTAGGGTTCTGCCCTTTGGCCCCACAACAACAAAGCTTAGGACGACTTCTCAAAGAGGTACTCGAGATCCGGGGCCCGCAACCTCTGCTCTTTGTTCTTGTTCTTGGCAAAGTCTCTCAGCATCACCATTACATCATTCTCAAAGATCTCGGGGACTGGTTTTGCTTCTGTAGAGTAAGAGAAGGTGACAGGGGATAAGGGGCAGAGCTCAGGTCCAGACCCTGCTACCCTTCACCCAAGCTGGGGACCATGGCAGGGACTTTTCTACAGAGGCAGCTGTGGACACAATTCTGGACTTCTGGAGTCCCAGCCCCAGTTCAAATCAGCTTCTTCCCAGCTATGGGACCCTAGGTCAGCCACTTCACCTGTCTGCTTCAGCTTCCTTAACAATAAGAGAGACATTAATAACAATTACCACACAGATTTGTTGTGAGGGGCAATGGAGCCAATATTTGTAAAGGGCTGGCACACAGGAGACGCTATCTGCTGTTATTCTTAGGTATTTTGCTTTTTTATTATTATCACCACATGGAGTGCTGCCAATTTTGGAGACTTGGAGGAGGGCTGAGAATCTGGGTATGATTTCACCACTGCAAGCTGGGCTCCAAGGGGTCTGCTTTGCCACTCAGATATCTGTCTTGGACTCCAAAAAGAGCCTCATGTCTCAGGTTTATGAAAGGAGGGAGGGAGGGAGGGGGCCACTGCTGGCCCCAGGACCAAACTTCCAACCAATCACGGTGTTCCCTAAACCTCAGCCCAGCAGCCAACTTCTCTATAAGGGGAGCTGTCCATTTATGGACACATGGCTTGTCCCAGTGAATAGTTTGTCTTGCTCAGAAATCTGCCTCAGTTTACTCTGTGGCTAAAATCTCAATCACAACAATACTCACTGATTAAACCCACAAATCAGGTGGTTAATATGTGGGAAGACTTATTCAAAGAAGCCCTTTCTGAGACCAGCACCCATGCTGCTTTGGCTTTCCCTTGGCCATAAGCTCCTTGAAGGTGGGGACTTTCTTGCTTTTTCAATGTGTCCCCAGGTGGGAAAACCAGGACGTGGCTGCCTGTTGATGGAGTTTTGATCAGATCCAACCATTGTGAAGAACGGTTTAGAACTACATCCACAGGGGTTCAATAAACCTCGGATCCAGCAAAACTACTCCTAGGTTTGCATCCCAAAGAGATCAGAATAAAAGGGGAAAAGATCTACATGTACAAAACTATTTATGGCAGCAAGAATTGAACATTGAGGGGATGCACTTCCCTTGGGGAATGGCTGAAGGAGTCGTTTGTATGAATGTGATAGACTATTATTCTACTCTAAGAAATGATAAGCAGGACGCTCTCAGGAAAGACTGACGTGTACTGATACAGAGGGACGTGAGCAGATTGGAGAATACTGTGAACGGGATGGCAACATTGTGTGAGGAACAAGCAGGAATGACTTAGCCCTTCTCAGCAACAGAGACCCAAGACATCCAAAGGACTCATGCTAAAAAATGCTCTCAGTCTTCAGAGAAAGAACTGATGGAGGCTGAATGCAGATCAAGGTCTACTCTTTTTCTTTCTGCATGTGTACATGTGTGTTGCTTTGGGTCTGTGTCTTCCATCGCCACATGACTAACATGGGAATATGCTCTGCATGACTGAACATGAATTGACTATAACAATTTGTTTATTGGCTTATAGAGGGGAAAAGTGAGGGAGGGAAAGAGAAAATGTAGAAGTCAAATTTTTTTAAAAAGAATGTGAAAAATTATCTTTACATATAACTGGAAAAAATAAAATCTGACTTTTTAACAAATGCATCCCCATGTCTTAGAACAGCGGCATTTACCAAAGGCTTTTTCATTCTCTTGTGTCAATAGAATACTGGGAACATTCTCAGGCTGCACTGAATGCACAGTATCTAACACCCACGTGGCTCATGAGAGGGGCAGCCTTGGATGGAGCCCAGAGCCTAGACAACAAGACAGGTGAGGAACCTCCCCTTATTCAGTCGCCCTCATCCCCCGTGCCCCATATGGAGGGTGGGTCAACCATTTAGGACGAAGAGCAGGACCCGAGTCGGACTCCATGCCCAGCTCTCTCCAGTGATTCTGGTTCTTTTCTCGCTAGTACAGGAGTCTGTCCACTGACCAGATCACAGATTCTCTAAATAACACAGCACCCAACCGTAAGCTCAGCTGACTGATTAAACAAAGCTTGTCTGAAGAATGGAACCAGCTCTACGTAACATAAGATTCCTTTTAACCATTTTCTTTCATATCTGACAAAGAAATCTTACTGGGGGGGGGGGGGGTCAATGCCCAAGTTGACTGAAGAACACTGGGCCTACCATCCACAAGCTGGAGAACAAGACTACCCAATCACAGTCTGACTTGGTAGCTGCTCAGGTGACCTTCCCAAATCACTGAGACCCTGGGGGGGGGGGGGGTCAGCCCCTTTACTCAACCTGTATGATGACGCCACTTCCTGTGCCCCCACCTTCACCATGTGTGTAACATGGCAGACCCAAGGCAGGGGCTACAATCTCTGTTGTCAGAGTAGAGATACAAGAAGCAGCTTGCAACCCTGGAAAAAGCCAGAAAACATGGGTCCAAATCCTGACTCTGCTTGTTACGAGTCCACCTGGTTAGACCAGTCATTTCCGTTTTGAGACTTGGGTTCCCCTGATATAAAACAAGAAGCTGGACTAGACTAGACAACCTCTGAAATTTGCTGACTAAAAGCATGTGGGCCAAGTCTCCGGTCAGGAATGAAGACCAACAC
Organism: Macrotis lagotis; assembly: GCF_037893015.1. Taxonomy (NCBI): domain Eukaryota; kingdom Metazoa; phylum Chordata; class Mammalia; order Peramelemorphia; family Peramelidae; genus Macrotis; species Macrotis lagotis. Next base: position 287,090,555 of record NC_133660.1, read on the forward strand.
AGCTTTTGAGACAACAGCTCGCAGGGTCAGTCAGCTAGGACCCTAACTTTGCTGCACCCCAGGATGTTCATCAAGGAGTGCAGTTTTCCAGGCAGAGGGGCCTACAGGTCACCCAGTCCCACCCTGTTATTTCACAGAAGCCTGGCAAGATTGTTATTCAGGTCCCTGACTCTAGGCCCAAGCCCCCAGGCCCTAGTGACCCCCTGGCAAGTACCTATGGCCCAGTAGTAGATATCCCAGTCATTACTGGGTTCATTGATCAGTCGATCGTAGAGACTTAGCTGCTTCTCTGTCATTCGGTGCAGATTCTCCTTGGCAAAAAGGCTAGAGAAGGAGGGAAAAGAAGAAGACTCAGAGAGTTGTTTGTGGCTGAAGGACTCAGCAGTCCTAGCCATCGAGGGCAGGTCCCTCCCCTGTCCCACCAAGAGCCCCTAAGTTCCCCTCTTCCCGACCTGAGCAGGATGCAGTTCTCTAGCATGCCTCTCTTCCTGCTCTCATAAAGCAGGCGAGCCCTCTTGGTTTCAACTGATTCATCGGTTCGTTCTTCCCATGGAGGTAAAGGGATTTCAAGCATATCCTTTTGAGAGTCTGCTGGGCTGTCCCCTCGGTAGAATCGTCTGGACAAGAAGCCTCCCACAAAAGGTGACAGAAGAGACTGCCTGGACAAGGTAAGAAGCTGAAAAAGAAAAATCCCAAAATGAATTAAGCAGCATCTACTTTGATTCAAAAAACCTTTATTAAATGCCTATGGTATGCCAGGGACTGTACACTGAAAAGAATGTGCAGATTCATAAAATGTTGACTTTAGACAGACCAAGTGCAGGATGAATCAGAAGGGGAAGAAGTGGAGGCTAGTGGCTATTTACACTCTGGCAGGTAAGAGATGCTCTAATTCAATGCAACCCTTGCTTGGGTCAGGGTCCAGGGCTAAGTGCTGAGGATAATAAAGGCAAACCCAAAGCAGTCCCTGCCCAAGAAGAACTCCCATTCTAGAGGGGCCTACACAGAACAGGAACGATCATGAAAAAGGAGGGAACTTTAACAGGCATCTAAGGTCAACATTATGTGAAAAAGATGTCTCTGAAAGGCAAGGGTGAAGAGTGAATGCTCTCCAGACACAGAGCTGGTTTGGATGTGGCAAGGTGAGATGGAGCATCCAACTGAGGGAATGGCTGGAATAAGAATGTGTCAGGGGATATTTAATAGTTTTTGTTTATGGAAAAAAATACTGTTTGCTGATATTTGTCAAGTAGCACCAGACTGTAGAAAGTGTTCATTGCCAGGCAGAGGAATTTCTCTTTCTCTACAGGTAAGAGGAGTTCTGTTGCTATAGTCTTAAGAGATGGGGAAGGAAAAGGGCCATGACTCATGAAGGATGGACCTATGTGGGGAATGAATGAAGAGGTGAGCCTGGAGACAGGAAAATCAGCTGAAAGTAAAATTTGGCCAGGGTGGTAACAATATGGGCCTGAAAGAGGAAAATATCCAGGGGAAGAGAGAATTGATGTGAAATTATATGCAAAAAAGAATTGACAGATTGAGGAAATGATCAGATAAAGAGATTAAAGAAGAGTCCAGGATATCTCCAAGTTATGAACCTAAGTAAACAAAATATGGAAGATTTTGGAGATCTGAACAGAAATAGAGTTTGGAGAAGACTTTGGATAGGGAGCAGATGAGAAGTGGTGGGGTTTACAAGAGGACACTTTGATTCAAAGTAAATAATACTGACACTGATTGGCTAACTCCTATTTCTAGCCCTGTGTTTCCACTTATATGAGGAGGTTGGACTAGATTTTCTTTAAAGGTTTCAATTCAGATCTCCTACCATTTCTACTAGATGTGACTCATGCTCTCTCCTTAGTAGAATCTGGAGCTGGAGTAGGCTTAAGGTTCTCTGTCCCTTACCTTATGAAGTTATTTAACTTCTCTCTAGGTCCAGATGATCAAAGGTCCAAGGATAAGAACAAAAAAACTCAGGTCACCTAGAACTATATAAAATGGCCCTAAAGCACTAATAATTGGGGATGCAAATTAAAGCAACTGTGAAATTCTACCTCAAACTCTCTAAATTTGGTAAAGTTGACAAAAACTAAACAAGCCAGGCTCAATGCTCTATGGATGCTATATGATCAGATTCTCACAACCTAGGAGCCATGACCTGGGAGGGGAGGTGTTCTTAGGATCCCTGTTTTACAGATGAGGAAACTGAGGTGAGCACAAATGTCAGAGGGGCTGTGAGAAAATAGGCACTCAAGTGGCCTATGGAGAAGCTGGATTCAACAACACCATTCCTAGAAAAGTGTTCCAAAGAGAAAAAAAGCCCTTTTTGAGAGAAATGTAGGCCAGCACTTTTTGTAGCTATGAAGAGCTGGGGGGGGGGGGGCATCAATTGGTGAACTGGCAGAAAAAAACTATGGTGATGTAAAAGAATAATTTCTCCTAACTCTATTGTGGTAATGGAGAGGCTTCATAAGGGTCACCTTGCTCCCTAGTTAAAAACTAAGATCTCCCATGTTAATCACAAACCTAGGACGACAATGCTTAGGATGGAAGATCATCCTCCCAGGAAGAGACGAGAAGAATTTATACAAAGATGATAATCAAGTTCTATGGTTAGAACACTAAGGAGGTTAATGATTTCCCCTATTCTCAAATGGTGTAAAGTCCAATCCCCCCCCAACCTATGTGGTCATTACTTCAAAATGGCCTCCTCCACCTATAGGTTAGGGAAAAGATCTTAGAGAATGAAACTTAAAAATGTCTAACCTATATTTTCTGCCATTCTATTGTAAGCCTATGTTTTGAAGGTTCTTACAGATTTTAGGGTTCACAGTGTAGGAATAGAATCCTGCCTCTTCTGTGCACCTCATATGAGCCAGGCTCTAGTTGGACACAACTGAAGAACCAAACAAGTCAGGCTCTGCACTCTACAGATCTGATCATTCTTACAACCTAGGAGACATGAACTGGGAGGGTGGTATTTTTATGATCCCTGTTTTACAGATGAGGAAACTGAGCTAAGTACAAGTTAAGTGTCTTGTCCAAGTGAGATAACTAGGAAGTCTCTTAGGCTGAATTTGAACTCAGGCCTTCCTGACTCCAGGCCTAGTCTTATATCCATTCACCAGGAAAACAATTTAAAACATGCAAAAAGAGAAATTTTTTTAGATTTGTGGCCAACTTGACTACACACAGAGGGAGAAAAAATACTTAATTGAAAAACCTAAAAATCTTTTCTGGGCCTTAGTTGGGTCACGTGGTCTCTGAAATACTAAGAAGAAATGAGAATGGTAGGATCCAGAATAATTAGGTCCCATAAGAAGCAATCCTGGCCATGGGGCTTAGGTACCCACCTGGGCTTTGATGGCACAACGCAGGATCAGTTAAATCACAATCCAAGTGCTCAAAGCCTTGGAGATTCTTCCAGAACTATGCCCTCAGGTTAGGGCTAGGGAGATATTTTAGATCCCCATTGTTTTGGTGCATTCTACTGCAAAGTTCATACACACACATAATAAAAGAATTTAGAAGGGGCAGCTAGGTGGCGGAGTGGATAAAGCACCGGCCCTGGAGTCAGGAGTACCTGGATTCAAATCCGGTCTCAGACACTTAATAATTACCTGTGTGGCCTTGGGCAAGCCACTTAACCCCATTTACCTTGCAAAAAAAAAAAAAACCTAAAAAAAATTAAAAGTTAGAAAGCAAACTATAGTGTTATAGCTGAGGGTTCTCACAGGTAGCCTCATATTCATGATCTTGGTTTAGGAATATGGCATGAAATAGACACTACCAAATCCTTTCTCTAGGTTCTGATTCCCAGGGCAAAATCTTCTAAGAGTGTTCCCTCCAATTCCAGATGAAAACTATTAAAAAAAAAAACCCAAAACAAAAAAAAAAACGAGGATGGAAACAACTGTTACTTTTGGGCAGTCCCTTCCTTACAATCCAGTTCTCTAAGGTGGTCACTTCCCTCATCCTTCTCCAGTCCCAAGATAGCAGATCTTGAAAAGGGCATTCCCCACCCCTCTTCCCTTTCCATCCAACCAGGGCATCCCCTTCCAGCACTCCTAGGATTTGGAATTAAAGCTATTCAGACCGTACAAGCAAAGAATTTAGAGTTTAAGTCTCTAATTCTACAGTGAGAGAAAGTAGGGTGGACAGAAGTTCCATTATAATAGCTTCCACTATTTGCATGTTAAAGGCAAACTCACAGCTTTCCATTCAAACCAACTTCTATTTGCATCTGAAAAGAGCCATCCAGGCTGGGGGTAAGGCTCCAATTCACTACCATTTTTTGGGGGGGAAGGGAATATCTAAGGGAAACTCTGGGAGGCTAAAACAAAGACCCTAATATGTCTAGGTAGGAAAGTGATCTAAAAGGAATTCAGTTATCATCTACTATTTTGAGCTTTCATCTTTGTTTACTTTTAACCATCCTTTTTATAAGGCTTAATAGTATTTTCCCCAATCACCTACACAAATAGGTAATTCCCCCCCACCATTTTTGTTGTAGTTTGGCTGTGTCTGACCCCATTTGAGTTTTCTTGGCAGAGATACTGCAGTGGTCTGTCATTTCTCCAGCTCACTTTATAGATGAGCAAACTGAGGCACCCAGGGTGACTTGCCCAGGGTCACTAGCCAGATCTGAACTCAAGTCTTCCAGATTCTAAGCCCAGTACCTTCATCTACCTGCACACCTGGCAAGGCCTTTCTAAGGCAATGGGCTTGCTGGGTCCTGGGGAAGATGAAGCTTGAATGGGATTCAGGATGCTTTTAAGGTTACTTATTCAGAGTACCAGAAAGCTGGTCAAATTCAGGACCCTGCTTTTATCAGAGGAAGGGGTCACTCTGTCATTGGGGTGTGTGTGAGAGAGGCACTTCAGAGCTATAGTGTATGGCCTAAGACAGAAGGGGGAGGGGTTCCACAGGGTCACTCAACTCATAGGACAGAATCAAAGGATCAGGCAAAGTTCTCTACAAACCAAATGTCACCTGCTTTGACCCTGGCCGGGACCAGAAATACTAGGTAGTAAAAAGCCCCATGCCAGCAAATAGTTCATTTCCATTCTGCCTTTTGGCCTACAAAAAGCAGTTGTTTTTCTAACATCTCACAAGCTTTGTATCTGACCAGAAACTACCACACTATATTAGGTATTCTGTACCCCAAGATGGGCCATCTGGTCCACTGAGGCGCACAATGTTCTTCAAATAATGAGTGAACTATCCTTGCCTGCTTCTGTCGGGATTCCCTGAAGCTCCTGTAAGCAGCAATCACCCCCCCCAATCCCTCCCAGCTCCCCTTCTTTCCTTGCTTTTCCCTTTTTTCTGCACAAGTTGCTTGTTCTTGAACCTCAGCCCACCAGGAGAGGTGTAATAAGAGGAGCTGACCCTCATAACTCTGGGTCATTGTCTTTCAATTCTTCACCCTGCTCAACCTGAACTGACACTCCAACATCTTGATGTGTTACCTGAGAAGTGGGTGTCAACTCTGATTCCAGGCCTGGATATCAATCCAGGTAAGGCTATGTGTGTGTGTGTGTGTGTGGGGGGTGGTTCAAGGCTGGTCTCTGGCACTAATTAAGGCTACAATATCACGAAACAGTCTTTCTCCATAACAAGAGATTCCCCTATGGGCTGTCTGGGAAAATTGGGAAAAACTTGGTCTTCAGGTCTTTCAGAAGCGATGACTTGAATATTTTGTAGTTGTCTGGCCTCAGTAGGACTTACAGGATCAGGAAAAATGCTGTTTGGAGATCTCTTAACATTAACACCATCTTACAGTTATTTTTTTTGTAGCTATCCTCTCCCAAGACCAGGAATCGTGACAAAATTGCCCAAAGCTTCTGCTTAAATTTTCTCTGGAGAAGGGAAGCGGGAAGGGGGGGATCAATCTGCTCAATCTGATCTCCTTGGTGACCCCCTTTCTCTAAATCCATAAAAGTTGCAGCTCCCACTCTGCTCCCAGTCCCCCAAGGCTGAGCAATCCTCATCAGGAAGGAGGCAGTCTCTTGGAAAATCCCCTCTTATCCAGCTACCCTTCCCCCACCTTCTCACTAGTCTCCTGGACCTGCTCCAGTAAGAGCCAGATCTCTGAGAAAAAACAACTGTGCAAGTTCCTTTCTCAATAACTTATCTTTCACAGGCGGATGAAAAACTTGGGGTTACAATGACGTCCCCACTGAATGTACTTGAGCAGATAGTACAGCAATTTCCTCTCTTCTGGAATGATGTAAACACTCAAACCTCTACTTGCTGCATGGATGAGGAGAAACTGAGAATTTGGAACCTAGCCCAAAGGTTTGGGAATAGTTTGGCAGAAACGGGGCTGATAGGCCATTTTCCAGGGACTACCAAGATGACAGTGATAGGGAGAAAAGGAGCAGCATGGCACTGGCGCGTGCCCCCCCAAAAGAAGGCATGCCAAGGGCAATGAAGAAACAAGGTACTCTGTCAAGTGTAGAGCAATCTCTGAAGGGCCTGATGAAAACCTTACTTTTCCAAGGCTGGGGAGAGAAAGCATTAAGAAATAAAGTACCCTTGATCCTTCCTCTCCTGTGGGAGTTCCTAATCTTGGTACATATTTTCTCAGCCCGTCTGCTCCAGATTTCGGGTGGAAGCTGCAGAATTGGATCTAGGACCCCAAGGAGCGCAGGCCCTTTTGCAGGCAGCTTTCAGAGCAGACCGCAGGGTGAGGACGAGGGTGCAGGGCCGTCCCTGGGGCCCTTGTCACGGGTTCCCGTCAATCTTGTGATGAGATGGGGTCGCCGGTGCCCCTCATCGAGGCTCCGAGGTCAGACAGGGTCCCCTGAAGCTCTATGCCCGGCGGCGCTCCCCTGTTGTCAGCGCCCCAGGAGGCAGGGGGGCAGGCGATCCTCTTCGGCTCCCCACCCCCACGCCTGTCCTCTCCCCCTCGCCCGGAATGTGGGTGCCGTGGGGGGCGGGACTGCCCCCTGCCAGCCCCCCAGCGCGGGGTGGCGGGGCCTCATCGGCGCAGCCCCCCCAGCCCGGCTCCGGGGGGGGGGGGGGGCGCGCACGGCGCGGGATGACGACAGCGCCCCGGCAGGAAGGCTCGGCCGGATCCGGCCCCGCACATGCGCAGAGGCCGCCGCGGCCGGCCCGGCCCCCCCTTCCCCGCCCCTCCCCGGCCGCCGCTCCGGGCCCCGCGCTCCGGTCTGAGGCCGTGCAAGTGTCAGCGCGCTCCGGGCCCTCCGGCCGCCCGGCCGGGCCTCCCGGGCGAGGCCGCTCCCCGCATCGGACCTTCCGGACGCCCGAGCGAGCCCGGGCCCCGACTCCCGGGGCGCTGGAGGACGCCCGGCCCGACCCGGCCCTTCGCTGCCGAATGAGGAAGCCCAGGCCCGGCCTGGGGGGGGGCGGCGCCCCGGCCCTCCTCCCCGGCAGGGCGGGGGCCCCGCGGCCTCCCCCCGCCCGACCTCGGCCCGCTCTCCTCACCCGAACCGCAGGCGCCGCGGCCGCCGCCGCCGCCGCCGCCGCCGCCATTTCCGCTCGAGGCCGGCCGGAAGCCCGTCCGCCCGCTACATCCGGGAACCTCACGGCCGCCCCGGCGCGTCCGCGAGGCCTCGGAGGGGAGGTAGGCGGGGCGGGGCGGGGCGCGCGAGCGCGCGGCGTGCGTACGCGAGGCGGCGGCGTGCGTGACGCCAGCGCGCGGCGCGGGGGGGGGGCGACGGCGGCGGCGGCGGCGGCGGCGGCGGGAGCGGGGGGCGGGGCCTGCGGCCGGGCAGAGGTTCGCGCGCTTCGGGCCTAGTCCGGACTCGCCGCCGCCATATTCCCGGTAACGGGGGCGCGCGGCGGGGGGCGGCGGGGCCGGGGCGCGGAGGCGGGGGTGCGCCGACGGCCGCGGCGCCAGGGGCGGCGGGGCGGGCGGGGCCCGGAGGGCGGGCGGCGGGGCCGGGCCTAGGCCGGGACGGAGCCGCGCCGAGGCGGCGCTGGGCCCGGCGGGGCCGGGGCGGCGCGCGGCCCGGCGGGGGGCCCGCGAGCGCGGGGCGGCGGGGGAGGGGCGCGCGCAGGCGGGGCCGCCCCCTGCCCGGCGCCCGGCGGCGCTGACCCGCGCCCTCTCTCCGGCCCGCAGCGGCGCCCCCGCCAGCCCTCCGCCTCGCCGCGCCCCCGGGGCCCCGCAGCCATGTCGGAGGGAGTGGACCTCATCGACATCTACGCGGACGAGGAGTTCAACCAGGTGAGGCGGCGGCGGCGGCGCGCGGAGGCCGGCCTCGAGGCCCCGCGCCCCTCGGGGCAGCAGTTAGCCTGGCGCGGGGCGGGGCGCCGGCCGGGGGGAGGGGGGACCGTTGGAGCGCGGAGGGCGGGCCCGGCCGCTGGAGGCATTTGGGGGAGCAGCCCCCCGTGCCCGGGACGCGGTGGTGGCTGCCGGTGAGCCGCGCCCCCGTGGGAACTGAGGCGGGCTGCGGGGAGGAGGCCCTGCGGGCCCGCGGACTTGGCCGCAGGGGGGCCCGGGGCCTCCTCACAGGCAGCCTCGCTCCTTGTCCCCGGCGAGGGCTCCCGTGTGTCCGTGCGGGGTGAAAGGAGAGCCCTCCTCCCGCCCGGGGCGGGCTCAGGGCCGCCGGGCCCCTTCCAACTCCCGCATCCTCCCGATGAAGAAACACGGGCTGGAGCTGGCGTCCGCCCGCGCAGCCGGGCCTCGGGCTCCACCAGGCTCCCCTCCCCGAGCCGCCTCGGGGCAGCCCTGCTGCCTGGCCCTTCGGGGGGCACAGAAGGAAGGGGGCTCGCTCTTGACTACTTGCTTCCGCACCAAGTTGCGCGTTCTGTGGAAGGGCTCTGTTCCGGCCCTCGTGCAGACTCGGGATGGTGGACGCACCCCAACTCCTAGCCTTGTGGTGCCGGAGCCCCCCAGGGCTGGGCCAGCAGAGTGAAGGGATCGCTGGTGGAGGGCCAGAAGGGGCCGGGCAGCTCATTTAATCGAAATAGCGTCGGTTGTGTTTATTTATTCGGCCGCTGTTTATTTTGGAGGAGGATGGCCTCCTTTTTTAAAAAGGCAAGCGGGTGCCCTTGCAGACGGATTTCATTGTAATCTGGACCTGGAAGGAATATCAACTATCTAACTCACGTTATTAGGCACGGAGTTGGATCGAAGGCCACCGCAGTAGATCGAATCTAGGCACGTGTTAGGCATGGTGTCCATGAGCCAGTGTGAGCTGGCAGAGGCCCAAGAAACCCATTCAGCCCTTGAAATCTAAATAGCAACTCCTTCACTTACACACTGGTTCCCGGGACGAAGTTTGACATTATTCTGTGACTTTGATGCTAAGTAGGCAGCAGCTGTCTTCCCACAGGTGGACTTTGAAATCCTAGCTTTTTCAGAGATTTTTTTTTTTCATTTAGAAATCTGGGCTCCAATATCAGCTCCCTTAACTTAGGCATAGGTGCTGAAAGAGCTCTGGTTTTCTGTTCTGTGGGTGGGTCTCCAGGCCATTGTCCTAGGGGCTGTGTGGTGGAGCCTATGTCCCTAGGGTTCTCCTGCTAAGACTCAGTTGTGGATGCCAAGCCCGTTGACCTCAAGAAACCCTCCTAAGCTTGGTCTCACAGCGAGGCTTCCCCCAACCAGCTCTGGCACCTGCCTGCTTGGCAATGGGCTGAATATAGAATGCACTTTGATATTCCTTTGACATTCCTTCAGTAAACCAGGAATAAAACTGTCTTAGGAGGCCTGTTTTTCTCCTAGGCAAACCTCAGGAGTGTGGCTTGGGGCTGGGGTTTGTTTGATTGTCAGCACAGTTTCTAGTTCCCTGTGGTAGCTGTTGATCCTCCACATTCCCTGACCCCTGTCCTGTTACAGCATAGTCCTCATCTGTGGAGGGAACTTCATCTTTTGTGACAGGGAAAGGGGATAGGACAAGCATCTTTTAAGTGCTGAGCACTGAAGGGTTAACCAAGGACAGCCTTGGGGAAGAAATGAAGCTGACTGTGGGAGAATGGAAGCTCCAGAAGGGGAGGGGGGGTGTCCCCTCCAGTCCAAACATTGTGCCTTGCCCATAGTAGGCACTTAAAAAAGGTTTGTCAGTTGATTGATGTCAAAGTGATTCTACCCACAGCCACAAGTCACCTTTCATCAAGTTAGATGAAGTGTTAGGTGATACCTTGTATTTACGCCTAGGAATGATCTGAAGTTGGTGTTGTGACATCAGGCCTCTTATCAGTGCTTAGTGGAACAAAATAACAAAGATGGTAACTAATTTGCCCCCAGCCAAACATACGTTTCCATTCATGTTCCTGCTGTCTTTCTCCTTGTTTCTTCAGAGACTTAAACTGTTCTTTGATGAAAATCTTGATCTCCCATCTTGACCACCTAAAATGGCATCTTTCTGGTTTTTTGCCTCATTGAGTCTATGATATTGCCCCTTATCTCAACTGGAAATTCTTTTGATTTGTTTTTATTTTACTTTATTGCATTCTGATTCTAGTTAACTAGACTGTAGTGCTTGGGTGAACATTTTGAACTGTATTTCTGAAGTACAAAAAACCCAATACTATAGAATGCATTTTAACCCGAGTGAGTGTCCTTCCATTATGTAATAAACTAAAGAGAGGTCTTTGAAAGTCAAAATAAGCCCGTGATGAAAAGTAAGAGAAATAAAAAATAGCAGAAAGGGGGAGGTTTGAATTTAATTGATCATTTGGTCCTTGATAAGGTTCGATGATCTCTGTGGTTTAAAAGTAGAATTTACTTAAATCTTTTGTTTATACAGCATTTTACCTGTAAATGTATTTTCTCTCAGCCCCCAAAAGTCATCCTTTGTAATAATAAAAAAAGAAAAGTCACTTCGAGAAAAGTAACCATCTCAGCATGGGGTACAGTGAGCTGTGGCTCTGGATTCAAATCCTTTATATGTTTAAGAACACTGACCCTGTAAAATCAGATTTGAACTACATGGCCTTGGAGGAGGATCCTTCCAGTTCTAGATTTCTGATCATGTGATCAACTGTCTCCCTTCCCCCCCTTGTATAAAAGAAAGGGGGAGGTGCAAACCTGAGTCGAACGTGGTCAGGTTTTTCTCTCCAACTCAATTGTTGAAATTATGGTTTCCCTGATTTTCTTTGTCATGTCTTAGATTTTAAATTGCATTCAGTATGTACCACGGTTCTGTTATTCCTTGATTGATGGGTATCTACATATTAATAGTTTGAAGTATTTTTGGTTTTGCTGCTATAAAGTAAATTTGCGGATATTTTAGTGTTTATAGGACTTTTATCTTTGGCCTCCTCAGAGTCTAAGCGATATCTCTGGGTCAGAATTTATTGGGCATTAATAACCTTTTTCAGTAGTGTTAGTGAACATGCTTTCCTTTACCCTTCCAACAATGGTGCTCTCCATCTTTTATCAAAAACAGTGTTAGGAGGCACTACCAGCTCTGCCTGTCCTGAGTAGAGTTGGCCTATAGGACAGTAATAAAGGATAAAGTGATAAAGGACCTAACAGGCTTCCCAGTTGGCACCCAACGCTGAGATAGCAGTACACGGGAGGGCAGTTTATCAGTGTCTTGTCGCCATTTTGTGATTTTGGAAGACCTTCTTGTCTCTGGTCCTGGAGGTGACAGTGTGCCAGAGTTGGTGTCTCTCCAGTGCAACAGTGGTGCCAGCTCCCCTTCAGGAAAGCCCTGCTGGGCTTTGTTGCTCATTTTCTAGATTTAGTTGGACCACAGGATAGGTCAGATTTTTCCAAATTTCCTCCTGTTTGACCTAATAAAAAGCCCATCATAACAGTTTCTGGTCTGTACCCTCATGCTCTCCTCTGCTCACAGCATTGTAGCCTCTGCAACTGTCATCTTCTCTGAGGTGCCTCAGGAGTGCACTCTGGGCAGAGGCTCCTCAGTGACGCCATTGCTGCTGCTGTCATCTTTTCATGGTTTTGTCTGGTTTATTTTAATGAACTGGTGCTGAACTTGGAGGATTGTTGCAAGCTTTACAATTTCCTCACATTGACTGGAAACAGACTTTTGTTGAGTGATCTGATTTAAGCCTACGATGCCGTTTCCTGTGGAATGGTACTAAGCTAAGGAAACTGTCTACTCTGTCCTGTTCTCCCCCCCCCCCATCTAACCTTTGTAGATAAAGGAATTAGGAATTTTCTTGGTTTATTTTTGAAAATTTCATGTAAACATTTTGAAGGATTGCAAATGAGATTTAGAATTCCTTATTGGAACTTTGTATTTAGGAAGGGTTATCCACGACTGGCCTTTGATGAGTGGCATTTTCATTTAATTTCCTTGTTTTAAAAGAATTCATACTTTATGACCAAGTCAATTTTATACTTGATATCCATAGTGAAGCCAGAGACCATGCTAGCTGTGCATTAATAGATTTTAAAAGTGCAAGTTCAGTTTAAATGATATCCTTGGGGTTGGAGGTGGCTCCAGTTCTCCCCTACATGCCCCAGAATAGGAGGCGTCTCCCAGTCAGTTTTGGGGTTTTTCCTAAGAGACCCGTCCTAGAGTTGTTGTTTAGAAGGCAAATGAGATAAAGCAGGAGAAACAGCCTGGGGGTTGGGGTCCTAGGACCCTTCTTGAGGTGGGGTAGGGGTCTCAAGACCATAAGTTGCTGAAGGTCTGGACTTGTATTTTCTGTCTGGGTCACCAGCACTGTGCACAGAGGAGGGAGCCACAGAAGAGTGGCTGAACGAAGTAGCTTCTGGCTGTGTACCACCCTGTTTTGAAGCAGCTGCTTAAACATTGCTTTCTGATTGTCTGCCCCACAGGGCTGGGGAGTTACCTGTTTGGGGAACTCACTTCATTCACCCCTCATCCCCTAGGACCCAGAGTTCAGCAATGCTGATCAGATTGACCTATATGACGACGTGCTGGCCGCCAGCTCCCAACCATCTGATGACCGAAGTAGCAGTGCCGAACCGCCACCTCCCATCCGACAGGAACAGTCTCCCAAGCCCAACAGCAAATCACCGGCGATCCTGTACACCTACAGTGGGCTGCGGAATAAACGAGCCGCGGTCTACGTGGGCAGCTTCTCCTGGGTGAGCCTGGCTAGCCAGCAGCGAGCAGGGTGGCCATGGGACAGACTAGCGCCTCCTAGAGCTGCCTTGAGGTTGGTCATGGCGGGGATGCCACCTTTCAGAGTCTCCTCTCAGATGGTCTCAAGTCCTGAGAGTGGGGTCAGGTTGGATCAGCCTCTGGGCGGAGAATCCTCAGGACTTGAATGGTACTGAATGGAGAAAGCAGAGACTAAGTGGGTGCGGCTCTTTGTGTGGCGGGGCTGCCCCTGACCCCGGGGCTTTATATCTAGCAGGATCATCTCTGGGACGAGCTTTCAGTGAACACCTTGAACTCTTGGTGGTCATTAGATGGTCCTGTGATAATGGTGGGGGACGGGGATCAAAGGCCCTCGTAGCTCTAGTACGCTCTGGGTAGGTGGTGACTCTTGTTCTGCAAAAGTCGTTTCTGTTCTATGGTTTGGGCTGGTGGGGGTGGCACGGCCACAAGAGTGATTTTCTGTACTCAAGGAAAAGCTGGCTGTGGTAATGTCCTTGCTATTCAGAAGAGGAATTTTTAAGTCTTACTGTAGCCACCCTTTGCACTGATTATTAGCCAGGACAATCTGGAGGCCGGTAGTGAATCGGCCTGCCTTGTGCTTTACCTCTAGAGGCGGGAGGGGGGATGGGATGAGGGAGGTCTGGGGCCTCCTCGGGATGGTCACTGGGGCCATGGTGGTGCTTGGACTGGAGGTTTCAGGGAAAGGGATGTTTAGGAAATCTCTCAAGAAGAACTCTAGCCTCTGACTTCATCTTTTCTACTTTACTGGTCCCAGTGGACAACAGACCAACAGCTGATCCAGATCATCCGTTCTGTGGGGGTCTATGATGTTGTGGAGCTGAAATTTGCTGAGAATCGAGCCAATGGCCAGTCCAAAGGGTAAGACCCAAGTGGAGGCGTTTCTCTTCAAGATGTTGAGCCCAGTGAAAACCTTTGGTCATTCGGGGCCATTAAGCAGATGGAGCTGATGTCCAGCTCCAGAGGTCCACCTTCCCCCATTCTGGTCTCTCTGTCCCGCTGGTCCTCCCCAGCCAGGCCAACTTGGAGTCACAGCACTGGGCCCCTCCCTGAGCTGTTCCCATCGAGAGAATTTGTTTCTGAGCAGGTTGAGGGTTTTCAGTCTCCCCATGGACTCTGGCGGTGATTATCTCTCGCTTCTTTTCTTTGTCCTTTTCCAAGGTATGCTGAGGTGGTGGTGGCCTCTGAGAACTCTGTCCACAAACTGTTGGAGCTCCTGCCAGGCAAGATTCTCAATGGGGAAAAGGTGGATGTGAGGCTAGCCACCCGGCAAAACCTGTCACAGTTTGAGGCGCAGGCTCGGAAACGTGAGTGCGTCCGAGTCCCAAGAGGGGGTACGTGGAGATGGTCTGTATGGGGGGAGAGAAGGGAGGGCTTTTCTAGCATGATGTGGGATTAGCCTGTAGCGTAATAAGGGAGGCTGGGTGGGGGCGGGCATAATCGGTGGGAAGCGACTGTATGTATATAGCCCCTTTACCAGGGAGCTGCGTCCCCCAGAATGGACCCCAGCGCAGTCTTGCAGTATCCTGCAAACCCCTTAGCATATTGAGGTGCGTGGAGCTTTGGACTGAGGGCTAGGAGAGCTGAGTTCTAGTTCTATGAGCTGTGTGGGCTCTTGGATGAATCAGTTTATTTGGGCTTTAGTTGCCTCATCTGTCAAACAAGGAACTTGGACTGGATGGTCACTCTCCAACTCTGAGAATGAACTTAGAGTGGGTGGAATTAGCTAAAACTCACCCTGTATGGTAATGTGGAAATAATTTAGTTATGAGATTACTGTGCTTTCCCATTTGTCTTTGGGAACAGTCACCCAGAATGTCATTTCTATGAAGTGAGTTTGGAAGTTGTTCTGTGTCTGGAGGGGATGTGGTGGTGTTGTAGTGACAAATGCCACTGGGGGGGGGGGGTCTGCCTGGAGAGCTGGAGACTCCAGTGTTGGCCCGGGAAGAGGGCGCCCTGACTCCCAATCTCAGCATCCTGGTCCACTTGGCAGGTCTGGCTCAGTAGTGGAAAAGGGGGCATCAGGCTTCTGGAGTTTGATGCCAAGACCTCTCAAGTTCTGATTCTGTCCTCACTGAGCAACCTTCTGATCTTAATTTGGTTTCCCAACTAGGCTCTCCTACTGGGAAGAGAATGCGCTCACCAGCTGACACAAGTATTCCGGTCCGCTTGGCAGTTATATTTCTCATAGTAAATCATTCTGGTTTATGAATCAGTCTCTTGTGAGTTTTGTTAGCGTGAATCAATTCCCCAGGGTCCAATCACCCCGGGTGAACTGATAAAACTGAGTTTCTGCAAAAGCTGAGGACCAGACCCTGGACTGTGGTGACCCTAACCAAGGTGCAGCCACTCTTCAAAGCACAGCCTGAAACAGCCAGTCGGCTGTAACCTAACTCTAACCCCAGTGGGAGTTGTCTGATGGTCACCAGGCATTTCCTACTGCTGTCTTGGGCCCAGCCAGCAGGGGTCTTCACCCCTTCCCTCTTCTCTAGGACTAGCTGTCCTCTGATTAGATGTGGAGGTTTCCATCTGAGGGAGTCTCCTTGCTTTCTGGGTTTCAGTCACACTCCTCTTCCTTGGCAACTTAAACTCTCCAAACCCCTTTGGTTCGAGGACTATTTCTGACTTGCCGGTCTCCAGTGCCTAGCTCCCCCTTGACTGAGATGATGGGGTGATGGAGCGATGTTTTATTTCCGCCAGATCTTCCAGCTTGGCCCCTTGTGATTCTCTCAAATGTCAGAGGTGTGGACGCCACATAGTACAGGGTGGTGACTCTTGGGGCCACCCAGGTTGGAAAATTGTTACTAGGAAGGCATTGGATCCTTGGTTGAAAGTTAAATGACCTATGAAGAAACAGGTTATTGAGATGTGTTTGAAGTATGAAAGGGTCAAATGCTTGGTCCAGCCTAGGGGATGAAGACTGGTAGGGGGGAGTCCTTAGAAGGCTCCACCTGGTAGGTGTTGAGGTTAACTGGTTGGAAGGTTGTCTGTAGCTTTTTTTGTGGGGACTCCTGCCTCCCCTTCCTAGGATACTCTCCCAGATGTCTAGCTTTGCTTTTGGATTGAGCCCCACCCTGTGTCAGGGCTAGCGTGTCTTCTGATGGAGGATTGGAGAGCGGGGCTTCCTGGCCAGAGAGACAGTGTTGTGGAGTAGCCCTGGGCCAAGCAGCAGATGGATGTGCTCAAATCCCCACCCCCACCCCCGGGGCCACTTGCTTCTTTCTCAGGAGTTGGGGCATGAAGTAGGCCTGTGGGGTTCCCTCAGCTCTAGACTCTGCAGGTTCTTGGTCCTTCCTGCCAGTGGCACTGGCATGACCCTAGGTAGAGGTCTTGATGGCATCAGTTTCCTCTTTACCGCTTCTCTGCTTGTTTCCTCTGGTGCCCAACCCTTCCCAAGCTCCATTGCCAGTGTCTTGCCCTTGGCAGGCTCCTTCCCTGCGCAGTTGGGCTATGGCAGGCATTGGGAGGATGTGGCTTGGCCTGAGTTCTTGTGTCAGCTCTGGCTATCTGCATAGGTCTTCCCATCCCTTCTTGGAGGAGTCTGTGGCCATGTCTGGCCCTATGAAGGAGGAGGGGAGCAGCGACAGGGTCTACTTGTCCCCTAGCCCAGGGCTTCCCTGAATTCATCCCTAAGGGTCCCCCTGCCTCGTAGGCCCTTGGGAGGGAAGGGCAGTGCTGCCCTTGGCTAGGTGGAGACAGCGCTGGGGTTGGGCCTGGTGCTGGGGCAGTAACGCTGGTTCTGTTTGCTTCGTAGGAGTACCGCCACGCGCCCACTCCCGAGATTCTAGTGATTCTGCTGATGGACGGGCCACACCAACTGAGAACCTTGTGCCCCCGCCCCCCCGTGTGGACAAGCCCCCCAGCGTGCTGCCCTACTTCAGCCGCCCCCCTTCAGCTCTTCCCCTGATGGGGCTGCCCCCGCCTCCCATCCCACCCCCACCCCCTCTCTCCTCGGGCTTTGGGGTCCCTCCTCCACCTCCTGGTATACATTACCAGCACCTCATGCCCCCACCTCCCCGACTGCCTCCCCACCTGGCTGTGCCTCCCCCGGGGGCCATCCCCCCTGCTCTGCACCTCAACCCCGCCTTCTTCCCCCCACCAAATGCCACCGTGGGGCCTCCACCAGACGCTTACATCAAGGCCTCTGCACCCTACAACCACCATGGCAGGTAAGGACCACCCATCCTCGGAGAGCCCTTGGGCTGGGGGGCAGGGGGAGCAGCCGATCAAGGGTCTTCTCTGCCTGTGCTGGAGTCTCCAAGGAGTCTGTGATCTTCACCTTTGCCCCCTGCCCCCTCCTCATTGTTACTCCTGTGGGCTTGAGTACTGGGGGTTGGGGGTGGGGGGGCTCAAGGAGGGTGCGGTGTGTGGAATGAAATGACTCGTGGAAGAGCAGAGGTCAGCGCAACATCATACCCAATAAAGTGCCCTGCTGTACGGTGCAGATCTAAGTGCCACGGGCGGTCAGGGATGGTGTTGTCTCCGTGCAGCCGAGAACTGGGCCCTCCGCCCCCCACAGTGTGCGAAGCCGAGTTTGAGGAGATCATGAATCGGAACCGAGCAATCTCCAGCAGTGCCATCTCCAAAGCCGTCTCTGGGGCCAGCGCAGGTAACTTCCTGGGCCTTGGTATCTGACTCCCACCTCTCCTGGGTGAGGGGGCTGTTCTGAGGGGGGCCAGTAACTTAGACTACTGGCTTTTGGGCTTCTACGCTATTTCCCACAGGGTTTGGGGAAGACATTATTAGTTTTGTGTAGTCTGAAAATCATTCCCAAATTTGCTTTTGTACAACAAAGCCAGCTTGGCAACTGGAATAGCCTTTTGCTTCTGTTCTGGGCTGCTGAAAGATGTCTCAAGCAAGGGACTTGCCCAGTGGTGGGCAGGGATGGCGCACTCTGGAAGAGTAGCATGCTCTAGATGAGATTGGCTGTTTTGTTGTAGACCCTTAGGATCACGAGGGAATGATCTCTGACTGGCCTGGTTTCAACCTCTCGGTCACCCTCAGGACTTGTGGGAGAGGCGACTGATGGCGTAGATCGTGCCAGGCCAGCCCAGCTGATCCAAGCTAGCCTGGTGAATCTGCTGCCTCAGGGACCACCAGGGGCCAGAGCTAGGAGAAGCCTGGACCCTGCTGCGCCGAGGTGGGGGGGGGGACCACCAGGGCTCGGGCTCGAGAACTTGTCTCACTGCTCCCTCACTGGGTGACTTGGAGCACATAGATGCCCACACGAGGGCTATGTTTATTAAGCAGACGTTCATGTGCTGAGGTACTTTTCTTATTCTGTGCTAGGTCTAGGTCTCTGGGCAAAATTGACAATCTGGGATGTCAAGAAGAACGTTGAGCTGGAAACATTAGCATCATCCTTCCAGGGATGGTCTTTTCCTCATCTTGGGCCATGAATCCTAAAATTCTCCCTAGGACTATTTATTGGATTTCTTTCTTCCCTGCTCCTGTGGGTTAGAGGCAGGACGAGTAGACCTACCTTTTCCTCTCCTCAACTTTTCCCTAAAGAGTCTTCTCTCACATTTGATTAAACCTTTATTCAATTTTTCTTGATCTCCTGCTGTATTTCTTTACTATTGTTGTATCTCTGGTCTTTCCTTTTCTCTCTTGCACAACTACCTTCAAGTCCTCAGTCCTGTTCCCTTAAAATATTCTCAAGACCTTGTTATTCTCAGTGGACTTTTGTCCTCAGACTCTTTCCTTGTTTACCTTGCTTTCTGTCCCTAAGGGTCCTGGTTAAGACCCAGGCACTGACTCCCTGAGTGCGAGTTCCCTGCTAGCCAGGGCCAGGTGGGAGCTGCGTATGGCCACGCGCTTCCTCATGCAGCCCTGGGGCATGCACTGCACCTGGTTTGGCTAATCTTCCATCTTCCCCTTCTTGGTCCAGTTTGCTTCCATTGCTCTCCTACTCATTCTTGGCCTTTCCTACCCATCCCGCATCAGGGGATTATAGTGACGCTATTGAGACGCTCCTCACAGCCATTGCTGTCATCAAACAATCGCGGGTCGCCAACGACGAACGTTGCCGTGTGCTCATCTCCTCCCTTAAGGACTGTCTTCATGGCATCGAAGCTAAGTCCTACAGCGTGGGTGCCGGCGGGAGCTCTTCCAGGTGAGTTCCTGATTGGCCTGCTGGTCTACCAACCCCAATGGCCCTCTCCAAGGGATTGGTGAGGGGGGGACAGGAGGTCTTATTCAGGGCACAGCCGTAGGCCCTGACTTTTCTCTAGGAACTTAGAATTGAATTCAGAAAGACAAAGAAGTCTGAAGGTTTTTTCTTTTTTTTTGAGCTAATAATCATCTTAGGCAAGGGAGGCGATAACACAGGCAGCTCCATTAAGAAAATAAATTGCAGCTTGTGTAGGCTTTGTATTCTGACATATATGGAGACCATTGCTTAGGGCAGTTTAGTCAAATTCTCACACAAAAAGCAATGCCAAAAAATTGTTCTTGAGCATCTTGAAGAGAGAATGCCATTGAGCCCCCTCTGGAGAACCCTGAAGGAAGAATCTTTTCCAACAGGAAAAGACACCGGTCCCGTGAGCGATCACCAAGCCGGTCCCGTGAGAGCAGCCGGAGACACCGGGACCTGCTCCATAATGAGGATAGGCACGAGGATTATTTTCAAGAAAGGAATCGGGAGCATGAGAGACACCGGGACAGAGAACGGGACCGGCACCACTGAGAAAGGTGAGACTGGCTCCGCTCTGGCCACGTGTCTTTGGGGCTTCTGCTAGTGAGGACCCAGAACCACCTCTGCCCAGCTTGTGATGAGCCTGCCCTTGGGCCGGGTCTGAAGACGGTAGGGACCTAGTAATGGCACAGCGCAGGGACCCTTCATATTGCAGCCTCTCGGGATCGTCACCTCTCTGAGGTAGGGAGGACAGAGAAGCATGGCCGAGGGCACACACTGCCTCTTCCTCCCACATGTTGAGCAGTTGCGTGCCAGGTGATGGTTGGAACACAGGGCCAGAGTATGAAAAGGGGGAGAGTTGGGAAGTTTCGTGGTGGGGGGGAGACTGACCTTTGAGAAAGAGAGCATTTCATAGATGATGACAACCAAGTGTTTTCCATGTCAAGTATAAATTGAGAAAGGAGAGGGTCGTCTTCAGGATGGCGGCACAAAGGATTTAGGCAGGAGTCCTTGGTGAAGGAGAGAGAGGGTTGCTACAATGGAAGTTCTCCCCCACAAAGCTTAGTGACTCTGTTCTTGGGGTTGAAGTTTCTGTGTGTCCCGAGTGGAGACTTCTGTCAGCCCAAGCAAGACTGTTCCACGGTTTCCCAAACAGCGCATTGCCGTCCTCTCTCATCATGTATGACCAGGTGTTTCTGTGTTTGCTCTTCCCTGCTGGCTAGTTTCTGACTTGGAGCAAGACCAGAACTGACTGGAAGGTAACAATTGGAGGTGGTCACCACTGTAGAGAGGAGATACAGAATAAGTATGGGGGGGGCGGGTTCCTGGGTGTGGGTGATGTTTGGTTTGAGGGAGGATGCAGTTCTAGAACTGCCTCAGGCTACAGCCCCCACTGCTGGGGACATCAGCAGTCTTGAGGTGATCTTTGAAAATTTTCTTTGTTCTTGTCTGCCGAGCTGTGTGGCTGCAGGAGTGGAAAGGTCAGAACTGGTCCTTAGTGGTCTTGGGGGGGTTGACCACCCCCCCGCCCTCAGAGTCATCTCAGGAGGCCCCATCCCAGTAGCTGGATGAGCATCCTTATTAGTCAGTTTACCTCAGTTTACCAGCAAGGTGTTTGGCTTTAAAGACTTTTCTTGTTCCATAAGGATCAGGAGGGCTTGTTGGCTCCCATACTGGCCTGAAGGGCTCTTTGTTGATGAGGGTCACTTGTGCATTTGTAGCCAAGAAATGACTTGCCTGAGGTCAGACGGCAAATACCCAGCAGAGTTCAGATTTGAACCCAGGTGCTGCTCTGCATGGTACTTCCTGATTGAGGGGATAATTTAAGATCTAGTAAAGAGAGTAGTAAGAAATACTGGAGAAACACATTCAATAAAAGAAGCCTCTCCTCTGTGGGGGGCATTTGTGAAAGCCCCTTAGTCTTGGCAAAGAATAATTCATGTTTGTATTGCTTTTAAAAAGGTGATTCCTACATAGAATAGTAAGAAATGGAAATTACCATATGGCCGCTAAGTTTTTGTTGTTTAGTCTACACTGCTGAATTATCATTCGCTGTCATTTGACTGTCAAGTCATTAAGCGTTTTTAGTTAAATTTGTCATAGACCTATGAGCAAGTTTTCTTTTGCCCTGGGCCCTCTTCAAATGTGGGTGTTTCATTAACAACGGGGCTCATCCCTTCATGGGCAGTTGAGGTGAAATTCAGGATCCAAGTGTTCCATTGTTGCTTTTATGGCCACTTTTTTGGGTTGCCTCAGTGGTCCTGGTAGTGGAGTAAATTCTCCCTCCTTTTCATATAATGTCCAGCTTTTAAATTTTTATCACGCTGTGACGGTAGCTGTGCATAGTGGGTGAAGTAGTCTGACCCCTGGGTGCACTGCCTCTTTCCCAGGGAAGGTTGGGTCAGGGCCCACTTCCCTGAACTTTGTGGCCCCCTCTGGCCACTTCTCTGCTCCTGCCTTCTCTCCCACATGTCAGCCTTTTCCACTTTGGGGCCCCACAAACAGGATTCCTCCCCTGAGGATCTTTGGCCTTTACAACCTCCACTGAAAACTCACCCCAAGGGAGTCGAAGGTTGGTTTGGAATGCGGCTCCAGCTCATTCCCGAGCCCCTTTTACAGTTTGGCAGGAAAACTTCATAAGTAACATTTAGTTTGGAAGAGTATATGCACTTTGGTTTTTTTCCGGTTCCTTGAGGATCTTAGATGATCTGTGAGTAGGACTCGATTTTAATATTGGGTCAGGTGGCACCTTCTTCAAGGATATGCAAGGATAATCTTCATGCTCTCTAGAAATACTATTCTCATTGCTCTTTTCACCCTTTTGTCTCAGGGAAAAACCCCAGTTTTTTTGTATACTGTTATTCCAGTCTGAATAGCCCAAACTGAGAACATATGCATTCTCTGCCATGCTTTGTTATTACCTGATCTGTTTGTTTGTCGAGTCCCTCTGCTTTCCCAGCTGTAAATGAGCCAGAGGCATTCTGTTTGGACATTTTGCTACTTTAGAAGGGAGGGGAGGGAAGACTAAGTGAGAGCTCCCAAGTTGAAAGTAAGTATCAGAAAAATATACAGTAGCTATGTTGGGGGAAGGGTTCAGTAGCATTTTCTGTCTCTCTCATATGAATTCTTCATTAAATTTAAGCATGAGATCCTTAGAGGGTCATCCAGTCCATGTTTCACAGAGGAGAAAGCAGAAGGAAAAGGCCCAGTGACTTGTTGAAGGGCCCTGGGTTGTTAGTACAACTGGAATTCACACTCGGTTCCCTGGACTCGCTGTCAGACAAATTCACAACACAAGCTGTGCAGAGGTGGGATGGGGGGGGGCACCTTGGAAAGAGAGTGGCTGACTAGCCTTAGCTTGTAGTGTGCAGAAGGTGGGCTTCTCTCCAGGAGCAGATTGGAGGAGACTATGGCCACTGACATCCCTTCCACCTCTCTAACCTGGCTTCCGGTCTAGTCCCCTTGATGAGGATCTGGACCTTCTTTTGAAACATAACTCATCACTTTATAATTACTTACTTCTCTGGCAAGGCATTTTGAGGGTTAAGTGGCTTGTCCAGGGTCGCACAGCTAGTAAGTATCACCTGTCGGAGGCCAGCTTTGACCCCAGGTCCTTCTAACTCAAAGGCCAGTGTCACCTGCCTGCCCCCCAACTCATCCCTTTAAGATGAGGGGACTTGAAGCCTGTAGAGAATCCCTTACCCAGACCTTGGGGCTCATCTGCAGCTTCCCAGCACTGGCCAGTCTGAACAGGACACAGTTGCCATCCCCTGCTCCCCTTGCTCCCCCAGACTGTCCCCCTCCCCAGGGAACCATGGCAGTCTGGCCCAAAGCTTAAGACTTGTAAACAGAATTTTCATTCTGCTGCTGTCTGTTCTATGGTGCCTCTGGGGCCATATCTTGGGGGAGGATTTTGTAATTCCTATCAGCCCTTGGCACTTGTTTTCCAGTTTGATTTGGAAACACCTTTGTGCCTTTTCCTCCAGCTAAAGATACTCAGTGTTGGATCTACATCTAGAACCCAGCCTCCCAAGCTGGGGGCAGCCTTCTTCCAAGCACAGGACAGATGTTCTCCTTTGGGTCTCCTGGCAGATGCCTGTGCAGTGTGTTTGGATGTCCTGGTTCTCAACCTCTCTTGCCATCTCTGCCCCTGTTTTTGACCCCTCAGACTAAGCTCTGTAGCCTGCCAAAGAAGTTTGCTGAGCCCGTGCTCCAGGAGAGGCCAGAGAAGGGCTTCCCTGCTCCCATCATCCGGGCAGTAGCAGCAGCTCCATTTTTCTTGGCCTCAACCCAGCCAGCAGTCAGCTAGCCTTTAGTCTTCTCTTCCTCTACCAGCACCCGGCCTTGCCATCTGCGAGGTCTGATGTTAAAGAGCCCTTCTGGATTTCCAAGACATCTGATTTTATTAGATTACTCTTGTCAGATCTTCTCATGGTTGTTTTCTTTGGGATACCCTGGCCAGGCTTTTTTCCTTCTTTTCTCTTTCTCAGTCATCTGTAATTTTGTTCTCTCCTCTCTCCCGAAGCATCCTTTGACATTATGGGTTTCCTGCTTTAGAACATGCTTGTGTAATCCAGATAATCCCTAGATAAGCAAATATAAATCTCTAACTTGTGTTTTCTCTCCCTCCCCCCTTCTGCTGTTCTCATTGCAGGAGTCTGGTTGGAAGTAAATGTTTTTTTTAATGGACTTGCATCTCCTCACCTCGATCAGGACTAAAGGACGGAGGCCGCTCCACCCCTTCCCCCTCCCCCAAGCCCCCAATTCCCTCCAGGCACCCAGGGAACACCCGATGCCCCACCAGACCGAAGAGAGCTGGGCAGCCCTCCCTAGCCCTACCCAGGCCCCGGCATGACCCCTGCTTGCCTAGGGAAAGGGCTGAAAGACTTGGTGGGCTTGGGAGGGGGAAGAGAACAGGAAGGGAAGAAAGTAGAATGTATCTGGGCCCATGATCCACAAAGGCCTGGACTCCAAAAAGATCGGTGCTTCCTTTTTCTTGGAAACTTGTGAGGTTCTTCTGGGAGCAGCTTGAGGCAGGTGGAAAGAGAACGAATCCTCTCTGCATAGGGGACTGGTGGCCAGAGGTGGCCAGTCCCCAACCGCAATAGCACTAGACTCACACGGCCCTCTAGGTCCACCTTGTCCTCCCCACCCTGCAGTGTTGCACGCCATTCACCCCAGATCATCCCTCTCAGCCTTTACGGGAGGAACAAGAGGAAGAAACCTTATCTGGTGACAGGCTGCTTCTGCCTTCCTCTCATTGACGGTTAGTCTCCTGATGTCCGAGGGAAGGCTTGAGGCCTTCATCCCCCCCCCAGCCCCCAGTTCCCTTGATCGCACTGGTCCCTTGCTTAAGGGGACTCTTCCCCACCCCCCACCAGGCAGAGAGCAGCCCCCTGCCTAGCGTCCTCTCACTTCGTTTGCTTGCTGCTCATAAACTAACCAGCTCAGAGAGGCACGCTTCCCCTTGAGCCCTTAAGCCCATGAGGGTTGTTTCCTTGTTTTAGAGGAAGGCACACCACCACCTCCCCACCTTGGCAGCGGGATCTCAGTGGGAGGCTCGAAGAAGCAGGGGGAGCGAGGGGGACCCAGGCACTGACCACTTCTCCAAGCTTTTTCTTCCCCAAGTTGTATTTGAGCATGCAGCTGCCACCGGGTGGCTTGCTGCTGTAGCCTACTTCTAGACATTGAAACCCTCCCCCAGAGGCCTCAGCTGCCTTCAGCCACCGGCAGCTTGGCCTCCCTCACCCCCCCTCTGTCTGCTGTATTCTGAGCTCCATGGACACCATTCCAGTGGCCTACCTCCTCCAGAGGCAGGGCAACCAATCTGCTGCTCCCATAGAATTCAAATTGTGGTGACCAGGTTTCTCCACACTGCGGGTTGTTCATGGGACAGGGCTACCTCCCCATCACCCCGAGGGCGTCCAGCATTTAGAGTCTCGGGAGAGCTGCAAGGCCCAACAGATTTCGGTCAGGCACAGTGAATTTTTCCCAGGGTCAGAGGCACATTCCTTTGGGACAGAGGGAAGGGGTGGTGGCTTTCTCCCCTCTTCCCCACCCCCACTCCCACTTCCTCTAAGGAGCCGGGCATCCCCAGTCAGTGAGTGTTGACACACTTCTCCCAGAGAGCAGCTCCGGGTGTCTTTTTAAAAATGTAGAGAAAACCAAATGAGGTGACTGTCGTTTGAGGAAGAAAATGTAAAATACCAGAAATCCGTTTGCCCGGAGAGTTCGTGTTTTTTTTTTTTTTTACTTAATGACACAATTTTTAGTTTTATTTCCAGATAGCAAAAGAAAAATACCTGAGGGAAAAAAGGCCAAGGCCCCGTCCCCCTGTTGTCGGTGATTCGATTTGTTTGTCTCTTTCTGATAGGTTGGAAATTGTGTAATAAACTTGATGACGCTGTCAATCTTTTATACTGCATTGTATGCTTTTTTTCCTTTTGTAACAAATATTTTAAATAATAAATGGGGTGTGAGCTGTTTTATGGACCCTGCATTGGAGAGATATGTCTTGGGCTTTGAGCTTTGGGTTGGACTTTGAAAAGGTGTGCTGGGCAGAAACGGCTAGGTTTGCTTTTTTAGTCAGGCTTCGGGGCAGGAATTGTGAAGAGACCCCGGGGGGGAAGGTGTCCTCTGGGGCCTCCCTTGAGCTGGCAGGAAAACAATGCAGCGCAGGAGCCTCAGCTAGCTCTTGCCTAAGCCAGAAGCACTTTTCCTTATGAGAGCTACAGTACTGAGAAAAGGATGGATGTGATGGATTAAGTGACCTGGAATGCCCCCAGGGGCTTTCCCCATCTGGACCTGGAGAGGGTAAAGGCAACACGGGATTGGGGGAGGCAGAAAAGACAAAACCAGGGTGCTGCAGGCTGTCTTCCTAGGACTTGAATGAGGGTTGTGGGGTCTGACCCTCTGTGACCCCTGGACAGAAATGCCTTCTCATTTCCCCCTGCCTGCTGAAATGAGATGAGGACTCCCAAGGCCGACAGTGAAATGACTTGACTAGGGTCACGGAGATCAGATTTAAACTCTTCCCACCTTGGACCCTCTGATGCTCCCAGCTACCCCTTGGTGAGCCTTCAGTGAAGCTTCCACCTTTCAGGTCTTGTCCTGAGCTGGATAGTAAATTTGCTGAGGGGCTAAACAACTGGAAACCACATCACATGGACAGAAGCTGCTTTCATCCTGACCTAATATAATTCAAAGTGAAAATCTGAAATAATAGAATTGGGATCTTATACTTTAGATTCACATTTTGATGTGGAAGGGATTTGGGGATCCTTTAGAATTCAGCCCCGTTTTACAGATCAGAGGCCATGCTTCAACCCCCTGGGATGGCAAACAAAAGCAGAAAGCACAGGATGGAGTCTCCAGACCCCAGGACCAGGCTATGCCTCAGTTTGGCGAGAGCCCTCGGAACTGGGTGGTTTCCCAGGCTCCTTGGCACTCCACCGTAGTTTCACCTGAGCTCATCCGAATTAGGGAGTAGATAGGTCAGGCCTCAAAGGATGTTGAGAAAATCCGCTGGTCAGGAGATCATGGTGAACTTGGCTCTCCAACAGCCTTTTGCCTTTTTTTGGTTAAGATTGTGGACGTACAAATGAAATGAGGCTTCTCATCGCAGGGTACGAAGACCTACGAACTGCGCCGAGTTTCAAAAGCTGGCACCAAGTACTAGAACCACAGTGGAGAAGGAGAGTCACCCCTTAAAGTACCAGAGGAAGCCCTAAGGCTTCAGTCACTTTAGGAGGAAGAGAAGGCAGACCTGACTGCCTGCAGCAGCACAGGTGGAGTCCACGGGGGACCTGGCCTTTGCGAACCCCTCTCCCCTCCCCCCCAGGAGCAGCTGACCGGCTTGGCCCCCGGGGTCCCAGTTACTAAAGCGGGCACCGAAGCCCTTGCCCAGGGGCCCAGTGCCGACCTCGGGCTCTGTGCTGCCAGGGGGCGGCGTCATAAGGAAGAGGCCGCAGCCCCCACAACGGAAAATAAACATTTATTGTAAAATAGCGTTGGTGCCGAGACCGAGCGTAAGAAAAGCCCACCCCGAGCCGCGGGCCGGTGGTGCCTGGTCCCCTCGAAGCTCGCTCCGTCTGACACGCGGGGCCGCGGCTCCCGTGGGGGGCGGCCCGCTGGCCGCGGCTTCAGTAGGCGTCCGTGCTGCGGGGACAGGAGGGTGAGGCCCGGGGGGGCGAGGCCCGGGGACCCCGCCGCCCCCCGCCCGGGGGGCGCCGCACCTGCCGAAGGTGGAGAGCGCCACGGTCTCCAGCAGCAGCTCCAGGCCGCAGAAGAGCAGCAGGATGGCGCTCATGACCATCTCCAGGCGCAGCACGTACGTCTGCAGCCGGAGGTAGTACACGGCCATCAGGGCCGCCGGGAAGGTCATGGCCAGGCTCACGGCCAGGGGCAGCGCGCGCTGGCACAGGTTGCCTTTGGTGGCTGGAGAGACAGGCAGGGGGTGGCGCCCGGGGGCCCTGGCGCCGGGGGGCCCGCCCACCCCGGGAGGCCGCGCCCCCCGACTTACCCAGGAAGAGGCGCGCGGCTTCCAGGCCCAGGTAGAGCAGCAGCATCAGCAGGTCCAGGGCCAGGTTGGCCGCGGGGTAGGGCAGCAGGAGGCCTGGGCGGGCAGAGGGGCACGGGGGCACGGGGTCACGGGGCGGCCCGGGCGGGGCGGGGCGGGGCGGGGCGGGGCGGCTCACCTTTGTACAAGAACACGAACACCTCCAGCAGGAAGTAGGTGGCGCTGTACCAGCCGTTGAGGAAGAGCAGGATCTCCAGGGAGATGGAGGACAGGCGGCGGCCTGGGGGCAGGCCGGAGGGCGGTGGGCGGCGGGCCGCGACCCCCCCCGCCCCGTCCCGTCCCCGCCCCGGGCCGCGGCCCGCCCGCGAGCCCCACACACCCGGCGCGGCTCACCTCGCGCTGCCATGGCCGCTCAGTCCCCATGGAAACTGCCGCCGGGGCTCCTGGAGACCCGCAGGGGCCCGCCGGAAGTGGGGGCGGGGCGCCCGCCGGAAGTGGGGCGGGGCGCCCGCCGGAAGGGCCGCTCTAGCCGCCGGCCGCGCCCGCTCCAGGGGGGCAGCCGCCGAGCATGCGCAGAGCCTGAGCGCGCCGCGGGGCGGGGCTGAGCCCGCCCGGGAGAGTCGGGGGCCCGCGCTCCCCGGGGACGCACGGAGGCGCCGACAGAGGAGCCCGGCGCCGGGCGCCCGCCCCGCTCCCTCCCCGCGACACACACATGCTGGCAGCCGGGAGGCTTGGGGCAAAAGAGCGACATTTATTTCCTATCGTTAAAAAACCGCGCGAAGGGGCGCTGGGTGTGGGGCGAGTTCCCGGGCCCGGGCCCCCGGGTGCGGGGCGGGCCGCAGGGGCTCGGCTCCCGGCGGTGGGAGGGGGTCAGCTACGGATCTGGGTGAATTCCTTGCGCAGCCACAGAGAATCCTGGTAGAATCGGGGGTCGCCCAGGCGGATGGCCGTCCTCTTGTAGAAGTAGCAGTAGAAGACGGCGGCTGGGGAGAGAAGGGCAAAGGGCCTTGGGGGGCTGCCCCGCTGCAGCTGTGATGGGGCAGCCAGCGGCGCCAGGGCCCCCGGGGCACCAGGGCCCCCAGGGGCACCAAGGCCTTCAGGGGCGTCAAGGCCCCCAGGGGCACCAAGGCCTTCAGGGGCGTCAAGGCCCCCAGGGGCACCAAGGCCATGGGGTCCAGGGCCTAGGCCACCCGCCAGATCTTAGCCCCGCAGGGGGAGGGGAAAACCCGGAGGCCAGGGTGACCCTTACCCAGTCTCTGAAACACAAACAGGGCTTGAAGGCCATCCGTCCAGATAAACAGCTGGGAGCTTTTCCAGCGCAGGTTCTAAAGGAGAAACAATGCAGTTCAAGTGCACAGTCACTTCCCACAGCATCTACTTCTGCCCCCAGGCCCCCAGGTCCAGCTCAGCATTCTGGCCTGGTCCGTATCATGAGGATGCTGCCCCAGATGCAACAGGACACCCTCAGTCCTCCCGTTGACTGCCTAGGAGCTCTGGCCATGCCAACAGCCCTGATGCCTGGGGCTCCCCATGCTGAAGCTGCCCAGCGGCGGAGCCCAGGTGTTTAGATCCCCTCTGCAGAGTCACAGCTTGTGAAAACGCTCTTGGGGAGTCTCTTTTTTTTTCTTTTATGTATATTTGTTTCCCTATCACAAACAATGGTAGTTTCTACCTATCATTTTTTGGGGTGGTTTTGAGTTTTTCCATTTTTCTCCCTCCCTCCCTCCCTCCCTTCCCCCTTCCCCCCAGCAGAAGGCAATCTGATACAGGGTTCACATTTGCATCCATGAGAAGATTAAAAGTGAACTTGTTGGAGCCGCTAGGTGGCGCAGTGGATAGAGCACCAGCCCTGGAGTCAGGAGGACCCGAGTTCAAGTGCAGCCTCAGACACTGAATAATTACCTAGCTGTGTGGCCTTGGGCAAGCCACTTAACCCCATTGCTTTGCAAATAAATAAATAAAACAGTGAACTTGTGAGAGAAGAATCAGATCCAGAAGGAAGAAAACATTAGAACAAAATGACAATACACAACACAACTTTTAAAAATTGAAGAAAACAAGCTTGGGTCTTCCTTCTCTGGACAGATGGTATTCTCCATCACAAATCTTGGGGAGCCTTTCTTAATGGACCAAAAACCAAACTCCCCATTGACTGGGAAGAGATGATGGAACTCAGCCTGCAGAGCTCTTGTAAGCTTCTCTCCCCCAGGAAGAGGCTTTGCTGAAACTCTGACCCCAGAGAGCCTCCTGGTGGCTGAGGGTTCAGCTCTCCTCAGATTAAACAACTCGGCTCAACAGCTTTGCAAAGGACAATCCGAACCTATTTTGGCTTCAGTAGGAAGATCCCAGAAAATCCTCTTATCTCTCCCACAGGCAGAAGGCAGGCAAGCATGCAAGCCAAGTAGCTCTGCCAGCTTAGTGCCATCTCACCAACACTAGCTGGCTTCCTTGGAAGCTCTTCTCTTCTTCTGATTAACAGGGGATGAGAAACTCCTCAGTGATTTAACTTAGGGAATGCCCTAAAACAGAAGGCACAATCATTGCCAGGAACGAAGTGGGAGGGAAGGGGAGGGCACACACAGACTATCTTGGAGGAGGTTGCTGCTCCTCATCCTCCATGGGGGAGGGAGCTGTGAAGTTCTGTTGGATGCTTCACTATCCTTCCAGAAAGCTTGACTTGCCATCCATCAGTGGCCACCTCCTTGGTAGACTGCCTGCAGGAGTTTACCCTGTGGGTTGGGGCTTCCATGGGTACAAGGGCTGCCCACTCATGCAGCAGCCCAAAACTCGGAATTAGCAGTCATCCTGGGCCAGTCACTTCATTCCTCTTAGGAAACATCCACTACCTAAGCAGGAGGCCTTACCTCCTGTGCTACCTTTCTATAGGCTGTGCCAGCTGGCTGGCTCCCACCCCACATGTCTCCTTTGCCCTCTGCAGGGTGAGTGACTGAAATGTCCCATGAGGACTCCCAGTCCTACAAGAACCCTGCTCTGTGTAGGTGAGCACACTGCCACCTATCATGGGCCCCATCCACCCAAGGGACTGATGCTGCATGGGCAAGCTGAGCTGGACAGTTCTTTTCCTCTTTCTTTTTTAATCTCTGTTAAAAGGGAGAGATTGAAGGGTGATGATTTCATCAGAAATACAGGTGATGTAAAAACAAAAGAATTTACTTTTAAAAAAAATTGAGATGGGCCCTAAGAAAGCTTTGCTCCTTTCCAGAGGTGATCCTCTATTCAATTCTGAGCCCAAATCACTGTGTGAGCATCATATACACACATACCTATCTACACACAGGCCACACACATACATTCATGGGTATAGGACTAGAACAGATTGTCCAGGATCTCTTCTGGCAAGTCCCACTGTGTTCTAGGCTTCCCATGACCAGGATGGTGTCATCCATAAACGAGAGCATCTGGAGGACTTTACTGGAAGAAAACCTTTGTCACTGTGGATTCTCCTCTAAGACAGGGGAAAGATTTTTCTTGTTTGTTGTCCTTTCACTTTCTCCCTTGATTGCTTTGAGGAAAATGGTTTTTCTTCTTTGTGGGGGGGGAGAGGGGGAGAGGCAATTAGGGTGAAGTGACTTGCCCAAAATCATGGAGCATCTAAGTGTCTGAGGCTGGATTTGAACATAGGTCCTCCTGATGCCAGGGCTAGTGCTCCATCCATTTTGCTACCTAGTTGCCCCAGAAAACCTTTTGAATCCCTTACCAGGTTTTCTTTAAATGGTTTTACCCTCTACAGCTTCTCTTTTATGAGTTAAAAAAATGAACTTTATTAAACCTTTTCATAATCTGCCTTGGTCTTTCTAACACTTCTTTCTCTTCTTGGGTCCTTTTTCTAATTCTTTGATTAATTGTTATCAATCCCCTCCTCACAAAAGTTGTGCTCTGGGCCTCTTTTTCTCCTCTCTCTTCCCTTCCTTGGTTGTCTCAGCAGTGGCTCCTACAGGTTCCATTCTCATCACCAAACAAAAATGTCTCTCACTCTTAGAAATTCAACTGCAATCTTTCTCCTGAATTCTTCTCCCATGTTTCTAATGGTCCTGAAAATCCTACAGGTATCTCAAACCCAACCACAATAAAGGGAAAAGCTTTTATGAAGTGCTTACTGTATGCTGGCAACTGTGCCAATACTTTCAAAAGAAAACTCAATCTTCCCTCACCACTGCTCCACAAGGCAACCGAGTCACTCCATCCTTCTCCAAGCTGCCTGGTTCCCCAAACTCTGAGGCCTCCCTGATTACTTTCCCTGCTCCTGGAGCTTCCCAGCCCCCACATCTGTCTGCCTAGAGTCACTCTAGTTAGAGGCCCTTCATCTTTTACCTGGCTCTTGGAAGAGACCAATAGGTCCCCCAACTTCCAGTCTGTCTTTCCTCTCTAACTGGTGCTCCACTGAGCTGCCAAACTGACCTTCCTAAAACACTGATCTGAAGATGTCACTCCCCTCCTCAAAGCTCCTCAGGGAATAAAACACAAAAGCCCCAGTCTTGGAGTCACATCCCTCCACAACAGGATTTCCACTTAACTTTCCTGTCATATTTCACATTACTCTTGCTCTTCTCTGGTCCTGACATGCCATGGCTCCCACATTTGCACAGCTGTCTTCTCTACCTATGATTGCTCCCTCCTGATTTCCACCTCTTATAATTTCTACCTTCCATCAAAACACATCTCAGGTGCTCTTCCCTCCTCCACAACACCCCTCCCCACTCCACTGCCTTTAACATCATCTCTTCAAGAATTTACTTGGGGGGTGGCTAGGTGGCGCAGTGGATAAAGCACCAGCCCTGGAGTCAGGAGTACTTGGCTTCAAATACGGTCTCAGACACTTAATAATTGCCTAGCTGTGTGGCCTTGGGCAAGCTGCTTAACTCCATTTGCCTTGCAAAAAAAAAAGCCTAAAAAAAAAAGAATTTACTTGGGATTTCATCTTCTGTTGGTATGCTGCATCTCCCTAGGACAATGTAAACTCAGCACAGGAGGGTGGGGAAGATGGTTCTGGGTTTTTTTTTTTTTGAATTCTCAGCATCTTTACAGTGTCTTAATCCACTTTTGGTTGCAATGAACTCAAAAGTAACAAGTGGTGCTTCCTATTTTATTTACACAAGTGACTGTTCTCTTGTTGTGTGAGGAAAGTCAGAAAAATGGTCCTGTCCTCCTGCAATACCATCATATTGGAGAAAAAGAGGCTACACTCTTGGATGCAGAGAAAATTGTAGGAATCCATTAGTTGTAGAAGAAGTCATCCCAAGGGTTTGGCCATTGGAAAACTTGGTCTGGTGACTTGGCTTCAGACAACTCCTGCCAATGATGGTCTGGATGTTGCCTCCCATCCAAGAGGAGGACGCAGGCTCCTTTGGAGTAGGGGCTGACTGAACTGACTGACTTTGGTCTGTGTGGCTCAGAGCCCAGTACCCAGCACTGCCTGAGGATGGGGTCATTCCCCAAAGCATTGTGTTCTCTTTAAAGCAGGAAATCATATGAAAGGTTACTACAAGTCACAAATCGGAAGAGACAGGAAGAACATCCAAACAACTTTCCTTCACCTCACCTCCAGCAATAAGCTGAGGCGACAGGAGAAGGCAGCAGTCAACAATGGAGGGTAACAGAAAGACAGGCCAACCAACACCCTCTTGGTGGAATTGTGAATTGGTCCAACCATTCAAACAAGCAATTTGTAATTTTACTAAGGAAGTGACTTCCCAGAAATTTTACTGAGGGCAGAAACTCCAAACTGAGGAGCTCTCATAAGTGCAAAAATGTCAACAGCCACACTTCTTGTAGTAGCAAAGAACAGAGGAACCCCTCCCCAGAAACTTCTCAATGATAAGCGGCACATGAATTCACGTTGTAAGAAAGTTGAGAGAAGCATCGGAAGACATCTGATGCAAAGTGAAGAAAGTAGGACCAGGAAAAACAGGCTGACAACCAAGTCGGTGAACAAACCACGACAATAACCAGCACTGCCACCACCAATGATGATGACCGCAATGACAGTGCCAGCAGCAGCAAGAACAAAAGGGGTCTGTGAAAAGGTGGGTTATGAGAATGCTCCTTTTTCCCTCCCTGCAGAAGAGAACTGCGGGCACGCACACAGGCAGAGCTGGTTGAGGCAGGGGTCGTTTGGCTGACTGGTTTTA
The DNA here is from genome assembly GCF_037893015.1 of Macrotis lagotis. NCBI lineage: Eukaryota > Metazoa > Chordata > Mammalia > Peramelemorphia > Peramelidae > Macrotis > Macrotis lagotis. The sequence goes on from NC_133660.1 coordinate 287,124,389, forward strand.
CTCTGGGCCATCCGGGGCGGCCCTCTGGGAGAGAACCAACCGTGATGGGGGGGGAGGGGGAAGAGGTGGGGGATGACAAAAAAGGAAGGCTTGGTCCTTCCCGGGCCTGGCAGGCCTCGCCCATCCCGCCCCCTTCCTTACCAGGACCCAGACGTGCAGGGGGATGCTGAGAGCCAGGTAGACGGCCGTCAGGATGATGGTCCCTTTGAACTTGCGGAAGAGGAGGCTGACCAGCCCAGCCTGGAACACGAAGGTGTTGAAGAACATGAGGAAGATGATGATGATGTTGAAGAGGATGGCGATGTCTTGGATGCTGCGGGGGCACAAACAGGGGCGCGGGGCTTGGGTGCAGGGCCGCCCCGCCCCGGCCCCGCCCCGGCCCCGCCCCCGCCATGCCCCGCCCCCCCCGGGCCCGGCCCCGCCCCCCGGGCCCGGCCACGCCCCCGCCATGCCCCGGCCCCGCCCCCCGCGCCCCCGGCCCCGCCCCACATGAAGAGCACCAGCTGCACCACGGGCGCCACGCGCAGCAGCTCGGAGAAGGCGTTCACGAAGAGGTCGTAGAGCAGCAGCGCGCACTGCAGCGCCAGCACCAGGCTGTAGTTGCCGGCCTGCAGCATCCTGGGGCGCAGGGCCCGGCCGCCGCCGCCTCAGGCCTCGGGACACCCGCGAGTCCTCCCGCCGGAGCCGGCCCGGGCGCCTGGGGGGAGGGGCGTGGGTGGAGCAGCCGCCGCCGCGGGGGCCCCCCGGGCCCGCCTCCCCTGCCCCCGCCGCCCCGCCGCCGCTCCCGCCTCACCTGGCGCCGCCATCCTAGGTTGGCATGGAAACTGCCCCGGGCCCGCCCCCACTTCCGGAGGCCGCCCGGAGTCCCGGAAGTGCGTGCGGGGCCGGCCGGCGGCCATGTTGGCGCCCGGCGCGCGGCCCCGCCTTCCCTCCCTGCCCCCCATCCTGTTAGCGACCCCCGCCCGCTGGGTCCCGAGCCGCGGAGAGGGAGGTGGGAGCGAAGGCAGCGAGGGGCGGCTAGGTGGCGCAGTGGTCAGGAGGGCCTGAGTTCAGAGCCGGCCGTGTGGCCTTGGCCAAGCCGCTTCACCCCGCCGCCTTGCAAAAACCTAAAGAAAACGACAGGAAAGTGAAGGAAGCAAGGGGCGGCGCTCGGGAGGCCATTTCCCAGGCGGCCTTGGGAAGACAGACTCCATTTCCCAGGCGGCCTTGGGAAGACAGACTCCATTTCCCAGGCGGCCTTGGGAAGACAGACTCCATTTCCCAGGCGGCCTTGGGAAGACAGACTCCATTTCCCAGGCTGCCTTAGGAAGACAGACTCCATTTCCCAGGCGGCCTTGGGAAGACAGACTCCATTTCCCAGGCGGCCTCGCGCCGGCCCGGACGTTCGGAGGGCTCGGCGCGCAGCCGGAAGTGCCGAGCGCTGGAGCAGGGAGAGGCGGCCTCTCGCGTAAGTAGTGGGGCCGGGGGCGGGGGGGGGGACTGACTCCGTTTCCCAGCAGCCCCTGCGGCGACCTCCCGCCGCCGGGGCGAGCCTCTGCCGAGCGCCCCCCGCTTTCCCGCCCCGGAGCCCGGGGGGTGGGGGGTGCGGAGGGTGGGCGGGGCGGGAGGAAGCCCCTCCCCCTCGGGCCCCGCCTCCCCGGCCGCCCCTCCCCCTCGGGCCCGGGCTGAGCCCTCTCCGCGCCTCCCAGCCGCCCCCCCCCCAGATTCGGGGTTCGGGGCCCCCCTGGGACGTTGCCTTTTCTCTGTGGCTGGGTGGAGCCCCGGCCCGGAGCCGGGAGGAGCTGAGTTCCAATGCGGCCCCAGACACCTCGTGGTTACCGGGGCCCGGGGCCCGGGGCCCGCCACTGAACCCCTTAGACACGTCCGAGTCTTCCCGCTCGCCAGCGCGGCCACGGGACGCCCCGGAGCTCAGACCCGATCCCCGCAGGCAGGCCGCGGCTTCTCCGGGCAGGATCCTGCGGCAGCTTGGCTCCTGCCGCCGCGTCTGGGAACCCGTGAGGAGCGCCCGGCCGCCTGCCCCCGCCAGGGGTTTTCCCTTTGCCGCCTTTTCTGCCCAGGGCTCCAAGACGTGCCGACCCCCCACCCCGCCTGGGTGGGCACACCTGGCCCGGGCCGTGCCACCGCGCCCTAACCGCTCTGCTTTCCCCAGACGAGGCTGGCCTCTCCCTGGCGCTGCCAGCCCGGCTCCTCGCCAGGTGCCCCGTTTGCTTTCTGCTCAGCCTCACCACCTGTGTCTGCTCCGCGCCCCCTTCTTGCGGGGGTGCTTTAGTTTCTCCCTGCCAACTCTTGAGGATGAATGAACTAAAAAACCTTTGCTTACTAGGCCTGGAATTTAAGAAGACCTTAGAGGACCAAGCTTTGTCAGTTGGCGTGGCCCATTTGTACCTATTAGAAAGAACAAGATGAATGTTTTCCTTGAGATTCCTTGTACCTAAAGTGTAGGAGACGTTATAATAAATGACACTGAGATTGTAACATTTTAAGGTCATTTAAAATTTCTGAGTTGGTTGACACAGTTGCCAGACTTGATCCTTCTTGGGCTAAGAACCTATTAGGAGCTTGGTCTAGGAAACAGAAATGCACCCGGATTCTGGCCCTGCCTTCAGGAACTTAGATTCTAAAAGTGGGCAAGGGAGTGAAGAAGGCGGTGTGGTCTGGGAAACCCTCAGGGAAGGCCAGGGACGTGAGTGGGGTCTTAGGGCTCTGGGAGTCACTGATACAGTCATTCAGTGACTGCTCATACAGCAAGATTTAGAAAGCCAGATGGGGGCAAGAGGATAAATACATAGTGACCAGACAGATGGCAAGATGGTTAACTGCCTTCTGAGGGCCCCACAGTGTGCTAAGGGCTGGGAACGCAACCCAGAAATCAAGACGATCTCAATCCTCAAAGAGCTTACATTCTAAGGGGAAAGGTAACATCTTGGGGGGGGGGTGCTGGGGTGAGTCTTGGGGGAGCTGTAGGGCCACTGATGGACATGGTGAGCATTCTGGAGGTCTGCTATGAAGGTGGCCCTGGAGGGTCTGGAGACTTCCCAGCCTACCTATGCCACAGAGGGGAGTGCTCCAGGTTTCTGACAGATTTGTGACTGAATGGGATGAGTCAGAGTCCAGGGCTGGCCCCAGGGCCCAGAGATGACTTGATGTGCTTCCCCAAAGAGCTGGGAGTGGCCCAGTCTCTGGGGTCAGATCTCGAGGCTCCCTGGTGACTTGGTGCTGAGTGATCATGACATCCCTTAGGTTAGGTGATGTTCTACTGGGCGGTTTTGCTCAAAGCTGCCCCAGTTGGGGGGTAGGGCACAGCGTCTCCAGGTCATGTCTGGAGGCTCCCTGTTGGGGGTTGGGGAGGGCAGAGCGGATGGTAGGAGACCTGCATAGCTTCAGTTTCCTGTCAATGGGAGGCTGGTGACCCCTTCCATTATCTTAGCTCATTTAAGGGTCCAAGGTAGGGGTCACAACCCCTAAGTGATAGGAAAAATTATGTTGCTTCCAGGATCTCTGTGGCATGATCTCCTTGTGCCATCCTCATGGGGGCTCTTATTTGGCTTTTTCCTCTTAACTGACCTCTGTACCTTACCCTGGGTTCTCTGACACAGTGCCCAGCTACTTGGCTGTAGCTCCACTGGGGAGCCCAGGAATGGGAGCTGGCAGGATGGATCTAGGGGAGGGGGGAAGAGGCCCAGGGAGCTTCTTCTTTAGGATCCTGCAGCAAGCCTGGGGACCTGGGGCTCTTAAGTTTTGATTAGCCAGGACCTGCTAGATACCTCCTGGTGACTGGGTGGGGGAAGTGGGTGAAGAGCAGCCAAGGCCGTCCCCCTTCCCTTCCTGCCTCTTGTCTTTGCCCGCGGGGGCCCAAGAAGCTCCCAGGGCTCCTTCTGCCCTTAATAACCCTCTCACTGTCTGACTCCAGCCCGGGCACCTGACCTACTGGCTGGCAATCCCCTATGCCTGCAACCCCCTTCCCTTACTTCTCTGCCTGCTTGGAGAGCACCTTGGTGCGTAGAGCACACCCTGTAGTCAGGAAAAGCCAAGTTCAAATTTGATCTCAGATGCTTCCTGACTGAGGAGTGTGGATGAGTCACTGTGCCTCATTTTCCTCACCTGTAACCTGGGGATCATAATGCACCTGCCCCCCAGCTCTGATGAGAGGATGTGCACAGTGCCCAAAGATGACTCGATATCTCTGGGATTTCTGTCTTTTCGCCTTTTTGCGTGTGAGCCCTTTCTGGATCATCACTGACCGCGGTCATACCTGCTACGCATGAATGACAGACGTCAGTGTGCCTTGATTTCCCCTGAGGCACGTCACCCCTTCTCGAATGAGCCCATGGGGTATTGATGAGGTAGAATCGGAGGGTAGACCCTGAAGAGTTGGGGTCCTCTTTAATTGCAGCTGAAGAACCTGAGGCTCAGAGGAGGGAAATGACCAGCCCAGGGTCACGTAGGCAGAAACACTGGATGGTGTGGCTGCCTAGGAGAAGATGCAGACTAGGCCTGGCAGTCCGGGCTGGCAGCCATGGGCAGAGGGCCCAGAGAGGTCCCATGATGCCCTTTCTAAGCAACCCTTGTGGGGAAATCTCAAAATAGACTTCGTGGTCCCCAAACCATGCCTGGCTGCTTCTCTCTCTTCCTCTGGAGTTTCCCTTGAGTTTGAGGAAGCAGAAGCAGGGGCAGCAGCTGTGCCTGTGGGCTGTGGCAGAAGCCTGTCAGGGGACTGTTTTCCACCAGTCCAAGGCGGCCCCCTCACCAAGCTAAACTGGGACCGTCCAGCTGGAGCCAGAGTCCCCTCAGCCTGGGCCCAGCCCCTCATTCTGAACGTTCCTCAGTTCCTCTGGGAAAGGAGTCTCTTCTCCCAGCTCCGGCCAAGGGCGTCCTGGACCTGGCTTGGTCGGACTTGGGGGAAGACTCCTCCCAGCCAGAAATCTGAAGCACCTGGCTCCTGGAACACCCGGGGCAGGTGGGACAAAAACAGAAGTGAGGGGCAAGGAGGGGAGAAAGGTCCTCTTTTCTTTGCAGTGCCACCCTAGGGCTGCCCAGGCAAAGAGGGGGTGACCGATTCTGTCCTCCCCCAGGATCATGATGGCTGTGGGACAGTTTTATTTCTTCTCCCTGGTCCTGGGCACCTTGGGCTCCCTGTGTGTGCTCTTCACAGTCTACTGGGTACAGCACTGGCGTGGTGGCTTCGGCTGGGATGGCACCATCCTCATGTTCAACTGGCACCCTGTCCTGATGGTGACTGGGATGGTGGTGCTGTACGGGGCTGGTGAGTAGGGAGTAGATAGGCCTCATGGGAGGAGGCAGAAGAAGGGGACTTCCTCTCATAGTGCCCCCCCCGCCCCAGCTCTCCAGGCTGGGGGCCATTCTGCCATCCTCTCCTGGTAGTGGGGAAGCCCATTGACCCTGATTCTGCAGCCTCCTGTGTCACATCGGTTTACTCGTCTGTATGGGGGGCATGATGCTCCGAGTTCTTGTACTCCTTTATGGACCACTGTCAAGAAAGCACTTTGCCATCTTTGGGGCTCGGGGGGCTAAACTCTTCTCCAGGGCTGTTGGAATGGGAGGTGGTGCTATTTGGGGGCTCAGGAGTGAACCCTCAGGGCAGTGAGAGCTGCTCTGGAAGCTGAGAAGGGGGCAGCCAGGCCAGGGTTCCTCACGTTGGTGACCAAGGGTCAGGGGCTTGGAGGGGGAGCTGAGGTGGGCAGAGCAAAGTGCTTGTGCCGAGCCCCTACGTGGCTAGCCTCAGCCTGAGCTTGGCTCCACTGTCTCTTGGATCTGCCCGGCAGGTGGGGCAGATCTCAGGTTGGCATTGCAACTGAGGGCAGTAGAGTGGAGTCAGAGGCCCTGGCTTCGGATCCTCCCTTGACAGGACTGAGCCTCCTCTCTCCGAGCCTCAGTTTCCTTGTTTGCAAAGTGAATGGGTTGGACTGGATGGTCCCTTGCAGCCCTAAAATTGACTTGAGGTTCAATGGATCCCTAAGGGGCAGCAGCTGTTTCTTCTCTTCCTAACCTCTGCCCAGGGGTCAGGGTGGGACGGTGACCTTCTCTGTCGCCCCCTTCTCTCTTGGGGCTGCTGGGAGGCTCTGAGCCGAGGGATAGGCCCAGCTCCCGATCTTCCCGCAGCCTCCTTGGTGTACCGCTTGCCCCAGTCCTGGGTGGGACCCAAGCTGCCGTGGAAGCTGCTCCATGCTACGGTGCACCTGGTGGCCTTCGTCCTGACGGTGCTGGGGCTGGTCGCCGTCTTTGACTTCCATAGCCACAACCGGATTGCCAATCTCTACTCCCTGCACAGCTGGCTCGGGATCACGGCCGTTGCCCTCTTTGCCTGCCAGGTGGGTTCACTGGCACATTTCGCCAGATCCGCTGGGTCTGGAGGCTGGAGCTTTGCTTTGACTTTCTGATGGGCCCAAGGCCGACCCACCTACTCAGGAAAAAAACCCTAAGAAAACCTCAAAAGGCCAACACAGGCACAACTCACTCCCCTGATGCAGATGCCCACCTCTAGCCAGAGAGAGCACCTGGGGCTGGAGGGAAGGGTAAGGCTGGCTCAGTTCACAGATGGCAGGACTAGAACTCTGGGCTTCTGAGTGTGGGGGCGACTCTCTGCTCCCTCTGCCAGCCAGCCTGCTCCAGACAGAAATGAAGGCTGTGGGCAGTCCTGCTCAGGGTTGGTTGATGGGGCGAGACCAGAGGCAGTGGTGGGCAGGGTTACTGGAAACGGAGAATTCTAGGTAGGCCTCTGGGTGTCCCATGGACACGGAGATTCCAGGGCCTGGAGAGGGTGTGGGGTGGGACCGGGGAGGGCAGGAACAGGAGGGGAACGAGGGCTGCCCGCTCCTCCCCTCAGTGGCTCCTGGGCTTTGCTGTTTTCCTGTTACCCTGGGCGTCCCTGTGGCTCCGCAGCCTCCTCAAGCCCCTCCACGTCTTCTTTGGGGCCACCATCCTGTCCCTGTCCATGGCCTCTGTCCTCTCCGGAATCAATGAGAAGCTCTTCTTCAGTCTGTGAGTCTGCCGTCGGCCCTCCCTGTGCTTTCAAGGTGGGGAGTGGGACCTGTTGGTCTGGAGCCACCCTCGGAGGATGGGAGCTCTGCCCAGGGTGGGGGCCAGGGGGGCATTAAGAAGAGTTTGGTCAGATAGTCAAGAGTTTCTTGGGGGCTTTTCGTTCCTATCCATCCAACCTGGTCCCTGGCCAGAGTTGAGAGAGCCAGTGCTGTCCCCCTGCAGGAAGAATGCCACTGCCCCCTACTCCAGCCTCCCTCCAGAGGCCTGCTTTGCCAACGTCACCGGGATGCTCGTGGTCACCTTCGTGGGGCTGGTGCTCTACGTCCTCCTGGTCTCCTCATGGAAACGGCCCGAACCGGGCATCCTGACGGACAGACAGGTAGAGGTCCATTTGGCCAGAGAGTGAGGGGAGGACAGTGAGGTTGAGGTGGAGGACTGGGAAATTGGGTTTTGTGGAAGAGAGAGGTGGGGTGGGGGAAGCTGATGGAGATGATGGGTCCTGAGAGAAAATAGTGGCCCACTGAGACCAAGACCCTGCCTCACCTCCCAGCCGGTTGCCCCTGGGCAGGGATCACAGAATGGTCCGAGGGCAGGTCCAGCCCCTCACGAGCTGACAGAAGAGAGGTCACCTGGACTTGGCCACTGGACAGGAGGTCCAAGAGGCCCCCATGGCCTTGTCAGACCCTGACTTCTTGGCTAGGACAAGGGCATCAGAGGGGTGATTCCATCTGGGCCTTTGTGGCCTTTTCTGACTAAACTGGTCTTTCTGCTGTTGGACTTGAGCAGAGCCCCCGGGGGAGAGTTCTGGGCTGGGCCTCTGCCTCTACTGGGGTTCCCATGGGTGGTGGCCCTGAGGCAGGTGACAGGGACTCATGCCTACTCAACTTTCTTTCCAGCCCTTGCTGCATGAAGGGGAGTGAGGTGTGAAGGGCCCCCCGGGAGCAGGCTGAGCAGCTTCACTCTTCCCTGAGCTCTACTCTGTGGGGGGCTCTGAAATGGCCGGGAGAGGGGCCAGGGTCCCCGCCTTCTCTTGATCCCTGTGCTTGTTCTGCTCACTAATCTCTGGGCTCCTCAATTGCTTCCGGGACAGCGTTGGCTTTGGGCCCCTCTCGCCCCCCTCCCCCTGCTCAAGGCTGGGCTATCGTGCCACCGTCAGCTACATCTCGAGTAGGCTCTTGTGGCCTTCCATTCCCTCCTCCTGGGCCAGGCCGGGGCTACGTCCAGGGTGGCTTACCTCGTGGCCCACTCTGCTCCTTGCCAGACTGTGCTGGGGTGGGCTGGGCTCGGCAACCAGGGCCGAAGGGAGGTCCTCTGCCCCTCGTCCTCTCTCCCAGACTTTTGTCAAGTAATCGGGGTGCTGTGCCTGTCACCCCCTCCAGCTTCTGTTTCAGCTGGAGCCTGGATCTCGGCCTCACCTTGTCGCTTATACGCCTGTCGCCTCTGGGCCAACATAGCAACTTGGCCAGTCTGTCCTCCCTGGACACTGCATCACGGCAGGAACTAATAACGGGGCTCAGCCCCTCAGTAGTTGGGGTTCAGCCTCCTCACACCCCTTACCCCAGCACTCATCCTCAGGACCTGCTCATACTCTGGAAATGGTGGAGAAGACTTGGGTGGTGCCTCGTCCTGGCAGGGCCACCCAGCTCCGAGAGCTCTCTTCTCCTTTACCTGTCCCTGCCCCTGTGGAGTGTCAGCTCCCTGGGGGCTCTATCTGCTCCTTCTCCGGGCAGCCCCCACTTCTCCCCAGTTCCCTCCCAGGCTCGGCCCAGCTGGGTCCCAGAGGGACAGTGAGCCTGGTTTGACCCGGCGATGCCAGGCTTTCTTTGGGAGAGGCCACAGGCCACTGGCCTCAGGGAGTCTCCAGGATTTGCAGCTGGGATGGCTCCTTTGGGGTGGCCTGAGTTTTCATCTTCTGGTGTCTTGAGGGATCCCAGACCCTTGGGTTTCCTGGCCTGAGGCTGTTGGCTTATTTCACTTTTGAGAAAAGGGGAACACAAACTTCCTGAGGATTGTGGTGGGAGCTGGGGGCTGATCCTGGGTGGGGCTGGCTTTGGGGGCTCCTGTTCTGCTAAGGCGGGGCCTTGGTCCACAGCTTGAGGGGAGGCTTTTTTATCTGTGTATTAGGATTCTCTTTTTACTAAATAGCTTGCATTCTTTGAACCTCTTGTTACCAGTAAAGTTGTTTGTACTCCACTTGCTGGTCCCTAAATCTGTCATGCAGCCCTCTGACCCCAAAGCCTAAGCCCCCCCTGGGCCCCTCGAAGGGGCTGGCTCCCCCAAATGGCCCCAGAGGCCAGCTGACTCTGAGGCAGGACAGCCCTTGCCTTGCCAGGGGGCCCTGGCGTGACGGGGTGCCAGTGCAGGCTCAAACCAGCGGGGACACCAAGGCGAAGCGGTCTGCCTTGGGTCGGAGCAGTCTGCATCTCCCTGACTCCAAGGCCATCGTGCCCGAGGGGCCAAATAACTCTCCTTCAGAGCAGAACTACAAAGAGCCCTCCCCTCTCCAACAGTGACCCAATTGCCTTCCTTTCCATCTCAGCCAAACAAAAAGCTGGTCTAGACCCCTCCTTGAGGTTGCCAAGTCCTACACTGTTGGAGACCCCCCCACCAGGGCTGGCCAGGACCCACTGGCCTGGCTGGTCCCCTGGGCTCCCCTCAGGCTCTATTTGGTCCAGCTGTGCTGGGGGAAGCACCAGAGCTTCCAGGAGACTGCTCAGGGGACCCTGGGGCTCTAGTTTGGGGTGTGGTTCCTCTGGCCCTTCCTGCCCCAGTCCAGAGAGGGTCCTCCTGGGCATTCCAGCCTGTACAGGGCATTGCTCCCAAGACTGGATGTGCTGGTCTCCCCCCCCCCCCCCATGGCTGTTGCCAAGCCACTAGGATCCATCTCCAGGTTTCGGCTCCATTGCGAGAAAGGAGGAGCCACTGTGTAGCATTTTTGCTGCAGCTTGACCAGGATTTATTGGGTGTAGCCCCCCCCACTTTATTGACAAAAAGGCTGAGAAAAGAGAGATCCTTTAAGAACACAGTAACCAGGGTGGCTAGGTGGCACAGTGGACAAAGCACCGGCCCTGGAGTCAGGAGGACCTGGGTTCAAATGCGGTCTCAGACACTTAATAATTATCTAGCTGTGTGACCTTGGGCAAGCCACTTAACCCCATTGCCTTGCAAAAACCTTAAAAAAAGAACACAGGAACCCCAACAGGTGCGGGAGGCAGAGCCTGGGGCTGGGCCAGGCTGGAAACCAAGGCAGCCTTTGTGGGGGGAACTGGAAGGTAGCCTGCCTAGTTCTGCCTTCTGTGGGATGAAGGGGTCCGGCCTTCGAAAGTAGTTCTAAACCTGAGGCTAGAAACGGGATTCTACGTTTTATCTATTTGATTTCTCTTGTGATTGATTATCTTGTGTATTTAAAACATGATTGGGCAAAGGGGTCCTTCAAGGTGAAGCTCCTCAGACTGGGCAGAGGCCATCGGACAGGAAGAGTGAGAGAAAGAGGAGGACGAAGCCCCCTGAGCGGCTGCCCAGCAGCGACCAGGGGCTGGGCTGGGGAGGGTAAGGGCACTCAGAAGCTCTGGCAGGTCTCCAGGATGGCCCGGAGCACGGCGGCAGCTGCCACAGCCCCGGGGTCCGGCTGCTCCAGTTTGGCCGAGCTGATGTAACTGGCTCTCCCAGCTCCCGCCTCCATCTTTTTAGTAGCTTCCGCTGCGGCCTCTGCGCTCTGCAGGAGAAGGCAGAGGGGCTCAGCTCCTGAGTCGGACTTGGGGGACAGACCGGCTGCGCGGTCCTGGCCCTGGCTGCTCTGTCTCCACCAGGATCCCCAAGCCTTGGCCTGACGTGGCTCTACTGGAGAGGGGCAGACCGGCCTTGTGGAGGCTCTATGGGTAGGGTCACGGCACTAACGACCCCCTTACTTCCCCTTCCCCCCAGCCACGACCCCTCTAGACATGCTGCTCTTCATCTTCCACGGCCTCCCCACCTCCATGGCAGCTGGGGGAGGTGGCACACCCAGGCCGCCCCCTGCCTCGGCACCTCCTCTTCCAGGCCCTGTGGGACCCCCTTGGCCCTCAGAGCTCACACCGTCATGGACATGTTTACCCAGAGACCTCCTTCCCTTCACTGCTCAGGCGTCAGAATGTGGTGCAGGCTCAAAGGGCCAGTGATTCAGGGAGAGGGGACATGAAATGTGAGGAAACTAAGGCACAGAGAGGGTCCTGCATCTGGTGGGGTCTGAGGCAGGACTTGAATCAGGTTTTCCTGTTTTAGGGTCCTTGGGAGCAGTGAGATGCTCCCCAAGGCCATTTGGACGCCTGCTCCAGCCTGGCCTGGCATGGCCCTGCTCTCCAGGGTCGTAGCTTCCTGCCCTCCCAGACTGCCTGGGCCCTCACCTGGACTGCCCGGCTCAACACAGGCAGCAGGGTGGCCCCCGGGGTCTTCAGGGTGTGGAGCTCCTGGCCCGCGGCCCACAGCGCATCCAGCTGCCAAGACAAGAGAAGAAGCCTGAGCGAGACGGGTGGAAAGGAAGAGGAGGAAGAGGAGGGCGAGGGCAGGGGCAGAGGCTACACACCATGGTCCTGTCCCCAGGAGCGGCTTTTCCATACCTGCCAGGGAAGCGGAGAGAGCCTCCAGTGAGTTGGTGGCCAGGGTTGGCCTCCCAGCCCCAGGGTGCTCCCTAAATTAGAAGGGAAGGGACATCACCTCCTCAGGGTGGAGAACGCCACCACCTGCGGGCAGGTGACCGACTCACCGCTGCATGGCTTCCAGGCCGGCGTCCATGGCGGCGGTCCAGCCTGGGAGGCCGGGCGTGGTCTTGAGGGGCTGGGCAGCTGCCGTCAGGAATAAGCCATAAAGCTGGGGATCAGAACCAAACCAAGGGAGACTGTGAGAACTGGCCTTTCCCTGGTGCTGGTGGCCCCCCTGCCCCGAGGCCTCCGGACACTCACCGCCCCTGATGACCCTCCCATCTTTTCCAGCAGGATCCGGGACAAGCCGGAGAGGAGTTGGGCAGGGTGGCTGGGCGGGGGACCCTCCTTAAGCCATTCCTGGATTGCTGAAAGGGCAAAGGGAGACTGGGCATGGAGTGGCAGGGGGAGGGGAAAGCACAGGAGCCCTGCATCCCACTGCTGCCAGGGTCCAGACCAAGGAGGCACGCCCAGCCAATCGGGGCTTGATACCCAAGGGAAAGAACCAAAGAGCACTGGAGAAGAGAAGGAGCTGGTGGAGGCCCCCAAGTTCTTCCCCTCCCCCGTCCGGCCAGCAGCAACCTCTGGCAGCTCGGCTATGGGTGGTGCCGCAGTCGCCGTCTCCGGCCGCTCGGTCTAGAGCATTTAGATGATCCTCCAGGTCAAGGAGGGTGGTACACACTCGCTGTAGGATGTCGGCTGCCTTCTTGGAGCCAGGCCCTGGCAAAGAGAGGCCGGTGGGGAGGGGGCCAGATAAGGAACAAGCCCAGGGCTCCAGAGAGCCCCTTGCCCCTGCCCCATCCCCATCCCCTGAGTCGGGTGGAAAGGGTACCTCCAGTCAGTGGCGCGGTGCCCTCTGGCTTCTCTGTGGGGGCTGCCCGGCTCCGGGGGCGACCTGTCACAGGGACTCTGGCTATGCGGGGCCAGGCAGAGGCCGTGGTTTCTGCATCTGGGAATGAAGGGGAGGCAGAGTCGGCCCTGGCCCAGCCTCGCAGCTCAGCTTCCCTAGCTAGAGGGACCAGGGAAGTGGATGTCCTCATCCTCTGTGCCTCGCAGGAAGAGAACCTGGGCTTTGGGGCCGAGGCTGGAAAGATCTGAGAATCCCCTCCCCCCCACTTCCCCTCCAGTCAAGTTCCACAAGAAGCTGGAAGTAACCTTCCCCTTGACCTCTGTGCAGGAGCGTGCTTCCCCAGCCTCCTCACCTATCAGTGTAAGGAGGGCATCGTCCACCAGCAGAACCGTCAGGGAGATGCCAGCCATTTCCAATGCTGACATGAAGGTGCCCACCAGAGCACGGGCAATCTTCACACCACGGGCCTCTAGAACCCAGAGCAGAGGGCAGCCATAAGGAAGGAGCCCCACAAGTCCTGGGGGCACTTGCTCATTTGGCACCCCTCCACCTGGGACTCACCGAGGCAGCGGACCGCAGCATCAGCCATGATGCCCAGCTCCAAGAAGGACAGGCCACCTAGGTTATTGATGACCAGCACCACCGAAGAGCCTGTGGGCAGCAGCAGGGGGGAGTGGCCCCAGCAAGCCAATCAATCAATCAATGACTTTGTTCATTAAGCATATTCCCTCTGCTAGGCTTCCAAGGCCAAGGAAATGCTGCCTCCCCCTGTGACTGGAGTTGATGAGGAGGCGTGGAGATGTGTCCATCGTGGGCATCAAGTGGAACGCTAAGGACAAGAGCCTCTCCGTGGCTCCTGAAGTTCTGGAAAGGGCTTCCCTCATAGTGTCCCAACATGGTTTGGGAGGGGGTTCTCTGAAGGGCAGCATGGGGCAGGGCCCCCAAAGCCAGAGGGAAGCATCATCCCAGAGGCTGTTCCCGGGGAGCCCTTGTGTCCTGGGGAACTGAGGGCTGTGAGTTTGTGGAAGGAGGCAGGGGTGAAGAGGGGCATCAGAGATGGCAGCCATGTGCATGGTGAGAGAAGGGGAAAGACAACTGGAGATGTGGGGGAGTGGCGGGAGAACTGGAAGGAAGGGGGTGCCCTGAACCAAACAGCCAAGACACCTACCCTCCCCGGACCCAGGAGACTCACCAGACTTGACTGGCACATGGGATTCGTTGGATGGGTCAGTCATGTGGTCGATCATTGTCTTCACCACCTCATCCGCTGTGGCCATCTGGGCAGGAGAGGCAAGAGTGAGGGGCTTCGGACTAGACCATGCCCTGGAGCAACGGGAGCAGGGAGCCAGTGCTCAACCCCCACCTACCTACCTTTAGTCGACGAACACCCGCCTCTCCGTGGATACCTATGGAAAGAAGACACCTAAGCACTGCCCGGCCCACCCCCCTCATGAGCAGAGGTGGGAGACAGCCAACAGGTCATTGTGCAGGGTGAGATCAACTCATAGCGGAGGCAACACCAACACCTGAGGTTGCTGGGGGCACGGCCTTACCCAAGCCTAGCTCCATCTCGTCAACAGGAAGCTGGAAGGTCGGCTTGGAGCCTGGGACGCTGCAGGAAGACAAGCTTGCCCCTAGGGTGCCTAGGAGGGAAGTGGGCAGGACACGTTGCTACCCATGGGGAGGGCACAGGAGGCATGCCCACACCCTCCCAGGAAGCTCTCAACCAAAGAACGGTTTAATCATTCAGGCTGGTGCTACCCGACAGGGTGAAAATGAAATATTCCTGGCGATCGACTCAACTTTGGGCTGGCACAGGAGCAGGCCCAGCAGCCCCCCTAGAGGCCCCGTGGAGCCAGCAAGCAGAGGGGATTGGGGAGGCTGCCCCTTCTAGGCATCCCTCAGCAGTCATCCACCACTCACCACCCCCCATCCCCCCAGGCCCCAGCACTCCCCATGGCCTCTCTTGGCCAGCACTCACTGACGGTGGCACAGCCACCCTCCTCCTCCAAGGCCAGTGCTCACCCATGGCGGCAGCGGCTGCACTCACTCTCCGAACAATCTCCTCGAGCCCCACGCCAGCCTCGGCCAGGGCGCCAGCCACCTGTACCAACAGTAGCCAAGCCCCCAAGGGCCGAGTGACTGACCGCACAATTTGGGGATGGAGGGCAGGGAGAGTGGGGTGCCGGCGAGGGGCAAGGGAAAGCGGGCACCTCCCTCAGGTCCTAGTCCTGGCTGATTGACCTGACCCTCCCCCTCCAGGGCAGGACGGAGTGTGGGGGTTGTGGACGTTGGCAGACCGGACTCCTAGACCGGGCTCTTCTACTTCCTCCCCGGGACCCCCCTGGGACTCAGGGTTCTCACTGAGCTGACCTGGGAGGTCCCTTCTGCTCTAGCTCTAGGTTCCTCTGGTCCACACTTGACAATCCTGGGAAGGGGCGACACGGGGTGGCCCGTTTCAGCCAGTCCCAGCACAGGAGGTGAGGAGGGTCCAGGGGAAGGAAGGGAGCGGCCCCCAACAGGGGCCCCGGCTGTCTCCCGATCCCCAACGCCTGCTGTTTGTGCAGTGAGACGAAGCAGACCTTGCCCTCTTGGGAGCGCCCACCTTGTGGATGAGTACTGTGCCGCAGAGGCCCCGCCTGCCTGCCTTCTTTAGGCTGGTAAAGGCGCTGTCATCACCGATGACGACCATCTCCACCGCAATGCCCTCTGCCCGGGCCTGCTCCCGTGCCAGCCCAAAGTTGAGTCGATCCCCGGTGTAATTCTTCACGATGAGCAGCGTCCCCGCTGCAGAAGTTGGAGAGAGGCACTTAGGAAGCCCTCACCCCACATTTCTCCCCCTTCCCCTCCCCAAACCCACAAGAAACTCTGCCACTGCCACCCTGCCCACCATACCTGTGCCAGCCTGAGCCACTGCCCGTATCGCAGCCAGGATGCTGCCGACTGCTGGGGAAGTGAACACCGCACCAGCGATGACCCCAGTTAACATCCCTTTGCCTATAAAACCTGGAGGGAGAAAGGCGAAAGTGGGGGACCAGGCCTGTTCCCCCAGGGAGTCCAGAAGTGTGAGGGATGAGCCAAGATGGACACAAGTTAAGAGCTTCAGGGAAGACACGCAACAGGCTGTGGACTCAGTCGAGGGAGCCTCCCCTGCGGGGGCAGGGAGGAAGAGGCCATGGGTGGGACCCCAAGTTCTTCCCGGCCCTTCCAGGACCTGCCTGGCCAGGAGAGGCAGAGTCATAGAGGAAACCAGGAGGGCCGAGAAGCCTCCGGAGACTTGTCTGAACTGGCGCAGGGGGAAGTGGGCGCCGTCCACCATGGCAGTGATGTTGTCAGACCGCTGGCCAATCTAGCGACCGAAGTGGCCTTGCCTGTGGAGGACCCAGGAGGACGGGGGCATGCGAGAAGGTCTGTTTTCAGAGTTGACCAGAGTGGGATTTATTTTCTAGGTCATGCTCCTCTGTTGCCCGATGGGGAGGGGGTGGAAGAGGGAGGGATGCCCGGGAAGATTTTTGGAATTATTTTCCAAAAGAGAAAGCACATTTCAAGTGAGGAAGGATGCAGAGGGCAAGCCTGGAGGCCGTGGATGGAAAGGCCCCTGGTTCTCTTCCTCCACCTGTGGTGGCGGCGGCAGCGGCTCACCTGCATGGGCGGGCTCATGGCCAGAGCCCCCGCCGGACAGCAGGGCCACACGGCCCTTGAGGCTTTCCAGATCAGAGCGCAGGGCCACGCGGTGTCCATCCAGAATCTGGAGGTCAGGGCTACAGGCCACCAGCCCAGCCAGAGCATCATCGGCACAACCGGTCACCGAGTTCACCAGCTTCTTAGAGGACTGTGGGGAGACAAAGTGGGGAGTAGGCATACTGGCTCCATGGCCTGGGGGTCTGGGCCTGGGACCTCAGGCAGCAGTCTCCAAGACCTTTCCTTGGGGCCATGCCACTCTCTTCACAGGACTGCTGATTAGCCTGGCACTTGAGGGAGCCCTACCCCCATCTCAGCTCTCTCCTGTGCATCCCCAAAGGGGTCCTGCCAACCCCTCACTGCCCTGGCAGGCCCCTGCTCTGGGGCTGAGGAGCCCACCTGAAGGGGACGGGTGTCTCCAGGACCTCACTCAGAATCAGAGGATCCAAGACTCCCCTTGCTTCCAGGCCCAGCATGGCCCATCCACCAGCTCTCAGGAAGCATCACCTGCCTCCATCTCTGGGCCATCTGCCTCACAGCTGGGCGTAAATGCCTCAAAATGACCCAAGGTCTCCAGGGGGCACTAAGCCGAACCCCGAGACCCAGCTGGTTGAGGCCGGGCCGGGTCACCTGGGCCACAGCTATGGGAGCCGCCTGGGGACCTGAGCTCAAGGTTTTTAACTGCCGAAGGAGAGCAGTCTCTCTATCCTGCACAGAGTTCTGGCTGCAGGTCCCCAGGGCTGCCTTGACTGGCGCTAACGCATTTGATGCTCCCCTGCACCCCCAACATGGGTAATCAGGCTGCCTGGTATTCTCAGGGGCTCCAAACTGGTCTCTGGACCAGGGGGTTCCTAGGCCAGAGGGGATCACCAGTTCTCCTGATGAGGAAACAGGCCCAAGAACCCAGGGCTGCCTCGGGTTCTATCCCAGATTCTAGGAGCCTGGAAGTGCAACCTCAAGTCTGCCCTCCTCCTGAGACCCACCAAGGCCTGGGGCTGCAGAGCTGCTGCCCCACCTGAGCAGAGGGTGGGAGGAGGCATGCACGGCACTCCCAGAACCTCCCAGTCCTATAGAAAGGCTGCTTATTCCCATCAGAATGATAAAGGGTGCAGCCAGGTGGCCCTCCAACCCTGGAGTCAGGAGGACCTGAGTTCAAATCCTGCCTCAGACACTTCATAATGACCTAGCTGTGTGGCCTTGGGCAAGCCACTGAACCCCCCTGCCTTGCCAAAAACAAAACATAACAGAAGAATGATAAAAGAGCTTGGCAAGGCACCTGCCCAGCCTTTCTGGCCCTGCTGAGGGCCAGGTGCCACTGGGGTCTGGAAAGGGGAGGAACGGGGCCCAGAGAGGTCAGAGTCAATCCACCCCCCAATCCATATGCAGGTCCTGTGGGAATACCATGTCACCATCCTCTCTCCAACCCCTTTATTTTACACAAGAGGAAACTGAGGCAGGGAGCAGTGGAGGGGCTCACTTCAGGTCCTGGCTAGCTGTGTCCCCTGACTAAACCTTGTGCTCAACGATGGGGGCTCTGAGTTCAGGTCCCAAGAAAACCCATCTGGTCTCTGGGGTCTCCTGCCCTCTGGCGAGATGCCTCCACCCAAGCAGGCTAGAGGCCAGCCTAGGGGGAGGAACCAGTGCCTTGGCCACAGCGTGGTCAGTTCAGGAAAGTCTGGGGGTGTCCGGGGGAGGACAGCCAGGCTGGGCACCTTGCCCGGAAATGAAGACCCAGAGAGGTCACAGATTTGCCGGAGGTCCCCAAGCTGGGGCATCTCCTTCCACGACTGATCCTTCAGCTGGGCTCTTCTCTCCCCCTGTGGCTGGGGCCCTGGTTCCTCTGAAATCCCTTCGTAGCCCTGGCATCCCCACCCCCATGTGCGCGGCCTGGGCAGAAGAGGGAGTCTGAGGAGGGTCTGTGGAGCACAGGCAGGCCAGCCTGCCCAGCCCAATGCTTCTGACTCCAGGGCCCAGGAGAGTCGGGGGGCCAGGGGCCTGGCGTCCACACTAGCTACTGCTGTGCTCCGAGGGGCCCCCCCCAACTTTATGGTCACTCAGAGCAGCCCAGGATGTGAGTCAAACCTTACAGCTCCTTGGGAGCTTCCGGATGGCCCGGGGCTGGATCGAGACCAGGTGGTCAACAAGGGACCGGCCTGGACCAGCCCTGCAGAAAGGCAGGAGCTCCCCGGCCACGGGGGAGATAGCAAGAGGCACGGCGAAGCCGGACCCAGGATAAGGAGGAGTGGCCCGAGAATGCAAGAGCGGTCGGGGAGGTGGGAGAGAGGATCTTGGGTCCCCTTGAAGTGATGGGGTCTGGTTGCCCGGGCATGAGAGGCCTCGTGGGGGAGGCGGAGAGAGCAGACTTCTGTCTGGAGGGGCACCACCTGCTTCAGAACCCCACTGGTTCTGTCCCCGCAGCAGCAAGGGGGCAGAGGGGGCATCGTTCGGGTCCCTACCTGAGCCCAGAGCTGAAGAACTGGCATGAACTCACCATGGTGGGCAGGCTGGCCAGGAGGAGCAGAGTTCAGAAGCAGCGTGGCCTCGGGTGCCCTTGCCTCCGCTTGAGCCGAAAGGGAAACCGGCGGCCAGCCCTAGGAGAGAGCCCGGGTGGGTGGGTGCGTGGGAGCGGGGGCACTATTTGAAGCCTGGGGGCCGAGCCCTGGCACCCACGTGGCACCTGCGTGGCTCTCCTGCTCTGGGACTCGGGGCTAAGTCCAAACCCTAGCACGTGGCCCGACCGTGGAGCCTGGCAGGCCGGGGAGAGAGACCAAAGTCTGGCCCAGCCCAAGCCCTGGGCTTCTGCAGCAGCCCCATCCGGGCCGGCCAGTCCTGGGGTGCCTGCCCGTGCCCCTGGGGTCCACTGGAAGAAGCTGCTCCCGGGCAGGCGCAGGGGAACGCGCCAGGAGCACGGGCGAATCCTGACTCAAAATGCCTGGCAAGGCCCGAGGCGAAGTGGCTTGGCCAAGGTCACGCAGCCGGTAGTCATTAGGCACCTGGGGCTGCCTCTGAACGCGGGGCCCCCTGGCTGCAAGGCAGGTGCTCCTTCCGCCGCCCCCCCCCCCCCCCCCGTGTGTGTCCGTGCGTGACCTTGAACGAGCCATTTGACCGCTTTGGGCCAAAGTTTCCCCTTCGGTCACAGAATCGGTGACTTCGGAGGCGGGAGGAGAAGTCGGCCCCCCTCCCCTCGGCAGGGCGGTGGCGGCCTACGGGGGCAGAATGGGGCGCGCTCGGCACGGAAGCCCACCCTGCGGCCCCCTTTTGAGTTCCCCTGAAAACATCACTGACGAGTGTTTTTCCGGGGCTCGGCTCTTTTCTGCCTGCAGCCCCCCAAGGGCGCCACGGAGGAGCCAGGCACGGGTGCCAGGCGGGGCAGGGTGGCCCGGGCTGGCACCGGAGGCCCTGGGGGCCGGGGCGGAGCAGGCGCAGCCGGGCTCGGCATGCAGCAGGCGCTGACTAGGTGCAGCCGCGCAGGGGCGGGGCCCGGAGGGGCGGGGCCGGGGAGGCCGCGGCCGCGGATTGGGGGAGCGCGGCGCAGGGGGCGGGCTCGGAGCGCGGGCGCGAGGAGGGGGGCCGGGGGGCCGGGGGGCCGGGGCCTCGCTCCTCCCCCCCCCCGCCCCGGGCACGCGCTCACCTGCCTCCTGACGCGCCGCGCCGGCTCCGCGCCTGCTCCGTTCCCGACGCCACCGAGAGGCCGCGGATAGAGCGCCCCTGCATCCGGGGCTCGGCGGAAGGGGCGGGGCGGCCGGAAAGGCGGGCCTCGCGGCCTGCGGGCGGCCCGGCGCGGGAGAAGCGAGCCGAGACCCCCGCGCCGCCAGGGGGCGCCGCCCGCCCGTCCCGTGGTGCCCCGCGGCCCGGGCGCTCTAGGCGGGCGGCGGCGCGTCTCGGCGGCGCTGTGGGTGCTGAGGCCGCGCGCGGGGCCCGCTCGTCCCTCGCCGTGTCCGCGTCCGCGTCCGTGTCCGCGGCCGCCCGGGCCCCTCGGCCTCCGGCCCGCGTCCCCCCCGGCCCCCGGCCCCGGCCCCGGCCCCGACATGTCGTACAACTACGTGGTGACGGCGCAGAAGCCCACGGCCGTCAACGGCTGCGTGACGGGTGAGGGGAGGCCGCGGGCCGGGCGGAGGGGAGCCGGGGCCCGCGGGGCACGTGCCCTCGGACGCGCGAGCCGCGGAGCTGGGGAAACTGAGGCCGCGGGCGGGCCGCGTGCCCGGGGAGGCCCCCGAAGCCGGGCCCGGCCCCCCGAGACCCCGGTGGGGGCGGCCAGGGGCAGGAGAGCTTCCGCGCGTGGGGCCGCCGCGACGAGCTCACACCTCCCCCTCCCCGGAGTCCAAGGCCCCCCGGCTGCCAGGCAGAAGGGAGGGATTGGCGCGAGATGAGCCAGCCTGGCAGCCGCGGGCCCAGGGGCAGCCGGTGGGCACGCGGCAGAGGGTGGCCAAGGGCCCAGGGCGCTGCCCGCCGGGCTGGCCTTCTTACCCGACCCAGGACTCCGCTAGTAGCCTTCCCATCCCATCCGAGGGAGGGCAGAGGCCCAGCAGTGGCTTTGCACTTTTCGCCCAGCCATGGGTGGGAAACTGCTTTTTAAATGTATTTTAAAAAAAAACGTCCCCCCCTAGCTACATGCAGAAGCAAGTGCAACGTTTTCTTCCAAAACCTTGACTTCCAAATTCTCTTCCTCCCTTCCCACTTCCCTCTCTTGAGGAAGCTAGGTACTGGTGTAGCCCTGGAAAACACTACTAAAGTTATGTTGTAACAGGAAACATACCCCCCCCCCACACACACACACATACACACCAAGAGAGACCTCAAGAAAAATACAGGGAAAAAATATGTTTCAATCGGTATTCTGACACCATCAGCTCTGTCTTTGGGATGGATAGCATTCTTTATAAGTCCGTGAGAGAAATTGCTTCAGTATCTTTTCCCATAATTGCTATTGCTAGCTGTATTTCCCTCCATCCCATTCCCCCCACCCCTATTCTATTCTCTCCTTTCACCCTGTCCCTCTTCAAAAGTTTGTTGCATCTGACTACCCTCTCCCACTCTTCTGTCACTTACACCTTCATCCCTTTTCCTCTTCTATTTTTCATTTAGGATAAGATAGATTTATGAACCCAACTGAGTAGGTATTCTCTCTCTGGGCCATTTCCAATGCAAGTAAGGCTCACTCATTCCCCCTCATCTTCCTCTCCATTGCTCAAGCTTTTTCTAGCCTCTTTTATGTGAAATAACTTAGCCCATTCTTCCTTTCCTTTTCCTTTCTCCCAGTATGTTTCTCTCTCCCCCATTAACTCCATCTTTTTTTTTTTAGGTTTTTTTTAGGTTTTTTTTTTGTTTTTTAGTTTTTGCAAGGCAAATGTGGTTAAGTGGCTTGCCCAAGGCCACACAGCTAGGTAATGTCTGAGACTGGATTTGACTCCAGGGCCCGTGCTTTGTCCACTGCGCCACCTAGCCACCCCTAACTCCATCTTTTTAAATATATTATACCTTCAAATTCAACTCAGCGGGAATTATTTTTAAAAAAAGCAGGGCAAGTCAGCAGTGTGTAGAAGACACAAGTGTTGACTGGATTTCTTAGGCTTTTAATGAGCAAACTGCTACCAAGAATCTTAGACACAAGAGCCTTTGAACTCTTGAAGTTCTAGGGAGGGGCCAGAAGATTCTTATCTATCTGGACCCCACTCTACATTATCTTGG
The DNA here is from genome assembly GCF_037893015.1 of Macrotis lagotis. NCBI lineage: Eukaryota > Metazoa > Chordata > Mammalia > Peramelemorphia > Peramelidae > Macrotis > Macrotis lagotis. The sequence continues at coordinate 287,146,283 of NC_133660.1, forward strand.
AGACTAGGTAAATGCAGGGATGGTTTGCATCCAGGATTGAAAATTTATGAGAAGCTTGAGAGAGCAAGTGTGTGTGTGTGTCTGTGTCTCATTCTCAACATGCTCTTTTTTTTTGTAAGGCAATGGGGTTAAGTGTCTTGCCCAAGGCCACACAGCTGGTCATTATTAAGTGTCTGAGGTCAGATTTGAACCCAGGTACTCCTGACTCCAGGGCCGATGCTTTATCCACTGCACCACCTAGCCACCCCAATTAGTCTCATTCTCCTGGGGGCTTTGCCTAAACTGATCGGACAGCTGTTTTCTTTAGCTCCTAAAAAGGGTCTAATTTTTATGGTCTGATAGTTCAAAGGATCCTCCTTGTAAAGAAATAGGAATGAGATTGTTTCAAGCAACAAGAAGAAAAATGAGTAATGGAAACTGGAGAAATGTCTGAGTGTTCCCAGGTTTTTTGACTTGAGGTGCTGCTGGGAAGGACTCAGCCCTTTCTTCTACCTGAGAGGACTGTGATAATTCTTGCAGGTCACTTCACTTCTGCTGAAGACTTGAACCTATTGATTGCCAAAAACACCCGCCTGGAGATCTATGTGGTCACAGCAGAGGGACTGCGGCCCGTTAAGGAAGTGGGCATGTATGGCAAGATTGCTGTTATGGAGCTTTTCCGTCCCAAGGTAAGCACTGCCTCTTGACAGCACATCCAGCCTGGGTAGGGAAGTGGTTCAGTAGGGAAGGAACATGAGGCAAGCAACTCTTCTCCCTTTGAAGCAAGATGGCTGGGATTCGACCTTGGAAAGACTATTATAGAAGGAAAATGGGCCTTTTGGAAAATTACTTAGTTTCTTTAAAGACAAACTTTCAAGTTCTGGAGACCAGATATCTCTGTATAACCAGTTACTCCTTTTAATCCCTTTTCACTAGCTCCATTAAAGTTCTCTGATAGCTAATTGCTTGACAGAGGGGGACAACTCTATGACTATGTGGAAGGGGCTCTAGGCTAGGCCAGTGCAAACCCTGGTAGGTCTTAGGGAACTGGAAAGACTTTTAGTCTTCAGTAATGGGTCATAGATAACTTTGCCTGGGAGCCAGCCCTGGTCAGGTGGTGCCCACCCACAGTTAGGAGTTGTTTAAGCCCATGGTTCCAAAAGAGATTTGAGACTGACAAGGAAAGCAGAATGTTGAAGGCTTAAAAAAAAGGTTCTTTCCCCTCATTCCTATTAGTCTGTGTTATGGAGGAAGCAGAGCAGTGACTAGACAGTTAATTGGGAGACTCCATTATTAACTTGTAATTGGGAAATGAAACTTAACATTAATCTTGGTGAAAATGTAGGTTTTTGATTGAAAGTTCTATAAAGAAGAGACTAGTCTACATGAGACCAGAGGTGTAGGGGATAGCATGCTGGCTTTGGAATCTTGAAGACCTGACTTCAGGTCTTGCCTCTAATACTTTTTGCTGTGTTATCATAGGTAGGTCATTTCACCTTGATATAACTCATTTTCTTTATCTGTACAATGAGGGGATTGGTTCAATGACCCCTAAGGTCCTTTCTGGCTCTAAATCTCTGAGCCTGTGGCTTCTGATCACCCAATTATTCAGAGCTTATTTGTGGGTATATATCAGGAGTGGGAAACCTTTTTTTCTGCCAAGGGCCATTTTGATATTTATAATATTATCCTTGGGCTATAGGTAGTCAAACATTTAATTAATTCACCTCTGAAAATCTAGATTTATTGAATTTTGAGTCATACCTGCGGTGGCCTTGGCAGTGCCCACCCCTGGTATCTAAAATTGGGAATCTACTTATGTCTATTACGAGAATAATAGACACTGATTTAATTCTAGAAATCTACTTGAAATGAAGAAAGTGGTTTTGAAATTCACAAATCAGGAAGGACTTAGCTTACTTTTGGGGTAGTTTTGTGGAGGCAGCATAGCCATGGGAGAGTGCCCAAAGAGGAGAGGAAGGAGGCTAAGGGAAGAAGAGCATTTGCTTTCAACCAACTTAGAGCCGTGATACCAAACCCACCTTCAAGGAGTTTGCAAATCACTGATGTGTGGGTGAATGTGATCAGTGCATAGAGGGATCCAGGCAGAATAGTTGGAGAATTAGAGGAGGGTAAACAGGGAGCTCAGAAAAGACTTCATGGAGTAGATGGTCTTTGTGTTCACTCTTGGAGGCCAGTGGAACAAGAGGAGGATCCATTCTAAGTAGTGGAGGATGGCATGAACTAAAGTAAGAGAGAAAGGGGGGTGGGGAACAGGATGAAAATGGCAGGTGGAATTCAGTTAAATTTAATTAGTTCTTAGTGTATTAAGAGGAGTAGTACGATACAAACCTTGAATGGTTGATAGGAGGGCCTGGAGCACCAGATTGAGCTGTATTAGCTTAATTAAGCAGCTGAGAATTCTGTCAGAAGGATTTTGAGTGAAAGGGATGTGATGAGTGTTCAGATTAGGACGATTCCTTTGGCTGTTTCATCAGTCTGAGGTCAGTCTGGGCTTGTTGAGTCTGAAATGCCAGAGGAGATGTTGAGCAGGCAGTTGGAAATACAGGACTGGGCATGCTGGCAGAGAAGTTGAAGGCTGACATGGCAATTTGGGAGTCGTCTCCCTAGAAAGATGGTCATTGAAGTCGGGGGGAGTAGAGGCAGTCACCAAAGGAGAGAAGACTGGACCCAGGACAGGTCCCTGGGGGACCATCAGTATTGGAAGAACAAGGAGAAGATAAATCAACAGAGGAGGTGGGGGGGTGATTCTGAAAAGCCCTCAAAGGAGGCAGTGGCATGTTGGCATTGAAGAAGACGATTAGAAAAGATCTCAGTTGACTTTCAGCCAGATGTAAGGAAGAGAAGTCAGATAGCCCATGGTTGAGAAAATCAGGGGAGTATTTCTCAGAATTTGACTGTGAGCAGAAGAACCAGAAAGAAAATGTGAGTCTCGCGGGACTGTTTTTTGGGATAGGGAAAACCTGAGCTGATTGTGGACTGAAATAATAAGAGCTCATTTTATAAAGCATTTTTTAAAAAGGAAGATACTGAAAATTTGAGAGGCTGTGATTGATAGGGCAATGGAATGGAGGCAGAGGTGAAGAGAGTTAGTTTTTGACAACTATTCCTGAGGTGGTCTCCTCTGCCTCTCAGGTTGGGGGGAAACAAGAGATTATGACTTTGAGAGGTTTGGAGTGCCAAGAGGAGCAGTAAGGCCAATGGTCTCCATCTCCATCATTTCAGAGGACAGTCTCAGATCTTAAAGGCACAATTAAGAGTAGAGGGGAAAAGAGAAGATTTAGAATAGTCATTCTGGAGAATGAGATAATCAGCAAAAGGTAAGTAGAAGGATTTCTACCCAGCAATTGGGACTCAGTTTGAGGAGCAGACACATTCAGTTTATTACTTTACTTCTTGGAGTAACATTTGCTTGAGAGCAGAGGTGAATGGTAGGTACTACCCTGGGAAAGAGGGAAAGGTCAAAGGGGACAAGGAATTCCTAAATGGAAGAAGAGAAATGGTTGAAAAGGCTGCAGATGAGGCTAAACACGTTATATAAAAAAGGAAGAAAATCCAAACAGGGTTCATAAGTTGGGAGAATAGAGAAGAATCAAGGCAATGAAGGTCATAATGAAGATGAAAAGCAGGTATGGGAAGAGGGAGGGAGTGAAGTAGGAAAATAAGAGATATTTAGTTAGAAAGGGGAATTTCAGACTTCAGGATCTTTGTGGTGGAGCATTCAAGTGATGAGGTTGGTGTCACCACCCACCCTGGGGAGTAGCTGGCAACTATTGGCCAAGAAGTTGTAGGAATTCAGTGTTAAGTCATTATCAGGAGAGAGCCATGGAAGGATGGTCATTAGGAATCCTGGAGTTTTCAAGAATATTGGCAGGGTAAGGGTTGGGTAAAAAAAAAAGACTTGAGTGTCAGACATCCAAGGTGGGCCTTGGAAGTTGCTAGGTGACAGCAGCCTGTACTTGACTAATCTAATACAATTGGATGGTAAGGTTTTTTTTTTTAAGAGGGGAAAGGGAAACGTTATTTATTTGTTTAGTTTTCCAGATACATGCAACAGTAGTTTTTTGACAATCTTTTTTTTGCAAGGTTTTGAGTTTCACATTTTTCTTCCTACTCTCCCCTTCCCTTTCCTCCCTCTTCCTCCTGACAGAAAGCAATCTGATATAAGCTATGTATGTATAACCATGTTAAACGTAGATCCATATTAATCACATTGTGAAAGAAGAATCAAATCAAAATGATGGTATGGTTTTTAAGTTACGTGGTGTCTGGAAGTGGAAATAGGAAGTAAGGACTAGATATCTGAAAGATGGGAAGCGTAGGAGAGGGAGGAGACAGGATTGGAGAAGTCTTTGAGAGTTGTGGAGTCCTCAGGGAAAAACTAAGCTGGTTAGTTCAGACCTGAGTCCTTGTTGTATAAAAACAGGCATATAGTTCTGTGAACCTTCAGGGAAGAGAGAGAGAGAGAGACCACTAAGACCAGACATGATGTGATCAGTGCTATATGAGGGGCATTTATGGCATGAGTGACTGGGATGGGAGGAAAAGGCAGAGTGAGAGAATAGGACACAGGTGGATCAATGAGTCCCTGGAATCTGGTCATTTCATTTCATGTATTTATATAAAGGACAGTGTTCAAATCCAGCAACCCTATCCAAGAAAGAAACTCTCCTAATGATGCTGTTGGTTTCTAGGGAGAGAACAAGGACCTGCTCTTTATCCTGACGGCCAAATACAATGCCTGCATCCTGGAGTATAAGCAGAGTGGGGAGAGCATTGACATCATCACCCGAGCTCATGGCAATGTCCAGGTGAGGGGATATACCCCAGAAGACTGGGGGTAGATGAAAACCAGTTCTGCTTATCTGTTCATGAAGGATTTACTGTTAAATTTGAGGATCATTAAAACTGGACTCTAGGGAGTTGAATTTGAAAGAGATAAGAAATTATTAGTTGCTGTTTTGGACTGAGAAAAATTAAGGTACCCAACTGGGAAAGTTCCTCCATGGTCAGAGAAGCAGAAACCGTCTTGGACTACACTTGCTATGGAAAGGAAAACCTGTCTTCCTCCATTTCCTTCCTGTGTCCTTAGGAGTCTGAAGAATGGGGAACTTGTGTCAGTGAACGCATTCTTTTACCAAAGAGTTGAGCCGTTGATAGAATTGGACCTAAGTAATAGCCCCTTGGGTTTCCAGACTTATTCTGACCAGTAGGTAGCGTGCCTCTCCAGATGTCACAGAGATTAGAAAGTGGGGTCCAGGGCCTTCTGCTGAAACCAGTAATTATCTTTCTTTTTAGGACAGGATTGGTCGTCCTTCTGAGACTGGGATTATTGGCATCATTGACCCTGAGTGCCGGATGATTGGCTTGCGCCTCTATGATGGGCTCTTTAAGGTCATCCCTCTGGATCGCGATAATAAAGAATTGAAAGCCTTCAACATTCGTCTGGAGGAGCTTCAAGTCATTGATGTCAAGTTCCTTTATGGTTGCCAGGCCCCCACCATCTGCTTTGTCTACCAGGTAATGACCGGAGAGGAGTAGGGAGAAGCAACTTGATCCTGGTTGGTAGGGAACTGCTTATGGATAGGCAGAAGACTTGGATTTAATAGGGTGAGAGTCATCTATCTATAGTATACTGGTGCCTGTCAGAGAAGCTGATCAGAGCATGGGTGGGGGGGGGTGTTTCCTTGATCCTGGTGCTACACTCTGGTAGTTTCTCTTTGGAAAGAACATAAGGTGACCTGATTCTGTCCTTATTTATTCCCTGGAAAATTTAATGGAGTATGTTTGGAGATTTGGTAAGGCTTGACTAGAAGGAGCTGATCCGGAGATTGTCTTCAGAAGGAAAGGAATTCCTTTTCAGATGGCATCAGCCAGGATGAGCTTCCCATCCAGCTCATTGTTTCCCTTCTGTGAGATTTCATTCTCAGCGATCTTTGTCCTATTCCTTTGGGCTTTGACAGTTGAGGATTAGGATTGGCAACTGATGGGAGCCATCAGGTCGACCAGCAGATGACTTTCCTAGTTGTGTGAATCACAGGGAGCATAGTAAGAAGTCATCTCTTGAGTATCTGTAGGTGGGTCCTAATCAGCTATTTGGATATTTTCAGAGAATGAGGTGATTTGACCTGAGACCCTCTCCCTTTATCATTAGCACAGTTTGGAGGTCTCTGTGGTCTTTGTAACTGGGTGGAATAAAGTTGAAACTGGGGTAGGAAAAGTCACCTATACATGTCTTCACATTGCATTAGTTTTTAGAAGCTATAGCGCGAGTCCTATCCTTCTCTTCGTCTTCCACCTTTTAAAAGGCAGGCTAGACTGTTGGAGTTAGGTTCTCCCTAAGGAGTAGACCTTTGTGTCCCAGAGGGACAGACACATCCAGAACAAGTCTGAGCCACTCGAAAGAGTGCTGCTTGCCATGTCTTGTGTTAGAGATTGCCATTAGACTGAGAACTGACCCCTTTCCCCTTGACTTTGAAGACCTTGAAGTCTGAGGGATATACTCCTTGAGAAAGTTTATCCTTAATTTATGGGATCCTTGTGCTTGGAGGAGACCCTTAGGACCTGACCATCTCACTGCTTTTGAAAGCTACCTCATACTGTGCCGAACTACAAGGGAGATCTCACCCTCAGCTCCTTGGTGGTGGCCTCCTTCAGGGCTTGGCAGTCAGGGGCATGGTCATGGCCAGCAGCTGCTTTGAGTCCATTTTCCTCCCCAGGACCGACTAGCTCAGTGACCCAGAGAAGGATGCCAGTAAGGGGTGAGAATTGTTTTAGGATGTTAGTTAGAATGCCATCAGGCCAAGGTTTGGGATTCACTTACTTTTGCTGTGAGCCCCATCACCCAACAGAGTGGTCTGTACAAATTGTGTTCTTGCCTATTTGTTACTGTGTTTGAAAAAAGGCTGTGGATTTATATTTGGAGTCATATTCAGTAAGGACCTGCTGGAAGGCATTTGATTTAAGTCTTGTTGATTGATTGTTGTGTGAGGGTGAGCAGGGATGGAGCCTGAGGCCAAAGGGTCAGCTTTGAGTTACCTGGCCTTCTCTAGCACTGCTCCCATTTGACTGACTGGCTTCAGATGACCCTTTCTCTAGGTTTTGACCATTGGCATTGATCCATTTCTTACTGCTGACTAGCATTGATGCCCCTTCTTCCCCATGCTTAACATTCCACCTTTTCCTGAGGCCAGGATCCCCAGGGACGACATGTCAAGACTTATGAAGTGTCTCTTCGAGAGAAGGAATTCAATAAAGGCCCTTGGAAGCAGGAAAATGTGGAGGCGGAAGCTTCAATGGTGATTGCAGGTTGGTTAGATTTGTGGTTTTAAGGAAATCTGCTTTCTTCTCCTTCTGTCTGTCATTTTGCTTATCTTGTTCCTTGCTTGTCTTTCCCCTTTGCAGTCTCCCTGGACTCAGGTCTGTGTTATGGCACTTAGCATTCCCAGCTTTTTTCAATCCTCCTTGGCAGGGCTAGGGGAATGAGCAGGGTCTGGAGATAAGAGACCAGCTCTGATTTTCAGTCTGCCCCTTGTAGCTGTGTGATCTGAGGCAGATCACCTGACCCTTCTGATCTGGTCAGTGTGATCACAGAAGTAGCTAGCCTCTCCTTAAACACTCTCTGCATTGAGTTCTTAGTAGAGAAGGTCCCCTAGCTGAGGGGATAGAAGGCCGGTCTTCAAATCTAGAAGCCCAGGCAAGGCTTTGGGTCTTTTCCTTGGTCACATGGATAATGACTGGATGTGAGCTATAGATAAGTTGATGATCTGCCCTGGGAGTGAGGGAGGGTCCCCACACAGTGGTCTCCACTTGAAAGAAATCTGGGCTGGACCACAAAAAATGATAATTGTCTTATGTTTGTAGATAGATCTGAATGTTATCATTCTACTCCCTCTTCCACCACTATCCTATCCTTCCCAGCTTTTGTCTTTAGTCCGTGGGGCCATTTTTCCTGAGTGTCTCATGGAAATCGCTTGAAAAGTTAGGTGCCATCCACTTTTAGAACTGGAAGGGAGTGGAACTTAGATGTTCCTTTGTTGAGTAGATGAGGAAGCTGTGACTTGCCCAAGGTCACATAGACTAGTGACAGGGAGAGAGAGCCTGGTCTAGAAAGGTCCAGTTAGATGTAGGTCCTGTCTGGATAAGAGTCCAATATTGGCACCCTCTGCTTAGACTAACTCCAAACAATGACATTGTGCAGTCACATCATTAACCACTCTATAACCTCTGTAAAGCCATGGGATCTTGTTGTAGCAGGCTTTGCTGGCTGCCCATTTTTCACATAAATAGTTTTGTTGGCATGCAACTAGATTTTTGCACCACTAGTTTTATTTATGGTATGAACTATACTCCTGCCTTTAGGCCCTGCTCCCTCATGTAGCAGAGAAGGTTTCATGGGGCAATCTGGAAGGAACATTGGCAACCCCCAGTCCAGTGCCCTCATTAGAGCTTCCACATGTTGGTTCTGATCCTTTATAAGGAAAAACTGAGCAAGGATTGAGTGAGGAGCAGGGAGAATGGAAAAACTAGGGACAAAGCTTTTAAAAATTAGTATTGTTTAGGACTTTACAGGAACAGTTCTCATTTATTGAAAAGCTCTAAAGAAATTTCCATGTTGAGGTGGTGCCAAGTCTACAGGAGTCCTAAGAGGCAGACCCTCAGGAAAATCCTCTCTGTTCATTTTTCTCTCTTTTATCAGGGATGACCCTAGTTCTCCAGGATTTGTTCTGAAGCTTCTTCCTTTCTCTTTTGCAGTCCCTGAGCCTTTTGGAGGGGCAATCATTATTGGTCAAGAATCCATCACCTATCACAATGGTGATAAATACCTGGCCATCGCCCCTCCTATCATCAAGGTGAGATGCCTACTTCCTTCTCCCACTTCTGCTCCTCCAAGGTTAGGGGGGTGAAAATCACAGTTTGTGATCTACCCCAGGTGCTTTTGTAAGGCAAATCTTACAGATTAGTGAGGGACTGGGGATACATATAAAGGGGGAACTTTCATCTAGGAATAGTGACACTTATTGCAAGAAATTCCTGGAAGTATAGAAGAGAAGTTAATATTCTTGTAGTTACTTTTTTTTTCTTTTTTGTAGTTACTTTTTCAAATAAAGAAAAATCTGTTCCTATTGAAGAAAAAAAAATTATCATTTTATTCCTTTTTAGTGGGTGAAAATATTGAATTGAAGTTCTCCTCTAATAGCATTCACTGTCATGTGAATATTTAGAGGTGCCTTCAATTGTATCTGCTCCGCCACCCCCAACCCCTCTCAGTGTTGCAGAAGACAAAGGGATTTCTGTGTGTTAACAGTTTTCAAATCTCATTCCTATCTCGTGTGTTCTCCACACATCCAGGTCTCTATGTTGTCAGCCAAAGACATCCTGGGGCTTTCTTGGTTCCTTCTGATAAGATGGTGAGGCCTAGCTAGGACAGGGAGCAGCCTCCTGGGGTTTACGTCCTGGGGTGGGGCAGGAGCCACTTCCCTAATGACTTTTCCTTCTGTGGGGCAGCAAAGCACCATTGTATGCCACAATCGAGTGGATCCGAATGGTTCCCGCTATCTGCTGGGCGACATGGAAGGTCGGCTGTTCATGCTGCTTCTAGAGAAGGAGGAGCAGATGGATGGCACGGTGACACTTAAGGATCTCCGGGTGGAGCTTCTTGGAGAGGTGATGCTTGGCCCTGGCTCTTTGGGGTTTCTTTGCTCAGCAGCGTTAGAGGGGCAGTCCTCGTCAGGTGGTCAGGAATGTTATCGCTTTCTCCATAGCCCCTTGTCCACTAACAGCAACCTCTGCAGTTATTCCATTGAAAAGGGAATTTTGACCTTTAAGAAAATCTTAATCAGGTGAGCTGAGGACCTTATATGTGAAGATGAGTCCTGAGCAAGAAATGATGTGTATATAAAAAATACCTCCTGTCATTGGGAACTTTGGGGTGTCACTATGGAGGACTGAATGTTGTCAAATGGGGATTGTAGCAGTTGGCAGTGCTAGGGTGGTGGCACCTGGAAGATACATTGTAGAATTATAAGCAAGGAGTCACAGAATTCAGAACTTGTGAAACACCCGGTTAGAGACCCTCGAGAATTGAACAAAATCAGAAGACCAAGTTGCTTTCTAATCCACTTGGACATGGAATTGGTGCTTCCAGGGCTGTCCTGGCACAAGTTCTGTTTGTGGGGTGGGTATCGGCCAGTGCTCCCACATAGCATCTCCTGCAAGTTATATTTTCTTCTAGACCTCCATTGCTGAATGCTTGACGTACCTGGACAATGGGGTGGTGTTTGTTGGCTCTCGCCTTGGCGATTCTCAGCTTGTAAAGGTCAGAAACCCCATCTTCTTCCTTCTCATTCCTCTTGTTACTTAGCCTCTCTTCACCGTCACTTTGCCTCCTGCCTGGCCAGGAAAACTCTGAAGGGACCAGTTTTACCTCACAGAGTTCTTTATGGTAGAGATGACTAACAAGGCAGTAAAGATTCAGACTACATAAGATGCCATCATACAGTCTCCCCCACACTAACTCAGTGGTGTCAATCCCTAGGTAGACTTGGCAGAGTCCAGGGCTTAAGGGTAGAGAGGAGCTTTGTCTTTCTTTAAACTTGACTAGATGGTATAGCTTTGGAGGTTTATTCAACATGGAACATGTTTGTTTACTTTCAGCTCAATGTAGATAGCAATGAGCAAGGCTCCTACGTTGTGGCCATGGAGACCTTTACCAATCTGGGTCCCATTGTGGACATGTGTGTTGTGGACTTGGAGAGGCAGGGCCAGGGCCAGGTAAGGCTGATGACTTGCTGGAATCGGAGTGGGGGGGATCTGGCCACTCTACCTATGTATTTTTTTTTCTTTCTTTCTTTCTTTCTTTTTTTTTTTTTGACTGAAGAGAAGGGGGGTTACTATAAAGCTTTTTTTTAAAGTAGATTTTCATTATGTTCTTACAGGTTTTTTTTAGGTTTTTGCAAGGCAAATGGGGTTAAGTGGCTTGCCTAAGGCCACATAGCTAGGTAATTATTAAGTGTCTGAGACTGGATTTGCACCCAGATACTCCTGACTCCAGGGCCAGTGCTCTATCCACTGTGCCACCTAGCTGCCCCTTTCTTCCAGTTTTTACATTGACTATCTTTCCCCTAGATTCTTCTTCCTCTTTCCTCTCTAAGAGCCATCTCTTATAACAAAGATTTAAAATGAGGGAAAAGAGAAAGAAAATAGAAAATCAATCAGTACATCCAAGAAATCTCATCTTGCCTACAGTGCTGTGTGCCTATATAGACCCCTATTTATGCCTCCAAAAAAGTAGGGCATGGAGAAGGTCTTGTGTCCCTTTTGAGAGCAAGATTGAACTTCCTAATTGCTCTACATTCAGCTTGCATTCATTGGGAGTTCTTTCCTTTTGTGGTATTCGTCCTTGGGGGTGTGGTGCTTTATGGGGCTCTGCTTACTTCAGTTTCTCAGTTCATAGAAATCTTTCTGTGCTTTTCTTTATTTATTAGGGCATTGTTTCTCATATTCTGTGATAGTGACGTACTGCAATTCAGTTTGCCTTTCCTCAATCTCTACTTTGCTTCTAATTCTTTGCTACAACATGAAGTTCTGCTGTAAATAAATATTTTGATGGAGCTGGAACCTTTTTTTTTCCTGCAAATATATCTTCTAGAGGCACCGCTGCTTCCCTGCTAGGCTTTCCTTATGTTCCTCTGATCCACCAATGGTTGAGAATGAGAGTCCCTCAGTTGAGTGTGGCAGTTGTTGGCATATTTATATTTAGGTGTTAGTATGATCTTCAGCAGAGTTGTGACTCTGGCATAGCGGGGGGCGTGTCAGGACTTTGTCCCTTGGCACCAAAAATTTAGAGGGTGAACATTTTTTAAATAATACAGAATTTGGGGCAGCTAGGTGGCTCGGTGAATACAGCACCGGCCCTGGAGTCAGGAGGACTTGAGTTCAAATTTGGCCTCAGACACTTAATTACTTAGCTGTGTGGCCTTGGGCAAGCCACTTAACCCCATTGCCTTGCAAAAACTAAAAAAAAAACAACAGTATTTAAAAATTGGTTACATTTGCATTTGATATAATTTTTCACTGCTTGAGCACCTCAGACTTAGGGTTAGGGTTGCTAAATTACTACGTAAATTAATAAATATCTAATGGAAGTGATTTATTTCCTTCAGGCCATTGGCTGCTCTCCTTATGAGGTTAGCTCTCAATAGGTTGTCTCAGGCTTCCTCCCCAATAATCAGAGGGCATGTAGTGCTACCCTGCCTGCTACCCTACCCTGGACCTTAATTCTGGAGGGCGTTGACAACCATCTCTCTGTGTCTATCTACAGCTAGTCACGTGTTCTGGGGCGTTTAAAGAAGGCTCCTTGCGTATCATCCGGAATGGGATTGGGATCCATGAGCATGCCAGCATTGACCTGCCGGGCATCAAAGGTACAGTATCTGAAGCGGGGGGCAGGCCCTGGGGTGGGGAGGGGCCCAAGGATCATGACTTCTTGAGGTCTGGGTTGAGGAGAGAAGACTTGGAGGGAATGTATGGATTGTCTTCAAGTAGTTGAAGGATTTTCACATAGAAAAGAGCTGTTCTGGTTTGCTGGACTCAAGTAGAAGTTAGGAGGAGGACAGTCCTAAAAGGCAGACCTGACTAACTTTAGGGGCAAGCTGGGGACTCTTCCTTCAAGGATGTTTTCAGGAATAGGTGCCTCTTCCACCTGGAGACTGTGATGTGGACTGTGTGAGGTCATCCCGGTCTCGGCCTGGGGATGCTTTGTACTGGAAGCCAGAGGAGAACAGAGCAAATGGGGAGTTGGAAGTTGGGGGGGGGGGGGGAGACAGGCTTCCTAGGGTACCAATTGTGTTTTTACAACTCCTTGATATTCATCCTCCTAGGCTTGTGGCCTCTCAGGTCCGACTCTAGCCGGGAAACAGATGACACCTTGGTGCTGTCCTTTGTGGGCCAGACAAGGTAAGGGTGGCTGGTCCGGGCACTGGAGAGCAGGGGCCCTACCTCAGCTAGGTCGTCAGGTTGATGCAGGCTCTCTTATCTGTCGGCAGAGTTTTGATGTTGAATGGTGAGGAGGTGGAGGAAACAGAGTTGACCGGGTTTGTGGATGATCAGCAGACTTTCTTCTGTGGGAATGTGGCTCATCAGCAGCTGATTCAGGTAAGTGCTCTGCTGAGCTATACCAGTGCCACCTACCCTGCTAACATAACTCTGAGTCTGCAGCTCCTTGACATGACCATTGATCAGGGTCTGTGAGTCTCCTAGGAGTTGCCTTGTACTTGTTGATAACCTGTCCTATGCCAGCTTCTGACTCTGCCATGCAAGTAGATGTTTTGAGTCACTTTTTGAAGTTTTCCAGGTTCTATCACAAGGCCATTGGGGCAGATATGGAATTTGCCCCAGCCCCTTTGGCTTGGTCACCCTTCTGCCCGCCTTCTCCATTTTGACCTGAATACAGAGTAAATGGGTGGCTCTTGCTGGGTGTCAGCCTTGGTTGCCTGGATAATCAGATCCTGGCCGCCAGCTCAGTTCAAGTGGTTGACTGTATCAAACTTCCTAGAGAGCAGTTCAGGGCACAAATGAGTTAATAATCCATATAAAGCACTTTGTAAATGTTTGAATGCCAGTCATTTTAATTCTTATCATTATGAGAACAGAGGACTGCTTCATCAGTGGGTGGGAAGACAGGGAAGACCAGACTTGGAGATGTTCTATTGGCCATTTCTTTGTCATGGCCTCTTCATTGTGGCCTCTTCCATTACTTTCCTCCTTCAGCTTGGCCTATGAATTGACCAGATAATCTGGAAAATCTTAATCTTTCCTACTACTCTCACACTTCTTTGCTGTATCAGCTCTATTTGAGGGTGCATTTTAATAAAATTGAAGGGCTGTAATGATCATAACGAGGTGCTGTTGCTTTTGAGAAGGACCCAGAAATCACAGTCTAAGGAACTTGTTATTTAGCTTGGAAAGGATTAATTAGACTTGCCTCTGAGCTCTGGTGGAAGGCCTTGTGATCTGTTGGGAATCAGCCTTCACCTGGGACCCACCTGGGATCTGGAACAGGTAATTTCCCTTGGCCTGAGTTTCCTTCTCTCTAAAAGGAGGATACAGAGGAAGAAGGCCTTTGAGGTCTGTTAGAAGTCTAGTATTGATTATCCTTTGAGAAGACTAAAATGAGGATGAGTGGTAGGTTTTAAATTCACCGTAAAGCAGCGTTTTCTACCAGTCACCGAACTCCCCAAATGAGATGGGTTGTTTGTTAGGTAGTTCCCTGTCCCTGGAAGTGTTGAAGCAGATGCTGATTGGCACTTGGGCACCAAAGATCAGGAGAGAGCCCGTGGAGCAAGAAAGGCCTGTGAGTCCTCTTTGTGCTGTAGAGTCCATGGCCCTTTGGATGTTAACAGCAGGGAATAACATCTGTTGCCATACCTATCTCGTGAAGTTATTCTGAGGATAAAATGAAATCAAAATGGAATGCTAATTAAATGGAAAATTATTGTCAATAATAAATTTTTTAAATAATTTATCTTTCTCTAGTTACATGTAAAGATGATTTTAAACATTCATTTTTTTTTAAAGACGAGTTTCAAATTTTCTTTCTTCCTTCCCCGCCCTTCCCTGTTCATACCAAGATGGTTAACAATTTGATATAGGTTATATGAATTCAGTCATGCAAAACATTATATTAGTCACATTGTGACAGACCCAAAGGGGAAACCCCCCCCAAAAAAAAAATACAGAAAGTGAAAAATAATCTGCTTTGATCTTCATTCAGACTCCATCAGTTTTTTTCTCTGGACGGAGAGCATTTTTCTTTGTGAGTCTTTTGAAATTGTCTTGGATCAATGTAATGCTGAGAATAGTTGGGTCATTCACAGCTAATCATCCCTACAATATAGCTGTTATTGTGTATTATGTTCTCCTGGCTCCGCTCATTTCACTTTGCATCAGTCCGCTGAAGTATTTCCAAGTTTTTCTGAAATTCCCTTCATCATTTTTTATAGCACAGTTCTATCTTATTATAATCACATGCCATAATTTGTCATTCCTCAGTTGATGGGCATCCCCTTAATTTCTAATTCTTTGCCACCACTAAGAACTGCTAAGAATATTTTTGTACAGAGGAGTCATTTCCCCACTTTTTTTAAATCTCTTTGGGGATACAGACCTGTTACTGATAGTAACAGATACATACCTACTGTGTGTAGGTGGTAGAATGAACTCCAGAGTCCCTTCCACTTCATGAGATTGCGCATTTCCTTTATATTTAGCTTTCTGGAAACCTGATTTAAATGATTCTCTGTCAAGATTTCCCCATTATGACAATCCATTGAGGGGAAAGGCATAACCAGAATGTTTGTCAGAGAACAGGAGTTCTGGACAAAGATTTTCAGGATTCATTCTTCAAGATCTGCCTTCAGGTAGGCCTGGGCTGCTTCTCAGGGGTTTCCCTTCTGTTTCTGTCTAGATCACCTCCGCTTCTGTGCGCCTGGTTAGCCAAGAGCCCAAAGCACTGGTGAGTGAATGGAAAGAGCCTCAGGGCAAGAACATCAGCGTGGCCTCCTGTAACAGCAGCCAGGTGGTGGTGGCTGTAGGCCGGGCCCTCTACTACCTGCAGATTCATCCTCAGGAGCTCCGACAGATAAGGTACTTGGGATTTTCTCTCCTGCTCCTTGGGGCCTTCTCAGAGGCCTAGATGCCTTTGTCCAATGTCTTCCTCTTCTCTTTAGCCATACAGAGATGGAGCACGAGGTGGCCTGCTTGGACATCACCCCGCTTGGGGACAGCAATGGCATGTCTCCTCTCTGTGCTATCGGCCTCTGGACTGACATCTCAGCCCGCATCTTGAAGCTCCCTTCTTTTGAGCTGCTGCACAAAGAGATGCTTGGGGGAGGTAGGAAGCTGCTGCTTAGGGACCGGGGTTCTGGCTGGGTTTCCAGTGTAGTATGACAACATGCTGTCTTCCCTTGTGTATGACAGAGATCATTCCTCGATCTATCCTGATGACCACCTTTGAGAGCAGCCATTACCTCCTCTGCGCCTTGGGCGATGGTGCCCTCTTCTACTTTGGGCTCAACATTGAGACAGGTCAGCTTGGGGGAATGAGTAGGATCCCAAGGGAAGCAGAGAGGGCCCCTGATGCGATATTGGGACAGCCCCTCTTCTGGCCCCTTTGCCTCCTTTTTCCCTCCTTTCAATGGAATTCTGCTGAAGGGACCCTTAGAGACTGTTGGGTCTGACACCATTCTGCCCTTCAGGCTTGTTGAGTGACCGGAAGAAGGTGACACTTGGAACACAGCCCACCGTCCTGAGAACGTTCCGCTCCCTCTCCACCACCAACGTCTTTGCTTGTTCTGACCGCCCCACCGTCATCTACAGCAGCAACCACAAGTTAGTTTTCTCCAATGTCAACCTCAAGGAGGTCAACTACATGTGTCCCCTCAACTCCGATGGCTATCCTGACAGGTGAGCAGCGACCCAAGCCTTGGGCAGAGGGAGGTGGCACTGACATTTGCTCTTGTCTGGTGATGTGGTCCCCAAAGGCTGCCTCAGAGGGTTTGTTCTGAGCCCAACTCCTTCCCTGCAGCCTGGCGTTGGCCAACAATAGCACCCTCACCATCGGCACCATCGATGAAATTCAGAAGCTGCACATCCGCACAGTGCCTCTCTACGAGTCTCCAAGGTGAGCTGCCTGCAGCAGGTGGAGAAGTGAGTTGGCCGAGTGTTCCCCAAGCAGCCTCTCTGCTCCTCTTCTTCCGGCCATCTTTGCCAGATCTTTTTTGTTTTTGTTCTCCTTAAAAAACATCCAAACAGAAAGATTTGCTACCAGGAAGTGTCCCAGTGCTTTGGGGTCCTCTCTAGTCGGATTGAAGTACAGGATGCCAGTGGAGGAACAACAGCCCTGCGGCCCAGCGCCAGCACCCAGGTCAGTGCATTGGGGGCAGACTGGCTGGCCGGCCAAAGCCTCTTCTGCCATAACCTGCGTGAGGCATGGAACAGTCTGCCCTTCAGGAGCTCCATTGCCCTCCCTTGCCCTACACTCTTCCAGGGACTAGAGCTGAGAGGACAGGTCTTGGAGCAGGTCCCTGGAGCCTCCTTGGCTGCTCTGGTCCCTCTTCTTCAGCCTTGCTTCTTGACTTGACTTCCCTTACCTGGGGGTAGGGGTGGGAGCTGGGAGGTGGAGGTCGAGCCCTAACCCGCATTGCCTTGGCCCCCCAGGCCTTGTCCAGCAGTGTCAGCTCCAGCAAGTTGTTCTCCAGCAGCACAGCCCCTCATGAGACATCCTTCGGAGAAGAGGTCGAAGTGCACAACCTTCTCATTATTGACCAACACACCTTTGAAGGTGGGGCCCAGCATCAGGCAGGGGGAGTCTCCAGGCTGGGGGATAGGGGGAGACACTACAGACCCTGCCCACCCAGCCCAAGTCAGACCAGATAGCATCTGTCACGGCCTGGGGTCTTTGCTTTCTCCTGTTCTGGCACGGTTTCCTATGGGTCAGTTTTGGGGCTACATGATGTAAAGACTTGGAAACTTGACCCCAGCAACAGGATTGGACCTGTAGGCCCTGGAGGGGTCAGGGCGTGCCTGTGCTGGAAGGTGAGAGGGTCACCTTTTTCTTTCCCAGTGCTCCATGCCCACCAGTTCCTACAGAATGAATATGCTCTCAGCCTGGTCTCCTGCAAGCTTGGCAAAGACCCCAACACATACTTCATTGTGGGCACCGCCATGGTGTACCCTGAAGAGGCAGAACCCAAGCAGGGCCGCATCGTCGTCTTCCAGTACTCAGACGGTGAGTGGCTGAGCTTGGGCAGGCTCCTGCCCAGGTGTGTCCTGACAAGGATGCTCCCCCCACCCCATTCCTTCTGATGCTGCTGGGTGGGGGCAGGGGGTGGGAGAGAGTGAGAGTATGTCAGAGAGGGGAGGAGACGCCCTCGAGTTTGGTATCATCCCTTGATGTTCTCCAGCTATAAGATGAGGAGAAAAGCCCCTTAAAGGATGCTGAGTCCAGCTTAGAATGTTTTGAGTAGGGTCAGTCAGGAGGTCATTTATGATAAATGCGTGGGAGATGACTCTATTGAGGAGCCAGGGAGAGAGACAAAGCTAATTCCAACTGCTGGGACCCTTATCAGGGCAGCCACTGGTCAGAGAGAGTCCATTTTCCAAGGGATTGACCAGACTCTGGGTCTTTCTGGTCCCTCTCAGGACAAAGTGGGTGTGAGAACCTTGCTCTCTGTTCCTGGGTCAGGAGGTGAGGAGGTGCTCAGGGTAATTGTAGTCACCACTTCCTGGCCTTCTAGCAGGGTAAACTTGGTGCCCACTGGGAGATGCTCACCAGGAGATGTCTCTCTACTTAGTTCCCTGGGGGGGGACTCAGTTCTGGCATTGATACAAGTCTGAGGGCACTCACCAGAATACCTCTGGCATCTGACATTGCAGGATGCCTTGATTCAAAATGACCCATGCCCAACAGGCTAATCAACAGGGTACTCTTCCTCCTAGGAGCTCTCATGTTTTATGGGCTCATTGGGTTTATACATGCTCTAGATCTCCTCTGAGCACCTTGAGGGCAGGGCCTGCGTCTTCTTTGGCTTTGTGTCTTCTCCTGCCACCTCATGGAACAGCTTCATGTTTCTCTTATGAATAGCATTATGAATGAATAAAGAGGATGTCTCTGGGACCCTTCCCTGGTGGGAGTGTTGCTGTTGATCCACCCCTGACTGGGAGAGAATGATCCAGGAGGAGGAAAGGGACAGAAATGGAATAGTTTATGGTAAAGGACATCATTTTTCTTTCCCAGGCAAACTGCAAACTGTAGCCGAGAAGGAAGTCAAAGGGGCTGTGTACTCCATGGTGGAATTCAATGGGAAGCTATTAGCCAGCATCAACAGTACGGTGAGACCTTCTTTTACACCTCTCTGATCTGGTTGTCTTCTCTTAACATTGGATCCTGGAGATAATTGAATGGGGGGACTTAGTCTCTTAGTAAGATAAGGTCCACGACCTGGGTTATCCATCAGAGGGTGTGTGTTGGAAATCCATCTTGTTCAGAGCCCTCTAAGCAGTTGCAAAGAGGAAATGAGATAATGGTCCTGTTCTGGAAGACTCTTCTAGAGGAAACAGACTTTGGGAGGAAGGCCCTTGTGGGCAGATATGTGCGGCCTGGTGCTTAATGGATTCTGATGGCCAGACTTCTCTGTGTTAGGGCCCTGGTGGAGGGGAGGGGGGACCTCTTAGGGTGGTTCAAGCTGAAGGAGGAGTGTGTGGCCTTGGTTGATCAGGGCGCACCACGACATTAGTTCTGCCCTTTTCTATGATTAGATTTCATGTCTATATAGTCAACCTAGCTCTCTTTGTATTCAACCCAGTCTCTGGGTACTTAGGTCTGGGAAAGGGACTGAGTTTTAATAAGTGTTTAAGCAACATAGTTGGCATGGCAGAGAACTGGCCATTTCCACTTAGGTGTTGAAACATTGGCGGGCAGCCTTTCCTTTCCAGGTAGAATTCTTAGGATGGCCAACTCAATAGCCAAGAAGGACACTGATGCATTAGAAAATCTTCCTGCCTTAGTTTCAGAGGAATCAATTGTCTTTCTAAGGTGCGACTTTATGAGTGGACAGCTGAGAAAGAGCTTAGGACAGAGTGCAATCACTACAACAACATCATGGCCTTGTACCTGAAGACAAAAGGAGATTTCATTCTGGTTGGTGACTTGATGCGCTCGGTGCTGCTTCTCGCCTACAAACCCATGGAGGGCAACTTTGAAGAGGTAATGATGTGCCAGGAGGCTGAGCCTGGGGGAGGCGGGGTGTGGGATGGCCAGAGCTTCTCTCCCTGCTCTCCCCTAGTCTTGGGCTAGACTGGGGAGAGAGCTTTAGGAGTTAGGGACTGCACCGTGAGCCCATTCTTAAATAAGGTGCTTACCCTTCTGGCCAGAATACATGGAACTTACTGATTCTTCTCATTCTTGGTGTTGTTTTTTCAAGATTGCCCGGGACTTTAACCCCAACTGGATGAGTGCAGTGGAAATCTTAGATGATGACAATTTCCTGGGGGCTGAGAATGCTTTTAACTTGTTTGTGTGTCAGAAGGATAGGTGAGTGGCACCTGTGGGGGGGGGGCGGAGAAAGAGAGTTGATTCTGTGTGGTTGGGGCAGCAGATGTGGTCTCTAGACGCTAACCATAGAGGGCTTTGAGAACATCTGCTTTCTGAATAGCTGGTTGCTATTACTAACCTGCAGTGTAGCCTAAACTGACATGAATTCTGGGGAGCCCCTCAAACCCCTCTAGTTCTCTCTTCCACGTGTATGGAAGTCAAGGTATCCAGTGGCATCTGAAGCCAGAGAGCTTGTTTTGAGGCTTAGATATTTTTTGTTCTCTCCAGGACCTAAGCAGTCCTAGTGTGTGCCATTCTCAGAAGTCCAGTCTTGACTCCAATCCAAAGCAGGGGCCATCCCAGCCTGGCAAAGCTGAGCCCCTGCATCCTCCCAATCCCCTGAATGTTGTGGGAGTGGAGGGGTAGTGAGCTCTGGCTCTGTTGTGCTTTTCAGCGCTGCCACCACTGATGAGGAGCGGCAGCACCTGCAGGAGGTGGGGCTCTTCCACCTGGGGGAGTTTGTCAACGTCTTCTGCCATGGTTCCCTGGTGATGCAGAACCTAGGGGAGACCTCCACCCCCACACAAGGCTCCGTCCTCTTTGGCACAGTCAACGGCATGATCGGTAAGGTCAGCCTTGCTGGGGGCAACCTCCCCATGCGCAGCTCTGCCATCATTTCTGTTGTGTCCAGGGCAGGATTCCTGACCTCTTCCATCAGCAGCTTGTTGTTTCTGCTTTGTTAGGTCTGGTGACCTCACTGTCAGAAAGCTGGTACAATCTCCTCTTGGACATGCAGAACCGACTCAATAAAGTCATCAAAAGTGTTGGCAAGATCGAGCACTCCTTATATCCTTCCTGGATTTCTTGGGACCTCTATGTCCTACTGAACCTATTGACCCTACTCCCACCCCCACCCAGGGGGATGGAACAGGGCTGGTGATGAAGCATCTGAGGACAAAGTCCTGTCATCCCTAGGGAAAAGCTGCTGGTTTTGCTTTGGGCAGAGAAATGGCCAAAGAGAAATGGGTTGAGACATGGAGCTTGTGTTTGAAGAGGTATAGATAATTGGAAGAAGGTGAGTCAGGCTCCCAGGGGCCTGAGACCACGCAGCACCCTGACCATGACCCAAATACTGTAGGTTCCTCAGTATTGTCCTGCTTGATCATGGAAGCTCTGAAGCCTTCAAGGCCAGGAGTGGAGAGGATCTGCTCCAGTATTTGGAAAGAGCAGGGGCCTGGGTGGGGCCCTGCTCCCGTAGCTTGGGCACGTCATGTCTTCTGCAGTTCCTTTGCTTCACCTGCAAAGTGCTAGGTTTGAAGTCTGTGTCCTTCAAGGTCCCATCCAGTTCTAAGTACCGGGCATAGGAGTAGGCATTTGTCAGTGAGGAGCGTTGGCAGAGAGGTCACTTCCCAATGATCCCGTGTTCCTTAACTCCTCCTTGAACCTGGAGATCATTTCATACTGAACGCAAGACAGAGCCAGCCACAGGTTTCATTGATGGGGATCTGATCGAAAGTTTCCTGGATATCAGCCGACCCAAGATGCAAGAAGTTGTGGCTAACTTACAGGTGAGCTTGGGGTTGCCATAACATGGAGGGGGGGGATGATATCATCTCTTTCCTGATTGTAGGGGCTCAGGTTCTTTTTCATCCTTCCATCCTCATTCTGAAAAGAGGCAGTCCTCTTGGTTTGACAGTGAGAGAAGGCAAAGCTCATTCTGCAGCCCATGCACTGTTAGGCAGGTGCTCATAATTGAGCTTTATCTGGGCCTGACCTTATAGACTTCTATCTCCTTCACCTTTCACCTGCCTACACACTGTAGGCTTTTTGTGAGTTCTGTCTTCTCTGAACAGAGTAGCTGTTTTCTCTGACTCTCTTCTACTTTGATTCATTTGAGAGGATCTCTCCACCTAGCTCAGTGTGTTCTCCTGTCTCCCTTGGGAGAGGGTGATGCCTCATTTCTTCTTAACTGACTTTCTTCCCAACCCCTGGCTTCCTTGTTACAGTATGATGACGGCAGTGGTATGAAGCGAGAAGCCACCGCAGATGACCTGATCAAGGTTGTGGAGGAGCTGACTCGGATCCATTAGCCAGTTGGCCAGGATCCACCCTTCCTAGATCCAACTTCTCTCCATGGTTTTGGCCTGGAGTCTTTCCCCACCCCCTTCTTGTTTTAGCAGAGGAGGGGGCACCCTTTCCCCAAGCCAGCTGTCCAACAGTCCCACTCTGCCCAGTGTGGAAGGGGGGTACTTTTTGGAACTAAAGCCAGCTCACTAGAGATATTGGAAATGGCCTGGGGGTGACAATACTCTCATGCCTGGGGTTTCACCTGTCCCAAAGTTCAACTGTCACCAGGGACCACTAAGCCTTGGTCTTGGCCAATGACGTCCTCTTTTGTAGCTCTTTGGCTGAAAGGAAGATCTGTGATTCCCACTCATTCCCTGTTCTCTAGAATCTTGGTATCTGGATTTGCTGGGGGTGGGTGGGGTTCGTTGTCTATAAAGCCAGGTCTTCCTTTTGCCGTCCCACTGCTGCCTCTGAGTTTCCCTCGTTGAGTCCTTGACTACCAGGCATTGGGGTGACAGATCACAGGGCTCTCTGGGGGAGCTGCTGCCTTCAGGGATGAGGAGAGTGGGGGGAAGCAAATGGGTTGTTGGTTTCTGAGTTTTACCAAATAAAGTAGAATCCAAGAGGAAAGAGCCCGTTGTTTCTGCTTCTCTTCCCTGGCCAGAGTTCAACTGGATTGATCCCAGTGATGAAACGCCTTGAGGCTCTTCTTCCCAACTACCTATGTATGGCAGCATCCCTGTCTGTGTCTCCACCTCTCCTCTCTTCTTATCACCTGGGAGATTGGTCCAGATTTGAATATCCCATCTTTGCCTCTCACTGCTCCCTGGTCACCTTTCATAACCAACCTTCCCATGCCATAGGCTAGTTGCTCCCTCTTTTGTTCAAGACTTCCTTAGCCCTGCCAAGGACGTTGGGCCTTGGATCTTTGTAGCATTCAGTTTCCCCTGGGAAACCCCCACTCACTGCCTCCACTTATCCCCCATCTGCTTTTGCCTCATCCTTTTACCAAGTGGTCAGAAGGTGGGGAGCCGAGATGCAGATTTTTCCAAAGTCCCAAAGTGAACTCTTGTCCGCTCTGAATGACTCAGCAGCTCCCCAGAGGCCACTCGAGAACACCTGCTGATTTGTCAGCCTCCTTTGATTATCCTTCTGGACTAGCCTGGTTGAGTTAGGGAAGCCAAGGATGGGCTGGGGACCTGGGATTTAATGATTTTTCTGATTTGGTTTAAGCAATCTGGTGCCTGCTTCTGTGTTAAGCCTAGGATGCCCTCGAGTTGTTCTGAGAGCAGTTCAGTTTAGGACAGGGAGGCCACAGAGCTTTTGAACTCCAAGGAGGCAGAGAAGAGGGACAGTGCTTCAGGAGGAAGCGATTGACCCAGGGTTGGTAGAAATCCAGGCAACTTCATGGCTAGGCCCTAGCCCCTGATCTGGACCTTGAACAAAAGGGAAGGCTTTCAATGTGCATCAGTTGTTTAGGGGATAGGGAGTCTGACCCAGGCCTGGTGAGCAACAATGGTAGAGAGGTGGAGCCCAATAGGGGAGGATACCCCAAATAAGGCAGGGTGCATGTTATTATGGAGACATGGAGGGTGGTGGTTGAGGATGAAAAGAGAAATTGAATTGAACTAGATTGTGGAGGACCTTGAATGTCAAACTAAAAACTTCTTCCTTGGAGAGCCAGGAGCCATTAGCCCTGTGGATTTGGAAGGTCCCTCTGGCCAGGCTGTGGGGAGGAGGCTGGGCTGCAGAGCAGAAAGCCTGGGCTTAATCTTCCTAGACTATTGGCCTCCCCCCACAAAAAAAAAAAAACACCAGAAAGTTAGAAGTCATTCCCCAGTTGAAGCTAGTTTTCAGAGGAAGTGGAAGGCTAGATCCTTGCTCTGCAGTAGGGCTGCCCTCCCTCTAGTTTTTCTCTATAGGCTTCTGCCTAGGAAACTAAATGATGTCTCTCATGGGACTTCAGTCTCCTAAAGGCACAATTTGGACTCACTGAAATGCAGAATGAGTTGTTTCAAGACTGGGTTTGAATTTGACCAGGCTTCTAATCCTGGGGACCAGTCTTGGTGTCCAACTAAGGCCTGGAAGACAGAGTGCTTGTGTGATTGACCAATACCGTTCAAGTTGATTTTAGTATTTGGATGGTTCCTAATTCTATTTGGTGTTCATTGAGGGGAAGGTGTCCAACAAGTAGGTTCCAAATAGCAATTTGGGGACAAGTTTAAACAAATGTCACCTGAAATGGAAACTAAGTCTGTACAGCATGGTTAAGATGAGTAGCAGAACCTACCCCTCGATGGGAGCGTATAAATGAATTGTTGATGAAGTGGAGGTGTCACTGAAATACACTCAAGGTGGATAGATGGGGCTGTTCAGCAAGGCTTTTTACCGGGTTATAATGTGGAAAGAATATCGTTTGTTTTTTGTGGGAAGATGTGTTCCAATATAGGCACTAATACTTGATAATGTTTAACCTTGGACAAAACTCTTCGGGGCCTCAGTTCCATCCCTGAAATAGAGATTGGATTACATGACCTCTTAAGGTCCTTTCCAGCTAGAACTCCTATGATGCTATGTGAAACATTAAATTATCCATGATCTTGTTAATGATAGATAACAAGTGTGTTAGAAAACAAAAGTGATCCATGTGAGAAGATCCAAAGAGAAAGCTTGGCAGCACGAGTCCCCTGCCATCCAAGGGAGAACTTGTGTTGACTGAAACGGTGCATTGCCCTCCAGTGGGGCTCTGCCACAGGCCAAGTGGAACATTCCTCAGAACTGTCTTCCTCAGCTCTGATTCTTTGCTCTCTAGGTGGCCTCATAACGACTGGGTTTGGATGTTTTGGTTTTTTTTCTTTTTCTGAAGTATTGAGAATGTAATGAACTTAAGATCTTAGTCACTGGAAAGATCTTCCCTTCTCCTAACCCCATTGTGAATTAATAAATTGGTTTTTAGGTTTATGAATCAGTGTCTTGTATGTTTAGTTTTCTTCATTTATATATGTGAGCCTGCCCCACTGAGGAGCACACCCCTGGGACCTGTGGTACAATTCCACCCTACCTCCCTATTGGGGCTCAGCCTGGGTGACTTCTTCATGCTTTTCCATGGTGTAGTAAAAAGCATTCTAGCTAACAAATTTTGGGCAGGTCATTGTAGCCTCGGTTTCTTCATGAGACCCTAGTCTGGCTCTCATTTGGAGAGGAATCTGCTTTAGCCTACCCTGGTCCTCCAGCTCATCTTTCCAAGTTGGGGAGCCCCTGAAGCCTTTTGGCACAGTCATTGTCATTCAGAATTAAGGTTTGGTCATTGCATATCTCACCATCAGCAGCCCTTGGGGAAATGATGTTCTGCTCTGAAACTCCACCCCCACCCCCCCAGTACCATTAATCACTCCTGAGATGAAGGACTGTCTGATGAGCTTGACTCCAGCCAGCTGGAATGGCCTCTTTCCCCGAAACCTCTGATGAGCTAACCTCACTCCAGGCCTCTGCACGAACTGACCTTTGGGAAAATAATAGAAACTTACTGACTCATCACATGATTGGAATGGGTTGCAAGCCAGCCCTCTTAGCAGCCAACAATAGTTAGGGATCTGTGCTCAGTGGAAGGTCCCTTTCTTTCCAGAGAGTCTATGAGTTACCAAGCCTGAGCAGGAAATTTGCCCAAGTTGGAGTCTGGGGGAGAGGGATGCAATTAGAAGATTTACCCAACCTGCCCTGATGAGGTATTGGGACAGTCTGCCAGAAAACCTCGGAGTCCTCTTAACCAATTGCAGGCAGATCGGAGAAAGGAGGGAAGTGGACAAGAGATGGTTCGGAGAGAGGAGAGGAGCTGAGAATTCGTATTGATTAAGTCTGTTGCCCGTCTCTGAGTCCATGGGACAAGTGCTTACAGAGGTCTCCTCGTGCAGCCCTGGGCTAGATGCTGACGAGAGGAAGGCAGAGGCAAATCCTGGCTTCAGGGAGTTCACAGTCTGTTGGGATGAACGAGCATCAGTCAAACAGTCAACATGTAAGGATGAGATAATTGGAGGAAAGAGCAAGTTCTGCCAGGGAAGTGGGGAAGAAAGGCTTCCTGTGGGACGTGGCAGCCAAGCTGGGTCCTGAATGAGGCCAAAGGGGAAGTGATGAGGTTAGCATTCCAGGGATGGGGGCAGCCTGTGTGTTTTGCTTCATGAAACTTTGGTTCAGAGAAGATGAAGAGCAGGGGTTTGCGGCAGTTGCTTATTCCTGTCCTAAGTGCTTAGAGAAGTCAGCTCCAGGCTATTGTCTTAGCTCTCCCCAAACCTTCCCCAGGTTAGCTGGAGACTCTTCTCGCAATGGACTGACCCTGGGAACCTTTCAGGAGTTGGATCCAGGAGTAGGTTTTTGAAGTCTAGGGCACTGAAAGCTGAAGGGGAGGATGATCTGAAAAGGTTCTTGGATCAAGGGCAGGTGGGAAAAAGTCAGGATCCAGTGTGGCTATGTCTTGGGACTGAAGCTAAAGATGGTTTTAGGGACGGGAGTGAGAGAAGGAGCAGTGTGGTGTAGAGGGAGTTTGAGCAGTGGCTGAGCGGAGGGTAAGAGATCAAAATGAGGACATCCTCCTTGATAGATCAGAGTAACGACATAGCTTCTGGTCGCGTGGTAATGGTGGCTTTTATGAATGAGCAATTCAGGGTGGGCACAAATAAATTTAAAATCACAGACCTGGAAGGGACCTTTGCATACTTAATATGTCACGGCTGAAGGTTCCTTTGAGCAAAGAATGTCATTGGAAGGGACCATTGAGTGCTGATGCCAAGCTCATCTAGAAACGAGGACCACCCAACTCTACCTAAGTCACTGAGGGCTGCAGATTGACTTAGAAAACCACTTATTAACATCTATGTTCTATTGCATATTTTGTTAAATATGGTCCAATTACATTTTAATTCTGTTGGAAGTGTACAGAACTATTCAGTGGAGCTGAATAGTTCCACTGAAGACACTGAGGGAATGTGTGTGGGGCATGATCTGACTTGAGGGGATCAGATAAGGGAGAAAGATGCTTGACGATTCTGGGTGTCCTTGGGGTGAGACACTGTCATGGGAGGGCAGTATGGGGTTGATTGATCCTGTTGGTCTTTGTTTTTAGGGGGGGGTATTTTTTTTAGAAAGATTTTATTTGAGTTTTACAATTTCTCCCCCATTCTTGCATCCCTCCCCCCACCCCCACAGAAAGCAGTCTGTTCGTCTTTACATTGGTTCCATGTTATACATTGATCTCAGTAGAATGTTATGACAGAGAAACCATATCCTTGAAGAAAAATAAAGTATGAGATAGTAAAATTACATAATAAGATAACGCTTTTTTTCTAAATTAAAGGTAAATAGTCCTTGGTCTTTGTTCAAACTCCACAATTCTTTCTCTGGATACAGATGGGATTCTCCATCACAGACAGCCCCAAATTGTCCCTGGTTGTCACTGATGGAATGAGGGAGTCCATCAAAGGTTGATCCTCACCCCCATGTTGCTGTTAGGGGGTACAGTGTTCTTCTGGTTCTGCTTATTTCACTCAGTATCAGTTCATGCAAATCCTTCCAGGCTTCCATGAATTTGGCGGGGGGGGGGGGGTATATTTTGACTAGACTTGTGCTGTTCCTTGAGTTGAGTTTGCCCATTTATTTACTAGACATGGTTTTCTTTCCTTTACATTCAAACTGGAACGTAACAAGATGAAATTAGAGAATGATAAACTTACAGGTTCAGGATGGGCCAACTTGGCTTAAAAGTAGCTTATATAAAAAACTAACTTGGGACCTTAGAAGACTGCATTCAGAGAGGGCAGGATGATATAATGGAATCATCCCGATCTGGAGTCCACAGATATTTGCCCCATTACCCACAATTCTCTTGACTTTGGACAAGTCACTTCTTGTTTTCTTGGGCCTCCCATTCCTCTCCCAGCTGTAGGACTAGATGCTCCCTTATGGCCTTTTCCACCTCGATCCTTTCATTCTAAATCCAATGTGAGATACCACTGGAATTTGGGAGCCTTGACCTGATGCTCTGGGGAAAGTGCGTTTGGAATATAGCACTCAGGTTTTGGATGGCACATTTAAAAATTTCACTGTCAACTTGGTTTGTCTGGAGGTGGAAACCATGATCCCAACAGGTGACCAGGATGATGAAGAGTCAGGAAGCCATGCTATAGATTCTATAGGCTAGAAGGAATGGAAAAATGAGCCAGAGACCGCTAAGTTGGTTAACCATTTGGTGAATTTCCTCATCTCTAAAGCGAGGGGATGGAGAAATGGATTCGAGGATAATACAACTGGGTTCAAAGTGTCTGGGGTCTCTAGTGAAGTGCTCAGGGACCTAGACTTGGCTACCAATGACTTGCATCAGGCCACAAATGACACAAAGTCTGGTGATGCCACTAACACATTAGATGACGACGCCTGGATCCAAAAGGACCTTGTCAAAAGCTGGAATATTAGACTGTATCTAATATCAAACTCAATAGGAATAGCTGCAGTCTTGCCATGGATGATACCAGTGACTCAGAAAAGGCTCTTGGGGACTAGCCAGCTCAGGATGAAGCAGTGACGTGATGGAGCATCCATAAAGGGAGTGCCATCTTGGACTGCAAGAAGTGGGGCAGAGTTTTGAAGCCTCCACAGGGGTTCCCTGGGAGACTTGAGACAAGGAGGAGCTACAGAGACTTTTGCAATGGAAAAGTGGAGGACTTGAGAAGCTAAATAGCCCTTTCAAACCCCAGGAAATCTCACAGACTTGAAAAGCTCTCCTGCCTCCCTTAGCTAGAGGTCAGTGGGACAATGAACTTGCCTTTGGGGTACAGACTGCAAACATTCTTTGATCCCAACTCACTCATCTACATAAGGTCACCAAGCATTATGGAAAGGAAAAGTGACCAAACTGGAGCAGATTTCCCTAAGACAAGGTGGAGGGTCTTACTGTGGGAAGGGGCTTTTGAATCTGTTGTATTGACCCTGGCTGAAATGAATCTCCAAGGGGGGAAGAGAAGAAAGAGGTTTCTACTTATCTCAAGCTAAAGACCCTACTTTCTAGCTACAAGAAGAAGGTGGCATTCCCACTGGAGAGAGCAACCAAGCCAATGGCATCCTGGTAAGGAACCAGTATAGCTGTGACCTGCTTAGTATATCCCTGCTTTATGAGGACCAACCCTCCTCCCAAGCTGGGGGAAATGCTTTGTCACTACTTTTTAAAATATGCCATTTGAGAACACAAATGCCTTTGCTGAAGAACTAACTGGATATAGGTGGTGTAGTGAACTCTGGTGAGAGGACCTGAGTTCAGTCCAGCCTCAGACACTTGCCACTTTCTAGCTGTATGACCTTGGCTAAGTCACGTAATGCTGATTGCCTCATATCCAGGGTCATCTCCAGTCGTCCTGATTCATATCTGGCCACTGGACCCGGATGGCTCTGGAGGAGAAAGTGAGGCCAGTGACTTAGCATAGCATCTCTCACTCAAATTCAATTCACTTGCTTGTCATGGCATCAACTCCCTGATGTCATGGTCTTCTAGAAGGAAGGACAAACATCCTCCTCATCACTGTAGAAAGTAAGCACCCTGAGGGCAGGGATAATTTTGCTTTGTCTTTGGACCCTCAACCAAAAGTACAATGAGGAACACTTTGTAGGAGCTTAATATTTACTAAAACTTTCTCCTCTGGAACCATCTGAATCCAGTGGCTCCAGAGGAGAGTGAGGCTGGTGACTTGGCACAACCCCCCCCCCAAAATTCAGTGACATCACTTCCCTGATTCCATGGCTTTCTTCAAGAATGAAGGACAGGGGCAGCTAGGTGGCACAGTGGATAGAGCACTGGCCCTGGAGTCAGGAGGACCTGAGTTCAAATCCAGCCTCAGACAATAATTACCTACCTGTGTGACCTTGGGCAAATCACTTACCCCATTGCCTTGCCAAAAAAAAAAAAGAATAAAGGACAATCATCAACTGGATCTACTGGTCGATTGTTAAGAGGGAAGCACACTGGAGTGGGGCAGCCACCATGGGGGTTACCTTTAGAACCCTTAAAATAATGGCAGTCATTGATGACAAGTAAGTTGGTTACTTAACTCTGAAGAGGGACCTTCCCCAGGTACTCTGCCCTCATTCTACCCCAGGCAGAGTAGTTTTTGGCCCCTGGCAAAAATAGTTTCAGAGGACAGTGGCCACCAGAAAGGAGTCCATGGTCCTAGAATCCATGGGAGGTCTAACCTAGTGAAAAGACTGAGGGAACATGGTGGTTGGAAGAGGAATTCACTTTGTTGTGTTGAGTCTACAGACCACAAGTACGGGCTAGCTCTAAGTTGCTTGGAAGCCAGTTTAAGCTTGAGGCTCCTTCCCAATTAGAGCTGTCCAAAGGGCAGAGTGCTGCCTTAGGAGGTGCAGCTCTTGGAGTGCAGGCTGGAGAGAACCCAAGGTGATGATGAGAATTCCTTCGCTGCTTTGGTTGGCCGACAGGTCCACTGAGGATGCCCCTTCCAACTCTGCAAGTCGGTGGGACGCCATGGTCTTTGGCTTCTTTCCAGCTCTAGGTAGATCAATGATGGAGGTTTTACCTGGGAAAGGGGAAAGACTGGAGAGTGGCCACATGGAAAAAAGGAGCCAGCTAAGGAGTATCCTGGGCTTGGAATCAAACTGTGCATCTCCTACTGTGTGACCCTGAGCTGCCGTTCATCCTGACCCCATTTGGGATGTTCTCAGTGGAGATATTGGAGCAATTTGCCGTTTAACTCTCCAACGCCTTTTTCCTCAACCAATGAGGAAAGAGAAGCAAACAGGGTGAAGTGACTGGCCCAAGGTCACACAGGTAGTAGGTGTCTCAGGTTGGATTTGAATACAGGAAGATGCCAGGCTCTCTGTGCGCTATGGCTTCTCCTAGCTGCCCTAGGAGACACGAGGCCATGAGCTGGTGCCAAAAAGCACTGTGGGCATGCTATCATTTAGTTCAATTCCCTTGTGTTACAAATGAGGAAACTGAGACCCAATAGCTTAGCCGAAGTCAACAACAGAGCCGGGGTGAAAGTGGGGACCCACCTCCCCATCGTGGGCTCTTTCCACTCTATCGGGGTCTAAGCCTCAGTTTCCTCCTCTCTGAATGGAGGCTAAACTGAACGATCCAAACCCCCCTAAGTTTCGGAGTGGCAGGTTCCGGCTCAGTGGAAGGCAGGACCTTCGGCCGAGCAGCCCTTGCCCAGCCATGGACTAGGCTGAGGTGTGAGGCAGTGAGCTGCCTGTCATTGGAAGGATGCAAGCAGAGTTGAGTCGAGCCCTTCCTACTGCTCCTCCCTCTCCCTGGGCTCCCCGGTGCCCGTCTAAGCCACCGCAGGGCACATTCTCTGGGCACGGGTGGGGGGCGGCGCTCCTGGATTTGCCTGGTCCCTGCTCCGACCGAAGGGGCAGCTTCCCGGAGGGGCCCCGCACCGTTACTCCGGACAAAGGCTCAGAGGGCTCTTCCTCCCGGTAGCCCGGGGTCCGGGTCCGAGGCGGCCGCGGCCTCGGGGGGGCGCCCCGGAGGTCTCGGGGGCCCCAGCTCCTTCACCTTCGGGGACAAAGAAGGCGCTGCCCAAAGGGGAGGGCGGGGTTTGGCCCCACGCGGCCGGCGGGGCCGGGGCCGGGAGAGGGGCGGGGATGGCAGAGGCCAGCTTGGCTCCCTCTCGGGGCCCCCCGGGGCGGGCTGGGGCCCAGGAAACGGGAGGCTCCCGGGGGGGGGGGGCGCCGAGCTCCCCACTCCCGGCGCCTCCCCGCCCCACGCGCCCTTGTGGCTTCAGCGCGCCCCCGGCCCCGGGTCCCGGCGGGGGCTCCTAGCCATCCCCCATCCCCCTCGGGGCGCCCCCCGCCCGAACTCCGGCGCCTGCCCTTTGTGCTCGGTGGCGCCCCCCGCCCCCCCGCGGGATCCTCCCCCTCGGCCTAGGCCAGCCCCCCGCGCGCCCCTCGGCTCCCGGCGCAGCCCCCGCGCCCGGGGGGCCCCCGAGGCGCGGGGCGGGCCAGAGGAGGGGCCAGGGGCCGGCCGGCCCGGCAGCGCTCCCCCAGCCTCCGCGGCCCCCCCAGGCGCCTAGCGAGGCAGGGGCGAAGGGAGGGCGCGGCGGAGCCGAGGGGAGCCCCGAGCCGAGGGGAGCCATGTGGGCAGGGCTGCTCCTGCGGGCCGCCGCCGCCGCCGCCGCCGCCGCCTGCCTCGCGCTGCCCCGGGGCTACGCGGGGGGCAGGAAGAAGCCGCTGCCCTTCGGGGCCGAGAGGTGAGGGGCCGGGGCGCCGGGGGGAGGGGGCGCGGGGCCGAGCCGGGGGATCGGGCCGCCTGGGCGGAGGGCGAGGACCCTGGGGTCCTGGCCGCCCCTTCAGGAGGGTGGCCACTGGGGTGCGGGCAGGCTGGATGGCAGGGGGAGGGCTCTGCTGTCTGGGCTCCCTGGGCGAGGGCGCTGGGGTCCAGAGGGTACTGGGGGCTGGGCAGGAGGGCAAGGGCGCTGGGGTCCAGAGGGTACTGGGGGCTGGGCAGGAGGGCAAGGGCGCTGGGGTCCAGAGGGTACTGGGGGCTGGGCAGGAGGGCAAGGGCGCTGGGGTCCAGAGGGTACTGGGGGCTGGGCAGGAGGGCAAGGGCGCTGGGGTCCAGAGGGTATTGGGGGCTGGGCAGGAGGGCAAGGGCGCTGGGGTCCAGAGGGTACTGGGGGCTGGGCAGAAGGGCAAGGGCGCTGGGGTCCAGAGGGTACTGGGGGCTGGGCAGGAGGGCAAGGGCACTGGGGTCCGGGCAGCCGCAGGGAGCCGGGGAGGGAGGCCGCTGGGGTCCGGGCAGGCTGCGCGGACCACGGAGAGCACTGCTCCCCTGGCATGGGACTTGGGGGTCAAAGGGTTGAGGGAGCCCAACGGCCCTCCTTCCCCACCTGGCCCCGTCTGCGCCGGCCCCCTGCCGTGGCTTCCCAGGCCGCGTGCTCTCCTGTCCTGGGCAGCCCTAGCAGCCTCTTCCCCTTGGATGGGAGGATGCCACTGGCAGCCCCTGGGCCACCCCAAGGACTACGGGGAGCTTAGGGGAGGTTGGGGGAGGGGGTCCAGCCCTGTCTCTGTCCCTGCCTGGGCCACGTGGCACTTCTGGGTCAGGTGGCCCGAAGAGCAAGCTGTGCCCCCCGCTTGTGCTTGTCCTGGCTGCCTGGGGCGCAGCCCTGGAAGCAGCCGCTTCTGTGGGAGGAGAAATGGCCCTGGGGCCTACCGGGCTCCAAGCCCATACTTGGGGACCCTGGACAAGTGACTTCCCTCAAACAAGCTGCAAACATTTTTCAGTTACTTCTGCACCAGGCTTCCAGAATAGGAGGGCGAGGGGCAAGGAGCTCTGGCCCCAGAGCCCCGGGGGCTGGCATGGATAGACGACTGCGGCTATAGCACAAGTAAACAGTTCAATATACCACGAGAGTTTCCTAACTGGCCCTATTGCCAACCCCCGGGAGGTGGGTGTTATGATCTCCAACTCACACTGGAGCAGCCGGAGGCAAATAGGTTAAATGACTGGCTCAGGAGCACACAGCACTGTTCTGAGACCCAGCTCTCCTCAGCCCCATGCCTCAGCTATACATCATTATGCACATGGGAGCTAATTTGGGAGCAGCAGGACTCAAACAGCTGGGCCAGGGGCAGAGCAGGAATGACTTCCCCTCTCCCCTCTCCGCCTTTGCCCAAGCTTGGAATTCATGCCCCCTGCACCTCGACCTTGGGCACTGGGTAGTTTCCTTCAAGGCTCATCCCTTGGATGGCTCTACAGGGCTTCTGTGTGTGTGTGTGTGCGTGTGCGTGTGTGTGTGTGTGCGCGCGCGCACGTGTGTGTGTGTGTAAATGTTGGTGGAAAGTCGCTGGGATGGTCCCTGGCAGTGTGGGGTGGGGACTGGTGTCCTTGATCTTCTAATCCTCACTGGAACCTCTCCGGGCAAAGCCTCTATTCTTTCTGGGGATAAGGAGGACCAAAGAGAGTTTAGAGGAGCTGTTCTCTCGCTTCTTTCTGGCTCCTTTTAATCCCCATCAGAATGGGAGCCCCTTGAGGGCAGGAACCGTTTGGTTCTGCTATCTGCAGTGCTTGCATCACGAAGAGCAGCTGTTTGGCTGCCGGGACGCCTGAGGGGCCTCTACGCCTCTTTAATAACGCAGAGGGGTGGGAGGCGGTTTCTCCCAGCAGCGCCTTCAAACACAAAGAGCCCAGCTTCTTTGGGAAAATCTTCTCTAAGGAGTCTACGTCCGGTCTCCAGGGAACTTCTCCTTTTTGCTCTCTCCTCTTCCTTCCTTCTTACCTTCCCTCCCTCCCTCCCTCCTTTCTCTCTCTCTCTCTCTCTCTCTCTCTCTCTCTCTCTCCTTTCTCTTATTCTTCCTCCCTTCCTTCCCTCTTTTATCTCTTGAGCTGATCCTGCCTTTTCCACTGGGCTTGCCTTGCCTTGCCTTGCCGGGCCTCCAAGGGTGGGATCCAGCCCACCCTTGCTAGCTTGTGCCTGTCGTGTGCGTGTGTTGCTAGCTCCTTGTGTGAGAACACTGTGTCAATCTGGGGGCTTCTGGCTGGGGGCCAGGGATCTCTCTCCTGCACTGTCCCCTCCTGGGCTGACGGCTTGCACCTGTGTTGTCTCCCGCACCGCCTCGGGCCCTTGGCTCCGTTTCAGGGCCTGCTGTCCACCTGTCTCTCAGCCAGTTTGTCGGCACGTCTCCGTGGGGATTTTCCACTCCCGCCTGCCCTGGCAGGATTTGATTGGCGAGATGAGCCTTTGAGTTGCATCTCCTCTGTGGCATCCCTCTGGCCGGTGTGCCCCCATCAGATAAGACATGTGTAGTCTGGCTGCCTGAAAAGACAGCTTCCCCACCAGCTGTCATCCTGGAGCTTGTTCCTGGGGGTAGGCGTGTTCTGGGGTGGAGAGCAAAGAACAGCGTTGCCAAGGACCCCTGGAGAAATTTGGGAGCTTCTCTTTGACTGGGGGTAGAGAGGGTAGAGAGGAGGCTCAGATGAATTCTCAAGGTTGCTTATCCACAGACCTTACATAGAAAAACTTGGTGGGGGGTTCAAATATCACTATTGAATCATCTTGAGTGACCCAGCCAGGTCACAGCCAGGTAATCATAGGAGCAGGAGGGGATTTCAGAAGTTACCTCATCCAATCCCTTCATTTTACAGATGAGGTAACTGAGGCAGGGAGGCCCAGTGTACCCAGGGAGTGAACTTCAGAGGCAAGAGTTGTACTTAGACCCTCTAACTCCAGAACCAGTATTCTTTTTATTCTACTAGACTCAGTTTCCTCCCCTGTAAAATGCACTAGATAAACTGAGGTCAACTCAAAATCTTTGACACTCTGAAAGGGGTGCCAGTGTGAAAATGTGCACAGAGGGAACTCTGATTTCTCTTCCTTTCCATTGGGTTTAGGACTATAAGGACTTTGGTACATTATCTAATAAAGTTGAATCATTTTTTAATAGCTGAGAGTACCCTAAGAGAGGCCCCTAAGAAATTCAGGGATTCTCCCCAAGGCTGTGCAGCATAGACCAGCTTCTGACTCTTCACTCTCATTCCCTGGATTTCCCTTTACTCCCATCCAGGGCTTCAACCAGCAATGCCCTCTTCTCTCCATGGATTACTTAATTCACAGGCTGCTCTCTTGCTTACAATTCCCTCCTTCATCTTCCTCCTTTTTCTTTGCCCCTTCTTTGCTTTTCCTCCCTCTCCTTTCTTCTTTCTCTTCTTCTCTTCCCCCCCACCTCATCCTCTCCCTTCCTAACACCCAAACTCAGTTTATTCTGAGAATCCACTTCCAAATCCAGTAGGAATTGTAAACTTGATAGATCGTCTCCTCAACCCCCTCCCTCTTTGTTTTGTGAAGGAGGAAATAGGTCAAGAGGATGGAAATGACTTTACCAAGGGCACACTACCTGTGGTAGAGCTGGGATTAGAGCCTTGATCTCCTTTCTTCTGGTTTTCCATTCCTTACTGGACAAGCATACAGGGAAACAGCCCTGGTTTCAACTTTAGGGGAGCAGGATTGAAAATCCAACTTTGCTGCTTCACTAGTTGTGTGTCCTTGGGCAAGTCCTTGCTTCAGAGTCTTCCTCATCAAAAGCGATAATGAGTTCTCATTCCCTGCTCACCAGGGGAGTTAGGAGTTGTTTGGAAAGGGTACGTGTGTGTGTGTGTGTGTGTGTGTGTGTGTGTGTGTGTGTGTGTGTTGAGGGTGTGGAGAAGGGGGTGCCCTGCTGTGCACATTCTTCGCTCATTGATGTCTCTCCAGGTTAGAAATATATTTCTGACTTCTCCTGAGTCTCCTCTTGGAAGCCATCCAGTCCCTAGCATGTCTTTTAAAAATGGGACTTCTGGTATGGGAAGCTCCCTCCATCAGCGCGGACTATCCCTGCCCTTTAACATATGATGTTCCATCTGGTCTTCCCAGATTGTGTCCAGGCTCTTCCTGGAGGCTGGAATGAACTCCCCTTTCATCCTTGCCTCTGAGAATCCTTGGCCTCCCAGATTGAGCTCGTCCACCATCTCTCATGGGTAGCCCATCACTTAGTGAACACACACTTAATAAGTGTGCAAGGCCGCGTGCTAAAGACAAGTAGAAGCCATCTTCCCAGGGGCAGGACCTCCATTCAAATGGGGAGATCCTCTTCAATGCTGCTATTTCCCCCAGGAGATTATTCCCAATTTATCTTGTATGTGTCTTGTTTCTACATGATCGTTCTCGCTCATTAGATTGGGGGGGGGGGGCTTTAAAAACTGCCCAGTGCACACAGAAGGTGATTAATAAATGCTTATTAACTATACTGTAGACATAACACCAAGACAACTATGTATGTATAGGATCTATACCACAGAAATGGAAAGCGGTCTCAGAGGGGAAATGTTGGCTATAAGGGCTGGGCTGGGCTGGGGAAGGATGGGAACCAGAAAAGGCAGGAGGAAGAGAGGATTGGAGCTGTCTTGAAGGAAGACTGGGAAACTGAGGAAGGAAAGCATTCCAAGGATGGATGACCACTACTGCAAAGGCATGGAGAGGGAGACAAGGACAGCTGGACGGCCAGTGGCCCCAGACTGCAAAGTCAGGTGTGAGAAAACTGGAAAAGTGGGGAAAAACCAAGTTGGGAAGATTACATTTGAGCCTAAGGAGATAGGGAGCCAATGTGGTTTATTGAGCTGGGGAGTAACATGGATGCACCTGCACTTTAGGAAAATCACTTTGGCATCTGAGGGGAAGACGAGGGCAGTAAGGAGAGATAGTTCCAATGAGAAGAATCAGGGACCCGAATTAAGGTCATGTGGGGTGTGATTGGAGAGAAGGGGATGGAGGCGAGAGATGTTTCAAAGTGCTTCTTCCCTCCTCAGATTACCTTGGCTGCTTGATTTTGGTATGGTGTACCCTCACTATACAGCTAGACAGTGCAGTGGATAGAACGCCAGCCCTGGAATCAGGAGAACCTCAGTTCAAATCTGGCCTCAGACACTTGATAGACCTTGGGCAAGTCACTCAACATTATCTCACATCCAGAGCCATTTTCAGTCATCCTGATCCATATCTGGCCACTGGACTCAGATGCCTCCAGAAGGAGAAACTGAGGCTGGTAACTTAGCACAGCTCCCCCCACCCCCACTCAAATCTAATTCACTTGCTTGTCATGGCATCACCTCCCTGTTGTTATGGTCTTCTTTAAGAAGGAAGGACAAGCATCCTTCATCCTCACTTTAGGTTGTAAGCATCCTGAGGGCAGGGATGGTTTTGCTTTATCTTTGAATCCTCAGCCAAAGTACAATGCAGAATACTTTGTAGAAACTTAATAAATATTTACTAAATTAAACTCTGAACCTGAGGTGCCCCAATATACAACCAAGATCCAACCTCTAAGCTAGATTCACCTCAAGGGGCCACCTTCTGGTGACTGGCCAGTTCACTGACTGGTTGATTGGTTTCCATTGTCCAGTTGACTTTGGTTTCTCCCTTGGTGTAGAGAATCCAAAACAATCTCTCTCTTTTCAAGACGCCGCCTAGGACCCCATGTTTGCCTCTCTGGGTTCGGAAGTGGATGCTGCCCTGGCTGGCTGCCCTCCCTAGGCAGTGGACAGTGTACCCTCCGTAAGTACCTTTGAACTTCTCCAAGTAATGGGGCTCTTGGACCTGCGGGGTGTGGGGTATGGGAATCAGAGGAGCTGCAATGGAGGATGGGCTGTCCAAAGGGTCCCCAGTCCTTTCTCATCTTCCCCCTCGGTCTCTCTCCCCTAGCCCTCTGCTCCTTTGGTTGTGGTAGCGGCTACTGCATCGCTCCCAATGTCTGCTCCTGCCGGGATGGAGAGCAAGGCATCACCTGCCCAGGTAACTGAGAGTGAGGGACCTGAGTTCAAATCTAGTATATGAGTGGAATGAGTCCTTGCTAACAATAGTGATCCTTCCCCAAATTAATGCACATTGTGTTTATTATAGGGAGAGGCATATTGTACAGAGGCATCCTTCTCATTCTCCTTTTCCAGAACCATTTCACTCTGTGACTGATTTGATAGGAAACAAGACTTCTGGTAATGGTCTAGATGGTGGCAGTCTCTTAACCGTTGAGTTTGGTTTCATGTCCTGTGTCAGCGAGGCCTCTCAGTGGTCCTACCTTGCTGGGCAAAGTACCAATATCTGGGATCGGGCATCAAGCTTGCCACAACAGGTTGTACCCTAAGCTACCTCTCGATAGGCTAATCTTTAGCCCAAGCTAGACCCTTCACTCAAAGGTTGGAGTGTTGACTTTATAGGCCTGGGGTGGGCACATGCTGAGCCAGTCAGGGCAGCCCTGGGCATTGGAGGCATCCTAGACCTGTTACTGCTCAATCTCAGGTGGCTGAACACCACTTCTCCCTGTAAGAAGTCCCTTCTCCCTTCTGGAGAACTCCCCGGAAAAGGAAACCAGATCATTTTTTTTTCAGCTTCAAGACTGTTCTCAGACTCAGCCAGCAAATAGTACATGATGATAGATTCTTTGGAAAACTTTTTTTATGTTTATTTTTTATTTTTTCTCAATTGCATATAAACAAGCATTTTAACATTTACTTTTTGCTTTAAAAATTTGAGTTTTAAATTCTCTCCTACTTTCTCTCCCCCTTTCCTTAAGAAAACAAGCAATTTGACATATATATATATATATATATATATATATATATATATACACATAATATGTAGAGAGCAGCTAAGTGGCCCATTGATTAGAGACTTACTTTCCTGAGTTCAAATCTGGTATGACCCTGGGCAAGTCCCTTCACCTGGTCAGTCTCAGTTTCCTCATCTGTAAAATGAGCTGAAGAAGGAAATGACAGATAACCAGTATCTTTGCCAAGATGTGACCCCAAATGGGGTCACAAAAAACAACTGAACAGAGACATAATGTATTGATATTGTCCATAGACAGTCATGCAAAGCATTTTATGAATATACTCTTCTCAGAGATATGGTGGGAGACAGGATATGGGTCTGGGAGGCTGCGGGTCTGATGACCTCCACAGGGATCTCACCAGAGCCATGATGTAGCTGCAAAGAAGGGACTGAAAGACCTGGTTTCGAGCCCTGGGTCCATTCTTTAAGAACTTAAAAGAAGACTTGAGCAAGTCATTGTGAGTTTTGGTTTCTTTCTCTGTAAAATAAAGTAAGAGTTTTTGCATTTCCAGGACTAGCATGAGGAAAGGACTTCTCAGTCAAGTATTACTACTTAAATGTATGTGATTATTATAACTGTAACTAAGGCTGGTCCATCAGGGCTTTGACCCAGGTGGGAAATTCAGAGACACTGTCTAGACATGTGTTTCCTTTTCTGCCTAGCTCCATCTCCTGCACCAACCTCCTTCAACAGTGCAATCATTTCTCCTTCAGGTGCTTAGAAACTTTAGGGTATTCCAGACCATACTTTGTTTCTCAGTGGCCCACCCTTTTGCTCAGCCTCCAGGAGTGTCCAGTCTTTCAACATCACAGAGACCTTATAGTCTTCTGGGGTGAACTTCCTCTCTATCATGGACATCTAACAGGAGATCCTCCTTGGTTTGCTGTCCCCACGATCCAAGGGGCTTGACCCTGGGGCAAAGATTGTCCTCTGGCTATTGATATCATTCTCATGTTATCAATGTTTTCATTTCAGAAGACCCTGGACCATGTGGTGAGTATGGCTGTGACTTGGCCTGTAACCATGGCGGCTGTCAAGAGGTAGCCAGAGTCTGCCCTGTGGGGTTCTCCATGATAGAAACAGCCATTGGCATCAAATGTACAGGTGAGAATGCTGGGAGAATGCCTTTCCAGGAGGCATGGGTATCTTTCTACCTGTATTGGGTCTCCAGGCAGAAAAACAGACATGCTTCTCACTCTCTGTGTGATTTGGGGCAAGACCCTTCCTAATTTGTGAGAGAGGGTTGGAGGAGATAAATCCCAGGATCTGTTCCATCTCTCGGTCCTAGTCCCTATGGTTCCTAAGTCCTGTTAAAAAGTCCAGAAGAGACTCATAGGAAGATGAGAAGGAGGGACAGTGCTGTAGATGCTTCCTGATTCTTCCTCTTTCCTCTCCTATGATCAGAGACTTACACCTCTAGCACTGGAAGAGATCTTGGAGGCCATCTGGTCTAAATTCTCTGTTTTACAGATGGGGAAACTGAGTTCCAGGGAGGTGGAGGGATTTGTTCAACATAAGAATTGTTAAATAATTGTTAATAAGAACATACAAATTGTTAAAATACTTCTGTGGTATTGGTGGGAGATCATTGGACCTGGAGTCAGAAGGGTCAGGTATGTGGCCCTGCTCTGCCCCTCACTCTGGTTATGATTTGGGGAAGCTCACTTTCCTTCTCTATGAAAGGAAAGGACTAGATGAGGTGACCTCTGAGCTCTTTCATAGCTCGGACATTTCATGACCAGACTTAGCCCTTCTTCGGATTCTGCGACTTTGGATCAGTTCTCTTGCGTCTTGACTTGGTTACACGATTCCTGCAGTTTTATGAGACCAAGTGTGTGACTTTCCATATGAGCATGTCCCTGACCTTGTATGAGCTTATTTTATTGGTGGGTGGGTGTTTTCCTTCGCCTGCCGTGTGGCTGGCCGTGTAGGCGTAGGAATGTCTGGGGGTTGGTTTCCGTGATGTAGTGGAAAGAGCGTTGGGCTGGCAGCTGGAGGAACTGTGGTCAGATCACAGCTGTACCACTTATTACCTGGGTATCCCTGGCAGAGTGACTTCACCTCATTTTACAGATGAGGAGGTAAGGCTTTCATTAAAATTGCAGATTTCCAGAGCTGGAAGGGGCCATGGGGGGGCCCAACCTGAGAAATACTGTCTACGACATTGTCAACAAGTGGTCGTCCAACCACGGTTTCCCAGGATGCCCTTTCTTCCCCCATTTTGTTCTTCTCTTGAGACCAAGTCTTCCATTTAGCCATCTTGAGCCTCAGTTTCCTCATCTGTAAAATGAAGGAATTGAACCAGATGGCCTCTGGGGTCCCTTCCAGCTCTGGGTCCTTGGTTTCCTGGTTACATTTCCCCAGTTAGGGTCAGTCTCGTGTTGTATGGAGCTTGCCGAGCATTTTGGAATTCACATTAGCCATTGCTCCAGGTCTTGTACCATGAATGGTTGAAAGATGAATCAAGGAACACTTATTAAGGACTGACTATGTATCTGTACTAAGTCCTGGTGC
Source organism: Macrotis lagotis (assembly GCF_037893015.1). Lineage (NCBI taxonomy): Eukaryota > Metazoa > Chordata > Mammalia > Peramelemorphia > Peramelidae > Macrotis > Macrotis lagotis. The sequence goes on from NC_133660.1 coordinate 287,188,095, forward strand.
TAGAAATACCAAAGAGTGGTCCCTGCCCTCCAGGAGCTTACCTTCTAAGGGGATTGTCCTCTGCAAATTTGATGAGTGTTTCATTTATCTCTTTATCCAAGTCATGGATGAGAATGGGACCCGATGCAAGATCAAGGACAGGTACAGATCCCTGGGGCACTCCACTGGAGACCTTGGCTTTACTCAACCAGTCCAGAACCCACCTCACTCTGCCTCTAAGACCAGCTCTAAGTCCTTTGAGTCCAACATGGGCCAGTGTCATTATTGTGACTTGTCAGACATTTTTCCTAAAGGCCACAAGTTCCCCGTGTTGTTTTTCCTTCCCAGACATTGATGAATGCCTCAGCTCCTCCTGTGAGGGCCTCTGTGTGAACACAGAAGGAGGGTTTGTGTGTGATTGTGGACCCGGGATGCAACTTTCTGCTGACCGACATAGCTGCCAGGGTAAGCCCCCCAAAGAAGCAGCTGGGAACCTTGGGGGAGCCTGTGGAAATCAATCCAGGAGATTAAATGAGGGCTGAGATGAGGGCAAGAGAGAGGACAGTTTCCTCCCAGAAGCAAGGGCCATAAGCCAAGGGGAGCTTGAGGGGAGGCTCGACCCCTGAGGAGGGAAATGGGGCAACCAGAGTAAAAGGAGGCTCTGCTAGTGATAGAAGCTGGGGAGGAAGTCAAGGCACCAGATTTAGAGTCAAACCCAGAAGTCATCTTGTTTAACTAACCCATCAAGCAAGCAAGCAATGAACATTTATTAACTCAGACTATCTGCTGGGCTAAGACCTGGAGATACAAAGAGGCAAAAGATAGTTCCTGCCCTCAAGGAGTTTAGTCTAATGGGGCAAAAAAAAAAAAAAAGCCAAATATCTATGCAGAGCCAGCTGTATACAAAATAAATAGGAAGTTTTTAACAGAGGGAAGGCACTAGGATTAATAAGGGTTGGGGGATGCTTCTAGTAAAAGGTGGAAATTTAGTTAGGCCTTGGCTAAAGGAAGCACAGCAGGCAGAGAAGAGGAAGGAGACCATCCTAAGCATGGAAGACAGAGAGAAAACCCAAAGTTGAGAGATGGACACAGTCAGAGAGACCAGTGTTAGTGGGAAGTAAGATGTAAGAAGCCTGGAAAGGGAGGAGGGGGCAGGTGATGAAGGGCTTTGAATGGCAAAAAAGCATCTTGAAGCCTAGAGTTCGTGTGTGTGTGTGTGTGTGTGTGTGTGTGTGTGTGTGTGTGTGTGTGTGTGTGTGAGAGAGAGAGAGAGAGAGAAAGAGAGAGAGAGAGAGACAGAGAGACAGAGAGAGACAGAGAGAGAGACAGACAGACAGACAGACAGAGAGAAAGAGAGAGAGACAGAGACAGAGACAGAGACAGAGACAGAGAGACAGACAGAAAGAGAGAGAGAGAGAGACATGGACATGACTGGTCTCATGCTAAGGAAAATCACTTTGGTGACTGGATGTGAATGAATTGGAGTGGGCAGAGACTTGAAGCAGACAGACCCACCTGCAGGCTATTGCAGTAATCCAGGTGTGAGTTGATGAGGGTGTGCAACAGAACAGGGGCAGTGTCAGAGGAGAGAAAGGGGCATATTCCAGAGATGCTACAAAGGAGGAATCGGCTGGCCAGGATTCTGCGTCAGAGATGAGGAAGGAGAACAGGCTAAACACGGGACCCGGTCAGAGCAAAGACAGAGATGGGAGATGGAGCTGTGTGTGGAAGGAGCAGAAGGAAGGCCAGGTTGACCATAATATGGGGTACAGATGTATAATGAGGCTGGACAGATGGGAGTGTGTATTGAATCCTGAATGTTGGAGGCAGCCCCTGGAATTTGCTGAGTAGGAGAATAGGTCAGTCCTATACTTAATAAAAATTACCTCATTGAGGAAAGATTGGAGTAGGGGAGAGGTGATGGGGGTGAGGATGAGGATGAGATTTGTCCTTCATTCTTGAAGAAGACCGCAGCATGCGGGAGGTGCCTTGACATGCACATGAACTGGATTTGAGTGGGGACCTCCTCCTGAGCTATCTGGGTCCAGTGGCTAGAAATGGGTCTGGATGTCTGAAGCAGACCCTGGATGCAGGGGGAGACCCTGGTTTTTTTTTTAACAGCGAGGTGTTTCCCAGGTCTGACAGAAGCAACACTCATTCAGTATTTAAGGTTAGGTAAGAGGGAGATGAGAAAGACCAAGAATGAGGAGTGATGGGGTTACAGTGTTGGCTTTGGGAGTGGAAACTTAAATAGAATGGAAGCTCCTTGAGGGCAGGCATGTGTTCCTCTTTTGTCTTTGCATCCCCAAATGTTAGGCTGTGTGAACAGAAGGGGAACCAGGAATGTTTTAGCCTAGGTCAAAAGTAGCTAATGGGCAGGAAATCTGAGCCAATGGAGTTCTGATCTGTCTCCCTGGTTTGCCATGAAACCCAGTCACTCTTGCCCACTCCCAGCATGGACTGGCAGAGGACCCAAAGTGCATGGACTCCCTCAGAAGGGTACCCCCATCAGAGATCAGTGTCTTGGACAGAGTCCAGGCTGCCGGCCCTGGTTACATCTCCAAGCATTTGGATTGGATGTGCCTTTGACCGTCTCCTGCCTTTCCCTTCCAGACACCGATGAGTGCTTGGGGGTCCCTTGTCAGCAGAGCTGTAAGAACAGCATCGGCAGCTATAGGTGCTCTTGCCGAACGGGCTTCTACCTCCATGGTAACCGGCATTCCTGTATAGGTGAGGTTTGGTGGGGTCAAGGGGGGTTCGTCATAGCTCTCCTTGCTTTCTTCACTCTCGGCTTCTTCCTCTGGAGGGTGAATAGACAGACTTCTGGGGAGAGGGAAGAATAGAGCTTTTCTGTAAACTGGGGTCTCTGCTAACACTACCCTTTGGCCATACAAAGATAGGCAAACTCTGAAGGGGCTCCCAGGCCAATGGAGGATGGAGTGTAAGAGGGTGAGGATGGAAGGGGGCGTTGAATGCCCCTGTCCTCCTCCCCAATAAAGATGAGAAAAGAAAGCTAGGAGCAACCAAAGGACACTACGGCAAGCTATGTGGTAAAGTTGTTTGCCTAAGAAGAAAGAGCAAGGTAACCAGAGATTCCTATTTTCATGTACAATTCTCTGCGATTTTGCATTTATATAAAATTGGGGTTTATTAATTTTGGGGAAAAATGTGAATAAATAAATAGGAGCGAATTGAGCTGAATGACCCTTGAGGCCCCAAGTCTGTGGGTCAATGGCCTTCGATAACTTTGATTTCCTCCTTGGCCTTGATACATTCCCACGCTGCTCCTGGGCTCCCTCCTTGCTGGCTATGCTTGCCCTCCATGCTGATGAGCATCTCTTTTGAATTCAGAATCTAAAGAACTGTGAGCCAGGTGGTTTCTTTTTTTTGATGCAAAGAAACTCAGAGAGAGACCTAGTGGCCTTGAGCTCCATTCCATGACTCTAGAATGTGTCCAAGCTCCCCATGGAGACTGGGTCCCTTGTCCTTGAAAAGTGTCCGAGCCACTTTTCAGTCATGCCTGGGTGAATCCATGTTTCCAGTAACCTGGGAGTTTAGAAATTCTCCTCTGGGGATTGTTGGCATTGTCAGAGGGAAAAAACTGGGTGGCGCACTATCTAAAGGGTTAGACTGGGGCGGGGGTCAGGAAGAGGAGTTCGAATCCAGCCCCGGACACTTAGTGGCCGAGTGACCCTGGACAAGTCACTTAACTGCTGCCTGCCTTTGTAAAATGAGGGTCTTGATAGCATCTGCTTCACAGGCTGGTTAGTAGAATCCATCAAGATAGGGAAAGTACTCTTTCAATGTAAATATTGTCATTGTTATTTGACTTGCCCCCAGTCCCACAAACAGTACAGTCAAAGCTGGGATTTCAGACTCTGGTCCCATGTTCAGGGCTCTTCCCTCAGAACTGTGCTGCCTCTCCCAGTAGATGCATCTTCATGTCATGAGAAAAAGCACCATATCTAGAGCATGCCTATCATATGTTGCATGGCTGTTAGCTAATGTTAGCTTACGTTTTTATACTACACGCTCTGCACCAGATACTGCTAAGTCCTTTGCAATTATTAGCTCATTTGATCCTCACAACAAAACCTGGGAGGTAGGTCCTATTATTATCCCCATTTGACAGATGAGGAAACTGAGGCAGAGTTAAGTGACTTGGCCAGGGTCATAAAGTTAGTATCTGAGGATGGATTTAAACTCAGATCTTCTGGACTCCAGGCCTGACAGTCTCTCTATTGTACTCAGTCACTAAGATAAGAGTGTAGTTGAAGCTGTTTGGATAGAATCCAGCATCTTGGAGTGACTTGACCAGCAATGGTGAGGGTCCAGCCCAATACTGGCCATCTGGGGCAAGGAAGGGTACTAGGAACAGGGACTTCTACTTCTCCAGCCCATGTAGGGGTGCTTGGGGGGGTCTTCTGCAGATGTGAACGAATGTCGAAGACCCCCAGAGAGGCGCATCTGCCGTCACTCCTGCCATAATACCGTGGGGAGCTTCCGCTGCACCTGCCGGGCTGGCTTCCGACTCAGTGCAGACAGGGCATCCTGTGAAGGTAAGCATTCTTAGTCTTTGCTTCTTGCCCTTCTTTTTCTGAAGGCCTATTAGGTGAAAGGGTGATTAATTTTGTTCTGCTTGACCCCAGGACACAGAAGTAGACACTGGGTGGAAATTGTACCAAAGATTGAGGTTTGACCTAGGAAGGGCTCTATAAGTTTGAGGAAATCTCCTTGAAGGCTAGAACCCTTTCCTTTTTGTTTTTGTGTTCTTAGACCTAGCACAGTATCTGGTATACAGTAGACACTTAATAAATGCTTATGGATGGATGGATTGAATCAGAAGATCCAGAAATGGAATGAGTGCTTATGGAAGGATGGATAGATTGAATAAGCAGATACAGAAATGCAATGAATGGTCATGTATGTCTGTATGTATGGATGGATGTATGGATAGATGGATGGAATCAGAAGATCCAGAAATTCAATGACTGCCTATGGATGGACGGCTTGGATAAGGAGATTCAGAATTCATTCCATTTTTGGGTCTTCTAAGTTAACCCATCCGCCCATAAATATTGAATTTTAAGTACCTACTATGTGTCAGTCATTCTGCTTAGTCCTAGATTACATGTGTCAGATTCTTAACCTCTGCTCTGCGAATGTTTCAAAACACTCTCATTAAATGTAATTAAATAAAATGCTTTAAATTTTACAAATATTTTTAGGACTATATTCAATATCTACAAACTTCCCTTGTAATCTTATACATTTAAAAACATTCTGAGAAGGGGCCTACAAGCTTGTGTGTGATACATACAAAAGGGTGAGGAATCCTTACTCTCAAGGGATTATTGTTCATACACCGGTTGGGGACTCATTGGCTTTTGGGGTCCCTCTTGACTGTGAGGCTGGGTGGTTTAGAAAGTTCCAGGAGGAAGGGGACTTCATTTTTTCTAATCCCCTGTGCATTTGTCCTCTCCCTCCTTTCCTCATTTTCCCTCTTAATTTTTTTTTTTTGAGACAATGAGTATTGTGACTCACTCAGGAGCTAGTATGTATCTGAAGTCGAATTTGAACTCAGGTCCATCCTGATGCCAGGGGCAATGATCTATCCATTGTGGCACCACCCAGCTGCCCCTTTCCTTCTTATTTTGAAAATATTTCTATTCCATTTCTTCTCTTACCCCCTTTTCCTCATCCTTTCATTCCCTCTGTTCTTTCTTTATCCCCCCCTTTTTGTTGCAAGGCAAATGGGGTTAAGTGACTTGGCCAAGGCCACACAGCTAGGTCATTATTAAGCGTCTGAGGCCACATTTGAACTCAGGTACTCCTGACTCTAGGACCAGCGCTCTATCCACCGCACCCCCTAGCTGCCCCTATCCCTTTCTTTTAAAATGTTTCCCTTTTCTATTATGAATTTAAAGGTATCGACATAGAATAAAGAACAGAGGAGAGGATTATTTATAAAACCACGACTTTCTGTTACAGTGTTTTAAAAAAATATATAACAAATTTACATAGTAGCAAAATTGCCCTATTTGTTTGTACCCCTTTCTGAACTTTTCATTTTCTGTTTTTAAAAAATTAAAAAAGTTTTATTAATGATCTTTTCTTCAACTTTAGCTTTAAATACAGTCAGAATAAATGCTTACTGTTTCAACTTTTTAAAAGCTGCACCTCTCTTCTTCCCATTAACTCACTTTCTCCATCTCTCCTTTGTTCTCATCTACTTCCCCTTTCCCTGATTTCTACCCTCCTTGCTCCCTCCTTCTTTCCCCTCCCAAGGTGAGGGCAATGAGACATGAGACTCTTCTGGGAGGAGGTAGCTGCGGGGGTCGGTGGGAAGCCCAGGAAGGGGGCCAGGCTGCCTCCCCTCTCCTCCTCCTCCTGCCCTGCTTCTTGGTGTGCCAGCTCTAGATGCTGGATTGGGGGGAGTGTTCCTGAGGAGACCCAGGGGCTGGGGCCCATCTGGAGGAGACAGTTGGACAGGAAGAACTGGTGCTTTTGTTTCTTTGGATCAATCCCTGAACTGACCTTTTTATGGGCAAAATCAGTTAGGAAGGTAGGCAGGATAGCAAAGGGCCGGGTCTAGAGACCATGCTGTTTGAGGATTGGCCGGAAGAAATGGAGATATTTTTCAATAAGTCAACAAAATTTTTGTTAAGCACCTACTTTGTGATAGATTTAAAAGGGGGAAGGGACCTTAGAGAAAACTGAGTTAGTGCCTCCCCACCTTCTCATTTTACAGATGGGAAGAGTGAGGCACAGAGAAGCTAAGTAATTTGCTTAGGTACATATAACTAGTAACTGGTAGGGGTGAGATTTGAACTCAGATTTTCCTGGCTCTACATCCATCACTTTCTCCTCTGCACCACCTGGAAGCCTCTTCTAGAAAAGGCAACAATCCCATCTCGTAAAAAGCTTCCATTCTAAGGGTGAGAGATGACCCTCAAATTTTTTGTTTGTTTGTTTTGCAAGGCAATAGGGTTAAGTGACTTGCCCAAGGTCACACAGCTAGGTAATTAGAAAGTGTCTGAGGCCAGATTTGAACTCAGGTCCTCCTGAATCCAGGGCCAGTGCTCTATCCACTGTACCACCTAGCTGCCCCTCAAATTTTTCATAGAAGACTCAGGACAGACAGGGTTATGGTCCTGTGGCAGTTCTGATAAAGCCTTGGGAAAAGAAGTAGCCGCAATGGGGAGTGCCATGTTGGAGACTTCTCTTGTCCTGGATGCCACAGCTTAGGAAAGACTTTGATGAGATTGAGAGCATCCAGAAGAGGGCGCCCGGGATGGGGACGATGGACTTTGTGGCCACCATATTGGTGAACATTCCAACAGACTCTTCTGTGGACTTCATGGACCCCTTTATGGGGAAGCCTATAGATCCCTTCTTGGAATGATGTCTTTGAGAACAGAAAATAAAGGAAAAAAAATAAATTTTTTAAAAAAGGAAACCAATTACACAGGAATAGTTATCAAAAATTAAAAAGAAAAGACAAGCTGATGGACCCTGGTTTAAGAATTCCTAGCTTGAAGACATACAGAGGCTTTTCTTAGACAGGAGAAATCTTAGGGAACATAGTGATATTTCACTGATTTGAAGCTTTCCCACATGGAAGAGGGGTTAAGTTGGCTCTAGGAGGTCATGTGAGGAAATAGTGTGTGTGTGTGGGGGGGGATTTTTTAAAAAACAGAAAATGAAATTTAGACCCAGAAAAAGTCCCTCACTCTCAGAACTCTCACCAAGTATAATGGATAGTCTTGGGCTGGGGTCCCCTTGTTGGGGATCTAAGTAACTAAGTAGACCTCTGGTTGGGTATGGGTTCATAAATGGCTCTTCTAGCTGAAATTTGGAGATTCTGTGAGGTCATTTCTGCTCTCCTGGAGCCTCAGTTCACCTCGGGGGAGCTGGCTCCCTGATGCTCTTTTTTTCAGCATTTCCAAAGGCTGTGCTTGCTCCATCCGCCATCCTCCAGTCTCTCCAGCACCCCCCAAAGATGCTGTTACTCTTCCCAGAACCTGGTCTGCCTGCCCTCCCTCCTGGCCACAAGCCTCCATCCCGGTCACCCGGCCTCCCACCAGTAACGCAAACGACTCTCTTGACAACCTCAGTAATGCTCATCTCCTCCATCTCTGCCCGCTCCCCGATAACCCCGGCTCCAACGACCACCCCATCTCCCAGTTCCTCCTCCCAGGGAAGGATGGTGAAGCCATCTTTACTGGCAGGTCTACTGCCCCCTTCGCTCTTGTATGGTGAGGCAGTGAGGACTCCTTCCCCTCCCAGGGGCCCCTCGACCCCTCAGCCTTCACCAGCACCTTCCCCTTGCTGGCACCAAGGAATCACCCATGAGCATGGGAGCCATTGGACCGAGTCTGTCTGCTTACACTGTGGGTGCCAGGTGGGTGAGGGCAGCTGGGGCCCTGACATCTTTCTGTGCCTATGACTTGACGGTAACTGGTATTCTCTGTTGCAGGAGGGCCAGGTGACCTGTGACACAGTGAGGTGTAAAGCCTCCTGTTCTCACCCACTCCCCTCCCGAGATGGTGGGTGCTGCCCTGATTGTTCAGGTGAGGACAGCCCAAAGGGATGCTGCCTTTTGGGGGGGCTAGTCTTCCCCTCCCCCCACAGCTGATCCTGTCTCCCTCTTTGAGGGAGGGCATTGAGGTAGGAAACAGGACTGACCAAATTTTAGCTGTGTGACCCTGGACAGGTCCCTTAACTTGCTCTAGCCTTAATCTCTTCATCTTTAAAATGGCCATAAGACTAGGTCACAAGGCTATTGTGAGGGTCAGGTGGAACGCCCTTACAAAACATTGTGAATCTGAAGGCCGATGTCACACCAGCTATCAGCAATGGCCTTGTCTAGCTTTGAGAGTCAGAGAATTGCGGGGTGCACAGCCATCTGCTCCAACCCTTTACCCCCAAACAAAGAGAAGGCTTTAGAGCCAAGCATCGGGGTCACTTGTCAGGAAGACCTGGGTTCAAATCCAGCCTCAGATACTTCTCAGCTATGTGACCCTGGGCCAATTACTGATCCTCTGCCTGTTTTCTCCCAGTGGCCTGGCTCTTGTTTTCTTTCCGTTGCATCTCACGGCCTCCCATTTGGCCAGTATGAATGGCTATTATTGTGGCCGTTTTAAAGATGAAGAGGCTGAGGCTTGAACAGGTTAAGGTCTCAACATCCACTTTGCAGATGGGGAAAGTGAGGTTCACAGAAGGGGTGAGGTCCCAAGATCCCCCAGTCTTCCTGGCTCCAGGGCCAGCTCTCCCTGCACTGCAGCTGAGTAACTTGAGGCCATAGGAGAGGAGGAATGGGGGCACAGCTGTGACTAGGACACTTGTCTTGGATTCACCTCCAAGAGAAGGGGTTGTCTATGTCCTGAGGCCTCGGAGTGGCCTTGCTTGTGTTCTTCATTAGCCTGGGATGGAAGTGCCTCTTCTTCCCTGCCTTGGGGAAAGAGGGCCGTGGGCAGCCTCTGAAGGAGGTCCCTTCTGGTGCCAGCATGGCCAACCCTTGGGGGATGTGGCTTAATGAGTTCCACATTGGTTCACGGATGATTCTTTCCAAGTTTCTGAGTCTGTTTTTGCTTTGGTCCAAGTCTCAGTTGCTGGCAGGGGTCCCCTCTTCCTCTATCGGGTTTATCAGGGTCTTTCCCATTTCCCCCTCTGCGGCAGACTACCCCTGGAGGCTCCATGTCCTCCTTGTCTCTCCAGGTTGTTTCTACGATGGCCTTCCCAGAGCGGAAGGGGACGTGTTCTCCCCTCACAATGAGAACTGCACTGTCTGTGTCTGTCTTGTAAGTCTGTCCCCTTTCAAAATCCAGCCCCCAAGGTCTTAGCTCTCTGGGGAGTCTGAGCAGGTACAGACCAGTGAAGGGGGGGGGGGGCATGAGCTGGCTCAGCCTAGGTGAGCTCGCCATTTTGCTATGGCTCCAGGATGGAGACCCACCAAGGTACAGATAGGCTCACCGGGAGGAGAGCTCCTCCTTCTAGGGGCAGGCAGGAAAGGGTTAACCAGCAAACACAATCCATCTGCCTAGGAAGGGGGGAAGAAGATCCTGGAGGAACCAGCCAATGAGGCTGATTTCTCTCCAGACAAAATATTTGCCAATGTGAGGAAGGGAGTCAGTCTGAGTGGAAATACTGGGGGCATGATGGACCCGTAACCCTAGCTGAGGCTATTGGGATGGTTTCCTGTTGAGTGGTCAGCTCCCTTTCTGGCTGAGTTGGGGCAGGGGGCAGTTGGCACAATGACATTTGCTAATAAATGGATTTGGGGGAAACTTGATTAATGGGCATGTCCACCATCATGGATCTTGATTATATGAAGATTCCAGTTGGTTGAGAGATAGGACAGAGAAGTAGGGGGCTTGAAAATCCCTGCGCCCATTTCTCACCCAAGCCCCTCCTTTTCTGGCCTCTCTCAGGCCGGGAACGTGTCTTGTATTGCCCCCGAATGTCCGCCCGGGCCTTGCCTCACCCCTTCACAGTCCGACTGCTGCCCTTGCGTTCCAGGTAAGTGTCTTTGACTTCTTTGGGCTCTCTCGGCCCTCAGCCAATCCAGGCCACAAATATGTTCCAATCTGAAGATAGAATTCTGGAGAATGATTTGGTGTATATTTAAAAAGGGCCAGCTGCTAGGCTGGGGTTGGAGGGAGCAGCACCCGGACGGAGTGGGCTATCCCCTCCCCCACTGATAGGGCATTCAAAACTTTTTTTTTAAACTCTATTTTCCTTTCTGTGATGTGGTAAACAGCTGGTGTGACCTTAGCCGTCGGACAGGATCCATTTACTACTTGGAGGGGGCCCTGATCTCATGAGAAAGGCAGCCCCCAAGACTGGGCAGGGCTAGTTCTCCATTGGAGAATCTGTGACCTTGGATAAGTCACTTCCTCTGTTGTACCACGGAAACTGGAATGAATGGAGAAAAAGCCATTTGAATTTGACTCCTTATTCCAGATAGGCCATCATGCAACTCTCACCGCCTCAGTTTCCCCATCTGTAAAATGGAAATACTTCTCTTTATGCTGCCTCTCTCTCTCCTGGAAGGCATTTTGCAAAACCTAAAGCACAATATAAATGTGAGCTTGTGGTATTCTTAGTCTCGTTTTGATGATGCATCTGGGCTGTTTCCCCTTATTTCTAGCTAGCCAGGGGTCTTCCCGGGTTTTCCATCAAGGTTGGCTTCTGCATACAGTTTTTTCCCCCTGCCAATTTCTATGTGCAAGCTGAAAAACTAAATTCTTCAGGATGGAAACTGAAGTGGTGAGGGGCAGAGGAATCCTCCCATAAGTCTAGCTGGCTGGCAGGGGCCGTGCCCTCGCATGGTGCCCCATCTTTCCTCTTCCTGAGCTGCCATCACACAGAACTGTTGGCATCTTTCTCCTTTGCAGTAAGATGCTATTTCCATGGCCGATTCTACCCGGAGGGGGCTGAGTTCAGCGGGGATGGGGACGAATGCACCACCTGTGTCTGCCAGGTAGGGAGGTGGCTGGGCCTGGGTCTGCTTCCTAACTAGGTGCTTCTAGGAGAAGGTGGGTGATCAAGACCATGTAAGGCATGGGGACCTTGAGATAGCTCCTCCCATCTCTCTCACTCGCCCCACAAATCCATATTATTTGGGGGGGGGTCAAGGCAGAGGGTGAAGGATGGAGGTTTCAGAGTCTGGCCCTCAGTTTTAGAAAAGGCTATGGGAGGAACTATTGGAGCCTCCATCTTACTGACCTACCATCCTGTGACTCCCTTTCAGAATGGGGAGGTTCAGTGTTCCTTCACGCCTTGCCCAGAGTTGGACTGTCCAAGAGAGGAATGGCAGTTGGGGCCAGGCCAGTGCTGCTTCACCTGCCGAGAGCCCACACCAGTGTCAGGTGACAATGGCTCAGAGATCCTCCCTCTCTCCATCCCTCCCTCCCTCCCAACAAAGACCTTGGGAAACCAACCAGGCCTGAATCCAAGAATCTCAAGGTTGGCCGGGACCTTGATTCCTTCCCTTCCCCCCATTCATTCCCTCACCCTGGGTGTCTTTTGCTTCTCTCCTTGTGGGCAGGCTGCTCTCTGGATGACAATGGAATTGAGTTTCCCATTGGACAGATCTGGTCCCCTGGTGATCCCTGTGAGTTATGCATTTGCCAGGTGAATGACAACCTGTTCTACCTCACTCAGCTTTACCTGTTCTCCCCGACTTGGTTCAGAGATGGAAAGTCTTCTGCTCCTGCCTCCAGAGTCCTTGTTACCTAGGGCTAAGCTCTTCAGTCTCCTCTCTTATTAGCTTATGTGTAGCTGTCCATTCCCTTTTTTGAACAATAGGTTAGGACCTAAGGCATTCTGGAAAATCAAATCTGGGGAAATAAAGGTTGGCCATATACCTAAACACTTCTATTGGATGAGAAGCCACATGGTGTTGGACCTGGCCCTCAGGAAGATGTGGGTTCCAGTCTTTCCCTTGACACCTTTTGACTAGTGACTTGACCTTCCTGAGCTTCAGTTTCCTCATCTCTAAAATGAAGGGGTTGAACTAGATGGTCTCAGGGTCCCTTTGAGCTGGGATCTCCTGAGAGGAGAGACACCCCCCCCTTACGGTACATGCGTCCCAAGTCATTATTAGTGAACTGAGTCCACAAACTTTGGTGCCATTTTGCCCAAACCATTGGTTAACACTCTTCTAATTCTCACCATTCTTCAGTAAAGCTTGCTTTCCTATGGAAACAATTTTTCCCATGTGTAAAAGGAGGACTCTGAGGTTTGGGGTGAAGGGTCCTCCAGGGGAAAACCAAGGGCACCAAGGCTGGTGAGGAATCGGGCTCAGCATCTGGTTCAACAGTCTGCTTGCTGAGGGTGGTTCTGGGATGTCACTTTGGTATGGGGCAGTTTTGTTCTTCCCTGGGTTGACTGGTCCAGCTTGGATGGGTGATCTCTGGCTTTGGGGCAGGGTGAGCCCCTAAGGAGCTGATGGAGTGGTTAGAAGGCCAGGCCTGGCTCCAGGCAGCACCTCAGGGGTTTCTGTCAAGTGCCTCCTTCCTTCAGGCAGATGGTTCTGTGAGCTGCGAGAGGACGGACTGCGTGGAGACCTGCCCTCACCCCATTCGCATCCCAGGACAGTGCTGCCCCGACTGCTCAGCGGGTAAGGAAGGAGGGACTTCCTTCCAGAGGCCCCTCCAGAGAAGGAGAACCTAACTCACGGAGGCAGGATTATGATAGAGCTGGGAGGGACTTTAGAGGACATCCATCCAGGCAGCATGGATCATATTAATCACATTGTGAAAGAAGAATCAAATTGAAAAGGGGAAAAATTAGAGGGAAAAACATAATATATGACAATTTTTAAAAACTGAAGATAGTAAGCTTCGATCTGCCTTCAAACTCCATGGTTCCTTCTCTGGATATGGATGGTTCTCTCCATCACAAGACTTTAGGAATTGTCCTTGATTATTGTCCTGCTGAGTTGAACTAGTCCATCATAGCTGATCATCACCTCATATTATTGTTAGGGTGTACAGTGTTCTTCTGGCTCTGTTCCCTTCACTCAGCATCAGTTTACACAAGTCTTTCCAGGCTTTTCTCAAGTCCCGACCCTCATGATTTCTTATAGAACAACAGTGTTCCATAACGCACATTTACTACAATTTGTTCAGCCATTCCCCAATTGTTGGGCATCCCCATTCTTTGCCAATACTAAAATTGTTGCTATAAATATTTTGTGCATGTGGGTTTTTTACCCTTTCTTGAGATCTCTTTGAGATACAGACCTTGGAGCATTTGCCGGATCAAAGGGTATGCACAGTTGCATTGTCCTTTTAAGGATTCTTTTTTAATTGATTACAGATCCTTTAAACTAGTTTGTCAAAGAACAGAATTTGAAAGCAAATCTGGACAAGTCCTCTTCCCCCTCTGGCCTCATTTTTCTCATCTGTAAATGAGGGGTTTGGCCTAAGTGATCTCCAAGGTCCCATACAGCCTCCATGTTACATGATTCATTCAGTCCAACTTGTCATAATTGAGTGTTGGCGGCGTCTTGGATTGGTGCTCCTCCGTTTGAAATTTAGACAGCATCCTGACATGGACAGTGGTCTCTGAGCTCACTGGGTTGAGGAATCAGGACTTGGACATTGTTCATGAGCCATGTGATCAGTTAAATAAAATCCAGTTGCAAAATGTCCAGTGCTGATAATAAAACTCGGGGGTGATCAGGAGTGGGCGAATGTCTCCCAGGTGGAGTCTTGAGCAAAGCTACACAATAGAGCCTTGAAGGCCCCACCAGTGGGCTCTAGAGAGAGAGAGAGAGAAGGGTAGAGGGCCAGGGGACCACCAGGGGGGTGGTCAGAGTTCCATGATTTTCATGGAAAATGCCTCCTCCACAAAAGGATCCTGGCCTGGTAGTATCCACTTAGGGGAAAGAAGAGGGTTATTCCACTGGGCTCTAGACTCATACTCTTAGAAGCCCCAGCTTCCTTCAAAGTGCTTCATCCCTGATTCTGCCCATCCTCCCTTAAGTCATCATACTCTCCCTCTGGAACTTCCCACGTATTGCTTTGGGTAGACGAGTCCACAACACTCTGGTCCTATAGAATGGAAGCTTCTTGTGGTCAGGAAGCATTTCCTTCATGTCCTTTGTCCTCCAACGTCACGTCCATCATAGGTGTGTGTCAAGTGTGGGTAAAACAGAACTGTGTTTAATTGATTTGATAAACTAAGTGAAAAACAGAGACCTAGACTGAACCCCAAGGATGTAACCTGTGGGGCCCCAGGTGGCTCCAGGGCCCAGATCTGTAACAATGAGCCACCCAGAAGGTCACCTTGGTCCTGCCTTTTTGTCTCCCCTCCCCCCCACAGGCTGCACCTACACAGGAAGAATATTCTACAACAACGAAACCTTTCCTTCTGTGATGGATCCTTGTCTAAGCTGCATCTGTTTGGTATGATGTAATGGGAGGGAGCTGCCCTTCCACCTTTAGACCCTGAACTGGAGGATGCGACTTATGGACTAGCATCAGTGTTGGCCCCCGCAGATACACATTCAGAATCTCCCCTCTCCCACGGGAAATGGCCACAGACCTGTCTTTAATTCGTGGTCCAAGTCAGCGCTATGCGTACCTATGACCCAGCTTTCTGAGCTGTAAAATGGGTAAAGGGGAGGGTCCCTGGGCTCCTTTTCAGCTCTCACCCTACAACTCCTCCTAGAAAACCCTTCTGTGTGTCTGTGTCCTACAGCTGGGCTCTGTGGCCTGCTCTCCCGTGGACTGTCTCATTTCCTGTACCTACCCATTCCACCCCGAAGGAGAGTGCTGCCCTGTCTGCCAAGGTGAGTGGGCAGCCCCACCAGGCCCCTCACCTACAACAGTGGGAATACTGGAGAGACCAAAAGGGAGCTAGCCCTACCCTCAGGGGGTTTACATTCTACTGGGAGAAATACCATATACATATGGGAGGAAATATATAATTCTCTCTCTGTGTATGCGTGTGTGTCTGATACGTTGTTGTTCAGTTATGAGCTCTATGAGAGCTTCATACCCTTTATACCCCACTGGCCACAGGGTTTTCCTGACAAAGAGGCCGGAATGAATTGTCACTTCCTTCTCCAGTAGATTGAGGCAAACAGAAGTTAAGTGTCACATAGCTACCAAGTATTGAAGTCACATTTGAACCCAGGTCTTCTGGATATCTAGGTTGACTTTCAGTCTATCATGTTATTGGGCTTCTTAAAATACATACAGACTGAAGATGGTAATTTTGGGGGGCACTAGAAATTAGGGGAGCACTATCAAGAAATGCCTCTTCTGAGAAGTGGCATTTGAGATGATCTTTGGAGAACGTTTGGTAATCTAAGAGGCAGAGGTCAGGAGGAATGCATTTTAGACAACGGGGCACAGCCTAGGCAAAGGCCTGGAGGTGGGGGATGGCCAATCCATGGCAAGTGTGAATAGAAACAATGCCCATAACCTGCTGAAAAGGCAGACTGGAGCCTGATGGGGAAGGGATGAGAATGCTCCGTGGCTCCAGGCTGAGCTGCTTCCTCTCTCCCTCTGCAGATTGTAACTACGAAGGAAGGAAGGTGGGCAATGGGCAGGTGTTCTTGCTGGAGAATGAGCCCTGTACTCGGTGTATCTGCCAGGTGAAAGAGGCCCGGCCAGGGGCGGAGGACCTGCTGGGGACATCCCTGGCCCTTCCCTCCTTTCTTAGACATCTTTCTGTCCCTCCACCCTCCCCAACCCCACTCATTCCCTTCTTTTGGAGTCCCAGAATGAAGAGAAATGATTAAAATAGGCCATAGATTTTAGAGCAGAATGGCCCTTAGAAGAACCCCTCATTTTACAGATGAGGAAATGGAGGCCTACAGAGAGGAGGCAACTTGCCCAAGGTGGTTCAGTGGTTAGGGCACCGGATTTGGAATAAGGAAGACATGAGTTTCGATGCTGCCTCTGATGCTAAATGAGAGGGATCAGCTCCAAATCTTTCCAGCTCTAAATCCATGCTACTTTGGTGCAAGATTTGAACCCAAGTCTTCTGACTTGAGAGCCAGTGTATTTTGCATTGGACTGCCTGGTCTCGCTGCTGCCCTCTCCCTCCACTGCCTTCTCCTGGGCTGGGTCTCTTACTTGCTCCCCATGGAAATATTTCTCTTGGTGACCTGAGGGCAGAGGTCCTGAAGGGCATTGCTCTGGGCAAGGCGGCTCACCGTTTCTTTCCTGCTTACTCAGCTTGGGGAAGTGAGCTGTGAGAAGGTCACCTGCCAGCCAGCCTGCGCCGACCCCAGTCCAGCTTCGAGAGACTGTTGCACCTTCTGCCAAGGTGAGATGCTCGCCCTGGGCCTCTGCATCATCTTCCTGCCTCTTCTGGGAGTCCAAGATAAGTCAAAACAGGCAGGAACCCCAGGGGACAGCCTTTCCCCTCCCATTTTACAGATATGGAAACTGAGACTCAAGGCAGGGAAGTGACTTGTTCGAGGGCATGCCAGGTAGAAATGATAGAGCTGGGATTTAAGGTGAGGCTTGTTTGACTCCAAAACCAACTCCATCATTTTACTCAGGCCACCCAGCCAACAAGAATTTATTAAATGCTTGAGGAACCAAAGGAAGACAAAGCAAAAATCCTAATAACTAACATTAGTATAATGCCTTAAGGTTTTATACTAATCCAAGGAGGGTGCTATGAATATGCCTATTTTTTTACAAATAGAGAAACTGAGGCTGGCAGAGATTAGGTGAGCTGCCAGTGGTCACCTAAGAGGTAGGTCTTTGTGTCTCCAGGTGCTATGCTGGCTCCACTGTCCCCAACTGCCTCCAACCCAGGTTCTGCTCCCAGGGAGTCAACACAGCCAGGTTGAGGCCTGCTCAGAGGATTGGGGGGAGCACCGGGCTAGTATTGACTTTGTTTCCCTTCCCTCAAATCTTCAGGGGTCCTGCTGCCTGTGGAAGGGAAGCCCGAGCTCTCTCTGCCTAAAGCCAGCCAGAGCTCTGGACAAGCAGTCGGGATCCCCCAAAACTGCAGCATCTGCCCTGGAGTCCCCCAGGCTGATGCCCGGAGCCTGCGGCTTCTGTCAAGAAAGAACACATTGACGGTGGAGACTTCAGCCATGGAGCCTCCAAAGCCAGAGCCCCCCCGCCTGCCCCGGCAGCGGACAAGAACTTTTCAGGGTGCTTGTTCTTCACCGGGAGCCTCGTGTCTCCATCAGTTTACCCCGGGAACCTCTCATCTACCTCCTGTCTCCCCAGAGGTTCCTCCATCTCTTCCCGCTATTGCTGAGACTTCTCTCCCATTGGCCAGGGGCCCAGGGACCCTCCCTGCCCAGGCAGCACCTGAGGGGCTTTTGCCACCCATCATCCAAGTGACAAGACTTTCTGGGCCTGGTGAGAGCAGGCCGGATCCTTCAGAGTCCCCCACAGTCAGTTCAGTGCTTCCTGCATCTTCCCCCAACATTGCTAGACTCTCTTCCTCTCCTACAGTTTCTCCCAGTCCTCCCTGGCAGAAACCTCCAGAGAATCCCTCCCCTGAGGGAGAGCAGAGGGAATAATGGGGTCTGGTGTGGAGGACTGGGCCAGGAAGCCCATGATGGGAGGGAGAGGAGGGAGAGAGAGACAGACAGAGACAGACACAGACACAGACACAGACACAGACACAGACACAGACAGACAGAGAGAGACAGACAGAGACAGAGAAAGAGGGGGGGACATTGAGGAGAGAGAGAGATAGAAAAGAGATTGAGAGAGAGAGAGAGTGATGTGTATATATATATATGTATGTATATACACATATGTATATGTATGTATATATATACATATATATACACACATACAGATACATTTATATGTATGGGGAGAGAAAGCCCGAGGCAGACAGAGAGAGAGAGAGAGAGAGAGAGAGAGAGAAGAGATTGAGAGAGCCTGAGAGAGAGTGATATATATATATATATATACTCACATACATATGTATATGTATGTATATATACATATATATATATATATATATACACATATACATATACATTTATATGTATGGAGAGAGAGAGCCTGAGGAAGACAGAGAGAGAGAGACAGAGACAGAGACTGAGAGAGACAGAGAGAGAGAGAGACAGAGACTGAGAGAGACAGAGAGACAGAGACTGAGAGAGACAGAGATAGAGAGAGACAGACTGAGAGAGAGACAGAGAGCCAGACAGCGAGAGAGAGAGAGAGAGAGAGAGAGAGAGAGACAGAGACACAGAGAGAGACACAGAGAGAGAGAGAGAGAGAGAGAGAGAGAGAGAGAGAGAGAGAGAGAGAGAGAGAGAAGGGTTATGTGAATATGTGAGTAGCTCCAGATAAAGGAAAAAAGAGACAGAGAGTGAGAGACAAACATATATGTATAAATATATAGAGAGAGACAGAGATGAGGGGAGAGAGAGAGAGAGAGAGAGAGAGAGAGAGAGAGAGAGAGAGAGAGAGAGAGAGAGAGATTGAGATTCCTGGTGAATGGGATGGGGAAAGTCTTACTCCCACTAGGTTTCCACCTGCTCCAATGGTGCCAAGTCCATGCTCTACAGGAATTGAAAATTGGATGAACTCCTCCATCCTGCCTATCCTTCAGACAATCCAGAGCCCAGGCAGATGGTGGAGGGAAGCAGATCACAGCCTCCACCACCTTATCGGATCATCTTCCCAACCTCTTCTCTGTTTCTCCTGGGGAAGCCCAGGAATTTGAGAAGAGTTGGGGAGGTACTGGAGCTGGACCAGGTGTGGAGTGGCTTCAGAGACTTCCCTGATGCCTCATTCTTAGCCTGAGGTCTCTCAATTAAAGGTTTCTCAATTACCCCAAGCTTGCCCTACTTCATTCCTGATTCTCTCTCCTTCAGCCCCCTCTCCGCCCATGATTGGAGCCTCAAATAGCCAGAGACCAGGGAGAGTTTAGAGGGGATCCATAGCTACATTCGAGAGATAGGAGTAAAAATGGAATCTTTGAATGGTTTGCCTTAAGGGATTCCTGGATAAAAAACTCCCAATCACCAATGCAGGTTGGTGTCTCTTCTCCAAATTATTTTCTGAAAAGAATTGGCTAGAGAATTGAGAAGTTCAGGAAATTGTCCAGAGTCAGACTATTCTGGAAGAAATAAAGTCCCATATTCATCTCTGCCTTCTAGTCTGGGAGAAAACCCCTTCGCTTAATTGGAGGGAACTACCCCCTCCAACCCAGTCCAGCAGCCAATCTCTTGTGTACTCTGACCTGTGGGATCCTTAGAAAGGACCAGGAGCTCCTTGAAAGGAGAGGGTGCTTCATTCCTTGGCATTTGTGTTCCCATGGTCTGGGCAAGAGTGTCTCGTATACAGTAGGTGCTTAATAAATAATTGTGGCTTGATTGGCTACTGTGTTTTGAATAGAAGTTACTTGGATTCACTTTCAACCAATCCAACAAGCATTAAGCATCTACTCTATGCCAGTGGGAAGATTCAAGGACCAAAATTAATTTTTTTGGTTTTTTTTGGCAAGGCTAAGTGACTTGCCCAAGGTCACACAGCTAGGTAATTATTAAGTGTCTGAGACCAAATTTGAACTCAGGTCCTCCTGACTCCAGGGCCAGTGTTCTATCCACTGTGCCACCTAGCTGCCCCTTGACCAAAATTAAGTGGTTCTTGCCCTCCAGAGGCTTACATTCTTTAGCAGGTAAATCTATATAAAAGATATGCATTTAAGTAAATACAACAACACTGAAAAGTAATTTGGTGACTGGAGGAGGCCATAACCACCAAAAGCATCAGCAAAGGTCTCTAGTTGAGTTTTGAAGGAATGAGGGATTTCAAGAGATGGAGAACATTCCAGTTTGGGGAGGGACAAGGAGTATGTGAAGAGAATGGAAGGCCCAGAGAGATCTGCCTTTCACTGGGTGGATTGATATTTCCAAGCATTGAACATTTTAGGAGATTTGTTTTAGGGTTGAGAAATGTGAACTTTGGAAGGAATGACTTGTGAGGCACAGCAGGGTTTGACTGTTAGCCAAGTAGGCCAATCATTTTTATCGCTAAGGGCTTTGAAAGGTCTCCTCAACCTCTCCCACAAAATGGTTGAAACCCATCTCATCTTACTGAGCTGCCAGAGCCCACTTTGGGCATATTGTGGTGTCTCAGATGGGCATAGCACAGAACTTTGCCTGATGACTCCCACCCCCACCCCCTTTCTTATTTGCATTTGGAGGTTGGGATCAGGTTCTTTCTTGTCTAGGCTTGGCAAGAATTCAGAAAAAAATGAGCAGGAGCTAATGTCACTATTATTTGTCCTCCTCAGACCTCATCTGCAATATTGCGTTTACCCCAGTTGGGAAAATCTGGTGATACACCAGAATGAATATGGAGAAGGGCAGTGAGATTTGAAGGGCAGGATTTGAACTCTGGTTTTCCTGACTCCAATCCCATTCTTTATCTGCTAGGCCATGTTGTTCCATTTGGTTGTGAAATATTTTGGGGGGAGGCATTTGACAAGCTGTGAATGTGGCTGCTCTAGGGAAAATGGGAAGGTAAGCCCACATCACAAAACCTGGTCACCAGAGATGGGGACAATGAAGAGCAGAATCATTGGAGCCAAATAGCTGATGTGTTGTGACAAGGAAGAGAAATCAGACTTGTGCTGCAAAGCTCCAGAAGGCGAGGCCGTGTTTCAAGGAGACAAACGACTAGATGTAAGAAAGAGCTTCCTCCCAGTCACTGTTATTCAGTCGTGGCTGATCCTCCATGAGAGCAATTTGTCATTGTCTTCTCCAACTCATTTTACAGAAAAGGAAACTGAGTCCAAGAGGGTGAAGGGTCTAAGGGTCTGAGTCTGGATTTGAACCCAGGTCTTCCTGACTCCAGACCTCAAGCTCTGTGTATTATGGGGCTCACTAATACCCAGGTCCTACCAATCAGAGCTATACAAGGCGACTGCCCTGGGAGATGGTGGGATCATTCTTCACTGGAGATTCTCAGGCAGAGGTTGAATAGTCATCCAGTATGTCAAAGATTATTTCTTCCTTCCTTCCTTCCTTCCTTCCTTCCTTCCTTCCTTCCTTCCTTCCTTCCTTCCTTCCTTCCTTCCTTTCTCTCTCTTTCTTTCCTTCTCTTTCTCTCCCTTCTTTCTCTCCTCTTCTTTCTCTTTTTCTCTCTCTTCATTTCTTCCTTCCTTCTTCCTTCCTTCTCCTCTTCTTTCCTTCCTTCTTCCTTCCTTCCTTCCTTCTTCCTTCCTTCCTTCTTTCTTTCTTTCTTTCTTTCTTTCTTTCTTTGTCTTTCCTTCTTCCTTCCTTCCTTCCTTCCTTCCTTCCTTTCTTTCTTTCTTTCTTTCTTTCTTTCTTTCTTTCTTTCTTTCTTTCTTTCCTTCTCTTTCCCTTCCTTCCTTCTCTCCTCTTTTCTCTCTTTTTCTCTCTCTTCATTTCTTCTTTCTTCCTTCCTTCCTTCTCCTCTTCTTTCCTTCCTTCCTTCTTCCTTCCTTTTCTTTCTTTCTTTCTTTCTTTCTTTCTTTCTCTCTCTTCTTCCCTTCCTTCCTTCTCTCCTCTTCTCTCTCTTTTTCTCTCTCTTCATTTCTTCCTTCCTTCTCCTCTTCTTTCCTTCCTTCTTCCTTCTCTTTCTTTCTTTCTTTCTTTCCTTCCTTCCTTCCTTCCTTCTCTTCTCTCTCTCTTTCTCTCCCTTCCTTCCTTCTCTTCTTTCCTTCCTTCCTTCTTCCTTCTCTTTCTTTCTTTCTTTCTTTCTTTCTTTCTTTCTTTCTTTCTTTCTTTCTTCCTTCCTTCTCTTCTCTCTCTTTCTTTCTCTTCCTTCCTTCCTTCCTTCCTTCCTTCCTTCCTTCCTTCCTTCCTTCCTTCCTTTCTTCCTTCCTTCCTTTCTTTTCCAACTGAGTTAAATTCAGTGGCCTCTGAGGTCCCTTCTAACACTGAGATTCCTGTGGTTATACACTAGAATTTCCCCTACATTTGACTAATGATTAATCATATTTATATACCACTTTAAAGTTTGCCTTTCCATCTTCTCTCAATTGTTCCTCCCAACAGCGCTGGAGGTAGATGCTATATTTATACCTGCTTTATAGATGAGAAAATTCAAGCTGAGAAAGGTAAAGTAACTTGCCCAGGGTCACACAGTTATGTAACTAAGGAGCGTATAACTCCCGCCTTCCTGACTCCAACCCCAGTGCTTTATCTCCTAGGCCACATTGTTCCATTTGGCTGCAAAATATGTTGGGGAGAGGCATGTATTGGCAAGCTGTAAATGCTGCTCTGGGGAAGATGGGAAGATGGATCAAGAAAGCCTAGGGGCATTTTGGAGCCCAATAGAGGCAAAGCCCATTTTGTTATTTCCCTCATTCCTTATCTGGGAGTCCCCACTATCAGAATCACAAGATGTGTAACCAGATGTTCATAGGTGACTATGTAAGAGAGAAAAGGGGTTAGAATCATTGAGCCTAGAAGGGATCTTCAGAGACCAGGTGGTCCAAATCTCCCATTGCCTCTGGAGGGAAGGACTGAAGTCAGAGAGATTTAGTGACTTGACCAATATCACATACACAGTAAGTAGTAGAACTGGACTGCATGCCTTGGTCCTTTTAACTCCAAATCTAGGCTTCTTTTGATTTCATTACCCTTTATTCGTCACCCTAGTCTCCCATTTCCCATACCCTAAGTATTTTAACCCAATTGTGTGGTAGAGATATAAGGATGAAAGAACTGCAACTCCATGGACTCATTTGTTTTATTAACATTCAGGGTTCTTCATCCAACCCACCATCCCAGCAGAGGAGTATTTTAGAGAACTCTAAATATTGGGAACTTGAAAGGACCCGGGCATGATCTCTTCTGGCAAAGCACCCCCAAACCCTTAAGGTGCCAACTCTCATTTGGCCAGGTTCGCAAGGCCAATTCGGTTGTTTCCTCTGTCAAATATGGTAAAGTAATGGCGTATGAAGACATCCCCAAGGATCCACTGGCTTAACTCTATTGTTGAGAAACCACTGTAACAGTTTTCTTTGTCCTGGGGAAGGAGGGATGAGAGAAAATTCATAGCTGGGATGCATGATGGGTGATAAAGGAAAGACACCAGTTCTCCAAGTATCAGAAAGACAACAATCAAGAGCTCTCAGAGAGCTTTAATCAGTTAAATAGTCAACTAACCAATTAACTATTGACCTCAAAGAGTTTATAGGTTCATTGGTCTAAAGCTGGATGGGACCTTTGAGGACACTGAGTCCAAACTCATCATTTTGCAAATGAAGAAAGTGGGACCCAAAGAAGTTGAGGGTCTTGTCCCAGGATCATATTGTTAGTAAATATCCAAGGCAGAATTAAAACCCAGGTTTTCCTACTCTACTATTTTACATCTCTTAAAACTTTATGTTCTACTGGGTGAAAGGGCCAAAATGTACAGAAGCAAGTAAATGCAGTTGGGAATGGAACAGAGAGAACCCACGATAACATTGACAGCCCATTATGGGTTCTGGGGTTGACTTGTCTTTGGCTTCCTTACCTTTCTAATGTAGGTTTCAGCAGGGACAGGGAAGTCCATGCCATTGATGCTGAACATGATTGATGACAGATTATTGATGGAGGAACAGTTGACTGCCATCTGAGATGGGAAGGAGACCAGGCGAGACAGAGAAGAATTACATACATTTCACTTTCCTACTAAAGACCAATCTAGAATGGGACACTCAGGACCTGATTTAGAAGGCATCATCACTCTCTTACCTCACCAGAGTCATTCTCAATTGCTCCTATGGCAGCATGGATGCTGGCGATTCCATTGGCAGGGCCAATTACCAGTGAGGTCCCAGTGTCCACGATAGCTTGGCAGCCCCCTTTGCAAGCGATCTCAGTTCCATTCATGGTAACGCTGAAACACACACACACAAACACACACACATACACATGTCAGATTGACTAAAAAACTTCAGAAACTTACTTCTGGACTGGCCCTAGACAAACTTAGAAGTTGGAGATTATCTGTTGTGATTTCAAGACTGAGGGAATGGTCCCTTAATAATTCTCCATCTCTCCATATTGAGTGATGCTTGAGATGGCACAGAAGCACAGAGCTTCAGAGTAGCCACCGAGCCCCAAGTACTTGGCTAAGAATCCTTCCAGCACACTAATCCAGTAGCTACTCAACTTTTCCTTCAGAACCTCTATAGAGGAAGAAGTGAAGGCCCCCCGAGGCAGCCCCTTTCATTGTTGGACTGTCCCAATGGCTAGTTCCGATTTTTCTTACATCTACTCTAAATTTCGTCCTTTGGGAGTTCAATCTATCACTTCTCCTTCTTACTGCTGGAGTGAAGACCATCAGGCTCAACTCATCTTGACAGAACTCTTCAGATACTCAAAGGCAGCAACCACACCCCATTGAGATTCCTCCAAGTCAAAGCCTCCATGGCCTTTACTCTTTATAGGGCGTGAACCTAAGGCCTGTCGGCTACCTCTGGTAACTTCCTTGGGACATTCCAGTTCAGCAGTGTAGGGCTCCCAGAACTAGGCATTATCCTGTTTCTACTTTCAGATAGTGATACCCAAAGTATAATTTGCTCCTTTTTTAGAGAAGTACTGCCTTTAGGGCAGGATGAGGGAAGGTTCTGAGAGAAGAGCATTGGAGGTGGGGAAAGTGACAGAATTATAGAATCCTACATCTGACCCCAGAGGCCATCTAGATCAGCCCCTTCAATTTACATGCCCAGGCAGAGAAAGTGATTTACCCAAGGTCACCCAAAGAATTCTGGACCTATACCTGAAAGGGACTTCAGAGGCCTGAGAGCCATCACCAATCAACTATTTGAGGCCAGGGAAATAAAGGGACTAATCTAAGTCTACCAAACTAATGTGTGTCAGAGGTGGTGATTTGAACCACATGCATATCATGTAATTTGTCATAACAGTCCAAGAGGGTAGAGACAGTGAATATCTCCTACAAATTCTATACATTGCCTAGCCCCTAAAACAATGCTCTACACAGGACCAACCATAAGGGACCTCAGAGACCATGAGTCCAGTCTCAACATTTTACAGAGGAGGAAACTGAGACCCAAGGAAGTTAAATGACTTGCCTAAAATTCCAGGATTATGTAAGTCTAAGTAATCTGAATTTGAACTCAAGTCCTCTGAATTTACTACTGCCCACAGTGGGATAGGAAATGGGACAACACAAGGAAGGGCCCTTCTGAGGGTACTAGACCTGGAGAAGGCCAGAGAACCAGCCTGACCCATTTCATAGTTTTGCATAGATTATAAACATTCCCCAAATGACCCGCAAAAGGACATGGATGACTCTTCATGACCTCACATATCCTCATGAAACGGCTTTCACATTTTTGAGATGTGTTGCTCTCCAACCCAGTGTTCCCCAAATGTCTAGAGCCGTGGAACACCCTGGAGTTGGCGATTTAGATACTAATGGAATCCATAAATACAGCAGTGGGCTCTACCTATGAAGAAACATAAGGACAAAGGAGAATTAAGGGTATTTGGGAGGAAGCCAAAGACAATTCAGCCTAGCATCATGGATTTAGAGCTAGGCAGGACTTTAGAGGTCATTTGGTTCAACCTCCCTCACTTTTTTTTTTGACAGATTAAGAAACTGAGAACCAGAGAGGAAGAGATGCCCAGTACAATTTGTAAATAGTAAAAATCATCATTTGAACTCAGTTTATCTGACACCACGTTTTTTTTTTTGCTTACTCTTCTTCGTGATGCTTCTTAAATCTATTTTTATATAGGAAAATGACCTCATAATATACACTAGTGACCCTGACAAGTCATTTAACACTCTCAGGGTCCCAAGCAGCTCTCTAAGCCTAGAGGTTGCAGGGAGGGCCTGATTTATCTCGGTAGATCTACTTTTCTCACTAGCTCTGTTATCTAAAGGAGATCAGAGGTCTGACCTCCTTTTCCCTCCTCCACAATCTCCAGCAGCACACTAGAGCAGATTGATGTTAAGTGTTTGTTGAATGAAGGAATGAACAATGAACCTGTTCCATTCGACTCTGGCTAATGTCCTTTCTCAAATCTGCCAGGCCATAGCTTGAAAAACCATTTACTCTTTCTCTGGCAAGAGACCTCACCCTGGAGTTAGAGGATCTGGGTTCCAATATGACCACTGCTATTTGTTGTGTGACCTTGGTAAGTCATCTACTTCTCTGAGCCCTAATCTTTCCTCATCTTCAAAAGTTAGGAGATTAGACTGAGATCCACGTCCTTTGATCTGATGAGCCTCCATGTGGGGCATGTGCTTCTCCAACTGGACAGGACTTGGCTCTACTGACTTTGTTGTTGTTTAGCCATTTTCAGTTATATCTGATTCTTTATGACCCTATTTAGGGTTTTCTTGGCAAAGATACTGGAGTGGTTTACCATTTCCTTCTCCAGGTCATTTTACAGATGAGAAAACCGAGACAAGGAGGGTTAAGTGATTTACCTAAGGTCCCACAGTTAGTATGTACCTGAGGCTGAATTTGAACTCTTGCTTTTTCCTGGTTTAGTGCCAGTGTGTTCCAATTGGCCTTCTGGTCAATCTCCCTCTTCAGAGTATTTCTATTTCTCCCTTCCCCATACTGAGTCTCCCCATTTCGTTGGGTGGTTGGCAGGCTAGGTTAGAAAATAATCATCTCTTCTACTCTCAAAGCTCTCATACTCACTCCTCTATGGAACTTGATTCCTAGGTCAGGATCACTGAGCTTGTATTTCCCTCTGGGACCCTACCACTTCAGTTGGTTTTAAGAATGGCCAAGCATGCAGAATGAGGTCAGGGCTTACCTTGTCATTGTGATCTGCCAGTAGTCCTGGGAAGACAGAGGGATCCAACTGATATTTCCAGTGTAGTAAGAGGAGTCAATTCCCCCTAACATCATAACACTGCTGTTTGTGCTATCACTACATGAAAAAGAGAAGGCAAGAATTAATTTAAGAAGCTTTTGGAGGACTTAGAATATGTTGCTGTTGTTTGTCCTTGAAGAAGCCTATGACATAAGGCAGGTGATGCCATGACATGCAGATGAATTAGATTTGAGTGAGGGATGCTGTGCTAACAACCTTACTTTTACCTCTGGAGCTATATTGGTCCAGTGGCCAGATATGGATCAGGATGACTGAAGATGGCCCTGGATGGGAGGCAGTCAAGTTTTAGTGACTTACCCATGGTGATACAACTAGTCTAGATTTGAACTCAGATCTCCCTGACTCCAGGCCTAGCACTCTATTCATTGTGCCACCTGGCTGCCATAAGTGTTGCTGTTGGGACACTCAACTTCCAAGAACCTTTTTCCATCAGCTCCATCCTAGGCTGGCCCTGTCTAGGGGATCATGTGCCTAAGATCTTTCAGTGGGAGGGTTTTTTCCCACCCAGACTTACGAGCTCAGATAGAAAGCAAAGATGTTCTCAGAAATCAAACCCTGACTCCATATGTTGTCAAAGACAGGGGTAGCTCCAGATGCAGAAATTGTGGGGTATGCCATCCCCAGGATCCCATCAAAGGGACTTTGAATCAGGACGATGCTTCTCTCAGTCATACTCAGCCCAAAGATCTGGTTGGTGTCTACAATATCTGCAATCTTAGGAAAGAGAGAGAAAAGACAGAATTTCCTGGGATGTGCTGGTTGACAGTAGTTTTGCTTTTTTGAAGTGTTTTCACAAAGATGTCCAAAAAACCTTTGTGCAGGTTTAAATTTTATTAGCTTTAAAGTTTTACTAAGACTTTTGGAATATCCTCTGTATATATGTTTCATATAAACATATTATTACATGTATATGTATAGATTATATACTTAATAATAAAACATTTCACTAAACAAAGAAATAGAAGCTAGCATATGCAATTATAAAGTGTTCAGAAAAAATTTTAAAGAAACATGTATTAAATCTGACATTTGTGCTTCTTTTTTCAAGATGGCTGTCCTCCAGGGGTGACTCAGTTAAGGGTCCGAGCAAGCTCAGGGATGTTCTTAGACCAGGAGATGTAGATGGACCATCTTGAGGAAGAGCAAATAGGAGTCCCAGACCCTGTATTTCCCATTGTCTCCAAGACTTGGCTGGTGTTACTCTGTGGTGTGAGGAGTCAGGAAAGAGAGACACCACCAATGGAGTGGTTCAAAGAAATTCCCTGAAGTTCTAAGTTGTGGTGCAGTGGAAAGACTGCTTTGGAATTTGAAGATCTGAGTCACAAACTTCCTGTTACTATTTGTGTGAAAATGCAGGCAATTTTCTTCCCCCCTGACCTCAGTTTCCTCATCTTTTCTCATGAGATGGCTGGA